>NW_027269263.1:35440022-36690022 GCF_023055355.1 Agelaius tricolor
ATGTAGCAATGCAGCTGAATGTATTCTGCTAAGTCAGAGACAAGTGCAGAAAAAGAAAACAACTGTCCCCTACTACTACCTGACATGACAGTTCATAGCACATCCTTCATTTACCTTGTCTGTTGAGACTCGTTTCATGCTGCACTTAGTCAGAGGGGTCTGATTGAGCCTTATGTTTTCACCAAGCAACAAAAACTGGAACCTGGATAATCATATATTTTCTTAAATGAGGAATTTGCAGAAACACACACTTCAACATGTCTCTCCTCCAACAATTATTGAATTTGGGGTTTTAATGCACGTATTTAATTCAATAAAACAAATGTCACTTTTAATGGAACATTAAAACACTTGGAGAGGCAGGTGGTTTAGAGGACCTGGTTACTTCTATTGAGAGGGATTTAAAATCTCCAAGTTGACTTATGAGCATTAGGCAAACCTCTTAATAACTCCAGTGCAGTTATGTCAGCAATTATTTTTCACACAGAATGCGAAGAGACACAAAATATTAATTTTCCAATAAGCATACAAAAATAATTTCTTGCTCTCTTAACCAATTTCTGAAGTTTCTTTTGCTGCTTTCCAGTCAACACATGTCTAACTAAAATAAGTTAGTACAATCATTTGTATGGGCTGCCTGCACACTGGGCAGGGTTTGTTCCTCTTCTTGAGCTTTTTTGCACAGGTAAAACATGACATGAGGTGTCCTGTTTTGCCATGTACTATGCAGCCATTTTTAGGTCTGCTCTGACATATGACACACGGCTCTATGCTGGTAACAGGCAGACTGGATTCCATGCTTTCCTCTTTGTCTTGCATTTCTCTCCTCTCAGGTTCCTTGAAGTCCTCCTGACTGCTGCAGAACATGCTGCTTGATGTTGATGGCTGGGAATAACCTTCACTTTCCTGGGACTCAGAAAGCTGTATTGCTTTATCCTCATTCTCATCCACAGCTGGTTCTTTATCTTCAGTCATTTTTGTTTTCTTGCAATCAGGAACATCAAAACCTTCTCCAGACTCTGCAGCAAAGGAGGTTTCTAATTTGCTCTTTTCCAATTTCTCACTCTTCTCATCTGGAAGCCAATCCTCACGAAGGGCCCAGCATCTGTGGCAATGTCGTGGAAGCGGAGGATTCATTTCATTGCATTCGGGACACTTCCAATAATCCTTTAGTGAATCAAAGGTTGGAACAGCTTAAGCTACTTGGAACACTTACAACTGAAGTATTCAGACATTATAAACAATTTATTACTGCCAAAATAATTATTATGTTGAGCTATCAACTTGTTTACAATTTTAAAATTCCATTCAGTGGTTTTGGCCCCATTTTACAATTCTAGATTAAATTGGTTCTTATTTTAAAAGGACTCTGGCTTTCCTTTATTTTGCAATAGATTTATGAATAGAACAATTCATTATTTCATACGCAAAACTGCAGAAACAAGACCACAAAATTCTTCAGCGGCCCTCATGAAAAACTCGTTAAAAAGGTCATAATTTCCCATCTTTTGGTCTATGGACTCCTGCAACAGGAGCTATTCCAGACGGAGGGACCCTTTCCCGGCGGCTGGCTGCGCTGTTGGTGCACACAGCGGCCGGGAGAGGGCGCTCCGACACAGCCACAGCACAGCAACATCGGCCAAGGCAAACACAGACGGGAAGGGGGGAGAGGGGAAAAAAATAAAAGGGCAAAACCAAAGGGGTGCATCTGCCTCTCAGAGGTTACTCCATGGATTACAAGAAAATAAACCGCTATATCGTTAAAAATACATTTTGCTTCTAAGGACAGAGACCCTTCTTAAAAACAATGCAAGCTGTAGGGAAAATCAAAACAAAAAAAACCCAACCCGAAACTTATTTAGGCAAGTCCTGAAAAACATCAGTAACATCAAAAGCTTATAAAACAAATTTTAAATCCTAAAAATCATGTACAGGTCTCTTTTCCTACACATAAGCAGCACTATGTTTCCAGAAGGTGGCCAGCCCTGTCTTTAACACACCAAGTCCCTCAGTCCTACAGACTATCATGGGACTGGAACACTTCACAGCTCCACAAAATAGCTCTAATTCAAGCGTCAAATGTGAAAAATATCAGTAAGGTGATAGGACACACTAGAATTAGAATGCAGTGTTTTTTCACAAACATCTCCACACTTTGCCTCAAGATTGTCAATTTCTTCCATACCTCAAGAAGGGTCTCACAGAATGTAGTAAAGGTCTCTTTTAGAGTACTGTTCTGAAAAAAGGCTTGCCTTCACATCTCTGTGTTACAGACACCTTCATTCAAGCTGGACAATAAAACTAGGTATTCTGACTTATAGGGAGAGTTTTTTAAATGTATATGACTAAGATTTTAAGTTTTTTTCCATTTTGTGCAGAAAGTCAGATTTAGGCTCCAAATAATTTCCTTCCATTAAGTCAAGGAAATGGTAAATTAGTGTGGGATGGGGGTTTTTAAAATGGATTAGGAAGTTTATTACCCATTAAAAAAAAAAAAACCAAGGCTCCTTAATAATCACAGTAATTAAAACATTGTATTGGAACCTTCACACATAGACAAAGTCAATTTAATTCTTAAAAAATCACTGGTAGCAATAGAACTAGTCTATACTTCCTGATCTATTTTATGTCAGTTTACCCAACTTACGATGCTTCACCAGACAAGTTTTTACTCACAGCTAGAGAAATCTCTGGATCTTCATCAAATGAATCAGCATCACTATCTTCATCCTGGTAAATAGTCAGCTGATAAACCTGGTTTAAATTAAAAAAAAAAAAATATATATATGTATATATAACTGGCTTTTGGCATTTAATTAAAAACGCAAATATTTTTAACCTGCTAAGATTTTCAGATAGCAAGCTACTGGAGAGTCTCCAGGGATGGACTATTAAGATTATTAATGGATTAGAGGAGCTCTCATGTGAGGAAAGGCTAAAAGAGCTGGGAATGTTCAGCCTGGAGAAGGCTCAGGGCAGAGGGTGCCTGATCAATGTGGGTAAATACCTGAAAGGATGGCATCAAGAACACAGAGCCACGCTCTTTTCAGTGGTGTCCAGTGGCAGGACAAGGGGCAACTAGCAAAAATTAAACACAGGAGGTTCCCTCTGAGTATCACAAGACACCTTTCACTGTGAGGATGAAAGAGCACTGGCATGGGTTGCCCTGAGCACCTACAAAGCTATCCCTGGAGATATTCAAGACACCTGGACATGGACCTGGGCAATCAGCTCTGCCTGAGCCAGGGCAGGTGGGTAAGACAACCTCCAGAGGCCCCTTTGAACACCAGCCATCCTGCAATTCCCAAAACTACTGTCTGGAGCAGGGGCTTTCCTCCTCCAAGATACCATCCTCTCTCAGGGTGCAGCTCTGCTCTACACTACTATTTGGTGTACATCAGTACAGTCAGTCCCATTCAGCCTCTCAGTTACCACAATCATGTATGTCCCTGGTGAATTCTGCCTCTGGTACTCACCTAATCTTGCCATGAGCTGATTAACCTCTCTAAAGTAACAGAAAACTAACCCAGGAAGAAAACCAACCCAGGAAGAAAACCCTACATATGTTGTCACTTCATTCCGGACATTCTAGAAATCTCTTGAAAATTGCAGTAATCACAAATTTTCTGTCTTCCTGCCTACTAATGAAGATTCCTAAAACTTTGGTTCAACATCTCTATGAAATATTTACATTCATAGAGGCAAAAAACTTGGACATATCCCTTTGGAAAGAGCTACTCAGAAAGGTTTCCTTTGGTATCAAGTGTTGTCAAAGCTCAACATGTACTTCTAGAATTAAAAATGCAGAAAGGCTATAGTACACATGCTGCCACAGACTTCAACAGCTGGTGAGAGCAGTTAAGCACCCAGACTTTCCTATCCAGCCCTTTTCAGAGCCTGCAGAAAGCCTCAGCACCGTTTCAGTCGCTGGCTGGTGGGTTGTATAAAGGTGACCCAATTGCACCAACATGTAATTTGATTTAATGAACAACTGGCTGCAGATTGTGACACCAGTACATGCAGTTTGCAAATATACATACAGAGTTCTTCTTGGAAACTTACAGGAATTTTTCATGTTGAAATTCCTTTTCCTTCTCATCCCCTCCCCCCAGGGTCAAACAAGGAAAGCAGATAGTACCTCATCATCTTCATCAGTTAGCTCCTGCCCTTCTTCATTATGGCTATAATCTTCTGAATAAATAGACTCAACTTCAAACTCCACACTGAACTGGTCTGATACAGAACCATGGTCAAACCAATCTGAGTTTTCACTTAATGAACTAGCATCAAGATCCTGAGGAAAACAAAAAAAGAAAGCAGACATTCAACCTCACCAGTCCATATACATAAGATTACTGATAAAACAACTCTCAGGATAAAACTGTACTACTCAGTATAATTAGTTATGGAAGAAAAAGGACCAGCTGCTGTGAGACATAGTACTTTTAATGAGATAAATTATAGGTGGGTAAAAAGAAAGCTAGGTCTGGAAGCCTTTTGCTGGCCCTAATAAGAAACTGCACTCAGCCTACAGGCAGCTGAAAGGCTGCAGTCATTATTTCAGAAAGTCCCTCCTAAAAAGTGAAAGAAGAGATGCAAGAAGATGGTATCTTTTGGCTGCGTGTCATTAAATTCCCTATTCTCATAAACTTTGTTTAATCTGAGATCATGGCTTAACAACTACAAAATATGAAGATTGAAAATACAGTATTAGTGCTGTCAATTGAGAACACAGTATGTGACTAGGAATACTGTTAGTTCAGCTCTTCATTACTTAATTGAACCACAAATTTGCCCTGGTGTTTGCTAAAAACAATACAAAACTTCTGAATAGTGGCATGGCAAATTAATACAATGCACCATCAGCACCCATTCCACTGGGTAGTGTTACCAAAGCTGTACCAGAACTAACATCTAACACTGAATTATGGAATATCTATGACTCTTTTTGTCTCTTAGCATTCTAAGAAATATTTATTTTAAAACACAAAATATGTCTGACTTTTTTCCATACTGTGCAAGTAGCAAGGATCTTGGTTTTTAAAGAACATTCAACATTAATATTTTTAAAAATTTCACTTCAGTTTTGCCAGCAGACCTATGAAAAACCCCACTCCACCCACACACCTACTTTTCTTTCAACCTCTTTTTTTTCCTCAGACACCACTGAAGGCACTGCTGCTTTTAATTAAGAACATTGTGTTTTCAGATGCATGTTTGCACTTGTGGAATTTGCAAAATTTGTACCACAAAAATACTTTACTTTTCTATTTTGACTTACAGGAATGGAAAGAGAATCTGTTGAATCACTGCTATTGCTTCTTTCACGGCACAGACCACTGACTACACACCATGAGAGACTTTCATCAAATGTCACCGAAATGTTCTCTGACTTGTGTCGCTTTCTTCTGTCACTGTGCAGGTCATCTGAAGAACTTTTTTCTGAGCATAGTCAAGAATTTTTTTTATTACTCAAAAACATCTATGCAATGTGCAGTTTTGAATTTTCTAAACAGAAGCTTAAAACACAGTTTACTACAAAGAAATCTAGTAAAGTAAAATATTACAGTATTTTTTTTTATGGGGCAAAAAAGACACTAATACTTATTTAAAAAGACACAATAACTCTTATATCCATACAGTGTGAAACATTTCTGAAACCAGTATTTCAGGGGCTGGCTTTCCCCACTCGTATCATCAGTACACTTATAAATGGCAGTCTCCACATAGAAGACAACCGCAAATTTAAAAGAATTTTTACTCCACACACAACTTGTTAAACCCTTCCTAATTTTAAGAAATACAATTAAATCTTACTTGTCCTCACTCCCTCTACAGGCAACAGACAGAAAGGCACTTTCAGAGGGCTCTGGAGTCCACCCAAGAACTTGTGGGGAGATAGAGCAATTAGCTCCCAGTTCACAGGCATACAGAACACCTTGTGCTAAGCAAGGTAAGTTCAGGTTCTTCAAGTTTCAGACACCTCAACATATTTATCAGTGAATAGTTGCGCTATATGTAATTGTATTTACCCAACAAGATTTTTGTAACAAGCTCTTAGAACTTTCATCACACCCTAGCAAGAAAATTTTCAAGACATACTGTGCAAAAGCTGAACTCCGAAAGCATTGCTTTAAGCTCTGCTTACTAAGCATGCTTGGTTTGAAGGCAGAAAGACAATGCTTTGTAACTACATCGTGTTTTGGAACAATCACCCACAGCAGCGTGAAGACTAAGGGCACGCTATTTTAGGGGTAGGTAAGTCAAAATTCAGCTCCATTGACTTCTAGAGCATTTGGTAAAAAACAATTTTATATAAAAATGTGTTGCAAATTCAGCATGTCAGTGCAGCAGAGTGAAAACCTCCCAAGATGTCAACCACTTTTGGTTCAACAGGCCTCGGTACGAGCCTGCTGACTCCCCAACAGGTGCCTTTTGCACCCAACCCTCTGTTGCCCACCTTCTCCCTCGCCTTGCAAATCACACTGTGACAATCCACAAGTCTTCAAGTCTTGAATCTTTCATTGTTAAAAAACAAAAAGGAAAAAAGGAGAACAAAACACTTGTACATACTTTGAGACTTCTCTTACTCTCCCTTGGTGCTTCTTGGCTCAGCCCCTTTCTTTTCTTTTCTTTTTTCCGCCCTGAGAGCCCCACCAAACTTGGTGCCCCCAGGCCCAAAGGGTGCTCCTGTCCATCGTTGTCCTCATTTAGTTGTCATGGCTCCATGCTGTACTGATACTGTATCACCACAAGGTCTCTATACTCTATTTAAGGGGCTCCAAAGGAGCCACTACTATCCCAATTTAACAAGAATAGTGGTTTAAAAGGAAGATTTCCTATAAATTAGAAAAAAAGTGTATATAAAAACACTATATTAAAAGAACTCTTAAGGTTGTAACAAACTAATAAATGGATGCAAGGCAAGAGTTAATAATCAAACCTATAATAAGTAAGCACAACCCAGGACCTTATGTGATCTGTGCCATGCCTAAATATTACAGGTTGTGATGTTTAACCAAGACTTTCCATCCTTTCATCAGTTTTAGTTACAACATTAAAATGTTCTTTTAATTTAGTGCAAACCGCTCAGCAACGCAGCACTGGTTTGGGACCGACTTAACGTAACAGTGGCTTATGAGGGACACAAAAAATACTACTTGAAAGCTGGGGAACTGAAAAATGCTCCTGAGCAAGTGAAGAAAAGGAAGTTCTATGCAGTGACAGAAGGTTATCACTGCCCAGGTAAGTGCAATCACCTAGTCTTGAGGCAAGACAGTAAGTGATGGAACAAACTAATGTAAAAAATTCCACAGAAGAGTATTTACATAAAACTGTAGAGAACACTTCCATTGAAAAACTAAACCAGGTGTACAATGACCAGATTGTTATTGCTACTTATCAGAAGAAACATTTTGTGTTTTGAAAATGTATTTGCCAGTGATTATTGAATAACCACAGTAAAGACAAAGGGGAGGCAAATACGATGCTTAGGTCACCAGATGTTTTAACAAGTGCTTAATTAATGGTGAGGTACCTGAATGTATCCAAAGTCATTCTGTGTTACTACCACACCTTTGTTGCCCCCAACCAGTTGAAATCCAAAGAACTGGCTTTAGTGAACAAGCAAAATTTCAAATTTTGTGGCTGTCTACAGAGGGAATTGAAATTAATTTGATGGTATCACTAGATTAAAAAAAAGTGTTCTCATAATGAAGATAACACAACTGATAAAGTTCTGCTGATGTGAAAAAGTTTAACAGAGCCGTGGAGTAAGTTATTCCATCATCTTACTAACAATTCTAGACATCCAAACTGTAACATGACACTGAAGCAATGCAAGAAATTGTGTTTTTCTTTCAGACTGAACATTTTGGTTTAGATAAGCAGAGAAATATGAGTAGTATTTGCCAGCATCTTTCAAGTCAGCAAGGCAAGAGAATGTAGCTTTTCCCTCTAAGTGGCCATGCTACTGAAAGCTCTGCATCATAAATCTGCAGATACCAGATTCACTGTGTGTCCTCCTCCTAGAAGATGTAGTTGGTCGGGAAATCACGCTTGATGAAGCCTGGTTCTCTTCTAACTCTTGCCTAGACTCCTGAAAACAGAAATACTGAGTAAGCCTGAGCATAAATATGAGGTAAAATTCAAGAATCAACTTAATAAATTAAACCATTGACACTATCATGCAAAACTGAATAGAATGTACAACTCAGAAAATTTATTGAAATAAAATAAAAATAGCACCTTAACAACATTTTCTTCTTCAAGCTGAGATGTGGCATCATCCTCAGGTGTGTCGCCAAGGGTAGAGTCTGAAACCAAACCAAAATAAAACTCATAATACAATATAGCAGAAAAACTCAATTTCAGGCTGAAAAAGTAAATTCTAAGTAAAACTTGAAGTCCAGACATTTTGCAACAATGGAAAAAACACACTGCTCTTTTGTTTTCCAGGTGTGTGCAGCACCTTCCCTGTAACATTACTGAAGTGGAAATGTGAGGAGAAGAAGAAATGTCAACTGAAAGCAGCTCAGAATTCTGTTACAAATGGCTTCAAATGAAGTCTGTGCATAAACTGTGATTCTGCAGATATGAAAGAATATAGGCAGGAAATGTAATTACTTGCTCGTCTCCAAAGTGCTTTTTACTACTTATCTTATAGGAACCCTGAGTTAGAAAGACATACAATAGAAGAAAAATTAGCTGTTGTTAAAGATATGTGCTTACTAACAGACAGATCCTGAATTAATAAAGAGTCTTTCCTGAAAAAATACTTGGAAGATAAATTTAAGTTTGCAAGCTTAACAATGGGGATGACAAAAAGAGCAGCTGAACACTTCTTGCCTTTAGGAAAAATCAGAAACAAAGGGTGTCTTTATAGAGATTTAGAGGCAAATTTACAAAATGGTTTCCATTGTTTAACTTCTGTTTCAGACGCCATATTAGGCAAAAATTACAGCTATACTGAGCATTTTTTATACTGCAGGACTGTGTATAACAACTCTGCATTTAAGGAGTGGCTATCCACAACATCACCACAAAGATACTTCTTAAAAGTATACAGCCCATTTAAAACAGGGCAGAGTATAGCTCAGAATGACCAGCTCTAAATGTACTTCACATTCAGTTGTGAAAATTAAAACAGAACTTTAACACAAAAAAGAGGCTTTGCCCTAATCTTATTGCTGGCCTAAGTTTAAGAAGCTTATTTTTCATATTAAAACTTGGTATGTTGTTGAAGGCTTTATTAATAACAAATACAAGCAAATTACTTAAGTTTGTAATTTAGTAGCCTTTTTGTTCAGCTCTGTGTTTTTTCTGGTTCTAGTCCAATAAAATTACCCAATTTTTTTCTCCTCCTGAAAAAACAAGTGCTTGCTTTGGTTCACCATTTGTGATTGCACTGGACTATAGCGAGCAAAGCCAAACAGCTAATAATGGAGAGCTCACTGTTATCTGATCACTGCCTGCAAGATTCATTATGTAAATTCTATTTTCCCTACTGCTGTTTCCCAAACAAATCACCCTCCTAAGCTAGCTTACCTTGTTGATTGATTGCTATCAGATTTCTGGAAATCATTGAATATAGTCTCCTTAAATAGGGATAAAGAAAGAGATGATACAAGTTAGCTACGTGTAACCATAAAAGAGAGCTTACCATCTCTGAAGATGCGAAGAGTTAAAAAAGGGACATATGCATGATGGTCTTCATTATTTCCCAACCAGACTCTCAGAAAAGAATCCCATTTTTTACCTGTGTTCTTTTACTGAAAAGCTTGTTACTCCAAATAACTCCCCCAGGAGATCATTTGCACAGTGTACAATATGCTGCTGTTTTTCATCATATAATTGCTTAGACATAATATATTGTCCAATATAGAATATTACCTGTGAAATAAATTAAATACAGATGTTAAATATCCAGGTTATTTCTTAAAGTGTAAGAGACAAAGCATATTAAATACATTGAAATTTACTCTTCAAACTCTGCCTAAAACTCTCTTTGAGCTGACAGATTTTCATCCATCATTCCAGAAGAACACTACTATTCTACTAACCACCAGAAACTTTTGTTCAGATTTTTGAGAAACTTGCTAAATACCCAACTACAATTCAGCAGGAGAAGAAACACTGTCTGATCTCAATTTCTAGACAAGCTATGAAAAACACTGCCCCCCCCCCCTCATTTACCCAACCCAAAACAATCTATCTGTACTCACTGTAGTCTATCTTTAGTGGTTAAAAGTTCTCACCTCCTTCATAGTAAAAGTGTCCTTTTCAGCACCAGCTAACTTTAACAATTTTAACAACAGTGGCTTTGGTTTAACCTGTGTATGAAAGGAGAAAAAATACACTAATTATTCACCAAAAAAACCCCATTTATTTATACCAGCTGTTTTCCTCCTTCTGTATTAATCTGATATGCAAACATACAATTGCATTAAAACCTATCTTCATTCAAGTTTTTTACTTTGCAAAGTTCAAACTTAAAAGCAAATATTATGAACCAAATCATACTAAACTTCTCATACACTGTTCATCTTAGCTCAAACCCCAGTCTTTCACTGTCCCCTGGTTTCAGCTGGGATAGTTAATTTTCTTCCTAGTAGCTGCTACAGTGCTGTGTTTTTGACTTAGAGGGACCATAATGTTCCCAGCACACTGAAGTTTTTGTTGTTGCTAAGTAGCTACACTAAATCAAGGACTTTTCAGTGTCCCACACTCTGCCAGTGAGGATGAGTACAAGCCATGAGGGAACATGGCCAGCACAGCTGAGCTGAACTGGCCAAGGGGATATTCCATACCACAGAATGCCAGGCCTAGTGCTATGAACAGGGGAGTTGGCCAGGGGGTTAAACCACAACACACTGGTAAATACAAACTCCTTAACTGGAGCTACAGAATTTGTTTATTAGTTCCAAGTCCAGGGCTGGGTCCTGGGGAACTCAGCTTCACTCCTTTAACCATTACCACAACTCCCAAGGGGGAGGGAGGATGGAAACAGAACTCTGTGACTGCTAGGTCCACAGTGCAAGTCATAAAACACTGGTCCACCTCTTTCTTAGTCTCTTTCTGTGACAGTTTCTGAGATTTTGATTTTGCATTTGCCAGCTGGGCTGCTTTACCTCTGAAGACTTTTCTTAGCTGGCACCAGCAGACCCTGTCCCTTCTGTCATACTTCACTCACTCCTACCTCTGCAATGGCCTCCCACCCAGTCACCGTGCCAGCAGTTTAATCTGCAGTCAGTCAGTGACAATTTCCAAGGCAGAGGAAGGAAAAGTTTAACAAGAAAAATCACTTCCCCCACACATACATACAAACTGCACTGTCCCACACAGCTGAGCCAGCACAGTGCAGCAGATGAGAACAAGCTGCAGGGGCTGCCACAACAGCAAAGCCCGTGAAGCCACTGATGCTCCCAGAGCAGTACATTCCAGAGTCACCTCTTTAACAATAGTGTAACCATTCTAAAACCGGGCTAATATTTAGCTATCCTGATATATTACATAGCATAAAATGTAAAAAATAAACACACAGAAATTAAAAAACCCCAAGGAAACAAAACAGGGAAGTGTGAATAAAATATCATGAGACAAGGAATTAATGTTTGAGGAAGGGTGGAGGAGGGGAACTACCCTTCATTCCATTCCAAAGATCTGCTAAAACCAACATAAGTTTCAGTGAGTTAACAAGATATTAGCTGCAAGAATTACACATCATGAAAAAAATAACTAAAATCGTGGACAACATTAGCTGTCAATTCACCCCCTCCTAAGAACTGAATTATTTAGAACATGTTATATATATATATATTAGTTTCATAAAGGAAGCAAACAAAAACTTATTCAAGTACTACTGACAGTTAGGCATAGCAAGGCACAGTTTCAAAACTGAATCCACACCTAAGCCCACTTTTATGCCCCAGCCCTCTCCTCCCGTCTCCTCCAAGTTCTGCAGCCGTGCACGTCTGACAGCAGACAGTAATATCACAATATGATGATATAAAAAAAAGGAAGACACAAATGAAAAAAATCAATTTTGAACAGTCTGCTGTTCTGCAATTTCACTTTTTTGAAGTTCTACTGTCAAGTCCACGCTTTTAAGCTTAACCCTTCTACACAAGATAATTCAGTTCAACCATCGTTGTACATATGCAGTTTTGTAACTTGCATTTCAGGTGTAAAAGGCTTCAATCCTCAGGAAAACTAAGGACAAAACAGCAGAACTGTCACTGTATTATGGAAAGCCTATAAATGCAAAGCCATAACACAAGTCGAAAATCTTCCCATTATTTCACCAAGAATATGTTTTGTACGATGGAGATTTTCCAAAGCTCTTCAGCTATAGGATCTTTAACAATTACCACCCGAAATTCTTACCACTATCAAATCGGATTATAGGATTCTTTTTATTAAAAGAAAGCAAAAAAGCATCAAACGTCTCCAGGAAACATTCTAGACCTATACCATCACCCTGTACTCTCAAATATGCTGAAGATTTGCTTCCTACAGAACCAAAGAGAACCACCTTCACTGGCTGGACTTCCCGGCTTTTCTCCAGCCATCGCTCGGTAAGCACAGGGATTCTTCTGAATTAGCCGCTAAAAACTCTGCAAAAAGCACGCAAAATAACCACGCGCCCAGCAGCTACTGACCAGCGCCTCTTGCTCCGAAGCGGCGACAGAGGGATCCGTAAGGGAGGACATCTTGGTATTGCACATTTGCCTGCAGTGAACGGAGAACAAGCTCAGATCGCGGCACGCAGCGACACAACCCGGGCGGGCGGCAGCCCCAGGCCGGCGGGGCCCACTCACCTCGGTGCCTGCTCCAGCCCTCACGCTGGACTCCGGCGGCGGTGTTTGTGCCGGGCCGGGCCGGGCCGGGCCTTATATAGCGCTGCCAAGAGGAGGCAAGTCAGGGCTTAGCTCCGCCGCGGCCCGGCTCGGCCCGACATGCCTGAGCATGACCCGCAGCGCTGCCGCCGACTCACCGCGGGGGGCGGGCGGGCGCCACCGGCCCGCGCTGACTCACCGTGCCCGCCGAGCGCGGGGGGGGGGGGCCGCCGGCGTGGAGAGACGGCGCCGTGGAGGAACAGCGGCGATCCCGCGCCCCACACCCGCCCGCCCGCCCGGCGCGGCCTAGCCTGGCCTGGCCTGGCCTGCCCCCGTTCCCCCGGCGGGAGCCCTCCCCCCAGCACCGAGGGCCCCACGAGCCACCGGCGAGACCCCCGGCGCCCCCTCGGCCCCCGAGCGAGCCGCGATCGATCCCCACGCACCGCCAGCCACGCCCGCTCCGCTGCCCGGCCCGCGGCGGGCGGAGCGCCGGCACCGCCGGGCCCTCTAGCGCGGCCCGGGCGCGCCGCGCACGCCGCCCGCCGCCATGTTGGTGCTCGCAGCGCCCCCTGGGCCCGCTGGCCGCGGGGAGCGGCCCCGGGGAGGGAAAGGCGCCCCCCGCCCGCCGCGCACCGGCAGCGACACAGGCCGGGCCGGGGCTGCTGCGCCGCCCGCCTCAGGCCGAGCAGCGCCTCTGGGCACCAGCTCCACTTCAGCGGCCGCCCGTGCTTTCCAAGTTGGTTTTATTTCCAGAGGTAGTTAAGAAATGGAACTAGGAGAAAACTTTGCATCCAAAGATAATCGGACGTTGTCGTCCTATGCTCTTGTCATCTCCCATTCTACAATTTTCTGAATCTTTCAAATGTAGGGCGTTTGGAAGTATGTTACTTTCACAGGTACTTATTAGTTGCCACACTTCAACTCGAACTGGTTAGTTTTTAGGCTGCATTTTCTAATTCTCAGGTTTTTTTCTTTGCCCATGACGTTTTGAAATTATTTTTGGATAATGAAAAGCTTTTTCCAGAGAGCATGAGTGGTGCAGACAGTGTTTAAAGATAGGCTAGAGCAGAGGGAGTGTAATGCTACTTTTCCATGACAACTAACTTGTCCAAACAAGCAGTGGATAACTGCCTGGACTTGTCTGAGCTTCTCGGCAACCATGGCACCTTGTAAAAATTCCAGCAACGGTTTAAATCCAGATATTTGTGTGATGATGGATTTTCAAGATGACCTTGTTATCTCTCTGGAGCATAAAGCTCAAGGTCTAGTGAGGGACAACCGAGAAGCTGCCAGAATTTTGCAAAGCCTGCTCACCTCCTTTTAGTGCTGGGATTTCAAGGCAAACAGAAATCTGTTTCTAGTGGAGTCAAGAATGTCCTGCAGCAGGCAAAGTCTGATATCTGCTCTTTTCCACCCAGCACCCCAGTCCCTGAGATCCTTAGCTAGCTAATTTCATTCTTAGGAGAAAACTCCCATCTACACAAAAATGCAAGAGGAAGAAGTGAATGGCTACTAAATACCTCAACTACTGATGTTCAATCTTGTCATCATGCAGACTACACAAAAACTATTTAATTCCAATGCAAAATGTATTTTACTGAACAGAAACTAAACCAAACAAAACTGTTTATGTAATTCTCCCCAAGCCATCACATTATTGATCCTCATCTTAAGTACAGTATCATTTTGCTATGGCTGTGTGGCAATTAAAGAGCTTTTTAAAATTAGCAATAAATTTTCTGTAGTCTAAGACTTGCCAAACTCATAACAATAACTTTCTTTTTCCACTTCTCTACCAATAAGCATCTTGTGACCAATGACTTTGAGTCTGAGATTATTTAAATAACAACTTCCCTTACTGATTCATTAACTGCTAAGGATAAAAAAACCCAACAGTTTCTGTCTAGATTTTTTATCAGCCTTCAAGGACAATCTTATCTCTTTTCTCCAACAGACTAATCTTGAGTTAAGGGAGGTTGCAAGCAGGTAAAATATGCTGTCTATGCTAGGATAGGGAAAGGGGGATATTTACTGATATGCAGTGCTGCAACACTTGTTTGTCACTAATACAGTTAGTACTGCTGTGATCACTACTGTGATCAACACACATAATTATTTTCTTGTGCTTGATTATTCAGGACAAGTATAATTTAAAAGTTTTACTTGAAGGATGAGTAATAAGCTTCTATAGTTACAAGAGCTGACTTCTCCACTATTTGAGGGTTGTAAAAAGAAAAGGAGATGTCACTACACCTGTGTACTTTACTTGTAATGCTACAGAAAATACCTGGAGTAGTTAAGGCCCAGCTGTCTTAACTGGAGATACCCACTTTACATTGTAGTTAGCTAACATTGTATGAAACCCTTTTTCATATAAACTCAGATTCTAACTGTAGACATTTTACTGTTTAATGCTTACAAGCTAAATTTCTGGCAGCTGTTCATGAGCTCTTACCTCCCTCCCACATGGACTCAGTTCAGGTGTGTCTGCTCTCCAGCACATTAAATCCAGCTGCTTCAAAACCACCTGGACGTAGAATAATCCCACATCAGATAACAGCAGCTCTTCTACTTTTGTATAATTGGTGTATTTATTCCTTCATCCATCTGGGAGAGCTTGGTAATCTGTCTGCCCAAATCTGATTCCTGCACAGTCAGCCACAAGCACAATTAAACAAAACAATAGTGTATGCCTTCAGAAGGGAAGCCAACTGGCAAAAATACAAACCAATTATTTTGAACTTCTGCTCAATATGAAGGGGTTGGGTGTTTTTTCCCACTCAAGTTTTCTGTCTAGTCTTCTTTTGAAAGAATCTCATGGAACAATTCTAAAGAACTAAAAGGGAGAAATCTCAGGAAAAGACTCCTCTTACTGTCAAACAGTTTTTGTTAAGCACATCACTGAGTGAAGAAACAGGTTTTTCTTCTTAAGCAGGGGTGAAGTATGTGACTAGGTTGTGACCAAATCCTGCTTTACTAAACTGTGAAAATTAAACAATCCAGTGATATCTCCTTTCCTAGAAATACTTGATTGTATGTAATTAGATCAGAAAACTCCCAGTATAATCATGCTCATCTGCCTTATGTAATCAAACTAGGATGATGCCAATTCAGTTTAGAATTTTTCTTTTAATTCAGTGTTCATTTGTCATTCAAATGTGCTGTTCAGTCCAGCACAAAAAACCATTTCTGTTCAAGGGAGTGGCCCAGAAGGGTGTGTGGGGTGTCCACAGGCTAATAGGACTCATGTGAAACCCTGAGGTATCTTTCACTCTGAAACTGAAATGTATTCAGGGACAATCTAGATCCAGGAGAAGCTGAGAGCAAACACAGCGTGCAATCCAAATCCAGTCTGTTTGGAATGCTATGCCTGGAGAGAACTACAGCTGATGATGAGGTCAGGCCTGAAGTACTATTCAGGTCAGGCTGCAGTCTAGAAGTTAGAGGAAGAAAAGACAAAAAATTATTTAAAATGTCTGACTGTTAGTTGAACTGTTTGTTTCTAACAACAAAACCCAGAAGGGATTTTATTACACAACCAGCTTCTTAACTGAGACCCATTCTATGTACCTGATCATTTATCTCCCAGAATTGTCCCAGTCTTGCTAACCCAGCTGCCCACATCTCCTCTGAATGCTCCATTCTTGCTTTCTAGCTGCCTCTTATACAAACAATATATGCTTTGCTTTGGGTCGCAGCATCTATAACAACTTTTCTTGCAGACCTTCTTGGGGTCTGCTCCACAATTTAATATTTGGTTGATGCAGTCTTACTGACTGGTGTATGATTTTACCTGACACAGGATGAACCATCCCTTCCTGACAAAACCTCAGCCCTTTTCCTTTCCTAATACAGTTGATTTACTGATGAATTACAGTCACCTTTCTGCTGGCTCTCTATGTTTGAGAGCACAACTTCTTCAGTAGCATTTTTAGCATACAGTTGTAGCACATGCAGGTAAAAAACAGTGCAAGTAGCTAGACAAGTAGTTTGGAACATTTACTAGAGGCATTATTATCATAGCCTGACCTGAAACCCTCAATGCTAATTTGAGTAGTTTCCCTCCACTAGTTTGTTGCCATCACAAACAGGGCTAAGCTATCAACCTTGGATGTATATTCCGAAGCCTGCTTTGAAAGTAGATTTGCTGTGAAGAGTTTCCTTGAGATTAAATATCCCCCTCATTTTTGCCAAGTCATCCTTCTGAGAAACCACATTGTTTACCCAGTCTTTTTTTTTTTTGCCCATATGCCTTCTCTTGATTCAGGTGGATCCTGATCACAAGTCACCTCAGCACCCAGGAGCTGACATGCAATAACTTGTTGCCAAGTGAGAGAAGTGTTTTACAGTGCCCAGTTGCCTGCCTGTGAGTTAGTACCTGTTTGAACACAAACATGAAACAACAGCATGTAAGTAAGGAGCACATCATGACACTGAAATAGAAACAGAAACAGTTGTCTCTGTAGAGCAAGAGAATAGTAACCTCTGTAGAGCAAGAGAATAGTAACCTCTTCTACACCACTCAGAACTGGTGTAGAACTGGGCGGCCCTGGGAGGAGTTTTGTGACCCACAGAGATGCAACACAGTTCTACTGCAACAGCAATAATGGTTTACCTGCTTCTTCTGAGCTGGATTCCAAGGCCCTGGAACATGACAGTCACAGAAATCAAGGGAAAATGTCATGTTTTCCCCCTGGGTCAAAGAAAAAGCTCTAGCACATGTTTTACATTCTCACATCTGCAGTAAGAAACACTAAGGAAGGGGAACTTAGGCATCTTGCAGTTCAGGTGCCAGACACTGGTTGGGATGATCAGCACTTTGAGCTTTTTTTTCATGTTCATCTCTGATTTTCTCTGCTTTACTTCCAACAGAGTTTTCTTCCCAGTACTACATTCCTGTATCCTTCTCTCCTCCATGTCATTTCTGCTTCTCAGATTTTGTTAATATTTCCACAGTATATTTTATATATATATACACATACACACTTTAGAGATAAAAAAAGTTACTTCATACAAAGAGCTCACAAACTATTCTGCAATTACTCTTATGTGTCCTGATTTTTGGTAGTTATATGTGAAAATGTTTGTAAAATTGGATCAATAAAGAAGCATATAGCAAGAGGGTTTGCTCCTTTTTAAAAGTGCTTTAATCTCCATATATTTCACACCATGCTTTTCTTCTTTCATTGTAGATTTTTAATTTTTCATAGCTTCTACCTGAAAGCCAGCTGGTGGCTGTTTCCAGTCTGTGGCATGCATTAGCCTGAGAAGGACTGTGATGGGGCCATCTGCACCAGACACATTTGAATAAGTAACAGGTAGTTCTTGTCCAAGTCCATGACTTGGGTTTTTTACCAGATTTTTTTTTTCTAAATATGAAATAGCAAAGTTAAGGAAAATCCCCCACTCCAGCTGCCTTTCTAATTGAAATCTCTTTCTAAGTACCAGTGGGCAGTACAGATCAGGATAACATCCAGAGTCTTTATCAGGAAGGCAATATTTGAAGAAAGGAAGTATTAAGCCAAATGGTACATGAATTTTTGAAGGCTGTGTGTGCCATTAAACTCGTTTTTTTGCTACCTGCCCTGATTCCCATTAGCCGATCTGACAGCCACGACTGCAGTTTCGGAGCCTTGGGACTCAGAGCCCCCGCCCTGCTGGCCTCGGCAGGAGGTTTGTTAGGGGAGTTTCGCTGGTGGTTGCGCCACCTGGTGCAGAAAAAGTTTTTTTCCACCTACAGCACCCAAAAAAGCCTCTTTGAATTAATGCATAAAAGGTGCACAAACCCATTGATGCCACTGGAAAAGGAGGACACAAACTAAGCTCTGACTGCACGTGATGAAGCCATGCAAAATACGATTCTGTGCTTTGTTTGGTTCCATTGAAGCATTAATGTCTTGGTTATCTCTTGTCTCCACAAAAAGCAAGTGCAAGGACTTTTTGGAATGCCTTCATTCAGCTGGTTTTACAATATCTATCCTAGCACCTTAGTTTAAATCATCTTTGTAGTTTAAAAATAATTTGGCAATTTCTTCTGAATTTGTTTGTGTCCTGGGAGAGATACGCAGGCACCGGGCTTTGACTTCTGACCAACCTTATTTATCTTAACCACATGTTGTTCACCTATGAGCCAAGGCCAAAGGGTAGGACACCTAGAGAGAAACATACCATGTAGTGCTACTCACAAGGGAAAATCCCAAATCCACTGTTGTGGGACTGAAAGATATTACTGCCTCATGCCTTTGCTGTCAGAGGATAGGCTACAGTTTGCTCACATAAGTAAAAGAAGCCTCACACAAACATACCCTGAAATGCACTGCAGTGAGACATCTGAGAGCACAGATCTGGTTTTCATGCCAAAATACAGTTTCAAAAAGACTCTCAACTTTTCAGAATATTTTTTCTCAATTTTCAAAATATTTCAAAAACACTTACTTTCCCCCATATCTTTTGAAGAGAGTCTGTTGGAATACAGACTATCCTCTTTGGCAGGTAATTGCCAATCCTGATCTTTAACTCATTCAATGCAGAGGATATCACAATATGTAATTTCCTCTTTCTTATTGGATGGGGTATATGTAGAGCTGCAGGGAGTCTTTGACTTGGGCCTGTCTTACCATCTCTCTGATCCTTAATCAGCCACATAATCTGCTCTGCTCAAGAAATACAGAAATTGTGGGGCTTACTCAGCTGCACAGCCACACTAAAATGTTGTGTTTAATGGCAAGATGATGAAGACTCAGCATGCATCCCTTTGTAAAGGGGTTGGTGGCATGCTACTTCAGAGACATCTGTTCCCAGCCATTTTTTCCATCCTCTTGCTGCCCCTTCTGTTATTTGTACACCTATGGTATAAAGTGGATAAAGTGACCTAGCACACCTGAGAAATAATGCCAATTTTTTTTCCTGTAGATAAGTTCCCTGAGGCAGTCCCAAGCAGCTACACAGCAGCTGGCCCAGGACATCACTGGAATGGCAGCAGACAGGTAGACAGGGAAAAGGTGGGATCTGCTTCAGCTGTTTTATCAGCATTACTAGGAGGAAGATTACATTATGCTTGGCTGATTTCAGGGCACACCACTGCCAGAGGTGCTCCATTCTCCTGCTTGTCTCCTCACTTAAGGCTGCAAACTGATGTGGAGAACTGATGGAAGAACTGTGGTGTTGGATTGCCTCAGCCTCCTTGTAGTGTTTGGTGATGCAGCTGGACCCAGCAAATACCTCACCGAAAGAATGCCCCAAGCTCATCTAATGCCCTGTTGAAACAATGGCCTTGCCAGGAGCTGTGCATTCCTAGCCAAGTATTTCTTTGAACTGGCTTTGGCTCCTTTGACCACAGATTTATCTGATTCAACAGCAGGATATCTACTTGTATTTGCTGCTAGTATGTCAGCTTGCTTTATCAAGAACTTATAAGACATCATAAAGAAAGCAGCAGGGACACGCAGCTGGAAGCAGAGAAATGGAGATGGAAATGGGAAATAACTCCTTCTGAAGGCAGGGAGCCTCAGTGGTCTTTTCCTTATCATCTAACCATACCTTGAATGTTATCTCCTGTATCAGTCACCTGGGTTGATAAACCAGTTAGAACTGTGACCATATTCCCAGAAGTCTCCCTCAGGTGTTACTCAGGGAGAAGCAAAGGGTGCATGTTTTATCACTGATAATTACTTTAGCTCCTCAAAGCCAACTTTTCCTGTGTTGCAAAGGAGCCGAAACGTTTGCAAGATGAGTTGTGTTGATACTACCAAGGCACTTTGGATACTTGCTGGCCGTTGTGTTTTCTAACTCATTTTCTCTGTACTTCAAACTGGAATTGTTCTTTTCTGTGAAAGCTGATGTAAAAATACAAGACGTCACTCCCTTCTGCTGTTGTTGGGACTTGGTGACAAAAGTTACTGCCTTAGCAACACAATTTATGTTGGAGATGATACACAATTTATGTTGGGAAGTTGAAGTTTCTCTTCAAAAGATGCTGTTCACCGGTGGGTCTGATGAGCTCAACATCTACAGACTGGGAGTAGCCAGAAGATGCACAGGAGAGAAGCGAACATTAATGAATATGACCCGCCCCGGTGTGGGAGATAGGAGACACCTGGTCAGGGAAAAGATTGCTAAGAGAACCAAAGAATGAGGACCAAATTAGCATCGAAAGGGATAAATAAGTAACAGGAAACAGAATACTAAGATTTGTGTAATTTAAGACCAATGAACATGAATTTCTTTGGGATTAGTCTGTATAAATATGTGAAATGTGTGGTGAAAAACCATTTGTGATGGAATGATTTTCACTGCACAGCTCAAGTATGTGGGATGAAATAATTTCTATTGCACATCCTGGCCAAAATGACATCCTGGCCAGAATAGTACTGCCTTGATTCTCTAACAGTGCAGAGATGTTGGAGAGTTTCTGTTTTTCCCTGCAGTCTCAGTGACAGGATCACTACCCCCATCTCTCAGTTCTCACTCTGGCATGTTAAATTGATACCCCAAGGATTGTATCCAAGGGAGACCACAGCATGGGCACACATTCCTCTTTGCTGACACAGACAGGAAAAGGACAATCGGCTCTGGAAAAACAGAAGCCTGAAGTAGCGGGGGAGCAGTACTGGTACACACCACTGGCAACCTCCAGACACAAACTGAGTCCTTTCAGTTCATGCAGCCATAAAATTATCTTATGCAACAATAAAATGATGACTGGGCTAAAACTAAGAAAACTGTGTGGTTTTATTTATGTTTTATATATGCATATCAGCTCTCCATTTTTACTAGATTCTGGTTCCAGTTTCCAGTGCAAACAGCCCCTTTTTAGATCCCAGTGTCTCTGGCTTCTACCACAATCCAATCCTGCCAAACCACTTTCACAGCAAAGTAAGTTTTTCATCATCTCAGTCATTCCTACCACCCCAAATTTAAATCTCATTAGACAATAAGGACATCACGTCATAAAATAATTTCCTCAGACATCTTTGCATACCCTGATTTACATTAATTTTTAAAAGGAAGCTCTGAAGATGAGGGGACTTGCTTATTGTACTTTTACACTCAATGAAAACGCCGAGAATACTTAACTCGAAGGCATTTAAATCCTGGCTTGCTCAGCAACAAGTAACTGATTAGAAAATTAACTGGCCTTTATAAGTAATATCCCAGTGATTCGTGATTTGTGTAACACCCAGTGAATTACTATAAGCTATCCAAGAAGCACAAACAGATGATGTAGCACAGACTGGTTCAGCTAAATAAAGCACACTGAAAAATAGGATCAACATCCAATTTACATTCCAAAGATCCTCCCTTTATACAGGGGACAAGGGGGAATAGAGAACTGCCAGTCCACAGGAGGCTGCAGAGTCTGGAAGCAAACTACTGAGGCTCAGAGCAGAGCCAGTCTCCCAGACTTCAGGACCACTTAAAGGCTCATAAATTTGTTCAGTGCTTAAGAACCTCTTTGAGGGCTTCCGTCTGAGAAGCTGGTAGCTGTACATGCAAAAGAGTGTTTTCTCACCATTCCGTTTGTGTGTGACACTTCCTCCTTCAAAACCTGTCTTTTGAGGCCCGACGTTACATCCGGACTAAGGAACGAGGCGCCTCCCGCCCCGCTTCCCTCGATCCTGTTTCTAGCCGTGTGGTGTCACCCTTCCTCCTTCTCCCTGCGCGGAAACTTGCCTACCCGCACAGGAAGGCTCTACAGCCAGTCGTAGCTATTCTGCCTAGCAGAGGGCCATATAATCTTCCCAATTCAGACAGATCAAGGGGCAGAAGCAAAAGCCCAGGCTGGGTCCAGGGGAGACACGTGCCTTTAAGCAGGATCATGATGTTCCACTGATGCTGCCATCTCATATAATCCGTGCTAGGAGCATGTCTTCAACTACATCTGCTAATTTCTCAAAGTTTCTGAATTTACATTTCTGTCTTCAGCATCCAAAATGAGGTTTAAATGACATCCAAATACTGGATGGTATGGTTCTGAAAACTTGCATCTGTTTCTGTAAAACTAACTTGGTGCAGGTGCTCAGCAACTCCAGCTCAGTGCCAACCTCCCACGTGTCCATTCACACTGCTGTCAGCTGGAACTCTTTGAGACTGTAGGTTCAGGGGTATAGAATGAAGGTTTACATGTCTATCCCAATAGAGAAAAAGTTATTAATGAACTGGAAAATGCTTTGTGGAAAAGTTTTGCTTAGGCTTTGTTTGAGAAAAAAAACCTACTGCATCTCTGGGGAATTATACTAGCTGAAAAACATTGGTACATTGTTAATCCTGATCAGAAGGACGACCTTAACAGTCAGAAAAGCAAGACTGTATGTTTTCAGAAATGTATCATAATTTCCTGAAGGGCGTGTGATCACCACTGTCAGTTTCTTCTCTCAACTGGATTAACAAATAGGAAACGAATTTCTGACTAACCACCACAAGAGATGCACTTAACAAGTAAACCTCTTTGGATGCCAGACCTTAATATTGCTTTGCAGTCTCTGGAGAAAAGTATGTATTTCACAACAGTTGATGCTGCATAATAGGAGCTGGAGAGGCTTTTTCCATTCAGCTCAGAGACAGAAGCTTGATTAAGAAGATCTTAATCCAAGTTTTAATACACAACTTTGGTGTATTGCAAAACAAAACCCATTCAGTCACTCCAGTTAGAAAATAAAGTGCACAAACCGTTTCTTTTCCCCAGAGTAAGGAGGATTAAAAACATTGTGGGCAGAGTAAGGAAACAGAACAAGTAAGGAAACAACCAAGGTTTCTTGGTTGAATAGGATACCAAATTTAGTTGGAGACAAAAAAAATGTCAAACTTGACAATTATGCAGCTTCCTTTCTGGAAGTGCTGAGTGAATGCCATTCTCTATCAAGTTCTCTTGAAAGGGAAGAAGTTCACACTGACAAATCTGGTCCTGTTATTGAGCTGCCTAATTGTGGAGTTAAGCATTTAAACTTGGACCTTATATTTAAAAACCTGCCTAGATGTGTATGTGCTGTTTACTCAGTTGTTTCTTAATCCATTGTCTCACTTTTTTTTTCCTTTAATCACAACCACCTCTGTTCTATGATCTCATTATCTATGATTATTCCATGTTGTTCAGAACACAGCTCCTTTAAATGAGTTTGCTTCTCAGTCTTTGCTTAGTAAGAAAATAAAACACAACATTTTTTTGTGCCAAGGTAATTAAAAATTACATTCTTATGCTCTGCTTCAACCAGAGATCTCCTCCCTGCACTTCCTGGATGAGACACAGCCATCTATGGTTCTAAAAATAATCCTGCTCTTTTCTGCAGACACACTGCTTAGCCTGCATGTGCATCCTGCATGTGCGCGTTACCCACACAACCGTGCTGGACTTCTTGGAACTCCTTGAATATAACCACATACCTTCAAATGAATGGCCTGTATTCATGTTCCAGTGAAGCCACAGATCAGAAAACATCTTTGCAATGCCAATCCTCCAAGCAGCCTTTGGATTGTTACCCCTACTTGCTTCTAAATATGTAATTTATTTTAATTACATTATGTTTAATCTGCCCATGTCTGTTCCTGCCTATGCATTATAAACGCAGCACATTGTGCCCGTTTGACACTGAGCAAGTGCAGCTGGGAAGGCACGTGCAACTCCTGAGCTGACTAATCACCTCTTAATTCAGGTTAACCTGACTCCTCCTGTATTTTAGGCAAATAAGCTTTTCTGGACTGGAAGTCAGACAAGGGCCCCTATGTAAAAAATCAGCAATAGTGGGGGAGGTCAATGTATTTATGTGAGCAATGATACAATTTCTGTCTCAATTCCAGAATTCCATAAACTGTATCATAACTATACAGAAAGGACAGACTGGAGCAGTAAAGGGAGTTTACTTATGCACCTACTAAAGGGAAATTACAAAGATTAAAACTGGAAAATATTAGAAACTGTGTGGCAACTAAAACAATGAAAAGGGATCACATTTCTCCCTTCTTTAGTCCTTGTACTGTAGATTGTAACCATAACCCCTTGGGCTGGATTCCCTGCTGCTGACTGGACACTGCAGCTACACAAGGCAATGGAGTATGTTCCACTCCCCAGGGCAACAGAATCATAGAGCGGAATCGTTAGGTCCCTTAGACCTTTCAGGTCGTTTTACACACAGAAGGAAGACAGGAGAACGATCCACGTCAGCTGGATGTAAGCAGAAACAGCAGCTTCAGTGAGACAAGCCCTACAGGGAGAGGTGCTATGTTTTCATTGGACCAGCTGATACAGCTGAAAAAAAGCAGAGCAGCTTTCAAGAGCACAAACCCTCCTTCAGCAAGCCCAGCATCATTGGAGCAGGGGAGAAACAACAATAGCTCCCTTCTCTCAAGGAAGGTTAATCACTGCTGTGGAACAAGCTTGGCAAAGATCTTATACTGTCTGAATTTACCTTTTTTTTATGGCACTTATATTTTCAATTTTATATTATTAAAAACTACTTTATACTAAATTTGTCAACTACTACAGCACAGTAAGAATGCAAGAAATTAACCTTTTGCATTCTCTGCAGTACCTGCTTGGAGATGAACCCGTGCCTCTCCCTGCTGCTTAGCAAAGGCCTGTTTGGTGAGATGTCTCTATGTCTTACAGTAGAATTTCTCATCACCCAAGATTATATCAGCTCCTGCTGATAGTTTTTCCTTTGTATTCTTAACCCTCTGCAGCTGACATCCCAATCATCTTTGCAACAACTGAGCTGTCAAACGGAAGGCTGACACTGTGATCAGAGGGAGAGCACCTGCAGGAAGAAACTGAATTTGTATGAAGCAGAAAAGCCAATGCTTCTTTTCGGCTGCTTGATTGTAACAGTAGAAAAGCAAAGAACTGCATCTTCAAAATTAGAAGAGTGAAATTCTTTTGCAAAACATATTTCCACTATATATACACAATAGCCTTTAATTTATTAAAATAATTTTCCTTTTTGTTTTCTTGTTAAACAAGGAATTTGGGTTTTGAAAACCTAAAATAAAATTTGAAGAGGGGAAAAAACAACACAAACACCTGCAAGTCTTTAATCCAAACTCTGGTTCTTTCATAATCTAGGTAAGACATGACTATTTAACTGGAAGCAAAACTGACATCTTGTAAGAAAAATCTTAGTATGAAAGGTGATAGGAGGAAGTAAGTCCTGCTCCCCGAATTACCTCAACCTGCAAGCCTATTGTTAAAAGCAGGAACATAAAAAACAGACGTTAAAAACCTATTGCCAATCAGTGAGTCCTCTTCCTTTCCCAAGTACACTGGCGAATTTCAGGCCAGATGTTCTTAGTCCTTGCTATAAACACCTGAACAGTGTGGCAGTGTCCAGTACTGCTCAAGGGCAGGCCTCTCCTCAGCAGCCCAACTGTACCAAGATGTACAGCCAGCTATCAAATCCAGCATTTTGGACAGATTTTGCAAATTTTACAAACTAGATATGGGTTAGACATTAGCTCAACTCCAAAATGTTAAAAACCACTCTTTTGAAACTCATTATATAATAAGACATTATAAAAATGAGATTTTACCTTAATATTTATTGAGCATTGACTACTAGTAATATTTTTTTTTAAGTTTAATAAAATACTGTCTTTTTTTAGGGTAACCTATACAAAGTTTTAATGTTGCTTTAGCCCCAGGCCATTGCTGGGCATTCATTTCATGAAATGAGACAGAGAGAGGATACAGTCCTGCTGAATTGCAGTTCTGTCCTGAACGCTGTAGGCTTCCTGCAAGACAAACCTCCTTTTCATACATGTAACAGCAGCAAACCACACTCCTTCAACCTCAAGCCTGAGAGAGTAGCTGTTCACCCATCTAGAGGAAAACTCCTCTGGCACTCTGCCCCAGAGCCTGAGAACTTAGCCAGTTGTACAAAACCCCATGCAAAAACTGTCAAACAAGAGCCAAGTTACCAAAGTTAAAGGCAACACAAAGCTTTACACCGAGTATCTCTTAAATGAAGACATACTTCCTACTGCTTTGGGGAAAATGGGGAAACCTTGTGGATGTTGGTCTAAAGTGTTTTTGGGGACAAGTCTAGATAACTTGCCACCAGTCACTCACATTTTAACCAGATTTATCTGCTCTCATTTTTAAATGCCATCTTGGTATCTTCAGTTCCATTTGAACTACATCAATGGTAGCTTTATAAAGTAAAGAATGCTAGTATAGCAGCAAAGCATGGCATGGCAGAAAAGGACCAAAGCCTACCCTGTTACCACAGTTTAGTCATATAAAGTATGACTATAAAGTAAAATGAAAAGCAGAAAGCAAACACTGGGGCATGTATGGTACAGCCTCAATTGTAACAGCTCACACAGGGAGATGACTACACATTGCTGAAGATGGCAAGTCTCTGATTTCTCTTTCAGAAAAGCCAAAACTGATTGAAACATACATAGTTAGCAGGAAAACATATTCAAGCCACGTAGTGAAAACCAGAATAAACAAGTAAGTATCAGTAATTTTTGTAAGACTCTGGTTTTACCTCAGGACTTAGTTTTCCTCATTTGTGCCATGAGTCCAAAAAGTTCAAACTCCCTGCTGTATTCATGTGGACAGAAATCCATGTGGTACCATTTTGTCTTATACACACCTAGACCCCCAAAGTTATGTAACTCAAACAGAAGATGAAAAAAGACAAGAACAACTCCTCTCTTCTGCAATAAGCAGGAGTCAGACAAATGATTAAAAATTTATTCCCACCCTACACATGGTATCCAAAGAAACAATACATACAAAGATCTATTTATCCCACAATTACACAAGTATCCTGGATTTAATATTTTGAAACAAATGACAAAGTTCAAGATACTTTATTTATTAGATACAAGAAGTAAATCTCAAAAGAGAGTTCTTGAATGCATGAAAAAATATCACATCACTTAAGTGACTCATACACACACACACCCCTTTAAGTACCAGATTATATTTATAATGTACTTTTTTAATGATGCTCTTAACTTTCTCTTGCAGATCTGCTCCTCTCCTTACGGAGTCTTTTGTATTTCCAGGCATGGTTGTTTAGTTCATTCTACTACTTCATATATATATATATATTTACATCCATCTCATCTCAAATATTTTTGTCATACAGGCATGTGATTCAGTTGTTTCTTAGCTGTTTCTTTGCAGTCTATCTACATCTCAAAAGAACTTGTGCACAGCACAAATTAATGGAAATGGCTTTCTCAGTGTACATACTGAAGGATATGCATCCAGAGCTTGACCATCTGAACACATCTTTCAGTAGTCCAGGCTGTATTTTTAAACTAATTATACAGATCTACAAAACTGTACTAAAAAAATTATTCTTGGGCCAGTACAATGTCCAAGAAACAGTTGGTAAAGATGTAAAATTTTTCAGGTATTTGTAGCTCTGAAATGATATAGAGTTTTATGTAAAAACTTAGGTTACACAGAGGAATAACTTTTTCTTAAATCAAGAACTCTGTAACAATAAATAAACAAGCTTGAGAAAGGTTGCATTGTTTCCAACACAAAGACTTCTTGCCTCTATTGTAAAAAACTTAGAGGAACGAAATATTATTTCTGTCAGTGGCTGCACAACTTAAATACTTGGTTTTGTCCATACAATTGCCCTCTTTAAATCTGATAGAGGTAGACAAAGACTAAACAAACCCCAACATGTAAGGATTAAGATACTGCAATTAAATTCTAACCCTGCAAATCTAGTGAACATATGTTCTCACCAGATTTACGGAAAGCAGTTATTTTTTCTTTCCTTTTTTTAACTAGAACAGCACTGAACTTCTTCCATCCACGTTGTCAAAATAAGTGCCTGATACTGTCATAAAAAAATTTTCAAAGCATTTCTTAAGTAGAGCAGCAGGTCCCACCTTGCACTCTTCAGCCATTCAGATACATTTCCCAGGACTGTCTGTTGAGGAAATGCTGCCTCACACCCAGCATTGTCCAGCCAGCCCCTGGGCCTCTCCCCCAGACGATGACAAACCTGCAGATCCCACCCAAGGTAACTCTTGGGGAAAGACGTGGGAGCAAGGGAGGTGGTGCTGAAGGCAAGAGAGAGAACTGGGCAGCCTTCACATCCATTAAAGACGGTGGCCTTTCCAAAGCCTTCTTGAAAATATTTTTTAGCATGGGTGTCTGTGTGCAAGGGCTGCAAAACATTTGGTTACTACCACAAAACCAGAGATTTTATTAGGCTCACAGGTAGTATTTACAAGATCTTGTGTAAAGTCTTGGTTTTGGCACAGAGAAAATGATAAAGCAGTAACAACATTTTCAAAACGTCAATTACTTCGTGAATGTCCTGACAAATTAAAAGAAAAAATTAAGATGAACTGTTTAGATCCAATTTCCTACTTTCCCACACCTTGGCCTGTGGCTTCAAGTTTTCTGCTTTTCTCTTCACCTGTAATTTTATCTACTTTCTTCATCTAAAAATCTATCCCTGTGTTGAAGCCATACATAAGAAAGCATATACAAGAAATAGGAATGAGTCTGGCAGCCTTTTTTTTAAATTGATTGGACAAAATATGTTTCCCTCTTCATTGTTCATCAGGCAAAAATGAGGAAGCATCACTACACACCAGAACATCTGCATAAAAGTGTCTCCAAATGTCTTCACAACGGCAATACTGGCTTGATCACAGAGAAAGGATTCTTTTTCTTTCTCTCTCTCTGTACTATAACTGTAGCCATCATGATCTCATTTGGTATGCAAAAAATATAATTACTTCAATACAATTTCCACAGCAATTTGAAGTGTGCCTTTTTCTCTTTCAAGTTAGTGTTTTAATTTAATGAAAACGATAGGACAGACTGAGATGGCAAAACCCCAGAATTTTACATCCTTCAGTTTGTTTGGTTTAGTTACAGAATAACAATCCTGGCACTTAAACTAAAACCATAGATCTAAGTGGATGAGGCAATTTTGCGCATTCTAAAATCAATGCATATTTAAATACTTGTTTTCCTTCACAACAGTCTTCAGAAACTCTTGCTCTATGGACGCTGGGCCAATTTACTCTTATTGCTTTCCTGCTCACTAAGCTTGAAGTGGGTGTAGGCTAAAATGCCGAACAGTGTGCACAGAATCCCAAGGCCTTGGTTAACAGACAATGGATCCTTAAATAAGAGGCACCCTCCCAGGAGGGTGATGCAGAACTTGAAATGTCCAAACATGTTATACCTAGACATCTGTTAAGGATAATAGCCAATACCAGTATTATTTTTTGTAAAAAGAAACACTTGGAATTTTCATTAGTTCCACCCAAAGCATGCAATGGTACACTGTGTTGACTCAACTCAATACAGTTTTCTCATACAGATCTCTGTGGCTGTATTTACCCCCACCTAAAGCCTTTCACCCCTTTTCAGTGCAGTCTGATGGACATGCCAACACTTGCTCAAGGCAGCCAAAGTGTGAGTTAATATTCCTTGCAGGTATGAAGGTCAGCGAATGACCCATTACCTATGCAAATCCCAAACCAGGAAGGTTATCGAACAATTTTCCCACATTAATCAGCCCAAACGAATTCCAACATAATGAATCTGGCAACGGGAGAAACCACCAGTGTTACAAAGGATACGTGACAGGTGACGTATTTCCAATGATCCAGTAAATGGACAAGTTTACCATAAAGGCTATTATTCCAGACAGCAGTACCATTATCTGTGGATTAATGGACACAGTCAGTAATCTGACATGCTTTTGGCAGTTTATAGATGCATTCCAGGTTATTTATTTAGTTTCATTTACTTTCAAATGCAAAATATCAGGCAAGAAAAACATATGGAGAACAAAAATAGAAACAGTTTCAAACCAGTACAGACACTGGTGATGTGTATAAGCAGCTCAGTGACAGGTATATTTATGACATCCATAAATATACACTGACAAGAGCCACAGGCCTTTTCTCCTTTACTCTTGGTGAACATTTAAGAGTGATTTGGAAAATCTGGATACTCATTCACATAGAGGTTGTATACTTTAACTTTGAGATAAAGTCTAATTTATGGTCACAACAAAAACTATTTTAGCAAAATATCTGATTTTATTACTGTGAACACTTGCTATCCCATTCATAAAATACAATGCTACAAGAAATGACCCATCACTGAGGGCACAATCAGCAGTAGTAAGAATATGTCACTGGCTCTTTTTTGGACAGAAGGATATTGAGAGAAACTATAGTCTCCTTGGTGAAAATAAACTACTAATTCTAGAGAACAATCAATATTGGCATCCTTCCACAGAAGAGAAGTTGAGAGTATCCTTCTCTGAGTGGACAGTCAGAGCTAGAAATAGAGCACTTCATACACTAGGGGAAGCTTCTGGATTTTGACAGATTTTCCTGTTCTTCAGATGCCCTCTAAATAGAAACAAGAATAAGGAGATAAATCAATTGACAGACTCGCTCCTCTCAGAGGAAGCGGGGCAGACTCAGCAAGGGGCTTTTTGTCCTGCACATGTCCCTCTCATCTCACCACAGACAACAGCTGTACAAAAATCTGTTCCACAAAGAAACAGATCTTACTATCAAATTTAACTACACCAGTGATAGTTATTTAAATAAAGTCAACAAAAGCCTTACCACAGCAGAAAGCGTCCAGGGCCCAAATATTCCCCCCTCTCCAAAGACTGGCTCGAAGAAGGGTATGATGAACAACAACATAGCTGAGGACATCGGTGCCTGATAGTACAGCAGCTGCATGGAGTTTACCTGCAACTCATGCTGCTTAGCACCTACCCACTAAAACCAAAAGAGAAAGCTGTTAAACATGAGAAAAAAAACCCCATAAACTGAAAAACCTGAGCAAAAGCAAACTGCCCATTAACACAGAGGGAGTCTCACGTGGACAATACTACTTAAACAGGCTGTTGAGCCTCACCTTTGCCTCAGTGGAGGCCCCATGTGTTTGTCTCTTTCAAGTGAAAAAGCCATGAGAAAATTGTATGCAGGGGCAGTGAAAAGAGTGCCTCAACTTTACTTTTCACATAGCCTGGGAGTAAATTATCATACTTGACGAAGAACAAGTAGGTTGAAGAGCTGGGAAGAAAATAGCAGCTCCCCTTTATTTTCTCCTTTATTTTATAAATTCCAGATCCTGCCTGTGTTGGACCTGAGTACCCTTTCCTAAGCAGGCCCTGGATTCTGCTCCTTTCTTCTCATTTTCCTGTACATACAAGCTAACAAAACCAGTACACATTTGTCTTTTGTCAGTTTATTCCAGATTTAATGGATTTCATTTCAATATTGATTATAATTGACTCGAACTTCAATTTTTAAGGTTGCATGCTTTCAGAAATATTACTTATCTATGGCTATGAAGACAGATGTTACAGCCAAAAGGACACATTTTTCTCTTAAGCTGAAAACTGACATTTAATATTTACTTAAATCACATTAACTGGTAAAATGGATTCTAGCATATAAACTTGCTCACAGTTTTTAATCTAGATAATTTTACCCAAGTACCATTATTTCTCCAGTACACAAATCATCAGTTTAATGTCATTATGCAGCATCTCTTTCCTGCTCCTGCCCCAAAACAGGTCAAGAGACCATTATTTATCATCTTACACACTATGGGTCAAAGAGCCTCACGTTTTTTTTTTGAGGCACAATACGCCTCCTAAAAGAAATTCACGTTGAAATCTATCACATTGACATGACAGGAGTTTCTAATCTAGGAGGCTCTTATAGTCATGGTCAATAACAAATCGGGTGAGCTATTAGTACAATGTTACAGCAGAAAGGGCTGAGGCAGTCCTTGGACATAGCAATTTTTAAAATCATGATTATCCAGGAAGGTTGTATTGTGCGTTTATGTATTAATCCATCCTCTACAAAAACACCTTAGAATGTATATAGTTTAAACTGAAGAAGGATACTGATAAAATGTAAATAGCTCAAGGATAAACCATGGGATTGAAGGACTGGAAAACATCCTTTCTAGGGAGAAAGCTCAAACGCAAGGCACTTGCTTCAGCAAGGAGAACATCTGCTCCCTCTAGAAAAAAAGGAGTTTTACCGCTAAAGCAATCTTCGCCTCTTGAAGATAACGCTCACGTTAAAGATGACACCCCAATTTTTAGCAGCAAGGACGATCAGGAGTTTGTCTCCTAATTTATCAGGAGTTATGGTGGACTATCATAATTTGGTGGGCGTTTTAAAAAAGAAATAACGGAGCAGGGAAGGTTTCCTGGGGGGCTGGGTGCTACTTAAGGAGACCGAAGCAAGGGGCGGCATGCCCAAGGGAGCCCAACCCCCCAAGGCTCCCGCGCCCGCCGTTACCCACCACTTGGTACAGCGAGGTCACCAGCACGCCCAGGGTGGCGAACGCCATCCCCAGAACGCTAAACTTCACGTCGTAGTAGGAGTTGAGGAAAACACCCAGCGTGATGGGGACCTGTGGAAGGGACACGGCGGTTTTAGGCGGGGTCGTCGCCCTCAGCGCTGCCCCTCAGCGCTGCCCCTCCCCGCCCCCCTGCGCCCCGCCGCCTCCTCACCAGGGTCAGCTTGATCCGCAGAGGGAAAGTCTTGCCGTAAGCCACGCTCTGGATGACCACGATGACCGGCGTGGTCATGGCCTTGGCCAGCTGGTAGGTACCGATAGTGTTGCTCTGCAGGGAGAGGTTGGTGAAGACGACGAAGCCGCAGAAGCTGAGGGCCAGCGGCAGCACCTGCGCGGGCTGGAGGCTCTTGGGGGAGAAGGCGCCGAGCGCCTGGCACAGGTAGAGGCCGAGCCAGGTGATGGCGAAGTGCACCAGGGTGAGGCTGAGGTTGGGGAAGCCCAGCCGCACGTACAGCCATTTGTTCAGGAAGACGATGCAGATGGAGGCGGCCAGATTGACCAGCAGCCCCGCCGCCAGCCGGCCCTGCGCCGGCAGCCAGCCCATGGCTGAGGCAGCCCGGCGGCCGCCCGCGCACCGGCCGGGCCCGCCGCCGCCTCCCCGCCCCGCTCCGCCCGCCCGCCGGGACACGTGGGCTCGCGCCTTCCGGTGGCCCCGCCCGCTGCGAACGGCTCCGCCCGCCCGGCCCGGGCGGCAGGGGCGGCCGGGGGGACGGCCCTGAGTGTGTGAGTGTGAGTGTGAGTGTGAGTGAGTGTGTGTGTGCGCCCCCATAGCCTGCCCAAGAGCCCCGAGGCACAGAAACGCAGCCCGGCTCCAAGCCACGAGTACCGCCCCACAACGGGACTGGGCATTTCCACAAACACGGCCTTGTGCGCACAGATGTACAGCACGAAGTACGTTCCTTGCCAGGTGTCAAGAGACACCGACTCGCGTGAAGGAGCCAAAGTCCTTGCCTAACTGCACTACGTGTCCTCTGCACTCTGTTTTGTTAAGGGAAAGGCAGCTAAACATGTGTTTACACATGTAAACGGGGGCAGAACAAGCTTTCAAAATAAACTACGAAATCTCAAACGGGGGGGTTTCAACATATGATCATCTTTCCTCTGGTTCAGGATTTCATCAGCATTTTAGCAACTCCTTCATGTACAGCAGAACAGGACAAGGCTGCCTTCTCTTCTGAAGGGCTGGAAGTAACCCCTCACTTTTGCTTTTTGGTTTTCCTTTTCTCCAGTGTGTCCCTTTTCCTTCTCCCCTACTTTCTCCATAGACCTGGCAGTCTCACTTTCCTTCTCCATGCAGTCTATGGGCAGTCTTTGTGGCATGTAGCAAATATATTAAGGAGTTCATACAATCACCAAATTTATATAATGCCATTTTAGATTAGAATGAACAAACATTTTCTCTTTTTCAAGCACTTTTATTAGGAAAAAAAATATGAAAAAGGTTGTGTAACAAATAACATCTCTGAAGTTGGTCATACTTTTTCAAGTTTAAATTGAAATCTGAAGGTTGGGGTTTTTCACCCCACAAGAAGAGAACACTTTGTCCAAGTAATGATTCTGTTGGGGTCTTTTGTTTGTTTTTGTTAATAACCAGAATGTCCATGCTCAGAAGTTTTTGAAAGTATCTGCATGAAAACTTAGGACTGAATTTCATATCCCAAAGGATCAAGATCCTGGTCCAGAAGTATCAGAGAAGATTCCCTCAGCTTCTGTAGAAGCTTTTGGAGTTCTTCTTTTGAAAATACCTGAGAATAAATAATAAAAAACCAAACATCATAAAGTTATATTTATTTGCAATGAACAGTATTGATTAAAAAAAGTGGTGGTTAATTAATTTTTCTATTTGATTATTTCTCTTTAAGATAGTGTGATCATCAGGCATTTCAGAAGGACATTAAGTAAGGCACGGGAGGTTAGACACAGCATCCAAAACCTGAACATAGGCTCAAGATAGCTCTGTCTCATTCTGGGGGTGTCTTTAGGCATTTGGAGGCAAAGATAGTCATGGCTAAACCAAATGCTCTAAAGCAAAACCTGCTTATATAGTCTTTGAAATGTAATGGAAATAAAGAAATCAATTACAATACTACAGCTAAATTTAGAATCACAGAATCATTTAGGCTGGTAAAGACCTTTAAGATCATGAGGTTAAAATTCAAGAGCCCCCATCCAAAAATTAGTAATTGCAGTACTCAGAACTGGTTGTCAGAACGGTGGTCATTATCCCCAAAATTTCGAAGTTAACTCTGATTCCTTAAGTCATAACACAAGGAAACCTTTTACTACTGCAGTGAATGGGAAGCGATCAAGAAACTTATGATGCTAAGGAACATATGGTGTCTTCCTCTCTATATAGAAGCTTTTTCCACAGCCAGCCCACAGAGCTTTCAGTGTAGGCCAGGCTGCTGCAGCCCTGCCTGGCTCACCGTGTAGAGCTTGTGGCGCTCGGAGGCGACCATGTCAGCAAGGCGCAGGCACTCCTGGTGCTGGCCCGTGCTGTGCAGCACCGTGTGCAGCAGGAAGCACATCATGGGCAGGCACAGCTTCCGCAGCAGGCTCATCTGGTGTGCTCGCTCAGGGTCCTCCTCGGCGTCCTTACCAGAGCAAAGTAACATGTCAGTATTAGGAAAATGTACCTGTCACAGGCAACTCAGCATAAGCACGCAATTGGTACTGTCAGAGGCAGAAAACTGGCCTCAGCAGCCTGGAGTGGACTCTCAAGTGTGATCTGCATGGTTACTCAGGGAGCAAGCTCTAAATGCTCACAGCAAGGCCAGAGCAAATTGAACAGGAGCACATGAAACTAAATGTCACAAAGGTACAACTACATGTGATCTGTGCTTTGTGGTCTGCGTCATGACATAAAAATTCATTTTACCTCTCTGACGTCAACCATCCATCCTCCATCAACAAACAGCAACACATTGTACATTTTCTCCTTAACATCAGCTGTAAGAGCATCCAAGAGGCCTTTCCAAATGCCATAATCCATCTGGCAAAGAAACAAAAAATAAACTACTGCAGAACAGGATAATTTCCAAGGCTATTTTAAAACAGACTGCAACAGGCAGTGCAGCTCCAATTCAAATTAGAATCTTCAGTCAGTGGCTAAAACTTAAAAGCCTGCTGCTCACAACTATTTCCATCCTTTCTTAATGCCCTGTCCACAGAGTCAGACAGGTTGTTCAAAAACAAAGCCACGAGAGGAAGATAATTTTAAACAACCTATTCTGCCATGCTTATAAAACAAATGTTTATGTTAACTGAATAGGGTATATTTTTACTGACCAGACCTGCAAAAAGAACTTTACTCAAAACAAAACTGCAGCATCTTTTAGAAAACAGAAGGTGCTAATACTTCATAGAATTAATAGCAAAATCAAGGGCTCACATTTATTAATAACACTAACAATCAACACACGATAATATTTACTATTACAGTATTTTATGTAAAGCTGAGTCATTAAAAAAACAATTTATTGTGCAGTTGCCTTATAACTCTGTTGTCTCATACTCTCTCAACATATTATTTAAGGACTGTATTATATACTAAAAATAGTATATAATACAGTCCTTAAATAATATGAAATAGCAGTCTTCTACTTTCTTTCATTGAACTAGACTGCCTCTAAAGCAAGAACATAAAAGTTTACAGTAAATAAGGTGGGCTTCCACCTACCTCATACTTCTTTTCTTTATGTTCATGGGCCACTTTTTCAGTGAAACTTGCTTGTGGTAACAAAGACGGCTTCTGTGGAGCTGAGTTCATGTGTTTAAACCATTCATTAAAGGTTTCATGGGCTTCCTGGATTGCATTGGAAACAGTGTTTGGGTATTTTTGACTCATCTAATAACCAGAATGTCATTGCATGCACAGGTTTAATGAATCAAAGAATCAGAAGTTAAATCAAATGGACAAAGCTAAAGTTTCACCACCAAGGCAAAGTCACCCGTATTTCTAAACAATAACTTGGAATATTGCATATTTGAAACTCACCAAATATGCACGAATACATAAGTGTTCCCGGATAGCATTGTCATCTTCAGCTGGAAGCGGAGTATCCATTCCCTGTTCTTCCCACTGGTTATATATTTCTGCTATAGAGTCTTGGGGAATCTTCACAAACACATCTTTTGCAGCTTCATGTTTCTTGGATGCTATGAGAATGTGAATTGGGTATCAGAGCTTTGCAATTTCCATACCTTATCTTCTTAAGCTGGCAAACCCATGCTTTTTAATAGACTAGATCCAGTTATATCAAATGTACTGCCAAGAGCCAATGAGAACAAAACCAACATTTAAAAGTAAGTCTATAGTATTTGTGAAGCTTAGTACCCAAGAACTTCCTCATGATTGCATTGCTTTGTTTAAGTGCTTCTGCCCTCTGTGCAGGATCAAATACGAGCCAGTCAATTACATCTATTTTCAGCTGATCCGCCTGTAAAAAACAACACAGAGATTCATCACCATTTCAAGCCCACAGCTGATGCAACACACATTAGATCTGGTCAGGGAAATACACAAGTTTGGAAAGCATTGCAACACAGTAACAAGGATCGATTTATTCAAAAGCTTAGAAAACCTCTGCCATCTGCAATAATTTTAAAAAATTAATTTCAAAGTGTTCCCAAGATATTCAGAGCATCATCTCTCAACATTTTTTATGGATTATGATGTGTTTTCCTCAATTTTTAATACAAATACACTGTACCAACATGGTACATTCATGGAGCTCTTGCTATAATCTTCAGGGGCACCATCAGCCTGCAACCACAGTTTTCCAACTCTTGTTAGATAAACTACCTTTTTGTCTTAGGGAGCTTAAACTTTGTACTGAACAGCAAAAACATTACCACAGATTTGCAAATGGTCAGTTGCTTTCTAAGCAGTACTTTGAATAGAGTCTATTAACATTACCTTGCTGTCCCTAAAGCACTGAGTTGGATACAACCAATGGTCAACAGCAGTGACAAGGAAACTGTCAGCAAAAGCAGTGTCTGCTGTAGCTAAAAATGCCACTTCAGCATCTTAAAAGGTACATCTGAGATCCAAAGTACTAATCCTCATAAACTGCAGAGGCTATAACAACACCCTACTCCCACCTACAGCATAGGGTGCTGCAGTCGTTTCAAGGGCCTTATCTTCACTTAATGTTTGTATACAGGTAAGCACACACCCAAAGAGCAAGGAAAAGCAGAAACAGAGTTACAGATTTGTGCAATATCCTCACTTGGTCACATGGAAAGTACATTTCCCTCCTAGGCTTTTTCAAGGCAATTTTCACCATTGTTGAAAGAAAAAGATGGCTCATAGATGGTCAGAGACTCTGTAGCTGATTGCAAACTGGACTATCTGCTCTGTAAAGCACTCACCTCTGTTGTGCCTGTGTCCAGCACGTGGTCATGGTGGCTGAACTCCCCAGCATCCTTCTTGCGGATGTTTTCAACAACGGTTTTTGTTATGGTTGCAACATCCAGACCTGAGTTAAAAGTGAGCTGTGTAAGAACTATCATGAATTCAAACTTGACACAAATTGAATTTCAGACTCCAGTTGTTGATCTTATTCCTTACTACTGGTAATTCTTATCAGTCTGTTCAAACACACACTGTCAGAATAAATTACAAGCTTTTGTGTGATCTCATTTATTGCAGATATTTTACAAGAATGAGATTTGATATAACACAGAATACCAAATATAAGACAACCAATAAGTTCTTCAATCTGTGCTGAAGACAGCATATAGATATATCTGCTAAGATCACTGATTCCTACAATTCTGACAGCAAGACTATGATTTGACAAGAATGTACCAGGAAAAGCTCAGAATAGTTCTTTTACAGATGCTTAAGCAGGATGTGTTATTTTTGAAACCTTAGCTGAGTTTAAAAGAAAATGATTGAAAAATGACTGAAGAGAAGTTAAGACATGAAATCTGCAGGAAATCTGCTTTGTGCATTCTGGGTTAGCACAGAGGCATTGTCAAGCAATGGACAGTGTGCTGCTTCATTGTAATCCCCTTCTAGTTTCATGTACAGGCCCAGAAGGAAGTTTACAATTAATGCAAGAAAATTACCGTGGCTAAGAACAAGCACTATAAATTGGACAAAAAATTTAAGATACTCATAACCTTCCTAAAGCCACAAAAAAGTACGTACTTTTATAATTAGTTCTCTGAAATAATATGAACATGTCAAGTTTCAGAGCATATATTTGAGATAGGCAGCTGACTTTTACTTCCTGGTGTATTTGGACATAACCCAGAAGCAGTGATATTTAGTTTAATTCCAGGTTAATGAAAACACACCTATACACCTACTTGAAGAAGTGATCAGAAATTAATTTTATTTATCTGAAAAAAATAATAATAGGGGAAGGAAAGAGTGTCATATTCATAGCTAGGTTTTAGAGGAAAAACTACTGAAAGACAAAATAACCCAGGATATAAAATGATAATTGGACCATCAGGATCTCTCACCTGCTTCTTTTGCTAACTCAAGGCAATGGTGGCGTTGATCGCTCTCAGTAACATCTTCAAGAAATAAAGCGTACTGAGCCACAGCAAGCTCTGGGGGCAGGTGGCTGACATAAAAGGCTATTAAATCTGTGTGCTTCTCAGACACCAATCGCTGCACAGTATGAAACAAACACACAGAATGAGAAGCAAATATGTAAGAAGCAAATATACACAAGATACCCACTAATATATAAATATATTTACAGATACGCATACTATATTCCTTGGTGCTTACACTTAAGTGCTTACACTTAAGTAAAAACATGTACTGGGTACACCCAAAAATGTGTAACCAGTTTCTGATTAATTTATTCTAACACAGGAAGATTCCACTCAACTTCTAAACAAGGATCAATACAATTGTCTCATTTAAGAACTGCTGACAGAGAATTTGTGTATTAGGCAAGCTTCCATGCATCTCCTGAGAAAACAGTGTTAGCTGCATCATAGCTCTTATCATCCTGTAACCTTAAGTCTGCTTTTCTTCCTCCTTTATATCTAAATCACATCAGAGAAAACAAACAATATTTCTGAAAGCTTACCTGAATGTAGGTCTTTAGGACTTCAACAGAAACTTCCTCCTTATTGCAAACAAATATAAATTCAATTTTAAATCAGATAATGTGGAAAATAAAATAAAAGATACTTGACAGGCTATCACTATTAGAACAGCCACAAGGTTATTTGCCTATTCCTGCTTCAGTAATCTACACAAACAGGCTCAACTGGAAGAACTGTTTCTCTTGGAGCATGATTAAAAAAGCATGTCTTCTGATTCAAAGATTTAATGTTCCAAGGATTTCCTTTTTCAGCAAGTGGATAATACAGCCTTTGATCTAACTGGAATGTTATTTTTTACAGGATTTAAAAAACTTTCTATTTTACCGTATTTTTTAAATTAATAAACAAAATGTCAGGTACACAGATTACTACTGCAGTGTAATACATGCCCTGTTTTATTATGGAAAATGATAATTTAACAGGGTATAAATATCACCTGACTCATCTGGAATAGCCTATACTAAACAACCACTATAGGCTGAGCACCTGAAACTGCTTTAGCCAAGACTCAAGTGTTTGTTGCTGTCATGAATTATAATTTTAATTTTATATGCGTTTATCTATATGAGCTGTATACAATCAATATACAATAAACACCATAAAAGCTTGCATTTCTGGCTCCTTCCCGTGAAGTCTACTGAGGGTTGATTGAGTAATCATACAATAAATTCATCTACTCTAAAACTGTAAAGGCAGAATCAATTGTTACAAATTCCCACAATGGAATTAATGTAGGAAATTACACGTTTTTTGTACCCTCTGTCAAACATATGCTAATGGTTAGTTCTACTGCACTTTAGCTTAAACACCTACTCCATAAAATTTTGAGTCTAAAAAATTAATATGTATACATATACACACACACATTCCTCTTATTTAGCTAAATGTTAACTGACTTCAAAACAGACTTCCACAAGGAATTCAAGCAATGATTGGAAGTATGAATAAACAGTAACTCAGAGCTGTATTTAAATCATCTAATGAAAACTCTTTTGTGTTTTCCCAAAAGAGGTTACATTCAAAAACTTACTTGACACACAACAGCTTCTAAATTTTAAAATAGAAAAGAAGAGCCCCAAATTACTTGTGATATTGTCCAAAATGAGTAACTACAGCTATGTCACCCCTCTGTGTATTTAGCATAAATAGGCCAAATAGGTAGTAGGCTATACTTGGAGATAATAACAAAGTTTCAGCTGGTACTAATTACCTCAAGCAGAAGCATTTATGAGCTTACAGCAGCAATAGGTACCGTTCCAGCAACTGTCTATAAGAACAGGTTATATTTAAGACATCTTGGCTGCTATGAATAAGCCTAACATGAAGTTTGACCAAGGACCTTCTCAACAAAGGGTTTCTGAGTAAAATCCACCATCCTCAAAACCCAGTTTTTAAGCTCAGCTGGAAGGGAGGAGGATGCTCTTTTCTCCTTTAGGCTCCAAGATCAACAAATACACTATTGAAGCATGCAGCTTCTCCTCAACCTGGCAGTAATTTACCATCATTCTATGTTGTCCATGTACTTGCACAAAAGAATTTCTACTTCCAAGACTGGCTACTGCTATGACAGCAAATCAAGTACAAGTGAACTGACCTTGGTCTGCATACCCAAAGTGCGGAAAAACAGAATAAGATGTGTCATGAAACGAAGGAGGTGTCCTGGGAGCACACTTCTGTCCTTGGAAAGCCACCTGCTGACTTCCTCCATCAAACCTATAACCACCAAGGAAATGTCTGCATTAGCCATACCATGGAGACAAAGAAAAAAACACCCAAGAAATATTTCCAAATGATGCATTTATTCAACAAATGTAATTGAGTCTCAGAAGTCCAACAACACAGAACAGCGACAACTGTGGAAAGATGTAGCTGTTTGGCTTAAAAATGTACTGTATGTATCCCATCATTTCTCAGAAGAAGTTATAGCTACAGTCTGGCATGTATCCTCACACATTTACACTATTTCATTACTTCTTTGAAAACTACCTTGTAGGTCAAACTGTTCCTACAGTTCTTGATTAGAGCATAGCTTTAAGGCAGAGCTTGCCTACTGTGCGCTTCTAAAAATCCATTCATACAGAAGTTTCTGGAAAGGTTCCTCAAAATAATGTAGTCAGTTGACAATAAAAAAAAAAAAATCATTTAAGAGAAATGCTTACCATCCACATCTCCAAGTATAATGAATTTCTGAATCACATGATAATGTTCTTGATTCTCCTCTATAACCCTCTGGAGACAAAAAAAAGAAAATTCAAACTTTGAATAAATCTTCTAGCATAATGTATGAAGAAAACAAACTTATAAATAAAGCAAAGGTTCCTCAGGGGAAAAAAGCTATCCTATTTCAAAGGGTATCCTTCATAAAGAGCAAGAGAAAAGGCACTTGCTGTCTCGGCATCAAATTAAAGAACATTGACAAACTAAAAGAAAGAACTGGAATATAGATCTGTGCAGTTAATACTTTCATGGAAGACAGCCAATTCCAAGGGCTTTTTGCTCTGAAGAGAACAAACAATGATGTTACAGGTAAGATTTACAAAAATCACAGAAGAAGCAACAATGCGTATAAATCCTTAAAGAAAAGGCCTGTGAAAATTACTTCAGGAAGAAATTCCACCCTCTCCCCAGAGGAATCAACACATTAATGCATGAAATGCAATCCAAATCTAAATTTGCTTTATGGTGAGGATTGCACTATGTTACAAAGGCAAATACAGCTGGGTGTATCTGTAGCTGACTGCATGTTCTTTGTCTTAGCAATATGATAAATGCTATGTGTCCATTCCATCAAATAAAAGTAACTGTAGTTTCAATTTAATCACTGCAAAATAACCTTTAAGTTTTGTATCCCCATCTTACATGAACTGAGTATTTTGGGTGCTAAAAGTAACAGAGAATCACAGTCTAAGCAAATATGCTTTTAAATTTTGAAAGGCCTGTTCTGAAATATGCACACAAATCTATGAAGAAAATAGAATGAAATCGATTTGGAACATTTTACTGAAGTGTTGAATAGTTGATTTGTCTGTCTGCTTTGTATGTCTGACAACATTTGACAGCCATCTATTCCTTTAGCACACCCAGCTAGTTTGGCAGATACAGGGCAAGGCAACATAAAACCTGTATCACTTTCACTCTTAAGAGGGTGTAGCATGAAGAAAAATCTATTTGAATTTGGAAATCACACTATTTTGGGGATAGAAAACATGAAACAAATTAGTCATTGTGCATATTTGAGCATTTCAGTAAAGAGTGCAGTAAAAAGTAGAACCCAGTGAATAATCAAAAATGGTAAGCAGTGAGGAGAAACATGGCAATTATTACATACCCTTTTGTCCGTTGCCTGAAGTTCTTCAAAAACTTTTTCTGAAGTCCAGCTTCAAAGCAAGGGAGAAAAGACAAAAAATGTTACCTTGAATAATTCTACAGAGATTCCATACAGGATACTTTGTGGAGTGTAGCAGCAGCATAATTTTACTTGAAACTTACTTTGTTTCTAAATAATCTCTAGGGAGATCTTCCATCTCCTCTGCAGTTACTACTGAGGTTCGTATTTCCTGCTCGACTAGAGTGTCCACCATGACCCTGAAATATGCCCAAACAGTATCTTCCCAGGTATCACAAACTGGAAGAAGCTACATATGAAAAAAAGAGTAAAAATTATCAAGAGATGGAGAAACACAAGAACCCAAACTGAGCAACTATAATTTAGGATCAGATTTTCAGGCACCAAAGCAGTGTAGTAACCACCTTAAACAGCAGCCTTTCCTTGACTGAGAAGTCTGTAATATTTAATTAAGACATGTCAGTACTAAAAAGAGCATGTCTACTAAAGCAATGTTTGTTATTGTTCTGTTTACTAGATCTTTAAAAGTACAGAAACGAGTAACTGCAATATTTCTGATGATATTGCACATATGAGAAAGGAAATACACAACTACCAAACACTGTTTAACTAGGGGGCTTGACATACCTGTTTGAGGTTTCCACTCAGGGCTGCATAGATTGCTCTTTCATATCTATTAAACTGCTCCTAAAAGAAACAGTAAAAACATCCAAACTTTAAATTACAAAGCATTTAAGTTTTCTAGTCACTTTAAATTTTATTAGAGATTAATCCATTGCAAAACCTTCCATCTAACAGATTCCAAGTAAAGTTGGAAAATCCAAAATAAGAATAGCAAGTGACACTCCCTTCACTAGCATCCTCTTGTAACTTAATTGAAAAATTTACATTGACCTGGAAAGAAAGCAACATTTTCTTTCCCATTCAAGATGAAGGCAGTGTCAGTGGTTTTACTTTCAACCAGAAAAAAGAGTCTGACGTTTCCTGAAAAAGTGGTGCTGATTATGTAGATTTCTCACAATGCATAAATGGTATTTCAGAAATCCTCTTAGAGGCATTAATTGTGAATCCTCTAGGCAGCAAACACAGAGTAGGTGTGTTTACTAAAAATCCCATTTCAGAATTCAGAAAAGTTCGCATTTATATATTAATAGAAAAAATAGCAGCATTGTCTTACCTCTTCAGCCATGCGCCAGCAACTAATTTTCCAAATGCACCTGTATGGATTGCCTTCAACAGGCTCCAGCTCTTTTCCTACATGTAAAGAATAATTAAAAAAAAAAAAAGAGAGGGAAATGAAAAAGAGAGAAAATGTTATTAAAAAAAGAGAATCCAGTAACATCTAAAAAGCGATAAAGTCTATTTTCATTTCATAGCCTGATTTCAATCCCTTTAGAACTCTTCCTAAAGCATTTTGATGCTTTTGACTGGACTGCAAGGTGGCTTTTCTGGCTGTTTTGGTGAACTGCATCTGTAAGTTACAGTAATTTAAAAACTTGGCTACTATCTAGCTTTTAAAAAAATAATGCTTTTGGCTGTAACATAGCTACAGTGTCTACTTTTGAAAAAACGCAAAGTTAAGGGGAAAAAAAGAATTTTTATATCTTTCATATTTAAAAATGTCACTGCTTCAGTGCTGCTATTTTGCATACATCTGCATGGGCATTTATACCTGTGTAACAACAGCTTAGGTAGGCAGACTCAAAAAAAAGCTGGGACAGTGGTGTGGCGTGCAGATAAGAGCAACAGGCTATCAAGATTTGAAAAGAAAGAAAACATTAAGCCTTCCACACCCAGCTATAAACAACACTTAGACTCATTATTGAATTCCTTGCTAAATCCTGCAATGTACTGAACATAGAGAGAAGCAGCAAGGTACTGTGTTATAAATGGGGAACCATGTGCAAGGAACCAAGAAGAAAGGTACTTTACAATTTTCAAATATTTTAAAAGCATCTCTTTCTCCTGCATTTACATTTGCTGAACTGTAGTCCTACTACACCTTTCTGAAGCTGGGGATATAGTCCAATTTGAGTCTGTAAGCAGCAAAATGTGTGCTAGCTGGCATAAGCCAAATGTTAAGAAAATACAGACCCAAGTTAATATAGGGAGGTGGAGAAGATCTGTACAAAACACTGAGACATCTACTTCCTAATGATTATGTCTGACTTTGAGAAAGAAAGTGGCTTTAACATGTGTAGATGGATACAATGAACTTTCAAGTAAAATAATTTCATGTTAGTTTTTTACATGTTCAACAGACATGGTAAAATATTCCAGATATCAAAAAAGGCTCATCAGGTGAAAATAAAGAGCTATTTCTCTTTGCCACAAACAGATACTACGAGATCTTAGTATTTTTATATCTGTCTCAAATGCACTTTAGAGCAGATACCTCCATTTATGTTAGGATCATGATACAATTTCCAGCCTTCCAAAGTCGCAGCTCTCCAGGCCTGACCACATCGTTTGCATAAGCGCTGTGCCTGAAAAATAACGCATTTTCTCAGCAACACACTTCAAGGTAGGAAAACATCCAGCTGCTTCTTTAAAAATGAGAATATTATTAGAACAGTTAATTTTATAGAGATTCTACTACGTGGAAAATAAGCACACAGGATCTTAAACTCAAAACAACTGAAAGATTTCAAAGTAAATGTCATCCTTTTTTCACCTTCAGTCAGTATTTACAGCAATGTAAGAAATGTGCTACAGCCTCATCTTTGTTAGCTAAACAGCTGTTATGCATCATTCTGGTAAGTCTAGTGTAAAGCATAGCCCTTTTGCTTATATGTTTAATTGTTGTCTTCATGCAGTCATCTACTTTCCCAGTTCACTCAGCCTTCCCAATCCCAACTGAAGCTGTAAATCTCTACTCATAATGCCCTGCAGCAGTATGCTCATGTTCCATACCATCAGAAAATGAATACACATGCACCATATTGGAACAGAATATGAGCAAGTACCCATAGTCCTCACTGAAGGTCTTTGGCATGAGAATCTCAAATCCCCTTTCCTCCCCTTTACTCAAATGTCATTATGTATACACACCTGATAATCCATTGATGATTAGAGACACAATTAGGAAGCCCTTTAAAGCATTCTGTCTGTTTGTCTTGGCAGTATTTAGTATCAAAACACAACAGTGAAAAAATATCATCAAACAACCCAAACACCCAAAACTACATTTTTTCCATAACACCTATTCTACACCCAAAATTATTTAACTAGAAGCAAGCTTGATTACAATGCTAATTTGGCAGTCAGTATTGACAACAAATTGAAAACTGAATCACTACAAGCCAAATTTAAACAGACATTTTAGTACACAGCTTATTTGCTTTTACTTCATTAAAACTTACTACCTCATCTGTCATTCCTGCTCTGATGAGAGTGAAGAGATACTTCAACAACCTTGCATCATCTTCTTGGTCCAAATCATCAAGTGGCAGTTTCTGTCGAATAGGAGCATCTGGATCCTGCAAGGAAAAAAGTCATCACTCAACCTATACAATAGATGTCATCACATCTACACAATACCTATATGTCTCTTCCATTAATGTTCTGCCCTGTTTTATAATTTGGAGTCACTTTTTCATGTTGGCACAACAATCTGTACAACCCATGTAATATTGAGCATGATACTTGTTTTTCCTCGAATTTCTCTTATTCCTCTTCTGTCACTGTTCCTATCAGAAAGAGTCAATGCAAATAATTTACTCCACTGCCTTGTTTTTTGCCCCAAATTTCTTATCTTCCAGCTCTTCTCACCTTCAAACATCCTTTGCTCTTCTATCTGCCTACCAGACTGGTTCTCCTCCTTCACCTTCTATCTGAGAAGGTTTTTCACAACAGCTGCACTTGCTTCTATGTAATCCAAAGTGATTTTCCAAAGCCAATCAATACCTCAGATCACTCCCCAATTGAATTAGCCTCCTATGGCTGCTTTGCTGTCACTGAGGCAGCTCATCACCTTGTTCTAATGGATGGCCCTTTCTTTCCTTGACTTCTCTCCTATTAGCTTTTATTACAGAGCTCTCCAAGTACTGCACTACGACTTGGTTTTATTGTACTGGTTACTGCATAAAGACAGCATTCCCTTATCTGCAAGGTCTCCCCAAAGAGTTTTAGAAGCTTCTCTGCTTAGGAGCACAGGTTTGTTTTAGTCATAATAAAGCCCTTACTTTGCCAAATAGATCACAAGTACTTGTGCGGGGGGTGGGGGTATGGAACTGATTGCTGAAAGAAAACACAAGTCCACAGTGATCCATGAAAGAATTTTTGAGGTGCTCTGCCTCACAGTTTCTGCAGCCATTTTTAGATACAACAACTACTTTTAGAAAGCACAACTATCTAAGAATTGGTGGCAATCTGTGAAGATAGCATATTTCTCTAGCCCATTTTGAAGCCAAGTCCTATTTTCATATAATACTTACCAACTCTGTTACCAGAGGACGAGAACTTCCCATGTATGTACTTGACTGTCGCTGTTTCAGGGCGTGGAGTGTGTTATCCCTGAAAGCAGTGAAATGTTTTACAGAAAAATTACTTTAGCAAGCATCTTTGAGTAACACAAATATTGAAAGACATATTTTGTTACATAGAATATGTTTACAGAACAGACACTTGGTTTAGCTGATATATCCATGAACTATGCTAGTGTTGTGAAAACATAACATTTCAAAAGTACAATATTAAAACTAATGCACATATATTCGATTTCTTTCAAAAGATCTGTTATTTCAATCATTCATGTATTCCACTATTAACTGACTTCTGCATAAGCAGATTTTCCCATTATCATTACTATAAAGTCAGTCTAGTGCAGAAATTGAGGATAAATACATAATTCCAAAAGCCTGTATTCACCAGCCATTAAAAGCAGGTTTACTCTAGGCATCTAGCATGGAAGGTAATCTTTGGTCCATTTTGCCATAAAACCCATCAGTGATAATACAGGTGACAATAATGGCTTCTGGTGAAGGGTAAATGACACCAAGTGATTAAGAACTTGGGCAAAAACTAAAGCCAGACAAAGATTAAATTACAATGGTTTGATGGTTTTTCCTTTCATCTTTGCCTCCCAAAAGGCACTAACTGACTTGTGAGGTTTACTTCAGTGGATGGGTAAGAAGTCTCAATTTTTATATGTAAGAATTATAAGAAAAGAAGTGAATGAAATGAAATGAAATGAACAACCTAAAAAGACCACTTCTTTTCAAGAGTGATTCTGTGACTGTGTATTTTATGCTTGATGGGAAAATGTATATAATCAAAGAAAGTCTGAACTCACCAATATACTGTTTTTGCATAAAACTCAATATTATCAGAGAAGTCCCCAATTTCATCCTTAGCAATGCTCTCTAGCCAATCCACCACCAGCTGGAATAAAATTAAATTGCATTTTTAAAACAAACCTCTAACAAATAATATATTTACTACTTTCCTCTCATCTCTGGATCCACTTCTTATCTAAGCAGCAACCAAAAGGCTGACAGATCCAAAAGACTATTCCATTTGCATTTAAAGAATCCAAAATGAAGGTGGTTGGCACTTTATGTCTGTTTCTCAGTGAATACTGCAGTTGAATCCAGTACTACTTAACAGCTTATCAATCACCATCAACAGTAACAGATGCTGCAAATAGGAACAGCTCTCAGCCTTTCATCCTCTGCAGAACACCCAGAAAAATCCTTCTCATCTTCAGCAACTAAGGAGCATCATTTTTATGCATACAATTCACACACACTTGAGCGAATGTTAAAAAAAAGTATTAGAAACAACCCCCAAAAGTTCACAGAGCATTAGTATTATGAACATTTAATCTATTTTCATTCCCATATTAAAAACTTTCCATCATACCTGACTTTGTCGAACAAGTGAATCTTTCTGAAACAAGTTGTCTACAGTAGTTTTTTCACTAGCAGTTAAAGCCTATTTAAGAAAAAGCTGATTATTACTTCATGGAAAAGAAAATTTCCACAGAACCAGAAATATCAACTCAAACACATACTAATTCAGAAATTTGCTACAAGTTCAATAGGCTGTATTTCCCCTCCCAATGTATAAATGCCTTATACATTGCTTTATTTGATCATTTACATCCAGTTACACTAAAAACCGTAAAAATGAGACATAGAATATAATTCACAAATATAAGACCACAGAAAGATTCCACACAGTAGATTCATTGATTCCTTGACTGCCTGCATATTATCTTAAATCCCATTTGCTACCTTAAAAGAAAAAAAAAAAACTTTTCAATGTCATACGCACATTTAACATCAAAAAGTGTGAAAAACAAAAAAAACCCAACCCCAGAGCCCTGATCCTTCTATTTGATCTCCTGCATTAATTTAGCTTTCATTAGACTTTCAGTAAAAAGAGAACAGAAGATTTGTTTTCCTAAAAAACACAGGTAGGAGGAAACTGGGTATTTTTGGCACAACAGTGATTAACACTGACAACTTAGCAGTGGGAATTGTAGAGGAAGCTATTTTATGACTGAGAAGAAAGATCTGCAATCATAAATTTTACAAAGGCAGAGTCACTTTACTTATTGTTTTGTTTTCCTAAGCATATTCTGGCAGCAAAGGCTGGAAGCACTGTATTGACATAGACAAGATGACTACAGCTCTAACAGGAATGCTAAAAAATTTGGGTTTCTCTTCAGGTAAATTGGAATCAGGACTGCAAAGGCTAGGCAGCTAGAGACCACGTTCTTCTTTTAAGCAAAGCAAAACTATCTCTGATCTATGGGAATGTCACAGCTACTGATGCAGATTTTAAAAATAAATAAATAGTTATTTCTAGTGAGTTTAGGGTTGCCTTGTGTAGAGCCAGGAGCAGGACTCAATGATCCTTGTGCATCCCTTCCAACTCAGGATATTTAAGGAAACAAAACAAAGAGTAGTTTGCAATAATTTTTACACTAGCAATCTCTCTTTAGAATGAAATATTTAGATGCACTTTTCACAATTGATGAAATAATTTAGTAATTGTCTTGATAAAAATCAGTCCCATTTTTCACTATTGAATTTTAAGTGACTGCCACTTTGAGATTCTAAAAGTAAAACACAAGCATTTAGCCTATATTTTGCTTATTTAGTTTCTTATATCACTTATAAAAAATGCCAAAAGAGTCCATTCTTACAGTGATATCAAATGCAGTTTCATCTTCCAGTGCAGACTGTATTCTGTCTCTAGAAATAAAAATGCAAACCACTAAAGATTAAAACAAAAGCTGAGAAAATTTAGCAAATATTTAGGCATAAATGCTTATAAAACTTTACAAAAATGTTCTTAAAAATGCTAGAAGTTGCAAAGGTAATAAGAACACTCCTATTTACAACTTTCATTTCTGTAAACAGATAACGAATAGGCATATATATCAGAACCTACTTCAATAAACAGCTTTTAAACTTAATAACAACTTAATAAACAGCTAATTAAGCTTAATTGCTTGACTCCATATTTATAAACTCCTAAAAAATTTGTCCAAGAAAGTTATCTCAGTACAAAAATGCAGTACTGTGCTTTTCTAAGGAATTACCTATAAAGTGAAGACAGCAGTCTCCATGTTACCATCTCCTGCTTGAGAAGCCACAAGACACTGGCAGTTTTGGAAAACTTCTGCTGTCCAGGAGTTGCCCGATAAACTATTTTCCCTAATATATTCACCTGAGAGAAATAAATTTATACAGAGTTAAAATTGCCAGAGTTAATTTTTTTGAATTTTTTCTATTTTTTTCCTAAGCCATTACAGCAATCTTTTTACTATCCTGAATGTTTTCCAACAAATGGGTTTGATTACCCATTCAAATGATGCTTTTATTTATAAAATAATACGATGATTTAATTTATTTACACCTGAGAGAAATAAGTACATTTTAATCCATGTTATTAATAAAAACATTTATACATCTGCTAATGTTTATTGCCACTTGACACTTTCAGTGGAACAGCAACCAGATGACAATTTTAGTATTCAGCAAGCTACACCATGGCAAAGCAGTGTTTGAGGAAAGTGAGATGCTACTCGATGCTAGTGTTCAGCAACTCATAAGCTGGAGGATTTAAAGTATGTATGTTAAGCACTGTGACTTCACAGCAACACTGCTTGGAGAAGGGAATGTAAAATAAAGTAAATAAAAACTAAGTAGCTACTTACCTGACTGTTACAAATATTTTCATACTCATCCACAAGATCAAAAATGGTAGTTGATGTATGCTTCAGAAAGGAATGCAGAAAGTCAGAGTACATGCTCATAGTAGCTAGGACAGATATAAGAAGAAACAGCCATATTAGTGAGTCACACCTTGATAAAAAAGCCCCCACTGAACTACAAAAACATCCTTCTGATGACATCTCAGTTTTGCAAATTTAAATGAGTACAATGATGATATGAACTATCTCACGAAGTCAGAAGTATTTATCAGCTAAGACAGTAAGATCTACAGAAGCTATGGGCTATCTCAGTTATAAAACTTTTGTTGTAAATACACCACCTGCAAGAATTTCAACAGTAAACTCATTTGTCTATCTCCACAAAACTAATCCAGTTTGCTTCCCACATCACTAGAGCATCACCTTTGCTCCATCAGAACAGACTCCATAGAAAGCACAAACTCACAAAACTCCAATAAACTGGAACAGAGTAATTTTATGAACTTTTAAAAATAGACTGTTTTTGACTAAGAAATACCAGCAAAATAATACCGAAATTTTTTAAAAAGGACATATATTTATACCCACAAATCAGAACTGGGATCAATTAATAATAAAACTTCAGATTGTCTCACCAGCTTCCCCAGGATCATCCTCACGTAACAAGACAGCACTCATAGTGACATCTTCTGTCAGATTGGACATGTCTGCATTTACAAACATCCCTCTCTGCTGAGGCGAGAGTGCCATTGTCCAGCTACTTTCATCCAACTGAAAGCACAAGAACATAATGACAATAAATTTTTGCCTTCTATATGAATGGTATATAAACAGAGAATCATAAAAAACTAATATTGAAATAACTGCCTTTAGATAAGGTACATATATGCCATAAAAGTTACCAGTGTGTCTGGTTTAGGGCAAATTTAGTCACCCCAGGACACAGTGTATACATGTATACTCTGTATACATACTGATCAACCAGAAGCTGAAAACTTATGAAGAAACAAATGGCCTGAATCAAACCAAAGAAACTAAAAAGGAGAATGAATTAAAATGTAGATAGAGAAAAACACCTTAACTTCTTTAGAGTTAATTTAAAAATAAATGGAGATAAGATACTTCAGAGGTCCCTACTGATAACTTTTCCAATCAGTATTTTTCCGAAGACATTGAAGTAGAAGCTAGTCAACGTCATCTAAAAAGCCATCAGAAGAGCTTGTTCTTTGAAGTCTAAACTTCAGCACTCTAGTGAAGCCTAATACTGAAGAATGCTAAAATAAGAAAAATCCCAAAGTTTTAACTTGCTAACATAAAACAATTATCTTTGAAGAATTTGTAAAAAAGCACAGTCAGGATTTCTGTAGTCACAAACCAATGTTGTGAGGACTAGCTTAACACACATGGTGTTATTTGGAAAGTCCTTGAAAACCTCTATTATTCCTCACTGCATCATCTCAAAGAACAACACAGTAATAATTAACACCAGCAGTAAACAGCAACAGCAGTAATAGCAAGATTGTACCACTCAGTTTGTCTTTGGAGCAAACAACACAGAAACTCTGAACTTGGAGTTTCCTATGTTGCACAGGGACAAAAGAGAAAAAGATGCTCTAACCATCTTACCATTGACAGACTGCCAAAAAGTCCAGAATTTGGTAGAATAAGAGGAGATTTCCCTCCTGTTCCCAGGATGGCAGACATATCTGATGGCTTCATGGAGCTGCGATGCAATGCAGTACCTGAGAGAGAAAGAGGCTTTTCTGGAAAGAAAAAGTATTTAAAACTACTCTGCTCTACCCAGAAATTCTGAAAGAAATTTTTAACAGGGACTGAAGTACTTATGCAGTGCAGATAGAAGCCTGAAAGTAGATTGTATTTATGCACCAAACAGGAAATATATCTTCAGCTACTAGAGCTCATTGTAAACACACATGAGCATAAAGAGCAGCACATCACCACTCATTCTTTCTTGGAAATTGGTCTCCAAACCCTTAAAGCAAAAGGCAGCCCAAAGAGGTGTCAACTAGAAAAGATTGCTCAGGACCTTGTCCAGTTTTATTTATCTCCAAGGACAGAGACTCCATAGACTATCTGGGCAACCAGTTCTAGCATTCAACTAGAATGCTAGCTGAATGCTAGAACTGCTAGTTTTTACATTAGAGTAAAAAAGGGGGTGTTTTTTTAATGTTCAAACATGCTAGTTTTTACATTAAAGTAAAAAAGGGGGTGTTTTTTAATGTTCAAACAGAATTCCTTGTATATGCTGTTGTGCCTATTGCCTCTTGACTTTTCAGGGCACCAAAAAAAACTTGGCTTTTTTTTTACTCCCTCCCATCAAATATTTATATATATTTACAAGATCCCCCAACCTCTCTCTCAGGATAAACAATCCCAGTTCTTTTCAGTCTCTCCTCATATGTCAGATACTTAACCTACTAACCAACTTTGTGGGCCTTCACTGGATTACAGCACATCCATGTCATTCTTATGGATTGTTATTAATTATTAAGTACAACCACATAAAACCTTTAACTAAATTGTAAGCAAACAAGCAAGCAGTCTTACCTGGCTGGTGAAGTAATGAATTAGGAGTTCGGGAAAGAAACTGGCTTTTGGGTGTCATGTTCCCAATAGTGTCATCCAGGGATGTAAGAACTGATTAATCAACTAGTTAAGAAACACTCTCCTAAACACACTTTTGGATTTATTCTAAATGAATGTGACTACTTGAAAAGGAAAAATATTTTGTCGTAACTCAAATGTTATGAAAATTACACATCTTGTCTTTCAAAGTAAAACAGTTTCATAAAACATTTCATAAAATGTTTCATCACAACCTTAAAAGCTGGAGGGTTAAAAGGGACACCACAAAGTGAAGTTCAGAAATATGAACACAACAGGTCTGGGACTCCTCCCAGTGGCTCAGGTCAAAGAGAATCCTTCTGCCCCATGAGGGGGTGCTTCACCCTACATCAACCATAACAAGAAAATCTGAGCCTGAATGCATTTTTTAAAATGCTTCCTCTCTCAGTTCCAGGTGCTCTGTTGCTCTACTTTTCTTCTTCCCATCAGTAACCAGGTTCAGTGCTCTAGGTATGATTTACTAAGAAGCAGTTGTATAAAAGTTTCAGTAGCTTGTGCTATTAGCACTCAGAAACATCCTGATTCTTAGCCACAATATCATCAGGGCAAATATCTCATTAGCTTTATTTCACATGCAAAACCCATAAGAACAAGCAAATGTACTGGATTCCTTTGCTATCACAACCATGAAAATACCACTATCTTAGCTGTCAAACTACATGGTGAGGGGGATTCCTTACTGTAAAAAAGCAGGGGGGGGGAAATTTTTATGGAAATTTAAATCTATGTCTGTGCACTACTCTTGCTATGCCAGTGGATGGAAAGTTAAGATACACTAGATCATCATAATACTCTGATACTACAATACCTGCAAATAAGCTTACAACCATAAAATTAAGATATAATGAAGGAAACTTATTTTTCTTTTCCAAAAGCTCAGAAATGGAGGCACAGACTTCTCAGATAGTTCTGGGTGGAAAACCACTTGAGTTCATACACCCATGAAAATCTAAGCAGTATTAAAAATATACACACCTGGTGAACACAGCAGTAAAAGATAAAAATTCTTTACAGAAAAAGGATACTAGAAACTCTTTTCTGAGAGCCTTGCTTCCGTCCAGGTCTGACCATCTCAGGATCATGGGGGGATGACACGTCTTCAAAACCATTTCTACAAAACAGCAGCATAGACCAAAAAAAAGCAAGTGAATTCAAGCAGGACATCCAAGGTCTTACTGTCATGCCAAAGTAACTCCACAACCAGGAAACTTAAAAGCATTAAGTCATCTCCAATCTTAGTACTAATGTCCAGCCTCCTCTGCAGAAATCCAGCACTGCTTATTAGCTCAGGGAAACGAGCTTGCGAGAAAACCCAGATTTTGTTCCTCCTACACCATAATTAACATTTTACTATTAAAAAGAGGGGGAAAAAAGGCTAGGAAGAGAAGCAACAGTAGGAAATTCCAATTTTGAACTGACAAATTAAACTGAAAGAATGGCATGACTTCACTACATCATTTTTTCCCCCGGATAACGCAATCATCACAGACCAGCAAAGCTCACGTGTCTGCGGAAGGGAAAACACCCATCCCAGTTACTGGGAGCAGAGCAGCCGCTCCCGGTGGGCTGTGGGGGCGGCGCGGCCACGCCTCAGCAGGCCTGGCAAAGGCCCGGCCCCGCGACCCCTCAGCAGCTCTCGGCTCCCGGTGAATCCAAAGATAAACTCAAGAAGCAACAGCCGGACTTAAAGCTCCCGGCTGACAAAGCCCCTCCGGTACGCTCAGAAGCCGCTGCAGGCCCGCTGCGTTTCGCAGCCCGCACTGTGCGCACCCGCTCCCGGCCGCCGGGGCGCGTCTCACGGCCGGCGCGGCGCGGCCTGGGCCGGGGCTGCCGCCAGTGCCGCCGCCCCTCACCTGTCCATGGCAGCTGCCTCGGCGCGGCTCGGCCCGGGCTCAGCCTTCCCGCCGCCGCCAGCGCCGGCCCGCGGCCCGGAAGGACACGGGCGCCTTCCGCCCGCGCCGCCCATGCGCCCCGCCCGCCGGGGCCCTGCGGCGCCGCGCTGGGGCCCGGCAGGCCCGTGGGGAGCGAGCGAGAGCGCCGCTCTCGCAACGGGTGCTCTCCGTTGGCAACCCGCATTGAGGGTCAGAGCTTAAAAAAGCCCCGTAGTGTAAAAGTGTCAGGTGCTGTTGGGGTTATCTCGCCGCACAGAAAAGGGCTCATGAAGCGCACCAAGGGTTTCATACACTGGGCTGGAGCAGCCGCCGTCCCGGCCTTTGCAGTGTCGGGTTTTTCACCAGGCTGCAAACGCGTGTCTGTTTCTTTCCCCTTTCTGCCAGTATAACTCAGTCTACAGACACCAACATAAAGGGTAAAGCAAGCACCACACAGCATCACTCAACTCTTCAAGGCTGGACAAACTTAACAGAATTATGAAATTACCTCTCCCTTTCCTTGCCTAAATTTACTTCTTACCTAATACTTTTTACCTAGAGAAAAACATGGTTACTACTTTATAAGCACAAACGACTGTGCAACTGACCGTGGATCGTTTTGCGCTCTAGGACAACGGAAAGTGTCCAAACCGAATCTTTTCACATAAACAGGCAGGTTCCGAAAAACACTTGCAAGTACTTGGGTATTTTTAGGGCTACAGCTACAGTGGGATACTTCAAGCAAATTAAACAGAAGGATACACCTGACAACAGCTGCAAAAGGCAGCAGAAGTGCAAGTCTGAAGTCCTCCAGGCTTGCTTGAGATACTGATAAAATTCCATGATGCCCAAGCATAGGGTTTCACTGAAGCTGCCAAAGAGCCTAACTTCAGAAGGCTTCACAAGAAGAAAGCTGATGAAGACTGGGTATGCAGAAATGCAAGTAGACCTATGGAGAGTAGATTATCACTCAGGAAATGTGCTGTTGGATTAAAAACACCCCAAAAAACCTACCACCAAAAACCAAAAAAATGTTGCCCTTCTATTTTGAAGACTATCAAGAAAGCACAAGCAAAGGCAACAACCTTCATGATGACAGAAAACTAAAAGAGTGTTTAAGGAATTATTACATCCTAGTACTATATATTTCATAGAATTTACCTCTCAACATATCCTTCTGAAACAGCGTAGCGTTATCGTCTCCAGGGCAATGGGAAATTCAGAGTAATGCACAAATCAGTATCTGGTTCAATCGTTTGCTAACAGCTCACACCCTCAGGCTAGCCCTGCCTCAGGGCAGAGGGGAAACAAGTGAGAAATGTAATGATGACAGAGCCGATGCTTCCTTTGTGTGCCGTCTCAAGTTTATTCAAAGCAATGACAGATGAGAACAAAGCAAAGGAAATAGGTCTGAAATTAAGAGGGCAGGATGCATACGTTAAGAAAAAAATCCCCAACCCGGCAAACCTGTAAAAGTATACGAACGACTGGGGCCTTTGAGAGAACTTGTCTTAGCCTCTCCTAAGTGCAGACTGGGGAAACACCTTAGAGGCTCCAGGGGGAACTCGATAAAAACCTAGGGGTGTGTTTCAGTACTTTTTGACTGGGATCCCATTTCATATTTAGCTACCAAGATGGAAATAGGGGGTAAAAATGAAGAAAAAAATAACTGAAAATCTCATTAAAGCATCTTATGCTTCCAAGAAGCAGAAGAGAATGCATTTTTTATTCAGTCAGTGATATAAAGGACTGTAAATTCAAATTTATCATTAAAATTCTTAAATCTGTCCTAAAATTTCACATATTTGGATTAGATACACTAATCTTAACTCCAGTTGTTATCAGAATATCAAGGGAGGTAGCAATGCTCCTTACTTAGAGGCAGGACACCCAAAGATGACCCTGCAGCCAGCACAATTAACACTGAAACCTGGCATATTTATTGCCAATGCCTAAGGTTCCTCTGCTTCCTAGTACCTTTCTGCAAAGTTAACAGAGCCTACAGGATGCAGTACACTAGGCTAATTTTGATCTAGTATATCCTGAACTTCAAACAAGTAAATTAACTCAAAACTCCAATTACCCTTTACAAAACATGTTTTAAAACAGTTCATAAATTAATTTTCTTAATGCCCTGCTAAGCTGCATACATGTCATCTGCATTTACAAAACTGTTAATTCAGAATTACCAAAAGCAAGAGCTCAACAAAGTTCAAGTGCAATGTGTGACAGCAGCACAACTGCACTCGGTACAAAGAAAACTGGAAACCACACTGTACCTTGCCTTTACGTTAGAGAAGTAAAAAAGTTCATGTTTTAGCCCATCTTTTCTTAGCTGAAACACATTTCTGGAAGTATGTAAATTTTAATTTTTTTATTTAAGTGCATAGAAACTTTAAAAAAACCAATCTCAAGAATTTAAGTAATGTGTTCATGTGATTGCTTAGTATTTAAATACATGTTGACCTTCAAAATGTTTGCCCAGGTTCTTACCAAAACAAATTGATTCTCATGCTCTTTCTATTGAGGCAACTCAGCTAAAACCATTTTTTAATTAAACAGGAAAAAGAAAGAGACAAATTTGTAGCTCATTTTATTTGTGTCTGAAAATCATGACAGTACTGCCAATGGTCTTTGTTGCTTTTGGGTGCATTACAAGCAGTAAACCCAGTTGATAAGAGCTGGAATTTCACATGTAGAGATTTTTTTGTACTTAGTACGGGAGTGAAGCTATGGAGCCCTCCCTACTAGATTTGGAAGGTTAAAATGTCACATGGTATGAAAAGGTAAAGTATACTGACAAAAGAAGGAACTGTAACGTCCACTAGGATTTCACTCAGTATTCAGGACTGCAGAAATGGCCCCCACCTCCAAGTTCACGGTAAACAAAAGACATTACATGAATTAATTAGAAATGACAATGATTCTCAAACGAAGTTCACCTCAGTCACAACTTCAAAGAAAAAAATCCTGGTGGTAGTAAACTTTCTTAAAACAAAGAAGTTGTAGCGCTTGTTGTTTGGCAGAACTAGGATCTCTTGAGAGTGAAGTGAGTACAGTGGAAGTGCAAAGACATTCTTTTATCCATTCACAAATCTCTCCCTAAAGAACAACTCTTTGAAAACAGGAAGTCACTCACTGCTTGATAACTCAAACTTCTGAAAATAAATGGTTTTGGAGGTTATTTAAAACAAACAAACAAACAAACAACCCCCCAAACCCCCAAAGACAGAAACCACAGCAAAATCCACATTTATACGTTGTTTGAAACCCAGATATTGAAATATTGTGAACAAAATCAAGACTACAAAACAACTTTGCTTGTCTTTTAGTTCAAGACTCAGAAAGTAAAGTTTTCCACAAATATAAGTATCATTCCAGAGTTTACTTTATAAAATGGAAAATATAGATGAAGTTTTAGAAATCTTCAAGTTGTGCATAAGCTATTGAAAGAAAAGCATAATGTGCTGGAGATTCAGAAATATAAACCTAATTTAATAACTCTGGTACTCTAATGCTACCTTAGAGAACAACTTACAACTGCATTTTGTTATATACCTAATCAACTTTTTATTTGTCTTTATTCTCCTCCCCACACACAGGCAAAATAAAAGCAATAAATTGAAATATAGCCTAATGCTGTTGGGACAGCAGTATAAAATTGAACAAAAAGCTTTTTGTCTACACTTAGCCACATCATCAGATTACAATTTAAAAAGTGCTACATAGCTGTACATAGACTATTTTTGACCATTCACATCTAGTATAAAACTTTCTACTGCTGATATGTCTAAACTGAACTCTAGAACTAGTGCAGTATTGTGGCCAAACTTCTTCCCAACTAAGCTCTTTTCAAAACTGGCAAAAATTAGAAAACTTGGGAAAAAAAATTAATTATGTTTGATTCATCCAGTTTGTTGACACCATTTTAAAAGAAGAAAAATTCTCATCTTTACTGTTGACCTGTAAGAAAATGGCAAATTTACTTAAAACATTTAATCCCAATTTCAAACTCTTGCCACCTTTAATTTCTAGCATGACAGAATCAGTACGTCTTAGGAAAGAACTGTAATATCTAATTCCACAATACTTTTCCAGAATTTAAGTCTCTTATGGAGGAGAGCAGTAGTAGTTTGAGCTTACACTTAATTCATTTGGACATCTGAAAACATCTTGCAATGTCTCAAATTGTCTTCTAAATTAGGCAACTAACATTCATTTCACAGAATAATTTGAGAATGAAAAGGGCACTAGGATAAGGTAAGATATAAGAGAAATTTATATTGCAAGGAAAGAGTCCTAATATGAAGAGTGCAATTCCATTAAATAATACTTTTGTATTTCAGGACATAAATACTACTTTTTCCATAGAAGGCTCAGACTTTAAATACTGACATATATCAGTTTCAGATTAGAGAGAAAGTAAAGCAGTGTGCATTGTAAGCATAAGGTAACTTTACAAGCAGTTACACATGTGTATTAACAGCAAATTTGCAAAATGCTTGCATTAGTTCTCAAAACGTGAGTTATGCATATTTTCATCCAAAGCTTTAGGAGAAGTGTTCAGTTTCTGTACAAGTAGTTCAAGTGTGAACTTCTTAGGCATTGGTACATAATGGAATTGTCATGAAGATACGTAAAAGTTTGCTCAAAAGTGTCAGCAGACAGGATTCTTTTCTACAATTGGTAACTGCTTACATACTTCCAATTCCCATGGGGAACTGGGTCCTCACTTCCTCAGTGGGAACAGCTTTTCACACCACAATTATTTAGACATGAAGAGAATTCTAATGTGTTTTTCTTTACACTTCATAATTTCATTAACAACATTTTGTCAAGCATCTTCCCTTTAACAACTGGGACACTGCTCTCTTGAAGCTTGCCTAAATTTTCAAGAATACCGGGGTTTTGGTGTTACCTGGGTTACAATGTGCTGGCTTTACACATCTGAAATTAGTCCTAAATACAGTGGATGGGGGAACATATTTCCCTTCTTTAGCACAACATTTAGATATTAAAGCCTAGAGATTCTGAAAATTTGACTTCCTTAAGGGGTTGATCCAACTGAATACCTCTAATGCTGAAGAACAGAACCACCAAGAATGCTTCAGTACAGAGCTTTTCAGGACAAAGCCTGATCTTCCCTGTCAACAGTATTCTTTGGCTGGACACCAAGACCAGACCAAGGCCCCTTCTATGATGTTCTCAAAAGAATTTTCTCTTACTCCCACCCAATGCTATCTGTACAGCTGCCTGGAAAAGAAACACATTAAAAGGACCAATAAAAGGACAGCCAGGACATAAAAGTGTTACAAGCCCTGAATAAGCAGAGGTTGGAAATGAAGGGAAGAAAAATTCTGATTAGCTCACCAAAGAAGGTAAGTACCTAGTGAAAAAAGAACTAGGGCATCTAGTGCTCCAGTCTCCTTACTCTGGGGACCAAGCGGGATGGGGATTATCACATCTTAAGACTTCTAATGATAAATGAAAAATAATTTCTATCTTAAATCTGTCTCTGCACAGTAGAAGTATATTGCCTACATTAAACAATAGCGATGACTGATGAAACTACCAGCAGGAAGGATCAGCTGGGCTTCTTAATTCACTTTGGGCAACATAAACTATCTCAAAGCTTACCAGTATTAGCTAACCTAATCTGATTGCATTTGCAGGAATGAATTAGAACAAGCTCTCTGATAATTCTGTGCCAGAGAAACAGGAGGTACCAAGGATTTGGGTGTGACATTAATTTCCAGCAGCACGGCCAAGATCAGGAAATCATCTACAGTCCATGCATTTCACTCCTCAGTCCAACACTATTAACAGGGATTTCAAGTTGCCAAAATTCTACACTCTGTACTGCAAGAATGCTTCTGCAGATTTCTTTAAAACCAAATAAATAAGGTTTTGTTCATGCAGGTATCATGCAGAAAAATCATTCTGTCTCCCAAGATAATTTTGTTTTTTCCTGGACTAAGTAAATTTAAACAATTAATTCTCCCTGGAAAGGAGGAAAATAACAGGCAACATATTTTCAAGTATCCAAAACAGCCACTGATAGTGTAACCTTTGAAGACAGGTATTTTTTTGTTAGACGTTTCCTTTTTTTAGAGCTTGGCATATTCCAAGTCCAGAAATAAATGGAATTTCATTCAGTCAGAAATTCATTCACAGTAACACATGGGATACTATTAGAAGAAATATCTATGGCATGTATTTGTCAGAAAACAAAGACATAGGGGCTCCTCTTCATCCTAAGATGTATGAATCTTCACTGTGCAAGAGATTTAAAAATCAATATTTACTAGCACTACTAAAACACAAAACATTCAAGTAGTATAACTGTAATGCAAGCCCTTGCATGGCAATCCAAATTTATTGAACTACTGATGCTAAGTCATACAAAATTGCACCACTTTAATTAAGGCTTTTAGTTTACATTTGGCCACCTCCAAGCAGTTGTAACATTAGGTTGGTCAATTTAAATACTGTGGCTCCCTGTTGGATATACACACAATCTTTACACCCAAACGTTAATGCATACAAAGCAACAAGGCATTGTTAAATAAATCAGCAAAAGTTAATTACTGCAACTTAGGCCCTGTGACCAATTACACATGATTAAAATTACTTCCCACATTCACATCCACAGTACTCTTCCACCATTTAACATCTCAACCAAAACGTTACACATGTAAAACAATCACTAACAGGCAAAAGTACTAAACCTGTATATTTGGTATTGCAAATACACTTATGCATGAGCAAGCAAGGGAATTCACAGTGAGAATCTACAGCTGCAGAAGCCCAAAAATGATTTACAAAAAATTGTTAAATCATTAAAAAATTGTTTTAAAATATACACTTCTTGTTGTAGACCCCCACTGTACACACAACTATAAACATTGTTCCCTATGTAAACAAGGAAAAGGAAACATACAATAAAAGGTTGAAAAGTCTGGACATTTCCTTCCCAACAGATATTAAAGGCCATGTCTTTAGTCAGACGTTATACTGAAAGGACTCTTAAAGACTAGGTCACTGTCTCCACAGGTTTTTCCTAAAATTAAAAAACTATATAGCTGTTGTGTTAATCAAAGCGCTTTTGTACAATACGATGATGATGATGATCCTGTATTTCTTTAAAAAAGTTACAATAAGCTACAAATACCGATGAAGCAAAGTTATCTGGAGTAGTCTATATAGGAGCTCTTTGGACTTTCTTTTATTATGCTAAAATAGTGGTGCTTTTAGGATTTACATTATTGTACTCTCCAATAGAAAGTGGGGATTGTTGAAGTATACAGTACACAGTTTTCATACATGTACAACATTGGTGGATGAACAATGTCTCTTATCAGTAATACTGGATGTAGGCTCTGGTTTTACCAGTTGCATACACAGAATATTTAGAAGTAAAAATCTCTCATGACACTGGAAAGTGATAGAATGTGCAAACTGATGTAGCTTTCATCCATTTCTTAAAGGGTACCACCACAGGAAAGTCCATTTAAGATGTTGGTAGGTTTAATAAAGTTGGAATGCTGGCACTGTTGAATTGGGCAACAGTTCTTCAGACCTGTAACAACAAAACAAGGCATTAGCATTAGTAACAACTATTTGTCCTTGTTCTTAAATTAAAACAGCTACAGCAGGAACTAGCAACGTTCTTGACAAACAGAAAACAACCTTAACACTTCTCTAATTATACACTTCCTACTGTACACATAAAAATAACACACTATCTCAATTACTATGCTAACTGGATTAGGATACATAGAGGAATCCAGGCTGCACTGTGGAAGTAATATTTGATTGATGGGACTAGTTCTGCTTACAGCATGACAGTTCCCATGGCTTTGAAAACAAACACTATTGAAGGATCAAAGCTCTTGAATCCAAAGTCCTGTTAAGAAAATGGAGCGACCACTCTCAGCTAATGCTTTTGGAACCATCTTAGTTTTACTTTTAACTGATCTAAGTTGTTCAAACTGAGGAGGTTTTAATATACCAAGAAAGAGTTACATACGGCACTACCTGATTATGAATAAAAAGCCTACGATTTCTGACAGTGAGCTGTCCTACTAGGATCCTTCAGTACATCCAATAGGTCACCTGGATGACAAAATAATGGATCACAGCACTGAAGTAACTGCACAACTCTATGCTCAGTAACACTGAAAGAAAGGGAGGTAATAGCCAACTTTGATGATGTCAGGTAAAGCAAGACAGACCTCTGGCTCATACTAAGGCTTGGAGATAGAAAGAGGAAAATAATCTGCCCAGAAACCCCCCCAAAAATTTGCAGAAAAAAAATCCATGCCTCCTGACTAACTTCTGGAAAAGCTTGCTTAAAGAGCAGGCTGGAGCTTGCTTTATCCTTCAGCACCATTCTTTGTGCACATATTAAGTCATGTAGAAATTTAGCCAACTGCAAACAAGTAAGAAACTGGTCTAGTAACCAATAGCTTCAGGTGAAATATTTGGAGTGTTACAATGATCACTTAATCTTTCTGATCCAAATATACTAATTACCATTTGGCCTCCAAAATATCCACACTCTCAAGAACGGAAGCTAAATTCCTATGACATCACACAAGCATATGCAGGAGTTCAAAGCAGAAAGACACCAGCATGCAAACTACAATATTGTAGTGTGTGCATTCCAGATAACTGAGCTCTTGCAGTAGATTTCATCAGGCTTAAAAGAGAAAACCATGTTTCCAAAAGCTTTGAGATATCAGAGGAAACACGGTTAATTTGAGCTCTACCAAAACCTTGAAGCTTGAGGAAAAGCCCCCCCAGACTAGTGTGAACAGTGAGTCTTGCACATATTTGTAGTTCTGACTTTGAAATGGCAAAAGGAAGACCATTAAACACTTCTATGATAATGTAAATCAATAATTTTCAATGCTGTTCTGCAGCAGCTACCAGAGCTGTTTAAGGTTTTTTAGTTGTTGCTTTGCTTGTTTTGAATAGCCATAATGCACAGAAAAATTTAAAATGTTTACCTGGCTCAGAGCTACAGTACAGCTATGCATTAAAGTAGCTGACATGATGACTTTTTGCGTGCTTTTCCAGGCACTGGAGTTTTTCTGTTAATTTGTCGCACAAGGTCATAAAAGATCTGAAAAGATAGAAATCAGTTGATTATGGATATTAGGAAGCTTCTCTTAAAACTTTAAGCCTTGAATTTTCACACATAACGCACTCAAATACTCAAAGACCCCTGAAAATATTTAGTTACCACAATGCCATAAATTGTATACTTAGTTAATAATTGGTTGTTTTTTTTTTTCCTTGCTTAAGATAATTGTCTGCCAAGGGTTCTACAGTTTCAATGAAGCAAACTGACAAGGCATCTATAACCCACAGCTATTTAATCTCTGGGTCACACTCATCTGAACTCACATGAAAAATGCCACAGTGATCAACTACTGTATAGTATTACTTTGCAGTTTAGCAGTAAGGTCAAGAAACAGGTCACACCTTTCTTCTAACTCAAATCACTCTTAGGATATTCTTTTAAAGAAAATTCTAGTAAGTTTTAACTACACATTTTTCATGGTAACTCACATACACTACATATTCAGTAATAGTCTCTTGTATATGAAGGAGATCATGCTTTTCCAGAAACTTAAAAAATACTGAAGTCTAAAGAACTAATTCCACCTGTCTACACCTACAGCATGACGGAAGCATAAAATTTCCTAGAAAAGTAACTTATTTATGGGACTCCCACACTTTGAGTCTCCTAGAATTCTAATGAGGACATGATTTTTTTGAAAGGCTAATTTAAAACAAATCAACATACAACGTTTCAACAGCATCTGTTTCATTCATAATTGACATTGCTCCAATTACTTCTACATCTCATAAACTAAGGAAGCCCTCATGCTAAAGCTATCCTGGCACTTTCTTAAGCACTGACTGCAAAGCAGCAAATGTTCTAACAAGGGCTTATAGGATTTGCTGCAAGTTCTAGTTCATTGAGTGTATGAATTTTATACAGCTATGGTGATTAATTCAAATTTTTAAAAAAGTCAGCGGCTTCCAGAAATTCCCACCTAATTAAACACACATTACTTATTTTAAAAATCAGCTGTGTTAAAACCACCATACTGTTTTGATTACTTGCAAGTCTAGCACAGAGGCCCTTTCAACTTCACTGATGCTGCCAACAATGTTTTCCAGATGACCTAATGAACTGTAGGATTTATCATAAAATTCAAGCTGTTCCAGAAATGTAAATACTAACACAGATTCATTTTCTAAATTTTTTGTATCCCATTCCTCATGCTGGCACCCCCCACTGGATAAAAAGGCATGCATTATGGCAAATCCCCAAAATTCATGCATTTGATTAATTGTCTAGCTCCTATTAAACAAACAAGCAGATATATAGCAGAGAGGCTTTTGCATCCCTTTTACTTTAGAGAGCAGCTAATTTTAACAAAACATTCCATAGTTTTTCTATTTACTATCTCAAATAGTATTAACACCGAGTAACTTAAATCAAGTAGTTTTAGTGACTTAACTCTCTTAAAAGTCTTTAAAAAAAGAAGTCTAGCAGTACAATCTCAATGGATAAGAGACTGTAGCAACTAAGGAATGGAACATGAGGGAAATATTTATCCTAAATTATTACAAAGATAATTTGAAAATTACACTAATTACACTAAAATCAATATAATTTGAAAAAATTCCATGTCAAAGCTAAATATATCCCTTAACATAAACATCTCATAACAGTAGGGTACGGTTTTGTCCATTTGTAGTGAATATTATTTCATGATTTTGTTAGTTTTTGTTTGACAAACAGTAAACAGTTATCAGGACAGTGTCCCATTCTTCTACCCCGACACCTCTCCCCACCACAGGTAAAATGCCTTACCTCGTTAACATTTATCTTTGATTTTGCAGAAGACTCTAAGAATGCACAGTTATTCCATTGCCTTGCTAGGTTCTGACCTTGCTCCTTTCCCACAACTCTTTCATCTTCCAAGTCACACTTATTGCCAACCAGAATCATAGGCACCTAAAAAACAATTCAATGCCAGTAAAGAAACAACTACAATTTTATAGCAGCACGGTGTAAATGCACACCTAAAAGCCATCTGATTCCTTAGAGGATCCTGATTTTCAGAATAATCAAGCTCTGGTATAATGATTCTTACCAATTCCAAAATCCTGGAAACAATGTCCTGTCCTGGATAGCATGATGAAGGATGCTAAAGCTCCTTTCACCATTCCCCTACTCTCAGCATATCACACAGTTCTTATTAGCAAGCTACAGCACACAGAGAAAAGGAACATGGTACCTTACCAGCATTCCCAACTACAGAAAATGCTGAATTGACCTTTATAGCAAGAAAACGTCATCATCTATGTTTTCCCCCCTTTGTTTCTTTTACTAATTTAAAGACATAGCTAAAGTCCTCACAGATTCAAGTGTTGAAAAAAGGTTTACAATATTTTGACCATTTAATTTCCCCCCACTGAGAAAGCAAGTCATGCCTAAGCTTGGGCATAAGAAAAATTTTTTCTGTGAATTCTGATAGTAACTGGAGTTGCAACTTGAAGCTTACTATCTTTCTTCTGATACTATAGAATGCCTTTCAGGACTGAGCAGTACCTTCTAAAAAAATACAATTCTAAGGAAATACCTCCAAAAATGCTACTAACCAGTGTAAATATAACAAACGAAGTAAGATTTTAAATATAATGATATTTACCTTGATTTTATTGTACAAAACTAATTTCATGGTAAAGAAGGCTGTAACTTGGTAGGTTGTGGATGGGAAACTTAAATATTAACCTTCTGAGATACATTTGTGGTAATGGGTAATAAATTGCTTCAAGAAGAAATCTGCTGATTTGCAAGACCTGCAAGTGTTTATGGTCAAGGAAGTGCAAAGTGGTTTGTATTAAAAAAGTCTTCATGCACTTCCCTGAAACTGAAATGGTTAATATATTCTGTGTCTGCTGACAGTAGAAGCCTATGCAGATACATGCAGTAAGGAATGTATCAAAGTTATCAAAGTTTGCATGAACACAGTTTAAATGATATGATAGTGCTTATAAACTGTTTATTGCTTATTTTTTTCTTCAAGAAGGTAGTTTTCCTGCCTGAAGGCTAAAAGCTACAAGGTGTTTCTGTTAAAAACACACTCTTACTGCTGTTTTCACACTTGAAATACATCTTTTCCTTTATTAGGGGACCAAGCATTAACTTCCTCCAACTGCTGTAAGGTTCTTTTAATAATTGATAAAATATAATGTTTTAACCTCACTTTATATCTTTAATAATGCTAAGAGATGCATAATAGAAATTGTGTGGGAATAGGATGACTGAACTTAATTGCGAGCAGACAGACAAAATATAAAAGCTACACAACATGCAAGTTTTAAGGTTACAACTTAAAACTTTACGCTTTTAAAATACCATAAACAGTAGGGATATTGAGCAGAAAACTTCACTCATAGTAATTAAGGCAACGATAGTTTTAGAAATGCTTGCTGCACTCTAATGAATAAAGTTATACCCAGTTTCAATTAAGTTATTTTAAATAAAGACTAAACAATTGTCCATATAACACATGACAAGTTACATTTCTCCAGTTTACCTTAAGAGTTGCATTCCTGTACTATGCATCTACTGGTCCATACATCTTAAAACTTGGAGACCACCTGACCACAGTGTGTACACTGCAACACACTAAGGAAAACTTTAAATATTAAAAATTTTTAGAGATCTTACATCATCAGTGTCTTTGACTCGAAGAATCTGTTCTCTTAGATCCTGTAAATCATTAAATGTAGATTGAGCTGTGATGGAATATACTAATGCAAAACCTTGTCCGTTTTTCATGTATAGATCTCTCATCGCTGTAAACTGTTCCTGTAATTACAAAAAAAGAAAGAGATGTTGCATTCAATTTGCATTTTACTTGCACAAACTGCTATAAACTTTAGGTCTAGTTTAGAGAAACTACAGTAATTTCACTGGAGAGAAGTACAGTAGAAGGTACACTGTAATCTGTAGATTACAGAAGCTAAACTGTTCCTAAACCTCTCCTCACACACCAACATTTTCTCCATATCCTGATAGTTCCTTAAAATGGATCATAAAGTGAATGCATCCCTTTTCACACCCAATTTTGTAGTCTAGGAAATTTCCCATTAAATTCTACATTAATTTTCAAGGAGATGGACTAGAGGAGGGAGACACTCAATAGACTTGTCACATTTCCACGACTTCAGGGCCAACTATGATATTGCATATAAAGACTTGCTGGTGCACTCTTACCAGTGCAACTGTAGAATGGCACGTGCCTCTTTTGCATTGGTGACTTGGCTATGTGGTGCCTGATCAACCACTCCCTGTCCCTTGCTGTATGTCAGATGAAAAGTGCCATTTATTGCTAGAAAACACCCACTCCACCTTACTGTATATTTTCAGAGTATTAATCTAATAGGGAATTTAAATAAGTTATTATTGTACCAGATTACTGCCACACTTCAGAGAACACACGTTAAACTCCAAAAATCTTGAGCTTAAACTCACTGTAATCAATAAAGGAAATTACTGGTTTCAGTAATATTGGAACTAGTCAGAGCAAAACCTGACCAGTATGCAAAGGGTCAGCATAACCCCTGTGCTTTGAGCTCCTATGAGCTGACGGAAGCAATACTATTTTTATCCCAATGTCACAGAACATCTCACACACAAAAGAAAAAGGACATCAGAAGAAAGCACATATTCTCTACAGCAACAGAAATCAAATCGCAGTGGCCAGTAGGTCCTAATTTTTTTCTGGGCAACAAACAAAACAAGAGCACAATCTCTTTTAAAATGCTCTCTTCCCCCTGTTACAGAATATGAGCTCATGGGAAGCTTGCAAATAATTTTCTGCTGCGAGACTCAAGTTTACTTTAGAACACACTGTATTATCAGTATTTAGGAAAGTTGTTCTTTACATACCGTTCCTGCAGTATCTAAGATTTCAAGCATACACTGTTGTGCATCTACTTCAACTTGCTGTCAAGAGAGAAAGATATTGGTTATAATTTTTCCCCTTGCAATTCTCCCCTCCAAAGACATCAGAAATTGTGTGATTTTTTTATAAGTAAATTCATAATGCATAAAGCAACATAATGGCTTAAGAAGATTGTTTGGATATACACTTTGAAAACAGCAGGAAGAAGCCTTTCAAAGAGCCCTAGTGACATTTTCAAATGCAGTGTCAGCAGCCAACTACCACTTTGCAAAGTGATTAGGGATTTTTGATTATTTAAAAGGAGGCTGCTAAATTTGTAATGATGGTTATCAGCGACTAGCACATCTAATTTCCACTTGTTTCAGGGATCATCACAGATTGAAAGAAAAGTACAAGTGAAAGCCAGAAAACTAGACTGGCATACTAAGGCTCATTTAATAGTAATTTACATCTACAAGAGAGTAAGTAGTACACACCAAACAATTAAACAGCCACCACCAAAAATGGTGTCCCAAAAACAAGCCTTTAGGAACACTAATTAGAAAAGTGACCCAGCTTGGAAAAGTTTGCAAAGAATGGAAGGTTTAAGAAGACAGAAGAATTTCTGTATTCATTCCAGAGTTCCTCTATCTACTGGACATAATCAATTGTTCTTCTATAAGAAGAACAGCTGTTCTTCTATAACTAGATTTGAGCTGGAGACAGGGAAGAGGAGTATTTCCCCTCCTCTCACACCTCCCCCCTGTCCCCTATGGATTGTGATTCCTTAAAAAAAAAATCACTATTTTAACAGGTATTGTTGCTGAAGTTATTCAGCTAATTAAGCAACATTTATTAACTTTATGAAGAAATATTTGGGGAGTAAACCAAGGCATAAAGTTTCAAGACTTCAAGCTCAACTATTTAGATGAACAAGTCACATCCTCTCAACTTTAAATATTACAAAATTACATTTAACATGAGTGACATAGAATTTCAACTGCCAAACCAATACATTTTGAAGGCAAGAAGCAAGTTAGAATTGTAACCCACAGTGAGAAGGTGAAAATGACTACATAAAATGTTGTCCAGACTTTAGCAAGAGTTCAACAATCTGGCTGATTTGAAAAGAAGAATACCCAGAGTTATTACTAGTTATTTCAGGAACAAACCTGAAAGGAATAGCATAAATCTTTATTAGCTGCAAAACCAAAAAAAAAGTAGTTAGCAAACGGCAAAATTTCTTAAGATGGCATTACTTTTTTAGGCTCCATGGAAACAGTCTTTGGAAAAATTCTCTCAGCAAACATCATGATTCTACTATGACCTAAAGAATGTAAATATATAACAAAGGAAACACTTTACTTTAGATCAGCCTGTGAATGTTTTTTGGAGTAATTTACTGGGCCTGACCCATCAAAGTCCTGCACTAAACACTGAGATATGGTCAAAAATTCCTGCTTCTCTAATACAGAAAAAGTGTCAACATAGAATTTGGAACTAGTCAGAGTAGCATTATTATTATTATTATTATTGTGTCTTTAGTAACAGTTCTAGCTTTGGCTGGAAGCCCCCATACTTAAGATGGACTTGGGTTTTTCTAACATACAGTTTAAGGTCAAAGAGGTCCTTTGGAGTTTAAGGTCAAATAAGGTCAAAGAAAAGAGGTTTGAAATGATTATTTTGTTCTCACTAATTCCTGTTCTGTTCAGAAAAGATTCTGGTGACTGCAACAGTAGGCTGCAACAGTTGTTAATGCACTACCTTTGTTCCAATACAAATGTTGCTCAGTGCTGAAGGAGGAGGTCTTGCAGTTTGCACATTCTCAGCTAGGGTTTGTCCATCTTGCCTCCCTTGTATAGACACCAACATTTTTTTGGCCACACGATGAGCAACATCAGAGTATTAATGCATATGAAAAGTAATTCAGCTAAAAAAGACAGGTTAAGAAACTGACACAGCCAAAAATTTATCTCTTGCACTAAATGGTTAATGGTAGCAGTTTGGATATAAATTATCTTAGTCTGGAATCTTAATCGTGGTCTCAGGTGAAACTGAAGAGTGAGCAATATGGAGATTCAAGATGATGCAAGCAGAATCAGACCTTCCAGCCTGTCATGCTGAAGACAGGAAGAGAGAAACTAACAGGCCACTTGCTGTAAATGCTTGTTCATTTATGACAGGCTTGTGTTAACTTATTAATAAAACAACAACCCATCTAATGGAAGCATATCTAGCTATCATTTAAATTGTTATGCGTACAGTATGATAGATGCCAGTGTTCTAAGGGTGTGAAGTTGTTTTTAGCTATTTTTCTAGTAGCAAAGCAGTGTAATACCTCCAAGACCAAATCTACCTGGAAATACTAACACACAAACGAACTAATAATAAATATTATAAAATTGAAAAGTGGTAATTTTTAATTTTTTTTTGCAATCCCTGTTCCCAACTCTGACAATGAAATAACCATTTTTTACTGACTAACCAGAAAGATATTATGCTTAAACGTTAAAATGTTAGTCTTGAATTATTTCTTTTAAGCAAACTTTAGGAGAACATTTATATTTCAAGCTTGTTATCTGGTTTAATATGGCATACCCATTTTCAAGCAGTGAGTCAAATATTTGACAACATGTATTACAGCTCTAACATCAGAGACATGTTTTGTATATACCTTTCTGTAGGAGTCTTCTATCGTAGGATCGTATTTTTCAACAAATATTCCTTGAACAAACTGTACAGTCTGCAACACAAAAGTTCTTGTAAGATTCTCTTACATAGTGACATTTTGTAAACATTGTACACAAATCACTGTTCTAGGTATATACTCTGTTATCCATAACATTTTTAAAGCAAATCAAACAATTGTCATAACTACAATTGTAAGAAACAACAGAAAGTTAGATCTGTATGCCTATTTAACTGTTAGATGAAGCAATGCTACACTTTCCTTTATCCACCGCCACATGGAGGGTAAGAATTAAAGCATGCATCAATTTCAGGTTTGCCTAACTCTTGAAATCAGTATTAGTTTCTAGTTGACCAGGATACAATACAGCTGCACAGCTTTTACATTTGAATTTAGAACTACTTCATCTTCTGCTACTTATTTGCCAGCACAGGAATTAGTCAAAAAACAATTGCCAGCTTTTACTAGTTTTAACTACACTCAGTAGGCTGTTCCTGTGTACCTAGCATGAAGGATGTTTTTAGCACAAGTCAAATGGAACTTAAGACTCAATGGCCAAGTCAGAGCAGGCACATTCAAATCCAGAAATGCTGCAGTGAGATAAAGAATTCAAAGATGAACGAAAATGTTATTTCACAATCTAACATGATTTAAGCTTTTCTTTATGAACTGCTGCACAAGAGAATACTTCTTACTCAAGGGAGTGGGTAAGCTCTGGAGCTTACTTTATGGTAAGGTGCACAATTAAATAAAAAGATGCAAAGTTCTTAGGTGGGCTGAGAACATCATATTTTGTGAACTTTTTCAATTCTAGGCTAGGTCAGACTAAAACTTTTTGTAATCATTAAATTGTAAAGAGAAGAGCTCATGCACTTTAATCATCTACCTGCCACAGGTATATACCTACTCTCACAGAAAGGATACAGCAAACACATTGAGCTTCCCACCAACATGCAAATCTGTATTTCTATCTGCATAAAAATATTAGTGCTAAAGACATTACGCAAACAGTACCCTGAAGACCTTTCTAGAGACAGGACTTATAGGAGCAAGCTAGTTCATATCCTTTGAGAGCTTCACAAAGGAGCTTGATTTCCCACAGCTAGTTTAGATAGCTATTTTATCTGTCAAAACCAGACACCCCCATAATGCTGCAGCTCTGCACCTCACTGCACAAGACTGATCAACCATCAACCAAACCCATACAACAACAGCAGCCTGTGAGAATGCACCAATGGATGCAGATGCACCCAGTAAAGGATCTACCTACTGGCCATGATGCTTCACTGGGCATTACTAACACTTATATTTATTTGTGCACACTTACATAAAGAAATATACATTAGTAGAGAATTAATTAGAGAAAACAAATACAATAAGCCTAAAAAAATCATACTTGAACTGCCTCATACTTACCAGAGCAGACTTTCCAACACCTCCAGAACCAAGAACCACTAGCTTGTATTCACGCATGATGCAAGAGATAAATCACCCTCAATACCTAAAACACACAAAACACCAGTCTGATTAAAACTTGACCTATATGCAGGAAGTACAATAATGACACCACAATCCAGCTCACTAAGCAGGGTTTGATAAAAGTTCCTTAGTTAACTTCTTTAATACAGCAGTTTTTTTCTAACTATCAACTCTTAATGCAGCCACAGTAAAATGCTGCAAACCATCAGATAAAGTATTTTCTCTACCTCATTACTGGTTCTCCCATAAATATCAAATAAACCCTACTATACTAAAGCTAACAGTTACTATTCATAAGAAATAATTATCCAAGAGGAGATAGCATGAATTTTAAGCATGAATTTTATCATTCTGAAACACTTAAGCACTAAACAAAGAAGCACAAAGACTTTTACAAGAAAATTAAAACCTCTCCTTCCCAGCAAACAAACACTTCTTAAAAAGAACAGCAGGATCCCGGAAATCACTTTCCAAAAAAATGCCTTCCCTAGTCTGAAAACTGTTAAATATTCCACTAGATCTATTATGACTTATTTAATGAGTAAGTGGAAGCAATTAAAATAGTATTTTGAGACTACACCTCTTCCACAAGCTAGATCTGCTTCACTAGCTGGTGTGGCTACCAACAGCAAACTATGGGATCTGTTTGCTCATCTTTATTGGACACTGACCCATCAAACCAAAACAAGACCACAGATTTTGGGACATGTCTTTAGGTCATACTGCTCAAGAACCCACACCACCTCTTGCAGTCTGGCTGGCAATGAGCCAGCAGGACTGTTACTACTTTCCTGAGCAAGATCTCAGCTCCTTTCCTGCAGGGACTCTAGCACGAGATTGAGTTACCCGTTTTCTCCCCTCTCCACCCCCAAAGAAAGATGAAACCCTTCCCAACTAATGAATAATCTACAGGCCAGGGAAAAGAGAAAGTGCAAGGATAAAACTCAGATGCTTGTAAAAGGTAAGCAGTGGGAAAGTAAGGTAAGAAACACCCATCTCATCAGCAGTAATTTGACAGCATCTCTGAAATTTCTGAAACACCGTCTGTTAGGTGTTGAGCACAAAATGTTAAGATGATTTACACAAAAATTAAACCACCATGGTAGAGTCCTGCCTTTACCATCACAGATTAAATCTACTGATTGTCAGAACACAGAGAAATCAAGAGACGAGGTCCTATATCTTCATGCAAATGCATAATCTTTCAATTATCTAAACTGTCCCTCACAAAAGGAACATGAGAAGAAAGCCATAAGGAAATAATTGACCTGATGTCCAGCAAAAGAATTGTCTCCACAGGCTTCTATTACCAATACATTTTGAGACTCTTTGGTGATTTTCACACCTAATAGGAAGGACATTTTTTTCACTCCTGACTTAAAAAACCTCTTTCCCTCCCTACAGAATTTTTGCAAACACAGATCACGAGAACCATTCACACCAGAAGTTTCATCTATTTTGCACCACTGTAAATGCTGTTAGATCCAAAAATCTGTAAATTGTCCAGTCTTTCCATAAACAGGATTGTTTCCAACTGTCCTGAAAGGCACCTCTCAAACTCATTACAAGTTAAGCCTATAACTACATTATTGTCATTTATTTAAAACAAACATTCAGTTATCCTTTTATTTTTAGAAGGGTATCACTAGAATGACAAAAACATAGTGGAAATCCCAGTAAACAGGGTGAACTGCAGCAATTTCATTGTCTCTAAAAGAAAAGTTTAAGCTAAATTTTTCAGTCCTCAGATTGAAGTTAGCAACTAAATATGGAGATATCAATAATGAAGGCTGACAGTAGTTTAAAAGTAACAGAACTTCAGCAGGTACCACATATCTGTTTTAAGTTATTTCTGACTTTTTCTTACTCAATTATCTACAATTCCAAATCCTGAAATAAACTAACTTGGTTTTAGTGAGAGACTGCCAATTTCATTTTTGGCTCTGAAACAGCAATTCAGGAATTTAATGCAAGCTGAAGCTTCTTTCAGCATCCAGATTTGAAAGTTCAACCCTAAATATCCAATCACTGTACAACATTCTGGAGCTGATTTTCCTGCTTTAAGTGGTGGCACACAAAGCATATATAGACAGTATTACGGTGTGGTTAGGCAATCTTCTTAGTCAATGAATGCCTAAGTAAAAAGCTTTTTAAGATCTTTGAGGACAAAGCCATACTGCACTAGAAGTTAAACATTTCTCTGACCTTCCCTCCAAACTCAGGCAATGGACAATACAAATACTAACTTCTTTCCCCATGACAATTTGTTGTCATTTGTTCAGTTACTCTTTAACTCACCAAGAGCCCACAGTAATATTTAATAGATGCACACACCCATATAGCATAGAGGTAGCTTGGCATCCCTGCACTGATGTTATCATCTGCCATTACACCTTGGAACGGACACAAATGAATGTATTCTCTAAAGCAGTTTGAGAAAGCTAACCTGGACATCCCTAACATGGCAGGCAGCAGAAGCACCTGCTCCCTCCCTGCTTATAGCCTGCTGCCACTTACATCTACCACCCCACTGCCTTTGAGCAACAGTACTGATGTCACTCCACCTTTCTTACTGTTTTCTAACAGAAAAGAAAACTTCAACTCCTAGCTAAAAGGGCTTTCCTAAGAAAATTTTTCTGCTTGCAGGTCTTTGCCTCCTCATCCAAGAAACCACTGGATCACGCAGGACACTGCAGTCTGCCACACTATTTGATGTTGTTAAAGCCTAGCACACACTTTTTCATTGACCAGTATGCCTGATGGCTGCAAGCATGCCCCAGACTCAGCTTTGGCTCTGATCCTTCCCAAACTTGACCTTCCAGCGACTCCCAGCTAACCTGACCTGGCTCTGCTCTTGATCAAACCTATTTTTCCATATCAGATCTTGTAGAAACTGCTGGCATCCTAAATCTCCATCATGCTCTTACTTTATTTTTCAGTTGATACAATGCTTGACTCTGGAACTAATAATTTATCCAGATTAATCTGGATGCCAGCAAGATTTCCTTCTGACTCATTAATGACAAATGAGTGAGGGAAAAAGCAGAAGACAAAGTCTAAAAGAGGAGGTTTAAGCCATAAAACACCATGTCTGGCTGGCATTTGTAGAGTAAGTTAGGGTCAAGTACAACAACAGTATCTGTCTGTAGTCCCCAGACCACTTTGGGGATACAAAATGGTTATACTTGAACAGGCATAACAAAAATAAAGATACTAGGATAAGTGAGCAACAGATAGGCAGGATGTCCCCAGATTTATTGAATACTTGAGATGTATCTACCCAACCATCCAACAGTTAAATCAAAGTAGTTTAAACTTATTCCTAGCAAATATAATGAGTAACTTGTTTGAATCCCCCTCTTCATTTAATGGAGTTTATTTTAAGGGAGAAATTTTGCTTTAAAGGCTGTCTACCTATAAGGTGACTGATCTACAAGAAGGGAGAGCAACGCCAACTTTCCTTTGCTTTTTCATTTTTCCATTCCCCTATCTTTAGACAGGAAAATGCTGTCAACTATAGCCCCTATGCAGACACTAAAGTGCAAGAAGATAGGAAGCATGCAAAAAATAAGACCTCTTTTTTCATTTAGTTTCAGCAGGTACTGCCTTTTAACAGCTGAGTTGAGTATTTATATGCACAGATATATCTGACATAACTGAACTGTGGAGATGCTTAACGTAAGATTCAGCTGGAGAAAATGAGGGAAGCTACTCTTCAAAAAACAGCACTATCACAAAATTGATTCTAATGCTGTCTTAAGTATACAATCTCTCAAAAGTACAGATCTCAATTCTAGACTGCCTCCATTAATTGCCAGTGACACCCCAGGAACTGCCATCCATACTTCCTGAGATGTAACTCCACAAAATCACTGTATCTGTGCCTCTCTCACTAGTCTGTTCATATTACCTTTTGTACTTAGTGCATTAGTGCAGAATGTACTAATGAATGTATTAAGTTAACTGATTAATTCTACGTCTTCATGGCATACTTAAAGTACTTGATAAACTACAAGAGCACATGCACACACTTGATATGCACATGGACACTTTTCCCAATAAAGATTCTCTCTGAAGGATGAGCAGCATATCTTTGAATAAACCTATTAGAATAGAAGAAAGAAAGGTTAACCAGGACAAGACACTGAAAATGCAGCACTTCAAAAGTTTCACATCTGACAAGGACTGTAAACATGGAACTTGCTTTCTGCTTCTGTCCTTCTCAGATAAACCAGGAAAAAAGTGCCTCCTAGACATTTTCTTCAATAGTTTCGTGAAGCATGTCTCCAGAAAAATGCAAGCCAAAGATGATGCTAAGGAAGTTGAGGAATAAGTAACCTTACTATAGAGGTGAATGGAAAAAAAACTGCACACTTACTGCTTGTAAAGCTTTTCTAAAAAGCAACCACTCAATGAAGAATTCAAGGAAATTCATACACCATTGGTAATTGGGCTTGATGTGATAATTGTGAAAGTGGGGTGGGTTTTTTATTTTTTATTTAGCTGTCTTTCAATTCCTTCAGTTTCAAATTTTGGGTTCTGATTGAACTTTATTATTTAAGGGATGGGAAAGCTAATAACCCTATTTTTTCAAGTGATAGTAAGCCACATGAAGCTGTAAGTAGACCTCAGCCCAGGCTGAAGACATGAACTAAGTACAGTCACTTACTTGAAGATATCCCCAAGACTTGCTTAAATGAACTAGTTGTTCAGGTGTGGAATTAAATAAACTGGCCCTCCCAGAAGCCTTATCATTTTCAGAAGGGATCATGATTATTCAGTGCTTCATAGACACCATGATTCTTGTTCAGACCCTGACATTTTGGTTGCACTGTATTCACTAAAATTTTCCTAATTCTTTTGCCTCAGAGTATTTACCTCTGTGGAAAAGAGACTTTGTTAGAACCACCTTGAGAACAGCACTCCTAAATTAATCCCAAATAGTTGCATGAGAAAAAAAAAAAAAAAAAAAAAAAAAAAAAGAGTCAAACACTAGATTGACAGATGAAACAAATTAACTGACTGGTTTACTTGCTTACAACTAGAAGAGGCGAGAAAAAAAGCTAAGGGAAAAAAATCCAATATTTTTCTCAGAAAGGGGATACTAGTCCTGTGACAAAACAAGATAACAATGGTCAGATATTTGGAAAAATAGCACTAGTTCAGTCACAGGACCAGCCAAACACAGAGGATTATGTCTTTTCAGAGATGTTTCTCATTTCTGATACTGGAATAGTCTCAGATGTCCAAACCATCCCAGATTCCACTATGTTTTTAATCTCCTGGTTTAGAACCTTCTTTTCAGGTAAACAACTAATTAAGAGATGATGTGTGCTGTTCTTAGTATTCCCTGAACACTTACATGTGAGATGTCCTAAATTCTTATGTCTTACCCCTTATTCCAGAGGGTTCCCCCCCTCTGGAATAATTTCAGGGCATAAGCAGAACTTTGACAACATAGCCAAGTGGAAGCCTGTTCATTTTCACTAACTTTTAGAGGCTTTAGAAATTAAAGCAATTCAAATAACCCTTACTCAACAGGGTAAGTGTACCTCTAATAAAAGAAATTAAACTACTCCAGAGCTGACTTTGACACATTTATAAAAATCCATAAAAAACATTATTCAGAAATCAGTTCTGAAAAGCTGATCGGGATCTAATAAAGACTTTCATACTCAAGATCCCTGTAAGTACAGCTATCAACTGTTCAGTAAACAAAGCTAGAAGCAATTTTTATTTCTAGTTTTTACTTGTTTTTGATAGTTTCTGGTCTTGACAATGTATTTTGTCAGTTGAACAGCTAGTATCTTTTGGTCACTAATACTGTAATTTTTCTTGGAGAAAAATAGCTGTTCAATTATGTTAAAATATTTTAACTGATGTCAGACAACCTTCAGAGGATTTTCAAAAAGCTGGCTGGGTGGTTAAGCTTATTCAGTGACATGAAATCACACTGACCACCTGAGAAACAGCCAGAGACCTGAGAACAAGCTACTGTAGCACAAACATGGCACTAAGGTTTAACCTGCTCCTTGAACAGCCCACAGGGACACTTACACAGAGAAAGCTTAACCAAGTTTTCCTCCTTCCACTGAAGGGAGCTACCTTGATTAATACTGCACACAGGGACCATTTCTGCAAAAGCAGTTAACAGCATCTGACCTTGTGAGGCTAGCTCCACTGTCTATAATTAGTATAGCTGAATAAAATCAGATTTTTTTTTCTTAAGTCAAAGTTAACTCCCAGCTAGATCTTAAATTTGAACATAAACTTATTGGATGTTGTAAAGGTAAAAGCAGCCTGCTTAAAGTCCCTGATATCTCAAGATGAAAGTTTCCTGATGTGAGAGACTAGCAATCATGTGCAACTTGCAGTAGATTCACACAAAATATAAAAAGCATTTTCAAAGCAAGTGATGTAATGAACATTCTTATGCTACTAAAAATATGCCATGCTTCAACAGTTACTGAGTTAAAGTTTCAACTTTGTGCAAAAATTCTAACGTGTCAATTCAAATGTGGAGTACTTTATAAAGCCTATGCTATAGAATCTATTTAAGTTTCAAATGCAATTTGTAACATTTATCAGGTATATTCTTAGTTTCTGTGGCTGTTTGCCACGATCTTGCATTTTCTCCCTATTCCTTTCAAATAGTCACCATCCCCAGGAAAATTGTTTGTGAATGTCCTACCAGTCAGACTTACAGTTAAAATTATAACCTCGTAATTCCTGAATTACGAAACAGAATTGCAAGTAATTTTTATGCTTGCAAAGAAAATCCAGGCAGGCAATAAACAGAAACAACACAGAGATTTTAAAAAAATACTACAAGTATATTCAATTCAGAGAATGCATAATTACTACATTACAATATCTGGCTATGCATAAGCTAGATATTCAACCATAAAGCAAGTCCTGAGAACTGAGCGAGCAATTTGATGCTGTGAATTTGGCTTTGCTGTCATTAAGAGAAGGATCAGTATTTAGCTCTACAATTTTTCCAAGTTAATGGATTGCCACATCATAGTACACACAACATTACCTGATATGCATGCTCCTGATTAAAAGCAGATGTAACTGTTTGTTTGTCCCCATAATTGTTACACTAAATTTTATCTTTCAAGCTTCAAAACAAGGTAATAGCCAGCAGGACTAGAAGTAAGGCATGGAAGTTTTCAGAGTTAAGATATTTCTTTTGTAAGTGCAGTTTGAAAGTTACTTTAAGCTTGCCAGCTGGCTTAAGGTACTCTTCTTTGGAAAAGGGCATCTTAATTTCTCTTTCAGAAGCAAGACCTAGTCTCAAATTCCATCTGGTATCTGCTTAATATCTGGCAATCCTAGCTCTACTTTGATTGTGACACTGGCTGCTGAACTAGTAAAGCCTGGTATCGGGTTTCCTTCCACAGACCTAAGCCAATGCTGGGTTTAACTGCAATTCCAGGATCACCTTTTGCCTCTCCTCTATTTTTCTCCATAACATACACATTACATATATATCCCCCTGGCAACACCAGAGCTTGCATGCCAACATATCATTACTTGTACTATCTTCACTATAAGAAGTTTGGGTTTTATTCAGGTTTGTTTAGATTATGAACACATCATCAAGGCACAGATATAAAGATTTCCTTCATCATTATATGATGTTTTGTTACTGGCCATTTAAATCCAGCTAGTGTAGGCCCTTTATATACAAAGTATCCTTCTGCAGTACAATTTACAGTAATTCTATTACTAATCAGGTTGGTGGCCAGAGAGAAGTCTTACAAATTCCCATATGTCACTTTAATTAAGATTAGAAGTTTTATCTGTTGAAAAGACACTGATTCTATGCAAATTGAGACTACTCACTACTAGCATTCATTAACAGGAATAAAATTATCTCTTTCATGATAACTGAACCATACCAGTTCAAGTCTCAAGTAATTGTAACTCATGTCTGTTTTAACTCTCAATACTTCCTAATACTTCCCTAAGAGAAACAGGGTATTTGAACATGAGCAACAAGCTTCACTGAAAATCACCCAAATTACACCTATTTTCACCAATGGTTCTTTTGTTACAGCTTCAGACATCTTCCTGAGGGTAACCCGAAAAAGGCATACACTGACACCCAGCAACAACCACTATTTTCTGCCACATGGTTTTGCTACTTGTGCAATGACAGAGGTTCAACCTTAACTGCTTCTTTTCACAATTAACTTCATTAGCGGAATCCACTGATGAACATGACTTTCTAAAAGGTCTGACATGCTTAATGGAAGAGGGTGAAACCTAAGCAAAAAAAAAAAATGCTGTTCTCTTTCTGGCAGCAAGGCAGTACCACTTTGAACCTAGGGATGGTTGCTCTGCAGATAATGTCCAACCCACAAGCAAACTTTAACTAGAAGATGACAACTGCAGACATTGATCTTCTCACCTCTGCCCATATGGAGATGCAACAACTTGGTTGTTCTTTAGGCAACTGTTGAGTTGCTACAAGCTCCAGAGGAGGGTATTTAAGAAAAACCATAAACACAAAAAAATGCTCAACCAATTAAACTAAACCCCACAGAAAAAATCCCACCCACTAAAACAATTCCCCATCCCCTTGTCCCCTGCCAAAAAAACCCAACCAACAAAACAAATCCAACCCAAAAAACAAACCAGCAGCCTACATAAAAAGAAGTTCTAGCTAATATCTGCATGCAAAGCTGTGAACTGCTATAGCTCTATACAGGCTCTGTGAGCAGCTGATGCACCTTAGCAACCCCAGAACTCATTTAATGGGCCACAAATTTTCAAGAGGTGAAAGATGTGAGTTAGGAGCATAACACCAAAGGTAAGCAATTCACACTTGCAAGCCTGAGCTCATGTCCTCTCCCATGAGGACACCTACACAAAAAACTGAATAATTTTAACCAAATGAATTTGAATTACACTCATCCCCACACCACTTTCAATTACATGAACTAGATCTTTAGTACTGAGTTACCAAATTAATGAGGATTAAACTTGTTTAATCAAGTCTCCACAAGATTGTATTTGAATCTTCTTAAGATCACTCTTGTTCATATTTAGACCGTAATTCTTGGTTCCTCTGCATCTTAAAAGCTTGCCATTTTCTGGAGAAACCTGTCATACCTCAAAACTCGCTTTGCTACAAGTCAAATTTTATTTGGTTTGCATGGCAATGTTTTGTTAGCTAGGTGGCTTCTGTGAGAAGCTGCCAGAAGTTTCCCCCATCTCCAGTGCCAGATGGGCTCCAGGACAGACCCACTGGAGGCCAAAGCTGAGTCCATTAGTAACAGCAGCACCTATGGAACAACATATGTAAGAAGGGGGTTGGAGGGGTCAACTGCTAGGGGAACAACAGCAGCAGAGAAAGGAGTGAGAATATGCAAGAGCAACAACTCTGCAGACCCCAAAGTGAAGTGAAGAAGGAGGGGGAGGAGGTACTGCAGGTGCCTGTGCAGAGATTCCCCTGCAGCCCATGGTGAGACAGGCTGTCCCACTGCAGCCCATGGAAGTGCACAGTGGAGCAGAGATCCACTGGCAGCCCATGGAGGACCCCAGGCCAGAGTAGCTAAATGCCTGAAGGAGACTGTAACACTATGGGAATGATATGCTGGGATAGTTTGTTTCCGAAGGACTGCACCCCCAGAAGGGACTGCCACTGGAGAAGTTTGTGAAGGACTATCTCCCATGGGAGAGACCCCACACTGGAGCATGGGAAGAGCGTGTGGAGTCCTACTGAGGAAGGAGCAGCAGAGACAACACGTACATGCTACTGACTGTAGCCCCCATTCCCTACCCCACTGTGCCTCTAAGGGAGAGGTGGTAGAAAATTTAGGAGCTAAGTTCAGCCTGGGAAGAAGGTGTTACTAAGATTTGGGTTTATTTCTCATTATCTTATCCTATATGATTTGCAATAAATTAAACTGATTTCCCCAAGCTGAGTCTATTTTATCCCCATGACAACAACTGGCAAGAGGTCTTCCCTGTCCTTATCTTGACCCACAAGCCTTATGCTGTATTTTTTCTATCTGCAGTGAGTTGACCCTGGCTGGATGCCAGGCACCCACCAAAGACTCTTACCACAAGCCTCTGCCCTGGACAAGGGAGAGAAAATATAATGAAAGGTTAATGAGTTAAGGTAAGGACCAGAAGAGATCACTCAACAAATCCAATCAGAGGCAAAAAATGCTGGTATTACAGATATTAACTGAATTTATTACTAACAAAATCAGAGCAGGATAATGTGGTTTTAAGAAGACCTTAAAACACCTTCCCCTCACCCCTCCCTCCTTCCTAAATTTTACCTTCTTCCCCAGAAGCACAGGGAGAAGGGAATGGGGGTTATGGTCAGTTCATCACAGGTTCCTTCTCCCATTGCTCAGGGAGAGGAGTCCTTCCCCAGCTCCAACACGGGGTCCCTCCCACAGGAAATAGTTCACCACGAATTACTCCAATGTGAGTCCATCTCACTTACAACAGTTCTCTGCAAATGGCTGCAATGAGTCCTTTCCATGGGCAACAGAACCCCTCAAACTGCTGCAGCATGGATCACTCTTCCATGGGCTGCAGTCCTTCAAGGACAGGCTGCTCCAGCATTGGTCCCCCATAGGATCACAAGTTCTACCAAGGCACTTCTCCAGTGTGGAGCTCTTCCCTCCATCAGTCTGCAAGTCCCTGCCTGGAGCCTGCTTCAGCATAGGCCTCCCATGGGTTCATGGTCTCCTCTCAGGAATCCACCTGCTCTGGTGTGGGTGTCCTCCACAGGCTGCAGGTGGATCTCTGCATCCTCATGGTCCTCCATGGGCTGCAGGGGCACAGCTGCATCACCATGGGCTGCACCACAGGCTGCAGGGGAATCCCAGCTTTGGTGCCTCCTGCCTCTCTTTCTTTACTGACCTCGGTGTCTGCAGAGTTGCTCCTCTCACATGTTCTCACCCTGCTTTTCTCTGGCTGCAATTACAAATGTGCAGTAACTTCGTTTTTCTTTCTTCTTCCTATATCTGTTATCACAGAGGCATTACCACCATTTCTAATTGGTCAAGCTTTGACTAGTGGCACGTTCATCTTTGGAACTACCAGGGACTGGATCTGCCAGGCACAGAAGAAGCTTCTAGCAGCTTCTCACAAAAGATAGTCCTATAGCCTACATGCTACCAAACTTTGGCCACACAAACCCCATATAGTTGAGAAGGGGAGTGAGAGCAGCTTTGGTGGGCACCTGATGTCCACCCAGGGTCAACCCACAACAAATCAAACACATTGATAAGGTAACAGAAGATGTCCAAAGGTTACTGAAATGTAAAATTGACTCTAGAGTTTTGGATGGGCAGACCTTTCTAAACAAAATCTGCACGTCTGTCTTCTAAGACTCATCTATTATTTACGCTATGATAATCAAACAATCACCACAGCACTTGAATGAGCATCACCACTACATCCTTAATCTTTCACTGAGGAGTTTTACTTTTAGCAAGTTAAATACAAGCATCTCAAAACAATTTGGTTTTGGGGCAAAGCCCAAGCAGAAGAATGACTTTTCAGTCTGCCCTGACTGTCCCAGTGAAGCAAGTTTATCCTTGAGGGAACCAGTCTTTCATCCCCACATTGCTTAAGGTGCCTGCAGTTTACCAAATGCTTGCTCTCTTTAGGTTCTTGTGATCTGTGACTTCAACCTTCTTAGGCAAGCCTGTGAATGATTCCTTATTTTCACTTCCACCACAACAGATTCAGCATTCAGCTCAGAAGAGAGACTTCAGGTTTCCTCTGTGAAACTTATAGCTTATTTTTCAGGTTTCCTCTGTGAAACTTGCAGCTTATTTTAAAAGTGGTCTCACAATAAGATTAAGTAACCGAAGAATTGCATTACCTGTAAGTACAAATATTTTCAAATTAACATATTTGTCTTTGAAAAACTTTTTTGCAAACTGGATCTTAAGATCCTTCCTCTGGCTAGAAGCAGAACTAGTTAGTAAGACTGCACATTGTTCAAAATATTGGTTACTGCAGCTTAATTATGTTCAAACTAACGTGCACTTAATGGTGCTTCTTCACCTGTTTCCTGGCTAACCAGGACCCAGATTTCCAGCAGAAAAGGAGGACTTCAGGACTTTTTTGCTCTTCAAGCATAAAACTGGACAACCTACTAGATCTTTCTGTTCCAGGCTCCACATGAAATAGTCTTACTTTGTCACTCTAATTTGTACTTATATTAATACAGCACTCTTCTTCTGAGATTACTCTTAAGAGTTTGATGAAAAGCAACACACAGATCAAAAGGATGCCAAACACAAGCATACACAGCAGCCTAAAGCCCTTAATTGTAAAACCTCATTTTCAATTTCTCAGTCTTTGCAGAATTTCAGCTACCACACTTGAGTTTTCTATGCAAGATCTCTGGCTGAACCTCAATTTAGCTTTGGGCAATTCCTGAAATAAAAGGTTTAAGGTGATCAGGACAAAAACCAGAGGATCATTAAAATATAAGCAAACAAAAATTGCAGCTCAAATATAAAGAAAGGTGAAAAAGTAACAATAATATAAGGACATACAGTAAGTACAGGTATACATAGCTGTAATTCAGAAATGCTTGCTTCCCTCTCTAGTATTCAGATTTAAAAGCAAGTAGAAAATAGTACACCAAAAGTAAGAACATTTGAAGACCAAGCATCCAGAAAAAAAACTAGCTACAAGTGCTTGCTTATTATAGTATTACAGCTTCTCTTTATTTGTCTCCAAACCCACCCAATGCCCAAAGAAATTAAGTGCCAGGGGGTCTCTTCTTTGGTGAAATCCCATCTAATCTGCTACTAAGTCAAAAAAGATAGATCAGAAAAATGGAAGAGTGATATTCTCCAGCATGACAGTCAGCTAGCTATTCTTGCCTCTTCAGTGCTCCTTGATGCCACAGGACTACTACAGTCTCTTTGATTCCACCAAGTGACAATTTGATGACAATTTGGCATCACTTTCTAGAAGCATGGCACATTCTGAAATTAAGTTATCTTGGTAGAGGGTTAGATTTTTGAACATAACAGCTCACAGAAAACACAAGTCCAAGGCATCTCGAACTTGTTGATATAAAACTGCCTTGGAAATTCATCCATGGATTGGTATTATATTTGTAAGAATTCTGAAGGAGAGTTGACATTTGCCACAAACTCATTTTTGACACTCCTCATCATAAAACCCATGAAGACAACACTGCATTTTCTGTATGCTTCTACCAATATAAACAACAGACACTAAATAACAAATACTCCTGAATAGTAATAAAATCATCAGACTCACAGAATGTCTACTGCCCATCAAATATCCATTTTAAACAAGTCAGAAGAGTCACAAAAAGACAGTATGATACATCCTTATTCATACTAACTACATAAATATAACTCCAGAAGTGCAAGAGTCAAGATTTTGCCAAGCTGTATTAATTTATACACTCTCCCAACTAAAAGAAAATCCTTCAGCAATATTTTATCCAAAACACAATCATATGAAGCCAAGTAGGCTACATTTACGGTCAATTAGTACATCAGAATGTTACCTTGTAGGTAGCTTCATGGTGAAAGATCACAGGAGAGTTACTGACAGCATCTTACAAATTCTAACAATCCCCCATAACTGCTTCATGTGTACAAGACTAGTGACAGAGGTTCCTGTACATTGTTGGGCTGTCCCCGCACGCACCTGGACACAGCCAGGCACACAGAATGGCTTGAGTAGAAAGGGACCTAAGAGATTATGTAGTTCTGCCAGGCAGACAGGGATTCCACCCCCTAGATCAGGCAGCTCAGGGCCCCATCCAGCCTGGCTTTGAACATTTCCACAAGTCAGTAGCAACAGTAATTGTCACCTGATAAATAAATCAATCTAGTCCTAAACACTGTATTGCAGAGAGTAAGATTTTTAGGTAACTTCCACGTCAATGGAGATTATTTCCACTCCACATTCCAATTTACCCTTCTGCAACAGTTTGCAACTTTCCACTAGTCTTCTAACAAATCACTTCTAGGGGAGGTCTTAGACCAAGTGTTATAAAAATTTGATTAACTGCAAACAGGGATTGTACAGTTTCACAACCTAACAATCACTGTTATCTGGGTTGTCATGTAGTCCAATGTTCATCTCAAATAAAAAATACTGACCATACATGAAACTGCTAAAAAAAGAAAATCAAAGTAGCTGGTCTGACTCTGCAATTACCAAAACCGCTTTCACTTCTGTAGTGCTGAAGTGCCACTCCTAGTGACAGGTTCTCCTTCTATCTCCTGTACGTCCCCTCTGAACTCCACATAGATAACTCACAAGTGTCTGCAACTCATCCTTGACAGAGACGTGCTAGTACTGACTTTTTTGCTTCCTCCTGATATACGAAGCATGCTTTTAAGAAACTTTTCTTCAATGCAGACATAAAAACAAGTGAAGGCACAATTGGCTAGCTTTCAGAAACAGAGACTGTGAGTGGGAAAAAATAGGACAAGACTTCAAAAGTTAAGACAACTAATGCAGAAAAACAAAAAGAAAGTTGCAGGGACTATGTGTGTTGACAAATTATTTCAGTTTAACTGAAGACAATGTCACATTATATATATAGAGTAAGCCATTATATATATAGAGTAAGCCATACTAATAGACATGCCGAAGTACATATTTTCTTTTAATCCAGATTACCTACTGAAATTAGGTAATAACTGCTATTATTAAAGCTTGTAAGAGTCACTTCAATGTCAACAAATCTTGATGCAAAGAACACATTCTCCTGAGTTTCTATGAAAAAAAAAAAAAAGAATGACAGAGCCTTGCTTTGTCTTCAGTTATAAAAATGAACTGTTATCCTGTTCCAGGTCCTCAATACTGCCCAAAAAGTAATCATTTAAGGTTTCTCACAGCTCTACAATTAGAGATACATTGGAAATTATTTCATGAGTGAGTAACAGTGTCACACAATATCCATTTTGCTGAAGACCTGGTCAAGTCATTCAGATTTAGGCCAGCTTCCTGTGTTGCAACAGCTGCAGGAATGATACCAAGTGATCTAAGAAAGTACAGATTTCCTGAAGAGAATTTCAAGCTGGGGAGAAACATGAGATGTTGCTTGTCTGGCACAGGATGAAAACACCAATCCATGAGAAGGGCTAGGCTGTCCTACCCCTGCACTATGGTCTAGCCTTTCTCCCTTGGTCAGGAATGAGCTAACCATGTGGACTTACTCGGCAGTCTCTTGTTGTAGCTGCATAGCCAGGACTTACTTCAAATAACATCAAGTCCTTAGATTAATAACTATAGAGTGCTGACTGGGACAGTGTACAAAATAATGTCAAATGCCTCCTCTTCTTCCTGGTTCACCTCTAAAAAGTTTCTGTAATTCTATAACACACATATTTCTAGGGCCTGACAGTGACTTTCACTCTACTGCTTCAGTAGTAAAAATCACTATTAAAACACTGCTCCTGAAAAAGAAGCATCCTGAATAGCTAGAGGGCCCCCAAATAATTAATTTTATATTTCAAAAATTGCCTGCCTAATAGGCAGATTTCCAACCTGGTGTTTACAGCCTTCCTCCCTTTCCTTGCTGTTAGAAGAGAGAAGAACATGCAGTATGAGTACGTCAGGAACTCACAACAGCAGGCATGAGCAGGCACACAGAAAAATAAAAAACTTTTTCACTTTAGTTGTTACAATGTTTCTTTACACATTCTAAAGCTTGAGAAATGAGAGTTTCCAGTAGCCATAACCTTCTGCTGCTTTTGAAGGTAACCTCATTCAACTCCTTCATGAAGAAACAGTCTGTACGAGCAGACAAGGTCTTTGACTTTGTCGAAATAGCATTTGCCTACTACAAGCAGACTGCCATAACTTCACTAAAATATTACCTCTACTATGCCTGTCTCACCCAGTTGCCTCACGCATGACAGGCCTTAAGGAAAAAGCCATACATTAGATACCCTAAGATACTACAGATCTACTACACTCAACTGTTAAACAACTTTGAAAACTCAGCTTGAGAACATGTCTATTAATCGCATTCAAGTACAAAAACACTTCTTTTTTCCCCTGCTTTATGCAAGAAAAATAGAAACATACCATCTTAACCACATCTGAGCAGGAAAACAAAGTTTGCCTTGATATATGAAGGTGTAGTTACTGTAGATACTCCTTTCATCTCCCTGAGCAAGGAGGCTGTCTAAAATATCCCTGTACCTGACCTAGATGCAACAGAACACAGCAGAAGTCTGCCCCAACTCAGCAGGGATTCAGCACACTGACACCACACAGTGCACTTGGTCTGCTTTTGGATTAGTTCTGAGCTAAAGGAGTGGCAGCACTCACAACCACAAGCTAAACACGGACTTGTGTCGCACAGTTCGTGCTGAGTGATCTGTTCTACTAAGGGAGCAATTTTGATTAAAACTCCCAACTGGAGCCTAACCTGACAAACACTCTCAAATGTCAGCGAGGTATCTGAAAGCCATCTAAGCATTACTTAGAAAGGCCAATTCATAAGAGAGCCGACCCTCTCAGCATACACCCAAGGACAAGAGTGCCCGTTTTTATCAGCAAGATATTCTTATCCTTAAGAGCACCTCTCTGTACCTAACCCTGAGCAGAGCTCTGTGCATGACAGCATTGGCACGGTAGCAGTAAGCATCAAGTACTCAAGTACTTCTGTGACTCTTGCACTTCCCACATCCCAGATGATAGGTGGACAACTGTTTATTTTAGTTCCCTGTCACATTTACTGTGAGATCACAAGCTACAGTGTAGCCTTCAGCACACTTCCTTCCTCAGCCATGGAAAGCAATTTCTTTCTCCTTTTGTAGGCCCTCACCTAGATTCCCATCTGTTTGCCTCTGCTCCAGAAAGGCTCTCAATTAAAAAGACAGTCAGTTTTACTCTGCAAAAACTGGCACAGCACAAAAAGAACTGTCATGGCTCACTTCAGATTTATTTTTGATGAACTGTCCTACAGGAGAGCTTTGGAACAAAATAGCACAATTTTAATTCCGCTCAGAAAACTTATTTGGTGCACATATATAGTAATAGAAGCACAGGTACAGACAGTAAAAAGTCCATTAGGTTTCCCCCCCCATATATAAGTTCTGGCTTTACTTTTTTTTTGGTCTTTCAACTCTGTTTTGCAGATTTCACCCCTAGGCAGATAGGTGCTCCAAGTACGATCATCTTCATTGCAAAAAAAATACATGGCACTTACACTGCACAGCGTAATTCCAAACTCAGTTACTTGGGTACAGAAAATAATACGGTTTTACACTACAGCTCTAAGTTAAATCTGAAGTAGCTCATAACACTACAAGAAGCATCCCTGAAACATACATGTACCAAAGGAATAAAACATCACATCTAATTAGTCAGTTTATTTTTGCAAAGCCTTTAATGTGAATAGTACAAGTATACCCCACTATTCACTAGGTTCGTTTTTATCTAGAATGAAGTCTACAGCATAGATTTTGAGGAAGAGTAAAAAAAAGATGCAATGAATAATAAAAATTTAAATACTCAACTCTACCAAGTTTGCTTGGGTTTTTTCCCCTCCCAAAAGCTTATGATTTTACTATCAAGGCAAGCCATGCAAAAGGTAATAACTTAAATAATGATCCAAGTTTTTCACAAGAGATAAGAGACTCTTTCCAAAGGGAAATACACTTGGTTTTGAATGGTTATTCTTAAAGGTAATGTGATTGCTTCACTGCCCTTTAATTATAATTCACGGAAAGGAAGAGTATTTCTTGACTCCTTTCCTTATAAGAGTAATTTCAACATATACTTCACTGGGAAAGAGTACTGAAAAGTCTTTGTCATACACTATCTACACATCTCATGCCGGGGTAAGATGTAGCTGTTATATGCGAAAAATTACAATTACATTAATCAAAACATCTAAATGCAAGAACACATACAGAACCTGTATGATTTTCAACCTGGGCATCTGTGACATACCCTCTGTCTTGGAACTGTACTATTGTATCCCAAAGCAGTACAGAGAAAGACTTCCCTTTTTTTGTTTCATTTACTCTGAGCAGCATAATCCATGCCTTCAAGATGGAAACAGGAGTAAAAACATGCTATTCTTTTTTGCAAAAACCTTGGTTTCTCATCCTCTTCTGTAATCTAGGGCCAATGCGAGAACAGGCAGATTTGGTTTTATTCTCCCCTCTGCAAACTTTGTTTTCCTTCTACCACCTCTTCACTAACGCACGCAGAAGGGTACCAGGACCTCAGGCTCAGTAAACGGGTTTGGCGCAGGAAGTGTCAGTCAAATTCTTCCATTTGCTTTGACACGGGTGATGGTGGGGCGTTTAGACGAGGCGAACATCCCTGTCATTTCCTTTTCATTTTGCGGTAAGCAGGAAGGGAACTCGCAGGCCCCCGCGCTGGCTGCCTGTCCCGCTCCGTGGCCCCCCCAGGCACAGCCCCGGCGGGCTGCCCCGGCCGGCCGCGCCCGGCCTGACCCCCCCGCCTCGCCCCCACGCACCGGCCGGAAAGAGCGAGCGGCTTCTCTCCCGCGGCCGGACTAGGTGGGGCTCGCCTCGGACTTCCCGCTGACAACGCCGGCGGCCGCCGGGCACCGTCCCCTTCCCCGCCCGCGGCGGGGCCGCGCCGGGCGTCGCCCGCCCCTCCCCGTGGCCGTCCGGGCCCCACGTCGCGGCCCCGACCCGCGGGGTTACAACTTTCCGCTTCCGCTCCAACTTCTGCTACGGGGACCGGCGGCCGGGGGGCGGCGGCGAACGGCAGGGCCGAGCCCTGGGCCCGACCGCGACGGCTGCCCCTCAGCGCCCCGCTCCCCCCACCCCCTCGGGGTCCCACCACGCCTGAGGCCGGACGAGGCGGCGGCTCCCGGTTCCACTTCCGCCATGTTCCGGGCTGGTGCCCCTTTCCTCGGAGCGCGCCGCTCCCCGCCGTCGCCGTCGCCGCCGCCACCCCCCTCTCGCCGCCGCCCCCACCCCACCCCGCCCCGCCACCTGTACCAGAGACGCCACGCCGCTCCCCGCCACAGCGGCGCGGCCCGGCCCGCGCTGCCCTCCGCAACCCACCGGACAGCGCCTCCGCTCCCCGCCGACCGCGCGCCGCCGCCGCCGCCTCGCCGGCCGATCCCGCTGCGCCGCGCCCGCTGCGCTCCGCTCGGCTCCGCTGCGCTCCGCTCGCCGCCTGTGCCGGGGCGCGGCTCGGGGCCGTCGCCGTGACGCCGCACGCCCAGCCTCGCTCTGGCGCGGCGGGGGCGGAGGGAGGGGCGGGCACGGGGAGGGCTGACCCCGCGCACCGCCCCCCGCGCACGCGCACGCGCTCGGCCGCCCCGCCCCGCCCCGGGCCGGGGGTGGCGGGGCCGGGGCTGAGGGGGCCGGGATGGCCGGGGTTTCCTTGGCGGAACGCCGCCCCTCGCCCGAGCTCCTGTGCGCTCCAGCTGGGAGCCGTGGCTTAGTCACCGCTCAAAGGTGCGCCGAAAGCACAGCATGGTTGCTTAAAGTTAATTAAGAACGTAAAGAGCTGGAAGAGTAAATGCCAGCGCACTATTTCCTGCGTTTCTAAAAAGGTGTTGAGATCCACTAGTCAAGGGTGTTTCAGAGATGCCGCATACTGCTGGTTTTATGTGGACCATTATGCCTCTGGATGTGAAAAGTCTTATCATTATTCTTGCCGATACAAAGCAGGATTTCCAGTGCCTGCAAAAAATTACCGTATTAGCTTTTCTGTTATTTCAGTCCTAAAATATGCAAATCACGTTTCTCCCCCGTCCCCCCGATGTCACCTATATTTTCCAGTTACAAAGGGTTTAGCTGATAAAGATTAAATGAGCATTGATGTTTCTAGGAAACACTGAGTAAGTAAAGAGTTAACGTTGTGCTTTCAGACCAAACTTGTGCTCTGAGGAAGTCCACGGCACTTCCACACTTGCACAAGCGTGTATAAAACTGACAGGAAGTTGCAGTGAGGCTTCTGGCAAGGAGAGTGGGTGTGGAGGAAGCAGTGGCTTTCTGTTTGTAGGACAGAGATAGAAAAGGGAGCCCATATGAGTTCAAGCGAATCTGTGGGAGATGCTAAAGCTCAGAGCAGGGTCACAGGATGACCAGGGAAATGAACTGCCCTTGGTAGGGAAGACTTCAAGGCATCCAGAAAGCAACACACTTCAAAAAATATTTTTCTTTTACAGTGTTGCTGCCAAATCCTGAATGTCATAAAATCTCTTCCAAAGTCCAGACAAATCTCTTGGTCTTTTACAGCTTAAACTCGTGTGCAGTCCTTTGATAATGAATCCCTGTAAATGATGGATAATGCAAGAGAGCTCTGGTTGTGAGAAATCAAGTCCATAGAAACCAGTCCTTTCTAAGCAAAAGAAACATCCTATGCAGGACAAAAATCATTAATGAGATGAATAGGTGAAACACAGCCTTTCAAGTGAAAATAAGAAGAGCATTTCATGCAATTATTGCTACTGTGTAGCATATTAGCTCACCAGACAGAAAAATACTTGTGTTCTTATTTTTTCTGTCACTAGATACTGTTATCAGCACCAGAAATATTCAGAGGAAAAGAACAAAGATAAATATCCTCAGCCCTCACAACTTTCTTCAGTGAACTAGGTTAATCACAAATAACTTGCCTTGCAGTGTTCCAGGAACAGATACGTGTCATTAATGTAATAGTATTTTACAGTGTGCCTTTAATCGTTCTGTGTTTTATAGAACAATATGTTCCATAAAAATATATGTTTTATATCTGGGGCAAATCCTCCTCTTTGCAATACAATAAGAAAAGAGGAAGGTGGCCTTTGGGGGTCTTGAGTAAACCTCTGCGAACAGATCCTGGTGTTCTGAGTTTCACATAGGGGTAACTGGACCTTAGTATTTTACAAGAAGTGTATATACACATATATAAACATATGGTTTGCTTAATATAGACGTGTTTGGAGATTGATCACTGTAGCCAGAAGAAATAGGCAATTAGGATTCATTCTAAGCAAGAGACCAAGTGTTCCCTCTCCCCAACTCTCTCAGCCACATAGTTTAAATGTAAATTGGACCCTTAATTTTGGATTTTCCTATGAATCATCTAGCTAATCCTCAGCTCAATTCTTAAACCAGCTTTACTCATATCAGTGTGACTGGCAAAGAGCAATTGGTGTGCTTACAAGGCATACTCACCCAGTACTTCCCAGGGCTTGTTCTGCTCAGCTTGCTCAGAGTTTCTACCTCAGGCAGCTGAACAAGTGCTGAGGTTTCCCTGTGATAGAGCAACTCCCCAGAGAACCAGGATTTTGGGTGAAATGAGGAGGATGTGGCTGCAGTGATGTTGTGTTTAATAGGAACAGCACAGACACATCAGCTTGCTTTAGTGGGCCTGCTCATGCCGAGCATTGATCTGGAATTTTAAAAGAAGAAGGTCAAATACTCAGCTGCCTGTTTACTGAACAAAAAGCAGTAGAGACCTGCTTATGCACATGAATCTTAACATCAAATAGACCTTTCTAAAGCACTGTAACGTCCTTTGTGCTGTAACCTCTGTCTCCCAATTTGCCAGTTGCCTGCATGTACTTCAAAACCCTTTTATTTCAATGACCAGTGCTTAGCTGGAGGTAGTTCAGTCTGCTCATCACTAACACAGTGAGCCATCTGATAATGTCATGGCTCTTGTGAGGAACAAGAGGATGTAGAAGATCCCCTCATGAAGATCTTCCTCATGCAAGATGAGGAGGAAAATACTGACAAATCTTGTTAAAAAGTTCAGTGGAACTAGTGGGGGAGTAAGGTGGGGGTCGATAGATTATTTGGGGAAAACAAAGTCATATTTTTTTAATGATTCTTTAACAAAAGCTTGGCAGGGCAGCCTTGGTCACCTCCATGCAATTTTCCTAACTTTGCCTGCATTGTTTTCACTGGGACTGCATGGGTGTTGGAGTGAAGAATGTGGCACTATGTGTATTGCAGTTTCATTACTGCTGAAACACAGCCATCTCTGGGACAGAATGCAGATCTGGCTTGTGCCAGCAAACTCTAAAGTTAAAAGGGTATGTGGTGCCAGGAAATACAGTGCTGGCTGCATGCCAGCTAGCTGTGAGCTTTTCTAGAAATTTGTCATGAAGGAAAAAGAAACACCATTTGGTAAATCCTAATAGGATGCTTTGCTTTCAGAGGGAAAGTAAATTTCTCATCGTTTAAGAGGAATGGACTGAAAGGGATCAATTCATAGCTCTACACCTCAGCTGTTCCAGCAAAGAATGGTCACTAGATTAGAATGTGCTTTGGATCATGAGAACAATTAGAGAAAGCTTCTTCAGCACTAAAGAAAAATAACATGTTTTTGTGACATAGATATGTGAGATTTTTTTTTTTCATTCTGTATCCTTCAACATGATTTTCATTTGTTATTTCTCCATACTCAGAAGATTTAGTCACACAGAGTGGGAATACCTGTCTGTCTGGATAGAACCTTGAGATGTTTCAGGGATGTGTCTTCCCCTCCAGACTCAATGCAATTTCTCTGTGTCTTTGTATCTGTTGATACAGCTTCAGCCTGAGGTTTTTCACCTGGTAATTATGAGCTCTACTTGTTCATCATCTTCCCTTCAGACATAGCTTCCATTATGCAGTTCTGCTTCTTAATGTCTCTTCATTGCATCTTCTTGATGTATTGCTGTTTGCTAATTCAAAGGTGTTTAAACATTGGTTTAATCACAAGCTTGACTGAAACTTAATATGGAGACTTTTTTCTCAACTTTTTTTTTCACTTTCCAGGTGTTTACCTCATTGCTGAGGAAAATTCTGTCACTTTGCTCCTCTTTCTCCTCCAAACCATCTTGAGTTAATGCTTTTTCTTATCTCTAAGTGATGCTCCATGACTCTTCAATTTATCTGCCAAAAATCTCTTACTGAACTAGCCCTTTTCCTTATCCTTGGCCAAAATCCTATTATTTGTTCATACAATATAGTCCTCCCTTTATCTTGTGATTTGTCTCCTTCCCTACCCAGTGATAACTGCTTTGAGGTGCAAAATTTGCCATTGTTTTTTTAATCTGGGGAAGAACAGGCAATGGGCACTACTGCAATTTAAACTGTAAATGTCAGCATTTATTTACAGGGATCTAATTTTTTAATCTGTTTTCTTCTGTCTTTGGGAGACTACTCTTATATCACTGCAGTTACTTCAGATAAAGCAAGGAATAGCTGTTTCACAACATAGCTGTTGTGAAAGCACGGTACTCTGAATTGCAGAGGAATTCAAGAAAATGTCCCGAGCTCAGGAATTTAAACTCTTAAAAATTAGGATTCATTTAGTAAAAGGAAAAGCCTACTTTATTTTATCCTCTGTGGAAAATACTTTTAAAAATTGCTTTGGACAACCAGCTCATCAGATAAGGAACAAGATTGTCAGAGCAACATAAGTGCTTTAAAAGTGTAAATTAAGAATAATGTATCTACTTGAAACTAGAGAATGAATGTAATTACCTGGAGGAGAATCTGTCCAGGATATGGGTGTCTGTTTTTCTCCAGAAAAGCTGAAAGTCACACACAAATTTTCACAGTTTCAAAGCTTCAGAAGTTTCACTTCCCTGCTTTTCCAGGAGAACACTTCTAGCAGTGCATGATGCAGAAAGGAGGTTGCTAGTTTCTGAATCACCAGCTGCTGTGATACCTGGATAGTTCTTCAAAGCCTTCCATAAAAGGGCTGGGTGCAATGGCATTGTGATGACTGATCACAATGTGTCAGTATAAAGTTGTAAACCAACAGTTTCCTCATTTATAACTCAGCACTATTCCCAACAATGTCCTTCTTCACACCATGACCAGGTATTTCAGAATAATGCATTGAGCGAAATAGAACAGCCTGATCAAAGAAAGCACTGGGTCCATGGTGGTAGTGCTATCAAGTATGGGGAAAGTAGAAACTTTTCGTTCTGCTTTATGGAAGCATGAAAGTGCAGAATTTTTACTTCGTAAAAACGTGTTTATAATTATAACTGAATGTCAGTAACAACACTTTGACTAGTGTACCCTTCTTTTGTTCTTTGATTTTTTTTTCATTGCTACTTGTTTCTAGCATATTCATTTATATCCAGATTCTGACTGCTGGAGACAGAAGAAAGGTTCCTGTTGATTTTAATGAGCTTTAAACCAGGACCTAAATTCAGCCCTTGAGGGATGTGCAATATTTAAAATATATATTCACTTCTGGTTCATGTCAATATTAAGACAGGAACAAATATATTTAACAATGACAGGCCTAAAAATACTCAGTGTTTTTGTCCTGCTTTCCCTAGCAGCCGAATTATATCCCAATGAATACAGGAATTTACACTGACATAGATATGGAAGTGAGTTTTCATTGCTTTATTTTTTGTTTCTGTCTGCTTCAGAATCAAGCCTTAATTAACACAATGGGCCAAAAGCATTCATGGGAAAATAATTATTTACATTAGTAGTTCATTACTTTTGGTACTCAGTTTGGTTAGAAAAACAAAATGTACAGCACAGAAAGGAGAATTTATTTCATAACTTTGCTAGATCATTTTCTTCTTAGCTTTCTTTGTACCTGTGGCCTTGTTCTTCCATATCTTTCCTCTGGCCATGAAAACTGTTACTGAAACATGTTACAATCATGACAGAGGTCTTAATGAGTATAGTTAAAGTCTACACCAAGGAATAAACATATTCCTTGCCTCTTAAAACTAGCCAAAAAGCAGATTAATTTTTTCGTTATTATTTTTTGGTTTTTTCAGAATGAATGCATTGTGGGTTTTTTAGCTGGTTTACTTCTTCTTTTAAAGTTTCTGGTTTACTTCTTTCTTAAAAAGTTCATAAATTGCAAACCTCTGAAATAGTAATTTCATTAAAGTGTTTACTACTAATCCAATGGTCTGTATTATAGTTAGAAGAAAATATTTTAGTGAAATTTTGTATCCTCTAAATAACCAGTGTAAAACCAGGAAAATATTGATTTTGAGTAAGTGCATATATTCAAACCATCTCCAGATAAGACATTACATCTGGCACAGGCTGTTATATCTGTTCACAGTCTGATCTGGAAAAGTTCAGATGTTTTTTCGGGTGGTATGGGTGCAGTGATAATCGATGGCATCAGATCTGTGCAGTGATGCCCCACTCTGCCTCCTCTTGCTCACTCTCATTGCACTCTGCAGCTTGTTTGCTTCCCTTTAGCCCGACTTTCAGGGTGGTTGATCAGCCAGTAGGCCTATAACCTATTTGCCCCTTTCTGCTGTCACCTTTAGAAGGACTCAGGGGTCTAATTCCTTCTTGTTCCTTAACTGTCCTGGAAGTCTGAATAGAAGATCTGTGCTATAGATTTATTTTATGAATACTTTCATTTTACTTCTGCTGTACTATGCAGTTCTGTTGAACTTCAAATTGAAGATTTCACAATATCCTGTTCACATAAGTTATCTTTGTTGTTATATTCACTTTTTATCAATAAAAACATGCATTTGAAATTAAAATGCTATCCTCTCCCTTTCCTAGAAATCCAGAAGTCCCCAGACTTTTAATTGCCTCTGCACTACACAGAATCTTCTGTTTCAACCTCAAGCGCATAAAATTTGAACTCCAGACAGGATTTTAACATTCAGAGAAGGCTGGTGTAGAGGAGGCCTGTGAATCACTACCAAAGACAGGGACAGAATGGAAGCTGTTGCCCTGGTGTTGCATTTCCTTCTGTGCAAATGATACTCCTGTTGCCCTGGTGCTGTGTTTCACATGCTAAGGTGATACTCCATGGGCTATGCTAGTTGTGCAGCCTGTTGGTGTCCCCTGTGTGGCATTTCCAAATTCAATTCAAATTAAAGAAGACGCAGGGCCATGATTGTAATGATATGACATTAAATAAAAATTCTAATTTGTTTTAATGGTGTTGACACCTGAATGGTTAGTTTTCCTCCCTGTTTTTTCTAATTTTTGTTGTTATGTACATTTTTCCTTTTCCACTCTTCCCTTAAAAAACATCAAATTATATGAGTTTCAGACCCTAATGAGGCCACAATGAATTCAAGTAATGGGTTTCATGCTGTCTTTCTCTAATTCCTATAATTGTGTCTATCCTTTATTCTACATAATCCCATTATTTTATAAAATGGCAAGTTTTCCTTTCCCCCTTCTTCTCTTTATCTTTTATCTTGTCTCCCTTTTTGCTTTAAGATGGTATTTTAAAGACTTCAAGTTAGTTCTAGGGTGGAGTTGTGTGATATAATCAACTTCAAAATGATATTTAAATTTTCTTTCATCCACTACAATACTGAAATTTATGCTCAGAGATCAGCATTTACTCTTACTGCATGTTTTAATGCTCCTTCAGTGTTATAAAGAGAGGACTGTTGCTTTTTTTGCCTGAAATCACTCTTAGATTAGTACCTTGTTATTAACAATTCTGGTACATAACAGTAGATTCAGGGAAAGAGCAGTGCCTTGTAGATAACCAGTTCTTGCGAATAGCTTTTTATCAATTAAGTGATTTTTTTCTGCCTCTGGCATTCAGTAATGGAGGAAAAGTCCTCAGGGGGTAATCCTTCCTTTTAAAGAAGAAATTCTGAGGTGCTTCAGGCTTTCCCAAGTTAGCCCATTTCCTACTCTCCCTATATCGGCCCTGTTCTAGGCATAACACTGTATTTTAGTTCTCAGAAATATTCTGTGCATGGTTTAGGCTGTTCACAAAGGCACATGGACCCCAGAAAGCGAACACAACTGCCCACAGTATTTAATGTACAGAGAACACTGAGTGTCAACAACTCACAGGGCCAGTAATTCTCAGAATTTTGCCTACACAGGATTTTTGCTTATCCAGCCCAAGTGTGATTAGATGGCTTTCTCAGATGCCAGTGTAGGGGGGGCAGTCAGTCAGATGCCACATACACCACACCCATGATGAAAAGCTGAGCCTGTCCAAGTTACACTCTGGGGATATATTTTTTAATGCTCTATAATAAGCTACCTGTGCACAACAGAGTCATGAACCATTCTGTCATATAGATTCCTGTCAGCTTGTTACAGCTTGTTCCAGGTTTGCTAGTATATGTCCAAGGCAGCTTGGTTCATAATTAGGAATCCTAAACATAGCTAATAAATCTCAGCCCCATTTTCTTTCAGAGTGTATCACTGGCAAAAAGTTTGCCAGCTGAACCTATATGGAAACTACAATTTCCCTAAAAGACAATTAAAAACATATTATATACTCAGTGGCCTGTAGTTTGGTGCCAGTATTACATAAAACAGGTTCCATGTAGTTACATGGAATTTGTAAGATGGACAGATGAACCTCAGTTCTGCCCTCCCATATAAGCAATATCATAATATGTAAGTGAATTACAAAATTTTTAAATACATCTCCAAAGGGAAATTGATTTGGTTATTTGCTTACCCACGCACTTCATGAAAATATACATGTAGGCAAAAAAACAAATGCACAATTTTGAGACAGCATTTTCCTAACGATTTGTCTGCAGTCTAATGGCTTTTCAGTGACAACATAATAATATTTGGGATAATGCACTGTACCTATATACATGTAAACATTTAGTTAGAATTACTCTGGGAATCCTATTTTTGAATTTCCACCCTTCTTTGCAATGCAATGTTTGACCTTCATGATGTATTAACATAGAGGGGTTTTTCAAATTTAATATACCGATGAAATTGGGGCAGAGAACACAGATGACTGCCTCTGAGCCCTCAGGCTCCTGATTATCTCAGGATAACTGTGCCTTCCTGGAGTTGCTCAACTGCTGCATTAACAGTCTTTACTGTGAAGAAAGCAGTGTTAGATAAACATCATTCAGAAAGATATCTCTAATTGTTTGAGCCTATGGAAATAATGTGCCCCAAGCATCAGCAGTAGATAGGTGTGGTTTTGAGATCATCAAGAAATATCTTTGGCTAGTATCAGCTCAGTGCTGTGTCATCCCCTTGTTTTAATTGACACTGAGTGTATCACTTGCTCATTTTAATGCATTTACAAATCTTGATTAAGTCACAGTAGTTAAATGTCAATATATTCACAGCAGCTTTATAGGCTAGGGAGTTACCTGCCCTTTTTTGTGTTTGAATACCTCATGCAGAGACAGTAAAAGACATTTATTTATGCCTGAGTATTGGCTAGTGCCAGCAACAGCTGCCAGCAGCTGAGGGTGGCACTAGGATGTTGCAACACTCAGCAGAGGCATCCCCGGTAGGTATCAGCCCTCCCCAGCTCAGCAGCTCTTCAAAGCCACCATCCCTGTGCCTGCAGTCATCACAGCCAACAAACCCAGGGAGTCAGGAACTTGTAAGCCATTCAGAGCCACCACATGGATTCAAAACTGGTCGATAACTCCACTGGAGCTGGGACTTTGTGGTTGCCCTCTCTGCATGTTGTTGCCAAGGAATGTTTTGAAGATGACCTTCTTTGCCTCTCATATCTTCAGTGTGTTTGTTCCTTTTTACACATCCATCATCTTGTCCTCCTGCATATGTCACCCCAATCTTCTCATAAATGTCCTGATATTCTCCTTCCTCAAGTGCAGAGGCTGTGCTCGCTGTGTCACTACACCTGCAGTTCACAGCTCATGTAACTCCAGCACAGAAAATAGATATGTATATACCCTGTAGGAAGCTTGGTGAAATGGAAGTGTTGGGGTGCTTGGAAATTCCAACTGGAAGGTCTGTCCCACATAAATGAGGTCACTATTCCAGTAAATTGCATCTATTTCTGCTGTGTAAAACTAGGGAAATTTGGTTTCTTGGGACCTTGCTGTCCTTCCAGATTAATTGCATCTAAATTAAATAGAAGGTGCTGATATTATACTAGCAATATCAGATGGTCCTGTTTCATTTACTAATATACAAGTTCTGTTATACTTCCCCATGAATGACAAGTGGTCTGGTGACAGTTCCTGAATATGTTGGAATCTATCTGAATACAGTAAAAAATCAAAGTCATTCTAGAGGGGAAAGAAAAGAAAATATAGCTTGATTGTTGATTACTATTTTCTTTTTTTGGGTAGTTTTATTCTAACTTGTCATCAAAAATACTTTATCATTAACAATATTGATAGAATATCTCTACCACAAGTCCTTTTTCTTATTCCTCAAATTTTTATTAATATGTGCCTCAGACTGTGATATTCTGTGTCAAAGTACCCATCACTGACTTGTGTATATATGTATCAAATAATATATACACTAATATTTACCATTGATTTATACAACTGTTTATATAAATTAATATATTATTACACAATACATTATTGTAACAACATCATACATATACTAACACATATCTATATCATATGCAATTATTATATGGGGCTATGTAATAATAATAATTACAATTGTGTATAAATTGTATGTGATGAGAAAGATCATAAAAGGATTGTATCAACATCCTAGCCATTGCTAGTGGTACTTATTTACCAGGAGAAAATTAACTAAAATATCTAGAGTGGATAAAATAGCTAGATTTACCAGGAGAAAATTAACTAAAATAGCTAGAGTGCCTGAAAAAGTAGTTGTCCTGGAATTGGCATACCTTGCTTTAATCCAGAGAAATGTTATGAGGTACAGAAACCTCCTTGTTATTGCTAATAGCTTCCCCACAAACTGTGAGATGTATGTAGTGAACATTTATCTGCAGACAGAAGTTACTTTTTACAAAGACAACGCAGAACCACAGAAAGGCGTTAACACTTCAGCTCTAACACTGTGGTTTGTGAACACTGATGGCTTCTGAAGCCTCTCCTCTTTCCAGGGCAGGCACTCACAAATCTGCTGTGAGAAGAGATAAATACTAGACTTCAATCCTAGCCTGCTTCTACTCCTAATTCAGTAGCACTTGGCTTTACAGACATTTTATCCTGAGGCTTTTATCGCTGAAAGGAAGTGGGGACTTGATTTCCCTGTTCCCACTGCCAGCTCCCTCCCCGGCTGCACACAAATCTGCTGCTACAGTGGGCTGTAGTCATGTTTCAGCAGCAAACATGAAACAGGCCATAGCTACAGCAAACAGAGAAATAATAATGATAATAACAATAACAACAACAACAACAACAACCTCATCTGTTCTCAAGATAACATTGATCCATGAAGTGCCGCTGTATTTTGGTTGCAAGAGGATGATACATGGACTTGTTAAAATAATACAAATTAATCCCCTAGAATTGTACTGATTAAAATGGGAAGGATACAGACCATGCACTCTTGCATCATAAATACTGTCTGTGAAGTTTTAAGGTTTGAAAATCATTTGTTCTATCTTAAAAAAAGGTTCTATCAGTGCAAAGTTTAGCAGTTTAATGATACCTTTATTCTATGCAACACATAGTCCTCTATTTAAACAAGTCAAAGGTCTGATCACTTATTTACGACCAAACTGTAACTTTCAGAGATCAGAGTGCACAAGGAATTTATAATCACATTTTGGGAGACTCAGTTCTACAGCTCACAGCTGCCTTGAGTATCCCTTAACAACATATATTCCTGAGGCTTCCTCCCAGCTCAGATGGAGAGAAAAAGATATTAATTAAGGGTGCTATGCCAGTTCATACCAGACTGAGATCCAACCTAATAGTTATAGTCCACAATAGAAACAAGAGTCTTGATGGAGGTCTCTAAGATACAGATGCTAATTATCCTGAACATAATTACTGGGTGCAATGGTAGAAGATGATGAGTACTCTTTACTCACAGGAACCTGTGGGCCAAGTGTAAAATGGTGCTGGCTCCATCCTACTGGCTGGTAAAGTATGAGAATCACAGATACTCAGCAATGCTAGGGAAAAAGCCCCATATGAAAAATGCATGGACATTAACCAGCAACTCTTTGGAGCACAGCAGGAATGTTCATATTTATATTGATAGTAAAAATGAGTGTAAGAAACTGGCTGTTGGATTTTAAGTACTGAGAACTTTATCCCTTTTCCCTGCCATGTTAGAGTAATACAGTAGTTTTTCTGTGTTTATTCAGTCTATGTGTTCTGTATTGTGCTCAGAAGGTTTTGTCTTGCAATCAGAGATGTTGATCTGCTGAGAAGATTCCTCTGGACCAGAAGATATCTTGGCACTATGGCCCATTATGGTCATCTTGACAATCATTTGCCTAAGTGTGACAGAAGCTTTCCTGAATGCCCTCAGTACATTTATAGCATTATTGCCATGTGTTCATCCCTCACTTGTAGAAAAGTCATGCTCACTGTGAGATCAGGCTGTTGGGAGCTTTGCACCTGCTGTCCTGATAGAGATCAGAGCAGGAGCTCTCCAGGGAGGGTCTGGAAACATGTGAGGTGTGTGTCCAGAGGCATTGCTGTGCAGTCCATCTGGCTGCCTTGCTTCGTGCCCACGGAAATAAAAAGCACAGCAGATTTCCCAGGGTGGGACCCCAAAGCCAGGCACAAGGGTGTGAGCCAGCTCACAAGGCTTGCTTGGGCAGATCAGATCTAACAGCTGCAGTGTCAGTCCCTTCTGCCTTGCCCTGTGGTTGTGCTGCTCTGCAGCTGGGGTAGAGTCAGTAGTGTATAAACTGCTTTAAAGCTGGCTGTTAGTGATCAGGAGGAGGGGAGCCATGGACTTCAGTCTCTGTCAGGTTTGCCACTGACTAGAGTTTGGCCATATCTACAGGTTAACAGTCCTTCATAATGAATGTTCATGTAAATTGGAACCTTAATTTATTAACTGAGCTGCTGAAAACTTATCTCCTTCTCTACCATGCACATTTAGAGGGTTCTGTCAAGAAATAAAAAATCCCATCTAAAATACTTTCTATTCCCCAGGGATCATACAGCACCTCCAAAGTCTGTTTTACTGTCATTCTCCCAATCTGTTTTGCACTTCTGTTGAACAGAGCTCGTACCTAGGAGCAGTTCTTACAGAATGCTACATGACACCTATAGGTTCTCCTGTTGTTTTGTTGGTCTTGAACTTAGTGCTCCAAGGACATAAACAGATTTGGCATTTAGAGTAAATGCAGTAGAAGGTGATATCAGTACAACTGCAGGAAAAATTAAAAATAAATCTGCATTGTAAGAGAAATTGTTAATTATTTAGAGAAGCTGTTAATTATTTAGAATTCATCACCTGCGTGGGACAGTAGAGCTTTGTGATTTATTAAAAGGTTAATTTTATTTTGAATTTTGTTTCCAACTTCAACAATTATATCAACGACCCCATAGGCCTTTCAGCCCCACACTCTGCATGCAGCTCTGCCCTGCAGGCACAGTTTCAGGGAAAGCCACAATCCTTTTATAAGCTGTATGTTATTGAAAGATAAGCCTATACCTTGGGCAGTATTCTTCCTAGTTTTGCTGTGTGGGGGAAAACGACAATGGTCTCAACTTTTCAGTATCTCCTCCATTGCAGAGGGAAGTTAGACCTGAGTCCTTGTTTCCTCCCCAGTGAGGAAGCATACCTGCTGCTTCATGCAGTAAAAAGAAACACTCCCTCTGTAAGACCTTCCTTTAATTTTTTACTAGGGTATCACGGGAAGGTCAGATGCAATCTGGCCCTAGAGCATTTAATCTGACTCATTTTTTTGTACAGCTTCTTTCATGTAAACAGTGCAGTAGAACACTTAGCCAAGAACAAAGGAGTATTTGAGAGGCCTGCTAAAGATGTTGGGTTCATTAGATTCACATAAGGCCAAATTCAGTTCTTCAGGACACACCTTTAATTAGGAGTTAGATCATGCATCTTGGGGAATGGAAATTATCTTTTAATGCAGTTGTATCAAAGAGAGAGATTCCATTTGACAGTTTTCTCATTTCTTTCCACAATTAGAAATGCTAGCAAAAGCCCTAGAACAACTTCATTTTTCCTTTGATTTATTCCATGTCTCAAGCTTGTAGCTTAATTTTTAAATAATTCTGTATGACCATAGGAGAGCCACGTTTCTGTTGGCAACTTGCAAATGGCTAATTTTCCTCTCCTGCCTTTACTCTTCCACAGAAACCAGTTCTTCAGTTTCAAACTATTTCTTGGAAGAAGAAATGTTGCAGAACAAGAAGGAAGACATTGTTCTGGGAAGGGACCCACATGCTGTCATTCATGGCCCAAGGTCAGTCTCTGAGTCAGCTGAGCCTTCCTTGCAAAGATGATGGCGAGTGGGAAGACTTTCTTGTGTTACACAAGGCATATGAGAGGTTGGGAAGGTGGAATATATCAGCAGGACAAAAGGAGATGAGGCAGATTTGCAGATAAAATGTCAGTAAACATGCTAACAGCACCAGGCAATGCACCATCAGACATGCTACAACAGTAGTTCTCTTGCTGGGAGATGTAAAAGAATGGAATGCAGAAAGTGTCTAGACTCACATGCTTGCCATGAGCAGCATCTTCCACTGAAGACATCTTCCACTAGAGACAAAATACTGAATAGGATGCATCATTAGTTTGACTTGGTGGGACATTTCTGGTGCTTTTAATTAGGACCAGATATTTGAAATCATGATTGTTTTTCAGTGAAATTTTCATAGCACTTCGATTGTAATATCCATAAGGAATCTAATCAAATAACCAAAAGTCACGTTTGTCCTAGTTTTTTATTGCCACGGGATGTGTTAGTGTCTTGTTGGTGTTTTTTTACTCTTCATTTACAGCACATCATATAACAGCTATACAGGCCTCTGTCTGTATTTTGGGGACAGGGGAGCAGTGCATCTAAAAGCCATGGCTTGATGGAGAAGAAGGGAGAGTGAGAGAGCAGGAGGAAGATACTGTACCAGATGTGGACTCTTTCTTGTAAAATCCAAAATTTCTATTCCAATTTTTTAAAAAAAATCTATGTTTTTTTCCAGGTAGAGGGTGATCTAGTCTGACACACTGAGTTTTTTCAGACTCATATTCTGTTATCAATTTGATTTACCTCACTTAATCCCCTTGGAAACTGTATCTGACCTAATTTTTTCTGCAGTGACTCTTACGGCAAGAACAAATAATAGGGGTGACCCTGTGCATTACTGCCATATCTCTTTTTCTGTAATGTGGATCACTCTAGTTTCAATTCACATTTGTCTATAAGGAGACAAAGTCAAAGATCAGTTCAAAGCAGATGATACATTCTTGCAAATTCACATTTGGCAGCACTCTAAGTGGGTAAATATTGCCAACATGTATTGACTGCTTTTCCTGCCTCAGCCAACAGACCCGAAGCTATCTGCCAAATATATATATATTTTTTTGTAAATGACACCTCATATTGCCTGATGTTACATGAGCTATATCAATTTACTGTGCACCTCACCTGCTCTGAGAGGATTGGCTCTGTAGGGGATTCTTCTTTCTTGACAACAGATTTTGTGATTTCCTCTTTAATACAAATTTAACAGAGAAACAGTCTGCTAGTAGTGAGACTTCCAGTTATGGCCATTTGCCACATTTTAGGAAGCTGTCTGTCCTTGAATTTGCTGTGACACTGCAAGGTGGAAGCATTATAAATTACTTTTATCTCTCTTGGGCCACTGTTCCTTTCCCCATGTGCATGTGTGCAATTGTGTGTGAGTGTCAGTGTGTGCACTTGGGTGTGTGTGTAACTGATAGGGCACCTCAAAGTCTGTTCTGCTAATGGCCTTCTGTGTTGCTCCTGCTGCAGCCAGCAGCCAAGCTGCCCTCACTGCTGGTGGTGGGTGATGGAGAATGCTCAGAACGCAACAAGTGTCTGCTGGCTCAGCTGCCTTTTTATCCACGGCAAAAGCAGGCCGGCAGTGCGGAGGAAAGTGTGCTGAGCTCCAAGGAGCAATAGTCTAGGCTGCTGGTGGTGGTGAGGGAGAGATTCTTTTGGATTCAATGACAGATAAAAAACCCAAATGTTCTCCAAAGAATTTCCTTCTCTTTGCCAGAAACAGATCTATTTAATTAAAGAACTGGGGAGCTGGATGCTGTTGCATCACCAGATATGGAAGCTGAGATAAGAAAATAATTTTTATACAGTTGTATTGTACTTATAAGGATTATAAAATAATTATGCCTTCTACTATGATGAGGTCTAATAGGTCCAATATCAATGTCCTAGGCATTACAGAAACATGTATTTTGAGAAAGACACAGGCAGTTTCAAGAAGATGTGGAAATCCATTATTGCTGCTTTTGACACGACATTAGTGGTTATTGTGAAGACCTGTATGAATAAGCAGTCAATAATGCAATGTGAGTGCCTCCCTTTAAAAGCAACCACTGCAATGAAGTTTATTTTAGAATCCTTTGCTGGACTGGAAGGTATACAGTGACTTAAAAATGCTTTCACTGCTGGTTCTTTTTCTGCCATGATCATTAATCAACTCAAAGTCTCATTTAGTTTACTATTACGAGGAGAATTATGCCGCTTGTATTACAACAGCTGCAGCTTGACGGGGAAATTCAGGCCCTTCCTCCTCTCAGCAAACTCTTCCTCAGTGCCTCTGTGCAGTGACTTAATAGCTCCTGGCCAAGAGAGTTCTCCCTCCTTTAGTTGGTGGTGCTGAGAATTGCCCATCCGGGAGATCAACCGGAAAAGGCTTGAACAACACCCCTTCACCTCTACCCACACTGTTTCTGTTCCCCATTCCAAAAATATGGGCCTGAACTAGGAGCAGTTTAATTCTATAATGAGATTCCTATTGGTTGAATCAGTCTCTCAAATAGAAGAAATATCATCTTCAAATTTAAAATATTTGTGGTGCTAAATTCCTGGGTTTTATTTCTATTTTATTTTATTTTTATTTTATTTCCCTAAATGAAGGGAAATGGAGGCAGAAAGGAACAGTAGCACGAGGGAGAGAAGTTCAAGGCTTCAGTAGAGTGGTCTTCATTTTTATGCAGTAGGATATGGAGGTCCTCATGTGGGGTCCTTGTGATAGGATGGATAGTGCAAGCTGCTGACAGACTGTTTTGAGCAGGCTTACATGTCTGCAGTTGGAGGGCTAATGGTAAGAAATTATTACCTGCTCTTGGATCTCAATTATGCAATCTTTTTCTCTGGTCTTCTGTGAAGCAAGAAAATTGAAAGAGAAATGGAATTTATTAGCTGCTTTGTGAATGTGGTAAATGCCGATGTCTTATTGCAAATGAGGCATTTGCTAAATAGAAATGCTTTTAAAAGAGTATAATCCTTCACTGTCCCTCCAGGACAAACAACTGGAGAGCAGTGATTGCAGAAATCATTTAGGTCATGCAAATCAAACTCCAGCAGCAGTGTTTCATGCAGTGAGAAGGGAAAGCTAGACCATCTTATTAAGTACGCTTGTAATGATAAACATTATTAAAATAACTTAGGAGAAATTACCAAGTGAGGGTCGAGAAGGGCTAAAAAGGGCAAGCTGATCATAGCAATGTGTTTTTAAGTGGACTAATTCCAAAGAAGTGTGTTTATCACAGTCACACATAAATGGCTGAACAATAATCACACCAAAAAGATGAGAAAATCGTGGCCCTTACAAGGTCTCAGGATAGTTTAGAAGCTTTTTATAGACAGAGCTGATTTACATCAAGTGACATAGGGGCCTAAAATTCTCACATAATGTTTTCATAAAAGATGACAATCAAAGCTTTGTTCTGGGTTCAAATCTAAATGTCACTTGGAGGAATATCAAGTTACCCAATATTGTACGGTGTAAGCAGAATGTAATGAAAGGTACTGCAGGTAATGCTGCTTTAGTAAGCTGCATTGTACAGGGCTCATCTCTGTCATTTAGACATCCTGGAGATGAATTTCCTTTACAGTGGTTCTGGCCTGCCAGTGCAGCTGAATGAAGACACTAATTGCTTTCTTTAATGGGGCTAAATAATCTGGGATATTTTTTATGTGTGGTAGTACCTGGAGGAAACATATCATCAACCAGACACACTGTTTGGCTACAACAGGCTGTGCACAACAGACCCTTTGCAACTTGGGGAGCACGGAATCCTCAGTGCTATGGCACAGCAGAGCTGGGAAGTACCTCTTTGTAGGCTAATGGTTACAAACCAGATTGAACAGCAAGCTGTCTCTTGGCAAACACCGAGAAGCATGTCTGTTTCTCCTCCTGCCTCCTTTCCAGCCACCTCTTATTTCACTTCTCAGAATTACCTCTATTTCCATCTTCCAGAGGTTTTGGTCCTGTGGGCCCAAGGGTGGTTCTGGTGCGTGCAGCTCCCTGAAGCCAGCAACACCAGCCTGAACTCACACACACACACAACTGCTGAAGCTCCCCTTCAGACTTGCCAGCTCCAAATTAGGTTTTGAGGAATGCAAATTTCTGACGAGTTACCAAAGCAGAAAGCTGGCTGGCTCTGAGGCTACATCAGCTGCTTTCCAGCCTTTCTCACTGAAGGCATGGGGATGTAAGGGAGAAGAAAGATTTAGGAGGACAATGGTGACTTCTAGCACGAAGGGGAAGGGACAGCCAAGGCGTTGTCTTTGGTCTGGCCATGGAGCAGTGGCAGGGAAATTGAAAGGCCAATTAGATCTCTACCCCACAGGAAGATAAGGACTACACCAGCTAATTACAAGGTGTTACTGTGACAACCCACGAGGCAGCAGCAGCAGGCTGAAAACAAAGTACGGAAATGTAAAGCTGAAACCAGGGGAGGGAAAAAAGAGAAGACAAGAAACATAAAAGAAAGGAGAAAACAAGTACAGTAGAAGCAAGAGCAAATTAAAAGGTCAAAACACATTTTGAAAGGATAAGGGAAAAAAAGTAGGTAGTGAGGGGGCACCAAGAGAGATGCATGATCAGAAATGAAGCATCTGATAACCTGGTTAGCAAACAAGATGCCAGGATGTGGTATCTTCACAGCAAAGTCTCAGAGATGTTTTGGATTGGGTTTTTTAATCTGACTTTAACCATCTCAAAAGTTAGATGTTCAGCCTGAGGAGGTTTACTAGGCTCTGTCAAATAGTTTGTAGAGAGAAACAAGTACCAGGGGAGGTACAGTTGTTCTGCAGTCAGTGTGGATGTGGTGGCTCCACAGATGTTTTCTTTGCTGTCAGCTATGGCTTTAATTAAATTGCAGCTCTTTTGTCTTCCTGCCTTCTTCCTCCTCTGCACTGCTGCATGACTGGTGCTGGTGAAGCTGTTGTTGAGGGACACAGTGAATTATGTTGGGAAATCAAGGAGAACTCCTATTGGTCCATGTTGTTGTTCAATCTGGTGGTCACAGAGCAGCCACACGGAGTTTCACTGAACTGCTGGGAGAGTCCTCTGGAGCCACAAATGAGTGCCTAAAAGAAATGGTGAGACCTGGTTAAGGTGTCACTGCCAGTGGAAAAGCTGGATGCTTGCTGACAATGGTGACTTGTCCACTGGAAGTGTGTCAATAGGGAAAGAGCTCTACTGGCTAGTCTGGCCTGGCAGCCTCACTTCTCTGTGGCCTTACTCTGCAACTGGCACTTTAGGTCAATTACTCATTGCAAAAATGGTTTATCTGGACTGCTATGTGTATGGCAGCAAAGTTAGCCTTGTGACAGAGGGGGCCAGGAGAGAGTGAGGAAGTGTTGGTTGCTTGTGATGAACCACAGTGTTACTCACCTGGGAGGTGTTGCACATCACGTGATTGCTGTGTGGCTCTGATCAAAATCATCACATGGCATTTCACATTGCAGGAGTTCACTTCTGTGAGTCTTCCACATTCCTCCCTGCTCATTTTCCTACTGGGCAGGGAAATGAGCAGGGGGAATAGTGTACTAGCACTACATTTTGGCAGTGCTAGTACAAGACCACCAGTGTCAGCTACCTTTCATATTTAAAGTCTACTCATATATACAAATTTGCAGTAACTAATTACAGAAAGGAAACTCTGATGCAGCAGCTGTCAGAGAGCAGTGAAAATTAATGGAAACTACTTCAGTAAAACAGCCTTCATTTGAAACAGCTAAAATGCCCAGTTGATTTAAGTACCTGGCCATGCTGGAGTAAGTAATCTACGCTAGGCACAGACCTTCAGCAGTCACTGGACCGCTAATGAGAAACAATTCTCGTATAATAAAATCATTATCAGTCAATAAAATGACCTCAAACCACAAAATAGGAGCAAAGTTCAGGGATCTAAGAATTCATAGTTTAGCCCCATCAGTGAAAATGTCAGGAAATTAAAAGAAGCTCTATGTAAGTCGCCACACAGTGGAACCCAACACACAGAAACAATCCCCGAGTGCCATGGCAACTCTTATGGGCTCTTCTGAAACAAATTGCAGTTTCCAAGGTGAAAGAACGAGGCCTTAATCTTTGCTCCCAGTTCTCCATGTCCACCTTCATCCCATCATCATGGTTCATGCAGCTGCTAATTATCTAGCAAAATGCAGGCAGGGAAGACAGAGGTCAATGCTTGGCTTGAGGAAAAAAGAGAAGAACAGTATGGTATCTAAATTATGGTTTAAAGACACACAATAAGAGAAAACTGAGCTAGCATTATGCCTACAGGTGATCACAGTTCCCTCTGAAGGGCACACACTGCCTCTAGACCTGACCTGGGCTTGTGCAGAGCTGTCTCAGGAATTACTAAGAGCAGGATGAATAATGATAATTAGTGATGGCCAGTTGACATCTGACTCTTGCTGAAGTTTACAGTGAAAGTAACTGGTGATTTTTCTCAACAAAGGTTATATTAGAGGAAGAGTTTATTACATTACACCTCTCATTTGGTTAGGATCTGCTCCTCAGGACTTGGTTTGGTTTATTCAGCACCTTCTTTCCCTTCAATTTTTGGAAGGAAAGAGATGACATTTAGGCAGCTTCAACAGCTGCATGCTGGACTGGTCTGGTCCCAGCTTCTCAGATGGGCCTTGGTCTGCCTGGCTCTACCTCCTGCACTCGTGGCTTTCTGGTCAGATCAGGTACATTCAGGGAGGCCTTTGTGCTAGACACAGACTATTTGCAGCCACAGAAGGCATTACTGCACCAGTTGATGATGCTGTCAGCTTCAAGGTTACCTTTGTCACCCTTCAGGAGAGGAGCAGGTATCAGGGCAATTCAGACTCTAAACCAGAGTCCCAAAAAGGGAATCCTTGCAAATTCGGGAGCACGTCAGCAGAAAATACTGAAAATGTTTTCAAAAAGTACAAACCAATATAAAATAGCAGTAAAAAGAGAGGAAATCTATGAATCATAGATAGCTAGATAGGTAAATAGATTTGAGATACAGCAATTGAGTTACTTAGGGTAATAGTACTTAACTCTGCTGTGCAACTCTTTTATTTGTAGATTTTCTTTATAGAAATGAGGGAAATGTACTTTTGTTTTGAATATTAAGGGGATTGAATCACAAAGAAGCTTAATGACTAACTCATGGAGAAACACTGGGTCTTTGTCTGTCTGGGCCTAGACTGGACCTTTTTGTATGCCAAAAATTATCTTAATCTGTAGGGGTTTTTGGAACCTGATGCATATCAGAGACTTCTGTGAGAAACCTTTGGGTCTCTGGTACATTGCAAAAGCTATAGTTTCAGATGTAACATATTTAGGATGGGCTCACAAATGGGCTAACCTTGTAATAGATACTTACAAACTCTGTAACTAGGCAACTAAAAAAAGAAAAAACCGTCTCAGGTGGTTATGAAATTTGTCTTAGGAAACCCTTGTCCTGCTGTGCAACTTAAACCAAGAGATGGTCTTGCAATGTAATTTCATGTTATCTTAAATTAAATTGTCTCATAATTTATGCAGCTGTATTATCCGAGTTTTACTCAGAACCATCAATCTGTATCAGAGAGGCAAAATGCTAATTTTTATAGGATTTTACCTCTTTTTATTAAATAACTGTTATCTAAATAGTAAAGCAATCTGGTCCAAGTACACACATTTTATTTCATTGTGTCTGACTTCTCTATTGTTAATGAATGAAAACTAAGGGAGGAAGCATAGCTCTGGGCTTTTTCTGTTCTCTTTATGTATTCCAGTTTTTAGGTCCCAAGAGTAATTTGGATTTACTGTTTTGAATATCCATGGTAATACACAGATCACTTGCAGTGACTGCAGTCCTTGTCAGGAAGGTCCTGCAGAGGAACCTTTGCTTGCTTCCACTTGCCAAGCTAACCCCTAGTTACTCCTTGCTATGCTGAGTCCTGGTGACCTTCAAGAAGTTTACATGAAGCAGATGTTGTGATGCAATGCAGTGGATGAGCTCTCACAGAAAACTCAAAAAATGCAAAGCCAGATTTCATACAGATCTTTATAAACAAGCTACCACAAGACACATGAAGTCGAAAGGTATACTAATTAAACCTACATATCCCAATATTAAGAAATAATAACTATTTCACTGTTGTAATGATGACTTTGAAGGTTGCACAGAAAAGTCATATTCAAAATATAATTAAATGCTCTGAACTGAATTGAAGGCGATAAAGGCCATAAATAACATAATTATCTGACCTAGTAGATTATCAATTTTGATGATACCTATATAGCTTTAAAAAGGAAAAAAAGATCACAAAATAGTGTAAGAAACCCCTTCAAGAATATTGTAAAGAAATGCAGCAGTGTTTAGATGGACTCATCTGTTTCTGCAGAGGGTTGAAATACCTCCTCAGGGAACAGCAATTCCCAGGAAGAAGTGCCAGTGTGAAATGCTCAGAGCTACTGGAGCCGTGATGAAAAATCAGGCCTTTCTTTCTGGATATATCTGAAGTAATCTGTGAACAGTTCAGGAATCTGTATGTCTTTCCAGAAAGAGATTAATGATTGCCTGTTTTCCAATAATTTGTTTGTAAAGCCAGGCTGTGTGGAACAACTGTTATGTGTTACATCCTGAAAAGTTTGCTATTTGCAAAACATTTTACCATTTTCCACTTCAGAAGCGTCTAAATTTAGTAATGGTGCATAGCTTTGTGTCCCCAGGGGCCTGCAGTTCAAAAGTCCATCTCTGTTTTGAATGTAAGTTTAGAGCAAACAGCACAGCATGATGTAGTGGCTGAAGAACAACCTGTGTCTGTTCCTCAGTGCAAAATCTTTAACCACTCAACCCGAGGGTGCAGGAACCCATGTGGGATACTTGGGGGTGCAACAACTGAAGGCATTTTCTCTTCTTCACAGACACATGGGATGTTCTGGTTCTCTCTGGACAGCTGTGGCCCTGTGCCTGCTTGCAGCTCCCACCTCTCTTGCCGAGAAGCAGTCAGCCATGGGAGCAACAGCCCTATGGCCTTGTCACCCACTCTTCCCCTGCAAAATCCTGCTTGCTGGGCTGGCAATGTAGGGAGCCATTCTGTCCCCTCTCCTGCTTGTACCCGTGCTGTTTACCATCCCACTGCTGCCCAAGCCTTCATGTCCTTGGAAAGAAAGAGAAAGCAGATATTGCCCTCCTTGAACTGCAAAAACAGAATCTATTGACCACTGCAGCAAACAGCAATACCCTGGGGAGGTGGACTTTTGTAAAGGGGGAGATACTTGAATGTACTGGTGCAAAGTCAAAAGTATGAGTCTTTGACCCTTTCATTTATTATTATATTTCTTGACCCAGATATTCAGAGAAACCATTTTGGAATTTATAAAGGATTTTGGATTGCTTCCAGCCTTTCTGTTCCTAGTTAGTCCCATGCGGGGTCATATCATATTGAATGTCTGCCATCTTACTAATTCCTGTTTCTGCCTCCTTCCTGCTCCTTTTCCCCTTCCAGGTTACTGTAAAGAGTCCATGGTAAAATTCTCCCTGGTCTCCCCTTCTTCCTATCTACCTTTGACCCAACATAATCCCATCTACCTACATAAAATCAGGTGACATCCCTGTGGGCATCTTGGACTCCCATCTCTTTGCCAGAGCTTTCTGTCCAAATCTCAGCACCTCATTCTGCAGCAATTCCCGGATGATGTCAGGTAAAACTGGGTGTGCCAGCAGAGTGCAGTGGCTATTGCCAGCTAGGCTGTGCAAAGCCAGATCAGTGCTTTAGTGGTTTCCCTGGTTCAGTCTGTAATAATAGAAATACAGAATCCTAAATGCTTTAGAAAACTTTTTTTTTCCTTTTGGTCTTCTCAGCAGCATTAGTAACACCAATAGAACAATTTCCCTAGGAAAAATTTTAAAGTTGTGAACTCTGGATTTAAATAAGGAGCATTTATATTAAGTAGGAAAGAGAAGGCCTTTGTTTGAACACAACAGTCAGGCCTAAAGAAAATACAGAAGTATGCTTGGCCAAAATTTTCAGCTTCATTTTCTGTCATAAGCTAGTTGTAAAAGAATTTTTCTTGCTGAGCTTAAAGCTTGTGCTGTATTATTTTAGATATGCTCCATTACCTAATGGCACAAAGGATTTGTTTTTCTCAGTATACAATAGAATTCACGCTTCTGTTGAGAATTCCTTTGAACATTATGAGGAATGGCACAGGGAACTGTGTCCTTTGGAAAGAAGGAATGGTGGAAAACAGGAAATGCTGATTATGAAAATCCATGGGAGTCTGTCTAGCCATACTGCAGTATAAATTCAGCTCAATACTTATCAAAAAGCAATATATCTGCACAGTCCCACTATGCAGCCAAGTTTAGATTACTTCTTGATAACTTTTCTAATGGATTCAACTGTGCATGACAAAAACCTTGCACTTGAAACCAGATTCAAATACTTTCACTGTTAAAAAACATGCTACTGCTGGGTTTAGTTATAGTAGTTTTTATTTTTATGGTGGTTTCTGTAAAGGCAGAGGTACATTTGCCTGATCTTCTGAAGGGGAATCATATCTGTCTCCACCTCAAGGTAAAAGATTTATTTGTCAATTCTTGAAATATTTCCTGAAATATCTTCTTCATATATTAAAGCCAAGAACCTTAAGTAAAACCATGGGGGAGAGAATGTTGATGTGACCCCCCTCATCACAAAATGCTGTAGATGAGTAAAATTAGTGTGGGTTCCAGAGTGACTAGACAACTTAATGAAAGGTGAATGCATTGGTGGTTATTAAATGCAAAATCACCATATCTGGTTCAGGAGTCCTCTGAATGACAAATTGCAGTGTACTTGGTAGATATTCTGAGAACAACATGATGCACTTGCTCCATTCCTAATCCTTTTCTAGGCATTTACTGCTGCTCACTGCTAGAGCCTGGGCTTTACTGATGTTGCTTGAATTGGTGTCCCTGTTTCTATGTTTTGAAATATTTCTGTGGATTATTTCACATTTCTTCACAGGAAAGGTGGGAAGAAGAGAGGAATCAAATGATAACTCAGAAAGGAAGGTGAATAGAGGTCACAAAATTTTAAGAGAAGAAAGTTGTAAATACTGTCATACTTTTCCACTCTCCTTGTGGGGAGAGGCTATTAGCCACTTTTGGATACACTGTGTGTAACCTGATGAATCTTAAAAAAGTGAAGATCTTGTTGCAAGTTCTGATCCTCTTCCAGTCCAAGCAGTCTGCCTTAGAGTCAAAAGAAAACAATGTGTTCAGTCTCAGCTTGCTCTCTTCATGTTCCCTAGTGCTGCTAAATGGGTTATTTTAAAACGCACATGTTATTCTAGGCAGTCATGCTTTAGTTAATCCATTTAGGAATAGAGTACCTGTCCCCTGCCTTCCAACTTTCAAATAACTCTCTTTTCTTGATCATTTTTGTGGTATCCCTGTGTGGTCATGAAAGCTCAGTCCTTGTTAACTCAGACCTGTTGTTTCCACCCTTTGTCTGCTAAACCATCATCTTTTTGGTTCTCTTTCATGAGTTATGAGTTCCTCACCCTGTTGTTCTCTCAACTGGTGAAAGCAAGGACAGAAACTCTCGTCTTGTTTTCACAGAGTAGTGTGGACTAAGACCTAAAGTTTGGGAAAAAGTTGAGTCAGTTGGCAGCCATTGACTGCTTACTGCCATGCAGGATAAATCATATTATGATTACAGAGGCAGTTTGGATCTGACCAGGTTCAGTAGTTTGGTAAGTGTTAGTAGTAGTTTGGTCAGTTAGATAGCTATACTATATCTAAAATAAGTTTGCCACTGAAGAAGCTCAGTCATTTTTGTACATTCTGCACCCTGAACTACTTAATCCCATCAGAATGAAGCTTGCTCTGAACAGAGGCAACTTGGGTGTCCAAGCGTCCCATGGCCCAATGTGGCTTTGCACAAAGCCAGCTTCAGTTTAGCAAGTCTGGCACTAAGTTTGAGGTACTAAGTGCAGCTGGAGCTGAGCTAACTCCTGCAAAGCCCTGCCTACAACTGCACTGTGCTTTTCAGCCAGCTCTGAGCATCCCTGCAATGTGGAACATGGACAGAAGGCCCCAACTGTGTGGTCCTGAAGGAATCAACATGCTCCAGAAGGGCATATTAGCACTAATGTGGCACCAGCCATCCTGGCTGACTTCACAGAAACCATTCAAATGCCTTGGCACCAAGTTGCTCTGTACCATATTGCCTGCAATTTTCATTAGCTAGGTTATTTCAGGCCTTTGTTCCCGTTCTTCTCTCCCGCAGCTCTGGATACTGGCAAGTTGGCCACAGCATGCAAGCAATGATTTTGCCATAACTGTATGGATTATTAGACCCTGTAACTTTTATGGCCATTTAATGCACTCTTTCAATTTTTGTCCACCCTTTTTGGCTAGGCAGACTGCATTTCGGGATCCTAGCCATGGAGCACAATGAAATTACTGGTTAACTCGTCCCTGTAATAAGCTGTACTTACAAGTCCTGTCTGTGGAATATGCGGAAGGGATGGGCTGGAGAGCTGGAAACAGGACTTTACTGCATACAGAGAGCCACAACAACGAGCACAATGTCGCTGCTTAGACATTTAAGCATTGTAGCATGCACACAAAATGAAAAACAGAAGTCACCAGTTTTGATAAAGATGGTTCCCACCAAAACATGCAGTGAATTATCTGTGGGGATTTTTTCCAAAAAGGAGTATCGAGGCTAAACATGTGTTTTCAGATGAAAGATGTAATAGTAAACCATTGCATTAAAAATAAAATCAGTGAAACGAGTAAAGAGGACTTTAAAAATTTGTCTTCCTTTATCTACCCTCGATCAGATTTGAAAAGTTTTCAGCACTGTGTTCTTCCTTTTAGATGGTACAGTACCTTGGCAGCATTTCCTAAAGGCTTTTCATGACCTCCTACCATAATTGCTTTGAAACCTACAGCAATCTCTGTAGAGTCTTCTTTAAAGAATATTACAAAAGTTAGCAATGCAACTATTTTTTCATAGATTTAAAGATGGAAGGATCACACTTTCTGATGTTTATGAGAGTCAGGTATCTCCTTTTTAGATATATCATAATTTTCCTCTTTTATCTTTTTTTTTTTAATTCTTTCTTAAAAACATAATAGGTGCACCAAATTGCACAACTATATCAATATTTCAAAAGCTACCAAATCTTGCACATGCAAAAAAGGAAGCTTAACAATCTTTGCTAATCTCTAATGCAAGATGCATCCATTATTTATGAAGGCAGCAGACAAAGGGGAACTGCTCTTGAATGGAATCCTAAATGCTAGACAAGAGAAGCCCACAGCACAAGATCCCCGTTATAAAGCTACTGACCGGTCTCTCTGGAGGTTAACTCTAAAAGTTAGTCTCCAGAAAATTTTTATACTAATTGTCTGTGAACTGGATTGATATTTGTAAAAGATGGAAAGATTGAAGGTGGAATTCTGCTATCCAATCATCATTTTGTACCAACGCCAACTGAGTTTCCGCAGGTCAGCACTTTGTCCCTCTCATCTCAGATTTTCTGCAATGCAAAAAACCCTTAGTGGTGGGACACTACGGTGGAGGCCCTCACATGGCATGTAAGGGGGGAACATGTCTGGATCCAACAGCACCTATAACTTTTCTTCCCTCTGGGGGGGTATTCACTGTAGTAGTGTATCTGGTACTAGCCTTAATGCCTATTAATGCTTGCAAATGGCACAATGAGGCCAAACTGCAACTTCCTGAAAGCTGAGCTTAATAGATCTTTAAATACTATTTGTTTCTGCCGTGACTGATGAAAATTTTCCGTATTGATATTCCATATTGAGTTGGAGAGGAAGCGTTTGACAAGGGTGGGATCTTTTTCTCATCCATACAGGGGTGGTTGAGAAAAAGATCCCAATCCATTTTGGGGTATCCCGCTTCAGAAAAGGCAGAATTGACGGCAGATTTTCATGAGATGAGCAACAAGAATGATCAATGTTCAAGAAATAATGAGGGAACAGACTATGAGGAAAGGCAGGTTATTTTCTGTGGAGAAATGAAGAGGGAGGACTGACATGATGTCAGCCTTCAAATGTGGGTTTTTTTCAGACACATTGAGGCCTGCCAGGGAGAGGGCAGGAAATTGTCTGACCTCTGTGTACATGTTGGATAAGACCAGAAAAAATGTGCTAAGAGGGATAATGCCCATGCATTGCACAGTCTGGACATTAGTGAAGGTTTTTAATGGTAAGGATAATGAAGTATTGGAGTATACGTCCTAGGAAGCAGATCTCTAAGAGGAAGCTGGAGGAGCATCTGTGGGAAGTGGCATAGGTATGGTCTATCCTGCTGTAGCTAACAGGATGGATTAGAGGACCTCCCAAGCTCCCTTCCTGCCTGCTGTTTGTGAGTCTATTCCTATATATAAACATTTCCAGGATATTTCAGATGGAAACATATTAAAAAAAATCTGGGACATAACTGAAACTACTCTTCTTAGCTCTTTTTTGTGTTGAATTTTCTTCCATATTCCACACAACAGATACAAAACATCTACAAAGCCCTGAAACACCTGAATGGGGGCCCAATATGAGGACAGCAAGAAATATGATGCCACACCACTGAAGATGGTGGGTAACCTTTCAAAACATTTTGAGAGGAGACTGGTGTCAGCCAACTCAGGAGCTCAGTTATGGATCTGAATTAGCTCTTAGTTTCCTTCTTGCTGCATTACATTCAGTAAAAATAATAAAAAATAAAAAATACCAGGAAGAAAAGCACAAATGTAATAGAAAATGCTTTCATCTCCCTAAGGTTTCGAAATGTTCAAACTTTTTAAGAACTGGGGAATAGTTCTCCTCGGGGAAACTGTTTTCACCATTTCCCCCTTGCCTCATTTACTAAAAAAACTCAGTGCTTTGAACTTAAAAGGAATCACATAGAAATGAAGGGTTTATGAACATGACAAGGAGAACAGTGTCCGACATGTTTTTCCCCTTAGAAGTATGTTCCGGTTTTCTCTTTGTGAATTTAGACATGCTAAACTCTCCATTCTTTGTTTTAACCACATACTAAAAACACTGCCTTTATAGTTTACATCAACATTAAGTATAAGCCTGATCCTTGTGCTCTGAGCAGAACAATTCTGTATGTCAGAGCCTCACAAGGAGTTTAACTTCAGGGGAACAAGCTCTTCAAGGAAAACTACAAAACACAGAGTGCTTTTGTGAAATGTAGTGAGCTAAAGGGGAAAGGTGGGATGTGCACTATATTCTTGGGGTGCTTAAGAAGCCGTGGGATAATTCTATAAGTCATCTTTCCTCCCTTCCTCACATTCTACTCATTTCTCCTCCTTCCCAACTATGCCTTCTCCCCATTTTGTGATCTCCCACAGTTGTGCAAGTGCTTGTGTATTGTGTATTGTTGGACTGGGGTTCACCTTCAAACAATTCTTGAAAGTGAGTTTCAAATGGCCTTGAGCATTTTGGCTTGAAATTTAAAATCTATTTTGAAAAATATGAGTAAATTGGCTTTACTGCTAAACCAACCAATGTTTTCAAATACACTGGACTTCCCTTCAGTGTTATTGTTGTTGTTGTTGTTTCTAATTTGCATATCTTTGTCCTTACCTTTAGATTAGAAGACCAAAAATGGCACAAAGACTTAGAATCATAAAACAACTGAAGATGTTGGTTTGTATCCTCCCTTTTTTCCCCCCCTTTTTTTTTCACCTTAGGTTGATAGCACTACATCGACTTAGTGTCTTACTTATTATTGCGTGAAAAATTCAAATTAAGTAAATCAGACAGTTGTAAATTGCTGGCATGTGTAGTAGTAAATTAAAGAGCAGTCATCAACAGAAATAAAAGCCTGAAATGAATTGGAGTTCTGAGGATGCACTGAGAAACTGAAGAAAGACATCAAAGCCACCAGGAAAAAAAAAAATTAACAACTTAGCAAGGAAAACTGGCTTTTAAGAAAAGACATTGGATTCAGCAAAGTGGTGTATGGCCCAGAGAGGATAAAAATAATGAAGAAGAACAGCAGGGACTGCAATAAAAACGGTTAGAAATTAATACACCCTAGAAAGTAGTTTGTACAGTCTTTGCCAACAAAACTCATAGCAATGAAGCAATTATAAATGTTCAGGAATTGTCTGAAAATGAGATGATTTGCTATTCAATATTGTTATAATGTTGCTTACATGTCAGGGAACAACTGGCCTTGTAAGCCAGTCAGATTACAAGATTCATGAACCAGCTTCAGAGAGAAATCACAAGGAATCCCCCAGTATTTTTAAATAGTTGTATGGCAGCCTAGAGGGTCAGAATAAAAAGAGTGTAAGGCATTAGTAAAACTATTTCAGGGATTATCTTGTGACCCTTTCTTGAGCTTTTAGTCTGATTGCCATAATGGGTTGCACGTATCAATTGTGTGTTTGAGAGACTCTCATACATCCTATATTAAAGCAAAACCAGTTTCCCAGGCCGTAGATAATTTTGTTGTATACTCTTCCAGGTGGATTTGGGCTCCTCTTCAATTCTGAGAACTATCATTGCCACCCTAATGGTGAAGAAATAGATGGTGATTAACTCCAAAATACATGGATCACCAGCAGCACCTATAACATCCTTGCACAAGTTTGTGAGCATAATTCTGATCCCACTTAGCCTAGTTTTATGCCAGGGAACTTCAACAGAGTGATTCTTACTTTGCTGCCATATAAGGGAGATCGGACCCAATATGACTCAGCCCATCACTTGCCAGTCTATTCTAAGCAAGACTATAATAAGAATTTCCACAAAGGAAGCTTAGTTTGCTAATATGTAAAAGAGAAAAAAGAGTAGCAAAAGAGTGCCTTTATAGACATTTGTTCCACTTTTTTTTTTGGCTTTTGAACTGGATATGTCTACACAGACTATAAATATTTGCTCAAGGCAGATATGGCATATTTATGAGCTACCTGTATTAATTTTAATACGCTTCATGAAGTGGTAAAGATATGACAGCACAGGCTGGCACCTGGAGTACAAGTATCCTGGGCACACATAGTAGTCTTTTGTCCATGCCACCACTTTTTGCTTCACATGCTAACTATGTTAACACTAGTCTGGATGCTATAAAATCACTTTGCCTGAAGAGGAAAGGGGCACATAGAAACCCTCCTGAAGATAATGTTTTGGTAGGAGGGGTGCAATTGCCTCCTTCTCGGAGTCACTGAAATCCAGTTGTTTCCTAATGGACCCCTAATCAGGACAAAGAATGAGTTTGTGCTTGAGGAAAGCACTCCCAGTGCACAGCTAACCTCACATTGTGCCTCTGAGAAACATTATTTTCTTACCTCACATTTTATAGCAAAGGCAAAAGTGTTCATAGGATCTTATTAATGGAAAAGCTTATTAACTCAGTTGGAAAGACAAGTTATAAACCACCTTCCATGCTAGCTGCAGCTATGGGGCTTTACCCAGCAAATGCCTTAGGCATGCAGCCTTACCCACATGGGGCTGGTTGGCTCAGGTGACTGTTGATATTGCATGCGTTCCACAGCAGTAGCCCTGTCACCTCTGCAAGGTCATGCTATTTGCCTTGAATGCTGCTTTTAACACAAAACCACTTTGAATGTTAGAGGATGCTCAGCTGCTCATGTAAGAGGTCATTCTTAAAGCAGTGTGTTACACTGTAGAATATAAATCAAGTTATATGCAGGTATATTTTGCTCATCTGAGAAGATTATTGCAACTATTGCCTTAAGGTGTCACTAAGGTCACTGTTCCCTTTGCTCAAATTCCTTGTTGAAGTGTACATCTTTTAGAAGGCCAATAAGAAGCCAGACTATGCATAATAGGCAAGTAAAAGAGATTTGGAGAATGCGTGGAAGACCAGAAATCTACATAAATCATAAGTTTATACTTCTCTTCCTCTATTGCTTCCCTTTCTTGAGCTGCTGGACCATGAGTAAACACTGGCTTCAGTGACTGACAAATTAAAAGAAATTAAAATATATGGGCAGTTTTTACTGGCTCTTTTTGAGCAGCCATAGAAAAATGGCAAATACACCATGATGATTTGTTAAAACTTAGAGAAGAACAGAATGCACTTCTAGCCTCAGGCTTCCTATCTGAGCCATGGGTCAGAAAAAGGGTAGTTTTCTAGTGTTGCCTTTAGAGGCCTTATTTTGTCTATGCTTCTATGGCTTTTTAATATGATTTGTGGACAAGCAAAAGATTTCAGAATTATTTCCATCTCATTCAGCATTTGCAGTTTCTGCTCTTTATTTTGGTTAAGTTCTTTTGGGCCTCTTACCATAGCATCCCAGAGTCAGATTCCTGGGATGAAGGTGTAAAAGTTTGTAATTTCTCCTCCAGCTGTAATTTCTCCTCCAAGACTTTAAGATTTGTTCCTAGAAAAAAATGTAGGAGTGAGAGTTTTCCCCATTTCCCTACACCCAGTGCTGTAGGATCCTCAGCGTGTGCTGGTAGGTGCTCCTCAGAGCAGCACTGGCAGTAACTGTCCTCCTGTTGTTGTGATGCCTCCAAGAGGGATGTGATGGATGGGAGGATGTGTAGAAAGTGTGAGGCATTTGTGAAGAAGCAGTGACTCTGGAGGCTGTCAGTGAGTCTTTACTTGAAGTCACCTCCCAGGCTGATGGTGAAGCTCTTGGTGACCTTGAATGTGATATATGGCATGATTAGCCAAGTTCATTGTTTACCATGTGCAGAAAGGGGTAATTGATAGTTCACCAACAGACTGCCCTGGCTCCTGGCAGACCTTAGGGGGAAAGGCATTGCATTTATTTCTAGCTATTTCTGAGCTAAATAAAAATAGATTTGTGTCATATAACATCCTGGTATTTATATTTCAGGAGACAGAACTTAATTTCTTAATTAACCTGAGTAAATAATTAAAATTGTCCCAAACACTTCAAGAGAAAAAGCATTAAAAAAATATTTTAGTGTATGGGAATAAGATTACATAAAAAAAAAAGCATCTACTCATGCATTGCCATTTTTTGCTGTTGCTGCCTTGTCTCCCTTGTTAAGTGAAAGGAAAATTTTCCCTTCTTCTAAGTCTGTCTTGTTTTATGTTTATTACTTCTTGTCACCTTGTGGCACATCCAGCTAGACTTGCTAGAATTGGATGTTGATATTAATAATTACTTGTCTGAACTAAATGAAAGTGCTAATGAAGTCAAGGCCCCTCTGGGGGTAAGGTCTGGGCTTCCATTGCTGTGAAGGTGTAGCTGGATTTTTATGAAGAAAGCTTACATTATCTCCCCCAAAACACTCCTCTCAAGTGATAATACACCATATAATCTCCCTTAGCAAATAGTAACAAGTGCTGCAGAGCAGCAAGAGATTTGTGAACGTCGAGGAGGAAAAATCAAATTGCCGCAAACTACCCAAAGGCTATGGAGCTTAACTCAGCATGTGGCTGAATGAAGGCAGCGCTGTTTTAAATAATTGATAGTGTTGTAAATGTACATGATGTGGTACAGGGAGAGGTCACTGCCTAACACGCAGCAAGCCCTTGCCCTGAAGGGTTTGTAGGCTGATAGTGCAAGTGCAGGAGAGCGCTGGTACCTCACCAGAGGAAGGGGCACGGCCTTTGGAACCCCAGTGTCTGAAGGGGTGTGGGGGTGCCCATTCACAGATGAGGCCAGTAGCTAGAAGCGAGCAAAGAGGACCAGCCAGTAGCGAGAAACAAGTGAGGGGTGCCAGCAGCAAGTCAGATGCAGCTTGGAGGAGGCAGTCAGACAATTCAGAGCTGTGCCATTTTAAGCAGGCTGACTAAGACACATTGGTGATTCAGCAGCGATGCTGGCATGCCAGCAGGGCTCCGGGAGCTTGTGTGAAACGAGATCAGATACTCTGAACCCAAGGTCTGGTGTGATCGGTGCAGATGGAGAATCCTGCAGCTGAGACCTCCTCAGCTCAGACACAGGGTGGCTAAGGCAGTGGGTGGAGGGCTCTGAAGATGACACTAATTATCTGAAGTATTAGGATGTAGGGAGCATTATTCCAGAGGATGGAGAAAATGTGTTGATATTTCTCACCACAATGCCCCTGGACGTGGTATGGTTTGACCTGTGTTACTTAGTCCAGGGAGAAACAGTGACACCCAGAAAGCTTTTATAAGATAATCTCAACCTTTTGGAGCTGTGCAAATATGCCCTCCCCAGCTCTCTTCTGCTGGCTCTCACAGTGTGGGACACCTACTGACTGTATGGAAGCCTCAGGGGGCAGGGAGAGCGCTGCCAGTGAGACAGCTGGTTGCCATTACATTATTTACTCCTTACCCTGGAACATAAAAATAATAATGAAATGAATGTTACTTGAAAGGGGGAGAAAACAGCAAGCAAACAAGATTCTTTTTTTTTAGATCTGACAGGTTCAGCTCTAACACATTTGCATCTTAAACATCTGTCTATGTGTAAAGAATTTTCAAGCATTTGGATGCACAGAATCAAATCCTCTTCAGTGCCATACTCAACAGCTGCTATAAGCATCTTCTGATACAAATAACTCATAGTAGTTAAGTCATTTGCCAATATTTTAAGAGAGGTGCTTTTGATAAAAAACCCTTCTTTTCCCCATTTAGCAGAGATTTTTTGAGGACAGCTTTTAACACCAGCTTTTAAACAGAATTCCCCATTGCTCTCCATAGAATCCCAGTTCTGAGGAGTGGTGTGGTACTACCATATGTCAGTTTCTCAAAAATGTTGTATTTAACCAAGCAACAAGAAGTCAATTTTGTGATACAGAACAAATGTAAAGACATATGGTGAGTAGACCTGCTGGGGGAATACCAAACTTTCTGCTTTACGGAATAAAAATGTCTCAGTATTTTTACTGTCTACTGCCTAGTCTGCTTCCAAGAGAGCCTGTAGAATCAAAAAGACATATGGGGCAGAATATATCTCACCCAGCTTCAGTCAGCTACAATACAAAGATCTATGACTGCACTATGGACCTTGGGCTATCTGTAATATCAACAGATAGACAGGTTCTTTGAAAGGGCTTGATGTATGACTGTTTTAGATGTCTGGGTTGGGATAAAATTACAAGTTTTTTTTTTGAAGAAAAATTTTTTAGAATTGTTTTTTCCTTCTTCCATTGGGATTGGCTATGCAGAAATCTTAGGACACTAATTCAGATGAAAACATCCCCAAAGCTGACACAAGTGTTCAGAAGAATCCCACCTATGCATGAGATTGTTGGATTAGAGGATGCTGAAAATGCCCAGAAGTCCAGATGCATGGTATGATTTACACAGAATTTGAAAGATTCATTCTTGTGGGAAAAAAACATGCCCTGATAATTGAAAATATTTCCTGAAAATTCTGATTGCAATATTTTATTAAATTTTTGTTTTACCATAATTCTTTCTCTTTTAAAAAAACCCCAACGACCAAGAAATAGGTGAAGTCTATGCAGCTTTAGTGTTTGGTAGAATTTGGTGCTCTGATGGAATATAGGCCCCTATGTGCTTCTCTAACACTGTGCTTTGCAATGTGAGGCCTCACTGTTTCAGAAACATTCATATTACTTCTTGAACTTTGCAAGATATCCTAATGACAAGATGAAATACACATAGCATGAGCTGACTTTGGGAAAGCTTGGGAAATGTATTTGCAAAGAATGTTTTTGCCTGTATAACATTTTATGACATAAACTCAGTTGCTCAGTTGGAAACTTTTGAATTCTGTTAAAACAGTGTAACAATTTCTATCTTTGAGGTTCATTCTTCAGAGCACTCCCAGACATGCACATTGCTCTGCTGCCATTGTTCTTCTTGTGATGGTGATGGCAATCTAGCATTCTGGGTAAAGAGGAATGAAGAACTTGTTTGGAGCCAAAAATAACTAATGAGGAAGCAAGGAGGAGGTTGATAATAAACCTTCCCCCAGCACAGAAGTAGTACAGGCACTACTGTGGCTTAAGCTGATAGAAATCCTTTGCTTTATAAAACTGCTTAACGCTACCAGCTCCCCTCAGCCTCTCTTTTGAGGCCCACCAATTTATATGTTACTTTTTCCAAAGAGTGAGGGAACATTAGGAATTCTGTGCCTCCCTCCCCACGAACAGCCATGTGTTCTGCATTTCTGAAATTGTATTTCAGCAGATCAGGGAGGAAGAGGCCACAATATTGATTTGGAAAACTGCATTACATTAATGGCAGCTATTCTTGTTTTGGTTTAATTATCAAAAGCAGTCATGAATACAGATCTGTTCTTGTATCTGTGGAAAACTGAAACTTCACTGAAAGCAAAATTAAAGCTCTGATTGCTTAGGCAGTTAATGGAATATCCATTTACAAATGCATTTCTTGTAGCAAGAGTAAGGAATTCTATAAATAAATGAAACTACAAAGTGTTACACTTTCAAATGGAGCATGTATCAACAAATATTAATAGCTCAGTATAAAAGCATCAAGGAGGCAAAAGCAACTGCAGCTGGGAAAACAGAGGTGATGAGCAGAAGGCACAAAGGTTAGGCCCACACCTGCTAGACTTCTTTGCACAGGACTTTCCTGCTGCCCCAGCAGGATTTTGTCATGAGCTCTGTGGCTGAGGAGCCTAGATTGTCTGTGTTCCCTGAACTGCACTTTCTTGTTGGTAACTTTATTTAAATGGATTATGCACTTTGGTTTTCTGCCTTCATGGGATCCCTGTGAGCATCAATAAACTCACAACTTCAAGAGTGTCTGGGATCAGTGATCTTGGGATCAGAAGTGTGAAAGACTCTACTGTTCAAAATCAGGAGAATAGCCCATTTACAGTAACTTTAATATTCCCTTTTTAAATTCTAGGTGAAACTTCAGAGTTTTGAAGTTAGAAAAACAACCCACAGTCTATCTACCCCTTGCATATACTACTATATAAACTAAACAAACATAAGGAAATGACAAAGCAGCAGCTCTTCAACATATGGGTAGAATGATTAGCTAGGAGGTTATTTTTAAATATAACCCCCTTTTATCTGTCCCTAAGTTCCTTGTTGTTTAGAGGAACGCTTTCTGATGCTGCTGGCTTTCTTCTGAAGCTGTCTGTGCACACTTCTGGACCATCCATGTGACATTCAGAAATGTATATCCTGCCTAATTAAGTTGCTTGCTGACTATTTCTGACACGCACGATTCTTCAACATAGCGAATTCAGCAATAAAAATATAGCAAAGCAAGTAAAAATCACAGAATGAACTCTTAACCTCAAATATGAATCATTCAGATTTAATTGGGAAAAGAACACATTTAATTTTTTCCCATGGGATCAACCACAAATAAAACACAAATGTAAATATTTGTTTGAAAAATGGTGCCTCTACTAGCAGCTAAGTCAAGGCCTTTCTAAATGCAGGGCAAATTTTGATTTTAGTTTGCAGCAAAATTACTGCTGAAGTCAGAAGGAATACTGCAGGTGGTAAAAACAGCCTTTCACTCTATTAAACAAATGTTGTGTGTAAGGCTGCACCCCACTGGAGGGTATGAAAGAGAACTTTAAAAATAAGAGCTTCTATAAAAAATTCAGGAGATTCATCATCTGTAAGAAAGGCCCAGATAAAGTCTCTGACAGCCTACTGGATAACACTTCTGGAAGTGAAATATGTTTTAGAGATGGAAGTAATAATGATTCTCTCCCAGCCTGCCAACAGAGGGACAGAGATGGTGAGAACACAACTGAAAGGACAATGCTTGAACAAGCTCTGAGAAGAGCCTGGAAAAAGATCTGTTCTCTGACTCACAGGCAGCAGCATGGTGACTTGTTTGGTAAATCCCTAAGTATGAACATCTGTCTTTTAAAGATGCTTGGAAGTAAAGAAAGGTCTAGGACCTTGTCCAAGGCTTCTTATCAAATCAGCAGACATCTTACTTTGGGTAATGGCTCAGTTCAAGAAGTCATAAGCAGAATCAATCAGATTATTTCTTAATATTTCAGTGAAGATCTCCTCAGACCACATGAGCCAGCAATAATGCAATGCATGCTCAGAGGTCCTGTCATCCAGGTATCAAAATTACTTTCTTAGAAATTATATAAGCTTCATCAGCAGAGCACTATAATTTAAAAGATGGACATAGCAATGTGCATGTATGCTAAGAGAATTGTACAATTAAACACCCATTTAAAGACAAAACCAGGACATAGCCCAGCCTTCCTGACTCTCATTCTTCTTTCAATACCGTCTGGATAATTTTCTTCTTTATTCCTTGAAATAAATAATTCAGCCATTTGTCAATATTGTATGGCAGTTGTTTCCAAAATTTGTGGATAAAATACTGTGCTGGATGTCCAGGAAATGTGATATAAAAGCCATAGGCCTGGGGGCACTCACATTTTGTAAACCTTCAGTGGGATGTACTGGATTTTCAAAGGTACTGCAGTTTAAACACAACTGAGAGCCACGCTTGCTTTTCATCTCCCCACCAGAACCCTCCCTAACATTCTTCTAGGACAGCATTGGCACAAGTGTCCAGGTTTTACTACTGCCTTCAGCAGTGCTTTGCCCAAAGGAGTATTTGCTGCTGCCAGCTCTGTGGATTTTTTTTTCTGTGTTGTCAACACTTCGTAAAGGGACTGAAACATGGTGAAGGATCTTGCCACCACCTACTTTTGCCTCATGTGTTTTCTCCTCTTGCATATTTGTAGGTTATACATTAAAGCATTGTCAATAGGTCAGAAAAACATGAAGTGTCTAAGCCATTTTTAAATACTACCCTTTGAAATGTCTCCTGTAGTTGAAGCAATGTTAGTTAAATATCAGTACTTAGACACAGAATGATGAGAGTGAGCTTCCTTTTTGAGCCTTTGTACACTTCCCAGAGAGTTCATACAACCCACTTCTGGTGAACTAAAGGGACAGAGCTTGTGGCAGCCAGCCTCCTGACCTACCATCCTGCCCTTGCCTCCTGATGGCCATGTCACCACAATTATGGGTCAGGAAGTTTTTTAAAACAGGAGCTGTGGTACTTTAATCTACATAATATGATTTTTAGCCGAGGACAAACACATTGTTGATGTAGGTGACATTACAAATTCTCACATTGCATGTGGTTGACCCAAATAGCACAAATTCAGATTCTGACTGAATGTACTACACTGCATGTTTCTGGCCCATCACTACAGTTTACAATTGCTAAAAATATCCCTGCACTGCACAGATGGTAGAGATCATTTAGTCCAAAAGAGTCATGAAGAAACAAGTTTTAAGGATAATATGGGTTTATTTTTTGCTTGTATGTTCGAATAGTCTTGTAAGGTGACTATAACAAAGAGAATTAGGAGAAAAAAAGTGCCGACAATCATTGTGTGGATGATAGTGGTGTAGTCAGGACAGCTGTCAAATTTTTTTAATCTGTCTGTGTCTGAAATTTAGGAGAACTTTTTTCAGGACAGCATCCTGCCAACACATCAGCCCTGCACAGCAGCTCCTCAGAGCAAACACAGACCTTTTTGGTGTCAGGGAGAAGATTACCTCTGTTTCTGCAAGAGGGTTGAAAATACGTGCTGAATGTGGTGTCCCTAGGGTGACACGGTGAGGGTGTCTCTTCCTTGCTACTCTATTTCCCTCCTACTTGCACTTTCAATGATCTGGGCTATGCTTTAACCTGGACATCTGGCAGACACATGGATAATCAGACTAACAGGGTCAAATCCAGGCATCTATCTGGCCTGACTTCAAGGTTGTTTCTGGAGCTAGAAGAACGTGGAATACCGATGACTCTGACACAAGTTTTCCCTTATAAAGGACAATACAGATAATAATCAGAACAATGATGCAAAACTCACTAAAACTTTCAGGAGTTTACAAGTTGGTACTGGTAAATATTCAAGTAGCAATTGGTAGGATTGCAGGAGCAAGTCCTTCTTTTTTAATCCAAACAAAGCAGAGAACAAACACCAGGTGACCATGCAAAGGTGGTTACACTGCTATAAAAGAAGTACAGCTAAAGCAAGAAGTGGTTGTTGAATGTTAAAAAATCCAGTGTGGTAAGGAAGATCTGTGAAAATAAGTACCAACAAACAACAAAAGGATAAATGGGGGAATAAAATTCTCAAGTTGTAGTTAAATCTTTACAAACATCTGAGAGTACACACAGTACCTTCTTATTGAATTGTAGGCAGAGAGAAAGCTGGTTTAGAAACATTGGAAGACACTGTGTTTATACTGCTTTTATGGAGTCCTCTTCCTCAGCAGTTATTTGTCCATCTGCTTCCATTTCAGTTTACAGCTATTTTTGACTCATAGCAGGTCAAAACGAAGGGGGGCTTTTTGGTTGTTAACAGACAGTGTTTGTAATGATCTAAGGGAGTGTCTCTGTTGGTACCTTCCCTCTGTGCCTGGCTGGGGGTCAGGGAGAAGCACAGCTTATCCTCACCCCACCTACCACCTCCTTCAGGGCTGAGGAGCCCATTTGTGCCTTTGGCTGTACCAATACCCATGGCCTCCTGCTGGCTCTTTAACTCATGCCTGCATGCTCTGTCTGTGCTGTCCCAAACACTCAAGAGAAGCTCTCCCTGAAACATCTACATAGCTGCCTCACAATGTCTCTTCAGTTCTCCTTTAAAACTCTCCTTTTTCTGTATTATCTCCATAAGTTTGCATGAGACCTAGTAGACTGACAAATATTTGCCTTTTCATTTCCTTAAACTTGTTCTCCTGTCTTCTCTTCTGCCTATCTGCTGCATCTTTTCCTAGCTTTAAACGCTAGGGTTTTGAGAGACAGAGCTGCTTTCTCATGTGCTACTTAATGAAGGTCTGGTACAAAGACCATCATTGCTGGTATGAAGACCTCTTCTCTCTCTGGCACACTACAGATCAGCTGTGGTAGTGGTCAATATATTAAATTTTTTTTCTGGATTTAGATGTCTCCATAGAAACATCCTTATGATCAGTACCAGAATTTTAATAGGGGCTACTGAGCTCCTGAGAGATGAACCATGGTTTGATGTACTTGTAACACCTGGATGATGCAGGAGGTTTGTCTGTCCTGCACAGAATCCTCCCCATCACTTTCATACCTAGTTTCAGGATTAATGAATTTAGTGTCAAACCCCTGTCATTCATCCCTGTGGGCTGGCCATTATCTGAAAAGAAGCATCCAAGCACTAGACCCTAAAGGGCATTTAGGTTCCTAAAGCCTGTTTAAGTGACCAGTATACCCCAATTCCAATAGGAAGGGAGGTTTCCAAATATGAGTTGCTTTTTAAAAACTGGTACTCTCTTGTCACTCAGACATTGTACAATCAGACAGTAAATTGATGATTTGTAAAACTTTCATTTTCCTAGAAGATCACAAAATTTTCTAGTTACATTACAGCCCTTGTGCTAGAAGGGCACACTTCCCCTTGTTCTCAGGGATGCATTAGAAGATATCTGTGCAGGAATCCAAAGCAGTGACTGCCATTGCCTCAGCAGTTCTTTTGCAATCTGGTTTTGCATTCAGAAATGCATTTGAGCCACAAAAATCAATTGTTACAGAAACTGTGGTGCCTTGTGGGAAGGACATAACAGTGAAGCAGTATTGTGGGTGAGGGTGGGTGGGAGATTAGAAGCAGAATATGATCAGTGGGGCATGGCCTCTGGGTGCTCACTAAGCACTGTACAAGTTTTTGTGGTTGGACCATGTTGCTCTCAGCACCATGGGCTCTGATCTTATTATGCACCCTTGTTTATCAGATCCTGTGTGCTAATGCCAGATAACTGTCCTTAGATCAAACAGCACAGGTGAGCAGCTTTGCTAAAAAGAAATACCTCTGTCTGGAGCAGTTTCCTTCTGAATTATGGCAAAGTGGTGGTGAACAGCTTCAGACATTTTTAATAAGAAAAGTTGTGAATCTCTTCCCTAGTGATCCATTTATGAACACGGACGTAATGGGTCTGTGAAACGAGTCAATTAAAATCTATCAGCCATATTTATTGACCTGCCTGATGAGAACCCAGATTCTCTGGAGAGGCACAGCACACACTGCTACAACTGTCAGCAGCACCTGCAGCTCAGCCCTGCTGAGGGCAAACCTGGGGCTCAGATTTCCCAGGTGAAAACAAGGATATTCTGGATTACCAGACCTCTTGTAGAGCTGATACATTTTCTTTTTATGTGCACAAATTCACTACTGAAACCTGACCCTTGAATTGTTACTGTTTATTAGAACCTGAAGGGCTTGCTGTTAGGTAAATACAACTAAGACATATATACCTGAGATTGCTTGACCCCTGCTAATATTCTTCTGAATCGGGTTAAACTTTGTGAGCATAATCAGCTGCTTTTCCTCCAAGATAAACCTAAAAAAAGCTACCAGCTCATGCAGAAAGGAAGGGACCTCCACCCCTACTGAAGTCACAGTGGGGCTGGAGTGGGAATGCCCAAGGGTGTGCTGATGCAAGAGGACAGTGCAGGAGATAACCTCTGTTGTGCATCTGTGTGCCTACAAGGACTTCAGCAAGAAAGATGACAGAAATCCTGGGAAGACAGGAAAGGCATGAAGACCACAGGAAAAGCCCCAGATCCTCAAGGAGAGCAGAGTAAGCAAGGTTTCCTGACTGATAAACACTGTGGGTGCACTAACAGCCTCACTGTCCCTGCCCTGCCTCTCCAGGGACCAGACCTCTGCCCATGGGCCCCATTTTAGCCTGTGATTTTACACTTCCATCTGAGCTGTGATGCTGGCCTATGGCTTTGCCCAGTAATGGACCCTCTTGACCCTCAAGGACCTTTAGACTGGCTGGCCCTTGGACCTGCCTCTCCACCTCCACAGAGGTGCCAGTGATCTGGGTCCTTGGTGGAGCCCAGCTGCCCCTGGCTGCCCTGCTCCCTGCCTGGGGTGGAGTCCTGCCCTGCCTGTCCCCCTGGTGGGACCCTGCAGGCCCAGCAGCATCCTGGGGAAGCCCTGGCAGGAGCATGGGACTGCAACTCCCCAGCTGGATTGCAGAGAAGCATTGCTGGGTAGGATCTCTGTAAACAGGGACCTCTTGCATCTGGAAATGTCTGCTTTTGTCAGTAACATCTCAGACAATGCTCAGAATCCTGAATTTTATGTAATTCAGAGTAGAAAAGGCAGTGCAGAGCAGGTGGCTGTGGTGCCACTGTGGTGCTGTATGTGCATGCTGACAAGAGTGTGAGAGGTGCATGTTTCAGTGGGAGTCCTTATTCTTTGTCTCACAATGTTCTTACTTTGGTCTGTCCTTGCTGAAGAAACGTAGACCCCAGTTCTTCAGCCTAACATGGCTAATAGCTAGTTAACAACTCCTGTTAAAGAAGTGGCACCTGTTGCTCAGTAAGGTCTTAAACAGTATGAAACACAGGCAGAGACTAATCTTTAGGCTGGCCCCTCACCATTTCCTTTCACAGTTTGGTTAAATTAGCAAACCAGCAGAAGCCTTACCTCCTTTTGTTCACATGCTATTCTTTCAAAGTTCATGGTGCTTTGCAAACCACTGGTAAGTTTTTTGCATGACATTGTAGAAAAAGGTGGGGGTTTTTCCTTTTTTTTTTGACAAATTGGCTCCTCTTTTTCTTTTTTTCTAGTTGGAAGAGATCTTTAGGTTTTCATGTTCATTACAAACTCCCACAGCTCTGAGGGTCTTCACAGAGGGATTTGATGGTGCTGATACTTATTGGTGCAAACTGCATTGGTTTGTTGCTGTTTTCTTGTTACTGCTCTATGTTTAGTAAATGAACATTTTAAAAATCATGTTAGGAGTGTTTTTAAAAGCTGCTTGGAGCTGGGAAAAACGAGTGGGTCAGCAGTAAGGGGAAGTGGTAGAAATGACAATGCTTGTGCCTTGCATTGCCAGGCAATTCTCAGATACAAACAAGATGGTAACAGCAGTGCCCCGAATACTTGGAGCCACAGAAGTTGAGAGAAGGGGGGAGAGACAGCAGAAGGTCAAAGAGATGGTCAGAGCTGTTCAGCCATTCATAACAGAAAAAGCAGAATGAGGATGTTGCCACTTCAGTCTGGTGTCTAGAGCATCTCATGTCCCCTGACATGGTGGGCAGAACCCGCTGGAGTCTCAGCTACTGCTGGGCAATTCTTGAAAACTCTTTAGTGTGCACTGTGCTGCTTTTAGCTGGATTAAGGCATTTAGACAGAGACCAGTATGGTGCATTTTGTCAGAAGGCCTCTAAATAAAAGGGTTGAAATATATGAATACCAACTCTAGAGGAACGGGTTTCTGCAATTTCTGTCAGGGCAAATGGCCATGATTCTAAGAGAGAATTTTTTCTTATTGCCTTCGGCTGTGTTTTGAAAGGTATTTAGGTGCTGAAAGATAGTTTTAAACTTCTACTAAGACTTTGAGAAATATTGCCTGCTTCATAAAATCTTACTCAGCACTCATCTGGTTTGTTTGGTACTTAAATATCTTAGAAATATGGCAATGTGCAGGTAATAAATGCAGAAAAACAATGGGAGTTCAGATAAAAAAATAGCAATTTTTTTACAGTGTTATTTTTACAGCTTAGATGAGGTTGCCTCCTATGTTTAACTGTTAATACAAATAAGTCAGTATCTCTTATGAGGTGCATGGAACTAAAAGGTACAAATAAAAAAATGGACACCTAAAAAAAATGATAATGAAGATAATGGAGAAAATGCAAAAAGTCTACTTTATAAAAAGACCCTATCATGCAGATTCAGATTATTTACTTTTGCCTTTTTTTAATTTTTTTCACTTGGGAATTATGAGACGAACATAGAATTGTAAATTGAGTGTACAAATCTTTCTACATTTGCAGAATGAGAGATCTGAAATCACTTAACCAACATTCTTCAAACTCATAAGGACAGTTACTTGTTCAAGAAAGTTAAATATATCCTGTAATAGTGAGCAAATCAAACTGACGTGTTCTAATCATGAGTATAACCCTCCAGTTTGGTTGGCTTTCTTTTTTTTCTTTCAAGGGTAAGAAATAGAATGGTTCTTGAATATGTAGATCAGTATAATTTAATTAGCTTTTACGACCAGGAATCCTCAGAGATAACCATAAAAGTCAATTAGACTGTATTAAAATGCAGCCATTTTCCTCAAGCTTCTGTGAAACATCCCTTACTTATTCAAGAAAATGATAAAAGTTTAGATATCTAAATATAATATAAAGAATAGCCACATAGAAAGACATGGCTGTAGTTGTTTTTAATACAACTGCCTTCTTTCTTCACTATGCCAGTGAAATGCATTGCAAGGCACACATCATGCCTGGAGTTATATGCTGTCCTGGCCAACCAGTGTTGCAGTATGATCTTACAGTCTGTTTAAAATTGGATTTGAGGAAGATTTTCGCAAAGTGTAGTGCCTCAGGGCAAAAGCTGATTATCTGCAGGAATCAGGAAAGGACCATGTCCCAGCTGTACTCCGCCTCACAACTCCAGATGTTCTACACACACAGCTGGCTGAGCACGCAGGAAGATGTGCAAATACCTAACCACACAGTCAGATGATCACATCTTAATTGATGCCTTCTTTCCTCACCCTTGCCCCTCTGTATGGTAATCAGATCTTCACCTCTGCTGAGTTGAAGAGCAGTGCTGAGGTGGCACTGGTGACCATCAGCTTGGTCTGTATCCCCCCCTCCCTCATGGCCACAGCTGGTCTTTGCATGGTGGCTCTGCCTCGAGATGAGGCTGCCTCCTATGAGTTTCCAGTGCACCCCAAACTTCAGGTGTCTGCTCAAGTGGAAGCTTTTGAGGGCAGGAATCACAATTATATTTTGGTGTCTCTAATGAACATTACAGACATATGTGAGTGACTACATTACAGAATGTTCAACATTTAATTTTGAAGTTTGCACTTTTTCCTCTGAACAACATATTCCAGCCATTCCAAAGAGCATAATTCTACTTTTAATTGCCCTGATGAAGTACACACTCTTAAATATTAGTAAACCTATAAATACCAGTAATGGCTTATATTATTCCAGCAGGTATGATTACCCAAAGCAGAGGTGGGGAGGGGTCAGCAGCCCGAAGCTACAGTATCTTGCCAACCAGAGGTTTGATCTTCAAAGAAGTGGAAAAGTAGCTGGGCAGCTTCCCCATTGCTGCCACACACATCTCACCCTGAATTCCAGCTCAGCCTTATTCATTTCAATTAGCTCATAAGACATTTCAAGCCTCCATGCTTATCTCAAAAGCAAATATTTGCTGTACAGTACGTCACACTACCCAGTATTATGTCCTCTGCATAAAGAAAGTCCTTGCAAAACACACCACAAAGATCTTGTTTTAAATCTACTGTGAGACTCTTCAGTCTGTCTTTGCCTGATTTTACAGGATTAAAGTCTCAGAACTGATGCTGCATTAGTGTGGTGTTTCTGTGGAAATGATTGCATTTCATAATTATGTGTTCAAGTTCTAAAGGAGAGAGAGACAAGTATGAAGTAAACAGAACTCTTATCAAATTTTCAGCACATAAGAACAAGCATTGTCTCAAAATCTCAAGTTCTTTTCTTTTTTAAGGCGTAAGGAAAAATATTTGAGAGTTAGCAACCATGACACTGAGCTGATGTTCCCTTGCATCGACGTAGTTAATCTGTCAGCAATTCCATCAGCAAACCTATTTTTCAGACCTGTTAACTGTGGTCTGAAAATCAATTCCAGACTTAATCATGGACAAAGGGGTGCATTCCATGTTCTGCATGCCAGTGATACACATATATCACTTGAGAACAGATTCCAAGGTCTCTGACCATAAGAAATTTAATGCTTACAATATTTATGATGGAATAGCACCATTGTGCTAAAGAGTGTGGAAAAGTAGATGGAATAGGTGATTCAAATGCAAAATAGTTTGAGCATCTGTTTAAAATTCCTTGGCCTTCAGCCTTATCATACAATCCAAAGCACGTAAAAATTGTGCTGGAATTTGCCTCTTGTCATATCTCATTGCTTAATTATTAAACATGTTTGGTATGGTACAGTTGCTCTATAATAAAGTCTGTCATTAGCTCAGCAAACAAAATTCCTTTTGCTATTGTCCTCATAGGTAGTCAGTACCTGATGAGGGCCAGGGCTGCAGCTTCAGGCTGAAGCAGGGCCATGCTTTCACACGGCTCTCCTGTGTGAAATGGCATCACCCTGGGGCACTGCTGGCACTAACAGAGCAAACAGGCACTGCATTTTCAGCTCCTTATTGTTTTCTTCATGAAGGAACAAATCCTGCAGCCTTCTGTCCAGCTGGACAGACCAGGGGAAGAGGACAGGACAGTCATCTTTGGCAATAGCAAATGCCAAAGCCTTTGGAGCAGGGGGCTGGAGATAAAACTGGCAGTGATACCAGGTCAGGACACCAAAATTACTGAGGTTTCTGCACTTCTGAGTACACTCAGGGAAGCAGACAGAAGAACAGACCTTAGAGAACATACTGCATGAGCAGGGAAAGGACACCCTTCTTCCTCTACCCCTGCTTGCCCAAACCCACTTTCTCAGGATGGGTCTGAAAAAAAAAATCTGTCTGAGGCACGCATGTGAAGCACTTCTGCACCTGTTTATGTTTAGGCTTTCCACTTGATTTTAACCAAGGACCCCCCAAACTAGGATTAGTGAAACAAATGACAAAAATTTTGATCTCTGTGAGCCCTAGGCTTAGCACCAGTGCAGCCCTTAGCAGACACAGCCTCCTTCAGTTTTACCATCACCACTAGCTTTGTGTGCCCCTACTTTTTGTTTCTAAATTTGGGTTTGCTTGCCTGTTTTCCCAGATAGGGTTTGTGAGGCACCACTTTTCCACTGATGCTTGTTGGAATGGTGCCAGCTCCTGGCCATGAGTGTCAGTCACAGCCCAGCACCTCTGTGTAGGTACCCAGAAACTGAGACAAGATACATCCAAATTAATGGCTTTTCACTTCATTGGTTTGATCATCTTCTGTGCAAGTGCAAAACATCCCCTTCAGTTAGAAAGGGAGTGAAAGAGATGTGAGGCTCAAATACTGATGAGAGACACACTCTCTGTCCAGCCCTTGCTCCCACTCACAAGGTGCAACCCCCCCCATGTGAATGTGCGGCCCAGCTCAGGGCCAGGCAGTGACTCCAGAGCTGCACAAGGAAGTGCCACCAATACACAGTGACCTCAGGTCCCTGCAGCATCTCTGCCAAGGTGCCTTTAGCTGCAGGGATAGCAAAGCCACCTGAGCTCAGCAAAGGGCTTCACTCAGGGACATGCTGAGCTCGGGCAGCATCACTGGGTTCATGATGAAATGCAGGGTTTTCCTAAACAGAAAATTGCAGGGGCTGCCTGGGAATGTCTGTGGGGTGCTTAATTTAATTTAGCTCCTGGGTGAGCCTGGGGAACCAGGCAGGATGGCATCCTGGGAAGAGAGAAAGGTGGGCTGGTGCTGTGGGTACTTCTGTGGATGTGATGCTGCTAATTTTTCTTCATCTGCAGTTTGTGTTACCCAGCAGCCAGCTAACTGGGGCAGCTGAGGTGCAGGCAGAGCCTCTCACTATGAGAGCAGCTCCCTCCAGTGCAGGACTGATGCTGGCAGCTGTTGGTGACAGTGCTGGCTGAGCAGCCAGCCCAGCCTTGCAATGGGGTCCTGCTCCTGGCTCAGCTCCCTTGAGGCTTCTCCCACTCCTCCCAGCCACCGTGGGCCCCTCAGGGCTGCTGCTGTCAGCTGCAATCAGCACTGGCCCAGCTCCCTCCCTGCTGCCTCAGCCCAGCCCTGCAGTGCAGGCATGGCTGCCTAACCACCTCTGCTGCAGGGGTGGCACATTTTGGCAGAGGGCAAGGCAGAGACCTGCAGGGAGCTCTTATGTTAGGGCCTTATTGACAGGGATACAATTTTTCCAAGGCGGTCACAGACCTTATATAGGAATTCTACAGTTCTATCTCATCTCTAGTGCAAGCTGTGCACAGCAATGCCATAGCTTTACAACCATATAATCCAGCAGTCTTTTCTAAAAAGACAGACTGTGGCTATTAAAAAAATAAAATCTTAGAAATTAATTTCTTTTGACGCCAACTAACTGAGCACTTTCAAACCTAACTTTATAAAAAGAGCTGTATGCTTAACCATGGGCCATCCCACCCCACAAAGCTTTGAAATGAACTGGAAATGATTTGTCTTCAATGTCTTGACCCCAGGGCTCAAAGGGGATCTGGCAGCAGCCTCATACAAAAGCCCAGGTGGGAAACATTTAATTTCTCAAGATGTTACTCCCATGGTATTAATGAAGAGGAATTGCTTCAGATATTGCAAGTTAAGTTTTTTGAATCGTGAAGCTTTGCCAAAGTAGGGGTGAAATCAAACAAATAAGTAAGTCAATAAATATGTCTCTCTCTCCTTTATCATGCACAAGCTGGAGGGTAGTATGGACAAAACCAAAGGTCCTAGAGAAAAAAGCTGATGTGCAAGCCTAGTTGAGAAGGTCCTTTAGTTTTTATGGCAGAATCTCTTGTCCAAACCCTCAAGGTCTGTGTAAGGCCTGGCTGTGTTTGCTGTGTAGAGGAGGCCTCTGTTTGCAGGGGGAGGAGAGGGTCTAACCTGCACAGCCTGGAGTGGGAGCACACACGCTGCTGCAGTCCACAGCCTGAGACACGCCCTGCCTCCAGGGCAAATACATCAGCTCTTGGGCTCATCTGTGACCTCTTCAGATATTCTGTCTTTACCACTTATGCCTTGCCCATCCCTATTCTAGAAGGAAACCATGAGATTTTCCCATTGTGAATTAAATTAATGGAAAAATAATCTAGGGAAAATTGTCTGTTCTTTGGCTGATTACCTTTAGTTATCTGACTAACCATGTTGGGGGTTCAGCACTACTGAAAGAATGAGCAGTAATCTAATTAATATGCTTCGTGTACTAGACTAGAATCTAAAGACACATTCAGCTTGCCACAGCATGCACTTTTAAATTTTTTACTCGGCAGTAACATTAAAACAGCCAGACTTTCAGCCCTGCAAACTGTGGATAATGAATTTCTTTCATCCCAAACAATTTACTCCCTGGTGTATTAAAAACACTTAACCAGATCAGTTGTATTTGTACCAATGCATGCTTTTACATGCAGAGCAATTGAAAAAATGAGCAGTGTGCAGTAATGATTATTTTCTTGGTAAATGTCTTTCCCCCCTTAAAATTATAGGAAAAAAGTCACATATTCTCAGTCACAAGTGAGCACTGTTTACACAACCAACATGAATAATGATAACAAGTATATTCCCTGCTGCCCTCACTCTCTTTGGATGTTATCCAGCATTGACTGAAGTCAGGGAGAGCTCTCTGTTAACTTCTCTGGAGCAAAATGGGATTTGCTGCCTGCAGTCAGCATTCTCCTCAAACAAGCATGGTTCTCAAAATGCAGTGCAGATGGAAAAGTCCCACGGAGATGGCAGAGCTCATTGTACTCAGGGTTAGTAGGTTCACCCTCTTGGTCCCAAAATGGGGTCTAAGACAGGAGGAAGGAAAAAAAAGAATTTTAAAATAAAAGTTTGTATGCTCTTTTTCCTGCCATTCTACTTTCTGAGGCATTTAGCTATATTTGGTTGTATTTTTAGGCTCCATTCCAAGAGCAGATTGAAGAACCAAAAACTTTGTGAAATGAAAGTTAGGATTTCCGCATGACCATTTCACTTCAAAAGCTTATGCTCAGGAAAAAATCCCCCACCCTGCCACACTTGTTAAAATACAAATGTTTTGTACAAATGCAATTTTAAGCTAGCCACATGAATCTGGTTTCAAGAATAAAACTCTCTACTTTTAAAATTTGATACAGCACAGAAATGATGTTGTAAGGAGCCCATCCTTTCATCTTGTGTGTTTTGGGGTTGAGTTCCATGTTCTTTTGCAAACATGCATTAGGGTTCAGTTACAATGCACATACACAATTTTTCAAAGCAACTCCCAGAAATGCAGTTAATCATTCCAGCAAAATGGAATTTAGGGACAAGCCTTCTGCCCTTTAGAGAAATTAAAAGGAGCAGGGCTTGGCCGGTGAGGGTAGGATTCATCCTGGGTGAGGGGTGATGTGGACTTGAAAAAGGCCCAGATTGTCAGCCTTTTGCTGTAATGGCAGCTTTGCCTGAGCAAATAAGAGCTCACATGAACTTTTCATTTGTGCATCCATAAGGGAAGGGATTTGGCTTTGGCTACCAGACTCTTCAGTCCTTCAGGCTCTCTGGGGTGGTTCCTCTTCATTTCAAAGTGTGTCAGCTGGGGCTTCTCATGCAGTTGTAAAAACAATGTGTATTGACGAGAGTCACTCCCCACGAGGTGACCCCTGGAAAACCTGCTCAGGCAATGGCAAGAGTTTTTATTCCATTTTGGCTGGAGAGAGATTAAATCATTCAATTCTTTCCCATCATCAGCATCCTTGTTGTGGAAACACAGCAGTCAATTTTTATTGTGGTTCGGCAGGGCTGTCCTCAGCACTGTGTATTTCCTGCTTGGCTTCCACCTTCCTCGCTTTTAAAGTTCATTATTGGCAATCTGCTGTGAAAGAGAATATCGAGCCTGTAAGTGTTGGCCACCCAGGTCTATACATTCCTATTGTCAGATCTATACACTACTGCTGTAATAAAAGCACTGGAGAGCAGAGCACGTGATAAAGTACTCCTAAGAAGATCACTGAATCTTAATCTTTGCCTTGCACCCTGTTTAGCACTATTTCTCCTGAACCTGTGCAAATATCTTGGCAGCTGTATATTTTCAGCACATGCCACTGCAAAATAAATTATTCAGGATTGTGAGATTACTTATAAATGACACCAATCAATTAACACCACAGCCGACAGTCTTTGGGGTTTTTGTCACAGGCCAGGATGGTACAGCCCTCGACTCTGTGTTTCCCAGTCTGAAGGATTATGGTAATGACAGTTTATTTTTATTGAATTTTTAATTGATGAGTAGTTCTCTCGACTCACTGTGCTAACATTAAATCTAGGGAGAATTAATCTCTTGAAGGAGAACATGATAAAAGCAGAGCTGCCCTTCTGCAAACAAAAAACCTCATTTACACGTGGCACCAAGCAACCGAGTGAGTTTGCTGCTGTCAGTTGTCAGAGTCTTTCACAATCCTTTGCAATGAAAATTTCAACCTTTTCCTTGCACAAGCCTTTGAGGAGACCACACACTGACACGTGCCTTAGCGCTGCCCTGAAACAAGGTGAAAAAAGCAGGGTGGTTCCAGGTCATGCGGAACAAAGCGAGCAGCAGCCTCTATTGATCCCCGGGCCGAAGATGCCACATTTCTTTTTGCAGGCTGGAAAATCCCCAGGTCACCTTCTTCTGCATCACTGACATTCCCAGTGTTTCTGCTGGTGTTACCAGCAAGGCCATTGGATAGCAAGGTCGGCAACCCTCTGACACAGAAACAAACCCTAATGCTGGCTGCAAAGCTACAGAGCCATGAACTAAAATATTTGCTTCCCTTTCTGGAACAAATAAACCTGGGTTCCCTTCATCCTTCCAAATATCCAGCTCCTGGGCAGACTGGGCTGGTGCAGGCTCATAATTTGGGTAAAGAGTGACCAATGCAGAGAGCTGCACCTAAACACTGGCAAAGAATAACACAGACGATCGGTGTTTTCTACGTTGCTTTAAGGAGCAACAAAGCTTCATGATAATGGATAAATACTATTATCATGCATTAAACATATGTGGTTTAAGGACAGAGAGTAGTCCAATACCAAGTTTTTCAATACAGGTTTAATATGTAATTGAACAGTTTGTTTTATATTAAAATCTTCCTAGACCCACAAACTAAAGTCAGGCTGTTCAAAGTCCAGCTGATTTAACTTCATAAAGTCACTGAGAATAGTTAAAAAAATATACATTGTATGCTGACATGGATTGATTCATTAAGGGTGATGGTAGAGTCTGAATTGGAAGGTGCAGTGAAGATGATGATGAATTTTAATGTGGCCAGTGGCTACTGTGCAGCAGATATGAAATTGGAAATCAATGCTAGCTATTAAATACAAATGGATGCTTTACATCTGAAGCAGTCTTCCATTCCCAATCTTTCAGTGAGCCAGGGGGATGCTGGAATGAAGGAAGGAAGCCCAGCCTTGCAAGGGTCTGCCAGTGCTGCCACCTGTACTTTCTGTTCATAGCTGGGGTACATCTCACCCTCTATGAAATGGATCCACAGCAAATGCTCCCAGCTGCCCCCATGCTAGATATGGTGCCTCTACTACTGGGTCTAAATCTCAGTCTCCCTGTCTGGGAGCTGCATGACTGCATCTGAACAGAATCTCATACATATCTCTAGATCTCAGGGTCAGAAGGAAAATCCATGAAGGATGAGTGAACAATGGATGCAATGATGCCTGAGCCCGCTGGCACCCTGAAGACCAGCCGAAGGCAAATTAAAGTGCAAACTTTAAAAGCCAAGAGAACTGCACTGCTGCTGGAAGGTGTTGCTGGAGGACTATGACATCTCAGGCCACGCTACCCTGGCCCAGGAAAATGCTGTTGGATGTCCCCATGGGTGGCAGCGTGGTGCCAGAAGTGGGTGGTGGGTAAGCCTCTGCCTGCCAGAGAAGAAAACTCCCCTGTCAGTGCAGGTCTGTGTAGCAGTGGAGATGCTGCATGTCCTTGGGGGAGCAGAGAAAGCCTCAGGGGACTCTGTGTTGTATTTTGCTTAGGACATCAATTTGCTATAATCCAGCTGTGTTCCCATATAATTCAGAGACAAGGTGTTTTAGCCTCCTGTTGCCTTGCTTTCTACCATCCTTCTTTTCAACACACACATGGACAATTTAAATAACATGACTCTTTTGCTTTGTTATAAAATATTAAATGGAAAGACAGACACTAAAGTGTCTTCTCCCCCTCTAGCAAAGCAATGAAGAAATAAGCATGCCAATCTCATTTAAATATTTGCTGGCTCTGTTGATACTGGAACGTTGAGCTAAGTCCCTAATTAAATGAGAAAACAACAAACACAGCTAGTAAACTATTGGTTTTCAAACAGTGTCTAACAAGATGAGCACAAGATGAGTATTTTAAATGTTCACCCTCTAGATGTCTCAAGCCCAATCAGTGATGTTTAACACGTCCTTTATGAAAATACTGTTTCTTTCTTCCATGCAGGAGCAGAAGAATGGAGAGAAGCTGTTCCTAGGATGTGGACGATAGATTGCACCTGTGCACTGGAAGCCAACACAGATTCTCCTGCGTGAGCATGATAGTGGTAGTGGTGTAGTGAGCTCTTCTTGGGTCAGTTAACACAACAAATGGATCTAATTCCCAGTGAAGGGTCTGGGTGACACATTCACCCAACACAGGAAAGTCAAGGAGGTAAGAAAGGGATTATGGGATCTTCCAGCCCAGAGCCTGGCTTTTAGCATCAGCCAGCATGGCCTTTTGCAATAAGTACACAGACAAGCCCCAGTCAACACAAGTGGTTCACAGAGCTCAGACACCAGCACTAGTAAGGAGGGACAGAAAGGCATCAGCTGCACTACCTTATTTTTTCCTCTGTGTCAAAGCTTGTCTGACTCCTGAGAAGCATCTCCTATTATGCACTATAATTTTACTACTACAATTTTACCTAGCGTGTTGTCCTTGACCTGCGCTGGCACAGCATATCTATCTCTCCCTGTGTATAGCTAAGGTGCATAAATTTAGCAGGTAAGGTTGAAGTATTAGTGATTTGCAGCCATTTTGGATGACATTTTTATATTATGAGAGGCAGATTTCAGTTTGATGTTCATTGGAGCTGGTGATCAAAAAGCAGGGGAGGGCAGAAGAGTTGCTAAAGCATCTCCAGGAACCATCTATTTTGTGAATGTCTGAGAGTTTTTTTTTTTTTTTTTTTTTGTTTTAATTGATATTTGACATTTCATCCAAGCCTGAAACCTCCAGGATTTAATTGCAATAAAATCAATGATACACCAGGACTAATGATGTGTACCTGAGTTATCCTGAAATGGATATAATTGCTGTGTAACTCACCCAGCAGGTCCCAGTTTCCCCAGCCACAGGCAGTATCTCATTGTTTTCCAAGTGAAAAGATGTCAGGAGCCAGTGGGATAGAGCATAATCAGTCAGGGTGCTCTTGCCTGTTTTGCTTTTGAATGTCATGTAGCAAACAGCATTGGAGAAGAGGAAAGGGTGCTGGAAGAAGATGATGGTTAGCTGGCACCCTGGGGGTGCTCCACACTCCAGTGGTGGGGAAGGTGACTGTGGAAGTGTGATGCCAGAGTGGAGCATGCACTGGTGCAGAGGAATGGGAGATGTTCAGCTGGGAGCTCTGTATAGATACTAAAGATGTTCTCATTGCAACTGAGTTTTGATTTTCACTACAGTATAGAAAAATCCCTGCTACAGGCCAAGATGAAATGCTTAATAAATTATCAGCTGCAGCTTAATAAATTGTCACCTGCTGAAGTCATAGCTCTGAGCCATTGCAGTTCATGGAGATGAAGGACAATAAGGGACCTGGCCAGAGGAGCTATAAAAGCTACTGCAATTAGGGAGTCTGTCCTCCTAAGGGATGCTGTGGTGCATATGTCTCTGCTCAAGAACTCTTGCTGCCACATCTCTGCTTCCTTTCTTTCTCCTGAAGACAAACATTCCTAAGATGTGGTGAACCCAGGCTGGATGTCTTCTGCTGCCTGAGGATGCTTGACTTCACACATCCTCTACTGGAGACCAGCTTTCAACTTCTTTTACTGTACTACCTCTTCTGTTGCAGGGGTTTCCTTACACACAGAGTAACTCTGCCTTAATTAAGGGGGAACTCTGCCTTAATTCAGCTGGGAAGGCAGGATATGCAGCCTGAAGGTGTGATTTGGTCTGGGTCTTCCTACTGCTGCAGCCATTGAGCTACAGAGGCAGCCTCCATGGCTCCTCAGAGTTGTGTTAGATTGTCAATGAAACTTACTTGGTTTTTAAAGACAAATAATTTGATAATTTAGACCTTTTAAATTTTTTTGGAAGCTCAGGGAGATGTAATGGGTTTACACAGTCATCTGGACTTCTACTAAAAATAATACAAGATAAATTTGCCTAATGAGTTCAGCGTGTTGTAATAGCCTTCCCCTGGTGGTTTTATACTGGCTCCTATCGTATATCAATGCTTCTTTCAACACATGTAAATAATACACAGGGCACAATTCATGTTCCCATAGAAAGCAACTTGCATTTAGTCACAAACAGAATTAAGCGCAGCAGCAATCGCATAGATCCATTCAGGCAATCAAAAGCTGTGCCAAATTCGGCACCTTTTGCTCACAATAATGATCTCTGCTGATTTCCTAATGTTGCTGTGATAAACCAGGATACATTTTATGAAAGAACTTTATGCTGCAATATATTTCATATTAGGTCCCAATGCCAAAGGCACTTTTAAAACCTTCCATATGTCTTGCTAAAGCATAGTGGATGGGTTTCCTACACTAACAGAGAACATAACCAATCCCTCTCCATAATCACCTAACTTAGTCATACATCATCTAAAAGAAGTGCTACAAATGCAAGACTTTTTAAATAGCCTTTTATTTGTCAACAAGGTGAAGATTTTAATGCAAGTACCCTGTATCCATCAGTGCAGCTTAGATGAGCAGTTTGGATAAAAATTTGAGGTATAAATTTAAATATGCTCTATGCCTCTGCATGGTGAGCTGGGCCCACTCTTTGAACTTTATTTAGTCTGGCCATTCCTTTGTAGCTCAAAGAAGCAGAGCAAAGTGTGTCACACAAGGCCACATGCAATGTTCACTCCTTGCAGTGGCCATTCACAAGTGTCACTGGCCACCGTCACACAACAGCCTCCACACCACAACTTACTGCCAATTTAAACCTGAGCTTATACACTGCTCATGTTTGCAAGCTGCACTTGCGAAAATCTGTGAAGGACATAATTTTCAGCTAGACCATCTTGAATACCAGTGTCCAAGGTGCAAGGGATGCCAATAACAGCATAAATCTTTGTTTCTTCCTTGAGATCTAAGTGACTAGGCTGTGATACATTTTCTTCTCACGGGACTGTTTCTTTTTTTCACTCCGTTTTCTGTTTCTATGATGATGCCCAGGGAATCAGGAATGAATTTGTAGGGGTAATGTGTGAGGGATAGATATTTTCTGTCTGATCCTTTGCAACAGCATGGCTTCTTCCAAAGTATTTTTATCTGGACAAAGCACTGTACACAATTTACTAGCAGAAAGGGGCTTTCAGTATGAAAGTGTGAAGCAGGATTAGTGCATAATTATCTCCTTCACCTTGGTCTTAGTCTACATCTTCAAGGTTTGATCTTGTGCACATGAAGATCCCGCTGTTGACTTCCGTGGGATCAAGTACTAGAAACACGCAGAGGGAACAATATAAGAAAGTGCTTTATAGCCAGTCTGCATGGAAGGAATTAGAACTATCAGATGCAAGTTCAGGGAGAAGAAAGATGCAGCTGTTGCATTTTCTCCATTTAGAAACAGGCATCCAAAAATCAATATTCTTTATACATAGTCCTGAAATATGCTGCCTAAGGTGACTTGGACACTACAGTGATGTGTGTCCTCGAAATCAGATCAATACAAACATCTGCTCCAAAGGCCTACTACCTTAGTCATAACAAGTATAACTACTGACTCTGCAGGACATGGGCAGCTCCTGCAGAAAGTAAGCACACACATGGTCTCCAAACAAGTGTGTTTTTGGGGATAACACTTCAGGTACAGTTTGTCTGCTAATTTACTCATTGTATGAATTCCAGCAGAGATCAGACATGATTTGGAGACGTTCTGTAAGAAGTAGAAAAAATATACTCAATGCAGCAAATTTTGATGATAAATATATTCTGTGTTGTTTCATTCAAATGTATACACTTGTTCATTTTCTCCTTAAAATCTAAATTAATTATGCAGGCATGTGTAATAAATATACCAAATTAGCAAGGTATCTTTACTAGTACCTCTTGTTTTTTAATATGACCTTAAAAAATTTTCAAATTGAAAAGTTATGGGAAGCAGTGAGGCAGAATTTTCAGATCGACTGTTATAAGGGCAATGGAAAATTTCTCAGGCATTCTCAAAAATATTTCCATATTCAAAGGAATTCCTTCTATCTTGAAGTGAATATTGTACCAGAACATTTGCCATTTTATGACACTCTTATCCATGTTCTTCCAATCACCAGCTTTCCTAGGAAACCCATGCTTAACATCCAAGGCTAGATTTGTATGCCTGTAGAAATAATGAAGACTGAACCTGTAGGAGGACACACACAGGTAAAACCTTTCTGGCCTCTTGCCTTTCGGGTGAGGTGAACTAATACAGATATCCTCATCTTTCTATGCCAACGAAAGAAAAGTTCACCAGAAATTCACATACTTGACACAATAGCCAGAGAGAAATAGAATTTCCTAACTCATCCCCCATCCCAACTGGGAGCACACAGACCCCAATAATTTCTATAGTACTGCATTGACAGTCCCACACCAGCAAACTCCAGGCCTCAGCAGGCAATGTCAGTTTAAGGGAGATAATTTTGTTATAAAATATGTCTTTAGATTTTTTTTGAGGAGCACTATTTAAATGAGGCATGATGCCACCTAATACTACACCTAATACACCAGCAAGATAGTATAATTTGAAAGGAGTATCTGTTACTTTAAAGTAATTTTGCTCCCAGGAACTAAGGCAAATTGCATTTGTTTTCCTAAAACAGTTACCCTTAATGAGCCTGCAAGGAATCTATTTCTGAGAGGGGCAGATTTGAGTGCAGCACTATTATTCCTAACAAATTAGTCATATTGCATCACCAACACAAAACAATGAGACTAAAAAGCCAGGGCCATAATTTGCTCTCATGCATACTGCTGTAACTCCACTGGCTCTGATTTTTGGGCACACCCGAGCTGAGCAGAGATGTCTCAGAAAAGCCAGTTATGGCCCGAAGGCTGCTCTGCTCTCCTGAGGAGTGAGTGTTCCACTGGACTGGATGACAGATGGGATGGGAGCACCACAGGCTTGGCCATCTCCCTCCCCGCCCTTCCTCTTCTGATGCACCAAGGGGTACGTGGCAGCTTGGAGCTGGGCCAGAGCTCCCCAGAGAAAGGGCACGCAGGTCAGGAGACTGGCTGCTTCCCACCTTCCTTTGTCCTGTGGGGCTGATGCAAAGCTTTCAAATATTGAATCAGACGGAATCACTCCCCTTTCCTGGCATAGAACAATTGCAGAAGCCCATCGTTTCTTATGCCTGTTGAAAAGTAAGAAAGAAATCAGTATATTGTGGTGGAGTTTGGAGACAGATGCCTTTCTTCTCTGTTCAAATACTACAGTGGTCTGTGTCCTGACCGACCTTTGCTGTTAAAGTTAGAATACATTTTAAAAATGTTAAAGTATTACCATTTTTAAAAAGTATTTTTTAATTAAAATGGGCTGGAACAAATTTCCCTTCTTGGTCCTGGATTGGGCACTTTGATTCACACTGTGCTTTCACTGAAGTTTCCACCAAAACATTTGACAAAGTGTGGAGCTATTTCAGATTTCCATGCAGAGAATTAAGATCAAGATCTACCCTTGACATTTGAGCCTTCCTCCAGTAGAGATCAGGAGTTTTGACACTAATCCACGTTTAAGACTAAAATCTCATTTTATTTTTACTATCAAAAACCCTTCTCCTGTGCTGTTTTTAGCAACTCTGCAACTTTATGCTTGTGAATACACTGTAGAGAGAAAAAGCGAAACTAGTAACAAAAATAGCAGGAACATGATCTACCAAGCATCATCGTCTGAGCAGTTCCTTCCCCTTCCCCCACATGCCAGCTTGTTCTCAAGTATTAAATCACATTGTGAAGGCTGCCTTGCAAAGGAGCACCTGAGGAAAGCAGCTGTAGTACACAAGGGCCACTTACATCCCCACGTGTGTACTCCTAACCGTGACGGATGAGGGTGAGAAAGCTACGTGGGCAGGGAAGTAATTGGAAGTAATCACACAACAGACTTGCATAAATGAAATGATGCATACAAGTAGTCTTTGGAGATTAAAGATATTTGGGTTGGGAGAGGAGCTTTAATTGGAACTGACCTTGTAAAACATGCTGCCTTATGTTCAGGCTTATAATCATGGGTGGGCCAGCTGATCTATTTAAAAATGCCTGGTTCACATTAACCACCCAGGTTTTAGAGACAGTTTTTAGATGCTTGGTGGTATCACAGAGAACAAATTACAGTGTTTGAATACTGATCCAGCGCACTCGCAGTTAATGGAAATAAGTACAGATGTTTGGTGTAGCACCTTCAACAGCACTATCATGCAATGTTTTGACCTCAGAGAATACTTTCCTTCAGGAATATAAAATAGTAATGATCCTATTGCTTCTTCTGGGACAGCAGATTTCCAGTTGCTGATCTCTAGATAGATTTTTAGCTGTAACAGAGAAAAGATCTAATAAGCCCAGCAATTGTCCTAGGAAGATTTGGTCAAAATGAGTTCTTTTCATTGTGACACAGACCCAAATGTAATAGGACCAACACTAACAAATGTGCCATTTTGCTCAGGAAAGCTGAACAGAAAAGAAATGCTGTATCTTTGTGCACTCTGGGTTGGGGCATGTGAAGGGTGGGGCTGGAAAGGGGAAAAGCAGATTTTTATGAGGAAGTCCAGGGCTGCACTTTCCAGGGTCTGGATGCAACGAGTGCCTCTCTCTTTTGATCTCAAAAATAGCACAGACCAATTGTCTGTGAAACAGCACAAATTCCCACCCCTCTTTAGAAAGGAAGAGTGTGAATATTGGATGTTTTGCATTTGCAGAGTTTTGATGGTGCATCCCTGACGTGAACTGACAGTTTGTTTTTTTTTTTTAATTTAGTTTTATTTATTTTGCAAATACTGAGTCCCAGTAATTCACCCTGCACGTACTGTTTCAAGGTCTACTCCCTGTGGCCCTGTCACTGCTGTGGGACCAGAGGAGCTGGGTGTCTCACAAAGGCTGGGTACTTCCAATGGGAAATAGGGTGAGACCAAGCTCTGCTCCACAGACAGGGGAATAGGATGGTGAAACATCTCTTCTTGAGCTGAAATCCTGCTACAAGCAAAGGCCCTTGAGCAAGCTCCTGCCCTGTGCAAGCTTCAAGCTTCAGGGTTTCTAAGTATCCACAACAAATCTGTTGCTAAATGGCATATAATTGACAACTGCATGTAAATTGTAGTACTTCTTGGGCAAGGGACTTGCAGTGTGAGAATACACAAAATGCCTTAGAAGTGTTTGAGAATTGATGACTGAAGCTTGTATTAATGAAAACTCAGATTTTAACAAAATGATGGTTTTTCTTAGAAATAGTTTGCTTTCCTCTATGTTACACATAAAAGCGTATTTCCCCCCTTTCTTACCTCATTGGCCAAAATTGAGAAATTTGTTTTCTGCCAAAAAATCAAGTTTCCTGTAAGGAACTCTTTCTTACCCTCGCAGTTTCTGACTGGCTTCATGTGCATAACCTCCTGACTGTAATGTTTGGGTGTAGCATCACACTTCCAGGAAACCAAACCAAATTCACATTTGACACAAATGACTCAGGAACTTAGAATAATATATTAAAGTATGCTGTCTGTGAAGAAATGGCAATTGTTAAACCTACTTTTAAAGGAACAGTCTCTGATCTTTTTTCTTCCTGCAGCCTCAGACTTCCTTAAAATCTTTTGACATGCCTCATTTTTTTTTTTGCAGTCTTCTGTTGCTAACCTCTGTGCAGGCTTTCAAGTGGATGCTGTCCAGAAATCCTATTACAATAAATTTACTGTATTAAAAAAATCTGAGGAGGAAATAAGATATGGTCATATTATTAAGTCTGACTGTTCACCACTGCCAGCTTTTCATCCAGCCCTTTGTTTATTGTCATCTTATCCTGCACTTAATCTCATTTAAAGCATAGGTGCTTTAGTACAAGGGCCTTCATTTTCTTTATTTTGAGTGCCTTCTGCATATATGATACCACATTTAAAGCAGATATTCTCTCTCTTTAAAGTGCCTTCTACATCTATAATGTAGAAATAAATTGTTACAGAAGCTTAATCAAGACTTGCAAACCTAACCAAAATGTATTTCTGTGGCTCTTAGTCTTCTTTGTTGTAAATAGCAAGGCCAGCTTTTCTGTATTTTAGGAGAGATCAATTCCCATATTTACCTAGAAATGCTGCTTATAGGAATGGATTAGATACTAGGAAATCTGAATAAGAAATCAGCAGAATACTAGAGTGCATATCCCTAAAGAAACTTGTTTTAGCTGGAATTATCTTGGGATCTGTAATACCTATTTGGAGAGCAATAATTTGGAGTTTTCCAGGTTGACAGTGTGCTCAGAGGACAGCAGGAGAGCAGCTCTCTCCCCAGAGCTGCAGTGCAGGGTCAGTGCTGACCTGGGGGCAAAGCCCTGCTGAGATATTTTGCTTTAAACCTTGGGGCCTAAACACAAGGTGGCACTGAGCGAGCTGCGTGGCCACAGCCAAAGGCAATGGGACCACGACGTGGCAGCCAGCTAACCTTATTTTTATGATGTGGTCCTAGCTGTCCACACCACTGCAGCTCCAAGTGTGGGGGGGGAAAAAATGCTTTAAATAGTTTAAATGCTGCAGAAATAGAGAAATGGATTTTCCTTTTGCTTGGGGGGAGGAGGCAACACTGAGGTTCTGCTCCAAACACATCCTCCTTTCCCCATTATTCAGAAGACTGTTCAGAACGAAGCGGGCTCTCCAGACGAGTCCTGGGCTGCTGGCTGGCGTGGTGGTGGGGCTGATCGCTGGATGGCAGCTGCTCAGCAAAGCACTCATGTTTAGCATTTTGGAGACGTTTTCTGCTGCATCAGGTTCCTGCCACCTAGTGGTGACTGTCCCACCGTGGGGAGTCCCTTCGGCAACGCAGACAGTGGCTTTCCCACCTTTTCGGGAAAACAACAAAAAAATCAGAGTATACTTTCTACAGCACCATGTCCTAGGTTATTAATCAGTACACTGGATCCTCCGGTAAGTTTTATCTTTCATCTCCAAACCACACATCAGCCTTTAGAAGACTGCAGATGATATCCTTGACTCTGGTGAAAGAAAATGCCAAAGGCAGGAGTTAACATCTGTAAATTTGCCTGCCCACTCCAGCTGGCTCTGCTTGGGTCTTGAAGCCAGAGGAAATGCAGTAATAAAACACAAGAATAGAGGAGCACTTAGAGGAGAAACCGGGCAGTTTTCACTCATTGCCATTCCTTCATCTGCCCAAGTCATCACACAGCTGTCAACAGTCCATTGTTGGACTAGGCATTCTAGGCACTGCCTAGGAGCCCTGGAAGGTGTATCTGAAAAAATAAGGGTTTCCAAGTAGCTTTATTTAACTGATCTTGTCTTTCACCTTGATTTATGATTATTGTCTTAACCCAGAATAGATAGACGTAACAATCAGTTGTCAGCAAACCTGCAGTAGATTTTAAATTAAAATTCTTTTAAATTAAAATTCATCTTTGTTAAATGACATTTTCAGCCTTGCTTAAGCAAAGTACTTTTGAAGATTTGTCATCTTTTTGGTTAGACAATTTAATTCTGGGAAAAATAAAAAAATATAGCATCTATCCACATTGCAGTGTTGGAGTTGTACCAGGAATTAATCTGGAGCAGCAGATTTATTGACCAAAACACAACAGAAATAATTGTTAACTTCAATCTTTCTGAACTGATTCAGCCACAGAACAGACTGCAGTGGAAATTTTCTAGTATTGTGCATTCATGTATGGTTTAATGGATTCAGGCCAATACTGAAAAGAAAGTCAGCATTCAAGTCTTCAGAGAAACTGTCATGCCATAAAATCTACATTCTTCCCACCCAGAGATCAAAGATTTGACTTGCCCTGGTGAGGAGGTAGGAAGAAATCTGAAACCCTGAAGTGCTCTACTTCCCAGGAACATGGAAAAATGTGGCATTTCTGCCACTATTTCCTGGAAACTGTTAGATTAGCTTTAAAATAATAGCAGGATCACCTATGAGTTCTTCTGATAGAAACGTTGATAAAAGCTCTTGCTAATATGGAACCTTTACTCTGGAACCTCGGTAGATGATCCTGCTGTCTGTGTGATATGTGGGCCCTGGTCTTGTTTTCGGCCACGCATCCTTCTTCCAATAAGCCTTTCTGCCATTGGGATTACCCAAAGGGCCCAGGAAGAAAAGAAAACTTCTGAGTGTAGCAGAAATGACAGTATGCCAATAAAGGCTTTTAGGGACTTAATCAGTGCTCCTTAAATAATCCAATTCAAAACACAATGAGAATGATGTCTGAGAGATGAGCCATGCATCTCAAGGAATGTAAGAAATGGATTAGAAAAGCATCATTTGTTGAAGATTAAATATTTTATAGACAGAAAAAATGTGATAAATATGGCTTCTTTAAGCTTTCTTAATATGATGTTTTCAGTGTTCAGTGAGCACCAGAGGTGGAGAAAATGCAGATGTAAACTAGGAGAAAAATCACCTGTAAGAGCTGCTACATTAGAATTACATTTTAAAGTTGAAGTGAGGATAGATACAGCATGTTATGACAGAAACCAATGTAACATCTTCTTTAACAGCAAATTGTTTATTTGAGGATGACTATGTCTGGGAAGGAGCAGAGGGGGAAAAATATCAAACATTAAATGTCAAATAATTTTACTAAATTTGAAAAAGCAACAACTTCACAGAGGCTGCCAGCATGATCCACACTTAAAGGAGAGACTGAAAAATGGAGAAAATCCCCAAAAATATCATTCTGTAACCTAAGAATAATGTATCAGCTGTGATAATGCAGTCAAGCTGGACTGACTTTTTGGATCCTGTTTGCAGTATTCAATTAACATGCCAAATGATTCTCAGACATCTTCCTGGTATTATGTTTACAAAGTTTAGTTTCTGATAAGACCAGAGCAGACTGAAACTCTCCTGGTTTTGGTCTTGGTTTTTTTCAACAAAAGTGTAAAATATTTGGAAAATTTGATACTTTTCAATTGGAAAATTTAGATTTGTTCGTCATCAGGTGATTGCATATGGAATATTTAATATCTAGATATTTTCCACCAGAGAAAATGCTCTGTGGGAAGTTAATGCCACGCTGGAGGCAAATGTTCTCCAAATAAAAGGTGGGATATAGTTTTCTGCTTGCCCCAGAAGTTCTGCAAATGGGTGTTAATTAGTCACAAACAGTCTGTCTTTACCATGCTGCTACACTGGACACTGTGTAGTCAGAGAGATTCACCCATTAAAAAAAATTTTTAAAACTGGGACCACTGGGATATTCTGAAAATGTTAAGTGTACCTTTTTGTATATGCAAATACAAACCCAGACTGAAACTTGCAGCATAAGTTTCTTTTCTTCAAAAGAAAGAGGTTTTCCCGGCACATTTCTATTTTTAAATGGATATTTGCAAACCTACCTACTACTAATATGGCTTCTCTCCTGCAGCTTTACATCCTGACATGGATGAAGGACTGTTTTGTCTGCTGAGAGAATTTCAACTTGGCTATGATTGTAGAACTGGTGGAACACCTGCCTGAAGTAACCTTTAAAAACAATTAAGTACCATGACTGCTGGTTTTAATTCACTATGACACTGCTATTTAGGTTAATGCTTTCACCATTCTTCTGTTCAGAACAAGATAATTGTTTTCCTTTTCTTGAGGTCATCAGGAATGTTGGTCCTCACATCAACAGAACTTTCAGTATATCACAGTTACAACTTTATCTCTTTACCTGATATTGTCATTGAGGGCTAGATTCTGACAGCTCCTTGCAACTGATGGTGTCATCCAGCGCATCTGGAGGTGGAGATTTTTATCACAAAACCTTTTGCTGCCATTCCAGATTAAAAAACAACAAAGTCTATTCAGATTTTGCCATAACTGACAATTGATGGTTCTCATGAATGTCATCAAACCACCACTCACATGGCCAAGCTCAAGCCACTGACTTGAAAACAAAAGATTATAAGAAATACTCCTTTTCAGAACTCTTAGCAGAGATGATTAGCCAATGGCCCTATATTTAGATTTGGTGGAAAGAAAAGAGAAAAACCTTCAGCAGACTGTACCTCTGAGTTTGCTCCATTGATTTCAGTGGAAGCCACTTAGGAGAAGAAAGTTTCAGCATTTTCTTCCCAGGTACAGAAAGAAAAACCCGAATGAAATTATCTTTGGAAGTGTGCCATACCAAGTCAGGTGTTTTGAAATGAATTCAAAGTATCACATTTAATTGCAGATATTTTCTGAAAGCTATTAAGTACACAAAGCTCTGGTTTATCTGAAGTTGAAAAGTCATCCAAGACTAAATTGATTGAAACTTAAATTTTGAGTACAGAGATTAAGCTGCTGCGATAAGGACCAGATTGCTGGTTGGGTGGCATTTTCCTTTTCAAGTGGTATTGGAAACTCTTGATTTTGACACAGATTGAAAGAAAATACTAGAAACATCTTATTTGTGCAGGCCAGCTGTAAACACAGTACCCATTTTATAAAGGTCCTGAGAAGATCTCACCACCAGGAGGTCTGGCTGCCAGGGCTAGGGAATGATGCAGAGTTCCTTTAGCTGGGAATGTGTGGAGTAGGGATCAACTGCACAAGCCTTGCATTTGGAAAATCTCATTAACAAGACCCCAGAGAGCAACACGGAGCACTGGGCCTCTCCCTGGGACCACCAGGGGTAGGGCCAGGCTCAGCCTGTGGCTCCACACCTGCGTCCCCTGCAGCCAACATAGACACAAAGTCTTCAGCCAGAGATGGGTAAGGCCCTCCAGGAACACCCTCAGCTTCCTTGCTCACTTTCCTGGGTGAACATTACCTGGAGGAAATAATTTTTTGAAGAAACTCAAGATACATGTGTCACAGTGACACAGCATCTGTGTCACAGTGTGTCACATCTGCTGTAAAGGGACTTCAGGACTTTTGCCAACTGCTGTTTACACAAGACATTATTCGAATGGTGTCCCTGGGGGCTGCAGATGGGGAAGGAGGTTGAACACAGCTGTGGTTGCAAATATTAGATTTCTTTGTGCTCACATGTATGTCAGACAGAAGTGAAACTCAGACAATTAAGAAATTTCAGCTTTAGTAAGGACATGCTGACAAAATCATTAACATTTGATTTGTGTGGCACTGGATCACCTACCAGGCAGGAGCACATGATGGCACTTCTGGTGAATAATGCAGAGTACAGAGTTTGTTATTTATACTGTCTTTATATTGTCTGGGGGGAACTGGTGTGGTATGGATAGAATATACTCAAAACCAATAAAAACTGGAACACTTTTAAAGCACATTCAAATCCTGTGCCTAGAGCACTTTATGCCATAAGGCTGCAGCGTTGTGATGCAGTATTCAGTGCCCTAAAATATTCCTGTGTATTGCCTAACACAATACACTGATGTAAAGCTGATCTGCAGTAACTAAAGGCTTATACAGAATGTTCAGAAGCTCTTGTCCTTGTGAACAGCCACAACCGTGTGCCAGAACCAGGTACACAGTCAAACAGATTTCTTGCAATACCTAAATATAGGTAAGAAATACTAACACCAGCTGATGTGTGTGGGCAGACAAAGGCAGGAAAACAAGATTTTCATTCTGTCCTTCTGGGCTGTCTGTCCACCTCCTGAAGGATGCTGCCAAGAACAGCAGGGAAGAGGGATAGCTGCTCACATCCTGATTCCAAAAGAACATAAAGAACAATCTCCTTTGGACAGTGTGGCTAATTTACTTAATGAGTCTTCCCTTCTAAATGGCTATGAGTCAGCATCATGGAAGTGTGATTTCTTACTGATGTATGCATATAGCACCAATAGTGCTATAACAGATCATTGTTACAAATGGCATGCAGAGCAAAGTAAGAAATGAAAAATACCAAAGATTTCACTTAAAGTTCAGGATGTCTCTTACCAAATGTTTTCTTAATACAATATGGGGAATTCTGTCTGTCTACAGTGACTATTAGCTTCTTTGCCTTCCCTTTTGAAATTGAGTTGCATTACCTGGCCAACCCAGTAAAGCTTGCCCACCAAAGCCATGGTACTGTACTTGTGGCCCATCTCATGCTTCCATTGTGACAGTGCACTTACCAATGCATCAGATCATCCTGGGATAATACTCACACATCCTGTGTACAGGAGTTACTCCCTGAGGGGCTGTCAGAACAGATTATTTATGCCAGCATTGCACAATTTTGCTGCTGCAGTGCACAAATCTTATGCACCTTTAAAAACAGAAAGGAGATTATTTTTACAGTATGAACAGTCATGTCAACTGGTAATGACTGAGTGCACAGAGCTGCACACATATCACAAAGCAATGCCCTGTGCTCCCTACAGAAACAGACATCACTGTTGTTTATACCTACAAAGTGGGTGCAAGCTCCTTCACTGAAGGATGAGCAGCTGTGGCTTCTCTGTGCTCTTCAGGCAAACATTAGATCAAAATGACACATGCTCTCCTACTTTCTTTTAACTTCTAATGTAAAAAATGAAGTTGGCCATGGTTGCCCTTGCATCATCTACACACATTTGAGATACTCTGGTCTGCTTTTGAACCGGAATTCTACACTTTTTAAAAACTACCTTGTGCTTTTATTAAAAACAAAAAACCCAACCCTCATGATTAGCAGATATCAAACCATGGTTAGAAATCTCATTATTCTCACTTTAAAGAGGGAGGAATCAAGGGCTATGGATGCTGATTTCCAAAATGGTCTGATCTAAGACATTTTAGATCCAAGATCACCCTGGGTTGCCATGGAGGTTGTCAGCCCTTGGTTATGGAGAGCCCTGCTAGATGTGTCTGGCCCTGGGGGTTAAAGATGAAGTTCTCAAAGGCAGCCATCACTTTTGATAGTGTCTTGCCCTAAGAACATACAATGCACAAATAAGTAGATGATAGGTTGAGAGTTGGATCTGTCTATCCATATTTCATGTTTATGACCTCTTTTATAGCTATAAAGAAGAGCTATATAAGCTTTTTTGCTGTTCAGAATGAAATTGTACTAGAGAGACAGACTACTTTAAGATGATAAGAGTTAATGCTTTTGCCAAGCTCAGGGACATGAAGCCAGGATATCTTCAAATCCAGACTCCTGTAAGCAACAAAACACTGCCCTTTTAATGACTGCTGGATCAGCTGTGTCACTTGAAAAAAGGGATTGAAATGAGTTCTAAAATGAAAGTAGTTTTAACACTGCAGTTTCTAAATGGGTTGTAAAATAAGCTGGGACAAGTTTGCACAAGAAACATTTGCTCTTAAGAGTCAAACCATGGGATCTGAGCCAGGCCAGCTGTGCTACCACTCCTCCTTTACTCCTGAACCAGTGAGTGCCAGAAGCTACAGACTCTGAAGGTAGAAAACATGTTTCATTGCTCCTGTTTGATTCCCTTGAGGCTGACACATGGAGTGGAGCTGTCAGGCTTCACAGCAAGCTGTGTCTAGCCTTCTTTGGCTGCAGGGAGGGCTGCTGATACATCACGCTCTGAGTTTTGGCAAGAGACACCACCAGTGTTAAAACAAAAGGAAGAGACTTCAGGTTACCAGCTCCCAAAGAGAAGGATGCCTGCGGTATGTGAGCTTACAAGTAGTGAGAGAAACCGGTCACGGGAAGGTCCTGATTTAGTTAGATGTAATAATTAGCTGTTCACAGGCTGAAGTGAAAGTCTTGAAGTCAAGACTCAAGAGTATGGGTGTCAAGAGATAGAAAAGGTCAAAGATTGGGTCTGGACATATAGCAAAACGTGGTGAAGCTGATGGGAAAACAAACATGGGTCACAAATTACTAATTTGAAATTATATGCATAAAGAAAATCAAAAGAATTTTCTTATGGTTTACCAAAAGAAATTGTCACTTCTGATTAATTTGAAGAACAAAACCAAGATAATTTAAATGTGGAGTAAGAATCAGCAAGGCAAATTAAAATACTTAAATTTGCTCTATAGGAAATAAAGGAGGAAAATGGTCAACCTCTCAAGGGTTACAGAACTGTGAAGTGACTTGAACTCAAAACTACTTAGATGTGTAATGTAGCACAAGCTTTAAATGCTTATGGCTTTAAACAACAGGATCCAATAAATTATACAGACTGGTTACTGAGGGATAGACACTTACATCAGTCCCTGCAAGTTTATGTTCCAGAAAACTGGAAACAATCCTTTCCTGCTTTTCCACACTGTGAGTTTGTGAATGCAGTGCAACTTTTTCTACACACAGACCCATGTTTTCTTTATTCATTTATTTATTCAACTCTCATATGGAAATACTGTTACTGGCCTAAGCATCTTAGCATTCTTACATCATATTGCCTTGAATACCTGTATGTTCTGTAATGTGTATGAAGTGTCCCATATATATCAACAGTGATAAAAAACACGAGGTAAAGACACTAGTAGCTCAATGGTTGACATATTTATTGAAGTGCTTCCCCCACATAAGATATTCCTATCTCATAGCTATAAGGAGAAGATCTAAAATGCAATTTCAATCAGTGCATAAAGAGGGATGTGAATTCCATTGTTTCAGGATAATTTGTGTTTTATTTTAAAAAATAAAAAGAGACATGAAAAAATACAAAAATCTGCATATCAGGATGGCATGGTGTCCTACTATGTTTCTGCACTAAAGAATCAAATCCATCTCTAAATTCAGACAGCCCCAAACCATCTATAAAAGCATTATTGTAGTTCAGTAATTGAAAAACACCCTAAAAACATATGGAAATTATGTTTGGCCTGGTTTCCATACCTATCAAAGAGGAAAGATTTCTGGCAAACCTGGAATATGTATTTTGAACATTGTATTTCTGCCAGCTGGCTTTTCACATTCTGTAGCAAGTTTGCACACTACTTTAGAAAATGTACTGAACAAGACCTGATTGAAAATCATGAAATAAATCACTGTAATAACAAACCAAACATCTTTATATGGTGGACCTAGCTGTTTCAAGTGTAATCAGCAAGTAAATTATACCGAAACTGTTGTCTTGATCACGAAATTAATGAATAAAGATGTGTGAAACTTGAAAACACTATCAATGCAGCACCTTTCTTCCGCTCCCCCGCTGCTGTTCACATGGCAGAAGAACATTTTACTTTGCTCGCAAGCGTTTCATTACAGATCGGTGCTCTCCCCTGCCCCACATCGACAGTAACAAATTGTTGCTCGCTGGTTACACAGGGTCCCAGCGGACCTAAACTCTGCTTGAGTTGAGTGGGTCTGGCACTGCCATTACTCCTGTGCCTGGGAGAGGCCGGGGGCACAAAGCCCTCGCTCAAGAACAGAACAGAGCGGTTCTTTGCCAGAGCAGGCGCTGGGGACAGGGAGCACGGGGAGGGTCGGCAGCCAGGGCAACAGGGAGTGTAAACACATCGCCCGGGCCGTTCTCGGGCGGCACGTCCATCTCTGCGCTTTTCTTTTACCACCCTCTCCGTTCTTTTTAATGTGATACAGCCAAAACCAGTCAGGATGGAGATTAGCAGGGGGAAGGCAGGCAGAGAAGCGACCCCCGAGGGAAGAGCTGAACAAGAAGGTGGATTAGGATCTCCTGACCGGGTGGCGAGGTCGGGTGGAGTGGGGAAGGCGGACCGGCAGCTGACACGCCATCGCAGAGGCCCCAGAAGGGTAAGAAACTTGTTTTATTCCTTTCTCGAAACGCTGTTTTTGTAGCAGCGTAAAGCTGCATGCGTGGACACGTGATTTTTTTGTAACCAGGCGCCCAAGATCCCACAGGCCTTGCGATGCATTAACCCCGGGTGCCTCCCCGTAGTGCTTCCCCAGACACCCAGCCCGGCCGCACAGCGCCGTTACCGGGGCCAGTCTTTTAACGTGGACACCACGGCGCCAACAGCCCCCGGCAGCACCGCTGCGAGCGGCTCCGGTTGCCGCACGGCCCCCAGGGCCAGGCCGCTGGGGAAGCGGCGCGGCCGGGCCCTCCCCGCGCGCTCTGGGCGGCCGCCGCGCAGGCGCCCGGCGGGCCGAGGGGAGGCGGACCGGGCCGGGCTGGGCCAGCAGCGGGGCTCGGGCCGGGCCGGCAGCGGGGCTCGAGCCCCGGCAGTGCGGTGGCCGCGGCTGCACCATGCCCGTGCGGTTCAGGGTGAGCCGAACGGGAGCGGGGCCCGGCGGGGCGGGCGCGGCCCCGGGCGCAGGGGGCGGCAGGAGCGGGGCTGCGGCCGGTCCGGGCTAGCGGGGAAGGGAAGGGCCCTGCGCTGCGGCACCGGCCGGTAAAGGCAGAAGGAGTTCTGTCCTTCTGTCGGGTGACAGCGGGTCCAGGCTATTTTTGTTCTGGAAATCGTTTACTTGAAGACATAAGATACATGTTTGTGGTTTTGGTTTTTTAAAATTTTAAATTACTTTTTTGGTGCATGAAATGCTTCCAGGTTTTCTCAGCAATACTTTGTGTTCTCCGACGGGGGTGGGTTTGGAAGATGCAGAGCAGGCTGCCAGCTTAGCTCATCCTGCAGCAGCGTGTTGGTGATTTTCCTCCCTTCGGAGAGGTGTTACCGGCGGGAGCAGTGGAGCGGGATGTGCGCCGGTGGCTTGACAGACTCCTCTGTGTTTGCTGTAGGGACTGAGTGAATACAAGAGAAACTTCAAATGGAGGAGCCCAGAGTTTTGTAGCCCGTCCCAACAGCAGAAATCCTTGTGGGCAGGACTTCGGTCGGATCAGTTTGGTGAGTGCCCCTGGAAGCTGCCCCCTTGGTTGCAGCCAAGGCCCGGAAAGCTTTGCTGTGATGAGTGCATGGCCACAGTGAACTGGTGCTGTTTACAGTTTGTGCACTTTGCCATGAAATTAAAACTATAGTCTTAGTCATCATTTAGATAGAGTGTGATTTTGAGCTCCATATTTTTTATGGCTACGCTGAAACTTTCTTTTCAATTAGTGCTATTTATATAAACCTTGGGAAAAAAAGTGGTTTCTGACAAGCAGCATAAGCTCAAACCCAAACATGAAACACAGGTGCAGTGTTAACTCATCAAGGGTGTGTCGAGGGTGGGATTGCTTTATTTGTGATGTATGGAAATAGTAAATAAAATCCCATTTTTAAGGGGAGACTAACTTGGGGCAAAGTTTGATAGAGTAAAATTGTTATGAGCCTGACAGGTACAGCTAACTGAAAGAGAAGGTCAGCCACTACAGCAAAAGCCTTGTGATACTGTAGTGTAGGATTTAAGGATTGTAGACATTATCATGACAGGAAAGTGTGGGGATAGAAAGCAGGAGGAAAAGGAAATAGCAGTTGGATTGAAAGACCTGTAGGGAGCTAAAGAAGAGGAGTAAGCTGAAAAGTGATGACAACTGCAGTGCTTTGAAAAAGAGTAGTGAAAAATAGTAATTATTGTAGTGGCGCAAGGCAGAGTAAAAAAAAATTGGTGCTGTACACTGCAGCTGCACTATGCAGTCTGTGTAATTAGAGCACAATGCATTCATTCTTACAATAATAAGTGTTCTGAATTTTGGCCTTGTAATTAAGAACTGACTACTGGCAATAGGGTTGACCACATTCTTTTCACTGGCTGTTAGTTTTCTTGTTCATCTCCCAGAATCAATTTGCACAGGGTTGCCCTGTGTACGTTTTTGCTATATAGGGTTTAATCCAACATGATTCTGGAGCACCATGTTCCTGTCTGTTTAGTGGAAAGTCATTTGCAGATAGGAAAGAACACAGAATTTCACAGCCATGACTGTAATTCATAGTCTGTCACTGCTCCAAGCTTTCTAGAAGTCAGTTATGTGATTTCAGTTCATGGTTGTTATAGAGTGATATTATGTCTTCAGAGAATGTTTTTGTTATATCTAGTATGGCTTTTTCTCAGGAATCACTAGAGAACCAAAATTCATTTCCAAGAGAAGAGTACCTTACCATAATCCACAGATTTCGAAGTCCCTTGAATGGCCAGCAGACTGTGATTTGAATGACCAGCTGGAGACTGAAGCTGCAGAGTTGCACACTGTCCACGACAATGATAATGGGAATCAGGAAAAACTTAAAACACCAGAAGGACCCAGACTCCCCCCAAAAGTTCAGTCACATGTGGTAGATTCTGGTGGTGAAATAGCTCATGCCCTTGCAGAGAACAACATGAAGAAATCACCCTCAGAAGCTCCACCAAATCAAAATGAAGCATTTTCATCTCCAAAAAAGGAATCAGAAAAAATGGGTAATGGGGTAAGGGAATATGTTTGGTTTTTTTTTTTAATTGACCAGTCTAAAAATTACTAACAGTAATTTCATACCCGTGCTCAGCCTCTCTTGTCAAACTGTTTCACTCTTTTCTTGGTTTTGTATTTTGATATTCTTGTAGCTTCTTTGTTGGGAGAATAGTAAGTTTCTTAATTCAATAGAATTTGCTCTTCCTTTGCATCTTCAGAATGTGTCATCACTGCTGATTTCAATTTAACAAGGATTTAGCCAGTAATATGTAGATTTTGGGGTAGTTGACTATAATGAGAAAATGTACTTTTCATTCATTTTGTTCTTGAAACCAAAACCCAAACCATTGTTTTGAAAGTGTGTATTGAAAGATGTTTAAGTTGCAAAATATTGCAGGAAAGGGAACAATCATTGTGTGACCATGGTTTTCAGGTGAAGGAAGAGATGAGAATGTTGACTCCATGTTCAGAAGGCTTGATTTATTATTTTATGATGTATATATATTACATTATAACTATACTAAAAAGAAATGGAAAGGTTTCCTCAGAAGCTAGCTAAGCTAAGAATAGAAAAGAAAAGAATGATAACAAAGGCAGCTCTCTCAGACTCTGTCCGAGATAGCTCGGTCCTTGATTGGCCATTAAATATAAACATCCAAGATGGGCCAATCACAGGTGGACCTGTTGCATTCTACAGCAGCAGATAACCATTGTTTACATTCTGTCTCTGAGGCCTCTTAGCTTCTCAGAGGGAAAAATACTAAAGAAAGGATTTTTAGTGAAAAGATGTCCGCGACATCATTGTATTTTTTTTTTCATTGTCAGTTTCACAGAGCCCTTCAGAGGACAGCAGATGTAAATATCCCCAGAAATTCTGAATATCAAAGCCAGTTTGTCTGGAAGAATCCTAATGAAAAGTCACCAATACTTGCAGCTGAACAGGTAACATTACAGAATCCAAAAAGCAAATTAATACTTTCTTTTATGTATCAGCAAAGTTTACCTTTCAAAAAGATTTCCTTTTTTTTGCTCTTTTGGTGAATGAATGACAAACTTTAATGTTGTTACAATTATGCTACACTTCTCTATAGAGAGAAAAAAAAAGTATTTGTTTCCACGTGATTTTTTATTGTGGTCAGGCCTAAGTATTTGTTCTCCTTAGGCCTTACGTTTAGCTCTTTCCTGTTCTTCTGTTTGCATTAATTTACCTGTTTTGCCCCAATTTCTTATTCTCAGTCTCCATCTCTGTGCACGTACACTTCTAAGCCCTTAAATGTGTCTCTCTAGTGTTTATTCTTTCATGAGAACAGCTTATATTTAAAAGTGAAGGTTTCTGATTTTAAGATAGTCTTGTGACGTTTTAATACATTTCATGAGCTTTTGGGCTTTGTAGGGTTGAAAATGCTGCTTTTTCTGGTGAGACCACAAAGAGTAACTGAGTGTGAGACTGCTTTGTGTTTTCAGTTAACTGTTACTGGGATCTTAGGAGACTTAGGATACTTAGGAGACTCAGTTTTTAGGTCAGTCTACAGTGTAAAGCAGGCACTTCTGCATTTGTCTTCTCTTTCTTCAGTAAGATCTTCAGAGGCAATAAATGTTGATAACTAAGATAATCAGTATCCTGTCTTTTTCTGTTGGAGTGCCAAGCAGGTGGATTTAGTGCAAGATATGTTTCCAGCAGCCCCTTATCCAATGAAAACTCACTGAAATACATGATAGTACTATAGAGAAGCCAAAGGACCTTTTGAGGAAGAGGCAGTTTCCAGAAAGTCACCTTATGGAAAAAGTCAAAGAGAATTCCATTTGATTCTGTGTGCAATCAGTTTGATAATTTCTTTATTAATGCTTGTGAGCCTTGTGCTTTTTTTAGAAGAAAGACTTTTTTCCACAGCTAATGCAGAAGAAGAAGAAGAAGCAGTGAGAATAAGTCTGTAGGCACTATACATGCGTGGATAAGTAGAACCTAGGGAAAATTTAATGATAAAAATTATACATATTAACAAGTTGTTATTGTTCACTGTTGATATGATTGAGAATATACCTCAATACTGACAATCCCTTTCCCTTGAAGAGATTCTGTGAAAATATCAAAGTTATCCAAGTTAGGTTATAATTCAGACCTAAATTCTCATAGCAAATCTATGAAACATGTATGCTTCTCACATATGGCACAGTCTTGAAATTTGGAGCCCCATGACCACATATGAGGCAAATTCTCTACCTTGATTTATGTTAGTTATGTTAGTTGAAAAGACTATGTTAGTTGAAAAGTTCAACTATGTTAGTTGAAAAGAAGTGGATTTTAATTTGCCCAAGCTCTAAGTTTCCAGCTCTAAAACTCAGAGCAGTTTTCTGTTACTTATGGACAGGACATGTACTCAGGACTCATATGGAGGTTTTATGGCATGCCTTTAAAAAAACATGATCCTACATACAGCTCTGAAGGTGAACAAAAAAGAAAATAAACAAATAAACAAAACCTCTGATAGTAAATTTCAGTAAGAACAGTGTTTGATAACAGGTTTAACTGTGTCTGTCTTGGTCACTTTTAAATGTATTTAAATTTCTCTTTAATTTCTCCCAGAAGTTCATTAGTCTGCACATGCTATATTTTTACAGATGACTGTCTCTCTGCTCATATGTGAGTGTATTTGTGTGAATAAGTTAACAGATTTTGAAAATTTAGCCTTAAGATAAACAAATCACACTTTTTTCTTTGTTTTGTTTTCTTCCTTCCACGCAGCTGATTTGCAACACAAAGAAATCCATACCTCTGGTTAAACCTCCTGCCATTACTTCTGAAGCTGCATATGAGAGAAATTCCAAGGGGTCTCCTCCTGTTAAGAGTCCACAAGAGAGAGATGGTTCAGAAGAGAAAGAATTTCTGGTGTGTTAACAAGTAAATACTTCCCAGAAAGAAAAGCTTTAGTAGTAGTTCTGCAGTTTTGATCTGTTCTGTATGGGGGTGGGTTAAGGTTGAAATTATTTAGTGTTGCTAGTGACACTGGACTCAGTAGTGGTTTTGCTGAATGAGACCAAAGAGTTCTGTACAGCTCTGCTCTTTGGGGGCTCAGTAGTGGGTCTTCGGTAGAGCATTTTTTTTAGTTTTAAGTTTTTGAGTTTTGAAGTGATTTTACTTTTTGTTGTTGTTCCAAATTGACGCTTTATTTTTAGTTGTTAGAATAGTTTCTGCAATCTAAATCTCTGATTTATACTCTGATTGGTACTGTTGTTGTATCTTGGTGTGCAGTAGGGCTAGATGGGAGGTCTGGAACTTTTAAATTTCATAAATCAGAGATAGTGATTTTTCTCCTCACAGTGGCAAGCAGTATCTCTGTATTCTTTCCATGTCAGCTGACTTTGCTTCCACTGGGCATACATCTTCCTTTTTTTGCCTTTCTGAGTCAGCTCCCTTATGACCTGTTCCAAAAAGCTGTCATTCTGCTTTTTTAGGAATCTTCTGGCCTGGGTTGTACCAGCTGTGTGGTGCTCCCAGTTAATCTGAGTCTCCTCACCACCCATCTCTATTGCTGACAGAACAGAAAGGGCCATTGTGAGACAAGGTGTTCATGAGGACCACTGCTGGGCTAAAGGTGTATTTAGCATGCAGTGCCTTGGCTTAAACTAAGCCATTGGTACTCCTGAGGGGATTGTTGGCTTGGAGGCTTTATCATTTGAAACTCTGATCTGCCCAGTTCTTTAAATCCCATCTGGGGGTGAGAAATTTTATGTCCCCTTTTCCTTCTTAGTAAATATGAAAAAAGCTTGAAAAGCCTGAGGCTTTCAGGAAGCATTTATCTGGTTTTAATACTGGAATTTCAGGTCATTTTTCAAGAACAGCTAATAAATGAAGCAAGAGGAGTCATGAGAAGGGAATTTTTGTGAAAATGCCTAAAAACTTGTTGTTTATAGCAATACCTCATCTCTGATCAGTATCTTGAAAAGGTTTTGGGGGATTTTGGTGGGTTTCAAATTTTTTTTTTTAATTTGAATTTGAACAATATCTGTGAAGATCTCTAGCATAATTGGAAGTCATGCATTGCATTTCTGAAAGAATGAAATAATCAGGAAAAAAAATCTTTGGTGTAAAACCCAAGCAAATCAATCTAAACATTTATAAAACAAAATAAATATTTTAAAGTTTACCTTTTGGACTCAGGTTAGAATGTGTAGATATTGCATTATTTTATTTCTGTGTTTCATGTTGAAGTAATTCTGTAAAGTGGTCAAAATGGATCATCTAGTTAGCAGAATGTTGCACTCAATCTTAACTTTGGCATTTTGCTAGTTTATTTTTATCTTAAAAAAGAATGTGGTATTCTTGTTTGTATTAAATATTCAAAACAGCTAACACGAAAATTAATTGTTTGCAAGTGCTTGATGTCAAAAGAAATATGAGGGTTTTCAGATTGTTAGCTAATGTGGTATTTTTAAAATTATCTTTGCCTTAGAGTAAGAGGGAAGAACCGTTTCAAAAACCAGCAGAAGATGCAGCAAAACAAGGGAAATCAGAACAGAAACATCCTAAACAAAATAATAAGCAACATATCAGTCCAAAGCCCCTCACTTTACATACAAGTCGTGGGTATGTATAAAATAGGAAAACCTAGACTAGTGATTAGGTGTACAGTGGCCCAGTGTTTAGGATAATGGACTATGGACCTTTAACCACACCATGCTGCAGTTGCAGGGCCAGATGCTCCTTGCAGCACTGAGATTGAGCTGCTTGTGGGTACATCTAAACCTGATTTTAATTTCCATCCTCTTCTCTGGGCAGCAAAGTGGAAGCTTTGTTCACTCCTGTTCAGTTGAACCTTGTGATGCAATAACAGTAGTAGTAATGAAAACATGAGTGAAATAGAATCAGGGCAGTGCTGCTGCTTAACTTTCAACTGGTGCTTTGGAAGTCACCTTTCAAACTACTTTATCTATTGTGCCACTCCACACCTTAAAACTGTGGTGATTGTACTTGATGTCTGCTTATTCTGGTCTGTAAAGGCTTGTGTGCCTGAGTAACAAAAGCAAACACACAAGGTAAATGAAAGAAATCTGTCCTTTTTAGAGTAATCTGGGAAGCATGAAAATGAAGTGAAATTGTATGTTATTGAGTACTATCAGAGTATCTTTTTATTTTTGCCACATGGCCTACATTGCAAAAATTGAACTTGTATTTCCATTTCATACACATCCGAGATATGTCAAGAGCAATGAAAGCCAAGAAGTAGGCTTTAAAATGCATAGATTATTCCATCTCTCCTGTCTTTGTGCTTAATGTATGCCCCACCAATTGCTTTCATTCTTTGTGGCAGTGTTAAGGCATTAAATTGAAGATGGGAGGGGAGACTTACCTGTCTAAATGCTGGTGGATATTGGGATTTGATTACAAAATGATCACCCAATATTCTATGAAATAAAATTGGTTTATGGAAAAGGGAGAGGATATGGTATAGCTAAAACCTTTAACTACTTGGTTTTCATACTCTTTGCAGTAGATTGTAGTCAATTTTGCAGTGAGTAATGTGCAAAAAATTCTTGATCATTTACTGGGGCTCTTTTCATCTAAAGGCAAATTTCTGCCTCTTATGCCTGCAGTGTAGTAGCACACGACAAAATTCTCTTAAAAATCACTGAGTAAATAGCTCAAGTTCCCAATATGCAGACAGGATTGTTACTTGTATGCAAGCTGTGTTGCAATGCATGGCCTGCTTTTGCAGCAGAATGACTGGGATCAGGTTCAACAGTATTGTGTTTTTTGTGCTAGTCCATTGGTTTGGCAACCAAAAGTGAAGGATTTCTGTCAGTTTTGAATATAAAGGGTTTTTTTACCTTCGTAGTTTTCTTTTTACATTCATTTTATTCTCTGACTTCAGACTTTTATGACCTATTTCTGAAGAAGGATTGAAAAATAGGGCTTTTCCACCCTGTGCTGTATATATAAAAATTAAGTTGGTAATGTTCTGAAGCATGATTAAATCCAAAAATATCTTTAGATTTAAGCTGATACATCCACAGTTCAGTGCTTAAGGACTCGAAGTACTACTTACTGCCTCCTATAGGTTACATGATGTTAATTTTTCTGTGTTTGTATGTGTGTGGCAGAAGGGAAAAATGAACCCATCTTTTCAAGTACTGAGGCCTTTTGAAGATCAAAGCCAGTAGGACGTAGATGAATTATTCTGACCAGTGTTCTGGCAGTCAGATGTTTCCAGCAGCTCACCCCACCCATATGCAGTGAGCCTTTAAAATGGAGTTTATAGAAGGAAATGTCTCAGACACATTAATGCCAAACCATGCATTTTTACTTAAGTCACTGATGAAGGTACATTTAAATCAAGGTTCCACACTTTGCATTGAGGAAATTGAGGCTGATGTGTGTATTATGTTCTGGCTGTCAGGGCAAAAGCTTCTGGTGGAGGTGTTGCAAGGAAAAAGCAGTAGGAGTAAGTACTTGAAGGACCGCCAACTGTGAATGAGTATTTTTTACAGCTTTCCTCGTTGTGTTGGTTTGAGTTCTTGTTTGTGCCTGTGTTTTTTGTGGCTCACTGGCATTTAGGTGCAAGTATATTTATGCTTGTTGAGTAACTTTAAAAGTGCTCTTAAAGAGTATTTTGGATATCAAACTTTACTCTTTTTCTTTTCTCTTCATTCTTGATTTCTTAGGAAGATGAACACTGAATATAGGTCAAAATTTTTGTCTCCAGCCCAGTATTTCTACAAAGACGGAGTTTGGTCTCGTATTAAGAGTAAAGCTCACAACCAGGTGAGTATTCTTAGAAAATCTGAAGCCCGAGTATGCTTTGTAGTTTGATTTTTAGATGCAAAACTTTGAATTGTGTTATTTATAAGATACAGCTTTGAGATTGTAGTGCTCATGACTCAAGCTCCCAAAGGTGAGTATGCAAAGACAATTAGATTCTGACAAGTCAGTATAATACATAGGAAAAAGAAAAGAGATTATGAGACTAAAACAATTATTAATGTGTCCAAAGTGAGGGAGAAATTTTGTTTCCTGTACAGGTTCATTCAGGACAGTCTCTTGTGACAGGTAATGTTATTCTTGATGTTCAGCCCAGTTGTAATAAGCAGAAGTGTTCAAAATATGGGGTTGAATGATAGGAGATTCCAACCAAAATGTATCAGCCTAGGTTGGCTTTATGGTCAGGCTCAGTTTGGTAGCTTACCATGCCTGAATCCATTAAATGCAATCCACTGAATTCTGTCATACACAACATAAAATAGAGAACTTTTCTTGCAAGTTTCAGTCTGTGTATTTTCTTGTCGTTTATTCAGAAACTGCAATCCATGTTATACTGTACATGAAGTCATCTGACAGAGATGTGAAAATGCTGAGTAGCTTCAAGACCATAACATTTCTTAGCATTATTAAGTGTGATTCCTGAGTTAGTCAAGGAAATCAAAACCATTAATAGTGTGCTAAGAAACTGCTAGAGTCAATTCACTGAATTGACATAGTCTTCTCCTGATAGAGAAGATAGAGGAGCCTTTGTGAGCTGATAGAGGGAGCCTTTGTAGGGCATCTGTGTGGCAAATACTTGGAAATGTGAATTTCTTCATCACTTCGGACCACGGTGATGTGGAAGGTAGAACTGGAGGAAATGGTTCTAGGGTGCTGGGCTTTGAGAATATAGGTTCTCTTTGAAAATAAGGTTATCTGAGAATTGCAGGAGTAGTCTGGTAGCTTTCAGTTCTGTGTTTTCTTGCTAGATTTAATATAGCAAGTAATTTTGCTTTTAGCAAAAAGAAAGAATTTCAGAATATATACAGAGAAATGAGAAATAGATCTCAATATTTAAAGTATATTAAAGTATGGGATGATGCATAATCTGAGTTTATGTATGCGTGCATGAGACAATCCATTCTTTGTAAATAGCCTCAAGAGGATGTTAAAGGACTGAAAAGAAGCAATATTTTAATTTTTATATGCATTGATATATGCATCAGATTTACTGTAACTAAGATTGCAAAATTTTATGAACTATTGCACGCAGCCTAAGTGGTATAGTGAATATTTCTGTAGAATATTATGTCATTTTTCTGGCATATAATACTGTAATTTGTTGATGTTGCATCATGAAAGATTCAAACCAATAAGGAGCAGTGCTCAGCTTTAAGAGCAATTGAGTGGTAGGCAACTAAAGGGTGAGCCTTGGGATATGGTGTGGCACAGTCAGCTGGGAGGAGTCACTGCAGTACAGTTGAGGGAAAGAATGAGGAGACTGCAAGTGGAAGATGGATGGTCAACTTTACATGTGGCATTTAATTAGAGTGTATGAAAAATCAAGGATTTCCCACACTGTCAAGATATGTTTGGAGTGCATCAGACTTTTCCACAGAGATTTTCTTGCTGAAAAGGATTTGCAGGAAACTAGAAAGAAGTTGCTTGGCATGTGGGTGACTTTCTGTCCAAAGCAGGCTTTCTGGAGTTCTGAGTCCAAACAGGCAAATGCCATTATGGAATCCTGGTGTGACCTTAGCCATAGTGATTATTTGTAGGCTGCTTCTCTGCAATTTATTATTAAGTGTGCTTTTCAGCAGTTGACCAAAAAAAAGTCTTTTCTAATTATGCTTTTGAAAAATTAATGTGAGCAATTCGTAATTGCAGTTGGACTCCCTAGGGCCTGTGTCCTGCTGAGTCAATGCTGCCTGCTGAGATGCTGAAGGAGATGGTTGTCCTTTGTACTTCTTCACAATTCACAGGAGACTTAGTATTCTTCCTCCTCCTGCAGTACCCTGTTGCTCTGGATTTACATTCCTTCTGTTCTGGCTATCATAATTAATTTTTTATTCTTCTAGTTCAAGTGAGTCATCCAGTAAATCACTTGCACATCAAACTTCAAATTCTCTGAAAATGACAAGCGTATCTTTTTAATGGGCTATTCTTTGGAAGTTTAGTGGGTCAAATTGTGGGCTGTTAGCTGGATATCCATCTGCTGCATCCAGTTACTTTTAGTGGGATTAGCTGAGTTTAGCCCACAAACTCTATTCCTTGCAGGAGGAATGAAGTGAAATCTATCATGAAGAAAGAATAAAAAAGAAAAGCTGTGAAAATGTAGTAGAGGAAATGTTAGTATTACTTTTCTGCTCTTTGACAAATACTTATTTCTTGTGGACCATTTTTAGTAAGTCAGAATTCACACAATATCACAAAATTGTTTTTAATAATTTAAACATAAACTTCTTGGTTTTGCTTTTTCTCCCTGCACTTTAATTGTGTTTGGGTGAAGGACACAAGACAGCAAGTGTTTAAATGGTCTTAACTGTAAAAATGATGTTGTATACTGTTGGAAGAGGGGGGTTATCACTTTTACTGTTTTGGAGTAAAACTGACACCTGAACAGTTTTGTATCTCATTCTTGCAGTTACTGATAGCCTAGAAGGAATAATGTTGATGCTATGTCTTGCATACAATAGCACCCAGAATTCTTGTATTAATAATAACTTTTCACTAATGTTTATGTAGCTAGAGACAATTGTAGTGTTTGCAGCATACAAACTCAGTATTACACATACACACACAGGTCTATTGATTTGAATTTATTATAAGTTAGTGGGGAATGTATTTTTGAGTGTTGATATTTATAAATCTAAATTAACTTCCTCAAGCTTGGCAAAAAACTGGTGGAATTCCCATGCAGACTTTATTTGTTAGAGAGCTTTTTTCGAATCTCAGGGAGGCAGCATAGAGCTATGTTGGCAGATTTTTAGTATTTAGCTTCTTTCTTAGACTGAAGTAAAGTTACAAAGGTGATAATAACAATATCACTCTTGAGTGTTGAGAGGAAAAGTAAGAAATTGAAAAATAACTCTCTATTCTTCTCTTTAGGCATCTCAAAACACCCTAAATTCCATGTGGTATATGGAGGTTGGTTGCATCCAAGTTACTCTTTCAGTGTTTGGAGCACTGTGTCTGAGCACTGATGGAAAAACTAGAATCCAGCACTAAACTTATTCATAGTTACTGCATAAATTTTTGTGCTTTTGGAATGAGTAATTGCCAATTTCGCTTTGGCTTCATGGCTCAAACATGCTTACTGAATATATTATATTTGCTTTCCTCTTCTTACATGTACTGTGGCATGCAATGCAACGTTTGTGCTGTGGCTGGCCCTGTATTATGTATTATAATTTGCTTTTCTCTCCTAGCTGCCAGTAGCTAATGCAAATATTTATAGTAGCCTAATAGTGAAGTTTAAACAGCTGTGAAACTTACAGAACCTTGATGTCTAGGTGAGAGAGCTTCGAGAAAGAGCAAAGGCTTACAGGCAACGAGTAGAGGGAACACACTTCTCCCGATACCATTTCAATCAGATCCTGTCTGATTATAACAGTCTTTGGGATGTGTCCTCAACTTCCAGTTCAGAAGAAGGAATCAGCAACAACATCAGAGCTCTAGATCTTGCTGGGTAAGGTTGTCATTCCTGCCTGTTATTCTGCAGCTTTGAAACTGAGCAAAATGCTGAATATAGGCTTGTATGGAAGTAGTTGTTTTTTGAGTACTTCTCATAATCTAATTTGCTGGTTAAATTGAAAATACAGCCCTAATTTACACTGCATTTTTGGAAAGAGTCTTCATAAAATCTAGTTTGAAAACGGGATGTGCTTAAGCATCAAATAAAACTGCAGTGGCAATTTAACCATTCATCATGTCAACCATACTAGTTTTTAATGTCTGAGCTGTTGTTCTTGCAAAGAACTGAACTGGATGAATATGTTCTGTACAGACACGTGTATTGTGCAAATCAGAGGTACAAAATGCTGTGTTCTTTCTTACCCAGTGTTTCTGAAAAAGAGGCTGCAGCAAGCCCTGAAGTGCTACAGCAACCTGACTCCAGAGAACAAGCTCATCAGGACAGCACAAAGAAAAACATGTCAGATGCTTTAACTGTTCCAGTCAAAAGACGTTTAGTTTGGGATGAACAAGAAGGTACTGAAGAAAGAGAAGATCAACAATTAACAGAAGAGAAAGAGGAAGAAAAGTCAGATGAACAGGCTGCAGTCATGGCCCAGCAATTAGAAGAAAACAATAAGGATGCTAAAGAAGATAAGAAAACTGAAGGGTAAAACGGAATGGTTTTTTGATGTGTGTATATATATATATATATATATATACACACACACACACACACACACACATGTGTATGTATATATATAGATATGTGTGTATATATATATACACATGTATGTATACACACACACACGTATATATATATACCTACATTTGTAGGTTAAATAGTTTTTTTATCAAAGTGTAAATTGGTGTGGTAGTATTTCTGTTTTGAACAGTACGATAAGGAATGAGAAGGTTTAAGACACTGAGCTGGTTGAGGGAAGTGGACCTATGATTAAAAATACTGTATTTCTAACTTGCAAGACAGAAGTTTCTAAAATCATGAATGATTCTAATTGTTTTCTCCAAAGCTATGAAATACGCAGTATGGGCCTCTTAGAACAGACTGTTCATTACACAGCAGCCAAGTTCAGTGAAAATTAAAGTTCATGAGTTGTTTCAAGTTGACAGTGTAGAATTTGATAGGACAGGATACATGCTAATACTGTACTTAGGCATCTGTTTTTCTTAAAAATTTCATGGACAAAGATTAAGGACTTAGGAGAAAAAAAATAACTAATATCCAGTAATCACTGGATCACATGTTACAAGCAGTGGGAAAAATGTGGAGGGGTGTGCCCAAACATTGGGAGATCAGCTCAGTATGTGCATAGTACAGTATTTGACATTTGAGAGATCCAAATTGTATCTAGTTTCAGAAGTCACTGGCTTTTTACTGTGCAAATTTTGCATACCTTTTTTTTGTAGAACAGTATTTTAGTTTGATGGACATATAATTCTGAATAGCTTTGACCCTTGTAGCCATTTCAGCTACACATTTTGTATTCCTCATTGCATTTTTTCTTTGGTGTTGCAGCACTAATCAAAGATAAGAAATTGTAATTGTCTCCATTTGGAGTAATACCATGTATTCAAACAAAAAAAAATTGAGATGTTAGACTTGAACAGATATTAAATGCAGGCTTTCAAAACCATCACCTAGAAACCTTTCTAAGTTTCTATTTAATTCTAGAAATAGTCTAGTTCATAGATGTCTCTGATTGACATTGTCCATTTTCTGTCATCTTGTTATGTGTGTTCTGAGATGTGCACTGGACTCAGCCATGCAGAGCAGTTTAATTCTTGCATGTTACACCTTCTTGAGAGCTAGAAATGAGGAATTCTTTGCCTAGATGTGTCTATCATGTACTGATAGAATCAGGTTTGTGGATATGCTGCCACCTCCTTTTGAAATGCACGTGGAGGCAGAGGACTGAAGTGGTAGTGCTGATGTGTATTATATATACATATATAATGTATGATATATATATTTACATCATATGATGATGTGTATCTAATCACCTAGGGGCTATAACCATTACAGAAATTTGGGATATTTGGCTTCAGTTCCACCACATTGACTGAAGGATGTCAAACCCACACTCCCACCTCTTAGGCAGCAATCATGTTCAAAGTTTTTCTGGGTTCACAGTTTTCCAGCCCTGCTACTGAGCCTCTGTATTGTGCAGCAGTATGCTCAGGGTTTTTCAGGACAAAGAGAGCCTGGATATATAGCTTGAGATTGTTCAAAATACAGAAATTGAGGCTTAAGAGCTGGAATCCAGGACTCCCCTTGGCAAGTGAATGTTTTAGCTACAGGCTGTTGGGGTGTTAAGGCCTTAACTGTCTTGCCTTGGGCTTCATTGTAGGAATGGATTGGAAACAAAGCTTGAGTGCAAGACTCCTGAGTCCTTCCTTAGCTAATCCTTTAATCATTACTCATTTTTTTTTTCAGTGAGAATGCCTTAGTATTGAACACTTCTGCAGCTGTGTCAGATTCTTCTGTATCCTCAAGGAAAGGCAGCAAGCACCCCACTCTGAAGCTGAGAGCTCTTGCAGGAGCCCCGAGGACTCATCATAATCACACTACCCCAGCTGTTGGTAAAAACACTTGTAAATGCAATGCAATGTTTCAAGAACTAAAGAAAAAGTACATAATTGAATTAATTTATTATGTTACTTAATGAAATAAGGCATTTTTCATCTTTTCCAATACAATAGGAGGTACTGTTCTAGCATCTGCTCCTAAGTTCAAGTCTTCATCTTCACCTCAGAGAAGGCAAAACTTAGCAGCAAACCCTACAAAAAAAGAGTCCTTCCAGGTGAGCCAGAAAACAGACTTACCATGATGAATTTTAAGTGCTCTTTTAAAGTAATAATTAATAATTTATTTAAGAAATCTTTTTCTTTAGTTGTTAGTTGCTGTCTTAAAATTGTCAGTATCTGTGACTAAAAAAGGCATGTCTGAATACTTAGGGTTTTTTAGGGTGTCAAACAAATGAGTTGAGACTACTGGAGTGAGATTAGATATGTTTCATTTTGCCCTCTTTGGCTAAATGCACAGGATCCATTTACAGAAAAATAAAAAAGTTGCCAGTAGAATTTTCCCTTAATGTTACTGTAGCCATTGATATATGGCACAACTCCAGATTGCTTGAGTTGGAAGAAATTCAAGAGGGAGAGGTTGGGTGCTTATTTAAAAGGTAGGTTAATGTGCCATAATAGTTTCACTTTTCCATTACTTCTGTGCTGCTTTTACTTTACTTGCAGCTTTGGTAGTTACTTAAAGAAAAATAGAAACATTTAGGAGTAGTTATTCTCAAAATTTTGGTAGTTGTTTGTCAAGTTGTGCTTGCACTGTGTTGTACAAAGAGATCTACCATTTGACTGCATACATCCTCTGCAGTAAGTTCTGTAACAGAAGCAGGACAATTGCATGAGTTGATTATGTAAAATCTAAAAAATCACACTTTTAGAAAATAAGCTCTTGGTTTGATCTGATTAGATTACTTTCAGTCCATGTTAAATACTTTTTATTAGGAACAGATTTTCTTTACACTCACAAGCTTGGAATACTTTTTCTTTTAGTACTTGCATGAGAAGTATAAAATTGTACAGTCAACATTTGCTGCATATGTGAGAGTCTGTACTTGGAGACTGTATATGAGATGTTGTGGTTTTGTGCTTTTTATGATCCTTCCTTTTTTTTCCTTTCTATTACGTTTGTAGCCTGATGTGAAAATGGAAGCCACTTCACTCTTTAACTCTGCACCTGCTGGGCTGGGAACTGTGGATCCTCTGCCACTTAGGCAGGATCAGTGGCCTCATAAAAGGGTTGCTGATGAACAAGTTTCTCTTGCTTCAGCCCATCAAGAGCAGTCAAAGTCAGCAAAAAGCTGCTCTGTGCCTTGCTGGAGTCCCTCTCATCGTATTCAAGGGACTCTTAAGGATCCAGAATTCCAGCATAATGGTGGGTTTTGTTTATTAAGTCTGTGTTAAACTGATGCAGGATGTAAGTGACTACTGTGCAGTGCTTAGGCCAAGAGGTGCTGAGCTTGCTGCCTTACAGTATCTACAAAGATTGTGCTGTTTAAAAACAAAAGCTTTTTAACTATATGGTTTGTTAGTCTTGCTGAGGAAATGTGTACAACATCCATCTTAGTTTCAGATTCCACTGATATCACTGTATTACAGTGATCAGTTTGTTGTCTGATTTTGCTTTATTAATTTCAATAAATACTACTCATGAGAATAATTTGGTTTAGCATGAACAGCTCTAAATTTTAATATTTAAGCTGCAACTGGATGGTGTGACACTCTTCCAGCTGCAATTGCTAACTGCAGTGTGTAAGTGGGACCTCTATGATGTAGTATTATTTTGGAAGAATAGTGGATTTCTGAGAGGTAAGCTGCTTAAAATTATTCCTGCAGGATAAGGAAACTAGAAAACTATGTCTATAAGGTTTATTGGATATTGAGAAAAACCTTTTCTTGGCTGAGGAGGGATTTGTGCTGAAGCATTTCAAAAGTGTTTAACAATGTTTAAGAGTACTGGGGATGTAAATTTGATAAAGAAAAGACTTCTTGTCCTCTTAGTCTCCATTCTGGTAAGATTTCCCACAGCTGCTTCAGGTCCCACAATGCTTGGACTTTTGATTACAGAGATTAGCTAAAAGAAGTATTTCTATTCTAGAACAGGACATGCAGTTGTCAAGTTAAGCAGGAAGGTGAAATGCAGATAATTTCCTCAGAAAGGTTAAAATTTGCTGGTTTCTAGTTCTGCACCTTGAGTGCAGTTCATTAAGTGACTTGTAGCATGTACCAAAGAATGGTGTCTTGAGAAGAATGCAGTGGAGCAAGATTATTTTACCTCATCTTAGGGTAAGGAGTCTGGTAGAATTTTCCTGCGGGCTATTTATAAGACTCTTGTTTTGGAAATAATGTTACAAAATTTTTAGATGGTCTAAAATTAAATATTATCTTTGGTCTGTTTTGAAATTATTCAAAACTGTGCCTTTTGACTTTTTGTCCTAGGGAATCTTGGCAATCCAAAAGCGAGAACTTTCCAATTGCCCCTTCGGGAAAGAAACCGTAATGATGAAGGTATTTCTTGTCCCAAAGTATTATTGTAAATCATGTATGTAGCCTAAATAAATTTTAACTTCTGCATTAATGTGAGATGTTTCTGAATGCAGTAAGTAATGCTGGTTTATGTGCTTGCCTGAATAGCTGTGGTATATTTTATCAAAATAATTTGAGCATGTTCAACCTAGTAATCTGAAGTAGGAATATGAAGGTTTAGGGAATATGATTAAACCATTAAATGTGGCTGAAAATTAGCAGACCATTGTGGCTCTCGATATGGTTACTGTAGGTTGGTTAGTTCCATACCTTAAATTGTTTCCTGCCCACACATTTTTAAGCTTTTGTGTTGATAGCGACCAAGAGAAACTGCAACACGGCCCAAATTGCAGCTGGAGTAACTTTGGTTGCAACTTAAGGTAGCACAAACTTCAGGATAAAGGTTTTGCATCTGAGACTTTAGCCCCAGATGTGCAACATGAAATGATCCCTCTTGACTTTAATTTTCCCACCTGTCCTCTGCTCAGTGTGTTAGGGGTGCTGCTATTCTGATTGGTGTTTTGGGCTTTTTTTTAATGTTTATTTTAAAGTTAATCTACGAGAGCAGCCATTGTGCAGCTGCATCTTCTTGGCCTTTTTGTGGGCAGACACAAATAAACTCTTTCAGTAGCATGAGTCAACCAAAGGCACTGTATCTGCCATACACTTTTTCTTAGTGTGGTGTCTGAAGTTGAGCCTGGTGTGGTGCTGTGCTAGTTGCAATCACCTGGTTTGGTTCAGCTCAGACTATGGCAGAGCAGGTTTATATCTGAATCTGATTGCAGTTTATTTATAGTTATACCACCAAAAGCTTATTTTTGTACCCCTTGGCGCTTCTTTGCTCCTTGGGTTTTAACCAAGATTCAGGCTGATTCTCTGTTTTACTCATTGCAGTTGGCTGCAAAATATGTGGGTGGTGCAGATGGCTCAGCCAAGCTTCTGTGCAACTGCATAAAACATGCAAAATCCTGTAGTACTCTGCAGCTTGCTGCACACAGATTGCTGCCCACAGCTTAAATGCTGTAGCTGCTGTTTCTTTTTTATTTTTCCCTGTGAGCTGAATGGTACTGTATGAACTTGCAGAAACAGGTGAAATGTGCCAGCTCCCAGATACTTTGTATGCCCATATTTGTTCAGGTACAAACTTGGGAGTTATTCCAATGACATGTCGGTTTGCAGAAGTGCAGTTTGCAGTTTTCTTATACATGGGAATATAGTTGTTATACATAGTGTGTGATCCTGTTACAGGCTGTTAGGTTCACTGTATTTTAAGAATTTAGAAACTCTGCTGAAAAGTTAATTCAAACACTGACAGAATATTGGTGCTGTTTGGATTGAATTGAGGAGTTTTTCCTGGATTTTTTTTTGTTGGTGACACGTCTGGTGGCTAGTGATACAGTTCTTTCTAATCCATTGCAGGAGAATGCGTGTAATTAAGGTCATTTTTCATAGAGGCCATCTTGACAGACCTGTAGCAACATTTTAATAATGCTGTTGAAGAATTATAATGCTCTTTATCAGGCAAGCAACATCAAGACTGATTAGTGTTAGGAGTTTTACTGTGTGTGAAATGGACCCTGTATTTCAAAGGAAGACCCTCCAAAAGTATATTTCTAAGGCCTGCTTCTTCTTGTCTTTGTGGTAAACTTCTGTTTTCTTCAGAAGACATGTTCCTTTTAACAGCTTTTGGCACACTAGCTGGATTTGGCACAGAAGGGCTCTTCTTAGCAGCATGGGTTCTGATATTTTAGTCATATTATTCTAAGGTTGTCTGCTTTGCTTGAAGCAGTGGATTGCTTTCAAGAATATGTCATTACCAGAGTGTAATCTATATAGATTTCAGTGGCAGAGGAACAATTCCTGAGGTCTTCTGACTCAGGAGAGTAAAGATCAAGGTGGCTTGGAGAATTGGGCAATTCCCAGGTGAACAGAGGGGTCTCATTCTGGAGTTTCTCAAGAGGTGGGCACGTAACTCTCTTAAACTTACCTAACATACTAGAGGCTTCCTTGTGAGTCTCTTCTCCAGCGTGTCAGTTGCCAAGTAATTGAATTGAAGTGTATTGTGATACTATTTTAGCATCCATTGTGAAAGAGGGCATAAAAAATATTCAAAAAAAATGTCAGCTGTGTTTGAATATGTATGTTTAATCTTCCTATTTACTTTTTCCCTTGCGTTACCACAGATGACAGGCTGTCTCAGATTTCTGCTCGCTCAGCAGCATCTAGTTCTCTTGCTTCTCAGATCCTGGAACGAGCTCAGAAGAGGAAGGATTTCTGGGGCAAGGCATAGTCTCTCCTTCCTGTTGTATAGAAACTATTCAGTAAAATGATTTATTTTGTATAGCTTGTAGTGTACATTTTAAAAAATTGTGATTGTTGGTTTCACACAGCATCCTTTCACTTAGCATTGATACTTCTCAGATCCTGGAACGAGCTCAGAAGAGGAAGGATTTCTGGGGCAAGGCATAGTCTCTCCTTCCTGTTGTATAGAAACTATTCAGTAAAATGATTTATTTTGTATAGCTTGTAGTGTACATTTTAAAAAATTGTGATTGTTGGTTTCACACAGCATCCTTTCACTTACCATTGATACGGCTCAAGTTTTAGGACCTGGCATCCCAATTGAAAATTAAGTATTTAAACTGATGTTGTTGAAAATTAACGTTCTTTATATCTGAGAGTTAGGTCTTAATTCACTCTGTTACAACAGCCTTGTGAGGCTTTTTTTTACAGTGCCATGTCACCTTTTGACACTGAGATAATTATTTTTTTACGGAACCTGTGTGTGACTTTTCAAGGTATTTGCTGCAGTCATGCAGTATGACCTGGACCAGTATTTAGGGGCAACACCATCGTTCATCAAATATCTCAGTTCCTTTATTTTATCAAGTTATCTTAAGGGCAGCTGTGGTATATGCATTTATGTTACTGTATGAATTGTCAGCATAACACAGTGCTGTAACAAAGAGTTACTTTTACTACTTACTACTGTTAACCTTTTACCAAAAAATTCTAATTTCTTAATGACACTTACATAGATTGTCATTAACTGTAGAACACACAGGAGTTTAAGAAAAGCGAAGCATTATGGTTTGTTCACTGTCCACAGGTTTTTGGCCAGGATGACTGTCAGAGTTCAGAGTGTACAATACTGCAATTTGTCAGCTATACTAATATGAATGCTTGTCTCGTCAACTAAGAGCCATGTTAATTTCAGCTTCTCTAGAAAAAGCAAATTCAGCCACCTTAACCAGTGGTGTTCCCCAGTTCCACTTCAAACTCAGGTATTTAGGACTAGTGATCTCTTCAAATAAACTCAAAAGAATGTTTTTTTTCCTTGACTTTTATATTTTAATTACCTCTTATCTTAGTTTCCTGTTTTGAGGAGACTGATTATGATTGTTACATTATGATTGTTACATGTTGCATTATGATTGTTACAGTGAAAAGTGTCTGTGATTTATGCTGACAGCTCATTTTATCTTTCCAAGTGATGCAGACAAGATAAATGAAGTAGAGGAAATATGTGGCTAGCAAGCAGTTTAGTTCTCTGTGTGGCTTCAGGTTTTAATACTACTTTATTTGAAAATTTTGTACAAGAACAATTTGAAATTTGTACACACTTGATTGCATTTTGATTTTGTATGTAATTATGTATGCATATTACTGAAAATAAAAATGGTTGTTTGCTTTGTTTCTATTTAAGTCATGCTGGATAATTTGGCAGAGCCTATTACATTGGCACTTCTCTGTTCTCTGTTTCACCTGTTCAGCTCGAATATCTGCAGACTTAAGAAAGACGTTACCTCAGAGCTGATCTTCAGAAAGAGTAATTTATTGAAGCTAGATATGTTGACCCTAGAAATCAGAACTGGCTACAGGTATTCTAAATGGTGACTTGCAGCAGATGGGTGTTACACATGCTGGAAAGGCTGCAATGCCCAAAGGGTCAGTCCCCAATGAATTATTTAAAGAGCAAGTGAATTAGTGCTGTCCAGTACTGATGATGTTAGAAAAGGGTGTTTGCTTCTTCCAGAAATTGTATGTTACAGGGGCTTCCTACCAGTGGACTTGTTTGAAACAAATCAAGGTATTTTATTTTATCTCAAGGGCTTCTGGGATTGTTCTGTGGTGTTCACTTAATGTGTAAGTTATAATTGATCATAAAATTTCTACTGAAAGGGAGAATGTGCAACAGCATTGATGAAAATTTCCATTTTTCCTCTAAAATGATCGTTTTATATTGGAAAACTTAATGGCTAAAAGGGGAAATATTTTTTTTTCACGATGATATGTTACTGTGATGTGGGTGCATTGATTTTGAAGTACCTATCTACATTATTCATATCACCATGTTCTCCTTGTTTTCCTGGCCAAGAGCTCTCATCATCTGTTATTTCTCTGTGATACCTGTTAATTGACTTTTATGAACTATGTCCTCTTTCTTTGTTTTTTCCATGTTTGCCTAGTTTTCCTGGCTGTCTGACAGCTCTGTCAAGAGTTTTTGTGCAGGTCTGATTTTGAGGCCTGTAAGTGGCAGATACTATAACACCATATGTGCCAGTGTTGCTTACAGTGTTGTCTGTGGTGGCACAGGTGAGTCTGGTACATCTGAGGCAGCTCAGTTTGTCAGATGTGTGCAGTATGGCTCATGTGTATTGATTTCTGCCAGGCAGAGAATAGCTATGGTAAAGGGGGGACACATTTTTGTTGCATAGGGGTACACACCAATTTAGATGTTGGAATGAAAGTTCATGGTGTCTCACACATCACTGGACATTATTTCCCATCTAAACAACTTCTAGTATGTGCCTGAAATAATCTTATTGAATTACTTCTGGACAGAGATTTTCAAAGGGAAGTGTAGACAAAATACCTGGTTTTGAGTTACACTAGTGCAAAGCTTCTGAAGTGTGTGCTGTGGTCTTCAAAGTAGATGTAAAATTCTTTATGTTCAAGAGGAATTTTGGTTTTTCTAAATATTTCAGACCAGCCTTCAAACATATTTCCTGTTGTGCTTTCAAGCAAGCTGAACGTGGAAAAAATGTTCAAAAGTGCACCCTTTATTAATAATTACAAGTGTGTGCTGTGCACTGAATATGTATTGTTTTCTGTCAAGGAAACTTTAGAAAAATAGGGAGGAAGGCAGCTGTCAATAGGAGATGTATCTCAGGAATAAACAACTTTGTGAGCTTGTCAACTCAAGGTCAAGATTTACAAAACCAGCACTAATAACTGACCCAGTCAGTAAGTCTGAATGTCTTCAGCTGTTCCCAACTTGTCGCCAGCTGGTCAAGGGAGGTGAGGGAACACCTCATTGCAGTCTGCAACTTCCTTGTGAGTGAAAGAGGAGGGACAGACACTGATCTCTTCAATGTGGTGCCCAGTGACAGGACCCAAGGGAATGGCCTAAGGATGTGTCAGGGGAGGTTTAGGTTGGATGTTATAAAAAGGTTCTTCACCCAGAGGGTGGTAGGGCACTGGAACAGCTCCCCAGGGCAGTGGTCAGAGCACCAAACCTGTCTGAGTTCAAGAAGCATTTGGACAATGCTCTCAGGCATAGGGAGTGACTCTGGGAATGGTGCTGTGCAGGGCCAGGAGCTGGACTTGGTGATCCTTGTGGGTCCCTTCCAACTCAGCTTACTCTCTGATTCTCTAACTGGTTTTGCATATACAGTCTGAATTAAGTCACAAAGCCACTCAGTAAGTAGTCATCTAGTGTTACTTTAATCACTATGAGTATGTTTTGTAGGGGTTTTTCAGATTAATACATGCACATCTACTAAATTGCTGATGGATTCCTATGTGGTGAGTAACAACCTTCTGAAAACAAGTTTGGCTTTACCAATGTCAGGTAGCTGGAGTTCCCCTCTGCACCCAAGGGCCACAGCCCCAAAACCCAGTGTGTGATGCTGTAAGGTGAAAGGAAATGAAATTATTTACCACCAGCTTTCTTCTTCACTCAAAAATTCCAGGTCCTAATACATTCTCCTAATCTGACTTCTGGTGTCATTGCTCTCTGGCAGGTAACAGTGGAAGAATTGCGCAGAATTTTGCAAACTGTCTTATAATTCAAAATCCAGTAATAAACCGTTACTCAGGTTAAGAAATTGCCCCAGCACTTTGGTTGACCAAGTACTAGCAGTTTTATCATGTAATAGATTAATTATATGAAGCCATTTTGAAGGGAAGTAACACTATTTGAGGTGAAGTACTAGTGCTCAGACACTGCACATATACCTGCACTTCCCCTGAGACTCTGAGCTCAGCATGTCTGAGAGTGTGCCCCTGGCAGCTCAGTTATTCACTACAACAGAGCCATTAGAGAAGGTGACAGCTCTCATGTCACTAACAGCAGCTTTCCAACTTGTATCCATCCCCAGGAAGCCAACAGCCCCTGCCCCAGCCCTTCCCCAGATGAGTGTACTGCTATTGACAATCCCCCAAGAGAGTTCTGTGAGTCAATGAGTTTCCTCTTGGAGTAGAATCATTGTAAAGAATGTGAGATTTATGGGGCCAGAAAAAATAGCTACAGCATAGGAATTATGATGCTGTTTTCCTGTTACCTGTTTTTAGCTATGTGTCGTGTAAGCTAAAATCCACAAACAGGCTGGAGCCAACTTCCCCCGGAAACACAAACAACCATTCCTCACAAGAGCACCATTCTGGGAACTCACAGGCCCACTCTAGCTGAGCTGAGCCTCAGCAGGTTTCCCTAGTGCACACAGACAACCTTGCAAGAGCTGGGCACCCAGTTCTCCAGAACAGGGTGCATCTGCAGATTAAGTTTATGTGTCACAACAACCCAGTAACCAGAAAGGGGTCTAGAAAGGAGAAATCCAAAAGTACGTGCTTTCTGGGTCCTGCCAGGCATTCCTATTCTAATTCACAACCTAAAGTAGGTGCTTTGGAGACATCCCAGCACATGACAGTATTACACAAAGACACCTTGAGTTTCAGAAAAAATGATACATCTATATATACATATGTACACGCAGCCGTGATTTAATTGCAGCCAGAACTAAGCCCCACTCAGACATTCACCCACGCCCACTGGAATGAGATGGGGAAGAGAATCAGAAGAGCAAAACCTGTGGGTTAAGATAAGGACAGTTTAATAGGTAAAGCAAAATCCACACATGAGCAAAGCAAAATGAGGAATTCATTCACCAGTTCCCATGGTGAATGGGCAGGTAGGTATCCAGCCCCAGTCAAGCAGGGCTCCATCATGCATAATAGTTACTTGGGAAGAAAAACACCATCACTCAGAATGTCTCCCCACTTCCTTCCTCTTTCCCAGCTTTATGTGCTGAGCATGACACCACATGGTGTGGGATATGCCCTTGGTCAATTGGTGTCAGCTCTCCTGGCTGTGTCCCCTCGCAACTTCTTGTGCAACCCCAGCTTACATGTTAATGGAGAAGGGTGAAGAGCAGAAAAGATCTTGATCCCATGCCCAGCAATAAAGAAAACACCTCTGTATTATCAACATTATCTTCAGCACAATTTCAAAACAGATCCCCATACTAGCTGCTATGGAAAAAAATAACTGTTCCAGCACACACACACATATGTATACATACACAGAGAGTATATGTGTATATCAGATTTAAACACAGTTAAAAGGAAAAACTGTGAGGTCCACTTGAAACCTTCACAGTTTTGCCTTAGTTACCTCGCCATAAGATTCCCTGGCATAAATATAATGTCAGTAACATTTACAAAGCTGACATAGTTTACTAGAAAACATTATCATGACCTCTGAAGAAAGTGAGGAGTAAGAAGCTTGAGTTGTTCTTTGCGCCCTCCACTGAAGAACCATCAGCACTAAGCAGGATCTGCTGCTCTGGCTGTACCACCCAGCTCTCACTGCAAAGAGCAAGCTCTTGGCAAATGAGTGCTCTTGCTCTTGCACTTTTAACAGAGCCCCACGAATGCAACGAGTGATCCAACAGAAGCCGCAAAAGCTGTATGGAAACCAGGCCTTGCTTTCCCAAAGGATAGTCTTCAAAATGGCTTCATATAATTAATCTGTTGCATGATAAAACTGCTAGTACTTGGTGAACCAAGGTGCTGGGGCTATTTCTTAACCTGAACAACTGTTTCTTACTGGATTTTGAATTATAAGACAGTTTGCAAAATTCTGTTCCCATTTAGAGTGGTTTTCTCTGAGCTACAGTATGTCATTAATTCCACTTCATCATGTTACTGAGTCATGGCTGTGCAACCACACCACACATTGACAGGAAGCTCAAAAGTTTCAGTTCACCTGATCTGACTGTTCGCAAGACCTAGTTGGACACATGTAGGTCACAATATAAAATGGTAGTCTTGTAATATGTATGTGACTTTACACGTGAATTAAGAATTGCCATCTGGTGGAAGGGGTTAATAGTGGTGCCTCTGGTGCTGTGAAGCTGTGTGCACTGACATGGTCTCAATTCTCTTTTTTTTTCTCTGTGTGAACTGAGTGTTGACTGCTGTTGTTAAGTCTTATTAAAACTTCTTTATGTTTTACTGATGTTGGCAGGAGTTTTCTGAAGAAGCAAGACCGCTGGACTAGGATCTATTGCAGTTACACTGACACAGGGGTTTTTTGTTGTTGTTTTTCTATTAATTAGTTAATAATTTAGGGACTGCTGTAGAAGTTACTACCTCAGTGGTCCTGGTAATAACGTGGTAGTAACACATTAAGAACACTGGTAGCAGTAATACAGTGTTGTCTCAATGTATCTCTAGGTTGCTTTCTCTTGTATCTCCACTATATGAATTTTTTTGAAAATAAAGTTATTTAAAACAGAAGGGGGTTTTTTGTGTGTTTGTTTGTTTTGGTTGGGGGGTTTTTTTTGTTTGTTTTGTTTTGCATGTATATGGCTCTGGTTTTTATTTTGTTGGTGTTTCCCCCCCCTCCCCCCCCTCCCAGAATGTAACTTAAAATTGAGGCGATGACTTCCCTTCCTCTTGGATGTTTTATGATATGAAATACTAGCTTTATGATATAGCATCTTATACTTAGGAGACCCAAAAATTATGTAACAAAACCAAGTGAAGGTCAGAGACAAAGATCTTTGATGAAAGACCAGATATAAAAGCCAAAGTGTTACTGTCAGAGGAAATGTGTTACTCTGTGTTACAAAGATGTTACATCCAGGGAAGGTAGGAGATCGCACATCCTCAGCAAAAACCCTGAGTAAGCAGTGCCTGTGCTGAAAACTGTCTCCAGTCTTTTTCAATCACCTGATATTCCCAGGCTAAGCAATTTTATTGATGCTATTCATTCTTCTTCCAAAGGACTCACAGTTTCTTACATGACATTAAACCTATTAAAAAAAAAAAAAAGAAAAAAACGAGTCAAGCAGAAGTATGATGGTTGAATGCTACATGTCCTCTCCCAGTCTCTGTATTGGTACCATTTCCTCTGTAGAAACTGAATTCCTGCTGCCATTCCTAATTATTGTGCCCAGAAGACACTTGCCTGTGTACTATGTTTCCATAAGAATGGTTGCATTACAGGAAAGCTTATTTTCAAGTTTTGTAGGGAAGAATTTATTTCCATTACTGAGGTTTTCATTGCTGGGCAGAGAGCTGTCTAAAATAAGTTTACTGGATCTTGAGCTGAAACAATTTTATAGTCTACTTTGATCTTTGGAAGTTTGAAAGTCTGGACAAAAGCAGAGAAGAATTGAGATAAAATGGACATGACAGCTGCCTGCTTCACAAATGAGCTGGAGCAAAATGAGGGGATGAGTGTGACCTGAACCCTGAGACTGAGTGTTCAGTTTTAGGTGTTCCATGACCTATGGCCCATTCATACAAGGGTTTAAGGGGAGAGAATCTCACTGCCAAGGAAAAGATCCAAGAGCACAGTACACAGGCTCACTTTTTCACATGCCCACTCTTGACAGTATTTCCAGCCCAGTGGCCAGTCCTGACATTTCCAATAGTGGAGTATAATCCTGGCTGGTTGAAAATGTCCTAAAGCCCAAGAGAATTCCTGCATGCTGGTATGTTGCTGCTGATACACAACAGCTGAACATCAAAGTACAGTGTTGGTGCTCACCTGTGACCTCATTCAAAGTCAGAAGGAAGTGTCTGTGGCTTTAGAAGAAGATGTGATGCAGAGTTCCAGTCCTCCCCAAAAAATCTTCTCTCTTCAAAATGGGTCAACAAGTCATTGTCGAGAATATTTACCACTATGGTTTCTTAATGAATTAGGGAAGTTCCGTGTAATTAGACTTCAAAAGTTTATAGGTGAGTTACATGATAGGATAGACACTTAACTCTTGGCGCGGTACCAGGGAGAAAAAGTGACCTGTGAATAATTTCAAAATAATTCCCTTAATTAATTATACTTGAAAAAAAACCCAGAGAGTAATTTATAGAAGATTAAAGATCTTTGGCAAGTTTTAATTAAAATGAAAGCAGAGGACATGTATTTTCTTGTAAGAGTTTCATATTTTAAACAGTGTTACTAGCCTTAAATATTAAAAATACCATTAAACCTATTAAAAATCATTAAATAAGAAAGGGAAATTACTTCCCCCTCATTTTTCAGATGCATTTTTTTCAGTTTACTCTTTCTCCACAAAGCAAGACCCTCCAGTGATGGTTTCATCCAGAGTACCACATTTTAAATGAAAGGCAGCTTTCCTTCCACTGATATCTCCTGCTGTGCAGGTCAGGGTAGCCTGTTTGAGAAGGGGAATCTAACCAAGCAAATTCTCTGAGGCTTACCCTAAGTGATGCTTCAAGACCTTGTTTTTGAAAAGTCTATTGTATTTCCTCCTCAAACAAGAATAAAAATAAACTCTTCCTCAAATCTAGTAGAAAACACAGAGCTGAAGTCTCTTCTGGACTTCACCTGGGGACTGGTGTAAGATCCTGAAGCACTAGCACAGGTTTTCAGCCCCATCTTTCCATGGGATTTATGGCTGGGCGTGCATCTCCCATCCAGGGTGTGGTGAGCCAGGGAAAAGAGGTGCTAACTGTGGCTAGTCTTTGTTCAATGCAATCTCATAATAGAAATACAAGACCCTAGGAATGGGAAGCATATTTCCACTTCCAAAGAAATCCTATTGATGTGTTACAAGGAACTACTGAAGCCATGACTGTGGCTACACCATAGCTCTGTGGCACCAATAGTCCTGGGAAGAGGCCAGGAATGATCTGATGAACATGGGAAATGTAAAGTCTGCTGTGCTAGTGTCCAATAACATCTTCGCTGTTTGCTTTTGGGCTGGACCATACTCAGAGTAAGCTAGAGGGATGAAAGTTAGTTGTAACTCACAGCTGCTAACAAAAAGATAAATAATGCAAAAGCTTTAGCAATGTCATAAAAACAGAATTTACAAAACATGAATTAATGAATTTGAAATATGCATTGCAGCATCTCAGTGTTTGGAAAGTAGCAAGGTAAACTGAACAACTGAAACAGCCTCAGAAGGAGGACATGATGGCAAAACCAAAAAGTAGCATGGCTGAGATGGCTAACAGTACAGATGGGAGGCTAACTTAAGGTCTTCTATGGAAATAGGCATGTCCCAGTGTATGGTTTGAAATAAAAGAGCAGGAAGACAGAAGAGATGCTGTAATTACTGCATAGGAAGGGGCAGAAGAAGGATTCATCATCTAATTCCCCATTAATCTGCCTGATTTTGTTTAAATATCCATCAGGACAAGGGACGAGGTGTGCTCCTCATGGTGGTTTGAACTGATGGGCGTGGCACAGCTCCTGCTTAGGTCATGCACCCTTTCCATGGGCTTGGAGCCACAAAAAGAGGTCAGGCAAGCTGGATCTGTGTCTGATGAGTGAGTGACCAAAGGGACGGAGAGGTAACATCTGCCAGAAGGACAAGAGGACAGGGGATCTGAATGCCTGTCCACAGCTCCTGTTGTGGGTATGGGACTCCAGTTCTGATGGATGAACTGGTGGAGAAACCTCAGTTAGAAGCAGACTTTGGTTATCAGACTGTGTTTAACACCTGGGGAGGAGTTAATGGAAATGCATTTCAGGGAGAGTCAATACTTCAGAGCAGCCTATCCATCAGGATTCTCCCAGTTTGGTCTTTACCATCTATCCTTTGGTTATGTAAAACTTAGCCTTTCATCTTCTCATTAACCTGTACCCCACTGGAATGATTAGCTTGAAATATAAGTGGTAAAGAGTTTAGAAATATATTCTTGAATAGCCTTGTGGTACATTTGGGTGTGAACTAGACTGTTGATATCCTGGGTCCAGACTCAGTTTCTGCTGCCTGCTGCAGTCAAGATGCTGTTGGAGGCTGGTCATGGGAATGGGGACCTGAGAGGGGCATGGAAAAGGAGGTGGTGATGATGGCTCCAGGGCTCAGCTTCAAGGGCACAGATCTGTGCAGCATCGATGTAGCAGATGTCTAAGGGCAGCTGAGGCAGGACTGAGACATGGAGGGATAAATTCATGCCACAGAGGCATCAGAGGAGGCTGATGCCTAACTGCTTCCTTTCAGGTGTCAGAAAAATTCTGGGCATTTCAGACCATGAGGTTAGGTTGAAAATGGCTCTTGTCCTGAGCACCTGAGGCACAAAGAATGGAGCCCAGCCAGATGGATGCCCACCCTCAGAGCTCTCAGATATCCACTCTCAGAGGCAGAGCTGAAGCCTTGGTTTTCCAGATCTCTTTTCTCCTGTTTGTCACCTGTGTGCCTTGTGGGTATTAGAAAACCAGGAGTTTACATTTGTACCAGTTCTGTCTTCTCATGCATTACCATCTACAGATGGGTTGAAAATTACTGTCTAAAGAGTGCAGTGTCCTGTTTGGAACACTACATGGCATTTCAGACTGAAGGTGCAGCACTGCCTCCATGTTAGCAGAAGAGCCTTAGGAACATGGAAATCACCTGGATGGATACATGACCACAGCTCTGGTCATTATACCAGATTACAGCCTTAAATACAGATGATATTTTTGAAATAGGGAATTTGGAAATCAGGCACGTGATAAATGTAGTGTTGATCCTACACAGTTTCTGATCTCCAGGGAGGATTGCACAGTGATGTGCAGATGGCCCATGACTCCAGTGGGCCACTGCGTGGGGAAGGTATTTTTCAGGGTAGGAGCCACAGGTGCTTTGGTTCTGACACAGTCTCTGATCACTTGTGTGCACCAGTCAGCAGCAGTGAAACCAGTCTCGTACCACAGAAGATTTGATGGTTTTCTGCCATCAAATTGTCAATCAAGTGAGTGTGTAATAATTAGGACAGGAGGCACAAACTCCTACAATTCTCAAATATTTTTATGCAAAAATAAGTCAGGATTCCTACCCTGGTAAAAGCCCCTACTTTGCCCCACATGAATATTTGGGTTTTTTTATAGGAAACTAAACATTATGATGGCCTTGAAGTTGTATTTGTGGGTTTTGAAGTGGTTAGGTAGTTCTCAGAAGAGGATACTTACAAGTAAGAGACTTGCTGATGTCATTTTTATTTCACCACCAGTACCCCAAAAAAAAAAAAGCTGAGAAAGACGTTGGTGGCCCTATATAAGGTGCACCTCACCTCCTGCAGAACACATCAAGAATCACAGCAAAGGTAAGGCTTGCAGCCCTTGTGCTGCTCTCACTTTGACCTGCTCTCCTTGGTGCTAACGCTGCCTTGTCTCCTCTCAGCAGTGCTGAGCCCGCTCTGCAGCCGCTGGGACAGACGCTGTCAGACCCTGAGCCATGGCCTCCCTGCACACCTTGGCCAACAGCTTCCCAGCATGGATGTTCTTCTGCTGCTGTTGCTGTCTGCCTCTTCTTCTCACCAGCTCTCTGCCTCTGAAAGGGGCTCCCAGTGCCCATCATGCCTGCAGGCTCAGGAAGATCCATTTCCAGCAGCCCTACATCAGGAATCGCACCTACACCTTGGCCAAAACGGTACAGTCATTGTGTGTCCTTCGTGGTGGGATCTGAGGACCTACTCCTCTCTTGGTGCCTCTAGCCTTTGGCATTCCTCCCTCTCTCCCCTGAAAAAAACCAATGGATTTGCAGTTAAGGCAGAGGTTGGGTGTGTGGAGCAGGTCTATTGCCTGCTGGCTGTGTAGGCAGGGGAAGCTGCTGCTGCCTCTCCTCCTGCTGCTCGCCAAGGGAAAGGCAGCCCCTGGAACAGCACAGCTGCTTCTTGTCAAGCAGCTGCTGCCAAAGTGGGTAAATTGTGAAATACGACATTAAATTTCTGAGTGTGCTCAGGCCATTTGGAGCTGGGCCTGTCCATGACTCCAGTCACAGCCAAGCAGATGCTCAGGTGTCCTAGAGTGCTCTGCCAGGGCAGGTTTCCTGGCTGCTTTTGCCATGGGTGGGTGTCCCTGGGTGCACACCATCGAGCACCTCCCTGCAGCACTGTGGGCCACTGTGAGGTCGGCCACCTGCAGTATCTGGTTTAGTCACCCATAACCACGACGACTTCTGACTTTTAACTGAGGGGTACAAGTTCAGACCTCAGCTTATTTATTTTCCTGTGATACTGACCTTGAATCTCACCCAGCTGAGGGGAGAAACAGACACGATGTCCAAGCTTATCTACCTGTAACAGACTGTGGTGTCCATTCCCTCATTTCACCTGCACTTTCATTGCTGATGAAAACTTCTGGGTTTATTATTAATTTTTCTGTAAGGTTCCCAACGCCACCTGACTCTTCCTTTTTCCTCTCAGGCCAGTGCCTCAGACAAGGACACAGACAACAGATTGATTGGGCAGCAGCTCTTTGTTAATATCAGGGTAAGCCTTACATGAGGAATCTGTTCTTTGTATCCCTCTGCAGCACTTATGATCTCTTGCCTTGATTTAACATTGATTTACTTTCATACATAGGAAAACAACCGCTGCTACATGATGAAGAGGGTTGTGGAGCTCGTAGTAAAAGATGTTCTCCTCACTGAAGTCAAGAGCCAGTACCCTCATGTTGAGGAGGTGGCACAGTTCTTGGCATCCCTTACCTCAGAGCTGAGCAGCTGTGTGAGTAACACTGGGTTTCTTTCCCTCCGACTCTCATTGCTGCTCCTAAATCTCAGAATGCTACAAGCAGTGTCAAAAGGCAGTGATATGAAAGGAAACCTCAGATCAAAGATATGAAAGTCAGAGTTAATAGAAAGGTGTGAAAAAGAAAAAAATAGTACATCGCTGCATATAGCTGTCCATCTTATGTCTGATGTTTCCTTTCTTTTAGCAATCCTCAGGAAAGAGAGACCACATTGAAAATAACCTGGAACAAATGAAGAACAAAATGGAACAGGTACATCTTCCCCAGACATTAAGAAAAAGCAGTTTCAAACCACAGTCCTTTAGCTGGATTAAGGCTGACCTAATTATGAAACAAACTCGAGATTATTTAGGATGTGAAGCCTACAAGGGCATTAAATAGGAGATTATTGGTATTTCCCCTTCTAGCCCTCCCTCACTTGTCCTGTTAGCTCTCTGCACATGTTATGGGAATTTGAACCTTAAAAAATTAGGTTTTAGGAAACTTATATCCTAGTCTAGATTTGAACAAACTGGTTTATATCTTATGATATAATGACACTGGCAGAATTGTGTAAGAGAATTAGGAAAGTAAATTATTGATTCAGTTTCTGTGACAATCCTAATTTCAACTTTCAAAAAAAAAAAAACCCTATTTGTTAAGATTTGCATTCTGCTCTTTTCTAGTTGGGAGAAAATGGAAAGACTAAAGCCATTGGAGAGCTGGATTTACTGTTTGACTACATGGAAAATGCCTGTACTGATGCCCCAAAGAAGGGAGGGAACAAGAAGAAAAATTGAAAAAATTCTGGATCAGGCTTGAAGAGATGTCTCTGCAGATCTCTTGCAATAACTCAAATTAATTAGCTGCAACTATGTCCATTCCCCCAGATGCAGTATATTTTTCACTTGTGTCAAAACTAGAAAACTAAGTGGGCAGAGACAGGATGGATATTGCTGCCTTCTTTGAAAATGAAAACTCCAGGACATTTCCTCTTGATTGAAATGCAGGGCATTACTTATTTTTGAAAGCACTGTTCTGTCCTCCTCGTCCCCATAGGAATGAGGCAACCATTTCTGTCTTTTATACACTGAAATTTGACACCTATGAATCAGCTTTGTTTAAGGCAGTGATGTTTTGATGTGATGTTTTAGCCAGGATATTTTGAGCCTCCTAGTTGGAAATCTCTTTTGCATATGTTGCCCCCTTCTGACCTTTGCCTGAAAAGTTGGTATTTCAGAGTATTTCAGAAATAATTTTTGTCATTTGTATTTAATTGTAACTTATTTTAAGGTAATAATTATAAAATACTTTTATTTATATGGATTAATTGAAAAATATACAAGGAAATGTATTTATGAAGCTTTACCAGAAATTAACACTGCTGTGTGATATTTATATGCAGATGGAACATTTTATAAATGCTTTAATTTATTTTAATAAATATTTTGGTCCTCAAATATTGCCATTTGCAGAGCTTTTTGTCTTTTCTTCAAACACAAGGGAGATGACACACATTGCACCTGTGGAGCTGCTGGACCAGTGGCTGTATTCTTGTGCCCAGGGAGGATGCAAGCTCTGCCTGGGGCTATGCTTCTTCACCATAAGCCTGAAATTCTGGCTTCTCACAGGCCAGGGCTTAGTAGGCAGCCTGTCAGTCAGCCTTTCTTGTAGGGGATGGTAGGAAAAATAGCATAATTCCTGAAAGTCATTCGTTTGGTTCACTGGTTCTGCCTCGGTACATACAGAGACAAGATCCCTCCTTGAATAGCTGCTGCTGAAAAGTCCCAAACTGTCCCCATGGGCCAGATGACACAGAGACAAACAGGCAGCAGCTGCTAATGAAAACTGAGAGCTCTGCATTCCCACTGCCCATCCACAGCATACTGAGCACAAATGGTGCTCTGCAGCATCAGGGATCTGAGAGCCCTTCAGAAGAGAATGCTTGGTGCCTATTCTCAACACAAACTCCAAGGCAGAAAAACCCCCCAAGTCCCTGAAGCACTGTTTAGTCTGTCATTATCCTGTCATGTCCTTCAGCAATGTCTCCTGGAAAGACAAAAGAGTTGCCCTGGTTTAGCCAGGGAAAATGGTGACTGGACCAAGCCTAAAGGGTGAAAAGCATCCAAATAATCAGAAATATGTAATAGCAGATTCCAGCAACTGCTGAAGTGTTCTTGAGTGAGGCCTTACCATTTATTCATCAGGGCAACAAGTATCATGTCTACATTTAAAAAATGTTGCTCCTGAGCCAGAGCAAACTAAAGATGGATTTAAAAGCATCCATCCGTACCTGTTTTGAACACAGTTTATGTGAACTGAAATCACAGCACTTTCTTGTGGGAAATCACATATTAGACCAGCATATGATCCATTTGGGTGATGGATGCCTGTTACAGGTCAAACTAGATTCATTCAACATGGTTTACTTTTCCCCACACTTTCATTTGCATATCACAAGACATGATTTACATGGCTATTCACAGTCAAGGCAGAAGTGGCCCATAAATGACAGGCAGCCAGGATCTGGTACTGCATGACAGTTTCAGGGATTTAACCTTTATTATATATTCAGTTTGGTATATATTTCCTTTCTTCTGGGATAAGGAATGATGCTTATCAAGAGCTATTGGCCAGCATCCTTTCTCTTATCATTCAAACTTGTGACAACCGACGGCAAAGGAAGGGAGTTTAAACACCAAGTGAATAGTTCACTTCACTGACCTTTGACATACACAGTCTTTCCTAGAACTACATCTGTCTCCCTTTACAGTCAGTGGAGGATAAGAGGAATTATACAGGTGTCATTTTCCTGGTCTGCATTGGAAGGTAATAAAGGTTGTGGCTTTGGGCAGGATAACACAGCTTTACTCTAAAAGTACCTGTTTTGTTCCTTAATGATAAATAAAGGCCAGACCATGAGCCACATACATGCTGTTCCTTGTTGATAAAATCGCTTCACAAATGGATGAATAACTTATTTCCTTCTTCTGCTTCCTTTAGGTCTCTTCTACACTGTCCTTACCGAGTTACCCTACCCAGAAATGTCAAATCAGTCTCAAGTTTTCCACACTGGGGCAGATTAAAATCTGTTTGTCCACAAAAGTGTAAAAATGAAGTTGACTAATTATTAACTTCTCCAAACCTAAAAGCCACCAGTTGGAAGATTCTACCACAGAAACCTCATGCGCTGGAGCCCTGGAAATGCCACACAGCAAAATTTGTAGAATTTCCTTCTCAGGTTTTCTTTCAGGGTATGTGTGACTTGAGGATGTGTGAAGGATGGTGGTGATGGTCAGTTTTGAACAAAGGAAGTAGAAGTCAGAGTAGGTTTCCCTTAAAGGGAGGAAATGTCTGGGACAAACAATTACTGATCAGAAGAAAATAAAAATGTAGTTTCAGTCAGGCAAGCTGGGTTTTAATCCAGTTAATAGTTCCAGCTCAAAAAAGGAAAATATTGCTGAAATATTTTGTTCTGATATTTTCTAAACAGTTAGTGTTTCGATTTTATGAGCATTTCTTTCAAAGGTTGAAAAGAGATTTGGAAGCAAAATGAGCTGTTTCATTTTGAGTTGGACAAGTGCTTTGAGCCTACACAAAATGAATAATTTTGGCTTAATTTTCTGGTTGGGCCACCAAAGAGAAACTCCATTATTCATGCAATTCTGGTTCCCGTTGCCCTATTTTAATTTCCATTTTCTGCCTCCAAGTCACGGACTGTTTGGAATTCCCAGAGATCCTTGACTAGCAACCTTAGGGAAAGCACCTGCTCCACATTGAGGGCACCTCCACTACAGGGGCTGCAGGACCTCTTCGTGGGCAAAAATTCACAGACCACTCTACTGTCAAATTTGCGTTTCATTGACTCTTCCTCCCCTTCTCTTACATTAGGTGATCAGAACAGGCACTTTTTTCCCCTACACAGATAGTTGTAAAACATTTATAAAACTGCCTCTGAAATGTCATATTGTGAAGAGAGAAGAACCCAAAGCATAAACAGAAGTTTCCACATCCTGCTGAGTAAGTATTGGTGACAGTTTAAGAAACATGTCTTAAATACATTGCCTGGAGCGTTACTCATTTAAGAGATTTAGATATTCAATGTGTGAATATATACTCCCCAAGTGACCTACAATAATACCGGGTTAATATTTCCAATTTGCTGCTGTAAGTATATTCTAGGCAATGCAAGATGTTGAAGCTACCTTGTTCATAAATCAGTGGCATGTGATTATGTCTGTTTGTGCTTTAAAGCACGCTTTGCTACACAATTAACTGCTCTGGAGGAGGTATGCACTGCAGTGAACAGCAGTAAATGCCTGACAAACTTTTCAGTCAAGGTAATGACCACAGAAAGAAGGAAAAACCTACAATGCAGTTCTGTGGGACCCTGGGTATTATTGGCAGGCCACTATCCAAAAAAAAAAAAAAAGTTACTTAGAATAACATATTTAAGATGGAAAGTGATGCAATCTCTCCAGGGATCCAGACCAGGGTTCTATTTCTAGCAAACATTCAAGAATGTTTGTTGGAAAGTCAGATTTGTGTGAGGTAACTAAATACAGACTATGTCAAGGCTGGTGGTGCTTCTGGGGCTACATATGATTCATAGCACATATCCATTTGTGACACCTTTTCATTGGTTAACACTGCAGACATTATCAGATTATCTGTATGAACTTCACCACTAACAAAAGTGCTAAACAGCAATGCAAGTGAAAGGATTTCTTCTCAAGCCTAGGAAATCACTCTCTCTGTTAACCTTTATATTACAAATCCCTAGCAAGTACACATATATCAATTTCTATAGTTTAATTTGGAATTCAATGATGAATGGTTTGAAAAGAAAAGATTCCTACCTCTTTCCTCCCCTAAGGAGAAATTAAAGTAAAAATTATATTGAGAAGAACCATTTATCCTCAGGAAACTAGCTCATGGGACCCAAATGTAAATATTTTTCCAGTATGAAGGATTAAAGCACAGCATTTAATATTTCCAGGATCTGGCCATTTTTCTTATCCAAGTTTGATTAAAAAAAAATAGGGCTATCTTCTAAACTAAAAATATTTTGTCTTCAGCTATGGGCAGCATGGATAAAAATATTTTGAAAAAAAGCAGACTCATGAATATGTATTTAACTGACTTACTTGAAACTGTTTTATGGTTGTTTTTTCAAGAACCAGTAAGGCTTTTCCCCTGGAAATTGTAGCCCTAGTTTCAAATGACTGAATGCAAAGTGATGTTGATTTCCAAAAACTGCAGAATTGCACCAATTTAAAGTTCTCTTTATTCTACAGTTTTTTCCAAAAGAAAGATTTCTGACTCCTGCTGCACATTTAAAGAATAATGATGATGTTCCTTAAGAAGTGAAAAGAATGGGGCAATCATGCATCTGTGGTAAAGTCTAAAAGCTGTGCAATCATGAAGATTGACTTTCTGATTAGGCCTTGTGATGTAAGAGCTCCCCAATGGATCAGTTCATCCTGTGTCTGGTCCTGCTCCACAGAAGGTAGAAAATAAGCTCCTGTTGACTCCAAAGGGTGTTAAGACTTGTTTGTGTATTTATAGGGTCAATTCTATTACCAGAAAAAAAAATTAAAAAGAAAGGTTTCAACATAGATAATGGAAGTGATGATTTGGACTGTTCTGATAAAAGGCTTTTTCATGAAAATCTTGTATTAACACTTGTTTGAGAAGCAGAGGTTCCAAAATAAAGTTTAGATGCTGCTTGTCTTTGCAGTGACCTTGTATTTATTGTTGGTCTAAAAATACCCAGACCTTATCCTACTTCTTACCAGAAACATCTGTAAAGTTTCTGGTTTGACCAGGTTTTCTCCTTCAGGAGTTATCCTTTATAATGTGAGTCCTGACAGTTTTGAATAGGGAAAGAAATTCCAGATTCTCTATTTTTCTTATGTTGGGACCAAATAAAGAAATGGTGTGACTAAAATTTAAGGTAGATATTACCAGATCTGGGGATGTTATCAGCTCTGGGCTTAGTTTTACTTTGACAGCTCAAAAAGAGAGTGTGCTTGTTTGTCAAGGACAGCATTTGGCAAAAAATATTACTGGTTTGTAGTCATTAATGTGAATATCAACACTGTATGCATTTCTCCTCTGTGTGATAGAGGTTCAATTCAGTTTAGGAAAGCATCTTGGCTTGATGGGAACCACGTGTGGCTCAGAAAATGCAGGACAGTTACTTGCACATGAGATATCTGGTTTAACTTGGCATGTGAGCTTGCAGCCTCCAAAACAGGGAGCTGCTCAGTGTTGTCACCATGCCCTCATTTAATATCTGCCAATGATTCAGTTCTTACCCGACTTGGATTTCTGGGAACTCAAAACAAATCAGTGACCAAGACTCTGATCCTGCAAATTGCTAAAGCACCACATATTCTCCTCATTTTGATAGTAGCCTCATATGAGTCATCTGCCCTAGCTTTGGTGCCAGAAAGCCAGCTAGCCTAGCAAAGCTGCACTGCTGCCCACGGGCAGAGCCCGTCCCTAGCCCTGTCAGCAGCAGGGCTGGCAGGCACGGGGAGCCTGGTGCATCCATCAGCCCTGTGAGATGTGTGTGACATGTGATGTGTGATGTGGGGTGTGTGACGTGTGACGTGTGACGTGTTATATGTGACGTGTGATGTGTGATGTGTGACATGTGACCTGTGATGCGTGGCGTGTGACGTGTGATGTGTTATATGTGATGTGTGGTGTGTGATGTGATGTGTGATGTGTGATGTGTGACATGTGATGTGTTAGATGTGATGTGTGTTGTGTGATGTGATGTGTGATGTGTGACGTGCGATGTGTGATGTGTGATGTGTTATATGTGATATATGATGTGTGATGTGTGATGTGATGTGTGATGTGTGACATGCGATGTGTGATGTGTTATATGTGATATATGATGTGTGATGAGCTCAGACTCAACACCGAGCTCAGACCCAACACCGAGCTCAGACCCAACCCCGAGCTCAGACCCAACACCAAGCTCAGACTCAGCACCCAGCCTCGGGGCTGTGGCTGGGCCTTGCATATCCCAGGCTTGGTGTGGTGCTCATGGGTCAAGCTAAGGGCAAGTGAAAGAACCAGAATGAAGAAGCTTTTTCTGTGCCATTTTACTTTGGAAATGTTTCAGCAGTAAGAATGTAACTGCATTAGATTTCAGTTTTCAGTTCCTAACTGTTTTCCATTGATACTTGCAGTTATGGACTTCACTTTCTGTTGGTAACCCAGTGTCACTGGTAATGAATAAATAAGAGAGAATGTTTTTAAGGGAGGTGAATATGTGATGTTTCTCTGAAAATAGGAAGACAGGAGCAACTCATTTTTTTCTGCACTGCTGAAGAGTAAATCAGAGAATTTCTTAGACTTGCAGCATGAAGTGTTGGCTGGCAGGCTTAGGCTTATTCTGTAACCTCATTATCAGAATCGAGATAAGAGAGACTGATAAATTACCTCCTGTTCCTTGCCGTATAAATAGCACATCAATAAAATGTTATGATATTGTGATAAATAAAATGTTTGCTTTCCCAAAGCAACGGAATAATAAAAATAAACTTTTATATGTTCAGAGGTTTGGGCAAACATTTCAGACCTAGAATACTTTGAAGGGCTTATCTGAGAGTTTTGAATCATGTTGTCTGAAGATCAAGGCAACAAATGTGGTTTTTATGGAGCTAAACAAAGCAAAATTTGGCACAAAAATGCCTTTTTTTCAAGAAAAGGAATTCTCATGTGCAAAAATTGCTTTCAGATAATCTAACCTAAGCCTGGAAATGTGAGGAAACCTTTCTCAACCCATGTGTATTTGGAACTGATAAAAGCTTCTTCACAAATAGGTACAAGTACTGAAAATTTGTACAGATGGGAAAAAGTAATTAAAATCAAGGCTGCCATGTGATTTTTCCAGCCTACACAGTGAAATATAGAATTAACCTCTTTTTGTTGATTTAAGTAATACAAATAATCAGAAAAAAATATGGCAAAGGATTTTTTTTAGTTTTTATTCTTTGTAGCAAATGGTATCTTTGAAGATTTTATTAAGTTTGAAAGGTCATTTTAACTTGATTTAAAAAATGTTTTTCTGCTTTTCTACACAAGAGTGATTTTCTTCTGGAAACTCAAAAGCTGGTCAGCCCAGCACTGATATTACATTAAAAAAAAGGTGTCCATTCATTGTTCTCTGCAAACCATAGCTTAAAAAGTTAGAAGTAGCTGTTTTCATATGGAGAACACTAAGGACTTACTAATTCATTTTGCTTCACTCCTACAAGTATGACATGATTTAAACTTCTGTCACAGTTACAATATGAATTGGATGTATGGGAGTTTGCAAAGTCAGTGCTGAGGTCTGTAACTGTAACTTTGCATATAAGGATTTTCTCAAAGCTCTACTAAATTTACAAATATTAAGAGATGTAATATTTCTCTTTTGTTCAAGAAACTCTTAAAGGAAGTATATGTTAAAAGACTTCTGTAATTTTAAGTGTTGTGCATGTGTTCACGTATTGTGCTACACACTAAGTAAATAATAGACCCTGGAAACAGACTAAAGAGTGAAACTCCAAACCAGCAATTATCCAGAATTAGATATAACCAGTACTCAACTTTCTTAGAAAGTTTCTTAGGTTTCTAAAATAAATTTCCTAAGTTTCTAAAATAAAGTTTTTCTGTTGTTTTAATTGGAAAAATCATCAAAAGTTTCCTGATCTAAAGTGAAAATTTCAATGGATATTTTGACATCTGTGGCATTTTTCTTTCTTTTTTTCTAGTTATTTTTTGTGATATTTTATTTTTCTATAACTTTTAGGAGTGTTTACAATGCAGTCTCTATTTTATAAATCCTGCCAAAAGAAACTCTTCTTTTACAGCACCATCAGGTACCTCTCTAATGACCTGTGCCATGGGATTCTACATGCTTTGGAACTTCTCATAAATAAATCATTATTTGTCTTCTATATATTTTCTAGCAAAGAGTGCCAGATGTGACCTTATCTGATAATTAAATAAGTAAAATTTCTCCCAGAATGTGCCTCTACTGATGGAGTTCATTGGAAGCAGCACTTCACAAAGAAGGAAGATGCACAGTGGGAAGTGGAAAGTCTGAAGCCATGAAGGTGCTGGGGAGATGGTTCCCTTGCAGCAGCCTCTGACTGAAGGGATCAAGGAAGCTTCTGAGGGAAAGAAAACAGAGGGAAACACATTCTTTGCCAGTGGGTTTAAGTTCACTAGAGGAGAGCAGCACTCCCAAACAGAAAATCCCTCAGGGAAATCACTTTGTTGCTTGCTGCACTGTTGCTTCTCTAGCTTTTGTTCTGTGCTTGTACACTGGGGAGTCAAGGTGGCAGTGCTGTGGGAGAGTCCAACAGAGGCGAGGATTTTGGAGCAAATCTCACTTGTGAGGGAGCTGACCTGAGAGATGACATGGCAAGTTTTTTACATTTTCATGTGCAGGAGATTTTCTTTGTTCAAAATTGCCTGACTAAAGCTAGGATTCAGCTTTCAGTAAGCAGAAAAACTTTAGCTCCAAACCAAATGGATGTCTTCACTTCTTTACTGAAGTGCAAGTATTCTCATTGCAAGCAATATTTCCTACATAGGGTTTTTGTTTGTTTGTTTGTTTGTTTGTTTGTTTTTAATGAAGGACTATTCTTACAAAAAAAAGAAAAAAAGAAAAAAAAGAAAGTGATTTTTCATATTGTGGTTCAATTTATTGCCTGGCATTAGCATGGGCATGTCAGCTGAGAGATTCAATGCCAGTCTTGCAGCCCAACTCCCAGGTGGTGTAACACATAGAGCTGTATGGGCAGCCTGTGCTGGCATTGCCAAGACACTCAGGAATGTCCTGGGTTAAGAGAACAGAGGGCAAAAAGGACTTTAAAAATATTTTGAAAAAAGAAGCAAGAATGAAGATTAAAAAAGATTGTGGGGAGAGAGAAAACTGACAAAATGGTGCACAAAAGTAGGAGGACAAGCTTTCCAGGATGAGAGTTGTGCCGTGCGAACTGACACACTTCTACCAACCCGGCAGCTGTGGACATCCTCCCCCAGAACTAGACCCAGGTTTCCATGAGGTTGGCTTTTTCCTTTTGTAATTTTAGTACAACCTTTTATTAATGCCATGACGACATTACAAGAGAAAGCAGGTCACAGACTTTTGAACACTCCTGCATGTCACAAGAGACGACAAGGAGTGTGGATTAGCCACGTCCCCACGTGGGAAGGCTGAGCTGTTATTGCTGGGCACATCTGTACACTCTGCAGAAATACTGCTGTGCAGGGATTTCCTACTGTGAGTTTTGTGGTGGCAAACAAATGCTCTCTAAAGAGTTTGGGGATTGAATCATTGTTGCTAAATGAGATCTCTTGACTGGTTGATGGGAACGATGCTCAAACATTTTTTCATATCTCTTTCTCTCATAATCTCTGTTCTCAAATGCAAGACTACATGTGTGTGACTAGTAAAGACTATATACATAAAGGTTTTATATAAAATTCAACTCCTTGTCCAACCAGAAAGTGATTACTAATTTTAACTACATAACTGGACATTTGAGATGTATCTTGACTATTACTCAAATAGCACTGAGCATTTTTCTGAAGCAATTGGCAATAAAAACTGCTACTGCTTAGAAAACTATTTTTTTATTTGTTGTCTATTTCTGTGCATAAATGCAAAATTTCAGTTCTAGTCCCTTGGTGGTTTCAAAATGGATACTGAATATACTCTAATCTATCTCTGAAAAGACTGAATGTACTGAACCTTCCAATCAGATTTCTGAAGTAAAACCAGTTTGACAGGTAATTGTCAGCCATCTGTCACCAAACTGAAACACTGAAGCAGGCCAGTAACACAGGGAGATCCACCACCTGAACCAGTCCTGAGAATGACAGAGGACTGACAGCATGTTTTATAGCAATTTACATTTGAAGTTTTCTCAGAAGTTGTTATACATAAAGTGCAAAGGAGTGCAAATGCAGGAAAAATGTAATTATGTTTGGGGTTGTTTTGTTTTGGATTGGTTTGGTTTAGTTTGTCTTCCTTATCTGGGTTTGAGTCTGATTTCTGCTTTACTTAATACCTTAAAATTTTTATGAGGTTTGTGTAAGGCATAGAGTGAAAAACTTCTGAGAGAATTGGATTTGTGGACCTGCTGGTGAAGTGCCACAGAATAATTAAGGGACTGAAGCATCTTTTGTCTGAGGAGAGGCAGAGAGAGCTGGGGCTGTTCAGCTTGGGGAAGAGGCAAGGAGATCTCACCAATGTGTACAAATGCCTGAAAAGAGGAAGCAAAGAAGAGAGCCAGGCTCCTCTCAGTGGTGCCCAGTGACAGGACAAAAGGCAATAGGAAAAAATTAAAATCCCTGAAATTCCACCTGAACATAAGACAGTTTTCTACTGTGACCAAAAATTTGCACAGGTTGACCAGAGAGATTGTGAAGTCTCATCTTCAGAGATATTCAAAAGCTGACTAAACACAGTCCCAGACAAGCAGCTGTAGGTGGCCCTTCTTGGACAAGATGACTTGCCCAGGTCACTTCTGACCTAAATCTTTGTTGCTCTTTGGCACCCAGACAGGCACCAAAAGTGGGTGAACAGGGATTCTGTGCGTAAGGATGGGAAAAGCACCAGGCTGATATCCAGTCCTGGACATCCAGTGATTATCATTTTCTTCGCACTGTCCTTATTTCATTTATGCAGGTTTATTTTTCCTATCCAGAGCAGTGTGTGTATAGTATGTGAGCTGTAGCTGCTGGTGCCATGTCTCTGTGCTATTCTGTTGTTCCCCTGATGTTTATGACTACTGAGGCTACTGGTGGTGGATCACTGGGTGCCTGTGTGCTGAGTTTGTGTGGGTAATGTTGATAGCCTTGCCTGAAAAACCGGCTCATAATAGTTCTGTACTTGTACAGAACTTGTACAAAATCTATAGCAGCTCCAAGGGTTCCTATTAGGAAATAATAATTTACCTTCTATTAGGTAATTTATTATTACTAATAGAAGGTCTCAAGAAACATTTAACTCTGGTGGGTATTCAGGGTTTACCTATGAGTTCATTACAACCATTTCTAGAAAATTGCAGGCTCAGTATTGAATGCTAGAAGCTTCTCTTCTCCAAACTACTCTCTCTAAGGGAGGTGCTAGGGTATCTCAATTTTTTATGTCCTAACAGTAGTGTTGTTACCCTCAGTTTTTGTAAAATATCTCTAAACTTTGTTGTTTATCAAATCATGTTTCTGAGGACAAGTACTGCACCGCTTCATGAAGACCTCTTATTTTTCAGAAGACCAGAGTGATTCAAACAGGATAAGGAAACAAAAAAAATTGGTATTGTCCTAAGAGAAAGCATAACATTAGCAGCAGTTAAGCAAATATGAGTAATGTTCATAGGAAGTACACGACATTTAATTCTAGTTTTACTAACAGGAAACGAAATAAACAGAAATTGTGAAAAGCAAGAAGATTCCTAAGTAAGAAACTAGACAAGGCTTTTTGTGGATGGAGATCAAAAAGCCATTTAAGCTGCAAAACAACCAGCCATATGATTGTTACCTTAAATGGACTAACAGAATTTTGCAGCAGTGCTAGCTGTACATGTTCGTTCTCCAGGGAGACTTTAATGTTAATAATATCTAATAAGCTCATGTAGATCAAGACAACTCTGTGGCTCACAATAAGGCTGGGAAGAAAGGATCTTCATCACACTGTTGTTTTCATGCACTCACATGGAGCATAGGTCATACACAGCTTGCTTTGAAACTTAGTCCCTACACAGGGTAAATCAGGCAAGACTTTCTTATCTAATAAGCTGACTACTCTGGTGGTTTTTCCTTACACTTTTTTCTTAGATACTTTCTTTCTTGTTCATTCTCATGGTCATAAGCTTTATAAATTCTGTATAGATGTAACACATGAACTTCACTTGTGTTACCAGAATTGTGTTGTTCCTGAAGTATTGGCTGATAGTGTACATCTAACTTTCCACTAAAGAGAGAGCCCATTGCCTCTAGGGCAGGGTCCTTGAACTTCTTCAGTTTCCAGGCTACTCATGGAAGCCAGCTTGCTTTGTGGTGTGCTCTGTTGTCCTCAGACTAACTCTGGATATATCAATTCTGCTGCTCATACAAAGCTTTGCAAGTATTTTCTGACTTCATTGCTAAAAGGGCTGGTCCGAATTTGTTTTTTCTTCTGCTTCTTATAATTTTAAAATACTGAGTAATACTGGTTCTTTGGTATTCTACATTATTTATACCATAGTTATGGTATAAATGAGTGCCAAAGTGGCACTAAAATATAAAGTGTTACACAAGACCCAGAAAGATAAGACTATCTTTGTTCTGACAAGTTACACATAAAAAAGTTGAAAAATATTGGCTATTTTTTGAAATAGCCAATATCTTTCAATAGAAAATCAAATCGTCGTATCAAAAATTGTGGAAGTGTAATTGATTTTATAGGATTGGTTATTAAATGGTAGCCCCCATTCTTTTATGAAAGGAGTGATAGGAAAGCCCTATTATATTTTTATTTATCTTTTAAGGTATGGCTACCTTGCACTTGCATCTACCTGCATCCTTTTACATCATCCAGTTGAAAAGTTTGCCAATTCAGTAAGACATTTGCTGATTCACATCCAGAGGTGTCTAGAGCCCAATGAAAAGGTATCACTTACAGCCCTGTAAGTAGGGTGATAGAAGTTCACAGAAGAGACAAAATGAAACTTGTGGGCTCAAGGGTTTTCCAGCAACATTAGAAATTTCAGAGATGTTGAAAATTATTGATTTTCTTATGAAAAGCCACTACAGAGTGGCTACATGACCCATTTATTCCATTTAGAGGAAAACTGTTGACCATGGAGTACCACACCAAGGCAGTTTTGCATTCTGACTGTATTGCTTTCACCCAAGATCCTCTTCTAGGAACAAACTAGCAATAAGAGGCTATTCTGCTGCCCACATGTCATGTGTGCTGAGGTTCAGTGCACCTCATCTGGCAAGCCTGACCAGCATTTAGAATGTTTAAATAGAGACCACAGTTCACATGAGCACTAAAATACACATAAAGCCTCAGGCCATCATCCTCTCCACTTTCCAAAGTCTAAGACCACCTCCCCTTGTTGGTTGTTTTTGTTCCTGGACCCCATCAGCACTTGAGCACTGGTTGAGCGACTCTGGTGTGTAGATGGTTCTGTGGAAAAATGCATTTCCCAGAGCTGTTATGGGTGGGATGCTTGAAGAATCCTGCTTGGCCTGCAGGCTGCATGCCTGCTTGTGTGTGTAAATAGTCAGTGGGATTGAGGCTGGAGTGAATTAATTACCCAGTTTGTCTCACCTTTCTTCCTCCCAGAGCTGACACATATCCTGGGCACAGGCACACTTGTGCCACCATAGAGGGACAAACAGCTCTGCTGCTGGATCTAACAGATCATGGTCACTTTGAGTCATTTCAGCTGCAGTTTAAACCACTTTCTCTGATCTGTTTAAAGTTTTCTATATTGCTTTTGAAACATTAAACAAGTCAAATGACTGTCCTGTGTGAATATTTCAAGGGCTTCCTTTTACATCCAACAAAAATGGTATCAAGGAAATTTTGTTCTAGACCAAAACCTGCTTCATCTTCTTGCACACACCTCAGCCAGTTGTCTCACCCAGGATCTTGACATTTGGCTTAAAACCATCCTTGGCTTGATAGCCTCACATGGCTGGTGTCACTTCACGATTTCCAAGTCTATACTTGGGGTGATCTTGCCTGGAGTGGTACCTAAGAAACCTGCAGCATTTGGCTGTGTTGGAAACAGGCCAGAGACAGAGATTGCCCAATCTCTGACCACCTTTGTAGAAGAGTGATAATTTGATTCTACTCTTTTATGTTTATCACCTCTATGATGGATATGCTGTGGTCTTGCACATTATTTCCCAGTGCCCACGACTCTCAGTGGGCTTTTAAATTGACTTGATAGCCAAGGATGTCCTGGTCCTTCCACAGAGCCCTCCCTGGAGCCCTCTCTTTCACACTAAGCAGTCTACTGCTCCTACTGGGGCAAAGTCTGCCCTGGAAAAAGACTACAGAATTTAAAATAGGCAGCAAACACCTGATAGATGCTATACCCTGGAAAAAACACCCATCTCAAAAACTGAACAGGGAAGTTCTAAACACCATGCAGTCCAGCTTCCTTATAGATAACAGATTTTCTAATCATTTTCAGAGTAAATTAGGAAAGTTTTTTTCCTTTCTGGGCCATTACCTTTCAGAAAAGTGCTGCCATAAGGTTTTGTGGAAAAATTAAAAAAAACCCAAAATACATTTGGCATGTTGCGAAACTAAACTAACGCTCAACTACCTTTTCCTCACTTGACCACCACTAAAGTGAAAGAAGACTTCTCACATGATAGGGAAATTCTTTTTTCTTGGAAACCTTGACCCTGTTGCCAGTAAATATGGAGATATCGTTTAGAAAAACGTCACAGATGATTGTGGTCAAATTTGTTGAAAGTGGAGCAAGCCGTATAAAAAAGCACAGCAAAAATACCGATCAGCCACCACATGAGCAATAGGTTATCTGCGTGAGCATCTCGGGGAAGAAGCTACTTTGAGGGTTAACAAAATTAGGTTAACCTCTGTCATCTAACCAGTCTGGCTGCATCACACATGCTGCTCTGACTGCAGAGGCTCGAAGATTTGGGAGCGAAGATGAAAGGATGTTCTATTTTCAGATCTGGGCATTTTTTATTTCTGCTTTGTCTTTTTGCTGTGGAAGGCAAAAAGTCACCTACAGGAAAACACACCTGCCGAAAAGGACTCCTCTCCCAGGTGACAGAGAACCTGTATGTCAAGGCAACTAGTTTAAAATCATCTATTCCTGTAAGTTGATCCCACTAACTGAAAAAGTTTATTGTATTTATAGATGCTTCTTTATTAGTTTAATTACTGTTTTTCTGGAAACTTTAATAAGTTGAATGATCTCTACTGTCCTGAGAGACAGGGTAGTGCAGCTACTTCTTTTGTAAAGGTGGGAAAAAATGATGCATAGAAGATGCATAGAGAGGCTGGATGAGTTTTCCATGAAAGAAATTTGCAGTTAGGCTAGGATTGGAATACAGATTTACTGAGTCCTCACCCTACATCTGAAGAAGACAATGAAGATTAATATTATTGTTACTAAGTTTTGTACAAGCCAGACTTAAAACTGCCTCCCTTCCTCTGCTCGTGTTAATTTATACTATTATATATTTTACAGAAGGATCTCATCAAGACCACTAGATTGCTTAAAAAGACTACAAAAATGCTGTTTATGGTAAGATTTATACTACCTGTTTTCCTTTTTCTTACTCTGACTTTCTATTGGTCAAAAGAAATGACAACTAATGCAGAAATCACTGGTGTTTAATTGGGAAAGACATTTATGAAAGCCACATGCTTGGAGGAAGAGTGTTTTTTCTGTCTCATGAAAGGGATATTCCCCTGGGATACGAAGGGACGGTCGATCATGTTAGGGGGAGAAAGAGGTGGATTTGCAAAGCCTGCCTGGAGGCACTTCTTTGTAGGCAGCTGAAGTCATGCTCTGCCAAGGAGGTTGGGGTGAGGGTGTTTTTGGTCAGGGAGGAGTGTGCTTGTTGTAGCACTCCTCCTGCGTGCCCTGGCTGCATGTGAGCCTCCCAGGAATGCTTTCAGGCACTACGTCCCACAGGAGAGCCAGAGCCACAGCCACTGTCCCATGGCTGAGGCACCTTCTGCTGAGGGTGTGCAGCACCATGGATAGCCTGGGCATGCTGCAGAGAGTTGAGACACCCAAGGAGCTGCTTTGAGCTTAGCCCTCTGCAGGTGCACTGGAAGAGGGTCATCAGAGTTCGCAGTGAAACTCAGCATGGGAGTGAGAAACAAGCCTTGGGGTGGCTGATTGTGACTGTAAGTGTGTGAGACATTTTAGTTTTCTTCATGCAGAGGTCTAGTCAGCAAGACCAACTGAGTTGGTTTATCCTTAAGTATAGACCTATTGGCCTTTGATGTCCCTTGGATTTCACCAATTAGCTTGGGAGTGAAGGCTCCTCACTTGTCTGATATCTACACACAGATATCCACATTTGAGTGATGGCATCTGCATCTGCATTAGCCTCCTGACAGGAATCTCTCACCTGACACTTCATTCCACTGCCTAAAAATAGGCATGTAGTTTGAAATACCTTTAGGTGTCCAAGAGAACCTACAGGTCAGGCAATAATACAATACAGAGCTGACAGGATGACTTTTCTGGAGCAGCAGTTGGGGATGGGCTGGATACCCTACAGCATATCAAATGGCATGGGACAGTAATGTGGAGGAGTGGAAAAATGTCACATACATTTTTCCATTTTTCCACTCCAACAATTTGACCTAGATGGTCTGACTTAACTCCCCAATTTATCTTCCATTTACTGTTTGTGTATTAGGTAGATTTGTTGCTGTCACTTCTGTTCTGTAAAACCATGATTGGTCTTACCAATACTCCTGTGCCTGTCAGCACAGCACCCTCCTGCCTTTCCTTCAGAAACCACAGAAGCAGATTGAGCTGTTTAAAACAAAAGGAAGCAGGTCAATTAATAAAATTAATAAAAATGGTTTTATTGATTGCACACTTTCTAAACATGCATGTTTTGTGAGGCTGAAATTTTAGCCTCATAAAAGTTGACTTTGGGGGTGTTCATTTGACAAATCATTACTTGATTTGTTTTCAGACAAACTGCACTGTTCGAGATCAGCTCCTCTCCTTCTATGTGAAAAATGTCTTCAGTCGTCTTGAAGTAGGAAGTGACAAGTTGTACTTTATTAGTGCCTTCCAGGTCCTGCAAGCAAACATGGATGCCTGTGTGAGTATATTCCTGAGAGTTAAGCTAACTTTGTCCATCTCAAAAGTTAGGGAAGGGCTCCATCTCAGTTTTTCAGCAGATGGAGAGGCAGAGGGTGATCCAGAGTCATGGTGTGACCCACGCTACAGGGGACCCAACTTCTTGAGGGCTTCTCCATTGGGCCCAGGGAAGTTTAACACCATTCATTCCCTCCCAGAGTGATCTTGTGGGGAGTGTGCAAGGTGGTGGACATCCCATGGAGCCAAGCCACTTCCCTACTGACGATGTTACCTTGTGCTGCCCTCTCATCACTAAAGCTGCAAAGAAACAGGGTGGTCACAGGGAGAAATGAGGCTCTTCAAGTTTCTGTGATGTTACAGTGGTAATGCTTTCCTTCTTTAACAACTTGCCCTCTGCTGGTGTGTAATCTTTACTCACATGTCATCTCTGCTCCTCCATACTGAATTTTGAAAGAACTGGTGGTGTCTCATGAGTGAGCAGGAACCACAATTACAATGCACATGGGAGCAGTTCCTATGTATTAGCTGTGCTCACAGTCAGAGCAGGTTGTTAGAGAGTGATGCTGCCCACTGGCAAAATGTCTCCAGTGCCCCAGAGAAGAGGCACTTTTACCAGCTCTGCCTAAGTAATGACAGGACAGCAGTTAGAGCACACTTTTGCCTGTGCATATACTCACTAACATACCAGGTAGATGCTAAGATGACACCATCACTTGTTGGTCATTTCTCACATAATTTTTAAGGGTAAACAAATAGTAACTGGGTGTGTCTTAAAACTAAATATCCTATGGGTATCCTTTTTCCTCCCCTAAACCTGAAGTCCTCACAAATAACAGTGTCCCAGAATGTGGAGCCTGACGTAGGGTGAAATATAGCTATGGATATCCAGGCAAATGTCTGTTGCGATTTTAAAAAGTGAGAGAAGGATGGCAAGTCAATTAATTAATGAATTAAATTAATTGAATCTTTGGCTAATCTGAACTGCATGGCAGCACGAAAGAAAAGGGCAGTGGTTCTACATGCACAAAAACATTTGCAATGCAGAACCAAACAGCTTCAGAGATCTCTTTGCAGACCTCTCTGCAGAGGTCAGAACTGAACTGGGATATTTGCATAATGTACAAAGATTCAAATCCTAATGGGAGAAAACTTCACCAGCTTTCAGGTTCTGTATTTCAAACCATGCTAAACTGTTGAGATTTACAGCCATTATTCACAGCAGTCTGCTGTGATCATACTGCTGTGATTATTTGTGTCTGTCAAAATTCCAGAAAATGCTGTAATTCCAGAATGTGACAATATCATTTCAGATGATATAATATGCTTTATAGATATTACATTTTTGTCTGGAGAAACAATTACATTCTATACAAATGCCAATACCCACTGAGGAGTTTAGACTGTCAACTAACTGACTGAATTCAGAATATCCAGTGACTGTAGCTTGTTACATAGCTTAGTAATACATTTGATTCTGTGCTATGTGGAGACAAAATGCCGCAGCTTTCTCAGAGCTCCTGCATTCTTTTTCAGAATTAGTGCCAGTGTTTTACCCAACACAAGTCTAAACATAACAACTTACCTTTTGGGTCATAAAACGTGCTGGTAAGAGTGATAAGACTGTCCCTGCTAGTAGAAAAACAACAGCTCTTTGAAAAATGATGGCTCACCATGATTTTCTAGGAGACACCTCATTTCTGGAAACTAGTATTTTTTGAAATGTCTGTATTAATTCAAACCCAGCAATACAAAGCCATGTGAAAGAATAACAAAAATGATGAATAGAGTGAAAGTAATGGATCTTTTGCTAAAAGTAAACTTGAGATTTTTTTCATATATTACTCCTCAATAAATTAACACTCATTCGTCCATGTACATAGTTCTTTAGTTGTTATTACCTAGTTGAGCTATAAGATGTTTATCAGAAGGGATTTCCTCCATGACAACATACTATGCAATTAATTTTTTACCTTTCAAGAATAAAGATCTCCATACAACTTAGGGAAACAGTGACACATTTGTAGACATATTCACCTTATATTCTTTCACAAATTCAGGCTATAATTTGGCCAGCTAGAGGCACGTGTGCTACCTAGAAATCCTAACAATATTTGCCTCGCAACCACTTCCAAAGACTTTATACTACAATATTACAATTCTCATCCTGCCAGTTCTTGGTTTTGTCCAAACAAGGAGGCATTAATATTTTTCAATGATATAGAGGCCCAAGTTCAGTTTTTCAAAAATATGAGGTCAGCACCACTGACCTCATTACTTGCTTGAGTGCCCTGGTCAGCATTGCTGAGAACAGGGTGAAGTTGCTTCTGAAGTCGGACTTATGTTCCTACAGCTACAGCAGTAGTGCACTGCAGAAGTGTTTTCTCATATTTGAATGGAGTGCAGAAGGACAATATATTCCCTGCAGAGCCTTTAATATTTCTCTATCATTTTAGGCAGAGCTTGTAGACCTCAAGCTGAGTTTTCAATACTCTAACTTGTTGGCCAGCTCATTTAGTTACTTGCAGTATATGCAGGAAGATAAGAGTTTGTAATGTGCATCACCACTAAAGCAAACATACTCATTTAAGGCCAGTTCTGCTACCAAATAATATTTTGTGGAAGTCTGTATCATACAAGATAGAGATCAATAAAAAAAAGCTCCAGGTTAGAAAGAACAGCCCCAGTTGGAAGATTTTTAAAAGTTTACTTTTATTTACATCTCTTTTAATGTCTTTTAAAGATTTGGTTTTTTTTTCTTCTTTCATCATGTGAGGTGACTTTGGGAAGCACAAAAGGTAACCTGAAAATGTTTGTGCTCCTTTTTAAAGTACTGCATGTAAGATAGAAAAGGACTAACCATTCATTTCAGAGGAGCTATTTCCTTTCATGTGTTGAGATGAGGACCTTTGCCTTTTTTCTTTTCAAACATGTTGTCCTTGTTTGTAGATTGGAAAATATCAAATTTTTCTCTTTTTTTTTCTCAGAAGAATGTATTTTTGACAGTCCAGGTAGCTGAGGATCAGCAAGCCATGTTGCTCAGAAAGCTTAGTCTGGCAACTCAAAAAAAACATTTGGAAAAGCTTTGGGTAGCCATTGCTGAGTGGCCAGAGATAGGGTGGTGAGGAGACAGCTAAGCCTTCCAGACTGTAATTAGTCAGACAGTGGAGAAATGGGCAGGGAAACAGAGAAAAACATAAATTAACTTTAGAAACGTGTTTGGAGGGCTTGCAGAAACGTGCAAATTTGCTCCCTGTACTTTGCAATGGTCTTTGGCCCTTAGCCTTGCCTTTCTCTCAGGTTCAGAAATTCTGAGGGTTCAGAGCTAAAGAACCTTGAATCTTAGAGTTAGGATATGATTTGCAGAAGCTGTAAGTGCAACCTATGTACAGATTCCTGGGATAAATAGAAAGTGTTTAATAAGAAAACTTAGAGGTACTCATAGTATCAATTTTGGGTGTTGTGAACTCAACTTGGCAGGAAGCATGCAGGTAATAGAATGCACTTGAAGTATTGGGAGATGATGAAATGATGCTGAGTTCACACATTTTACTGGTAGCCCTACAGTGCCACACTGTGGACTGGACTCCTCCTCATCACTATGTCTTTATATCAGCATCTTTGGGTTTTTTTCATCCTTCAGCTTCCGTGTGCTCCATCCACAAGGTTAACTTCTGCAGTCAAAAAGTTAAAGACAGTGTTTCTTAAGGTAAGAGCAGGAGGTGCTGGCTCCCCATTGCACTTTTCAAGGGCTGTAGCAAGTTTCTTTTCTAATGCCTTTATTTTCTCAACAGCTTGGAGATCAGGGAATCTATAAGGCCATCCATGAACTGGACATTCTCCTTCCCTGGATTCAGGCCTACATACAAACCATCATATGAAGAATGAGGAGGTGACAGACAGTGTGCTGCTTCTGTGAGAAGAACGGATCAATACCCAAAAGGCTGAAAAGGAACTGAGAGCTGGACGATAGATGTGTCTGGCAGTAACTCCCTCCCATGGAAAGAGACCCTCTGTAACACAAGTGGCATAAAGAGGGCTTTTCATAAGCTTTCCTGACTAACCTGGCACAGCAGGTCAGCTGCTGAGGAGCAGTTAGAGCACGCTGCTGTGCATCCCACCCTGCCTGCCTGCCTGCTGCCTTGCAGGCAGCCCCCAGATGCGCCGCACCAGCAGAACTTGGGATCTGCTACATCAGACACAACGTCCCACGTGCTGTGGGCATGATCTTGCTGTGGCTTGTGCCACCCTGTGTGAATACAGTTCAAAGAAAAGAGGATCACTTTAAAAAATCCCACCCCTAAGCTATATTTCCTTTGGGGCTTGTGGTTGTAGATATATAACAGTATTCACAAGCCATTCTACATGTAAATAAGAAAAATAATTATATACTGCTCATCTTTATTATTAATTTAAAGTAATAATTGATCCCTAATAAAAAAGACACAATTAACGTAAAAGCTTTTTTTCAGACTCATGCATGAGCTTTAGATGTCACATGATCTACATGAGATCAGACACTCAGAAAACACAATAAATGGATTACTTTCACTAGGATTGTAAAATGATTTGTAAGAAGTTTGGAAGTTGATGGTAACAGTTCCAAAATGTGTTTCATATAGTACAGAATGAAGCTGGAATTCTAGTTTTCTCACATTTTTAAAGATTTACCAGGAGAAAATATCTAGGTGACGAACATCTTCCCTGTCACGGTGCGCTAAGTCCCAGATAGGTGGGAACAGGGGCACGACAGAGCCCCTGTTTGAGCTCTGCAGAATCCCAGCTACCAGTGGAGGTTTGGCACAGGAACAAAAGGCAGCAGCACAGGCCCTGGGGTGGAACTGGGGTAACTTTATTCAATGGCAAAACTCCCCGAGTCCAGGATCCCAGGACCCAAATCTGAGGGCAGACAACAGCTCATAAATTTGGGGGATGTGTCAGGGGATGATACAATCTTTAACTAATGGGGGGAACTGGGGGTGGAACACAAGGCAGGGAATACAGTGTGTAAACAAATGGAGGATTTCAAGGCAGGAGAGCAGTTTAAGTAAACTAACGGGGTTTTGAAGCATTCAAAATTGACAGGGAAGTTTCTAAAGGGAAGGGCAGGTTCGGGGCAGGATTGACATTTAATGGAAGGAGGAGTAAGGAAGGTTCTGGGGAAAGGGGTAGGGACAGGAGGGCTTAACAACTGGGGAGGGGGTTTAAAACTTGGCAGGGAGTAGCTGGGTAACAAACAGAAAAACCGACACTTAACTGAACTGAATAACAGGAGGAGGACAATACAGAGGGGTTGCAAAACCACAAATTAAACAGTGAACATGCCAAACAAAAAAAACCATACTACAGCAATTCCCAGTCTGTATGTTTGGCAGTTCCATGGGGCTAAGATTCTGCAAATCTTCAAATCTCATAGTTGTACTATGTCAGGAGCATTTGAAACTATCAGTGTAATGACACTGATGAGTCTGAGCTAATTCCTCTTCTGGGGAATGTCTAACACAAGGGAGTTGCTATGAAAAATACATTTTTTTTCAGTTGAAGACAAAATGGTTAATTAGGGGGACAGTGGAAAATTTGATGTCATGGTCTTTTTTGAGCATGTAATTTAACTTTTAATTAACACAATGTCTCTTTTTATGGATTTTTTTCACACCCATTAATTTTTGAAATTCAAGTTTGCTTTCAGTTTCAGTGTTTTTTGTCCAAATTCTGGTGTATGGAATAGAAAATTGTCCATGGGCATGGCCTCTCCAGCCTTCATCAGACCTAACAGTCTAGTACTTGCTGCTGGTAGGGAGCAGTAGCTGGGACCTGGAGCCCTGTGGGAGCTGGAGGAACTGCTGCTTCCCTGCCTCAGAAGGGAGCCAGTGACACCTGCAAAGAGAAAAACTGCCACCTTTAGTTGGGAAGATCCATGGGCAATGTTTTCAGGTAATTCAGGTTGCCAGAGACTTCTCTTGTGGAAATTTTGCACATCCAGTCAGTGATGACACACGAAGTGACACAGGACCTTTAAAAAGGGCAAGTAACACCTTTCCTGCCACTCTGCATTCCTGGGGTCAGCCCTGCAGTGGGCATGGGCTGCCAGCACACCTCTCACAGCAGGGTTTGAGGTCAGGCGGCAGCAAAGCTCAGCCTCCCTTCATCTGACAAGGAAATCAAGCTATTTTATGGCATAAAAGCTTAGGATTTGTGTATGTCAGCCCTCATTTTCCATATGGCTAGGGACACTTTGTGGATTTTTAGTTGCCTTGTCTATAAAATGAAAGTACCTCTGGGAATGAGGCATCCCTTCATACAGTAGTGAAAATCACACTTGCAAACCAATTAAACACTCCTGGATGAAAGCCAAAATATAGCATCTGCAAAATGAAGGGCATTACCTAAGGCAAAAGTGTTGTGGTGATACATGGCATATGCAGGCTACCTAACAACAAATATTGCTTTGATTCTTCACAAAAGCATAGCAAAATAATTGGCATTAAATATATTCAACTGTCAATTCAAAGTAATAAGTATGGACAAAAGCTTGTTGCCTTTTAAAACCGGAGAAGTGAAGGACTGCATTTTAATTTTACAGAGGAGACTCTAGGTGTCACTCTTAGAAAACAAGACTTATGTTAGTCTCAGTTAAATGCTGACTTCAGCTGATGGAGAAAGTGTTAGAGCATATTTCATAAATAGTTTTCTTGAGTGGAAACTGAGATAGATATGCAGTTAGGTTAGAAAGATTGAACTATTTCAATTCAATTGCCACTAATGTAGAATTGAAACAAAAAATGCAGGGTAAAAATGATGGGCATATAGCAAGAAACTGATTATGAAGTCTCTAGTTTTACTAAAGAATTCTTATGTGACTGTAGATAAGTTCCTTTTTTAAGGTACTTTTCTCCTTTGACAAATGTGAAAACTGCCTATCAATTATTTGCTCAAGTTAATTTAGTGTAGAGAAATCCTCAGAACAAAATTATTTGCCATGCAATGTTAATTGATGTCACTGTTACTTAGGGTGGCTTGTCTCATCACAATGTTTTGGTCTTTTTGACGCAGTGACTCTTATTACATGGAAAAAAAAAGGTATTTTATGACTGTTACTGCAAAATCAAGAATGAAAAATATGTGGCTGTGCATTAAAATTATCACTAGATCAAAACTTATGAAAAACACTGATCTAGTGGAAAGTAGCAGTATTGCAAAACTGCACATGCAGTTTTGGTGTTATGTAAATAGTACAGCAACAGTCAGTGAAGACAATTTCCATCACATACAAGATCATGTACAATTTTCTGATTTCCCTGAAGTGTTTTTTTTCTCTCAAGTGCAAAATCTTCAGAGCAGAGGTTATCACTTAATAAATAATTTCTGCTGTAGGCCCAACTGTCTATAGCAATCTCCTCACCTCAGCTGCAGCCCTGGTGTTATAATGTAGCAATAGAATCATGGAATCATAACATCATGGAATTGTTCAGGTTCGAAAAGATCATTCAAATCATCCAGTCCAGCCATTAACCCAGAACTGACAAGTCCACCACAAAACCATGTCCCCAAGTGCCACATCCACAGGTCTTTTACCCACCTCCAGGGACGGAGACTCAACCACTTCCCTGGGCAGCCTGTTCCAGTGCTTGACAACCGTTCTTGGTTGCGACTTGACAGTGCTTTCAGAGAATATTTCCTAATCTCCAATCTAAACAAGTCCTGGCAAATGCTGGGACAGTTTCCCTTGGAGAGCATTAGAAGGATTAGAAGATTAGATTAGAAGACTGTTTCCTGAAACATGGAACTAAGAATGGTATTTGGACAATGATGCAACTTGTGTTGGATTTGTCTATTTGGTCACAGTTTCTTTGAGCCCACAACATACACTGATTCCTAGGGACTGTAACAGCAGACTCTTCACTGCAAAGATGTGTGGCCAAAGGTGAAATGCTCGAATTTTTGGCCTAGTGATTAATGAGATGCTCCCCAAATAGCCCCCAGAAGCCAGTGAGCCCAGACACTTAGGTCATCCTCTCCTCAGGAGTTGTGGGGCTGCCAGGAGAAGGGGTGGCTGGGCAGGCAGTGCTGTACAGGAATGGGAGGGATACAGCAGCCCCTGTTCAGATGCAGTGGTCACCTTACAGCTTCTCCCATCTTCAGCCAACCTTCTTCATGCTGCAAATAATGACTGCCCTGGAGCTACTCCCTCCTAAATACCACCAGGAGCTGCTGAGCTGCAGAGGATGGTCTCACCTCAAATCTGTTTTCATTGAAAAATCAATGTTTAGATTGACATTCCTATTCTGTTGGCTTCAGTGGAAGAGTGATTTGGAAACATAAAGGCAGCCAGTAGGTTTCTTGCTCTAAAGGAGCATTGACTGCCAGAGGGAAAAGGGAGCCACAAGAATAGCATCAATTGAGGGTGGAGATTATAATGGAATAAAGTGAAATATGTCAGAAGAAAGTTTGAATTGCAAAATGTTATGGATAATGGGTTTTTTTCAGTTCTTTGGATGGAGTGGGTTGATGAAAGGCATCAATGACCATAAAGCCACAGGGTCCACAGGATAAATGAGGCTTTCACAGGACTCTGGAGGCTTCTGGCCCGACCTCCTGCTCAAAGCAGGGCACACCAGGAGATCAAATCAGGCTGCTCAGGGCTTTATCCAGTTGGATCTTGAAAAATCTCTGATAGGAGCGATGGAGGGCTGACTTTGAAGGGCCATTGCATAATTTCTAGATGGGTAAATTATTACAGAGCTAAATGGAGCCACAGCTGAAGAAGGAGGTTTCCATAGTTGAAAGGCAACCTATGAGAACTGCCTGGTCACAAAATATTTGTGTGAGGTGAATGATAAATTGCAGGCAAGTGTTGAGTCCTGTGAAAGGAAAGGGTTGAATGAATTTTGAAACAGAATTAAGGCAGATGAGAAGTCACAGATGTTTCACTTCTGGTAAATTATTTCTGAAGGTTGCAGGCCCCTCTCAATTTACACTGAGGTCTTTGGTCCAAAGCCTTGGGCATGGAAACCAGCCCACTCCTGACCTGGCTCCTGACTCCTCTCCTTGCAGCACGGGCACTGCCAGGGAATGGGGTCCATAAAAAGTTCATGCAGGTCTCCCTGCTCCTTGGTCATTGACTCTGGATATCCCCAGAGTGCCCTACCTTCTCACCCCAGAGATGAGGTTATGATGACCTTTTTAGAGTTTTGTTGGCTTCTGGTAGGTTTTCTGCCTCAGAAAACTGGCAAAGAGCAGAAGAACATGTTATGCTAGGATATTAAAGTAATATCAGCTATCTGATTACCATTCCCTGATTTTTGAATTGTCATAGATAGAAACCTGAGAAAACACAAATTTAATTCTGTTTAGTGGAAGAGGGTGTATAGATGTAGAGGCAGCCTGAGGAGGAAGGGTGTAGAAGAGAAGTGATGATGGGTGAACAGAGGAGCCTGGGGTGTTTGGGTTTTATCCCTATGTCTCAGCATGTTGCTGTATTTTGCACATAAAAAAAAATCCACTTAAAGAAAGCGGGATGTAAAGTTTCTAGCAGCTGCAGTTGCAGAGAAAAGAATGAAACTTAAACAGAAATTATGAATGAGATTATATATAGGTTTTAAGTTGCACGTAGATATTGCAGATACTAAGATACTGAGGTGTGAACAGGTTTGGTTTTGCTTTTCAAACAGTCCTTTAATCAATTATGTTTCTTCATATTTAATAAAATATTATTTTTCTTCTATTTAAGATCGCAAAAAGGCTTTCACACACTTGACATAAAAATAGATTGGGGTTAACGATGTACATCACTTGTTAACATTAACCAATGGATGCTTTTCCTTCCACTTTCTGCCATTGCTGCTTATTCAAGTTGTTTTGGCTGTGCTTTCAAACAAGCTGATGAGAAGGAAGTAGCTTCCTTGAAGTAGCCATGGTGCAGGGGGGCCTTTTGTTTGCTTGTTTCTTCTAAAGATTCAATAAGCATTGTTAACAGCAGAATAAACCCTGCTGGTTTTGTTGCTGAAGGTGAAGCTTGAAGCCCGTGTCGATCATTGGTAAAGCACCATCCACTATTTTCTGATTTTTCCCTCCCCACGTGAAAGACGACGTGGTTTGTGCCAGCCCAGCTGGTTTTCCCTAACCACTCGGGAAGAACCCGCTGACATCTCCTAGCCAGACTTTGTCATGTCAGTCTAAATGTTTTCTCTGTTCCTGTGTAGTCACTAAGGAATAACCAGTAGCAATTTCCAAGTGATGAAGAAAGCTTGCAGAGATAAACCACAGGTGCCTTAAATTACTCACTTGATAAAGCTATTTACAAGTGAGCCTCTTAGATGTGAGGAAAAAACTTTTTTGTGAATGAGAAACCACAGGCTGTCAGTGGAAAAGACAACCTGTTTTTCTACCCACTCTGGGGGAAAGAGTGCTTCACATACACCGATACCCGCGAGGGCCACGGATGTGAATCCCAAGATGGAGCACAACTGCCGTGCAGAAGGAGAAATTGAAAGTTTGGAGAAAATTGCAGGGTTAGAGAAGGATTCAAAAATGGGTTGCAGCGTCAGATTGCAATTTGACTGCAGTTTGAGTCAGTGGTTTGGCCTCTGTGAGACCAGCAAACTGAGCTTGCATGACCTGTGCCCCTAAAAAAGCCTGCTAATACCAAAGGGTGATTGTGGCAAATATCTGACTGATATGGACTGCACTAAGCTGATAGACAAGTTCAGCACAATCTAAAATCATCTGAAGCAAGATCCTGTTGCTCATTCCTCTATATAGAGAAAAGATGAATGACTCTCTGGGGAGGTTTTATAGAAGGAAAGGAAGAGGTCATGCTAATCTAGTGGCAATCTATTAAAAAGTGCTTCCACAGCCTAAACTTCAGAGTGAGGGTTTCACTCATGAGTGTAAAAAGATTTAAGAATTGTTGCAAACTGCATGTTTTGTAGTATGGCAAAAACAGTGAATGTATGTGCTGAACTCGTCTCTGTGTGAGGACTTACTGAGAGGAAGGAGAAAGATGTAATTTTTGTATGTGGTTTCACTATTGATTTTCTGAGTCTGCTCCAGCTTTTCCTTTCTTTGAAACTTTTGAATATTGCAAAGAATTTTAAGAAAAGTTATATGAAAATTTGCCCTCCGGTACAAGACATTAAACATACCAGTTCAATCGCATAAATGAGAGGGAAGATAAAAAAATCAGCCAGTTGCAATTGATCTACAGAAATGACTTCATAAGAAGTCATGTTTCCTCAGTTAGATGGAAGAAAGCACAGTAAAGTTGTACTCTTCAGTGCTAAATCCAGGAAATTCAGTTAGGCTGGAACTAGGAATAAGATTGATACTGACCAGGCCAACTGGTATAAATGATCACCTTTAAGACTGTAAATGGAATCTCCGAGTATCTCATCATTTACGTCAGCTACTTTATGTCCAGATACTGAGCACAGGAGTGAAATGAGTTCCTCTGAAATGTTTAACCTATGAACCCATCTCTGTTTCTTTTTTAGGAGGGCTGTTGCAGAGTTTCACATTCCAATTGCCAGAAGCCTTTCATTTTCTGGCCTGAGTTTACTCATGGACAGTTTATAGACATTTTGTCTAGTGTCAGTTTATTCTGTTAGCCTAGACGACTAACTGAATTTGCTGTTTTGCTGTAATGTAGTTCAAATAACAGCTGGGTCTTCTCAGCTTTTGTTTTTCTAAAGCTGAACAATACAAATTTTTCTTGTCTTCCTTTATAAAGCAGGAGCTCTCTTGGTTTTCTGGACCATTTCTAGTTTGAACTAATCTATATAACACAGGGTTAACCCACAAATGTACATTGGCATTGCTCCCCTCAGTCTTCTGGAAACACCTTGCCAGTTAACCTTCACAGTGTCATTTTCCATTGCAGCATTGCCCTCATGGTTCCTGTGATGAGGAATGGCATCATGGAGTCATTCTCCTCCTCCAACCTCCAACCTCCTCCAACCTTCTTTTGTGAGTGCCACTGTAGATTAGTTATTTAAGATCCTGTCAGGCCCAGTATTGAATACTTGAAGGTAGGTTCTGCCACATCTTTGGGCAACTTACTCAGACATTTAATGTTTTTCATGCTGAAACAATTTGAGCCTGTTGCACAGCGTCCTTTCACTATGCCCTGTGTGAAAAGAGTACCTCCACCTTCTTTGTAAATACCTTTTGGGCAGTGGAAAACTGCAATCAGATACCCCTGAACCTTCTTGTCTTGTGGCTGAATAAATCAAATTTCTTATGTTTTTCTTCATAAGTAGAGATCTTCAACCCTCTCATCACATTGAAGGCCACTGGCAGAACATTCTCACATTCCTCAGTGTCTCTCTTGAGCTGGGGGACCTAAGCTGGTTGCCCTGTAGTGGGTGTGGACTGAGAAGTGCCAAGCAGAATGGGAGAGAGAACATCCTGTGACTCTCTGTCTGCAGTTCTGCTGATGCAGCCCAGGACACTGCTTGCTTTCACAGATGCAAAGATGAAATCCACTTCCATTCAGCCATCCACCAGCACTTCCAGGTCCTCAACAGCAGACTTACAGTCCTGTCTTATTTTTTTCGTTAACTTTTGAGGCAGATTGGAAATAATTTTGCACTTATGACTTGCAGAAACCCCAGTCTTATCAGAGAATGAGCATCTACTGTAATGGTATCTTTTGCAGTAGTACTAACCCTCTGTCAAAAAGACCCACACATCATTCTAAATCTGTGAATATCAGCAAAGCATAACCTTCTGATTTGGGATGACTGAAAAAACAAAGTGAATCCATTCCTTCGACTAAGCAACACTTCATTATCACTCACTCCTAGACACACATTTACCACAAATTTCCATGGAAGCAGAGGAGGAACTCATGCATCCCACCACAGGCTCTTTTAAGTGCAATTCAAGATGCAATGCCATAAATTAGAGGGATTTTTAATGTGTTTCCATGTGTACCTATATATGAGAAGACTCATGACTATTTTCAAATATTTAATTGCTTCTTCCACAAATATTTATTGCTATACACTTCTCTGTCTACTTGTATCTGATTATTCTGGTTCAGGGTTTAGTACAAAGAACATTTTAATTTCATAATTTCATGCTTTCCATTGCTTAGACCGTTTCTCTTCAGTGCTTAACCATTTCAGGTAAGATCAGAAATTGTTGCAAGGTAACTTATGTCTTCAGTAGCAAAGGTAGCAGTACTGTAGGAGCAGATTAGTAGGTTACAAACATTGGTGTTGAGGACCCAAATTCCACACTGACCTTGTTACGAGTTTATTTTGAACCAATTCTAGCCTGGTCCTGTGGCCTAAGCTCCTGTTAACAATTGGATAACATCAAGAGAATTTCTGAAAACACTTTCCAGTTTTATTTTATCTGAAAGGAACTAAATTTTGCTAGCTCCCAGAGTGCTCCCAAATGCAAGCCAAAGTAAGTGAGTGGTGATCCAGAGATTGGTTTTAAGTTCCCATATGTAGAATAACTGGCACACAAACACAGAGGATCTCACTGGTATGTCATTTTGCCTTATATGAGCAGAAAAAAAAATAAAAGTCAGTCTAAAAGGTCTTTGAGTTTTTTTTTAGCAACCATTGAACCAGAATTGATGGTTCTCCAAAAGAAAATTCTCTTATGGAAAGTCCAGAGCAGTTCAAGTGTGCTGATGGAAACCAGAGTTGGTGTGCCTGAATTCTGAGCTCTCTGCAATTAATACTCAACTTGCCTGTGTACTATTGCAAAGCTGTGAAAGGACTGTTGTATTTTGCTTGTGCACACAGAGGCAGAGGTAGAACACCACAGTTAAAGTCTAGAGTATCACAGCTCCTCTGTTACTGATATCTACACTAGCTAGATTAAAAAACCACCCTTGCTGTTGTGGCAATATGCTACAATTTCCCCTTCAGTTTTGCTGCATAGATATGCACAGAATGGGCTGGTGTGGCAAAACAGAGGTACTGAAAAGGATAAAGTGAGAGCCCAGAGCCCTGTACATATTATTACAAAACAGAACGATCAATTTAAGTGGCAGGAGAAGGTTCCTTTCTCTACTATTTTTCATAAGTTTTGGAAGTTTTTCATAATTGCCATATAGACTTTCCTAGATATTAATAGGGATATTAATAAAATTAATACTTTCCTAAATTAATAACTCATGCATAATTGATTAAATTAATATTCTTTCATAACAACTAAACAGGAGAGGTATTTCCCTCCTTATGGTAACTAACTCATACAGACACTTTAAAATACCAGCACGTGGTCCATCATTAGTAGACCAATCTTCTTGTTGCTTAGCTGTCAAATTCAGTGAAGGTGGCAGGAGTTAAATTAGCTGTGAGGCTTTTGAATCTCTCAAAATCAGAAGAAACTGCTGACTGCTCAAAAGTTACTGACAAGGAAGGTACTGACAGCTAAAAAACTGCATAAGTTTCATTTCCTTAGGAAAAGATTAACAAGTCAACCTGCCACATTTTGACTACTGAAAAGTATGGTACTTGAAACTGTATTTTGTTCTTCTTGAAAAAAGTATTTTTGTTGCAGTTTGTGGGAAACGAAAGAGCAATATTTGTTTATTTTATTGTATTTTTAAAACCTTGTTTTATTTCAGTTTGGGATCAGAAACTTAATAGTCTCTTTAAAAAAGCAACAGATTTCAGTTTCTTGTGTTTCGGTTTTTGCAAAAAGTATTTATTGCTAACTAATTCAATCTTTTCATTTCCTAAAGAGGACTGGAATATGTTCATTCAGAGCACTTCATAGCTGTTAGTTCAGGCCTCTGAAAAAGGAAGATGAGCAACTTTTAAGAGAGGTGCATCTACTCTCGACCCACAGTAGCTCTTCTATAGGCAGCCTTACTTCCTGTGGAGATGAAGAGGAAATGTACTTAGGGTGTGAAGCATCTTCTTCATCTTATAACTACCAAAAAGCAAAGGTCTTGAATATTTCTCCTTTCACTTTAAATTCTGAATCTAATTGAAAAATCATTGCAACTAAACACCTCTCAAGAAGTCCAGTTCTAAGTAAAATGTTATCTGTGGATGAATTTCCTGTAAGCCTGACTTGGTGGCATTCTCATATGTGTCCTGGAGGCTGGACAGAAACAGGTAGGATCAAATCTGTGTACTGACTTGCTTTTTCTCTGTAAGTAAAGATGACTGGCTTGCTTAGTCACACAATTATGAATGGCACTAAAGGGATTGTCAGGTGAGGGAAATCCCCACCAAACTGTCTCCTGGATTGTTTTAGAGGAAAAGATTGCACCACGTAGTAGATTTCTTCTAAGAAACATGCTGTGGAGGTTTCCAAATGATTATGACAGAAAATGTCCACTCTCTAGGCTGGTTTGAAACATTAAATGGATATTTTCTTACTGATGTTTGAAACAGATCATTGACTTAGGCTCCAACATGTGCCCACTCCTACACACTTGTGTTTCCGTGTATGTGATAATTAACGATTATAAATTGTGTTAAGCGATAACAAGAAAATGATCAGATTTTTTCCCCAAATGCTGAGGTTTCAACTTAGAATATTCAATAAGAAATCAAAGCAGCTTGCTTTCACTACTGTGTACTTCCAAATTTAAATATATTAATTACTAACAGTAAATATGTCTGTAAGATAAAGTACTTACACTGTGGAAGCAAATGCAACTGTACAATGAAAACTCAAATGGACTTGAATTCCTCATTAAAAATTAGATCAAAAAGCTCAAAAGCAAATAAAAGTGAGCAGCAGAGAAAATCAGTATAAAAAAAAAGCCCAACGTGGAGAAAATTCTATAAGTATAATGAGAGATAGACGAGCAGGACTGGCTCACTTACAGGTTGATAGTCTGAACAGTCCCAATTTGATACAGTATTAAGAATGTATGAGAAGTAATGAGTTGTTATCAATCTGCAATGAATTTTCAGTTTAGTCCATGCTATTTTGTGAGGTTTCAAGCTGGCCTCTGACGAGATTAATGGAGATCCCTGAATGGACTGACCTAGAACATACAGAAACAAACAGCTGGCTCAAGACTAGCATCCTTTGGTCTTCTCTCTTTAAAAATGACATAGTCCTCCTGAAAAAGAGCCTTGGGCTATTATCACAGACACTTTGATGTGCAAGTTCTGGTAGCTTTTTTGCTTCTTTTGAAGATGGGTCTGATCCTATGAAAATGAAACTGAATAACGGACAGAAAATAGCGAGGTCACTGTATGGAGAATTGAAGTGTAGAGAAAATAATGAATTCATTTACTGGGAGTTGGGGAAAGACACTGTGAGCAAAACATGATATTTTTTCTGTCAGTACCGTACAGCAACAGTAGATGTATACAGATATTTACAGGAAATATCAGAAAGTCAGAGCCACCAAATACAGTCAGGCCAAATTACAGCGGAATTGTTTTCTCCATGAATTAGCTCTCTCAAAGCAAATGAAAATATCATCTTGAAACTAATGGAAGTATTTGTGGAAAATATTATCATAATATTAGCATGCTGGTCTTGTGAAGAGCAGGGCTATTAGAGTATCACAGAATCATAGATAGAATATCCCGAGCTGGAAGGAGCAGAAGAATTTAAAAACCTTGGAAAATCACTTTAGGGAGAACTATTTTAATAAAATATATCTTTATTTTGTAGAATGTTTCACATCCACCAAGGCACAAAATGCCTTATCTGAAGTCAGTATGTTGTACTATTAGCATGGGATGGATACCATTGCCTGCCTGACAATAAAAATCAACAATATGAACGTTGTCAGTGCTAGTGTCTAAAAAGCCTGGGCAAAAGTATTTGAAAATTATTAGGAAAAAACTTTGAAACAATTGTCTTTAAATAATATGTTTTCCTATTTGCTCTATTTTGCTTTTAGAAGTTCATGTTTTCTGTCCTTTCCCTGCAAACATACTGATTAAAAAGTGATTGGAAAAAAACCACAACTCCAAAACTCTAAAATATATCCCAAGATTCATGAAATCATATAAAACAGGAAGCTGGTGCTTTAAAGTGGAAACAAATTCTGTAATATACATGATGATGTTCATAATGGGAAGTACGTCCAAAGGATATTATGGTGCTGAAAACAGAAAACTTTCAAATATTTTATTCCTCTTGGAAGAATGAAGAAGAGAGGGTGAAAACAGAGGATTTTATGTAGAAAAACCTGTTGACACTCCATGGTTTAGCACAGGAGATTTTACACAAGCCACTATTTAGACTACTGCTGTGCCAATGGTTTTGCTGCTTTTCCATTGATATGGACTGAAACTAAAATTGAATAAGATTTAGAATTTTTTTCTATTTTACAGGCAATAGATTTCAATCAGAATTTGGATATGTGGAAAAATTCCAGACAGTAGGAATACAGAGTAAAAATGCACACAATGTTTGTCCAAGACTGTTTGATACATTGCCACAATTTTTTCCATATTTTAATACAAGAAAAAGAGTACTTTGGAATTTCACCTGACTTTGTCATGGTTAGCTCTCATGGGTATCTTATAGTTTCTAAATCATTCATACATGCAGACTGTGTTTTTTTGGAAAGCTGGAATATCAGTTTGTACCAACTTGAAATATGGCGCAAGAAACAGGAAGAAAACTTTAATCTCCATTGAATATTGCAGTCCATGCAGAATTAGCAATGAGGAAATGTGTGTTTTAGGTCTCTCCTTCCAGGCTCAGAATTCCTCATATCATATATGTCAGCTCAACAGTCTTTCAAGGAAAAGAAAATGAAGACAGAATTATGCTGATTTTAGAAACAGGTACATGAACAGATGAGGACAGATGTTTTCAGGAGAATATTTGCTATCATCTCCATAAAATTATTTTAACACAGATCTTGAATATTTATATTATGTTATTATTGGAGTGTTTGGACAGTACAGAGCTGATAGTGATGCAGTTAAGAATTTAAGCAAAGTCCACCATAGCGTGTGAGAAAGGCCAGCCCAGAACAGCTATTCCTGGCTATCCTCTTCTTCTTGGGCAAAGAAAATGCTTAAACTCTTACTTACAGGATAGATGAGTACTCACCCCATGAGGGGCAATTATTTCCTGTTGCTAATTCAGAAAGGAATCATTAGTATTTGGTGGGGAATTCCTGCATGGGTTTACCAAATTAAAAAACTGAAGGAAAGTCTGAAACAGGTGTCTTGTGTGAGTCAACATACCAAGATTTTAATGATTTTGAACTTACACTCTAATCTAAATTGTACCCATCAGTTCATTATGTATTTGGATGTCTGTCTCTCTAGATGTCTAACTCCACCGAGTGTTAGTTTCTTCTTTCTTCCCTTTCTTCAGAAAGCTAATGTGTGTGAGAAATATTTGAAAGGAAAGAGGGATCAATAATAAGATTTTCCTGTCTGCATTTGCTTGCAGAGAGGAGTATGTAATGGAGGCCAACGGGCCTTCCTTGTGTCATATTTCAGATTGTACAAACTAGCTTTCCAACTCTCTCTTCCAGCACTCCAAAGTGTCCCTGGAATGGGCTGAAATTTTGTCTTATTGATGCCTTAAGTTTGAACTTTCATATTTTCCAGATCCTGTACTGCACTAATATATAACTCTGAACTTCATATAAAGTATTATCAAGTTCTCCTCACAGCTTAGTCAGACAAAACAATCCTTTTCCAGCCTGAGAACCAAGGACACCATTGCAGCTTCAGGCCCAAAAAGAATAAACAACAGCAAACTGAGGAGAGCAATCTGGGAGGATGGGACTTCAAAACCTGAAGCTGTAATTGGGCAATTAACCCCAATATGTAAATGGACCAAAACTTATAAAAGTGTAAAAACTCATGACCCGTTGTCCATCTTGGGTGTAGCCTTGGACAGGCTCTTGTACTGCCCAAGGTGTATCCTTTGAAGGCCTTTTAATAAATACCTACTCTATTCCTTTAACTCTGTCTAGCCTCTGTTATAGGTAGCCTCTCAAGGCACCATGTAAAAAGAAGTAGATGATTTGTGCCAACATTATCCTTACTAATGACTGGAAACATCCTCTAAATCACAGAGATCCAGTGGTTGGAAGGAGTAGCCAATTATATCCCCCATGATGTATAGGCATATCCTTATCTGCAGGAGAGTGGTGGGTCAGTTCTTTATATTTTATTTGATTTTTGGTTTTGATTTTTGTTTGGTTTGGGAATTTTTGCTCTTTTGTTTTTATTTGTTTGTTCGTTTGGTTGGTTTTGGGTTTTTTAGCAGGGAAAATGACAGCATTGCAATATGCTTGTAAGGGTCAGTTGCAAATTCATAGGATCATAGAAAGGTTTGGGTTGGAAGAGACTTTAGAGATCATGTAGTTCCAACTGCATGGGCAGGGAACCTTCCACTAGACCGGGTTGCTCAGAGCCCCATCTAATCTGGCCTTGAACGCTTCCAGGAATAGGGAACCCACAACATCTCTGGGTGATGTTCCATCTCACCACCTTCACAGTAAAGAATTTCTTCCTAATGCCTAACAATTCCCTTCCCTCTGACAGTATGAAGCCATTCCACCAGTCCTATCACTACATGCCCTTGTAAAAAGTCCCACTCCCAATTTCTTGTAAGTTCCCTTAAGTCCCCCTTAGTCATGAAGCTTGGTTATCAAGACATCTACATTGCAGATCACAGCAACAAGAATAACAATGCTTAGTAATTACATAGCACTGGTACAATGGGTAGGCAAAGTTTAATCACTTAACACCCTCAAGTGTGACAACCCCCCTTCACCGCCCCTGCACTTTGAAGAAGGAAAAAAAGGAATTATTTCTGCTGCTTTGTAAGAAAGGGAGGCTGAGAGGTGAAGTGTGACAGAAGGTCAGAACAACAGCTCAGAGAGGGTTTTCCAACCATGGGCTGCTTTCCTGGGGCAGTGATAATAGAGAAAGCCACTGTGTTTTAGTGAAATGAAAGCCAGGCAGAGATCTGCTGAACTGGCATGGGCAGTTGATCACTAAACCACTCAGCACGCTGAGGAGTACACATAAAACAAAAAAATGAAAGGGAAAAAGCTGTAATCAGGGGTCATAGTGAAATTTGACATGACTTTGCAAGGGCATCTTCGGGTATTTGGTATAAGGTGTTGTATGAACAGAAGGGTGTGAAACCTCTGCTTTGCATGAAGAGTCAGATGACTTCCAGGCAGCAAAATGAAAAAATGCCTTGGTTTCACTTCCTTCTGCTTTTGGACCAGATGATAATCCAGCTGTGACTATGGAGTCTCACAGAAGACCACTTCAATTCTATGCAGCACAAGATTTTTCAATCCTGTTCTGACATCTCTTTCAAATAGATTAGGACAAGTGTTCAGACAAAGAGCTTGTGTTAATGTTGAGTGTTCAGTCCATGCCCCAGATATCTGCTAAAGAACACAGATAAAAAATTGCGTCCTCTTAGGTCTCTTGGAAAGTGCAGTGATTTTCAGGATACCTCCTGCGTTGTTTGCAATGATGTTGGTTCTCAGGGCAGGCAGAGCAGGGGAGCCATCTGAATCTGGGTCTTCCTCACAAACCTGAGTGTTCACAGTTCTTGGGCAGCAAGACATACACTGGACAGTGCTGATCTGGTTCTGACTTTTGGGCAGAATGGGAAACAAAACTGGGCTGCAATAGACACAGGACCCTCATGTTCTAACCATCTGCTGTAGGCAGTTACCTAATTTCAAAATGATTTGGAGACATGATACTGTGTGTCAAAGGAAGAGAATATTATGTGACTAGTATGTCAATGTTAATGTGGCACTATTTATTAAAATGTAAGGGACTTGGAAAAGGGGTGCTATATTTCTGTATTGAAATACTTTTCAATGCTGCTGATGATTTACCACAGAACATTCAACCCTTCGTGTGATAATTTGAATGTGGAGATTAGTAAAATGTTTGAATCTAGCCTCCCCAGGCAGGAGAGTGTACCTAAAATTCAGACCTGCACTCAGAAGGTAGCATAACAGAGACAGATGTCATGGCTTTTTTCTTTGATTTTTCCTTAATTTCTTGTCTCAGTTTATGATGAGATATTGTAGCACTGCACTGTGGGCAAAGCACTACAATGGGACTAGGAGACCCTGTTTGTGTTCCTAGATTTGCCTTTCTCAGAGGCTGAATGATCATGAATGATCCCATTGCTCTGTGCTTTTTTTTTTTCCTTACCTGCAAAATTGGATGCTTGGCAAGCAGCCTTCTTTGAAGTGTGAGGAGATTTAGTCATCAAATTAGCCAAGTAACCCACCAAAACTATAACCGGTATCAACAAAATGTGAATTGGCAAAATCCTTTTTTTCCAATACTTTATCCTCCTGCTATTCTTAGAAGTGTAGTTAAAATGTGAGACCAAAGGGAGATCATCTGAGTGGCACAGCTTGCTGTGGATAAGATGTGTGTCTGACAAGTTTAACAGGGCAGCCTAACCCAGCACAGTCCCTCTGGGTGAATGCAGTAGAATACTCTCTCTCTGTAGAAGGCAGTATTCCTGACTTACTAGTTCACCTCCTGGAATTACCTCTTCTGCTTGGCTGGAAAATTACCGCTGTTGGTTGTGTTCAGCTGTGTTGTGATTTGTTCTTAATGTATTAGGAAGACTGAGCTGGTTGAGTAAAGAATCTTTCCCAAATTCCCTTCTTTGAGGTCTTCTTTTCACTCTCTCTAGGTAATTCAGCTCAAAAGCACTGTTCAAATTAGACTCTGTAATGCAAAATCTGAGCTTCAGACTCAGTTCCTCTTCCAGTTGTATGTTTCTGACTACATAAAGAGTGCCATAGGTAACAGGAATCATTTTCACTCTCCCACTTTACATGTCTTTTCCAACACTTTGGAAAAGAATTGCTCTATTTACTCATGGCCAGTCAATGAACCCCAGCAGGTGTCCCCATCTTGTAAAATATCTTGATCTTCCTGTGTGTATAAGATTCCATTTATCTAATCCATACCATATCCTTGTGCTTGCTTGGCATAGCAAATCAGATGTTTCAATCAGTGGGTTTGTTCAGTGTGCTGGCATTTGGGAATTCACTTTGAATTCGGAGTCCACTTTGAATTTTGGTGGGACCTCCATTTTGTCACCCTCCCTGAAGGTAATTAAAAGGCACGTGAATGTGGTGTTTGGGAACATGGTTTAGTGGTGGACTCAGTAGTGCTAGGTTAGAGGTTGCACTCAATGACCGTAAGGGTCTTTTCCAAACAAAATTATTCTATGATTGTAATTTTTGGCACAGAATCACAGAATAAAAATAGGTTGAGTTGGAAGGGACTTTTGAATATCAGCTAGTCCAACCTCTCTGCCATGGGTAGGCATGTTAACTTTACATTTGTTTACAGTGCTTTGAAGCACCTTGAATAGCACTATTACCTTGCCTTCATGTCAACGCTTCCAGTAATTATGTTATTACTTTATCAGTTTTAACATCTTAAACTAAGATGTTCCTTGCACAATGTTACTACCTCAAGCAGATTACAGCACTAATTGTTGTGCAGTACCATGTTTCTTGTGAGATGTATCCCATCTGTCTATGCTGCTCTTCCCAGGGAGTTCTTGCATGCAGCTTTTGGACCTGCCATTGTTGGTGAAATTTGGCTCTTCTCCCTGAAAAATGACCATTTCCCTGGTAGTAGTAGTCTAGGTTTATTTCACAGATGGACGTCTTCTTTCAAACAGCAAATGAAAAAGATTTTATGGTATTAGTGGTCATTAGCTGAGATGGAAGGAGCTTCTGGGAAAAGGGAGAGTTTCTTCCAAGGAATATCCAAAGAGCCATGTGGGGCTGAGATGGAGAGTTCTAATCTTACCTGTTTGGAACCACTTAAATTTTTATCTGTTTCTGATGAACCACAGACATCTTCCAGTGCAGCCTGTGTGAACTGAGCCCACAAATGCCCTCTTCCTGATTCTCTCTCTCTCTTTTCTTTCCCTATGGGCCCCTTCTTTATTTCTTTCCCCTGTAGGCTCCTACCTGCCCTCCATTCATGTACTAAATTTATCTGATTCAAGTCTATCCATTCAAGTCTAAAATTATCTGATTTCTTCATAAGACTCCTCAGAATAAGCTCTTTTCCCATTATATCCATCAAAGCAGACTTTAGTTCCTATACAAAAATGTTTTCCCCAGCTATCCTCAATAGAGTGGTTTCAGGGTTCTGTATGCACTAGGAGACCACTGTGTCTGTCTTCTTCAATGGGGCTTGTTCTCACCTGTGTCCTTCTATTTTCACATTCTGCACACATTAGTGCTAATGAAATGGCAAGTGGGGAATTTTAATCATTGCTGAGCAGAAGTGAGTGACTTAAGTACTCAACATTCTGCTCCCACGGACAGTAGATAACCATAGAGGATAATATGATACATTGCTGCATCCACGATGGAACCTTGTTTGTCCTATTCTGAATCTGGAGGTGAAGAATGCAAAAGCAGCAGAAGTGCACTTTAGACCATGGAAAGGAGTGTGTTTCACAAAGGACAGCAGCAGAAGGAATGTGCAAATCTCTAAGTGTTAGTATAGAACGCCATGGCAAACTCAGTGGTTACTTTAAAAGAATACCAGAAATGAGTTGACTGCTGCACTGACCCTTTAACCACAAGATAAGATTTTTTTTCAGATGGTGTGTAAGAATAGGTTTGAGCCACAATGCATATTCCTCAACCAATACTGTAATTTCCCCCTTTTCCCCAACCACGTGTAAATGAAACTTCATAGTCTGCCACGTAAACGTTACCCATTGATGAACCACTGAAAATTTTTCCAGGACCATGCTTTGACAAAGACGCTTTCGAGGGATTCCCTTGATTAGCCAAAAAATGAAGGGTTCTTATCTAACACTATCTTGTCTAAATATACACAGCCTGTGATGATGAAATAAAAAAAAAAAAATTCAAGACCATGTATAAATACCACTGACAGGATGATGAAGTTCAGTCGTCTACTTGCTTCTAATAGAAGATTTAACTATTAGAAGTTGAAGCTCTCTGCTCTTAGACCTGGTCCCCCAGAACAGATCTGAGCAGTTTAACTGAACCATCATAAAGAAAATGGCTTTCCAAAACTACAGCTTGTTTGTTCTGTCTGTCATCATGATTTCTTTTGGACATGTTGAAAATAGATTGAATCTTCTTCAACTTCAAAATGATATAGACAAACTGAAAGCTGATTTTGTAAGTATAGTCTTCTACTGCATTTCTCTTCTCCTGCTGCTTTGCTTTACATGTAGTCCAAACTTGAGCACTGCTTGACATACTCAATATGTACCAAGAGAAGGTAATCCTGGAAATAATTTTTGATCATACCTTTTTTAACAAGAATATGGATTTTTTTTTTGTTTTACTAAGTTCTTTCATTTACCTGGTTCAGTTTTTTCAATAGTCATAGTTATTGTAGGAATTTGCATTTATTTTAGGGGTGTTCTTTCTTTCACAATAGCTTCTTCTAGCTCAATTCAGCTTTGATTACATGGAACATCTTTTAACAAGAAATCTTAATGCAATTTATGGTGAATATGTTAATCTCTATTCAGTTCTGACTACATGCAATTTACTGACTTTAAATTTTATGTTACCAATGTCAATGCCAGATTTAGTACTACATAGGAATATAAAAAAATTGGAGACAAACTTTTGCTTTAACAAATGCATTCGCTACTTATTTTAAGTTGTAGTAGTGTGTTACTCAAAGGTGATTTCTGTTTCTTATTTTTTTGCATCCTCCAGTCATTTAACTTGCACATGGGTGACTATGACCTGGCATGGGAATGTAATCTGGCAAAATATTCTTTCTTGTCAAATAGAATTTTGGTAACTTGATAACTGTAATGTTAATTTACCAATCTTCATCTAGGAGGCATAAAAGCAGTACACATCTGAATTCAGCAGTCATTAGTCACAGAGACAGCAGATCTACAATAGTCACTTTCAATTAATAGCTTTTATTTTCAATATATTTTTGTTGTGTTTTTTCTCCTCTAAATGCAAAGAAACAACTGCAACAGTCTGCTCCTATTTTCAGCTCTGACTTTTCTGTGATTTTGTCATAATTTTGTGCAAATGACAGTTGACATTCAGTAGTCAGAGAACCACCCTGAAGTGGTAAAGACTAGTGTGATACTTCAGTGTTTGCAGGAAACTGGCTGTAAAAGTGGCATTATGTCTTGAATTTGTGATTAGCATAGACCAGGGAGAGTGTTACTCGAATATATATAGCTCTGTGGGAGAGATCCTGAACCATGATGAGCTTTTTGTACTGACATTAAAACTTTGCTCCATAGCAGGTGCTCCCCACCTTTCAGAAGTAGCAAAAATCTGTTTGGTAGTGTGCTCAGCATGGGGAGCCAATCAGCCTAGGAAGCTCCTGTCAGACTGCAAGTTTTCTCTTTGCACTCACTGTGTTTAAATTACTGAGCAGACAGAAGAAGGAAATAGTCCGTGTTGTATACAAAAAGGAAAAAAAAAAGCCACACAGAGGAGGAAATGATGCAGTTTGTCTTTCCTTGGTAGGAGAGTTGTATTGCTCTTTTTTTCCTAGAGCCTGTTGCCAACATCTGATGGTTAAACTCCATCCCTGGGAGCCTCTCAGTAGCCCACTAGTCTTGCATATCCCCATACCTGGCTGTGGGCTACTGGGATATTCTCCAGTTTTGCAGTCATTTCATACTAAAACCAGCTCATTCTTGCTCCATATGAGATTTTACTGAGACTGTATGAATTTAGGGTCACAGATTACAAACTGCTGGACTTTGGCTTACCAGAAAACATACCAAGATCAGATCTAATGATTTTCTAGACTCTTGCTGTGCTTATGAGCTTTTATTTTCATCTGTCAGTAGCAAAACTTACAGGGAGCATTTGGGAAAATAGATGTGCTAAACATCTCTATTCAGATGAGTTGTAGCAGGAGAAGACATTGAAAAGAGGACTAATTCCACTTCTGATACCAGGCAGCCAAGTGATGGGACTTGGTGGTTAGAGAAGTGAAAGCATTGGGAAAGCATTGGGATTGCCAGATGTGCAAAAATCTGAATTTTGATGCTCATTTGAATAAACAAAACAAATTTGCCTTGTGATAAATATTGTTTATGTAGTAGGTATGTTTGTTCTTTGTTTCAGAACTCAAGTCATTCTGATGTAGCTGATGGCGGACCTATTTTTACGGAGAGGCTGAAAAGCTGGACAGAGGTGAGTCAAAGCCAGAAATGATGAAGCATCTCAGGCACTTTTTTGGCACAAAGCAGCTCCCAGAACCAGCGTAATTAGCTGCAGTAGAATGAACACGAGCAGAGTTCTCTTTGGTAGCTTGGAAATGAGACAAAAATAGAAAGCTTTATACTGCACTGTGAACTGACTCAGAGGTACAGTCAAGCCCAGGAGCTGACTTGCAACATCTTCTTTATCATCTTGTTTCAAGCAGCAGAGAAGCCCTGTATACTGTGTTTTGTCTTCCTTCCTTCCTTTCCCTGCTGATGGGCACTCACAGACCTTTCTTTTTCATCATATTTTTCAACAGAGAAATGAAAAGGAGATCATCCTGAGTCAGATTATTTCCATGTACTTGGAAATGCTTGAAAGCACTGACAGGTCAAAGGATCATGTCAGGAACATAACTGAGGAGCTCTATACTCTGAAAAAAAGCCTTTCTGATGGCTCAAAGAAGATGGAAGATCTCAAGGACCTGACAAAACTTCAGGTAAGGCTCTTCCCTTGTCTCCAAAGCTTGTGGCATTATAGTTGTGATTCGAGTGTGATTTAAGCTAATAACGCTTCAGTAACCTATATGGTAATCCATGTGTAGCTCAGTTCATGCTGAAAAACCAAATATTTCCAGCTGCAGGGGCTGCTGCATGTCTACAGTGTGGGGTAGTGCTGAGTCTTGCCGTGATCTGGCACAGAGCTGCTGGTAGCGCTGTCACACGGTCTGTACACCAGAGGTGCCACTGACACAGCCCTTGGTGGCACAGAAATTGGGTGGGAAAGTTGTGCCTGGCTGTGGAATGCTCTGTGGCTCTGGGAGCACTCGGCTCACGGTGCTCGTGCCAGTGGTACCAGCCACCGACCTGGTTTGCAGACAATGCCCCCGTGCAGTCAGCTGCCTTTCACTGCAGGATGGCTCCGTTCCACAGAGGGTGGCTGGTCTGGGGCAGGCTGCAAGGAAGAACAGAAAGTGGGAAACAAAAATATGGGACACAGTTGCTCTTTGCTATGGGAATTAGGTAGCAGGGAATTGAAAATTGCAGATGTGCTTCTGTTTTACACTGGTAGCAGTGTAGCCCATGTGTTGTGGACAGTAAACAATTACAGCTCTTGGCTCTTGGCATGACTTTTGCTCCATTTGTTTCTTGCTTATTACAGATGAGTGACTTGAAAGTTCAGCGCAAGGCTGTAAATGAGCTGTTCAGCGTCTTACAGAAACTGGGGGATACCTCAAGTTCTCACAAAAGAAAAAGAAGCCAGTTTCAGAGGCTGTGCAAATGCTAATGCCATCTCAGGATCTTCTGTACTGAGCTACTGTGCAAATCTTGTTGGGACAAGATTTTTTTATTTCAATCTTTTTATTGATTTTTTTTATACATTTATTTATTAATATTTAAGTGTCTTAAGTAATTATTTATAAAGAAATACTAATCAAAGTATTTATACTCCCTAATATTATATAAGAACTGACTTTGTCTTAAAATCCTGTCTATTTGTTATATGTTGTTGATCTGAAAACAGAGAGTGAGGCAGTGTTTACCCAGTTTCCATATGGAAACCTTGAAATTACATTATAATGGTACCAGCTTTCCATCTGGTGCTGTCTTGAGAGAGGGATGTTATGAGATTAGTTTCATCTATTTGGCATGGAGATACAAGCACCAGTATAGGGGAGTTACTATATTCAGGAAAAACATATTTATGTCTGCTTACTACTAAACATGTCTAAATCCAAATCAAGCGAGTAGACATGCCTAAAGATAAACAAATGTTGAAGAAAATTTCTGAAATAGAGGACTAATGGTTAATTGCTGGTTACTATTATTATTATTATTACTATTATTATTGTTATTATGCACTGAAGTTACCAGGAGAACAGTCTACTTAATATCTCAGGAGAATGTGACTAACTGTATTGCACTGACTTAACTTAAACTCTCAGATTTTAAAAATTTCTGGTTTTATTTTTTTGTATTGAACCAGTGAAATATGTCTGTTGTAATTTAATTTATTTGGAGGTAATAGTATGGAAGCTTTTATCTCAAGGACTATATTTTTGCACTGGAATATTATTAAAAACTTCGGGTTTTTCAACTGAGATTTTTGAAATTTGAATTTTAAATAAATAAATAAATAGATAAATTTTAAAAGTGTGTTTTCATGTTTATTCACCATCATCTATATGAAAAATAAAACTCTAATTTTATTTTACATTTTCACAAAGATCAGCCCTGCCCAGACATATAAAATATATTTTGTTTCCTTCATATTTTTTAAGAAATATGATAGAAGAGTCTAAAATTCTCAAGTTTTTCTTTTATCTGTTTGAGAAAACATAATTTTGCTTGTGGGAAGCCACTGATCATTTGAAATTTGTTGTTACTCTGATGTAAGATAAAAAACGCTCAAATTTCTCTGCATGTGGAAGGTGGGGAGCCCAGAGTGAGCTCAGGCTGTCTGCTGGGCTCTCTGCAGGTGCTGCAAGCTGGAGGCCTGGGGCAGCTTGGGCAGGTCTCACAGGGCTCTGAATTCTCAGGTCCTCAGGGCTCCACCATGCAAATTTTCTGGGGATAGACTGGCTGAACTGACTGGGAATGGGAATGGGGCAGATTTTTCTTCGCATTCCTGCCAGCATAAGACTTCTGACTACTGCCTGAGCACTGATTGAATCCATAAAATGCAGAAGTAGCACCACATCATGCCCAAAGTTTAGTTGCAGTAAGTCCTACGAATTCAGCTGTAATTGCTGCAGCCATTCCTACTCCCGTGGGCTCAGCTGTCTCCCACTGTTCAAGATATCTTCATTCATATCCACATTTGACAGCCATAACAAGTGACTGTGGTCCTGGAGACTCCAACTGACTTTGAAGGAAACAGCTGTTCTTGTTTCTATTCATCACAGACAGGCATATGCACGGGAGATGCAAGAGAAATTTCTCCTGTAGGATTTCTCCAGTTCCAGGAGTAAGCATGAGAGTACTCAGAAAGCATTCAACATAGACAATGTGTCCTTCTGTGCTCATGCTCTTTCATGAGGTATTAAAGGAGACTAACTCTCCTTTGGGGATACACAGCCAGGTACAGCAAGTTCTACTGAAAAAAAAAACCAAAATGACAAAAACAAAAAAAAAAAAAAATCCAAAACCAAAGAAGAAGGAAAATGAAAAAGAAACTAAAGAAAAGGAAGAAAGAGAAGAGAGAAGAGAAGAGGAGAAGAGAAGAGAAGAGAAGAGAAGAGAAGAGAAGAGAAGAGAAGAGAAGAGAAGAGAAGAGAAGAGAAGAGAAGGAAAAATGAAAAACCTAACAGAAGGGTTAAAGTTTCATTAGTCATTGGTAGGGATAAAGTGTGCTTCCCCACTACTCCTGAGCAAATTAATATCCTATTTCTTGAATTTTAAGCCAAGACTGGTTAGAAACTACTTTATTAGACTATAAAGTAAAAAATCTACAGTCCTTCTACACCCTGCTGTGTTCTGCTGTCCCCTGCATTCCTGAAGTTATCACATTAAATTTTGCTCAAAAGAGTTGAGCAAAAGCAAGAGTTTTGTGGGGAGGTTTTGCTCAGTCACACAATTTTCTGTGTTCTTCTCATCCTAGTGTGGGGTAGCAGAGAAGTAGTGAAGGAATGAGCAGTGCAGAGATGGAGTAGCAGCTGTCACTGCTGACCAAATGTGTTTGCATGTTCTCATTTCAGTCGTTTGAGGATTTGGTTTTTTGTTTGTTTGTTTAATTGATTAGTTGCATTTCTTCTTCTTTTTTTTTTTCCCTCTAAACTATCCTTATTTTCTGGAATATTCCAGGAAACTGGAATTTTTTTAAGCATCTTGAAACCTCTCATGTTAAACCTGACATGAGACATTGTAGAGATTCAGAAGAGTTACCACAGCTATCTAACCATTTAAAGAAATCTAAACAAAGTTTCTCATATTGATCTTGCTTTTCCCTGTCCAGTTTAAGTCTGTGCAACTTCTACAGGGTGCTTAAGATAAACTGCTGAACATTCCTCACTTTGTTCTGTTACTGTGATAATAGTGTTAGCGAAGAATATAATAAAAATCAGCCTCTACAAAGCCATTTTTTCCATCCCATCCCATCCCATCCCATCCCATCCCATCCCATCCCATCCCATCCCATCCCATCCCATCCCATCCCATGCCTGTTTTGTGTGGTGTATAATTGTACACTATACAAATTAGGTGAATCACTTTTAACATGAAAACCTGTCATCTCTTCTCTGACGTTCACAGGAGTCCTGGATCTCCTTTTCTATGTCATTCCTCACAATATCCAAGTGAAGAGGGCATTTCCAGCTAAGCTAAATGTAAGGGTGAAGTGAATTTTAATGGCTACCACAGATATTTCTATAGAAATACATGGCAGAAGCTTTGAACATTTTAAACTGAAGGTCACTGCAATTTCTTCCACCTACAGGATCTGAGAGTGCTAATAAATGTGCATGCTTGGGTGTGAAAAGATATAATCTACTACTTAGCAGTTAAAATTAGAAAAAGTCAAAGTCAAAAGGAAAGACAATTGTCTGAAGAATCTCACTTTGTTTTATGCATCACTTCCGTAGCACATTAATTCTGTCCTTGCTCTCTATTCCTGCGTACTACTAGCCCTGATTTTTATCTGCCATTTTATCACCTTGTCACTCTGTATTTTGTAGTCCTTCAATAGTTTTCTGGAGCTGGACCTCCACACTGTGTTCTGCATAAGTTAGTACATCAGCAAACTCAGTTATGAATATTGCTAGCTTACTATGTCACCAAACTTAATTGTGAATATGAATGACAAAGTTAACATGAGTAACCCAGTACATCAGCAAGCTTAATTCTCAACCCCCTTTCTCAAACTGCTGACGGCTACATTTTAAATCATGGTATTATTAAGGTTGGAAAAGACCTCTAGGACCATAGAGTCCAACTGTTAATGCCACACCGCTGTTTTCACCCCTAAACCGTGTCCCCAAGTGTCACATCCACATGCCTTTGGAACACTTAGAGAGGTGGTGATCCCAACACTTCCTTGTGCAGCCTATTCCAATGCATGACCAACAGCACAGGCCCCAAGCAAGCCCTCTCATGACTGAACCCACTTAACTGCAAAAACCATTCACGGATTCCTGCTCCTTTTTTCTTATATTCTAACCATTTGCATTTTTATATAAGGAGTTTCTCATCATGTAGTAGCTCAGCTTCTTTGGTAGCTTTACAGTGAGACTCATCAGGGATTCTTTTGAAGCTCAAAGACATGGTTTATTTTGTCTCCCCCTTGTCTGTATTCCCTGACTCTTCACTAAACTCTCCTATAAACAATGTGTGGTGTATCATGTCACAAATATCACAGTATTTACTATTTCCTTTTGCACCACATTTACCCATGGGCCCACTCTGTCCTGGTACTGTGCAGTAAGGATGTCAATTTTACTGGTTTGCAGTTTTCATCAATTCCCTTAAGGCCTTTTGGAAAATTAATATCCAAGAAGTCCACTTTGTGCATGCCTGGTGTAGGGGCAGACTCAACAGTGGGTTGGATCCTGCACATCCCAAAATCTGCAGTTCAGCTGTTTTACCCTTGAGTCCTGCAGGACTCCCAGGTGAGGGCTGTCCACTCAAAACTGTCCTTGCCATTATCTTCCTCCACTAATCTAGGAGTGACCATGGGATTATTATTTTTTTTTTTTTGTAAGTGGGAGGTAGAAAGAATAAAAAAGTCTTAAAAGGTCTGGAGGTGTAAAAATCCAAACTTGTCAGACAGATGTGGGATTTTCAGCCCAAAAATAGCAAATCATACAAAACCTCTCACGTCTGTGTGATCTTGAGTGGGGCAGAGTGATAACAACAACTTTTGCAATTCATGGGATGTATGTAGGCTGCTGAAGTAGGTGAGGATGTCACCTACTTGAGGAGGCACAATGGCCTTGCAACAGCAAAATGTTACTTCTGGGTGTCTTATCTAGCTGTTGGTCCCCATGCAAGATAGCAAAATAAGGCCGTTGTCTTCCAGCTTCCTCTTTCATTCTTTTATTTCCACAGTTCCCTCTAGCAGTGAGCAGAGACTTCCTGGAAGGCAATAAAGAAGGTGTACGCAAAAAATCTACCTGCGGAAAAGAGTAGAGTAGTTCCTTGATGCATAGCAAAACCAGCTGTGGTCACATTATCCAGAGGGAAACAAGAATTGAAGAGGGCTCCATTCCTCATCTCATGAAGTGGGGAGGAACCTCCTGCACCACTCCGTGCTCACTGCTCTCACAGGCAAATGTCATTTGTGAGATTCCCCCCTATATCACTGTCCAAAAATGACCTTCACCTTATAAAACAGAAAGCAAACCAGTCAGGGAAATTTGGTCTCTAAATCAGCCCTGGGCTGTGAGTTTAACAAGTGACACTCAGTATTTCTTCACAGATTGGATCGATGTTATCAAAAAGATGCAATACATAACATTTCTGCAGAAAAGTATTCTTGAAAAATGTGTCATCGTATACAATGAGCCCAAAGATAATGACACTGAAGGAAAGTCATTTCACAATTGATGATTTTATTTCATCCTAAGGCTGTTAATATCATCAGAGGTAAGGAAATTCCCCACCAGAGTCACCCTTCTGATAGGTCCCTGAAGGACAAACGTGTTGCTAACTGGCAACTGTCCCTCTGGGGCATGCAAACTGTCCTCATTCCACTTTCATGTCTTTCTGCATTATCATCTGGTGTCCTCCTCCACAGATTTCTGGCTGCATCCTTAAAAACTGAACACATCAATGATTTATGATCTTATAAGGACAAATTTAGACATCACACTTTCACTGCATCTTTAGAAGGACTATTAAACAGAAACACTATGCAAATAATGCTGCTCTAGCAATTAAAATTTATTCTTGGGAATTTATAAGTTATTTTATTCCTAGTTGAGTTACATGATTACACTATTTCAAGGAACCATGATGATAAATTGAGTTTGAAATACTTACCTACACTGAAAATTTGGCTATGAGGATAAACGAAGAGAACTCCCTCTTACTAAATTTATTGCAATAACATGTACAGTTCTTTACTGTCTCTAGTGAAAAGCCAGTGGTATGCTGCTCACTTGTGGTATATAATTCCTTGTGCAATTGGTGCTGCTTGAGGTTTCTGATATAGGTTGATTGATATAAAAATTCATAAAAGTCAATGGAAAGATTCCTTTTGGTTTTAAAGTCATTGGAATTGGGTAACTGGATTCTTGATACCAATATAAGGTGCTTTTTTTTAAAAACAAACCCTCATAATTAGAGTGGGATGTCCAAACAAATTAATAGATGAAAAAGTATAGAAGAGGTTGATAGCTTAAAATAGATCCTGCCTTTTGATGAATTTGTATCAAAGCCAATCAGCAATATTCACATTATTTGCTGAGAATATTCCTATTTTCCCTAAATGGTCTCAAAATTCCTCACATTTGAACCTGGAATATACGGTCTTGAGAATTATGAAGAATGTGAGTGAGGAATCAGAAACCCACAGCACACCATGGGCTCTATTTAATTTGGATGGTCCAGGCTTACTCTCTTTTGGTTCCTGAATCATGCTTCTCTTTTGGCCACTCCAGACACTCAGGCAACACCTTTTACTCAATGATGGAAAGATTTTATTACTCACTGTCAAGCTAAATTGTTTTTGTTTTGATTACAAATAAATATGCTTAAGTCCTTTCCCTTACTTAGGACAGTAGAAAAATGTTTGGAATACAGTGGCTGTGAATTTATGGAAAGGCCATAATTTATTGATAAATGACAAAATTATCAAGTTACATAAAATACCATAAAGTTATTAATTTAAAATGCATACAGTACACTTCAGAGATTCCTAGAAAATACTTGAAATGCTGCCAACTGCCCTATGTCATTCATGTGCTTGTTCTCTTAATTTGTTCATCAACAGAACAGTTTAATAACAATTATCTGTGAACAAACAAATTGTTATGATTTTTCACCTGACAAAAGCGATGAGACCAAAAGTCCAGCTGGTGAAATTCATGTTGCCTACCTAGTAACTTGTTTTTTTTTGCCATAGACTTTGCAAAAATCATTTGCTTCTTTGATGGTGAACAATTTGATGTGGTTTTCAGATGGTGTTTATCACAAGAGGCTAGTGACATGGATATAAGTGGAAAAAACGATTCATTTTAAAACCTTGAGCTGGTCTTAGTAAGCTAGCTCTTCATTTCAGAAAGTTCTTATGAATTCTAAAATTATATGTAAACCAACCACACAAATGCAACATCAACACACTGTAGGGAAAGAATAGCAATTAAAAAAAAAAGAAATTTTCATTAGTTTGTGCCTGAATCAAAAATAAGCTAAACAGGGATGGGAAAAATAAGTATCTTTTAATCTGCACAGAGAAAACCAAAGTCTCAGATGAAAAGTAGTAGTACTACTTCAGCTAAGTACTTTCTGTTCAGTGACAGAAATTGTTTCTCAACAAGCCTTTCACCTGACAACCAAAACAAACCCTGAACCTAAATCTGCCCATTTTACAGAAATGGTGTTTGACTGCCTGTAGAACCCACTTAGTGAAAGCTCTGTCTCAAACCAAAGATGCTCTTTGAGGGTATGAGAGGCACTGTCTGGCCTGACTGACTAAAGCTAAGCAATAGCTGTGCTGCTTCCACAGTTTTTCACAGCCCTAGGCACCCTTTTAATCCATAGAGCACATATTTCACATACTTTTTACTTTTTCAGATCATGTACAACATCAATTTATAGGTTTGCAATTTTGCTAGGCCATTTTCTATTACAAAGGGGCTTTTCTGATAAACTCTCTGAAATGGTGAGAAAATGACTGACAATACAGAAGCAGAATTTTCAAGAGGACACATTTTATACTGGATGGACTTCTTTTTGCTTTATTTGTCAGGATGATCTATCATTTCCAGGACCTGCTTATGTGCATTTCTCTGAGGGGCATCCCTGAAAGCACAAACCAGTGATGTGGCAGGGATCTTGGGAAATACTAAGTTCAGATCTCAGTCTGAGTCAGCACTTCCCTCTGGGTGGGACAGAATAGGAAACACATTTGCCCTGACCCTCTTCCCACATGGATAGTTCTGCCTCTCCTGGTGCCTGTGTTTCCCTGTATCTTCTCTAATCTTAAATTCAGAGTATACAATCTACAGCTGAGCATTTGCTCAGTGATTCAGATAGGTACATAACAAGGCTTTGGACTTAACCTTCTTCCTCAGCCCCTGTTTCTGGCTCAAATTTCCATTGCTTTGCTATGTTTTCCTTCTAACCAGTGACTTTTCTCTCTGGCCACCTGTGGCTCATTTTCTCCCACTCCCAGGAAAATTCCCTGATTTTTTTTTACCCTGTTTGGCCCTTCCCAGAGCCCAGCTTTTCTGAATCTATGAATAGGGTCAAAACTCATCCTTCCTATGGATCTCTTTTCAGGGCTTACCTCTTCCCATGCAATGTGACCCAGATAATGCTGGCTGAATACAAAGGAAATCTCTGTCAGAAGACTGTATGTGTGTTTGTACTTATACAAACATGAATACATATTAATACCTATTTTCATAGAAGTCCAAACCATCCTTTCTCCACCTTCAGCCCCCCAACATCTTAAGAGCACACCATTCAGCCACATACTTTAGCCATTTCTAAAAATAATTGTTTGACTTTATTATAATCCTTCTAATCTTCTCTCTTTTCTTTATTCTATAAAACCCAATTGCACCCTGGATATATGAAATTTAGCACCTTGTGAGCTCCTATCAAATATTGGCAGCTAATTCAGTTGAGCTGATATTGTAATACTCTGTCCTTATCATCTTTTGTGGTTTATTTGGAGAGACTCTTGTGAACATAAGAAATAATAAGTCTATCATTAGGTGTGGGAGTTTGACTTCTTGTCTGGCTATTTCTTACCTGTAGCTAATCGGTTCAGAGGAAAGTCTGTGGGTTTTGTTCCTTTTTACTGTTATTGCTTTCTTCCTGGTAGTTATTCTCAGTTTGTCTGCATTTGAGCTAGAAAAAACCTCCTGTATAATGCCTCTTCAGCCACAAGAGTATGCAAAGACATGTATAACAAATTTAGCATCAAAGCAGATTCTGCTATTCTGACATATCAGAATAGCACTGCCACTGTTTTTCACCTCCAAGAAGGAGTGAGAGGGGATAGATGGTCTTGAGTTTAAAAATATCTGACTGAGGGTTAGCTCAAGAAGAAAGGTGAACTTGCTTTTTACTGTCATCCTACTTTGCCACCCCAAAGTACTGGTACACAAAATTTTATCTTACTGAGAGGTGCATGCACTCATGTAACTTGCCCCAAACCTAACTATTCTGCAACAGGATTTATTCATTTATATTTAACAGCTGGACTACACACATGAATTAAATTAATAAACAAAATTGTTGACAAGGAAACGCTAGCTTTCATGTGCTTGAGAAGGCTGTGGTGAGGGGAAGGTCTGCAACAAAATTCAGGGGAAAAGGTTCTAGGCAGTCCCACCATCTGATAGCCTGTTTTTGTATCACCACATCTGTCTCAGAGTGCCAGAGGGAAACCAAATTTTCTTTCCTGCCGTTGCACAATTTTAAGAATTACTGAGCTGTGTGGGATGAAATTCACCTCTGGGCTGAGCGGCAAAGCACTTGCCAGGAGCACCTCATGCAGTTCAGCTCCAGCCCCTGCCTGCCTTTAGCTTGCACAGCTGGCTAAACCAACAGAAAACCAAACCATAGGCCTTGTAAAATGGAGGGTAATTGCTACACAGCTCACAGCAAGCAGGGCTCAAAGCAGCCCTGGATTCCCTGCATGTGTCTGATATATAGCATTACATACCTGCTCTCGCTGGACCCCTTGCAAGCAGAGATGATCTAGCCAACTGTATAAATTTTGGGGTGAACAAAGCTTTATTAAGAGAAGGAATGAATCCTACTGTGATCTTACTCAGCTGTGGTCAAAGCTAAGCAGCGAGCACAGTTTGCAGCAAAGAAGCAAAGACTTCAAATGCAACACATTAAAGTATCACTGGAACAATCTTACTTAGGTGCTCTTTGGTGCAGCTGTTTGTAGAAACAAAGGCACTATATTAGTCACACTGCCATTAATCAAGTCGTCTGGCTGACTCATAACTGCAAAGTGATAATAGAGTAATTCAAAATATGGACAACAAAACACAGTTTATGGCTACTTTTCCACAATAGTAAAGAAAACAGGGAAAGGAGCGGCTATTGTAAAGTCAGGGGTGGTTATTGGTATTACAGGGACATAGAGAGAAGTTGTATCACCTAATAATTGATAATGCTTTACAAGAAAAAAATCATGGCTCATATCCTTCAAAAATCAGATTTTAAAACAATGCATTGAAATATCACCCTTATCAAATAAAAATTGCTCAGACATACCGGTGTTGCAGATGCAGGAAGGCAGGACAATCAAACGTCATGGAAACGGTTTTCTCACCTAAAGAATGAGAGAAGGCAAACGTGGCTGGAGTTAAATGGGTTTAGATTTACAGTGAAACACTGTAAACATCTCCTCAAGCCTTCTTCTCCTGGTTCCACTAGTTTTCCAAGGCAGATAACATTTTTCCATATGTGAAAACCTACAGGCACTGCTTTACCCATGTTTGATATCTTACACTAATAAAGCGATTCAGTGTGTAATTTCATTAATTCTGTTTTTTCTAGGCTTCTTTATTCATTTGCCATTAGGCTGGAACAGTGATGACGTGTGTGACTTAAGGTGGGAATGACTCATATTGATATTCTTCAGTAATGGTCCCTGCAGTGTTGGGGATACCATCCCATTGAGCCTATTTGCTGAGCAAACAGGATTCCCAAGAGACAACAACCTGGACTGCAGTGGCTGTGGGAATAATTAAATTACTTTTTGCAGGATGATCAAATTTGCTAATTTACATTGTATAAATTCTAAATTTTGTGCCAGAGTTTACCTGGGAAGACTCATTTACTTTTTTTTAAGGTGGAATTTGGAATTTCCCAGCTGGAGGCCTATGTCACAATGTTTCATTGTGATCATTTTTGTGAAGGATGAAAATAAGAAGGGAGCTTTTTTCTTACTTTCCTTCATTTCAAGTTGCTTATACATTAGGGTTAGACATTTATTATTACACTCAAATTCCTCTTGAGACAGAAAGGTAGCTATCTTAAAGTGAAGGTAACAAGGCTGTGAGACCACAGACAAGAGAAGTTCATAGCTACAACAAGAAGGTTGTAGCTTGGGGGGGTTTGTATTTCATCTGTCCACTTTTCTGCTAATGCAAAAGTTGCAGAAAACCAGCCCAGATTCACTAAATTAGTTATTTGTGTTGGCTAAACAATGTCCACTTCTTTTTGGATTCCTGAGGCAAGTGGCCTGGCCTCATGTTCTCCGCTTTTAGACACAGAACTTCCCAGCTAGTATTTTAGTATTTTGCCTCAGCTCTATGCTCTTCAGAAGCATGAGCAGGGTGTGCCATATGAGGCTAACCAATTATCCCATTGCGCACTCTACAACTCTGAGAGGGGTGTTTCTGCTGCAAAAAATGTCTGGTGAAACCACAGGCTGCTCCTGAGTCTTGTGTATACAGCTGGCTGTGGGCTCAAAGCCACTCCCAACAGGACAGTGCTGACTTCATATTATGAGCACAACTGCCTCAAGTAAGTGCATAACTCTTTACCCAGGGAGTTTCTACCACAAAAGTCAGGAAAAAAAAAAATATACATACTGGTAGGTCCAGTAGGTCTCACCAGTTTGTGTACACCGATTTGTTTCATCAGCTTTTGACTGAAACATGGCGCCATAGAATTTAGAAGACCAATTTGAAGCAGACACGTGGTCCTATAAGACTTTTATCCCAAAAATAAAACCAGTATTTATTGATAATTTATACCAAGCCAGCAGATGTGTAGGCGAGTGAGGAATCTCCTGTCCACGTTGCCGTAGTGCTGGAGACTGAACACCATCAGGTTCTAAAACAGCCTTGATTTTTCACAAAAATTATGTATGGTTATGATACAGTTCAATGTGTGAGGCAGCAGAAAAATGGCCTTGGGATAGAAGACATCTCTACAGTGCTCAGAAAGTGAGAGGGAGGGTAAAGAGCCATGCCAATGCATAGAGGTAGATTTTGACACAAAGGAAAAAGGAGATCTGCTGAGTGGTGCAGTGGGAATGGGAATCTCCTTTATGTGGCACACAGAGAATGCTTAGATTGACATATCTTGAGCCAATATAAACAAGAAGACTGCGTTGCTGAAAGCCAGAAAAAGGGTGTTGAAACAGAACAAGAATGAAAATGAATAGATGATAAACACCTGACTGTTGGTTTTTAAGATTGTAGATTAAAACAGTGTTGTTTTTGGTAGCTGGGTATTTGTATATTGTGTAGCATTTACAAGACTTGGTGACAACTGGGGTGTGACAACTCCTAGACAGTTGACCAAAAGGGATATCTGACTTGCAGGCCTGAGGAAAGGTCAGTAGCATGGATCCAGGAGGGAGCAGGATTCTGTTTGACACTACTGAATTGAAGCTGGTGTTGGTCATTCAGAGAAACCACAGGAGCAAGTCATGAGGGTGAAGAAGATCCTCAGCCTAAACAGATACAGGTAGGGCAAGAGAAGTGTCAGAAAAGTCAAGATATTGACAAAAAATGCCAGTTAACTGGTGAATGAGTTTGAGATACTAGCTATGAGGTGGACATTTTCAAGCCTGTGGTTTTATATGTGGATTGGACCATCTCTTTCCATGGTTTTTCATGAGGAGCTGAGGCCAGTCTTATCAACCCTCAATGAATGTAACTGATATGGCATGAAAAAACATGAAAAGTATGACTAAAGACATATCAGATAAAGAGAGTCTAAGAATGGATTAAAAGCGTCAGCTGAGGGGAATGAAAATGAAAGCTAAATCAGGAAGGATAAAGTCATTGAATTTCAGAACAGTGAAATTAGATTTCACACTTGTTAATTCCAGATAAGGGTCAGTCTAAAACTGCACATTTAGCCCAAGGCACAAGGACCCTGCTAGATCGTGGATCAAGTTCTTCTAAATTGTAGCTCTACATGCAAACTGTAGAGCGGTTCTTTCCAATTTAACACCAAATACTAAATTATATTTAGTGGGAGTTTTTGGTGTGATATAAAAGCACTTTGTGTTTCATTGAGACTTGGTAAAGTGCAGTGCAAATCACTTGTGCACTAGCCTTCATGAATAACTTTTTACATTTCTGTACCAAGTGCTGGAGAAGAGACCACTGAATTCTTCCTATCAACTGTTCTGTGGCCTCCAGCAGCTTTGGGGACCAATAGACAGCTATCTTCTCTGCTTACAGACCATCCTGCTACTCTCCTTTAGTAGTAAAGCACCTTCTACTTCACCTGCTGAGGCCAGACCTCCCTGCTGTGCTGTTGTGTACAGTATGACCTTCTGAAAGTACTCTCACCTAGTTTATGTTCCCCAATGACTTCATCAGATGCCTCCTCCCTCCTCCCAAATCAAAATAAAAGTCTGCTCCTCCAGTTAGTTATATGCTGAGAAGTAGCACCTTGTGATGAGGGAAGCAAAGAGTCTGCAGCTGAGGCAGACCTTGGAGGGGGATCTATCATTGCCCAGGCAGGTTACAGCTTTGAGCAGTTCTTGTCCATTACTATTACTGGAACAAAGCACAGTCAGGAATTTTGGAACTGCATCCAAGAATCTCCTGCTTGCAGAGTCTGATATGAGTCTGGGCTATCCATTCATGCCCATATGTGCATGGATATTCAGATGATGACTTTGTGGATTTAGTCCAACAGCTATGCTATATCAGGCTCCTACCATAAAAATCTCTTTGCTGTGTACAGTTTCTGTGACACTGCTATGAAGAAATCCACTTTCTTGGAAAGCTTTTTCCCCTATGCATGAGGAGGGTAGATGCTGTGGGAACTGCACTGCCAGATCTGTGTGACAAAATTAAAAATACTATGGCACCAATTAACACCATGCCTTTCCATATACCCCTTTATGAATCTGTTCCATGTAACATACAACTATAGCAACATGCAGCCATAAATTCCTGACTTATCCAAAGTCAAGCTAGTGAAACTGTTTCTTCTTTGGTTTTCCATAAAATCAGTATGCAGAAAAAGGCTATAAAAAGGAATACACTCCAGGTCATCTGGAGGGGAAAGGCTTGCAGTGCCACACATCAAGGAAGAAGTCTGCTGGGCTGTCTCACAGCCTCCTCATCCTGCCACAGCTGCTCACCATATGCTGCCCTTGATGGCAAAGAGCCCTTTGATGACGGATCTAACCCAGGCCAGGGGACACTGAGATGTCATGGATAACAGCTGGGAACTCGTGGGAGATGATGAAGTCATTTGTCATTGTACAAATCCAAAATGTACTCCCATACTCATTGTGAAGAAAATTAACTCTACTTCAGCCAAAACCAGCACATGTGGTCACAGCCTCTACCCCAGTCCCAACGAGGATGTAGAAGCCCCACCAGGGCTGAGTTGGCCCCTGGCACACATGTGGGGAGAGGGTGGCATGATGTGAATGCAATGGCTATACACCACTCAGCTCTGTGTATCTAGTCCATCCCTCACTGCCTCAGGCTGTGTGTGGGATGTGTAAACACATTCAAAAGGTCACGTTGGAAAGATATCTGAAACATGAACAAGTACACCCAAGAAAGAAGTATTTTTTTTTCTCTTCACTACTGTCAGCTGGGTCAAAGTGTTGCCAGTGCCTTTGCTGCACAACTTTTTGCTATCCTAGCCCAAAACACAAGGCCCTTTGAAGAAAACATGCAGTGTTCCCCGGTACCTCTGCACTGCAGGAGCAATTTCCTCCAAACAAAGGCAAATTGTTCAGCAGAGATGTGGGACTATATAGCACCATGTATCTTGTTTCTATACTGACTTCTGCAATTCCACAGAAAGCTCACACATGTGATTATTGAATCATCACATACCACACAGTTTGGCAACGAAGAGCCACTCAGAATTGAATGGCAAGTCCTCAAGTCTCTTTACATCAGCCAGCCTGGGTACAGACTGAGTCAAGACAGCCATCTGGATTCAGCCTTTGAGGAGGGCAAAGTGCTCAGCCTGCCTGGTGGCTGCAAGGTTCAGTAACTTCTGACTCCATCCTGGATCAGCACAATTATGATTCAGCCTTCAGACTGAGTCAAGACAGCCATCTGGATTCAGCCTTTGAGGAGGGCAAAGTGCTCAGCCTGCCTGGTGGCTGCAAGGTTCAGTAACTTCTGACTCCATCCTGGATCAGCACAATGCCTGATAATGAAAGATCAGCTTGAGGAAAGCTTGTCAGCTGAGGAAAAAAAAATGCACATTTTTTGTGTTTACAGTCAATGGAGAACAAAAAGTTGAACAAACTGAATTCTCCTCTCTTCTGGATGGCGAACACACAGACATAGGAAAGAATTTTACATAGGAGTAACCAGCAAATATGGATGCTACTACTTCTGATCACCTTCCTTTTTCTCTTTGAAAGGAGGAAACCCATAATTTTCATCACTAACATTATTCATTGCACGTATCTCAGCCAGAAATCTCCAGTCACAGCTGAAGCCCTATAAATAAAGTTATAAATGCCCTATAAAATAAAGTTTCAGCAACATATAATATTTAATACTTATTGATACTTTATACTACATATTCCTAATGGCAGCAATGACTTCAGTTTAACTCAAATAAAGCAAACCCCATTGGCCTTGGGGACTATGCCTTCACACATTAATATGAGAATGCAAGTAAGAAATGATGATGTTCTTGTTTTTATGCACAGCTTAGAACACTACAGAGTGAAACAGACCTTTTGCAAGCTCCTTCAGAATTGACTGTTCACTAGAAACATTCCCACCCATAAGCCTGTGCAAAGTACCAAGCCCATAAGCCTGTGCAGAGTTTATTGTGACAGAGGACAATGTCTGCAAATATCTTGAAAATAATTTTTTGCTGTATGATTTTTTCACTCCTGTCATGAGTTGTGGTAGGACAGCAGTCAGTCCAGATACTGTTACTAAAAAAACAAACAAAAAAATAAAATAAAATAATATTTCTCATTTGTCAGACTGTGTTTTCTTAGTTTCATTTTATATTTCTAGCCCACAGAAGGCTTACAGGAAATTTCAGCTGGTAAAATGTAAATTTACCGTAATTGTGTAGTAGTACCAGATGCAGCTGACCACAAGTTATGTGCTTTAGAAAAAAAGGCGTTTGCACTAACAGAGTAATAAATGACAGGAAACAAAATTGCTTGATGCTAGCACAGGTTTTTGAGCCTGTGAGTCTCAGAAAAAAATATGTGTACCGTAGCTCCAAAGGATACCACACATTCTGCTGAAATTCCCACAAGGAGGAAGACATATGGTAGAAAAAGTTAGAACTGCAGAGAAAAATTAAGCTTTTGTTTTGTTACCCTATAGCATGCCACTCTTAGGGCTGGTGGAACTACTGGCACAGAGAGCTAAAAGTTCAACCAGGGGCATTCCTTCTTTCCGGTAGGGCAAAGAGGTGTTTTTCTGTGTGAGGCCTCATACAAAAACCACAAGCTGAGCTCTTAGAGCTAAAAAAGCTATTTTCTAACTTCAGGCTCAGCCACCAACACTGGGTTCAAGTATTACAGAGAGTTCCTCTTTGCTCTTTGGGAGAAGCTTAAGCTTCGAGTATCCCAGGTTGTCCCTGAAGCTGCAGATCTCCTTGCTCTGCCAGTGCCATAGATGGGTGGTGTCCTCCTCCAAGTGGCAGAGGACAAGCAGCACTGTTGAGTCATCATGATTCTGCTTTCATTAATCCCTCTTTCAGCCTTAGTCACACTGCTCTTGGCCTCTTTGATGGCTCTTTGTGCTGTTTTTTCCCCTTCTCACATCATCTTATGTGTCTAAAGCTATCTGTATTCATACACCAAATCACATATTACTCATACTTAAAACTCACTAGTTCGCTTACTTCAGCAGTCTTGTCTTCAGGACCTCAATAAAAAATACTTAGGAATTTCATTATAACAATATTTATGAAGGCAAATACTATTAATTCAGTTTGCAGTGTAAAAAAAAACCCAACAAATCCACACCACACAAATACCCATCTAAGTTACTCCCAAATGAAATTCATAATAGATGTCACAAGACTGATCCAAGCAACTGCATTTGGGGACCAGCCTGTCCCTGTCTTTCCACACCCATCTTTGAAGGGACAGGAATTTGTATGGCTAGCTGCAACAGGAAACGACCAGGGAACTCAGTCACCGTCCTGCAGGATATAAGCCCCTCCAAATGACTTCCAAACTAATCACAGAGGGAAGGAGTGTGAAAGGTTTCATCTCAGGTTCTTGGTCAGACAGAACACCTGATCCAACTGGATGACACCAGCAAGCATGGAGATGAGGGATTTGGGGACAAATTACTATGAAGTTTTCTGCCAAAGGCAACCACAATGTGCCAGGAGCTGCCTTATGCAGCTGCCTCATGCAGCCCCACTGCAGACTATGAGAATCTAAACTCTGAGAAAATCCCAGTAGTCTGCTTTGGTTACTTGTAAGGTACAAGCAATCCATCCCATCACCTTCTGGAAAACAGGATTTCATAACAATCATATCTTCACTTTTCCAGGTGGCATCCAGTTCACCTGCTTACCAAATTTTTTGAAGCATTGCAGCATTTTTCCACTGGCTTTATGGAAAACATAGCCATAATAAGCTGAGGAACAACAGTAGGCTTGACCATGGCAAAACATGAAGATAAATGACATGATGATTTTAAGGAGTTGACATTGGATCAGCTAAGCCAGCACAAGGTGCATATGACAGATGGGACATTAGAGCCTGTAGGAGCTCAAAACACACTAGACAAAGTGCAAGGGCAGGTGAAAATTTTTCTAGCTTGATAAGACTGCTAAATTTTAAGTTCCTCCTCAGGAAAATATACCGTAAAATTGTATAAATGTGAAACTAACTACAGCTACCACGTGATCGCAGGAACAGGCTTTGCCAGCCAAAGGGGATGAGAAATGCTGAGGATAACATTTTTTTTCTCCTTTGAAAGTGAGCTTAGCATTCCTGCCTCCTAAATGCCTGAAGATATCTAAGTGTAAATATATAAAATCCCCATAATGTAGAAGATAAAAAACTTCCCAATTGAGACAGCTCATATACACATAAAGAATTGGAATGCAATTACTTTGCTTTTGACCATTTTTCAAATGGCCAAAAGTCATACCAGCAACTGAGCTTATTCCTTGCTGTTTACTAGTATGTGGTAGTGCATTGTACCATGTAGTACAATGTGTATATACATATAATAGTTACACTTCATTGGAGCAAAGTAGTTCAGCTGCAAATGAGGAATAACTTCAAGCACAGGAGGAAACTTCCTGTGTTCTTTGGCTGCTTTGGATGGGCAAGTGAACTGCAGAAGGAAAACCTCATCCAGTATCTTCAAGTAGAGTTCAAGTTACAATACAGGAATGTGTTTGTCAAAAAGAGGAAACAAAAACCCAAGACTTTGTCTCCAGTAACCTCTGTGGCAGCAAGTGTATGTGCTAATTAATCACAAAAAGGCATCTACAACAGCTACTTAGGTTTGCTGAACATTATATAAAAGTTTGATATCTCTGTTAATCACACCAGGGACCAATCCAGTACATCCAGATTTCCGTGAATAGCATTCCCTTTACTTCTGTAAACTTTGAATTGTGGTCAGAGTGAAGATGAAACAGGAACTTTAAGACAGTAAAATGGAAAAGAAACTGACTCCTTATGCTTAAATTTAAAAGTTTTGTTATTTGTGTCACAGACATAGGATATGATAAACTCCATGCCTAGACTCAGAAATTGCTTCTCTCCAGTCAAGTAAAGCAATACCTTTTTTGGCTATGTGTTATTTTCATGTTAGAGTATCACTTCTATGAGAGAAATATCTAATTTGTAATGAACCAAATGTAAATAAAATCTTAACAGCATTAACCCTGCCAGACAAATAAAGACTTCAAGTGTATTCCTCAGATTATTGCCAGTGTTTCATAATACTTTTTCAATAATTTCCCATGATGCCTTGCTTGCAGAGAAATGTGTAAAGTATGCAAACTTTTGTCAGGCACTCAGCTCCTTCAGCCTCCTTTAAACCTGATTTAAAACACCTCAGCTGATTTTGCAGCATGCAAAACCACAACAGACTAATAGGAAATTGTCTAAAAGCCATTGTGGATGACTATAGGCTTGATCAACACTTGCATAAGTCAGGCAATTTCAACAGGAAAGGTGAGCATTTGAAGCCTACTTTTTTTTAGAGAAAGGTGTGAAGATTCTTGTAGAGAGTATAATAGGTTCATAGTTCATCCCTGAAAGAGGAAGTGTTTGACTGTCTTATTCAAGGAACCTAAGTGTGGTTGATTTTACTGCCAATTCTTTCAAAGTGAACCACAATAACATTCCACAGACTTTTGACCATTCTTTACCAGATGTTAAATTTTGAGTACCTCACACATAGGATTTTCTTTAACAGACATGCTCAAGGAAATAAAAACTTCTCATTCAGATGCTGCAGTTTGATTTGCCAGGTTTCACGACATATTACAGGAGACAGTAGGAGCTATTACCTCTGCCTTCAGAAGGAGAATTGGAAAGAGAGAAGTGTAAAATAATTGGCAAAAAGCATAGAGGAAAACACAGAAGAGGTCCTGAGGCGTGCTGATGTTACCATCATCAAACCAAATATTGATAATATTTTTATTAACCTTCTTCAGTTTTTTTCCCTCATTCACATTTCTATATTAATGAAAACCAGACTCTCTACCAGAATAGCAAAAGAGAATTAATTCCCCAGAATACAGATGTGTAATACCATTAAACAAATTTGCTTAATATTATTTTTAATAAACTCAATTTCAAATTAAGTGAAGAACCTTCCATGCAGAAAGTCTATTGATTCCAGTCCCCTTGCCATGGACAGGGATATATTTCACTAGATCAGGTTGCTCAAACCTCTATCCAATCTGGTCTTGGGCACTTTCAGGGAAGAGTACCCATGATTTGGCTGGGCAACCTGTTCCAGTGCCTCTCCACATTCATAGCAAAGAATTTTTTCCTAATAACTAATATGAGAAGTCTGCTATTTTTGGCTTCAGTTGGAAGCCATTATGCCTTGTCCTGTCACTACAGGCCTTTGTAACAAGCCTCTCTCCATCTTTTCCCTTCAGGTACTGGAAGGCCACAATTAGGTGACTCCAAAACCATCTCTTTTTCAGGCTGAACAAACCCAACTCTCTCAGCCTTCCCTCACAGGAGAGGTGCTCCATCCCTCTTACCATCTTGGTGGCCTCCTCTGGACTCTCTCCAACAGCTCCATGTCCTTCCTGTGCTGGGGACCCCAGAGCTGGATGCAGCCCTGCAGGTGGGGTCTCACCAGAGCAGAGCAGAGGGGCAGAATCCCCTCCCTTGCCCTGCTGGCCACACTGCTTTGGATGCAGCCCTGGACACCATGAGCTTAATTGAAAGAAACCCCTAAACATTAATATAAAGAAAGCCTAATAAAACCCCCCATCCAGCTTTCTAGCTCCCTCTTTAGGAGAGAAAAGGAAGCTGGAAAAGTATCCCACCTGCTACTTTCATTTTAAGCTCTCTGGCTCCTCCAGAAGGAAAATGAGTGAAGAGATGTCTTCCTGCTGCCAGAGGTAATATATTTCCTTCTGTAAAATTCCACAAAGTTTTGGGGGACATTTTTCTTATATGATTTTATACAGGGCATCTTAGGGAAGAACAACATAGATTAAAATCTGCATTTGAACTTAAAATCTGCATTAAAGACAAGAAGAGCGGAGGCAAATTGATTTAGCAATGTGTGAAAAAGCTTTGAAGGAACAGTTTCAAAGCTATTGCGGTGTCTTGCAAGTTCAAAGCTTGTGTGTGCAGAGAGGGCCAAGCACAGGCAGGTTTAAAATGAGCAACCATACTTTCCTTCAGAAGCCCAAAATTTGTGCAAAACTGTGCGATGAAAAATATTTCCTTCTGCAACTTTCCCGTGTTGCTACTTTGTGTTTTGTCAAATGCTTTCACTTCTTTTCTAATAGCGGAGGAGTAAGCAAGAAGCTGAATCAAGCTGAGGACACAAAAGCAGGGGCTTTGCTTGCCATGGCAATTCTGCTAGGTTGGGACTTCTTATTCCTTCTTTACTGTAAAATAAAACCCACTGAAAAGTGTGAAAACCTTCTGGTTTTCTTTGGGTTTGCTTTCTTTGTAGAGCTGCTCAGGAGCAGAAAGAACATGCTCTTAACATGAAATGGGGTGCTTGCTTCCTGTGGTTATGTATTTCTCTTTGTTGAGAAGCCCAGCAAAGTCATTTATACCTCTGTGGCTGCACCAGGTCATATTTGACTGAGGTGTTTCCTTGAAAACTGCTTTGTTTCAGCTTACTCATCATCTGTTTCACTGAAAACTAGCTCCTGCTTCATCATCATAATAAAATTATTCTCCATAAATTCAAAGGCTTTGGACCAAAGCTGCTCCCAGGTTAGCAGATGCAGAAATGATCTTTGCAGAAAGACAATAGTTTACTGCAAAGTACAAAACCACCTAGATCATTCTTGCTGTTGTCTCCATCACCACCTTTATTGTCATTATTTTTAAATTACTCTCCCTGAATTCTCCTGTTGTAATAGGGGCAGGGTGTGTCCTGTAGACAGTGCAGCTTACTAACATTTTGTACAACCTTTTATCTGGAGGCATCTTGTGTGCAAGAGGTGCAGTCATTGCCTGAATATTCCCTTCTGACACTGATGGTGTTATTGCACCACGAATCAAGAACTATGTAAAGTCAGCTGAGATTAATGGCTATTTGTGCTTCTGAGTGGATATGTGAGATGTGTGAGAATTGGATCTTCTCAAGCAAGGTCGCAATAGCAAAAAGGCTCTCAGTACATTCATGATTATGTGGGGGAATGCTTTTGGACTCACTCAGTTACACAGATGACTGCTTTAGTGTGGCCCTGCAGCCTTGTATATACCGTATTGCCACTCCTACAAACAGCTCACAGACTTTGCAGTGAGTTTACAAAGCCTCAGGCCTTGCTTTACCTGAATTTATCTTGACATGCTTGAATCTTCATTTTCACTTGCTTATACAATTTTTTTTTTCCTGATCGCGGGATAACATGCACCACAACTTTTTATTGGCCTCAGTTTTCAATGGCAATTGAGGTTCAACACACTTTGAGCCTCTGACTCTCAAGGCATGAACTGGGACAATGAAGACTTGCCCATGGTAAGAGAAGATCGTGTTTGAGACCATCTGGGGAGCTTGAAGAAGTGCATCCCAGAGTCATAAGTGAACTGGCAGATTTATCACTTAAGCTGCTTTTCACTGCATTTGAAAAGTCATGGCAGTCAGGTAAAGTCCATACTCAGTGAAAAAGGGAAACATCACATCCATGCTTTTGAGAGGGTGAAAATAACAATCCTGGGAAATATCAGCCAGCCAGCCTCACCTCTGTTCCCAGAAACATCATGGAACAGATACTCCTGGAAGGTATGTCAAGGCATATAGGTGACAAGGAGGCAATTAAACACAGCCAAAGTGGCTGAACCAGGAGCAAACTGTGTTGTCAGTGAACAAGGAAAGAGCTACTAATGTCACTTACATGGGCCTCTGTAAAGCCCTTGGCGTGGTCCCTCACAATATTCTTGCTGTTAAATTGGAGATATTTCGGTTTGAGGGATGAACTATTTGATGGATAAGAAATTGTCTGGATCCTCACACCCAAAGAGTTGCAGTCAATGGCTCAGTGTCCAAATGGACACCTACCTAACAGTGGTCTTCCTCAGTATTTTAGGATGGTCATTTTTCAATATCTTTATTTATTTATGACAGCGGTAGTGGCATTGAGAACAGCACCAGCAAGTCTGTAGATGACACTATGAGGAAGAAAAAGCCATTGACACCAGCATTGTATCTCTCTCCAACAACTTGCCACATCCCTCCCCATTCCTCAGAGTGCAACCATCAATATTGGGACCCAGGTGGCAGTGGAAGGCTGAGCACAACACCTAAGAAAGAGGTAATAGCCCAGATGTGTGTGTAGGAATTTTAAGTGCATAGTTTCTTCTTGCATCTTTTTCCCTGTAACAGAATTCTTTATTTACTTTTTCTCTCTTTTCCCATAATAATTTTATCTGTGCTAATACTTATGCCCTGATTACACTGTTAAGATTTCAATTATGTTAACAATAAGTGCCATCTTTACACATAGAATGAATTTCCTGTTTTCCCATAGCAAGTTGTCGAGCATGACGAGATCACTGCTGCAGCCCAGCTGGTTTGCTGCAGAAGCACTACTGCTGGAGCCTGCACTAACTCCTTCTAGCTCAGGGAAACCACTGGTCAGGGCATAGCCTAAAAGTAACATGATGTAGTGTGCTAATACTGCCTCTTGCAGATACTGCTGTGTTGAGGAACACCTTCAGTTCAGGTATCTCAGTGTGAAGCTGCTGTGCCAGCAGTAGGCTGAGCTCTGAGAGCAGGAGCCCGAGCTGAGACACGAGGCTGTGAGCTGCCAACCCTTTGCAGAAAAAAGGGCAGGGGAGCCTGTGGTACAGCCAGGGGATGGGACACTCAGAGGCACAGCAGGAGCTGAGGACCTCAGACTTTGTTTCCCTGAGACACTGTGAGGTATAAAAGCCCAGTGGTTCCTCTGTTTGGGGCCCCTCCTTGGAGGCACCTAGCTCAACCTGTTATTTTGTCATTTAGTTATTGCACCATGTTTAAATTATTTTAAGGAGCTGGATGTCTAAGACTCTGCTATGGGAAACCTGTGGTCAAGCTGGTAAGGATACCTGGTGTAGCTGTGTGAGGGAGGTGTAGCTGTGGAGGGGCTTTTGTCCCAGCTTGGGTGGTGCCAGAGTGACTGCCAGAGTGGCTTCTGGATGGTCTGACAGGGAAGTTTCCTTAGCATTGAGAATGACAAATATTTGTTAAATACTTCTATTTGATGTAGAAGTCCTTAAAACCTTTGAAAATGGTGGACTAATTTGTGGGTGAGGTATAACCTGGACATGGAAAATAAGTTTGGACTAGGAAGAAGATAAATGTTAAACTTTCATGGTCTTTATTGGTAGAATAGTGAGTGGATAGTTGTTAGAAATCATATCTGTCAGTTAGTATTTAGGTAGTGGAGATACCAAACCCATGGCAAACTCAACTATGAGCTGTTGAAAGCAAGTGGTAGATGTGCTTTCCCATATGACTCAAACTCATTATTACCCATATGACTCAAATCATTATTACTTGATTCTGAATAAGAGGAAAAGGAGATTGTTTGGTTGATATTTCTCCCTTTTTCATCAAAACCCCCTGCTGAGTTGTGAGCTGGTCTGTGCAGCTCTCCCCTCCCCCTGATTCTGTTGGCAGGGTTAGGGGCTTTGGTAGCCACAGGCCCACACCACATGATAGGGAAACACAAGATCTGAGGAGGGAGGGAGGCACCAGAGGACTGACCAGAAGCCTCCCTGGTGGCCCTGAGCAGTAAGATGATGAGAAACCATCCTCTTATCCCCTGATCTCAGCATGGCTGGGTCTGGCCTTGCTCCTTCTGGCCCTGTGCAAAGCTGATGTCAGGAACAACCATTAGCATCCCCTTCCTTGCCCCTGACACAAAGCATCCTGCCAGAGCCCAGCACTGCTTCCAGTTCTTTTATTTGCTGCTGCAGCACTGAGGCCATCTGACACACACATGAAAATCAGCCAAAAAGTCCTCAAAACTTCTCTGTAAAGTTAAAAATTAATCAATCAGAACAGAAAGCCAAGCACAGGACAATAGTAACCAAGTCGAAGTACTAGAAAAACACATCTCAGAGCTGCATGTGCCACTCCCCTCAAAACAGAACCCAGCCCTGGTTGGCTGCAGCAGAACTGGTGACAAGGGTCTTGTCATGTTGGAGTCTACACCATTTTCTTAGCAGTGAGAAAACTACAAATAGATTTATGGGTTATAGTCATCACTTATCATGAGATGTGGAGTGTCCAGCACGATGTAAATCTGAGGAGCAGTTCATCAGAGACAGACCAGCCTTGAGCCAAGAAATGGAAATGGAGCTGCTTGCATTGTCTAGGAGTGGAGGGCAGAACAACCTACAGATATCCTCACTCTGTGTCTGTGAATGAGGGGACAGCATAGAAGCAGTGGGCGGCAGGGAAGTTGGCAGATTTCTAGAGGACATCTCACAGATCCTGTTGGAATCTCCTCTGTGTTCTGCAAATTTGCAGAAGCTGAATAACTTCTTCAAATAATTTTAACTTGAAAATTTGAAACACTTCTGCCAAAACTGCTTATTTCTGTTTGTCTGTTTCCAAAACCTCAGAGTTCCATCTGGGACAACTTCTATTCTTGAATTATGTCCTATCTTGGAAGATATGGAAACAAGTATACAGGAAAAATCCTGCTGCTATCTTTGGAGCTGCAACCAGGAGAAATCTGCTTAACTGGTCTGTGGGGATGGTGCATCTGCAGTCCTGCCACCTGCAAGAGCTCTGAGAAGATGCATGTGTGTGGCTGGCTTAGAGCTGGAAGGACCGAGAGGTTGCAGAATGCTTGGTGGGGAGAAAGGCTCATCAGAGCTTTTATCTACTGAAATGGAAGACTCCAAAAGGAAAAGAAACAGCACTTTCTTGACCATTTGTAAACCACAGTTTCTTGAAGTGTTCATGCCATGTCTATAGTTTTTCTAGCTCTCAGAGCAGCAGGAGTGAGGAGTCCTGCCACATAATGCACCCAGTACTAGGCTTCATTTGACAGAGAAGCACAAAAGCTGTCAGAAAGGTCAACAGGTTCTGTTAACACCGACAGAGCCAGGGCTTTTTTCCCCTCTAACATTTCCATGGAATTGATTAAATAGTTTTTAGTGAACTAAGAAAAAATAATCACCCTGGTTTGGACTCCTAGCATGAAATACCTGAGTGTCTAACAGGGTTATAAACCATTAAAAAAAATCTTCCACTGGGGAGAGTCCAGCCACGCAAATATTAGATAGTATGACCTGCTCTGCCTTAAGCATAGCACATTTTTTGCACATGTTATTCCTGCATTTTTAAATGTAAAAATGTAAAGAGAGTTTAATCATATTACTTTACTGGGAGTTGGAACTTCATGGCAACCAATCTGTTTGACATTCAAACTGACTTTTTACTTTAAATAAAAAGAAAATAAGGATGGAAGGGGTAGGGGGGAATTCAGGTTTAAACTACTTGTCTGAGTAATTTATAGTTTTAAGATGCTTCAGCTCTGTTGCAATGTGGATAGGAAATAACTTTAATGGATAAAGGACAAATGATAAAATAAATACAAATATTACAATATAAAATAGAATGCCATAACACAGGCTATTAATACTACATTGGCTTCCCATCATTGACATGGAGCCTTGTGACAGCCTTTTTCTGGTGAGGCAATTGGGAAAAGACTACTGTAGCTCCCCAAGTAGGAGGAAAACAATCTGGAAATTGGTTACTGATATCAGAAAGTGCCTGGAGATAAGTGCAGTGCAAATGATGGTCTCTCTATAGCAAGAACTATGGCTGCATATAACTGGAAATGTTGACTGAACAGGAAGATTTATTCAAGTCAAACCCTTCCATACCTTAATAAAACCAGAGATAAGTTGCTTTCTTAGAAATCTGCAATATTGTGTAAAACTTCAGTGGAAACCTTTTCAAAAATGTTAAAGAATGTTTTCTATATCCCAGCAAGCCGTAAATGAGGCTTTGTTTCTAGTGTGAGCTTCAATCATATCTCCCTGACCACTATGAAATAGATAGAGGGTATGAGCAAAAGCTGGCTTAAAAAGTCCAGACTATTTCCTCTGCCCAGAATTTAATCTTGTTTTATTCAGAATATAGATACTAAATTTTTTTGGTCAAAAGTTAAAGTTTGGTGGTTTATAGATTGCTTTAAAATAATTTTTGCATATTCTTTAGTATTTTATTCTGGTACAGGGTGAGTTTACCATCAAGAACAGTACTGCAAAAAAGTTTGATGAGGCAACATGTGCAGTCAGTTATCTAAAGAAATGTGGTGCTCATGCATAATACTTTCAAAATAGAAGTGCTTTACATAAACCAAAATACTGCCAATCCTGGAGCACTTTTGTCTGATTAAAAATGTGTGGCTAATTCCCCCTGGGTGAAATGCTGTTTAGAGCTGAGATTGCTCTGAATGAAATACAGAAATTACAGCACAGTATGGAAGCAAAATGTTGGATTTGCTGTTCAGCAAATTTTATGCAGCATTTTTACTTTAAGATCTTGCTAACGTTCTTCTCTCTATGATATAGAACATCTTTCAGAGGTGACCTTTTGCTTCAGCAAATGCTCCCCAGCTGAAATCAACTTTCAGCTAACTAAAACCTAAATATTGATTTTCCATCCAGCCATCAAGAAAAATACATAGGGGAGTTTTTAGACATTCATCTGGACATGCTACGATGAGTAGGGTTCATTATACTGTGTTTTAGGAGTTTAAAAGGTTGCTAATGTTCAAAACCCTCTTGACATTTCTATCTTAAAAAGCAGGACTAAAGACCTCCAACCCCATCTTCTAGCAGGAGATGAATTTCTGAACCAGACTTTGTGTGGTGTGACAGACTCAAACCAGTAGTCCTTACAACCCCTCTACTCTGCAGTGAGTGTCTGAGGGTTCTGTGCCACCAGATCCATTGAATGTACCCTTGTCACTCTCCCCATGCCACCCAGCATGTGCTACCACCCCATGACACAAACAGTCCTGTGTAGTTTGAACCAGTCAGGTAATTGGACTACATGATTGATGCAGGTCCCTTTCAACTTTTTATCTTGGCAGTTAAGCAGTCTTACCATAAATATGTGTGGTGTTTGTACATAGACATGCACATGTATATACACACACCTGCAGTAAGAGCCACATGTACAAACATCACAGTACACTAAGCATATTTCTAAAAGAAATGTAATAAAACCACAAAATTCCTAGCCCAGCTATTTCTGTGGTTTTTAGCAAGGCTGGGGTGACTCCATCCTACCCTCACTCTGCTCTACCTCTGTGGCTACAACTCCCTGAAAGCACCTCTGTGGCTGCCAGCTCACTTGCTGGGTACTGATTTTAGAGCTGGCTTTCACAGTGGCACTAAACCCTCAACAGGTGTCCTCTGGGTGGATGTAACTTGGAAGGAACTCAAGGAAAGCAAGCACTGGGGGGAGTAATTTTTTTCCTGCAATTTGGCGTGGTGGGTGAGAGAGCTGGTTTTGGGGAGCACCATGACCCAGAGATGTGGGGAGGAGAAGGAGTTGGTTGTGGGGGCAGAGAGGAGGAATGCACTATTCAGTTTGGGCCCTGTAGTGAGGAGGGAGTGGATACCTTCTATGTTCCCTTATAACAGGAGAAGCTTGATGTGTTTCATGTCCTGGAAGGGTGTCAAGATCTGCAATGGGAACTCACTGTCTTAAGATTTGTCCCATCTGAATTACACCAGTCATTGAATGGTCCAGTCCTGTTTGACACCTTTATTAATGATCCAGACATGGGGATTGAGTGTGCCTTCAGTAAATTTGTGGATGACACTAGGTGTGGTGGGAGTGTTGATCTGCTGGAGAGTAGGAATGTTCTGCAGAGAGACCTGGACAGACTGCATCAGTGGGCTGAGGATGACTCCATGAGGCTCAGTAAGGCCAAGCGCCAGATCCTGATCCTGCCCTTGAGTCACAACAACCACCTGTAGCACTACAGGCTGAGGGAAGAGTAGCTTGAGAGCTGTTGAGCACAAATGGATTTGGGGGTGCTGGCTGACAGCTGGCTCAGTACCAGCCAACAGTGTGCTGGGGTGGCCAAGAAGGCCAAAGGCCTCTTGGCCTGGATCAAGAATAGTGTGGCCAGCAAGACTAGGGCAGTGATCATTCCCCTGTACTCAACACTGCTGAGGCCACACCCCAAGTGCTGTGTTCATTCTGGGCTCCTCACTTTAAAGGGCAGCAACCCTCGCGAAAGCTCTGGAAAACAGGTCTTGTGAGGAATGGCTGATGGAGCTGGGTTTGTCTCGTCTCAGGAACAGGAGGCTCAGAGGGACCTCATCGCTCTCTACAACTCCCTGAAAGGAGGTGGGGGTAGGTCTCTTCTGCCATGCTTGCAGTGAGAGGGCCAGAGGAAACGGCCTTCACCTGTGACAGGGGAGATTCAGATTAGATATTAGGAAAATTTTTTCACTGTTTGAGTGGTCAGGCATTGGAATTAGGCTGCCCAGGGAGGTGGTGGGGTCACCATCCCTGAAGGTGTTTCAAGAGGTGTCCTGATCTGGCTCTGGGGGATGGTTTAGTGGTTTAGGGATTACAGTGGTAGTGCTGGGTGCATTGTTGGACCTGTTGATCTTAAAGGTCCCTTCCAGCCCTGATGATTCTATGATTCCACACATCCAGAAGATCTGTACAACAAAGCCACAACTGCAGAGTTACACCTCTGCAAAACATTAATCTCTTGCAACAAATACAATTTCTATTTGAGCTTCTAAAACCCATATGAATATTTTAAAATAGCAATCTAGCTAAATGCACCTAGTAGGGATTAAAAAGAAAACTGGACCATGCACAGATACAGAAACTCATACAAGTGCAGACATCTTAGTGCTTGGGTTTGTTAATAGACCTTAAGAAATGGAAAGGACAGTAAAGCAAGTAGTGCATGAGTATCACTGGGAAGTCAATTGATTCCAAACTAGAGTTTATTTAATATGACAAAAGCTATCAGATTATTCAGACATGTATATTGTTCTACACCTTCCAAAACCTGCTGATTACAAACAGACCTCACCCTCCATTCTTTCAGTAGAGAGACACACAGGAAAGTGTCTTTTGTGTCTATGATTAGAATTAAACTTCCAGAAATGAGTAAGCAATACTTTTGATCTAATACCAGCATGTATTTTGTGGCAGTCTTATCTCACTTAGGAGATTCTTATCTTGAAACTGCATTTGGATTTCAACTTAAAAGAGCTTTACTCTTAAGCTTTATTAGTGTACTGCAGACTTACAGAAAAGTTTCTCATTCCACCCACATATCAAGTGGGGTTTCAAATCTCTTATCTACCATAGCATTTGCTATGGTAGATAAGAGATTTGACATTCTTGCTTCTAGTGGCAGGATCTCTGTTTAGTAAGTATGGAAAGGGAAAATACAACTAGTGCTAAGAAGACTCACTGGTTTGATGGAGAGTACAGAGTAAGTCTACATTATGAAAGAGTAACTCTAGGGAAGGAACTCACGAAGTGTTCTAAATTTAATGATTCAGAATTAAGTGATATGTGAAAGCATTTAGAGAAAGTGATGAATATGAGGCAGTAAACAACAACCTTAAATTTCCAGAGAAGGTGTCTGATGTATTTGAAAGAATCTTTGAAAGAAAAAGCAAGAATTTCTTCTTTCTCTTATTTGGGTGGGCCCGACCATGAGCAAAAAGAAGTAGACCTTTTTTTTTTTTGGAAAATCTCCCTGATCCTTCAAAGATTTCAGGAAGGGGGTGGAAAGGGAGAAGACCTGAAGAGGGTCTTACTCTCTGGGGGAGCAAGTCTTATCACCACAAAACAAATTCTCTGAGATTCATCATCTCATTGAACATCCTTCAAAGAGCTAATACTCAAACTTCATAAAATTGGACTAGAACTCCATGATGGAGATTAAATGTCAAAGCAAGTTTAATTCATAAGAATTACCTCATAAAGTCACATCAGACTAGCATGAGTATGATGAGTTAGGTCTGGATGCTTTGTCCATAGCTATACGCTTACAAATATTATATACCCTTAAGACCCAATTATTTTTTATAAGATATGTTTAGGAATTCCTGGTAAACATTCATTTTGTTTTCTCAAAAGCACTTAAAATTGCTATAATTTCAAGTTTACTATTATATAAAATCCAAAAAAGTCAATTATTTTAAAATGTCTGCCAAGGAGGTAATTCTCCTTCTCATTGTCTGGCAACAAGTCCCATCAATAGCTCACTTTTTCCAGCACATTTTTCCTGTGCCAGTGTTAAGTGACATGAGATTCTGGGCATACAATTGCCACTTGCAGCTTACTAACTTTTGAAAAAAAAAAAAATTATTTTATCAACTCTGACTTCAAAAACCAGTGCTGAGGTGTGGTAGAAATCTCTATAAGAACTCAGAGAACATGTAGCTTAGCATCCAGCCAATCCATTTAGTTGATCAGAACAGTTAGGTTTTGAGAACATTATAAAATATGAGATTGCTCCAAAAATAAATAATTATAAAATCAGGAGAACTCTGCAGACAAGCAGAACTTGCTGCCATTCCAACAGTAGCAAGTTGTTGAGCCAATGTCCACAGGTAAATGGATCCAGGGACCAGTAATTTTTTTAAAAAATGCACTGGCCAAATATTCACAAAAGGTTCCAGTGTCTGCCATAGCTGTGCCAACACACACATTTTTCACCCTTTCTGCTTCTCAGGAATGGAAATCCCCGGAGGAAAACACCTGAATGATAGTGACAACCCTGTCGTGCTGTGGACCCAGTGTTGTTCATACGCTTACCCAGTTATCCTCACTTATTTTTCCCAAATTGATGCCTTGCCTGCATTATGTGCCCCTGTTGCCTACAAAGTCTGCAATGATCTGTGTTTGAAACAACAGTCCTGTGGCTTAGAGAAAGAAATAGTGCAGCTGTTATGAAATCTGGCCTTCCTCTGGTAATCAGTGCAGAGCCAAGGAGAGCTGATCAGCAGTTAACAGTCAACTGCTGCTGCTTCAATGGGTTCAGAACCATCCCTTCTGTACTCCTCCTCAGAGCCAAGACTCACTTTTCATATCACTGCTTAGAGGGAAAGAGGTCATGAAGAGACTCTTTCAGTACTCCTCTTAATAAAGACCACCAAAACACCCTGTTGCTGCTTACAACTTGTAATCATTGCCACCATGGCAACACCTGTAGAGCCATTGTTAATTAACATCTGACCCACACCGGTAATGGTCAAAAGATGCTGGGTTTTCATTTTAGGGTTGTGTCTTGTGACCAGTAATAGCTAGATCCCACAGTGGAAGTCACTTGCTTGCATTAGCATGTGTTCCTAAAGGACTTAATTAACTAACGGTGTAAGCTAAAGCTGTGCATGAGCATAAATTTAAATTTGAGTTTAATAATATAAAGATTTAAATCACCACTTTTTTTCACTAGCTGCAGTAGGTATTAAAGGAGAATTTACCCATGAAGAATGAAACCATGCTCAAATGCTATCTCCTTTATAGAGACACGCCCTTTCTTGAAATGAGTGACATATAAATAACACATTCTGGTTAAATTGAAATATTAAACGACCTGCATTTTCAGCACTGCTACTTTTAAGGAAATACAATACACATGTTTAAGTGGCTTCATCTATTTTCTTACTTTGACACTCAAACCACAGAAATGATTGGTTTAATACCAATTGGTTTTTTTAAGTGATGTAATTTCTTAGTAACCAATTTTCAAATGTTGAAGCACAACCCACGTTTAATTAAACTAGGTCAAGTATTATTTTTTTAGAAACAAATAACCACACTTCACCAAACCATGTCCTGTGTAAGTACAGTAGCTCTCTCTTCCATCTGTCTCAGGGTTTTATCCTCCACATGACCCTATCTGAATATTTTTAAATTAAAAGTATATAGCAATAGCAAACACTTGGACACACAACACATGGGATCTCTGCAACTTCAATTTAGGAAATGGGTGCCTGTGTGTGCAAAAGGGTATAAACTTTTAAAAAAAATTTTTATTGCAATCTCTTCACCTCTCGGCATTTTTTGGTGTTTTGTTGTTTGTTTCCCTTTTGAAAACTAATCTCTTGATGTAAGTTTTAAAATTATGTCATACACCTTTATCCAAAGTGGTACAGATGTGTTTCATTCAATTTGCTCTATAAGTTTTTTATCCAAAATGCTTCTTTCATAACTTTCAGACACTTTAGACAGAGTTTCTATGCTCTGCTGTGCAACAACTTGCTGGTCCTGGTGCTCTACTACAAGTTCAAGCGGCTCCGCACGCCCACCGACCTCTTCCTCGTCAACATCAGCCTCAGCTTGTGGAGGACACCACAAGCCACATTTTTTTGTTTCAGGATCATTGGAGCTCTAGCTGACTCCAACAAAAAAATGGTCTGGTTCTCAGGCAGGAAGAAAGACAAGATTTCATTTTGGAATTCAGATGAAAGGCATCATTTTGCTACAGTTGTCACCTTGTCATTTGAGACAGAATCCTTGTCTTAATAGTACTTCATAAAATGGAAAATCACTGATGGAAGAAGTCCAAATTTAGCTCAGGCTCTTCATCTCATGTTTTTGTGAATAGCATGGTATCACCACTTGTGAGAGTACTTGTGTAAATCAGATGATTTACACAAATATTCAAACAAAAGAAGTAGGTGCTCACCTGGATGATTATTAGTAAATTCAAAAGAAAAGACTAAATTCAAAAGAACAACATACTTAAAAGGCAACTCTGTAGTTTAACTTTTAGTCAATCTATAATTCAATCAACTTCCAGGCTGCCAAGACTGAATGCTTAGTAATACAATCGGAGAACTTTCCTTGCCAGCGAAATTTGGTGGTTTGACCCTGGCTGGATGCCAAGTGCGAAGCCATTCTGTCGTGTCCCTGCTCAACTGGATAGGGGAGCAAAGATATAACAAAAGACTCATAAGTTAGGAATCATAGAATCATCAAGGTTGGAAGGGACCTTTAAGATCATCAGGGCCAACAATCCACTCTGCACTACCACTGTAACCCTTAAACCACTAAACCATCACCCAGCTCCAGATCCAGATACCCCTTGAGACACCTTCAGGGGTGGTGACTCCACCACCTCCCTGGGTAACCTGTTCTACTCCCTGACCACTCAGACAGTGAAAACTTATTTTCTGGTATTTAATCTGAATCTCCCCTGTCACAGCTTAAGGCCATTTCCTCTGGCCCTCTCATTGCAGGCACAGCCACAGCAGAAGAAACCACCCCGACCTCCTTTCAGGGAGTTGAAGCCCCTCTGAGCCCCCTGTTCTTGAGTCTAAACAAACACAGCTCCATCAGCCATTCCTCATCAGACATGTTTTCTACACCTGCCCAAAGGCTGAGACATCTATAATCACCAGTCATTTCCAGAGATGTTCTTATGGTTTCTAAACAGGGAAAGGATTGTCAGGTCCATGGTGTCAGGATGTTCCTGTGGTATACAGATATCATATATCTGGCTGCTCTGCTCATGAGGGCTGGTCAGTCAGTTTGATTGTGCTGCCTTAGAAGAGTTTTCCAAATCCCATGGCATGGTTTGGAGACAGCCCTGCTCTATGCAGCATCAAAGTTCATGAGGCGATACACTTTGATTCACCATACAAGCAGGGTTGGCCTTCCACAGCATAGATGAGTTTATGCTGAATCCACAATGAATCTGGAATGAAATGACAATGTTCTACATTGCAGAGAAACCTACTGTAGTGATTCTCTAACAGAGGAAATTTATACTCTGTTACAGATACTTAACTACTAATTGCACAGGAATCTAAGGACCTGAGAGTAGATGAGTGACTGGGCAAAAAGTAGCTGCAATGAAAAAGAACAGATTCTACCACAGAAGATTGAAACTTGTATATTCAAAGGCTGTAAAGCAAGATAAACCACTGGTCCATCTCTCTTGACTTTCTTCTGTGTAAGAAAGGCTTTAATGGTTCTGTTTTTCCCCCTGACAAGTTTCTTACTAATCTTTTTAGACTCACTTCTCAATTTCGCTCTGAAAATCTAAGCAGATTTTGTATTCTGATTCTCTCCCTCAAAGATGTTCACTTGATATTTTGAGTATTTGTCATGATTCTTTTCACCTCACCAATACCAAAATCGCAGTCACCATATTAATTCTTATCAGCCCCTCATCTGGAAGTAAAACCACTTCCTTTCATTTTCTTACTAATTTTACATTTAGAAAATCTGAGAACTGTCATTTGATTTTTCTCTCCATATTATCTCACTAGAAATTTATGCTGAACTTTCACTCTGAGGACCTGGTTGGCTTTAGTTATCCCTTTCCAACAATCAGCCATTTTTCTGGTCTGAATTAAGGTCTGAATTCCTTAATTTAGATGCAAAACTTTACACTGACTGTATTAAAATGTAAGTGCCTTAAATAAGCCTCCATTATTAAAACCAGCTCTATTTGTGGCTACCTGGATTATTTAGTCTAAATACCAGCCTGGGCCTAGGACTGCTTTTGCATCTCCTTTAGAAGAACGTTCCTTGAGGACAATCATATTTTAAGTCAGTTCTCTTTCCACTCAGTGGGACTTACTAGCATATTATTGAGCTATTTTAAAAATTTAAATAGAAAGTGATACTAAGTAAAAGACTTTAGTTTGCTTAATAGGATCTATTCTCCGTAAACTGATTTATCACATTCTCATTTTTAAGGCTATGTTTGTTAACTCCCTTATGGGCCTTTCAATTATTTTATTGAGGAAAACTTACCAGCCAGTTACCTCATATGTTCATCTCTTTTTTTTTTCAGTATTAGCAAAATATTGACACTTTACTGCTGTCCAATTGTAATTCACTAGAGTATTATAATATTTCTCAAAAAATATTGTCAGTGGCACAGAGGTTTGTTCAGACAACTGCTTTTTGCTCCCATGGGTATTTATGGTCTGGAAAATGCTTCATCATATTTGTATAGTGAAGTGCACCATCTCTTTCCTATTGAAATTTGTCAGAAATATTTGCTGAGATTTCCTTCTCTTTCTAATTTCTAAACACTTTACTATTCCATCAACTACATTGCCTGATTTCATATTAATTCCTATCTCTTTTTTGTGCTATAGACGTCTCTCTAACTTCCCTGATTCTTTACATTTTACTAGTTTTAGTTTTTATTGGCTGCTACCTGGTTTCCTTTCTCTGTTTGACAAATATATATATATATATTGGTTTTTTTTTAATGCTCCTTAGAGAAGCATTATTCAGTGCTGAGCCTGTAAATACCTAAAAATGTTTTGAGATATGATTTAGATGTGAATGGCATTATCAGGAATGCCACTTTTAAAACTGAGTGCAGTAAAAGCCTTTTAGCTGGCTACAGTGCAGCATGCAGCTGACACAGGCTGCTGTTCCCCAAAAGGGGACAATGCTATCCATCAGCCAGAAGCTGGCAGCACTGTATGGTCCTGTGGCACACAGAGTTATCTTTTAGGTCTTGATGCTAAACTGCACTGTATTAGATAAAGTAAGGGAAGAGCCTCTGAATGGATGAATATATATGAGCTGGCCTCTGACATTTCACTCACACAACCTTCTTTGAGCAGAGACATTGTCTTTCTTAGGAAAGCCTTTAGATCTGCTCTTGGATTTGTATTTCTGTTTTCCTGTGGATAAACATACAGGGAATTGGTGTATTTATTGCAAGTCTATGGATTTTTCGTGCTGCACTAAGCACATCACTTGGTACTGTACCTATCCAGTTTCACAGACAAATACAAAAAAGCTCGAAAATACAAGATCAGAGGGCTCTAATTGAATCCTGCACAGCTGCAGGCTCTCAGGTCTCAGAGGTGCTGGCAGTGGCACTGGGTGCATGCCTTGTGATGGTGCCCTCTGTGTGAGTGTGAGAGAAGCAGTGGCAACTTTTCACAGTAGCAACCATCTAGAGCATTGAGTTCTTGACTATGGAAGTTTGTTGCTCCTAGGGAAATACAGGTAACTGTCTGTATCAGGGTTGTTTGACCTTCAAACAGATGCTGGCAAAGTTACTCCACAGTTTTCTGTAGTTCCTTAAAAAGCTGCTTTTCTCTCCCCAAAAACACTGTATGTATTTCCTCGCACAAGAAGAGAAGTGACTTCTGAGCAGATACCACCTAGATGGATCACAAGTCACCTGAAATATAAAGAGATAGTGTAGCACAAAAGATGATGTCTATCTGTGGGAAAATCTAACTCATGTTGCACATTTCAAACTTAGTTAAGAAAGTGCTCAAAGGGACAGAGGTGCAAAATTCAATTTTGATATAACACAATTAATTGTATTATACCATCTCCATTTCTTTTAAATATACCTAATGTGAGAATGGTTGTTCTGCTAGTGATATGAAACATGAGCAAAATAAATGATGGTTCACCAAGTAACATCACTGTCTGCCTGGGTGGTGATCAGCGGCTCCTGTGCCACCCAGATTCCTTCAGTTCTAGTGTACAACAAACTTCACAAGGCATGGCTTGCTATTGCATGCTAAGACTTCTGACTTTTTTCTTTAGCACTGACAGCAGAACTTTAGGAAATTTTTAAAAGAAAGAGATTAGCCTCCTGTGAAACACAGATTATTTCCTCTCTTGTTAATATCCACTGCCCTCTTGTGATAAAATATATTTTTGGTGCTCTCTCAATGTTCTGTTCTCATTTTCACTTTTTGTAGTTTCCTGGGGTTTTTTTTATTTTTCTGGTTTGGGTTCCTCCTCCAGTCCTCAGAGCTTTCTTTGAGGCTTTTTTCCTATGGCAGAGATAATTTATCGTAACATTAGAAGGATGAAAGGAAAACAACACAAAGCTTGAGAAAAATATTCTTAGCCAATATTTCACTCTTTCATTTAAATTAACTACACTCTTTAATGTAATTTAACTACACAATTAATATCTTCCCAGGATATTTTACTGAACATACAAGAATCAAACAGGTATGTAGGCTGCAAAAACTGTAGTGGAAAATGTAGACTGGAAAAGATGAGGAAAATATGTAGCAGTTCATTGCAAAGGCAGTCTTGGAAGCAAGAAGTCCAGTGTGCAGAGGTGTTCTTAATTGCATGATCACTGTCCTAACAACCTGAAGGAATGGCAAGGGAGAGCTACTTACTGATGCAAACCTGATCTCAAAAGCTAAACAGAGGAAGAGGTTGCTTCCCAAAGCTAAGCAGGCAGGCAAAGCCACTCACTTGAATATGATGGAGGGAAGGCGATCACTGCCTGGGAAGGGAGGGAGAGGAAAACCCTTCAGAAGCAGGAGAAAAGACAGCATGACACACTGCCCCTGGAGCTGAGGGGATGGCACAGAGGAAAGCCCAAAGAGACACCTTTCAGGTAAGTGCTGGTTGGAAAAAGTTGCCTCCTCCTGTGTTTTGGACAATGCACATCAAAGATACCCAACCATAATCCTCTTGTCCGCTGTATGGAAAAAATGCACAGGGACTGTGAATGATTCCTACCTGCTCACTCACTGTCTTAGACACACAGGTATAAATGAATTTGTAGAATTAACTACCAGATCAGTGAGAAATCTTCCTACACAGCTCCACAGAGGAATGGAAAAAAATAGTATAAGGTACTGTGATTAAAGACACTCTGTGTGATATGCTGAAGAGAGAAGAAGAGACAGGTTTTGAGAGAATAGAGCTGACAGAAAACCCAAACCCTGGCCTTTTCTAATATCTCATTGATGGACTTCACAACCCTTAAGTATTTCTGGGATTCCTTTAATGCAAAAACTTCTTTTATATGAGAACTCTCTCTAAGCTCAATTTTCATTCTATACTGCAAATCACAAGACAACAGAACCTGCCAAAGAGAAACTGATTCTTTATTTTACAATGGCAAAGCAGAGAATATTTTTCCTGAACTTATTTTCATATGAACAAGTAATGTTAGCCAAAACATCTAAGAACACAGATTCCAAGGCAAGCATCTCACCCAGGAAAATAATAGCTAAACTGTAACAGTAATTCTCTGAGGGGAAGTATCAGGTAATCACAAATGGAGATCCAGCTGGCTGCCATCAAGAATAAGCAAAGAATCCTGTGAAAATCTCCATGTCTCCATGCTTGGAGCCTGTGCTTGACTGTTTAGTTTAACCCAGCTTCAAAGCTAGGTGGGTGTATCTGTCCAGTTCATGGCCTTAGGTGCTGAAGGGCTCAAAATACATTGGTCAGTATGAAGGAGTATGGAAAGGAGCAGCAACCTTATGCATTTCAGTGCTGTCTATTCCTGGTGTGTTCAAGCAATCAGCCTGCTGGGCTGCAGGCTGGGAAGGGGAGCATGAACTTGTGGGAAAATGGCTTTGCACTTCAACTCCGGGAGCACCTGGAGTTAGCTGACCCCACTCAGTCAGTATTTTTCTCATCAGGTTTTCTTTTCATTAAAAGGCATTTCTCCTGCCTCTTTTCTGCATTTCTTGGACAAGATCCTCTCAAGGTATTTGCAGGATTCACTGCTTGGAAACTCCTCATCATAAGTGCTGAGAAAAATGTGGAAGAGACCTACACAGCAAGGACTTGATATCATACCCCATAGTCTGCATATTTCCATTCCTCCTACCAGGTGTTACCTTAGGGCTTGTTCAGGACCAGAGCATTCTAACTGTGCTGAGGAATGTACTTAAGATGAGCCTGGGAGATCTGCTATGTGCTTGGCCCCTTGAATCTCTGACATTTTGGGACTTCATGTCCTTGTAGATATGAACACAGATCTCGGTTAATGACATAAGGTGGGAAGATCTAAAGAACATTAGAGAAAGAGGCAGCCAACACCCCTTGAGCTATAAAGACCTAACAGTGAGTAAATGACAAACATTGTGGAGTTTCACTCCAATAAAACATTCAAAAAATACTTGAACTGCATGTGAACTTTGTACTTTTGAATCTGTAGAACTGCCCCAGAATGGTCATGAGAAAAATCTTGCTCCAGAAATTCCTGGTACTTCCTGCTATCATCAGTGTAGATAGTCTTTCTGTGGTATTTTGGCACATCAGCAGTTTACTGTGAAGTGAATGACTCCTGCTTTTGCTCCAAATCCTCAGCAAAGCTGAACTGAAGCAAGATGAAAATAGCTAGTTTTCCTCCCTAATTTTCAAGGCATGTTGTAAAATAAAACACTCAAACTGGTGAAAGCTCAAAATCTCATTCCTGTGACGTTCTCTAAATGGGAGAAAATCAAGACATAAACAAGAATTTCTCATTCAGGAAGACTTTCTGGGCAGCTGGCCACCAGAAACATCATCAGTGCAAGGAGCACAAGAAGCAGCCACACCTGTCCCAGTTTGCTCAGTTTTTGGACTGCCACTGGCCTTGTCTCACCTGCTCACTGCAGCCTCCCAAACTCACTGCAAGAGGGGCAGAATTGGCTGGCAGCCAAATCTCTGTGCTGGGCACCTGAACAGTGGGGCTGGCTTTGCCACAGACCCTGGGGTGTTCCATGTTCCCCTGCCCACAGACAGTGCCCACACACAGCAAGCTGCTTCCTGTCCCCAAAGCCTGGGCATGACATGCTGTCATGGGGAAGAGAGCTTGGGAGGGGTTGGCCATGCCACCTCAGAAACTGCCCCTGGGTGTGCAGTGGAGCAGGAGGTGCTTCTATTTTAATTTCTCTGACAGCTTGTAAAACAAAGCTGCATATTTGGACAGAAGTAAATTCAAGAGAAAATTCCCAATTATCCCCATCAGAGGCTGCTTGTGATGTGAATGCAGCCTGGAAACATAGAATTAGGTCCAGGCATTTCCCTTAACACAACTGTTTGCAAGACTCCTGGTGGTTCTTTTCAGTGCCAATATTAGCACTGCCTTGGTACTTCTACAATCAGCAAAGAGTTTGTGACTGATGAAATGGGAAAATACCATATCCTTCTCTAGAGTGAGCTAGGAAACACTAATTCCTTCCCCATTAATTCTTGATGGCTTTGTAGGAAAGCATGTCTCTTAAGAGCTCAGCTGAGTTCATTATCCCAAGCAAACCTGCAGTGAGGCAGGGCTGCCTAGTGCCAAGCACAGACCTGCCCCAATTACCCTGGCAGATGTCACCTCACAAGAGGAGCTGGGCAGTGATTATGGCCCTGCAAAGGGCACAGGTGCTTTTGTGGGTCAGTTAGAAATTCACAAAGCACAGTTAAATAAGTGAGGCAGCAGGGCTGAGTAAATGAGAATCTCATGACAAAATCACCCAGTCATTTGGCAGCTCAGTGAATAAAAATAATAAAAAGTCCTCGTCCAAAAGCGCAGAAAGAACATCCTGGCTTCAATTCAAGTTTTGGTTCTAGTTTCCAGAAACACTCTAGCTAAAACATTTGGACAGACATCTGGAAGTTGGGGGAGCTGGTGACTCTTTGCTGCTTTTTGCTGATTTTGCTGGCGGGGCACAAGCCCTGTAGCCCTGGGCACCTGCCTGTGTGCATTGGTGCCAGCCTTGGTGCTCAGAAAGGGCAGCTCACATTCATTCCAACATCTGAACTCAGTCCTCTCTTAAATCCCACCTTCACTGAGCCATGGCTGGGGCTGGGTATGGTGGGGTGGACTGCTGGCCTACAGGGGCTGTTCCCACCTGTGTCCCAGTGTGCTGGATCTTGCTTCCCCATCAATGTTGGGTGCTTTTACAGAGCTCTTCCACTTGACATTTACCTGCTGCTTTTCTGGTCTTGCTTTCTCTTCACTCCAGCACAAGGCAACAGATCCAGCACGCATGGGAGCATCACATCTGTTCAAGTGTCCTCTTTTTCCTCCACAAACACTGTTTTCCTTCCTTGCTTTCTCTACAGCAGACACCCAGAGCACTGGTGCCTTTGAAGAACTGCAGGGATTGCCATTAGGCAGCTGGTGCCATTGCAGCAGCCCACATCTGCTCAGCTGCCATGTGCAGCACCTGTGGGCAGCTTCAGCCACACATGCAGGCAGGGGCTGGCCCTGGAATTTTGCCTGATGCAGGGCAGGCAGATCAGATGCCAGTGCTGTGTCCAGGGGTCAGTTGTGCCTGTTGGGAATGCCAGTGTCCTCCCAGACTACTGTGCCATGCCGTGGGGAGTGGTGACAGCTGGCATCCTTGTGCCGTGAAGGGTGACATGGAGGCAGCAGTGCCCTGCTTGCTGTCATGTGACTGGTGACTTCCCAGCCCACCTCAGCCCATTGCTTTCCTCCAGGATGCACAAAATGTTGCGTTTGACCTGCACACGCTCCCTGTGCCACCCACTGGCACACGGACAAAGTGCACGTCACAGGTGAGTCATTGCATGGAGTTTCTAGCAAAACTTTTTTTGTGGTTGGGTGTATGATGAGACTAACACATCCCTGGGGTTTTTCTGATGGAGTCCCCTCCCTGGATTTGTGGGCAGAGGGATGCACATATTTCCCACCACGCCCTCCTCTCTGGCCGCCTCTGCCTTCCCTTGTCACGGGCTCCACGGTATTTGCATTGGCCTTTCCACCAGCCCCAGGGCACAGAGAGAGTGAAATATATTTCTTGAGACAGCCACACACTGCAGTGTGCCCTCTGGAGACATGATCTTCCCTGAAGCATTTTTCTTCTCCCATGACGAGAAGAGGCGCAGTGACGTGTGGGGCTGCTCACACCTCTTCTGTCATTTTTCCATTTTTTAACTTTGCATGTGTTTGCTGGGCTTGTCGGCATTTTCCTATGAGTAAGATGTTACCACACACACCCAACATGTTTTCTGCTTGTGCCCAGAGTGGAAAAGGGGCACTGACACATAACACATGGGTACACTGGCAGGAAGATGTGAGAGATGGTTTCTAAAAGCTGTGGTGAACGAACTTGCGAACTCTGTATGTCCAAAGCAAGAGGATAAAAATGAGAAACCCCTGCTGGCCCCAGTACTGCATCACATCGATGCTCTATTCCTATAAATACCTGTGTCAAATTATGAGCTCAGCTTACCCCATCACTACCTGTTATCTTCTACTTGTTAACCACTTCAAATGTCACATGTTTTTTACACAGTAAAAAGCCATGAGCAATCTTTTTTAAAAATAGATGCCCACAGTCAATCTAGGAGCATGTGTCGAGGACACTGTACAGATTTTAGTGTCCACTTTCACATGGGCATAGTTTCCACTGTGATGACCTTCTTTCTGCTTGTTCTGCTAGAAATTTATGGACTTCAATAAGGATAAACTAGCACCATTAATAAAAAGTGAAACAAGCAGAGATGCTTTATTGTCAACTATATTTGCATATTTTATTGAAACCTGCAGAATTAAAAAATCTCCCCTAATACATCAGGAGGAAAAAAAATACATACCTTTCAAATACAAAGAGTAACAATCTATGAGCAGCCATACCATTATTTCAAATAAGAAAAAAAAAAATCAAACAAAACCCAACAGCAACAACAAGCTGGTTTAATAAATAGATAAGTTTATGCACCAACAGGTGCTCTTACCAAGCCATCATGATGACCCAAAGGTATGTCAGTTGCTGTCAAGGGTTGCCATCATATGTGCAATCAGCAAGAATTTCCATGAAAAACCCTATTCAAGGCCAGATTTGGCTGACCCCAGGCACTGCCAGAAGCATACAGATTACCTGCTAAGCAAAAAACTGGCAGGTTCCAGCAGGAGCTGGTGAGCCTGGCTTTTGCAGCCTTATGCAGCAGGGCAGATTCTCTCTAAGTGCTGCAGTGGAGGACTTCCATGCTCCATAAATATCAGGGTGTCTCATGGTTCTTCAGTTCTGGATAAAGACACCAATAACCATAAATCAGGATAGAAATGGGCTTCCATTAACTTTTAATTGAGGCCATGTAACAACAAAAAATATTTTAGGGAAAGTAGTGCAGTCTCCTGATGAGACTACATATGAAAGTCATCAAAGACTGCGCTGCTACACCTTCATTCACACACTGCTACAGGCTTGTTGCCCCTCAAGACTGTGGGAGGAAAAAGGAAAATATCAGAACAGAAAGTCTTAGAGGGACAATATAGTCATTAATATTCTATTTAAACTTTAATTCTGGCCAGAAAGAAGCCTCAAAGTGAGGCTTCTGTAATGGTTTTACAAACAGTGACTATCAACCACTTCTTAGATCATTAATAAATCATGGCAATGAATTAGATGGGTGTGTGATGAATCCTTGAGGAAACAGGATTATCTTCAGTGGCTACACTTAGGTTAAGAAACACAAACAAGGTTTGTCTTTAGTCTTAAACTTTATTATGTTATATATCTTGACAACTTTCTCTGTCCAGATACACCCAATGCAAGAATGTGTAATGGGAGAAATGACAGCTTAAGGTCCCAACTGGAGAACATCTTCCTTGTGGAAGTGGCCACCAGCAAAAATACAAAGTAGAGTAAAAAATAGGGGAAGGGGAGGGTTGTTTTGCACCCTTGATGTCCACAGGCTTCTGTTGTGGCTGTTGCTTTTCCAGACTGAGGAAGCTCTGAGGCTTCAGCTCTCCATCAGTGGAAGCCACTCCTTATCTTTGTAGAGGATGCTTCCTGTCATCCTTTTTGTTTTTCTTGCTGTGTGACATAACCAGAGCTGCAAAAAGGTTTTGATGTACACATACACTGCGGACTTATTCACAGGTTAAATGATGAGCTCCTTTCGTGCTTTGCACTTTCTTAACAACTCCTACCATTTAATTTGCCTTTTAACAGCTTCTGAGTGTTGACAGATATTTTTAGAAAACTTTCCACAGTGATGACAAAGCTACTTTCCTGAGCAGTAGCAAGGAAGGCCTGTCATTTCATACATCTTTTTTTGTCCTAAGCATGTTGTTCAGTGCTTATCAGCCTTTTTTATTGCTTATCAGCTTTTTCATTTATTGCCCTGTCACTCAACACCACAAAGTAGTTTTGCAGGTCTCCAAAGTCAGCTTCAGGTTTAAGTGTCCTGAATAATTTAGTGTCATCTGCAATTTTTGTCACCCACTCCCCCATCTCTGTCCAGATCAGTTCACATTCAAAAAGAATGTAGTAAATATCTGTAGGGTCCCACAGATAGGACCATTTCCCAGTGGTCTTTCCATTAGGAAAAATAACCACTCCACCTCCTCCCCCAGTTTCTGAAGTTCTTGGAGATCAGTTTTTTAGCCCTGGGTCTGGATTTTGAGGGCAGTGTCTGGGTTGCCTTTATTGCACGGCATGGGCCCAGCTCATAGGGGTTCCTGCTGGCATGGTGCAATAGCTAACTTTGATTGTTCAGGCAGCTCCAAAGGCCCAGTTCTGTTTGAATTGGGCAGGGTGAGTGTGGCTGCAGACAGATGCCTTTAAGCAGCCAGGCCACCTGCTGCACAGCTCCCGCAGGGCTGGGGGCTCACTCGCGCTCCATCACAGACCCATATGCACACACGTGCCCGTGTTGGTGCCAGCAGGGTGCACAGTCACTGATTTGATTTCATACAGAGGTCTTGAGCGCTGGAAAAATACCTGATCTTGTTTAGCAGCAGATTTGCCTGAGTCAGCACAGCAGGCTTGAGTCTTCCGTGCACAGCTAAGCAGTTTCTCCTGGTTGCAAATCAGTTCTGCTCACCTTCAATAGGAACTGCTGATTTCTATCATTTATTTTCAGGGCCATGGAGAAGTTGTAGGCTTTTTTTTTCTTTTCTTCTGTTTGATTCAGTGTTAGTCTGTTTTTCAGGAAAATGGCTATAAAAATGAGGGCTTGCATTTTGAGTTAGTAGCACTTCTGTTTGCCTCTCATTTTGTAAAAAACAGACTTTCTTTGCAAAACATGGGGAAAAACTGTATAAGAAAACAGGAAGTGCCTTCAGACTGCTCACCAAAGCATCACCAGGCAGCAAGGTACCAAGGATCAGACCTTTTCTATCCATTCAAGGCTTTTCCTGCCACTGTATGTCCAATCTGGTTTTGGTAATTGGGCCAGTTGTGGATTTAGTGCCCTGTTAGCACATTGAGGCAGAGCACAGCACATCCTGCTGGGGTGTGTCCTGCTGGTGGTCCACAGGTGACTGCAAGGTCCACATGCAGGCAAGGAGCTGAGGACACAGGTGTGTGCTGCTAATTCAAGGCTGTGAGAGCTTTGTGGACACACTTGGACTGGGCTATATGGGAAGCAGCCCTCCCATGGCATCCTGGAAATAAAGCAGGGTGCTCGTGCATGGGGCTGGAAGATGGTGAGTGCTGGGTGGTAGCTCCTGGGCTCACTGCAGTTTACCCCCTTGCTCAGTGTGTGCACAGATGCCTTCTCTGTAAGGATGCCCTTTGGGCCTCATTTGCTGAGGTGTTTTTGCCTCCTCTGAATTCAGGGCCAAGCACCTCTGGAAAAACAAATCATGTATAATATTTATTATTATTACAGATGATGCAAAATGAGCTTTTACTTCATCATGTGGAAAACTTCACTCCTGTTCTCCATCTTTCCTCACTGACATGTTCTGACCACCATACCCTGAGAGAAGAACTGGTGTGCCCCTGGGAGTACACAGACAGCTCTTGCTCCACACAGCTCCACAGGGAGAGCATCTCACAGAGCACAGGTCTGCTACACTGCTTTTACTTTCTTTAGGAGAAAAAAGTACTGTTGCTGGAGACCCCCTTTATCTTTTGTTTAATACTTTCCTTTTGACAAAGGAATTGGGAATGATATATGCAGCCACTGGCAGATAAGTTAAAGCATGAGCTGAAACATTAGGTGAGATGAGGTTGCACTGATAGGCAACTGAAAATAAGCATCCTGACAGATGGTGCCAATTGATTTAACTGCAGCTGTGGTGCTTAACAGGGTAGAAAATGCAAGTAAAAATCTAATGGGAGGCCTGCCCTAGTTAAATCAGCCTCTTATTTAACTTACCAGTAGTAATCACTGTTAATAAAATTCCATTTAAACCAACGGTGGAAGGAATTATCTGTTTTGTTAAGCTTTCCAAGCAAAGCTAGTAAAGCTGTGAGCCTTAAAAAAATTAAGCACGTACATATAAAAATAAGTGCACACACATATATACATACACCTAGAATACATATACTGATATGTAATAGATATCAGTATGTTGTATATTTAACATACATATAGCATCTACCATACATATCTTATACTGCCATTATTGTATTAACAATGTGCAATTAACAATGGCTATTGGCTCTTCAGCAGCCTCTGTGTCTCCATCATGCTGTCCAAGGCAAAAGACTTCCAACAGCACAGGATTCCATCACTTTGCTTTACACTGGGGTGCATCTTGCCTTGATGATCCCCCTACAGACCATCTTATGGCAGTTTCATGTAGGTTAGCAGGTTCACCTGTGTAGCCATTTGAAAGCCTGATTCATTTATCCACAATGCATTCAAGAATGCTCTTTGCTGGAAGGTTATATGTTAGCAGCTCTCTAAGATTAGCCCAGCTTGGCCAGCCACTAATTCACTCTTAATATCAAGCTCCTAGGTTAAAGAAACTAAGAATATTTTTTCTTTTAGGCAGCTTTGCCCCTACACACACAGAGCAATTTTTCTATTTGAGCCTGTGGTCGTGCAAGAAAGATTTCTGATTTGCTGTGAAGATCATATGAATAGAGTAAACTGGGGGGAAAGCAGCCTTCTTGCCATGTCATTGGCTTCAATATTTACACACTACTGTTGCCAACTAGCAAGATTCATAAAAGAACAGAGCACAGAGAACAAAACCCACACATGATTGCTCTGGCTCATGGCATTTCTACACGAGTGCTGCAAGAGGTGATCTGAAAAGCAAGCAATGAGAGCAGAGCCTGGCTCCCATGTGTTTCTGCATGGAGCACACTGGTTTCCCATGATCAGCAATCCAGTGCCTCTGCTTTGGGTTTTCAGGGGCAAAGCTCCCCAGACACTCATAATATCAGGAAGCTGTAATGGAAGTCTAGGGCAAAAATGATTGTTGTTATTGACTGATTTCTATGGCACCCAAAGGGAATCTAATAATTGTGTGTCCAGCAGCACTCCCAAGCAGGTGTGTTTCAGAGGATGAGCCATCACCTGCAGCACATCACAGAGTTTGCTTCAATCTACACCCACCACTGTTATTGCTTTAAAAAGGAGCGTATTGAAAAAGAATCAAAGATAGAAATTTCCATCTGCCTCACTTGGCAGTGTGCTTTTGCCTTCAGAAAAGCATCACCTGCTGGGCTGTCACTTCCCCCTGTGCTGAGACAACATGAGGTCCTGATGAGGTGTCATGACCTAAGGGTTAGTCTAGAGAGTGTGACCACAGGGTCATAGGATTTCACAGCACTCAAGAACATGGAAGCTTTTTCCTCTGAATAGCTCTACTTAGTTACAGATTACCACAAATACCACAAAAATCACCAATATGCCCATGATTAATGATGCAAATATGAATGAATATATGTATATATTTATATATGTCTCAAGCTATTATGTATTACTAGCATCACTCAATTCCAGTCTCAATCAATACTATGGTATCAATCAATGATGGAAAGAATTAGTAGTGCAGTACAATCAATAACAAGCACAACCAAGTAGTGCTGTTTTCTTACCTATTACCACAACTTGTCACTAGAAAACAATGAGTGTATATACTGATATATACTGATATATATATATATTTATAACATCAGTAGGATGAAAATTAGATTTCAGAAGGAAATCTCAAAAGGGGAGGGACAAATCAGTCAGAGGTGGGGACTACACACCCAGCTATCCCCAAAAGAGGGGGTAACAGGCTGAACTGAAAGCATAACAGAGATACTCACTTCCTGGGGTCAGCCAGGGGTCAGCAAGTCATCTGTGGTGACAGCCCAAGATCCTGTAGAAAGTTTGTGTGGGGTTCTACCAGAAAGCTCGGAGTGACACAGGACCTCAGTTTTGGATAAAATAAACACATTTTTTAAAAAATATATGGGCATAAGAGGGCATAAGACATCCTATTTAACACAGTCAATAAATGCTGTTAATGTCTGGTTTCACCTGTAACAGCCAATACATTATGATGCTTTTTGCTCTTTCAGGGCAAATTTATTTTGCCAGACTGTTTTCCACTGTGTTTTCCCAGACTGTTTTTCTCAAGTGATAAGTTGGTTTTACTGTCATTTTTTCTGCTTATTTACTATATTTCAGAATGTCTTCAGTTTCTGGGCACCCTGGCTGCACTTTTCAAAGATGCTTCTACTTTACAAGCCCCATCCTTAGAGGGGATTCCATTCTTCAGCAGTGCCAGGCTGGCTCTCCTTTCTCTGTCACTACTTTTCAGCAGATGATTTCTTCTCTTCAGTAATTTTCCCCTTCTAACCAGGCCACCTTTATGACTGATCACAATACAGGGCTGGACTGGGAGAAGACTGAAATGCTTACCAGGCTGTGAGGTACCTACCAAGCAAGCTGGATGAGGGATAAGAAATACCCTGAGCCATTTCACACTGCTGGTGAAGCCTGGTGGCCTGCATCCCTCTCCCTGATACCAAACTCCTCTGTAGTGGGTTTCTCTTCTCTTCCAAGCCCCTGTACTTCAGAAAGGTCCTGCCCTCCCTTCAAATCTGGGTAAAATTGACCATGAGTGCTAAAGTTACTGAGAACAAAAATGAGAAACTGACAAATGGGATAGATGTAAGCTCTGTTTCCTTAGGAAAGTGAACCTAGGAACAGAGCAGGAGCTATGCCTGACATGCTTAATGGTGGAAAACAGTCTTTAATTTTAAAATTACAATGATGTCAAAAATACAGCACTCTGTAATTGAGGCTTCCCTAAATTTCAATGAGCCACATCAGCACTTTGTTCTGTGCTTTTTTCTCATGACTGTAATTGTTCCTGGTGGAATGTAGTGAGTTCTGTGTGTTGCAAGAAGCCAAAAGTGAGAAGAACTTGGGGCTTTAGGCAAAAACTTTCACCCTCCATTCCTGGGCCCATTGCAGGCTGTTGCTTATCCTCTCTGTGTCCTCTCTCTTCTTCTCTGAGCTCAAAATTGTCACCAGACCTGATGCTCAGTGCAAATAAACCACATTTCTCCATGAGAGATTTGTGTAGGGACCAGGACAGGCTCTATGTACACTGCCTGAATGAGGAGCATGGGAATGTGTTGTTTTCTCAGCTCACCAGCAAATGCAGCCAGGCTTTGTGTGAGAAGATCATAATTGACTGTTGGATACAGATTAGGAGGAAAATAGCTCCTTTTAAAAAGGGGACATCGGAATGAAGAGTTGGTGAGGGACATCCTAGGCAAAATGCACCCAAGTGACCCTTAGGCAATGCAAATTATACATATCTCAGGTCTGAGGAGCTGAAGATTAGCCTACAGAGATGGTCAACTTATGTTTAGTCAATAAATAATGGCAATGATAAATAATTTTTTGTTATTAATTCCATAAAAAAATCTTCTCTGTCTGCAGACCGGTGTGCTGGCACATCTTAAGCAAGCATGGTGCTTACCTCAAGCAGCCAGAGGAAGTGAGCTGGGTTTTCTTGTTCTTGTCTTTAGCCCAAACCATTTCACACCTTCTCAAACACGTCTGCCCAGAGCTGCTGAGGTTGAGCAAGAGGCCATCACTCACACAGGGCAGACTGCACTCACTGGCTGGCCCAGCCTTGGGTAAAATCTGTGGTGAATGCAAACATCTGAAAATTGCCTGTGGGCTTGGCAGCCCAAATTATGGGGACAAACCCACACTTTGCATGTGGACAGGGTGAACTGGACATGGGAGTCCCTGAGTGTGAACCCCTAAGGCACTCAGGCTGTTCTTCTCACAGCCACCCCAGGGCTGCTGTAGCACAGGGCAGGGGGCTGTGAAGTCAGAGTTTGCAGAATGCTCAGCATTTTATTTGAGATTTCTCCCCCTGGCTGGCTCTCTTTAGTGTGCACAGAGGCAAATCTGCCTGTGTTCAGGCAAATTTTGGGTATTGTATGTGCTGGGGAACAGCTGGAAAAGCAGTGATTTATAGTAACTGGACATGGTGGCTCTCAAAGGAAAACACATCTCTCCTCTGAGTATGTGCTATGGATTTCTGTAAATTAAAAAGCAACATCTGTCTTGAAGACCACCCAGTCTCCTACAACCAGCACTGAAGAAAACTGCATCCAACAGAGCCCATCTCCACACTCATATCCACGCTGGTTTTAAGGTACTACTTTATGTTTTGGACTATTCAGGCTTGGGCTGTCATATGTGCTGCCCTTATCAAAATTTTATGGTGCTCTTGGTAGGGCTTTCAAAAGGGTGATACACAGAAAACCTTAGAAATACTTAGAGAATGACTTGGAGTGATTTTTATGGGGTTTCCAGTTCCTAAAAATATTTTGTACAGGTTTGCTATAAATGACTGGGGGGATTTACTCTGACAACTTCCAGTGAGATTTATTCTTTGCAAAGGGCAGACAAAAAAATTTCCTGCAAAAGCATTATTTTTGAAGATAAACTGGAACTTTATTTAAATAAAATCTCCCCAAAAATACATCTTTTCTTTGAACGTCACTGTTTTTCCTTGAAACAGTAATGCTAGAAAGCCCCCAAATTTTCAGCAGTTTTGGTGAGGAAGAGTCGTTTCCAGCTGCTAAAAAAACAAATAGCTTTTTAACATTCTGAATGGAGTTTTCATCAAAAAGGCAATGTTTCCTATAGAAAATTCTAATTAAAGTGATGTTTATTTTTTTGTCAGACCCGTCTGCAGAAACTCACTGTTTCCTATATGTCACGATCTCTGTATACCCCAGCTGGGAGAGTGTGTTAGAAAACCCCAGCCAGCCCTTTGCAGAGACCCAGCCTTTGCACAGGATTATTCAAGGTGAAGCCTGGCACAGACCTGACAGTTTGTGGTTTTCGTGTGAGTTAGCAGCCTCACAAAACAGCACCTGGGACTTCAACAATCTACCTCATCTCCTTGAAGGCTTTTCTGCTAAATGGAGTTTTTATCAGGGTTACCCTACCCCTCTGGTCAACTCCAAGCCAAGGACTTCAGCTCTGGTGCATTCAATAGTCAGGCATCTCTACTTGTGCCATCTCTGCTTCAATCACTTAATAAAATTAGGAATAATCAATTAATGCATAAAAATATCATAAATGCATATAAAACAACGACAGAAATGAACCTCTACAAATATACAGCACACCATTTCCTTTCATTTCTTTATTATAGCTTATTGCAATTTGCATGCATTGTGTCTCCACAAATTAATTTGATATTCCTGTCACGTGTTGCTCATATTTAACAGCAATGCATCCATTGCTAGGTAGCCGTGTCCAGCGACTTCCAAATTTCTGCCATAAATAAACTGGATGGTAGAATGTATTCTGAAGCTTACAAGGTGGAGATATTTCCCCAGGCATTTGTTGGCATGAGTCATGTTTCTCATGGAAAAGCACAGTATACAGGAAATAATGAAGAAATGAGGATCCAATTAATATTGAATTTTTTAAAATGCCACTGCTAATGTTAATGCAAACACTATCATTAAGGTCTGGTAGGATCAAAAGGAGACCTGCCTCCTGGAAGCACTCCCAACCCCAGGACTGTTATGGAGTTAATAGTCTATAATAGAATCTATTCATGCTCCTAGATTAGTCTGTCAAAGACAATTAATCAAAATACAATAAGCTTTTCTTCCCAAAATAGAAACGTATACACATTTAATGTGACAGTTGCATCACAGAAATTTCACAGGAGTTTTCTTTTTGTATTTTGCTGAAGTTACAGGTCGAGGCCTGGGACATAAGGCCTGGGACAGGCAAGTCTGTGAAGTGTGAAAGGCTACTTGAAGGAAAAAGCCAGAAATCCACTTTTATATGAACTTAAAACCGTAGACAACCATTCAGTAAAAATACCAATACTTTCAGAGACTGCATTTATTTGTACCCTTTTTATCCTTCGGAATGTGTTTGACAAATGCAGTAAACATGCAGGGGTGTCTTCTGCCATCATTCAAACACGTGTAATCTCATTGACTTTATTGGCACTGTATCAATATCATTGCGGGCAGAGGTTGTACCATTCAGGAATCTCATTTTTGAAGATAATTGGATGAATCTCTGAATAGAAGGAAAGGGTTTTTTTCACTAGAATCTATTTTTGATTCAAAAGTACTACTTCATAGTCTGTAGCTGGTTTTGTTATTGCTTCCTTTCTTATGCAAAGCAAATTTATAGGCACTTTTTATGAAAAGGAACCACAATGGAATCAATTTTATAGCAAGAAATAATAGAGATAAATATTTCTTTCAGTGCTGACTCAGAGACAGTATCACCCCATTGGTAGTTAATTTACACAGATTTGATAAAGAGAGTTTTACCTCACCCTCTCTTAAAAGATCAGGTGAATATAAATCACTTATTTATCACATTTACTCCTCATCATGCTTGATTCATTTAACTGGAAAAGACCCTAAAGGCAGAGTCAGGCTGTGGGATGGTGCAGCATGGCTGTGCCTCCCTCCCTGGCACTGGGTTTGCAGTTCCATCCTCCTCAGGGTCCCTGCATGGTGGCAGTGCCAGATGAGTGGCTTGGAGCTGGAAGCAAGCGCTGCTTCATGTCCCACAGGCAGCTCCATTTCCTGGCATTGCCTCCTCCACCTTGTGCTGCTCTCAAACCATGATCTTCTACGGGGGACACCTTGAGAGCCTGAAATTTACTTTTTGATTTTGTAGTGAAAATGAATGTTTAAATGTCAGGAATGCCTTTGGACTGAAAATCATAGATTCTGGCTCTCTGCAGCAGAGAAGTTGGACTATGAAGATAAATGGGCCATGTGCCAGTTTCTGCACTGACGCACATGCCAATAAATTTATGACTGGAGCATGCTTTTGCAGATGATTTTACATTTAGTTATAGTCCCAGAAGTTCGTGTTCATTGTCTGAGGGCTTTGGAACATAAAGAGAGGACTATAACAGAGGGTTTGATCCTGCCAAATTTTTAAGTGTGCCTTCTCCTTTTCAAAGGTGCTGCCTTTCCACAGGCTTAACAATTTTTTGGTGCTGGCTCTTTGATGCCAGGAAGTCTTACTGCCTCTGAATACCTGTCACTGCCATGCAAAGCCATTTGCCATGCAGTTAAATCTCCCCTCTGTCTTTTCTTACCCAGCAGGGAAGCACAATGGGAGAGACTTGGAGACAGTAGAAAATTGTAGCTGAGGCATTTGTTTTATTATATTTGCCCTTCCCAGGAACACAAGTGGCAGCTTGCCACAAATTAGGTCTGCTCAATAATTCAGACTCCGAGTAATCAGAAGACAGCAGTCAGAGCTATGATGGATAAGGGCCGGATGTCACATGTCACTGTTGGGTCCCCAACAGTCTATCACCAGCCCCTGTGACCATCAATCATGACATTCTACTTACCTGCCTACCCCCACTGACAAGCTTGCATTAAACTGATGGTTAATCTCCTGTCAGTAGGTCGTCCATGACCTGATTCTGCAGAGATGTGCCATTCAGCTCTTCTTCAGCAAGAGCTGACCTAAGGCAAGACAGGAGTGTTGGGTCAAACTTTCTCAGTTGCAGAAAAAGCAACTTCCTTGTAAGCTGAGAAATTTGGCGAAAACTTAACAAAGCTCTGTTGTTTTGATAATAGATAAAGCTGTTGAACTCTCTGAAAATATCACTGTGTTTGTAAGAGTCACACTTGGTCTCCAGTGGTCTTCAAAATCCATATCACCCCAGTCATAGCAATTCCTAAGTCAGGATTCTCACTCTGGGAAAAGAGATTTGTCAGATCATGAAACTACAAGTAACTGGCTTAAGAATTATACAAGCTTTTGTAATCTTAAACCTCCTGCTTTTATTGTGCATGGTTTCTCATTTTATTTCTTTAGGAAGAGAGAATACAACGTACAAAGTTAATGAGGGAAGATGCACAGTCAAGTGTATCCTTGAACTCTTTTAGAATGAGCATGGTGGTGGTGGTGGGATGACTTTGAGAGCTAAGGGCACCAGGCTCTGGTGCCTGGATGCTGAATACCCAGCTCCCATCAGTGGTGCTTTCTTCCTAGGTCAGGAAGATCCCCATGAGTTTGCTTGCTAACGACTTGTGTGCTACAGTGGGTACTTTCTGACTCCCAAGCCTGGTGTATCTCATACTCAAATGTCCTGGAGAGATTATTTTGGATTGTCTACCCAAAACCACCACTGGCAAGCTGCTTGACAAAGGTCCGTTTTAGACAATTCCAAAAACAAAAGATGATGATGTTAAGCCGCTCTGAGTCACACAGACCTGTTTCAAGAACCTGTATTACCTGTGGTAATTTCTTCAGTGCATGCTTTTATTTTAATCTCTCATAGACTTTATGGAATGGGAGTTGAACAGATGTCCTAGGAAGACTCACACATTTGGCTGTTAGTTGGACTAGCTGGAAATATGAATTCTATCCTGTAAAATATTTTGAGATGTTAACAGTTATTTTAGTCACACTGATAATCAAAAGGCTGTTGAAATTTTTCAGACAAAAATCAGGAAAAAGAGAGAAAGTGTTTATTAAGGCAGTGGTGCATTTACTCACCTGGCAAGGGGAATCAAACTCAAGTGATGCTCAGTGTTGTGGACGAAGATTATCAGTCTCATTATCAGTTTCTTTCTCCATCTAATCAGAAATATAACTGTGAACCCCAAGATGTTACTAACAAAAGTTAATAAAACTACCGTTATATTTCCTTGAATAGTTTTGGTTTCAATGAAACAGCATGTGGCTTTTAATAAGATTGTCAGGAAAAAAGGAGGTGTCTTGGTGAGGCTGCATGGTGGCTGGCAAAAACCTGGAGATTTGATGGTTGTCCATTGATCTATCACTTTTATAAATGTGCTAAAAAGATGGTAACTTGACTCAAACTCACCAATCCCATTCATGTTTACACCCATTCCCTGGTGCTGGAGTTTTTACCTAGCATTTAGGTGAAATCTTTCCGGAATGCAATTATTCAACAGCTTCCTTACTCTAGACAGGGCATCCCCTTATATTCTTGATCTTTTGTTTTTCTTCTAAAATATTCTGAGTGCAACACCTTTTTTCCTAGTATTTCATTGAATGAAACAATGTGACTAAGCAGAGTGAGAGGAGAGCCCAAGAATTATATCTTTCTTCTTACAAACCCTGAGCAGATCCTCCTACTGTAGTTTCTTCTTTCTCTTGGGAAATTCCCCTTTGGGGGGAGTGCTGGGTGTAGACATTCTCAGAAAATGCTGTCAGCACAACTCCTGCACAGCTGCAGGAGGAAGGGAGGGGACCGGGGGAGTGTGGTAGGGGCCCAAGCATTTTTGGTAAAACACTCAAAGCATAGAGTTGCAGTATCAGCGGTGAGATGATTGTCAACTACAGGAGAAATGTTTCCATTTCCTACCACAGGTCACAACACTTAATAGCATCATCGATATGAACACCACTAAAGACTAAATTAGCCCAATATGCAATGCTAGTCTGGGGTCATCTACAACAAACCCCACTAACCTGGACCAGCAGAAAGGCCCAGAACTCCACGGGCAAGATTCTTGAACTTCCCTGTTGAGCAGAAAGGATGCAGGGATAAAAATGCTGAGCTGCAGGCTGAGAGCAGTGCTGTGGGGGATGGCTCTCTCCCCAGACACCAGTATGAGGAGGTGCAGCAAAGCCTCCTTGCGAAGACTGCCTGTGTTACCTGCCACACAGCTGCCTCATGTAAGATTCAGCTCAGACTGGAGTACCTACCCTGAAGTGTTTGCACAGAGATGTCAACACCTGAGCTCAAAGGGTGTTTCAGTTGCCTCCACAGAGACTTCTCATGTTGCTTGAGATGCTACAGGAAATCTGAGACACCTACAAGGAGGTGGCAGATGCAACACAGGACCTCCCAATACAGCACATCGAGACCTGAAATAACATCCTGAAGCATCCAGTTTGGCACTCAGCAACTAGGCTATGTCCAAGGTTATTTAACTTCCCAATACAGTCAAGGGATTCTAGGAGATAATTTCCAAGAACTACACTCCTAATGTCATGGCCAGGCTGACTGTACTGATAAGATTTCCATTACGGGGACCATAGGTACCCAGCTGACATGAAGATGATTAAATGTAGATATTCTAGTTTTCCAGTCCTCAATCAAGAAAATAAAAATAAAAAATCTGTGCATGTCAAAAGCACACTGCCACCTCAAGCTAAGCTCTTGCTACTAGCCTGCTCCACAGCAGCAAGGTCAGAAATGTTCTGACATTCACTACAGTTGCTGTTGAGTCCATTGTGCCTCAAGAGGCAGGTTGCTACCAGGGTATTTAAAAGTCAAATCAAGGGAAATTAACTCTCTGCAAACAATAGATCTGGGCTGGTCTTCTTGAATGGGCTGAACTGGTCTTTTTTCAGTATGCCCCAAGCACTGCATGAGGAGTTGGATAAAAGAGATTAATTTTGAGTGGCTGCCGACCTCCTCCAGCAGGACCACGTTCCACTGAGCCATCTGAGTGTGTCACAGCTTGGTACTGCTCCTAATCCACTTCTTGTGCTGATTGAAGGAAGCACCTGGTTGATGGTCTGGGGCCCTATCCATGCCTTTTGGCCAAAGCATGTCTCACTCCAGATGTGTTTTGTGTACACCAGCCCTATCACTAAGGTAGGACTACTCCCTCCTCTTAGCCTAGGGCTTCTTAACATGATGACTTCCTTCCACCTTAGAAACTAGATTGTATCCTACTGATACCCTCATTTTTGCTCAGCTACTTCTCACTTTTTCTCCCCTACATACTTGCCCAGGAGCTGCAATCTGAACCAGCACAGTTTTTAAAACAGAATTTTCTATTCTACTTTTTCAGAAGTAGAATAAAGGATGGAGTACAAGTTGTTCCAAGAAGCATAGGCTTGGTTTGAGTCTGCAGTGGCAAAAAGCTAGTGCCGTGTGACATAATAAAAGGGTATTTTAAAGAAAATCATCTTGTCAGGGCTGTAAGCTGATTTATGAAGACAGGTGTCAAGTGACTGTGAAACTGCTGGAGCCATGGCAAAGCATATTTTATTGTTGCTTTTGTGTTTTTGTATCTTTTTCTAAAACTCCCCAAACCAGCCTAAGCAGAAGCACTGTGCTAATGGGAGTTTAAATGGATTTGAGGGAGTTCAGGATTTCTGTGTAATTCCAAGGCGTGACAAGCCAGAAAACTTGCCAGTTTTATATAGTGACTCTGAAAGCCAGTATAAAGTTCAGCAAACACTGAATGTGCTCAGCAAAGGAGGTGAAAAATCCATTGTTAAGCAGTTGCTGCACCTGCTGCAGTGATATGTTTTTCTTTCAATGTTCTTATGTTGGCTGGGCCCATGACTTATGCACATGAAGAGGGGTCATGGTGCCTCTTTCTAATGTTTGCATGGGGTGATGGAGGTTTCTGTGATTCATGCAGTGAAAACTGACTGTGCTACATTTCCAAATGATGTCTGAGCCCTCTTTGCCAAGGTGAAAACAATTCTGCAAAGAGTAGGGCAACACAGCAACCAGTCTTAATGCCAGCCTTGTTTATTTATCCTAGATGGAGGCTGTTTACAACATTTTATGCTACTCTAACACACATGCTTCCCTATAGGTGCTCTGCATGTGTTGGGCATAAATATGATGCTCTCACCACAGATTCTACATTCCATGGGTGTGTTGTTCACAGCCACATCTGTGCCCTTCTCTGGCCAGGTCAGGTGTGTGAGCCAGCTGCAGACAACTAAAGCTGCTGTTAGTGCCACTGGGGCTGTTCCCTGTGAGGCTGTGCCATGCCAAGGGGGCATCCAGTCCTGTGCTGGCAGGCAGAGATGCTCTGTCTGGGCCTGTATGTAACCTTGGGTAAAAGGAATCTGTGTGCTATCCTTCCTTTACAGATCCCAGTTTCAAATTCCCCACAAACCAGGATGAGGGAAATCAAGTCTGAGGTGTATTTTGAGAATGGGGAGCCCTTGGAGGGGAGCTCTGTAAGCAGCTGACAGTCCCCTGCCCTTGTTCTGCTCCCACGGAGTGCAGAGAGGCCTGCAGAAGCACTGCCCAGCGCAGGTCAGCCTGCCTGCTAGCTGAGGGGCAATGAAGGGAGGGGAGGTGGGCTCAGGTGAGCTGACTTGCTGCAGGAGGACATTTCTGGCCTTGCTGCCATCCTGCTGTGCAGTTACAGGTTCTACCCACCACCATGTTGGGAAGTAAAACTGGCAACTTGTGACTTTGCAGGAGTATTTCTTAAAGAAGGATGTTGCTCCTGCCTTAGCAAAACTCATCTTACTATTCCACTGGTCTTTCAAAAAAAACATCTGTAAGACAAGGCTATCAGCTATATAAACTGCTGGACTACTTGCAAAATAAAAAAGCTCTACTTTTTCCTCAAGCTTTTCCTGCAACCTCCCCCTGCCCTACAAACCATCAGACACTGCATTTTTTTCATCAGGTCTGCAGCCTGCTTTTGAGAGCTACAAGATCAGCATCACTGGCATGAATATTCAGAAATAAACTAGGCAGGTGTTTGGGTTATGACAATCTCAGCTGCAAAATTTCTGTCCCTGTGGCAGTGGAATGATCTCAATCCTCCAATCCTCACTATATTCTGATTGCAGCATTAAATGTGCTCTTTTTTCTTTATGCAATGGAGTCTTTTTCAAAGGAATGACTCCATAATAAATAATAGATATATAAATTTAAATATTGTGTGCATGCCTGAAAACCAGAGCACAGAGCATTGAGAGGAAATATTCTGGGTTGGAAAATCTTTTGCTGCACGAGTCAGCTATCCAGATAATGGATCCTTAGAAGTATGTAGGACAAATAGCTCTATGAACCATCTGGGACTCACTCAGCAGTGGGGAAAAGACTGTTAGGCTTGCAAGATCAGCACGCAAGAGTGATTGCTGATCAGTCACTGCTGCTTTGCAGAGAAAACAAAGGATTTAGCATTTAAGCTATTAATAGTTTTTACCTAGTTCAAGTGTTGCAAGATGCATTCATTTCCCCAGACCATAAATTCAAAATTTGTTAGACCCTTTTGTAGATTGTGGTTTTATAATAGGCTTAATTTTCATTCACTTGTTCCCATGTTTTTCATGTGCCAGCATTACGTTCTGTGAAGTGCCTGGCTGAGCCACATCTGGTTTGAAAACTAACCACGTATAAAACACAGCAAAAATTCTTTTCAGATCATAATTTCCTGACTCAACTCATCCCACAGCTAAAGGGACACTGCTGCAGGAACAAAAGGGCACAAGGGGCTGGCATCAGGTTTTTTGGTGTCAGCATCCACTGAGGCCATTTTATGCAGATTGTGGGAGCTTAATCTAGTTGGGCTGGGTGCTTTTCTTCAATTTCACATTACATCGGAATGAAAGAATAGTATAAAAAAAAAACAGCTATGATTTTAATCAATTACCAAGGTGTTATTTCAGTCGAAATCTAGTTTGTGATTGCTTATAACAGGGAAAAATGCCTATTATTTCCAGAGAAAAAACAAAGATGACAAAGAACAATAAAATAGTTAATGATTTCACAATCAGGCAGGTGAGATTTTGTACATTGCCCCCATAAGGTTGCAATTTTCAATTACATACTGATATATTTAACAATGACTAACTAAATGTCTAACTAGATGTCTAAAGGCACAGCTCCTTGCAGAGCCTCTTGTGACCCATGCTAATTTGGCTCAGTCTGAGAATCAGACCAAAGGCATTAATGTTTGGAAACGCTTAAAAAAACTCACCTCTGGTAAACTGGGAAAGGAATTCAGCTCCAAATAAAGGAACCTGCTTGTGGGTGTATGTGGGAGTCTGTCTGAGCACTGTGTGTCCAGGCTGTCTTCCCACCTAGCAGAGATGGATGGTTTGGTTGGAAATACACAGGGTGCAGTGACCTCCCAATGGGACCAGCGGCTCTGACAGAGGATCTTCAGGATCTGTGCCCTCTGCCATGTGGGGACTGGGATTTATACAGCAGAACCAGAAACCTCTGCTCATGTATCTAAATCCTTCCACTAGCACAAAGTCAGCCTGGTTCAGCTGGCTGCCCACCAGAAGCAGGTTCAGCTGCCCATACACAAGTACCTAGTGCTATTAAAGGCACTTCCTAGCACCCAGAACACTGCATGAGGCTGGCAGATGTGACACAGGACTTCTAGGAAACCTCCCTCTGTGCCTGGGGTAGCAATGTGATGGTAGGTGGGATTTCACATGATGCTGAATGCCTGTTTTGAGGCAACTTCCAGAACTGGCTTTCCCTCCATTCACAAGCTGTGATGAGAACACTGTCATGCTAGACTGGATTTTGGCATTGGAGCTCAAATTCAAGGGCTTCTGGCAATGCTTCTATGGTGTAAGGTACTTCTTGATGCCAGCCAGGGCATCACAATCAATTTGTTAGGAAATGGGGATGTTAATGACATGGTAATGATCAGCATATAAATTAGTTGCTGTTTTGTCTGGGTTCAAAATACCCAGGCCTTGCTGGGCTCTGATCCTGCTGTCCCGCATGCCAATGTAATGCCTGGGCTTGAGAGGGATCTTTAGATTGAGCAGTGAGGTTCAATGAAGGATGTCACAGGACTGACCTAGCAGCCTCCTGGCTGGCAGAGCCCAGTCCCTCAGCCAAACCACCCTTTTCCTGCAGAGGTTGGTGTCTGTCCCCAGTGACACACAGCTTTATCCTGAATGATGGCACTTCCAAAAGTACTTCAACAGCTGGAAGAGCTGACCATCTGCCATTAAAACTGTCCTTCTGGAAGCAGTAAAGATGGACCAAAAGTATTATGAGTGCTCTGCTCTCTGTAATGAGTTGTGCTTTCCAAATGATTGAGCCTATTACTTGCCATCTTCATTTTAGATTCATTTGAGTGGTTCCCACTAAGGCCTACTTATTTACAAATGCAAATGAAACAGCACTAATGCAGTGGTGAAAATGCTGTGCAGTGTGCAGTGTGCAATGTAGTCCACTATGCTCTGAACTGCTCTCTCTGAGGAATGACACAAAAACTCAGGTCAACTTTGGTAGGAAATGTAATTAGAAGTGCATGGTATTGAAAAAAGGAGAGGGGATAGTTAGCAGAAGTACACCTTTTGCAGGGAAGGATAATGATTAGCCCACAAATTAATCAAAGCATGTGTAAGTCAATCCTGAACCAAAAAATAAGATGAAAGCACCAAGGAGAGAAATTGGCTGAGCAGAACTGATCAGCATGTGGGAGTAAGATGTGCTTACAAGCCTAGGAAATCTCTAACACAGTAAAGCCCAACACTATGCAAATTTATTTAGCGCAGTCTTTTGATGCTTTCTGCCCTTTGCAAAGTGCCTTAAAGACCAATTGCTGGATATTCACTTCATCTTAATATAGAAATGTTTTTTCAGACCCTCTGTTCACAGAGTTGAAGCAGAAGGAAAGGGAAAGCTGATACTGGTGCACAGCACAGGAGCAGGGAGAGTAACCAGGAGGTCCTGGGCAGGGATACTCAGTGTAGGAACAGGATACTGGAGCATCACCAGTCAGTAGTAAGGCCACAAGGGAGCACTTACACAGAAGCCCCATGTGGCAGCAGAGGAACCTGAGAATCCATAACCACCCCAGACACAGCTCCAAAGGAGCAGAACTGGCTGTGTTGAAAGCAAGCCCAGTTATTGTGAGCCACAGTGACAAAGGCCATTTATTTGAGTGTATCATTATTTACATGACATGGGAGGCTCCAGCCAAGACCTGGGGACTGGGCTGCCACAGTGACAACCACAGCATGAGATATATCTTGCCTTTCTTCATTGAATTTTAATTGGGTTTTTTGGGGGGGGGGGCAGTAGCAGAATTAACAATGATTCCAATACTGAAAATAAAATAATAACATAAATCCTGAATAATTCAGTCCTCCTGTTTTTTATTTCTCATTCAACACACAAATATTCCTTTTCTCCAAAATTAGGGACTTTAGAATCTAGAGCCATTTTTTCCCATGAATTTTTTTGTTTGGTTGGGTTTTTTTTTTTTTTTTTTGTTTTGTTTTGTTTTGGGGGTTTTTTTTGCGTTTTTTTTTTTTTGCTTTTTTCTTTTTGTTTTTTTGCTGTACTAGCCCTGGTCTGTAGAAGACAGTGGGACACTGTCAGATTTACTGAACCATAAAGAGTAGGGAGACAGGTGTCAGCCCAGGTACTCTTTGGTGGAAAGCAGTGCTGGAGCAATGCTGGGGAACACAAAGGCCTGGATGTGCTGTTTTGTTTTAATACAGCCTGGCACACACTCAGTCTTCATCATGCACACTTGGACCTTCATTAAAAGCCCTGCTTTGGTTTTAATATTTTACTGCGTTTGAAATTCCTGATTTTCCTTTGGTGTTGGAAATAAGATGCAAGCCAGCACCAATGGCACCTGAGCAGTCAAGGAAGTACAGAGCCATTGAAACACAGGCAGGACAGCCTGAAGTGCCTCCCTCAGGCTGTGCTTCCTCACAATCCGGGGAGGGAGAGGCTTATCCTGCCACCAGGATGTCCTGTCCTGCGACCAGCTCCAGTAGCTCAGCAGTAAAGCTGAGATGCTCTTGGTAAGAATTGAATTGTACTTAGTTGGGAATGATTGTTTCTCTGGTGGAGCTTGAAAGGAAAGAATAGGGATTTATATCTGACATTACTTTGGACTCATACAGTTAACCTCCAGAACTGGCTCAATGCTTCTTGCTCCTACTCACTCTTTGTGCTGTGTGAGGAGCTGCATAGTGACTCTGTGCTTTCCCTCCTGTGACTGGGTAACAAACATTTATTGGAAGAGAATAACAAATGGTGAATAAGTTCATTTCAGGCATGAATTCTTAGATGAATGATCACTCATGCTAAAATTAGAAATGTTCACAAGGGCAAAGCAAATGTGCAGGGATTGTCCAAATAATTTCCAATAAGAAATATAATGAATTGGAATAGCTAAACTTTGCACTTTTATTGGTTAAAATTTTATATTATGTAATATTTTTTATGTCATGCAACATTACTACCCTAAAATGATTTATATACTAAGTGATATATATTTCCCTCCTTCTTACAAAAATGATTTATGTTTTGTATAGCAACAGCAGTACCATTCCAGGTATTAAAATGTGGGACTCAGCTTATATGTGCTTTTGATTTGGAATTAATAAATAGCATTTATTGCATCTAAAATAGCAGAATTGCATTGTTTTGAAACCATCAGCACATGATATCAGCCTGGTAGTTCCTGGAGGCAATTCTTTGCTCCAGGCTGGATCTGTTATGCATGCTCCCATTATTTTCAGTGGAGTGTCAGCTAAAGAATACCAGGCAGCATGTCCCAAGACCACATGAGGGTCATCACAGCACTAAAGTGGTTAAGCATTCATTTATAGCCTCCTTAGAATGTAAGTATTCCCAGACCAGACATATAACATTTTTAGCAGGATGCTGTACTCCTCTCCACAGATTATTCTCTTTGCTTTCAAATACCTTAGACTGCATTTTCAGACAGGATCAAATTATCCTGTAAAACTGTAAGGATGTGAATACACTCACATCCTCCTCTCTGAACATCCACAGAAACACATATTTACACTTTTTTTCTTGTGTAAGTCGGGTGATATTTGCAAATAAGATCCTAATCAGCACTGAGTGGGTCTGCTCTCTCCTTGTTGCAGAGGCACCCAAGGTACCCAAGGTTGCTGCTGTGTTAGGTACCTCAGCCAACTGCCCGAAGATATCAGGAGTTTAGTCTTCAAATTACATAGAAAATAACTTACACATAGAGTGCTGTGAGTCTGGATTCCTACAGAACAAGCACTTAGGTGGAACACCTTTGTAGGCTGCTGTGCAGAGGAGATAGGAGAGCTAGCTGTGGCTTTTATTAATCAGGAATTTTCCTCCTAGATTTGACCCCTATGGAATACAGCATGCTCATCCACAGGGTGTACGATTGCTGGGGGGAAATTCCTTGGCACCCGTGCCATTTAAAGAAAAAAAGGCTGTCCTGGATTTGGAAATATATATGTGTGTAGATCATCCTGCTGGAGCACCAAGGAACCAAAGCTGCAGCATGTGCAACCCAATTCCTCTTGGCAATGGGCCTGACAGATTTTTGTAGCTCGAGAAGACCATACATTCAGATATGATATTTTAGGAGTCTTTCCTCAGAACTGTGCTGCATTAACCTCTTGCCTACAGACGACTCCCCCAATCTTGTAGCTGAATTTAGAGCAGTGGCCTGCTCACTCTCACATACTTGTCTCTATATTAACACTAGGAACTTGCCTGCAAAAAAAATACCTGCTTCTGTGTGACAGCCAGTTAATTAAAGTGATCCACAAAGATACCTTACCAATGAAGATCTGGTCAAAGTGGATATGGGATAGGCAGACTTCTTTGCTTCAGCTGACATTTTCAGCCTCTGCTATGATCTGATAGAGCTAGCTCTTCCTTGGAGCATGCCTATCTCTTTAAATCCCAAATTTCACAGATAAAACCCAGCAGAAGTTCTTTGGGGTCAGGTTCCAGGCATAAGTTATGAAGGCTTCTTTGCAAACTCTTGTGCAGCTTGACCAAAACCCTTCACTTGTGGGGTCCTGCCTGCAGTTACAGAGCTCTTCACTCCCGTGGGCAAAAGCTGGTAGAGTTCCCAGGTTGTGTAGGGCTGGAAGGGATGTCCTGACACCCCATAGGTTCAGCTGTGCACTAAACTCCTCTGCAGAGGAAACATTGCTGGCCTAGGCCAAATGGAAGTGGGGCACTAGAGTCTGTGGCTGAATGGCAGAAAAGGATAGTAAAAGCAGTAATGCAAAAACTGTGGTTACTTTGGTTAAAGGTATGTTTTACCTGACACTGGTGGTACCTTTTCTCTGGATTAGACACTATGTAAAGAATGGGATTCGGCCTAGACAAAACAGAAGCATCCCAACTTGCATGTCAAGCCTGCACAAAGGAGGCTCTTTGAGTGCCTACTCCACCATGATGTCTCACTTTGGGAAAAATATCAAAGCCATATTCTGGTGGCAAACCCTCTTCTGGTCTTCTTGCATGGTCTCTCTAAACTACCATTTCACTTAATGTCTTCATCTGTCCATTTTATATTTGTTTGACTGGATACAGGGAAGAGCAGAGACAGGCAGAAGATAAATTGCAAAGACTGAACAAGACACCTCTTCTTCTGGTGCCCAGTTTCCTCAGATAACTCTGCTGAATCATTTGCTCAGGATTTTTTCGAATCAACATAGACTACCCAAAATAAATTAGACCTCATAAGGCCTTCTGCCCTTTGTATCTCTGCAAAGCTTTCACATGTTACTAATTTGATTTTTCTGCTTTCAGTTTCAGTGTAATTTATAATCACAAGGAATTTTCTTCTGTGTAACAAAAAGGATTGCTACATAATTTATATTTGCTTTTCACTCCTGTTTCCTACAGCCTCCTTCCCAGATGGGTTGAAGAGCATGAATTTTGGCCCAGCATCACTTCAAACCTTTCCTGGAGTGACCTGTTCTGTGGAGTGTTCTGGACTCAACTTCATGACCAACTTTGTTTCTTCTTTTCCATTTCTTGTATTACTTAGGTCTGACCAATGTTGTTTATGTTTACATTTTCACAGGATTTAGTGCACAGAACATAGTGCCCCTAATGCATTGTAAGTCTGTAAGCTGTGTTTTCCCTTCTACCTCTATTTTAAAGGCATATAAACAAGCACACACTTGCACATGCATATACAAGGCCAAAATAATATCAACCTTAATTATGGCTGTAGTGAAGCAAACTTCTCAAAGCTGGCCACTGTATTTTTTTTCCTAATCAAATATTAAACAGCTTAATTTTGAAGAAGGGGGATCATATTTCAAACTTTGCCTTCTAGAACTGACTCAATAAAATTTTTATAAGGTGTAGGTTTTTTAAGAGAACAAATTCCAAAGATGGGTGTGAATTGCATTTGTGTTTTTGCTGGGTCTGTTTTTTCTGCCAAGTGCAGGTGCCCATTATCAAAATACATCTTAGGGTCTTCCCAATTTTCTTTAAAGCCCCATCCCTTGGGTGTACCTGCCAAGCCCTCGCCACCTCTAATTTAGGTCTTTAGATTGGTGTTCAGTTTGAAATGCAAGTAAATAAATTCTGGGCACTGCTCCTATTTGGCATTGGAAAAGACCCATAGGGCAAACACCCACTGGAAATCTCCCAGCTGCCACAGGCTGGGGTTTGCACAGGAGCAGCTCCAGCAAGCAGGGAGTGCCCTGGGAAGAGAGGCCAGCATCTCTCTTGGTGGCAGTGCCACCTCTGTCCATCGGCCACCAATGGACTGCAAGGCCAGCAGCAGGGCTGGCACCAGAGCAGTTTGTGCCTTCTGGGGCTCAGCTCCCAGGGGCTCATCCTCAGCATGCTGAGCTGCAGAGCCCCCAGCCATGCAGCACAAGCAGGATATCCCTGCAAGGCTCCCCTCTGCCCTGTGGACATCCCCAGTGCCAGGGAAAAGTGCCTTTGCAGCCCTCACTGATGAGTTGTGCAGCCAGGGTCACACATGGGCACACTTCAGAGCCCCAAGACCTGGCATCACAGGGAGCCCTGGGACATTACCTCTGTGTTCACCCTGCCTTGGAGTAACTGTGGATAATTCACAAAGTTCCCCTGGAAGAGAAAGTCTTAAAAATTGTCTGTTCAATGTAATGGGGTGTGTCAGAAAAACTTGAAAAGATATCAATTTAAGTATTCCTTCTGAAAAGCACACACATGCACACATATGCCTTTTAACATTCTAATGAAATTTTTATATGTTTAATAACTTGGAGATGGTTTATTAATGTGCAAGACTTTAAAAAATCATTACAGATGATTCCTGGTTAGTTCTGAGTGGAATAATTTATTTTATTTTCTATATTAAATGTCAGCATATTATAGCTGAACATTTTGAAGAAAAATGCAAATAAGCCATTCTTATTTTGTTAGTGAAATTTTCACAGAATTTTCATGTTGTCTCTATGTATTGGAAAACACTATGCTATGCAAAGCAGGTTGTTTTATTCCATGTAAAACAGCAGCTGATTATAATAATTTTTAAATAACTGAAGTCAGCAGTAAATTATTCAGATATTTAGCCTTAGTTATTACATTATAATAGAATATTGAATTATGCAGTAGTAATTCTGATATCAATAAATAATATAGAAATAGCAATACAAAGTCTTACATTTGGCTGGAATATGAGAAGCTGAAACAACATACAAATAATTTGAACTTAAATTTCTTTTTTTTTTTCTTTAAATATATATTTTCATTTAAAAACCAAATGCTTTCATGGAATATCATTTGAGATTGGTGATGATTTTGTGACTAAAACAATAAACTATGTTTTTGTCAAAAGGGCTTTTTCCCAGAGAGCAGCAACATTGGCAGAACCAGTCAGTCAGGTTTCCCCTGAGGTGGCCAGGAGGGCTGGACCACCACCAGGCTCAGCCTGTGGTCCTGGCCAGTGGAAGCTGCCAGGAAACAGTCCCATTGCTCATCACACTCCATTACAACCCACACATGCTCCACAGTGCACAGAAATGCCCCTGAGGCAGGACCTTCACATTTCTGTCTCCAATACACTCACACTGTACATTGTTAATACTCCTTTCCACAGTTATTTGTGCTTATCAGTAGCTAAAAGCTATTCCTAACTTCTACCATTCTAAAATTATTAGTTTTCATTAATAATTCAGTTCACTGAAAAAAAAAAGTGTATTGTCCTCACTTCTTGTTTCTTGAAATTACAGGACCACAGAGCTAATATTCTGGACTTGTTATATTTCTAACTTGGTAGACACTGAGAAAGTGAAGTCTGTAGGTCTCGTTTCTATGGCAGAACTTTTTCTAATTCTGAAGAACTGTGAAATAACAGCCTGGCAATGTCATGTCTCTTACAAAAGCACCTGTCCAGCAATACAGACATTTAATCTTAGGTCACCATTCATTTGCTCTGCAGCATCCACAGTATAAAAGTAGTGTCAGAGAAGATATGATATGTGGTCCTCACCTCGATGAGCTGTGCAATGGCTGTCCATCACAAGTGGAAAGCCTGTTCTCAGGCCTATATGAGATGCTGTTTGGACAGCTCTCCTCCTGGACATCCTCCCAGACATCCCTCCCAGCAGTGAGGAGCAGGGCAGCAGCATCTGCAGCCCTCCTGGCTCCCCTGGCTCCTACCTCCCAACAGCACTGGGAGAAGGGCGCAGCAGAGATACTGTGATTGGGCCCTAGAAATAAAACCATTTTGAAAGCACTGGTAGCTAATAGTGATCAGGAGAGGAACATATATTTAGCAGGCAGAATATCAGGAGTCCACTCAAGGCAGCCAATGCTTCCAGTCTCATGGACATTTGTAGCCAGGCTGTAATTTTCTTTTCTATTGCAGTCAGTGGTGAAGGAAAACACAAAAGACAAATATTCCTCTGCAAGTGATGTGCTCAATTCTCACTGGAATGAGAAGAATAATGTACAACCTGTGGCCATTCATGACTGCAGGGATCTAATTAACCCCAGTGATTAACTGGCTTGCTTTGACACCTAGGCTGCTCTTCTTTGCTGCAATCATCCAGCATAACATGTAAAAATTTTAAGGTCTGCTTAGAAATGATCTCTTTTTGCTCTTTTGTCAAAAGAGGAAGGATGCTTTCTGACACTTTGCCAAGCAAAAGAGTTTTCAGAGACTTTCATCTGCAGCACTGGAAATGCCAGACCTCTCCATTCCCCTCCCAGCTGCATTAACTGTCCATTTCTTCTCAACTAGGGAGAAGGAATCAGTTGGCATTGTCTGTTCCCTGTGCAATGGACTGAGAAATATCACATTATTTATTCTGTACAAGCTGAATGAGGCTGGAAAGATTCATTTCTTCTCAGTCTGCTTTGACAATGTAATTTGTTACACGGCATTTAATTCTACAAGCCAGAATTAAGCTAGGAAAATGCAGCTATGAGAAACTGTCTGCAAGAGAGTTTGGTGCCTGAGAAGGACTGGGAGCCCCAGAGCCCCGTGTGGCCTGTGCTGGCCCTGTGCACAGCACCAGTGAGTGCATGAAGCAGCAAGCCTGGGACAGCAGGGTGTGAGCTGCACCCCCCTGTTTTGGGAAGGGACATATCTTACCCCTATATGACAATTTCATGGGTCTTTCTGTGGTTGTTGCCACTTGTGGCACCAGTGATCAGAGATTTGAGTGGTGCAGGCATGTCCATACCAAGTGTGCACTGAATTCAATGACAGCCTGTACCTCCATTGGTCCAGAGCAATCCATCCATGGGTGAAGCAGTCCACAAAAGGTCTGGAGACCTGGATAATGAGTCAGGCCTTGCCTTCAGGCAGGCTCTTGTCAGCTAGTCTCTATCTTCTGCATCAACTGGAGTAGGTATGGGGCAGAATTATCCCTAGGAAGGGTCTGTACAGCACCTGGAACATTCTTCTCCTCTCCCCAGTCTTAGTGCAAGTGTTTGTCCTTCCATTATGAATAATGAAAGTAGTGCTTTATATATTTAAGGTGCACGAGAGGAGAAAATTTGGTCAATTTTTTTTTCTCTGACTTTGCTTGCCTAATCTATTTTTATGGTGTAGAATTCATGCAGAAAAGTCAAGTTCATGACAGGGAACTGCCCTTTACATAACCTTACTTTAATAATTTCCTAATTCCTTCATGTTTTACTGGAATATATTGAACAAAACTGTTTTATCTGTTGTTTTTTCTCTATACTTGGATTTCCTGTTTGCTAGTGCAATTGGAGTTAATCCATGCTAAATGCTTTGGGCCAAATTTTGTGTGGATTTCCATGGCAAAACACAAGTCACTTTCAAATGGTGCAGCATACACTTTACTGTCTCTCTTAAAATTTGCTCTATGTAGGCAATATTATTGGGTATACTCAAAGAGATTGACTGTAGTTGCTAGGATCAGGTACAGCTCAAGCAAGCACCAGACTCTGCATACTACTTTTCCATTTCCTTTGCTTTTTCCATACAAAAATATCTTCTCACTGAAAAGAAGAACCTGTGCAGGGTGCTGGTACATCACCTGGACATCCCTGAAGGCCCCAATCAACTCACCTCCCCACAAAACATTGCTGACATGTGCTCATCTGACTTTGCACTTCTTACAGAACTGCTTCCTACTTTTCCAGACCATTTCTCCCATTTGTCATGCTCATATTAAAGTCCAAGCCTTGCCTTCAAATTGCTTGCAGCTCCTCCTGGCCCTGCACCAGCTACCTATTTGTAACCTTCACCTTTTTGCAGCCTCTCAAACACTGTAGAAAATACTGATGTGCCCTGGATGCTGGACAGACCTCTGGGCCCTCATGTGATCTCCTTTTCTGGATTGACATGAAACATTTGCCAATTATTTCTTGAGAGTGGATTTTCAAAAATTTGAGCACTAACCTTCCAGTTTCTCCAAGAACATCTTACTATAGTCTGCTTTCAAAAACACCAGGGTCAAACTCCCTACTGTACTCATGTTGTCAGACATCTTTTGCTCTTGTCCTTTTCATCAGGTTTTTGATACTGTCTGGGAAAAAACACAGTCACTTGGGTTGTTCAATTCTTGAAAAATTAATTTTGGATTCTTTGTACTTATAGGTAGTTTGTTTCTCCTTTTGCTCTAGAAGGTAAATCTAGGCTGGTAATCTACAGTTTGGGCAGATTTTCTTTTCCCTTTAAGTGTATAGAATAATTTTTCTCCCTTCCAGTTTCAGCAACCAATTCTGTTCACCACAATTTTTCAACAACAACATTTATTCCTCTGAAACCACCCTGTGTTTTACCGTGTCAGGTTTGACAGAAAGTGGTGTGAGAAATTCCTGCCTCCTACCACCACTGCTCCTAATGCCTTCCTTATCTCTCTCCATCCTGTCTCTTCATCACTTCTCCTAGTCCTGAAACCACCCCTTGCCCCCGATCCCCATCTGTGTAAGTGAAATTGTACTGTGATTTTGTCAGTTAGAAAATAATGCTCTCCCTCTTCATCTTTGAAGGATTATTTCAACTCAAGGTACTTCATCAGACCAGTCTCTAGATCATTCCTAAGGGAAGGCTGTACAGGGGGCAGAGGTGAGGATGAGTATGCAAGAGATTCTGCCACTGGGCATCTTCAAAGCCATGCTAAGGTGCTGTGGAAATGCAGACTCCTCCAAGCACTCCGAGGGCCTGGAGGTGAACATTGTCAGGACAACACAGTCTCAAAGAAGCTAATTACACTAATCTTTTAAAATCCAAGTTCTTCCTCTTTTGTCTGATGGTTTTATTTGTCCTCAAATCATGATTAGTGAAGACTGCTGGATATTTTAATTATTTGCTTCATTCTTGGTCCATTCTACTGCAGACTACCTGCTTGTTGGGTGATGTACCAAATTTTCTCCTAATTGCCCTCTCACCACCAGACAGCTTACAGACTGTTTTGTTATTAACTTCTATTTCTCCTGCAAGCTGAATTTTGGGACTTGATGTTTCTTCTTGTTCCTTGTCTTAATCCTTCTTAACTTGACTGCGTTTCTCCTTTTTTGCAGCTTCCCTGCCAAATATCCCCAGGGAAGCTCTGAAGGAGGCCCAGGAAAAGTAATGGCCAACATTCTCTACATAATAATTCAACAGGTTAGGGTCAGAGTGTTGCCCTGGTTCCCCTGGATAAATGAACTTGGTGTATCCCTCTGCTGAAGGACTGCAAAGGAGCCCAAATCAACCAGTGAACCTATCTCCAAGTTTGCAACCCTACCTGTAATTAGAGCTAAAAGCATTTTTAGTAGGAGGAGTGGGCTGCCTTTAATAGGTAGAGTGGGCTGCCTTTTAGATGAGAAGTAGGATTTGGTGCTGGGAGGGAAGCATGTCAAGGAGAGAAAGGAGCTGTCTCTTCCTCCTATCCTGGTCCCCTGTCCAGAAAAGAACCTGGAGATCTACCAAAGGTTGGCAGCTGGGAGGACAAGCACTGGGCCGCTATAGCCTGTGTGTATGAGGCCATTAAAAAATAACTGTGTGGGAAAAGATAAACCTGTAATGCTGCCAGGGTAAGGGAGACATGTGGCCTGATGAATTTCCTGACCACTTATTTATAAATTATTTTAAAGGTGCCTGTGATGTGACAGCTTTGCTCTCTTTTCTGGTGTAGTGAGCCGTTACTGATGGGAATATGAATAACCAGCTTTTCACTTTCTTACCCTTCCTTTCTTTCTTTTTAGAACCAGTGAAAATGTACTGAAGGTCTTGTGACATGGAGGCATTGTGCTGGTCCCTCTTTGGTGCAAACTGCTGTGGTGTGAGCTGGTGTCAGATGTTCTGCCTCAGTTTGCTGCAGCTGTGCACTCTCCAGTCTCAGGGATGGCAGGAGCCAGTGCTGCAGGGAGCCACGGTCCAGCACAGAGGGCAGGGAGGCTGTAACCCTGGCAGAGACACACTGCTTCCAGCAGCCATGGGAGAGAGAGAGAGAGAGTCTCATGTACCAGAGCCAGCAGAGCCTGGCTTGTTTACTGAGGTGCACAACCATGCTGAGTACCCCCACTGCACTGCGCTGTGCCTGCGCTGACATCTCTCCCCAAGACTGATGTGCATAAGACAGCAATAACTAGCTTGGAACACACAGAGCCAAGGCAGAGTCACAACAAATTTGATATTCCTTCCAGACCTGAGCTGACTCCATGCAGAATCAGTTTGCAGAGCTCAGTGGAATTACTGTGCAGAGATCCATCCACTGGCACTGCGAAGGGCTGCTTTAAGTCAGCTGAATGTAATAATCTGGGCTAACATGCTTCCAGATAAGTCAAATACTAAATTGATCAGGCAATATCCACACTTCTGGATCTATATCCAGTGTAGCTAGCTCATCCATAGTAGACTGTAGTCTGATTTCTGAGAAATCTGAATTAGCTGGACCTTAAAAAAGCCAAGAAACCCAGCAAAAGAAAACATTCCCTAAGGTATTTGGTCTTGTGAAAACCACAAATATTAGTTTGTTCATTTTAGCTGCATTTTGCTTGCAAGATAATCTCTTCCTCCTTAAGTCAGAACTCAATTTTAAAAAGGGGATGAATAATGCATATTTTACATTGATGGAGCATATTCCATTGGGAATCTCAAAATATTTTGCAAACACTAAAGCATAAATCTTTCCAATAGACCTCAGAAGGAGATAATTATAAAATCATAGGTATTTTATAGATGGCAAGCCAGAGGGACCAGTTTTGTTCTAGGACCCACAGGACAATCTGCACAATGTTGAAAATGCACACAAGGCTCCTTGGATTTCTAGCATTTTCTGCCTTGCCTCAGGTTGACACACTGCTTCTCTGACATATTTACATTGCCATATAATACTTGTTTTTTCCAGATGATAAAGAACTCATTCTCATTTAAACAAACTGCTTTTCCTATAAATCAGGAAGCAGGGAGCGTTTCCTCCAGCTGTCATTCAGCAATTACACCATTTGGAAATGGGACCCAGTGATTTGTGATAGTGTAATCCCTTTGGAGTACAAAAGTAGCTCCAGAGTCAGGCTTGATTAGAAATGCTCAGTTGACTGCCAGGGACACATTTCAAACAGGCTTATGCTGGATTGCTGCTGTAGTTGTACACATGAATTGCACAGTCAAACATACAAATGACCCAATCTGCATTTACAAAACTAAACTGTGCAGCTTCAAACCCATTTTTTGGCCTAAAGGGTGCTACGTGTCAAGTACATAACCAGAAAAACAGCTCCTCATGTGTCCTCAGAACAGTGAGCAATATTAATGCATGGAGCTCATCTGTATCTGCAGACTGTCAGCTCTAAACTCAGGGCATTATTGTACCAGGAGCACACCTCAAACATTTTGAAACTTACAGACATCAGGTGTTTTGCATACCCACAGCATAAACTCATTCAGAGGACAAAACTAGTATTTAAAACTTGTGCCAGGGCACCTCAAAGTCTCTCCAGTGACTTGAAATCAGGCTTTGAACTACAGAGCTTTTTTTCCACCCTTGTTTAGCATGAGACAAAACCCAACCAGACTAAGTGACAACAGAAAACTCTCCCTGTGTTATCATTCAAAATCTTATTTGTTATACAGCCATTTTCTTCTTAGAGGGAGAACCCTGAGAGTATTTTTAAGACTGAAATCAAAATTGTTGCACATGTGAGCAGCTGAGAAATGAAGCAGATTCAGACACTGAACCTGATGAGTGTGATTTCTCTCCTGAGTTGAACTCTGCTTTCCCAGGTGCTCTCCAGCAGAAAATCACACCAGGTGCCTTCCAAAAATCTGTGTACAGCTGATGTAAAACCCTTTGGCCAGACACCAAAGAACGCAGCTTGCTGAAAATAAACCGATTATAAGCTGCTGCTCTATCCTGGCAGGCAGATCCACAAGATACCTCTCTGCAGAGCTATAAAATTGATTGGACGTGTTTGGAAAGCTGGAGCAAGAGGACAGTAAACACCACCAAAATCTCACTGAAAGAACATGAGGGAGAGATGGATACAGAAATATGAATACCAAAAAAATGCAATTTAGAAATAAGTGTTTATTCATTTTACCTGTGCAGACATTACCTTTCGACCTCCATTAGAGGGATCAGTGTGACTGTAGAACACAGGAGAAAGGAATGCTGGATGTCTGGGTCACATGTGAAGGGTGGTTCTGTGCTGTCCAGCAGTGATGCTGAGCCAAGGACCCTGAGCAGACTGTGCCAGTATCAAAGCTCATCTTGGTGCCCAGTGTGAGCCCTTGTGCACAGGAAAGCAGCTGATTTCAAATAACTCCACGGCAGTGCACAGATGCCCACAGGCCCTTTGGCTGTGGCACAACTGCTGCTCCCTGTGCTCTTGGATGACAGGAAGGGCTGTGATCCCAGGGTCCCAGTAGCTATTTTGTTGTGACAAGAAATGCCTTTTAAAAGCAGGGCAGCTCTGCAGGTCCTATAGCAAACTCAGTGGGAAAAAAAAAAAAAGGAAGGATTTTGTTCCATGTCATACAATAAGCAGTGCAATACATTACCACTAATAATTATGTCTGGATCACATTGAATTATTACCTTACACCTGGCTGTAATTTCCATTTCAAATTTTCATTTATTTTTCACTTCACTAAGTCTACAAAATTAATATGGCATCAGACACATCCATTAGAAAACTAATTCTGACTCTGAGGGGAAGTGTGACAGGATTTTTGGGAGGGGCAGGTTGAATCTCCTCAACCTTGGTCTACAGATATGTCAGTACCCTGTCAACTTTACTTTCAACAGCATTATATGCCTGATGAGCATCACTCTTGGAAATTGCCCCAGCTATCACACTGCCTACTCACACTCACTCATTTAGAGTAATTTCTTTGGAGAGCTGACTTCTGAGTTGGCAGCTATTTCAAAGGGATGCTTTGATTCAGCCCTCCCTCTTCAAAACTCTGTTATTTTTGTTTAATCATTATTGGAGGTAGGAGGCAGAGGCAGGTTTTGCCCCTTAAAGGGTGTGTTGCATGTCTGATAGAGCAACACAAGGGCCCTGGGTTGAGTTGTTCCAGGGCGAGTCAGGTTAATCAAAAGAGAATTTTCCACTGTGGAGGTGAAAGAGGTATTTGTAATCCATTAGGATGCTAGTAATGATTACTAGATGAAACAAGTAATCTCTTCTGACAGAGCTTCAAACAACGTGCTGGGCAGCCCAGACCTTAGTCTGGGTAAAGCTGGATGTATGTCTTCACATGCAAATAAACTTTGTTTCTCTTTTGATGAAGCTCCTCATATTTTCATCTCAAATCCCTTTTCAGAGGTGCAATTATGCAGAGCCTTGTTTACCAAGTTCCTTACCTGAAACAAGCAACAGCTTTGCCAAGAGTGCTCTCCCTCTTGCCTCCACATCAGGAGGATTTGGTCTTTCCCTGCTGAGCCACTGTGAGTTTTCCAGGAGCTTCTCATGGAAGGCAGCTCCTCCCCAACCCCAAGGGCAGTTCTGTTGAAAATGTGTATTATGTACAACATGAAAGTCACTCATCTTTGAGGAATCCAGCCCAACCCAGCTTCCTCTCAGGCTGCTATTTGGTGATGAACAAAAGTGAAGCTCAGACTTCTGTGCCCCACAGTGAGCAGCTCAGGACCACATACCCTTCCAGTCCTGCTCAGGCTTGAAACTTGGAGCTGGATGCATCATCTGCACATGTCCTGAAACCATAACAGATAAACATCTTCCTGATACTGCCTAGCAGAGGTATTGCTGCATCAGGGGGGCCTGGAAAGCTCTCAGACTGAAAAAGGGACATTGTATTTACTCAGATTTCATGCACAGAAAGTGTCAGCCCTTTTGCCCATTCCACCTAAAACATCTCTCAAATTGAACCTGCCACTGGATGGAGAGGTATTGCAGCTGCAGGACTGATCCCTCACATCTCTCCTTGCAAACAAGAGATGAGATATTATTTGGTTTTTTTTTTTTTTTTCTACTGCTAAAATTAACAGCCCAGTTAAAGAGAGAACCCTTCTGAGAATCCTTACACTTAGATTGAAGTGAGCACAGATGAAATAAAGAAAGGAATTTTGCTTGTATGGCAAGTGATTTTTTGTTCTGGCTTGCTTTTTGATTTTTCAACCTATTCCTGCTTTACATTTTCATTCCCTTTCTTTCCTTTTCCATGTGTTTCTCCTCACTCTTCCTTATCACTTTGGTAGCAGTCCCTTTCTATAGATTTTCAGGTTAAATTTCACTCCTTAAACACAAACACAAGGAACCATTGATTCCTCCTGGTCGTGATACTACTTGAAGAGTAGACTGGTGCTGCTCCTTGCTCCTCAGGGTTTCAGCTTCCCTCTGCTTTGCTTGAGCAGGATGTTGGTGAGGAAGAGAAGAACCAGCAGCAGCTGATGGTATGGCTGTGGTCACAGCACACAGCTGAAGCTATGCTGAGGTAGGGTCAACGTGGGAACATTTTTGGCATGTGCTTCAAGGTGTTTCTAGTTGTCATGTTCAATTAATCTAGATTTATTTATTCTTATTGCTCATTTTGCCTACAATATATTCTGATAAACTAATGAAGTGATGGGGCAGACAAAATTACATCCCTAAATTAAACACAGCTGATCTTTCTACATACACAAAGTCACTTTCCCACCTTGTCCAGGTCTTGCTTAATATGGGCAGTAGCAATCCAAGGGAAAAGAGAAGAGCAGACCTCTCACAACTAAAACTCTTTCTCCTGTGCCCTGGGGAGGGAACTGTAGAGCCACAGATAGCTGCTCACTGTGCAGCACACTGGTTTCCAGTGCCTTGGTGGTAGCAGTGAGCAAAGGGCTCAGGTACCAAGCACTTAGCTGCTATTCAGAGCTAGAAAAACCTCTTTTCCCTGTAAATCTGTCCCCAGTGCCTGGCCCTCCAGCAAGAGCAAAGTTCCACAGGTACACTGGGATGTGTCAGCACGAGGAAAAGGAGATGTAGAGGAACAATGCTAGCTCAGACACACTTTGCTTCAGGGCACACAGAGCCAAATGGGAGCATGGGAGGGGACTGCAGATCCCAGCCTGTCCTAGGGCTTCACCCTTGCCTGCCTGCCCTTGCTGTTCCTATACAGCTCCTAAAAGAGGTCCAAAAACAGGATGCTGGTGATGCTGGGGTTATTTAACCCCTATCATGGCACTTGAGATGCCAGTAGCCCACAGGTGTGAAGCTTGGTGACAGCTGCTCTCCTGCCAGCACAGCAGCCCTGTGCCAGACCACACACCTCTCCCCTCTCAGCTGGCAGGCAGCAGGGCACTGCAGCCACCAGCACTCGGGGCAGCTGAAACCTCTCTTCTTTCAGTTTACACACCTCACACCTCCAGAAATCTACTTGCCAGTTGGTATAGACTGTTTTCACAGCTTCAAAACCTCAAACTGCAACTGCTCTGAACCTATTGGCTTCAAAGGGTTACCTGATCTCATGTCAAAACCATGTGAAAGTGCTGAACTTTGTCAGGTCTCTCCAAACAAAAAAAACCCTAAAAAACTCCAAAAAATCAACCAACAACAGCAACAACAAAAAGAAGCAAAACCCTCAAAATAAAACCCCCAAAACCAAAAACACAAAGCATTACTCAAATTTCTAATTCATGACTTAACACAGTTTCAACCAAAGTTAATAAATTTTATTATGAAATTTGAAATGAGATGACTTTCTCATGGGTTCATTCAAAAATATCTGTACAGCACCAATTACTTGTAGTTGTTCTATAAAGCACATCTTTATACTTTGGATTTATCTGCTGCTGAGTGAAGGGTATGTGAAATAAAAATGTACTATTAAGTCTAGCTTTTTAAATATCTTCTTAGAAATTTAGCTACTCATTTTGGTTTTTTGGACAAGTAGGATAAGGAAGAACAACAGCAAAAGAGGCAGCTGGCAGCTGCCTGGGGTGGAGCTGCAAAGCTGGGAGGAGCATTAATGAAAATTGGGGAGGAGTAAAGGGCCAGACTTTACCAGGAGAAGACATGGGAAGATGAAAATACAGAATGGTGCTGCACAGTAGCCTTTGACCAGAGAAAAGCCAAAACTCTTCTGCATCTAGCACAAAAGACAGGCTGGAAGATTTTCTTTCTGCACTTCTAATGAAATCAGTGATTCCTTCATTCAGTTGAAAGAAAAGAGACAGCAAGATAAAGAGTGTAAATGAAATGTTATCCTGCAGAACCTCAGCAGCTTCATTATTCATGGCTTTGCACCCTGCTTTCTGTGGAAAACATGGCCAGTGGCTCAATTTTTATTGAAACAACTCTGTAAATGGAGGTCAGCACAGAAAGAGAAACCTCTTGATGGAACCAGAAGCATTTTGGATGACAGCATCATCCTTCATTTTGAGTGAGAGGCATTGTAAAGGAGTGGAGGCTTTCTCCTTGCTCATGTAACACTTGTTGGTCCTGCAGTGGAGGATATCTTGTGCAGCAATACATCACCAAGGGGTACTATTCAGAGACACAACAGAAATATTTTTGGCAAAAAACAGCAAGGGGGTGCTTCATGGTGCCTGCTCATTTTCCTGGGCTGTCTGTGTGCCTCATTGTGCCATGCTCAAGCTGCCTGGCAGAGAGGCAAGGAACGAGGGAGGAGAGGGAGAGGAGACATGATGCTGATGTGGAGTCTGCTTCCCAGGTGGCAGAGCTGGGGCCTGGAGGCAGGGATCAGGAGCATGTCCCCACCAGGAGCTGCTCTGGTGCCACCTGGTTACCCTGACATGAAAGAAGCCATGCCACCGTGTCCAGTTCCCTCTGGGGAGACAACCCATGAGATTCCCCTCATGGGAGAACAGGCAGAGTTTCACCTCAGCAGGCACAGCCCTGTGCGTGTTTCTGAGGCCTGAAGCTGTGCCAGGCTCTCAGCTGCTTTTCCATGCCCTCACAGCCAGCTCCAGCCAGCAGCTCCATTTGCCCAGGTGGCACTTGCTGTGCTGCAGCCCTGCTAGCCAGATGTTAGCTTTTAGGAGTGTCCTGGAAGACAGCCATGCTCTGTCTTGCATGCAGTGGAGGATCAGCATGCCTTTCTACAGGCCTGCACAGGGAGTGTGATTGTGCAGGAGATCTGTGCCCTGCCAGCAGTGCTGTGCCATGGCCCTCCTCCACTCAGCCTCCAGGGAAAGGCAGGAGACATGAGAAATTCCCTGAGGATGGGCACAGAAATGCAGAGTCCTTAATGGCTTTATGATGGCCCTGACTATCAGGGGCCATAAGCAAGACAGAGTTCTGGGCTGTGCAGAAAGTCCTGCAGGCAGGGTAAAGGCAACCCCCAAATGCCTGGCAGTGACACAGCTGAATTTTGGCAATGGTTTCCTGCATAAACTTGTGTTTCATCTCAGACACAGCCAGCAGATAGGAGACCCCAATGGCAAGTGTGTCTAACCCGAGAAGGCACGCTCCCCATTTGAGACCTCACACAGACAGACACACACTGAGCTGTGTGACACACACCTGCTCCCCTGCCAGCATGGCTCATGCCACCAGGAGCACACTGTGTCTGCTGGAGCCCTGCTAAGCACTAGAAATGTTCTTGCATGCATACTCTACATCCATGCCACACGTGTAGAAAGCTCCCTCTGCCCAGCTCCCAGTTGCTGTAGAGCAAAAACATCCTGTGAACGCGCAGGATCTGGCTCAGTATGTGCCAGGCAATGCAAGGCAGCCCTGTCAGCCCGGTGTCCATACCAGAAGTCACCTCCAGGGTGGCTGGATCAGTGCTGAGATGTGCAGTCAGTGGTCTCAAGCATATCCAGGTTTGCTGGATATAGGTTTTGGGACACTGCCCCCTCTGCAGCAGCAGGCTGTCCAGCAGCAGGCTGCAGGAAACCCATTAGGTTTCCTTTTGGAGACAAAGGGTCTCTCTGTCTTGTTTACAGGTGCTGTCCTGAACCCACGATTGTTCAACAGTTGAACCAGGCTTTTCATTTGGCTACAAACACATGTATTCTAACCCTGTTCCCCTGATCTCCACTTCTGTTAACTTGTATCTTGCAAATTTAAGGTACTTCTTATCCTCCTGGGCCCATATTTCTCACTCTTTACACTTCCTTACATTGCAGAGGACATGAGGAAAACATTTGTCACCTTTTGTCTGCCTGACTTGCTGTGCCCCGGTGCGATGGTGTTCACAGGGGTTTTCAGATGAGGGAAGAGACAAGGATTTGACTCCATGTTTCAGAAGGCTTGATTTATTATTTTATGATATATAGTACATTAAAACTATACTAAAAGAATAGAAGAAAAGTTCTCATCAGAAGGCTAGACTTAGAATAGAAAGGAATGAATAACAAAGGTTTGTGGCTTGGACAGAGAGTCTGAGCCAGCTGGGCTGTGATTGGCCATTAATTATAAACATCCAAGATGGGCCAATCAAAGATCCCCCTGTTGCATTCCATAGCAGCAGGTAGCCATTGTTTACATTTTGTCCCTGAGGCCTCTCAGCTTCTCAGGAGGAAAAAATCATAAGGAAAGGATTTTCATGAAAAGATGTCTGCTTTTCTGAAAAGACCCCCAGGCCTCCTTTGGAAGGGCACTCAGCATGGCTTGTCTACCCTCCAATGGCCCTGCTCAGAGTGACATCCCTGCCATCCTGACAGGGTACAGACAATCCAGCCCCATACTGAGGCACAGGATGGCAATGCTGCTCCACTACTTCAGCCTCCATGTGAGAGTCTTGAAGACAGGGAAGTTTCCCAAATCATCGTGGCAAATTTTGTCTTGGAGTCCTAGCACTGTAGAATGGTTTGAGTTGGAAAGGATTTTAGAGATAAGCTACTTTCAGCCCCCCTGCCATGGGCAAACACACCTTCCACTAGACCAGGCTGCTCACTCTTCTTACTGTCCTCCTGCACAACCAGCATCCATGGCATTTGGGAAATGCAGCAACAAGACTCATCTGGAATAACCTGTTAAGTCTTTGCATGGTTCAGCTGCTCCAAAAATAGAAGCTTTCTGGAATAAGCCGCTGCCTGAACTTGATTGGCCATATCCAAGTCTTTCTAACTCATTAGCACTGAGCTGATTATGTGCTGAAGGATGAGCATTAGCCACACAAGCCAGCATCCAAACTCACTGATTTCCACATCGAAACATCCAAGCTTTATGGTCTCTAATTGATGAGTGGGAGTTTGTGAAGGGTGTCAAGAGTTACCTTTGTTTTACTGTGAGTCACTATCAATGTTGGCAAGCATAAGAAAAGCAGAGGAATGTTTTAGGCACCAAATATTGTACTTGCAGCAGAAGACACTAATCACCAGGACTGAGGTGTTACGCTGCCTGTGCACACTGCTGTCCTGGCAATTTGATCACTTCACTGCTAAGTACTGTGTCTGATATGTCTCACTTGGACGTGCATTTTAGGGGACAATATTTAGTATTACAAGTAAGAGAATCATATTGATTTTTCCACTTGCCTCCAGATGAGGATAGTAAAGCCCATACAACTATATTTTGAAGATTCTATGTGATCAGAGGTACCTACCTCTCTCCTCTACAGTGAGCAGACTGTGGTGGTTTCCTTGTTACGACAGGAAACAATTCAGAAAGCCATTCAAGGAACTTATATCCCTAAAAAGTATTACACAACAAAATAGGAGCCTGTTGCTACAGCAGTGGTTTAGTCTATGACATGACTGGATTGGTGGTCTCTGGAGGGTTATACAAGGCTTATGCCAAGCTCTCACCCAGGTTCAATGTGACTCCAGCCATGCACAGCTGAACTGGCAAAACTCCTGCAGGCACAACCCCTGGGCTCATTAGATGTCCTGATGATTGGGGGGGTTAAATCCACTTAACCACAAACAGCATTTCCTCCAAATTTCTTTTTTTTTTTAATTATTTCTCTGTGAGCTAAATTTGCCAGACACCTACTGACTCCCAAGGAAGACTCCTTAGTGTTCCTTTGCAAACCCTGCTTACAATGAATGTCCTTCTGCCAGGAAGCCTGACCCAACTGTCTCCCTCTGAATAGTCAGTGCTTATGCAAAATGACTAATCAGTGATTCTGTGGGTGTTTTCCACTGAGTGTCAAAAGTCCTGAACAGCTGATTGAGTATGTTCTGCTTGTAATAAATTTTTTTCCTCACCAATGGAGAGTCTAAGTGATAAAGCATTGAAGATAAATCATCTTCCACCAAAGCATTAATATTTAAGTTAAAATTTTCTTTTTAAAAGGCAATGGAAATAAGCTAGAGGTCTGATGCTTTAAAACTGTTCATTTTTAAAGGAAGACAATGTCGCACTCAGAAAAAGAGGTGTTTTGATCAAATCATAGTCAGCTGTCAGGGGCACTTAGGGACATAAAGAAGAGTTGAGGTTTGTTTTTTAAAGGAAGCTACAAAGATTTGACATGAATGAATGAGTTGATTAAAATCCCCATGCTCTCTTTGCACACTCTGGCACTGAGTTGCCAGTACAGTGATAGTAGTTAATCCCCAGTTACATCTATTTTAAAAGTCAATTTTAAGCATATGTTCAGTGCTGATATATTTCTCTGTAGGTGGCTTTCTTTTACACAGTCTGTAGTTTACAGCATTTCAGCCAATTTCCCTCTGGGATATCAGTTTTCAAGCTTCTTATCTTGCTGGGAAATTAAAACTCAAATGAATAGGCTGACATTCAGAAAACATGTCTGGATCATTTTTAGTATAACAAAAACCCACGTGAAAGCACGAGCTAGACAAGGAAAAATCAGGTGCAGCTACATCCTACCTAGTTATAAATACCAGGAAAAAAATTGCTTCTATTTCAAATAAGTGCAAACAAGTCTCTCCTTTAGCTACATATCCAAAGCCGTTTTTTGCAGATCTGGATCCCTTTGTAGTAGTCAATCTCGTTCTGAACACAGGTAACACCTACTTGAGGAAAGATGGGAGCTAGCAGCCAGCTGGTCTTTGTCCCCTCCCCATCTTCCCTTCTCTCCCTGCACCCAATTCCCAGACATTTGGACATTTGTGTGAGGGTAAGAAGGGGCAAGTCCTGGGGACAGCTCGAGTGCAAGGTCCTTTGGATGGATTGGAGTAGGGGACCAATACAGTAATGCAGGAGTAGCTGGAGCTGGCTGAGAGATGGCAAGGAGCTCTTCTCCTGTCATGAATTGCTGAGTTTGCCAAGGCCAAAAAGGGTGGTGATTACCAAATTACAGAATGGACTTTGGAGGAGCTTAGGGGGCTGGGAGCAGGACATATGTGCCCATGAAAGGGCAGCAAAGCCCTTAAAAACTGAAAGTATCAAAACCCATGGAATATTTCTTGAGAACCACCATCCTCGTGGAGTCTCCTGCAGAATGAGAGCTGCAGACACCACAGAGAAATGAAACATTTTGAACCTCTGTTTTCTGGCACTTAACTCAGACAGCAAGAACCAGAGCATTAAGCAGGTTCTTAAATTCTGGATATTCTTAAAGATAGTGATATCAAGACCTTGATTTTATCTGAGCATTTCTTAAGCAACTTTTTGTCAAGGCAGCTCAGCACCCAGCCCAACTGAGCTGTGAACTACAGTTACCTAAAATAATCTCACGGCCCATTTTCTGTGGGTGTTACGGTTTCTACCACGCCTCTTCATTTTTACACCTTGCCTGTTTGTGTTTTACCCAGCACAACAGCTTTAGGCTGCTGCCATCTCTCTGATTAGGTTTTCATTCACATTATGTTTTGCCTAAGCAGGAGAAGTGTGATTTAATCTCCCACATATACAAGTAAATTAGATTAAAAGGAGCGAATAAATAAGACATCAATTGCAGATGATAAATCATGAATGATTCATGTTCTCAACTGTGCTCTTTGAGAAAGCCATCAGAGAAGCTGTCCCATTGTACTTTCAAGTGAATCTACTCCAAAGCAGTAAGCTGCTTTCCCATTAAAACATATTCATTATAAATTGAAGCCTGGTTCATTAATGCTTTTCTTCACAATTATCCTTTTAAGAAACTGGAATTATATTTTATACAATCCACACCAAGATAGGGAGACAAGACTGGATAACTTTTTGCTCTTACTCAGATACTTTTGAGGATTTTCATTTTCCATTTTGATGCCTGAAATGCTGTACTACAGTCCATGACTAAAGTGGTTCCAGCCTCCATTTTCCTTTTTTTTTTTTTTTTAGTTTCTTTTAAAAGAAGTCAGATGAGGATAAGATAGAAATGAAGAAGAAATGCTGGTAAACCTGATTTTTTTTGTGTCATACAAGTAGAGAAACAGAGAAGCACATTTTTACTGGGCATGGCCCCAGATTTGGGTCAGTGCACTTGCCCTGCAAAGGACCTGCCATGTTTGTGATGTTGAGCAAATCCTTCCCTGCCTGCTATGGTTTCCCTGCCAGCATCACACTTCTTGCCTATTTATTCTGTACATCCCCTGGAGCTGGGGCTCTCTCTTGCCATTTTTTTTGTGCATAGCAGGATATTTTTAAGCACCAATAAGTGCCTTTACTTTTACTTGAGTTGAGGATTGGATCTCTGCCTGTGAAAACCTCATATCAAGGTATAAATTTGCTGCTAAAATTAAAAGATAGGTTTTGCTCATCTCAAAGTTAAGTTCTCATCTCAACCCATCCCTCTATCTTCAGTGGTGAAAAGAGACATCTTACCAAAGCTCCTCTAAACTGCTTTTTATCTTAGCTCTGCCAACAACAGTGTGTGTGACCTTTTCAGGGCTCCTTCCTGGTGTGAAGAGAGGGACATGGATTCTGGTGGGGGTGTTTATCAAAGCACAGTGAAGGACCATGTAGGTGTTGTATGCACTCTACTTTTATTGTCTTGCTAGGAATCAAGTCAGGGGAGACAGATCCCAATTAATAGCTGTAGAACAAATTTACCAATGAAACTCTTATCATTAATGGAATCCAAGCTGCTACATTTAATAGCAGGCACTTATTCAGGGCAGTACACTCAAATTTTACACCCCTCAGGCTGGGGCCCAAGCAGGGAGGCCCAACACTTCCCTAAGGAGCGGGCAACCATCCTGATGTGCCACAGCTTCTGGATGGTGTTTGGGCAACCCCTCCAGGGCTGCCCACTCACAGCAGGTCTATACATACCTGGTCCTGCACCTTCATGGTGCTGTCCTGAGTGTGGGGTGGCCCTGGACACTGTCAGCCAGCTCTGGGTGTGCTGAGTTTCTCACCTCTCAGAGATCAAGCAGGACCACCAGTGTGCAGCATGTTCACACCCTCCCAAGCCCACATTTTTCCCCCCAGGACCTGCTGTTTTCTGGTGACTATTCCCCACACACACCCACAGGTGCTTACAGGTTCTCCTCACACAAGCTCACACAGAAGAGGTGTTTAGGATGCTTTATGCTTCAGTGCTTCCCCAGTTCTTACAGCTGTTAAAAACTCTGAGGACCTCTAAAATGAACTGACACACACTTTTATTTGAAGAACCACTTCTAATTTTAGCTCCTTTTCTAGAAGTAGAACATGTCCTGAGGTGGAATTTATAGCATATTCATTATGGTATCTTTGCTTTGCCTCCTCTGGGGAATGAGTTTCTGCCTACAACAGAAAGATGGAGAGAAAAGAGGAATTCTTTTGCTGTAGGAAACAAACAAAAGAAATATTATGATTTTCCCAGTTCTTCTGCAAAAAATATGGAGTGAAATTTTATATGCAACAGAGAATATGTTGGGTATTTGTAAAAAAAATATTATATATACTTTGCTTATAATTGTAATACTTGAATAAATGCTACCAAATGCAATCATATGAGTATAAATTTTTTAAAAAGCAATTTTAAAAAAATTTACCTTTTCAATTTAGAGTGTTTATTTAATTTCAATGAATTCAGTTTCTGGAATGAATCCTGGCAACCAGAATCCTGGAAAAGTGTAAATGAAGGGTATGTGATTATCATGACAAACCTAACAGTTTATTACCTACCTGTTTGTGATTCTTGACCTTCCCTGGACTGTGTCTGTGGTTTATTTGCCCCTGTCCACTCCTTCCCCATCTTGGGCTCCTGGGCTGCTCATGGAGGGCAGGGCTGTAATCTCTGCCCTGTACCTGCAAGCCTTGGGTTTATTTAGGAAAGTACCAAGGCAACCAAAGCACATTTTTCTGAAGAACAGAGGGAACTGCAGAGCTCCAGAAAATAGGGCTACATGCACAGAGCCAGTGCCAGCAACACACACTCCCAAACACTCTGTGCTAGAAAGAGAAGCTCCCCACACCGCCTTGATGTCCCAGTGAGAGGCTCCACAGCCCTGCTTAGCTCCCAGGGCCCTGCTTTCCTCTCTGCTTTCTCATTCCTCTGCTTTGGCCCTTCTTGGAAGAGCCTCTATCCACAGCCACCCAGGGAAGCATGAAAAGGATGGCAAAAAAATATTTGTGTCAGCCATCCTGACTCATGTGTTCCACCAGAGGCTTGTTATTCCAAAATGAGGAATGACTGGGAGTAGTATCACACAGGAGTGATCACAAGAAGAATAGAAAGAAATGACAATTCTCATAGATGGACATTTTTTATGGTGGTGACTTCACAACAGGCACTTTTTTCCCTTTTCAGACCTAGTCATGGGGAAAAGAGATATGCTAATGATAATAGAGGATTTATTTGTATCAGATTAATTTAGGAAATCATCAGTGACTTGAAAATGTGACTCATAATGATGCCCAGGAACTACTGTCAACAGAAGACCATCATCTTCAAAAACAAGTGGGTCAAAAATCTACTCATTTTTGCTGGGCAATTTCCCTCAGGCTTTCCCATCTGAAATTTTGAAGAATAAAAGTTTCTACTAAATAACTGAAGAGAAAAGCATATGAAACTATATGTGCTTATACAAAAAGAGAGAGTATGTTACAATGAAAGGAAGAAAAAGGCTACCCAGATTCTCCTAAAAGCTGCAACAGGACTGTAAATTCAGGTGTTTGTTGAGTATCAACAAAATGATTCATTAGGCTGACAAATTAGAAATAATCTGTGCATAGGGACACCCAGGTGCAGAGGTCTTGGTTTCACAAATCTCTTGCTTACATTTCAGAGATAAAGACTATGTAGAGAAAGTATAAATTAAGAAAATATAGAAAATGTAAAGGAATTCTGCCAAGATGACACTTAGTACTCAGATGTCTGTGGGGCTTTCCAGTAGCATCATGTGTTGGGCTGAAGCTATTCATTTGCTTGAATTTAAGCACATGTTAAAGTCCTTGCCAAATGGAGGCCTAAATAGCATTGGCTCAGTATTGCCTGGAGCTTAAAACCTCTTGTCTATGTGGAAAAACTTCCTGCACCTCTCTTTCTCCCTTTTCCCTTCGTGTAACCAGTGTTGGCTATAGGGAGCCCTGAGCCTGAAAACCCATTGGCTGACCACAATAAATAGGCTGTGTGCATCACTGGGTCCCTGCAGGTTTTTATTTGTCCCCAGAAAGAGCTTTGCTGCTCAATTGCTATTGATAAGTAATCACCAGACTCACTGATAATTGGGAGGTAGATAGCTTCACAGCCACTGCAAAGCATTACAGTACATAGTATTTCTATAAGCCATTAATTCCTTTTTAATGGCTGGCTCAATGGTTTCTCACAATGAAAAGGTTCACCACTCAGTGATAATAAGATCTAACTAACTCTTGTTACTAGTGTGGCATAGACTATAAGCATTGTGTGATGTCCAGGCCTTTCTAGATAACAAGCAGATTGAGAGATTTGAGCTGGATGAAATACTGTTTCTACCTCTGATTGCATTAGTTTAAAGTCCTGGAAGATGTATTCCAGATGTGCTATGCTAATAGGATTATTTCATAGAAGTGCAGACAGATTTTAGGAGCAGCACCCTGATTAAGCAGCTTGAAGTCTCCATGAAGTTGTTGTTTTTTTTTTTTTTAATTTCCATCTGGATTAATGGTTTTTTGGTCTTACATTAATTTCATCCAGTTGCCATAGATCACAAGAGAGTTGTCATTTACTGACAAGTGGTCATTTGCTCTTTCAGATTTCCAGGCCTCCTTACACTGATTCAAAGGAAACATCATGAATGCTTTAGGTGGAATCTTGGTACACTCAGTGAGGATTGATTTATAAATTAGCATGTCAAAAGTGCCCAATGCACTTTGCAACTCCCAATTTTCACACACATATACACATATATGCAAGAAGTACCTTTTTATATATTTGTGATTTATGTGTGCATGCATTTTTACAACTGTAAAGAACAGGCTAATATTAAAGATTCAGAATAAAGTTGAACAGTGTAAAGGCTGACATTTCTTGTTTATACTTCATTTTAAAGCTGATGGCTGAATGGGCATGATTTTTCCTTTTAGTTTGTATTTATCCCCAAAGCATATTAAAAGAGTTTGCCTTCATTTCTACTTTGAGTGTATCTGGTGCCCTCAAGTGAAACCACTGACTCATGCTCCTTCAAAAGCCCCCTGGTGATCATTAATTCAGGAAACTAGACATAAGAGAAAATACTTGGCTTTGCTGTTTTGGAGCAAGTTAAAATAAAAATCCTCAGCCATAGGATTGTCTTACAAGGACTGACTGTCTTTCTTTGTTGGTTGGCCTGTAACATGTTGTAGACAAATACCTTTGCCTACTTCTACTTTGTGGAATTATGACAAAGCTGCTGTTTCTTGCACACCATGTCAAACACAACTCAGTGGTGGCTGCTGCAAAGCACTTCTGCAGGGAAGCCAGACAGACAGACAGATCATGTCTTCCGAGTCCTACTTGCCTTTCATAATCCAAGATTATTCTAAGGAAAAAAAAAAAAAGACCAGAAATGAAAATCATAGAATCATAGAACATGTTGAATTAGAAAAGGCCCATCAGTATTGAGTCCAGCCCCTGGCCCTGCACATGGCACCCCAAGAATGGCACCATGTGCCCGAGAGCATTGTCCAAACGCTTCTTGGCTTCTGTCAGGCTTGGGGCTGTGACCACTTCCCTGAAGAGCCTGTTCCAGTGCCCAACCACCCTCTGGGTGAAAAACCTTTTACTGATATCCAGCCTAAACCTCCCCTGGCACAGTTTCATACTGTTTCCTTGAATTCTGTCCCTGGTCACAAGAGTGAAGAGATCAGTACCTGCCCCTCTGCTTTCCCTCATGAGGAAGTTGCAGATGGCAATGAGCTCTCCCCTCAGTCTCCTCTTCTCCAGGCTGAACACACTGAGTGACCTCAGCTGATCCTCATACAGCTTCTCCTCAAGGCCCTTCACCATCCTCTTGGCTCTTCTTTGCACACTCTCCAATAGCTTTATATCTTTTTGATATTGTGGCACCCAAAACTGCCCCAAGGACTCGGGGTGAGACCTGAGCAGGACAGTCCCCTCCCTTGACTGGCTGCTAGGGCACACTGCAGACTCACATGGAAGTACAATGAAATTAATTTATTAAATTCCTATTTTTTGTACTAGTTGCAGTCACATGGTGATTTAAGTGTTGCAGTGTCTTTCACAGTGATCTGTGGTTTTCAGTTTGTTTTGTCTTCTGTATATGAAAAAAAAAGATTAACAAGGAACAACCAAGAATTATCCTTCAAAGTTTTTGCCCATCATTTTCATTAAATACTTCCTTCAGTGCCAGAACCAGAATTAGAAGAAGCTTTCCCACATAAATTCTGCACCACCTCCTACTTACTGGTGACAAAAGCACCTTATCCTCTCCTGCTTAGGCTAGCAATATAAAAGCAGCAATTCAGAATTCCGCCCTCTAAACTAAAATCCCTGATTATCCCATCCTATGTATTATCATATGAAAGTTTCCTAAAAAAAAGAAAATCAAACAGAACAGCTTGGATTATTTTTTTTTTCCTTTTTCTCCTCCTTTTTTGAATTGTGTGTATTTGTTGAACTTCAGTACCTGGACAGTTATGCATATGTTGGCTGATCCTTCAGGGAGAGCTGATAGAAAACAGCATTTTAGCTCATTGTTTTTAATTCAATTAATGTAAACCAGACATCAGGCTTGAAGTATCCCTTCTGCCTTTCATCATGAAAACAAGTGTCTAAAACAGAGATGGGCCATTACATATTCTCTATGCATCAACCAGAATTCCAAAAAATTCCTTGAATAGAGAATCATAATTGCAAAGCCTCATTTCTTTCAGGCTATGTTTGTTTATTGGATAACAACCCTCTCTGTAGAGCAGCTTGCTGGAATAAAATATACACAGTCCATAAGCCCTAAAACAAGACCAATAAAAATGAACCTCTGTTGGTTGTCAGGGCACAAATACAGCAGTATGCAGCAAAGGCTTCCAAAATCTACACCTTAAATATTTAAGACACAGGATTTCCGAGAGTGTAAGTAGAATAACCAGCACAGTCATGGCAACAATGCTAATTTCAAATATTTTTATTCATTTACTATTTTTACTCAAATAATATTCCAATTTTCCTTCATTTATTCCCTCCCTGATGACTGAGCCTCGAGAAAACCTAAGGTTTTGTCTTAAAACATTGTGTGAGTGGGGCTTACATTGTTTGACTTTTGACAATCAAGATGTGAACAGCTGACCTTCTCAACCCAGCTCCTTCATGCTCCAGTGATGGAAAAAGGCACATTTTAGGCAGCTATTCATTAGCCCTATTTTAAGCATTTGCTTTAGGGTAGGTGAATCAAACGTTCACATGGGTGGCAGTTTTTCTCCAGAGGGAACCTAAATGACGAACTCCAATGGAAATGCCTATGCTGGATGCAGTTATTTCTCTCTGTTGGCATCTGCTGCTGTGAAAATCCCCAGTCTTGGGTCGGGTCCCCTTTGGTCTGATGCAGGAGGTACATTCCTTTCTTTTGGGTGGCTCCTGGGCAGGGGGCTCAAGCATGGACTCCTGGCAGAGACACAGCATATGTTACTTGATCCATTTTCTGCTAACCAGAAAAATGGTTTGGGTGGAGAGAGGATTAGCTAAAATGAGAGGCAGGAGAGGTGGTGGGTGAAGGAGAAACAAGCTGGTGGTGTCTACCCAGTGTTTTTCCCTCGAAATTCAGACTTGTCATGTTTGTCTCCCTAGGCTACCTTGATTGGTGGAGAAGAGATTACAAAATAAATAGTGAAACAACTGGAACTATCCATGAAACATCTGCAATGACAACAGTGGGTTACTTCCCAAGGGCTACTTGGGAAATGCAAAGGAAAACCTTGTATTGCACTGTGAAATCTAGGAGAACACTTCTGTGAGACTGAAGCCATGATAGGTTAACCTGGTCATATAATCACACCCTTCCCTTCACTTACTCTTATTACACTAGGTATGGATTTGATTATTCTGTCAGCAAATACCCTATATCCTTGAAATGGATGAGTATGACATGTTTGGAAATATGGAGAACCAATAGGTTAAACATAATTCACATAAAGCTAATAAAAAGAACAAAAATAATTTACATATTAATCACAGAGTTCCAATCTTCCAGAAGACAGTTGGAAAATTGATCTCTCACAAGTATAGACTGAGAAAGTAGGTTGAAGAGGGAATTAAGCTTAAAGACAGGACGTGGCATGACTTTCATCACAGGCAGCCTGAATTTAAAAGCTACCAATTTGGTAGGGAGAAATCCATTATTCACAGTGCATCAGCTCGTGCTGAGCACATGGGGATTCCATAGTTGCTCTGAAGAAATTCACACTGGCAGGACAAAGAGCTGCTCATACCCTGGTAAGCATGAGAAATCCCATATAACCTCAGTGAGACAGACACACACCATTTTAAAATTACTAGATAAATTACAGAGTGAGGAGTTAAAGAGCAGCTCAGAAATACTTGTTGATCTTGTTCCTGGGCTTAATGGTTATTGTGTTCTGCTCTTAAAACAGTTGTCAACTCAGACACACAGTTGTGGCTGTGTGCTGAACATTTTGTTTGTGTATGTGTTTGCACATGTGTACATACACTGGCGAAGAGATGAGCTGAAATTACTAACTTTGCTTCTGAAATTAAGACTCTAGGGAGGCTAATTACAGCATACCATTGCTAGTGAGAAGGTATAACACATAGAAGTATACACAGAATTATGGATAATACATCAGCACAAACTGATATGGGCCGTGCACAGCTCTGCAGATTATTTAGGCTTGATTGTGGAGAGATTCAGTCTAACAGTAGAATATTAATTGTACCATCATTTCAAGAAAAAGGAGGAATCATTAGTTCACAAAAGACTGGAATTGGCTGTGGAATCTGCCCCACACAAATTCCCCTAAGGCCAAGAAGTGTCCAGCAATTTGTCTTCTGAAATCTTAACTATTTCATCAGATCCTGCCCTTGAAAACTCCTTACTCTATCATTCAACCATGTGCTGTTACTAGTTTATGACCTTCATTTGGGTTTTTAGCTGAAGTTTTCCATGTAGGTTTGTGCTTGTGTATCAAACCACACAGCCTCTTGTTTTGTAACATCTATGGAGAACAGTCTGGCTGTTTTTGAGAGGACTAGTCAAAATAGGGACCTTTGCTTATTTCAGAGGGGAAGAAAAAAATTTAGGATGACTTTTTCAAAGTGAGTCCATGCCTTGTGGACCCACTTCCTAGCAAAGTGACACTTCCCTCCCTAGATTTAAGCATATGTAATTTTAAAACTTAGGGGCATTGTATGGTTACCACTAAGATTTTTTTTGACAGAAGTATGATTCCAGCCTATTACTGAAATGAAAATATCAAAATAAAATAAGGCAACAGTCAGCCAAGGAGAAATGAGTCTACCTTTGTTTTCCTTTGTCTGAGCATGCATGGCACAAGCAAGGGGTCTCTGGGTAGGAGCAGCCAGTACACTGGGAAGCAAAGAAGATGCTGAGAAGAGGCAAACCCTACAACAAATCCAATACCCTTAGTATAAACATCTAGATTCTCTGGTATGAGCAATGTACAAAGGTAGAAATTAGAGCTTTTATTTTGCATTGACTAATATAACCAATTATGTTTTAGCCATCTCAGAGCCTTGAGATGCTCAGAGAACTGGCATCTGAAGGCCTACTATTTACAAACACAACCTATGATACATGCAATACACATTTTTATTTTTAGCAGATTTTTGAGGCACATCTACCATTGTCCCAGGTCCGGTCATAGTAAAAAAGAGGCATTTAAAAACGATTTAAAAAGCCAATCCTGATGATTCTTTCCTGGTATTTCTTCACCCGATCAAATAACAACGAATGGGAGCAGGCAGTCTGGAAGGTTCACCTTCTAATTATCACACAGAGGAGTAAGCTGGGACCCCTCACATAAAGCAAGTGGGTTTTAGAAGGTCTACAGGTCTAGGTGTTGACACTTACAGATGGGGGTTATAAAACAACATGTATTTCTTTTGTTGCCTGCACAATGCCTAAGTAAATACATGTATTGGCAGAGATCAAAGGAGACTCTTACAGATCCACTTGCTCTGTAATGGGATGTATTTTACAGGAAGAGGTTCAGTTAAAGCTCTCCAGATTTATTCAGGCTTCCTCATGTGAAGAATGTCACACTGGCAGGTATTCTCCTGCCTCCTTCTGTGGTCTGTAATTTGGACCTATAATACAAGATAAGCCATGGTACTTCTGGTTACCATATTGAAAATAGGAGTTGCTTCAGGCACTGTTGACAGAGATAACTGTGAGGCAGCATGAGCTTTATTTAATCAAATTAGATCTGCCTGATGCTGCATAAAATCACATTGAGACAGTTTATTCAGCATAAGCCAGGTGAGTGACTTTGGCTAAACATGCACAAGGAAGGTAACAGCAGGAAAGATCAAAGTGCATCAAAACCCAGAGGTTACATCCAGGACTGGTTGGTTGTGGATATTTTGAGAAAAGACTTTAAAAACCAGCTTGGCCAAGGTGATCCTTTCCCTAAAATATCTTTCAGCCTCAACAGTCAGCCACTTCTTGAGCCAACATGAGGCTTGAAATTGCAGAACCAAAGCTTGCAACATTGCACTGTATTTGAGATATCGAAGAGATCAATGTTCTTCTAAGAAGGTGGACACAATTCTCCAGCTATGGAAATACCTACATTTCACTACAATTTACTTACTTTACTCACGTTAGGGTGGGGGCTACCCTAGGATTTTACACTACTCCCAAATTAAGGCCCTGAAGTAAATTTTGTGGCCACTTAGACCAATTAAAAAGACATGTTCTAATTCTTCCTAACATGTTCTAATTCTGTGGTAACAGTCCCTCAGAAGACCTAAAGACGGGAAGAACTGGGGCTAGAAAATAGACTAGGAAATATTTTATCTCCCAAAATGTAGACAAACAGTTTGTATCAACACTGATGCAGCCTAGCAAGGGATGAAGACTGTCTTTTTGTGCCTCTGGAGCACAAAAAGTGGAGTGTGAGGCTATTTGGCATCAAGGGGGCAAATGGTTCAGCTCTTTAGGAGATCTCGTGATCTCAACACATCTCCAAGGCCAAGCACTGCAAACTGACTCCTCTGTCAGTCAGCAAGCTGGCCAGTGAAAGCCATCAGGTCTCTGAAACTGCCTGGGGAACAGAGAGATTCTTTCAAAGTGTTTGTGTTATTCCAAAGGAAGAAAGTTCCATGGTGTTTGCGTTGACTATGGGATCTTGTCGCCACATTTCTCTTCACAGAGAAAAGCAAGGCACAATTCTTCCTGAGAATATTTCTGGGTTTCACATTCTTTGAACCTCAGAGAAAGAAAAAATAATTCTTATCTCATTTACTGCTCCCATGTTGTTCACAAGTAAAATGCATCATAGAAAATTGTTTACCTAAAAACAATTCATAATTAAATTCTAATGTAAGTATTTTAATTCACTAACCAATGAAATCTGTGTGTGTATATTAAGACTGTCAGCTGACAGTCACAAAATTCTGTACAGCTATACAATTAAATACTTAACAACTTCAGATATAATATAATGTAATATAATATAATGTAATATAATGTAATATTATATTATATTATATTATATTATATTATATTAACAATATAATAATTAATTAACTTTCTAATATCAATAAAATCCTCCTCACAATTTCTTCCTTAATCAAAACCAAAAATATCCACTATGGGATCTAGTTACTTAGCTCTAGTGACATTGGTGCAGAGTCTAGAAAAGCTGGAGGTGAGAAGGCAGGAAGATGAATGGACACACTTGACATTTCTCTTGAAAGAGCTGAACTAGAAAGAGACTTGGACTCACATCTTACCATAAGCAATCCAGCATTTTTATGCTGTCTTTCTGAGCATTTGGCTTATAAACCAATGCAGCCCTCAGGCAGGGTCAGCCAAGGCAGGTTCTGTTTCTGGAAACAGGAAAGGCATGCTCTGCTTCTCCAAAGACTTCTCTACAGCTGTCACTCATGAGGGATGCAAGGAACCAACTTGCACCAGGCACTAGAGATTTTTTGAATAGTTTTTCAACAGCTGATGGTTTCTGTTCACAGTCAGGCTGCCAGAGCTAGTCTATTTCAGGTCTATATTTGCCCCCAGTCTGACTCTGGTGGGCTCACAAACAGGGAGTTCAGTTCTGCCTACATGTCTTTGAAGTCAGGAGAAACATGTTTCCAAATCGACCAGGAAATGGAGCAAGTAGTCAAACATTATAAATTTCCATGTCCACTGCTCTTCTCTGAAAACAACCACCTGGAGGTTCCCCAGGGTCATCTCTGAGCCCTGTCCTGTTTTCAGGACCTGTACTTGGAGCTAGTTTGTTCATGTCTGAAAAGCTCAGCAGAATTCAAATGTTACAAATTTCACCTCAGTGGGTAAAACAGAAACAAGACTTGACTGAACTTTCCCCTTCCTTTCTACCCTGGTCTGCAGGTGGAAGTTACTCCCTCCCTGTGTTTTATGTTGGCTTTAGCTGCCAGTAATGACCCTGAGAAGACTCAGAGAAGAGATGTGGATGGAGTAGCACTGCAGCATACCCTGCATTATAAAATGATGACATTTTGTAGTAAGGTCACTTTGTCCATGGGAGAAGTCTGAAACACCTTTCTCCAGCCTCACACAATCATATAACTATGTTACCTTCTCAAGGACAAGAGCCTTTCCTGTTTTGGACACCCAGAGACACACACCTAACAGAAAAGGCATGCCCCAGTACAGCCCACATGCAGCCACGCTACAGGAAAGCAGGGTCGATGCTCAATCCTGAAAAACAAGAACTATTCTGACATTTTTGAAAAAGATAAAGCACATTTCTGAGTAATTTTAAACCTGTTTAGCTGGAGATTTGTCTATTTGAAGTCTGGTCTTATCCTTTCAGCTCTGCTTGTTTTGAACTGTTTCACCTTTAACAAGCCCTTGCACAGGCAAGAGTGAAGCCCAAGCCTGCAGCTTGCATGGAATTACACAGCAGACAGCTGCAGCTTGCTTTGGCTGTATGAGTGCCTTAAAATATGAGATGGGAACATTAAATAAGTCTCAGGCAGCACACACAATTGCTCCAGCCTAAACTGGGGTGATTCATTTCCAGAGATGAATAGGTTTGATTTAATTTGGCAGGGCTCTTTTTCAATACCCAGTAGCTTTATCTTTCTAAACTTAACAGAATGAGACTGACAATGCCTGAACTAGGGTTTTCTGAGAACATCTGGGCCCTTATTTCTATCATGCTTCCTTGCCAAACAAGAAGTTTTCTTCTGCAAATAAATACAGGAGCTCTAGCCAAGGGGACAGCAGGTGGGGAGAGGTCAAGGCTCAGCCCTGCCTTGTGGAGCTGCAGAGCAGCCAGATTCCAGCTCTAGCCAGCCACCCCACGTGCCAGGAGCTGTGGGAGGTACGGGACCTGCAGGACACAGGTCATATTTGTCTCTCCTTGGCTTTCATGGGGCCCTGAGGCAGTGCAGACCATGGCCATGCTGGGGGCTCAGACCCTCAGGTGAGCCCTCCTCTGCTGCCCTGAGCAGGACTCAGCCACAGGCAGTGCTGGGCTTGGCCCCAGGGACTGGCACCTGTGATGGGGCATCAGTTACCACTTCACCACCTCAGATGCTTTAAGAAAGGCAGTCCCTGTAGGAATCACAAGTGCTCCTCCCCCGGGGCACGAGCACTTGTGACTTTGTGTCTGTTTGGTTCACACCATGACACCTGTGTATGTATTGCGCAGGGTTTGAGGCTATGGGGCATAATGGTTCCCATCTGCTCTCTGTTCCTGAGCCCATGGCTTTCTCCCTGACCATCACATCTCAAGAGTGGGTGCAGCTGTGACAGCACTGCTGTGGTGACCAAGCTCCTCCTGCAAATCTGACAGCAGATGGACAGAGGCATGCAGGCTAAGGGGCTTAGGAAGGTGAGAAAATGGCTGGTGTCTGCCTACTCTGCTAGCCTTTTTCTGTCTCCCTTTTGCTTGGACAGCTTAGATGGCACTGAATCACTTATTTGTAACTTCACAATTTTCATGGCCATCAGCACCACAGCACTGACCCATGTCATGCTCTGCCAGGACTTCTGGGGAAGCACACATCTGAAGATGGGACTTAAAGGAATGCAGGTGGGCACTGCCATTGAGATTTCTAATCCAGTCCTATGTAACAAGATGTAGAAAACTATATTTATTATTCATCAAAGACAGTGAGACAATTGTGGCCCTTGGCAGACAGGAGTCAGAAGGCCTGCCAGGTAGGGGTGCAGAAGAGACAAGAAGCTCCAGCCCCAGACCAGCACCTGCCAGGAAGGACATGTTTGAGGAACTGGAAATGGGATCACCTTCTTTTGGTAGCCTAGGAGGCTCAAGAATTGAGTTCAGTTGTTACTTCTGCTGAGAAGACATGCAGGAAGCTTCTGGCCCTTCTCCAGCTGACCTAAGCCAGGCCCTTGTACTAGGGCGGCAGTTTTAAAAACAAATCATTCTGATCAAGAACATAGTCATACAAAAAATGTGCAAGACCTGGCAACATTGTGTGTATGTTTCTTATAAAACTCAAATAAAATCCCCAAGAGATCATCTGAGAAACCTGTCTGGTACTTCAAAACAGCCTGTCTGTGTACTTATGGCTGTGGGTCATCCTGCAGAAGCTCCCCTCCTGGCAGCATTCCTCCCACCTTGGGGCAGAAGGCAGAGCAGCACCACTTGCCATGTCCTCCCAGCGAGGCAGTGGTGCAGACAGGCAGCCATCCTCCTCCTCCTCCTCCTCATCTGCTGCTAGGGGAACATGGGGAGATGAGCTGTAATTATACCAACAAAGTGTGAGACACAGACAGAGAGAAGGAGACATGAAACGTGAAACGAGCATTTGTGATGGTTCCCTCTTTAGTTTTATTTAATTTATTGCTTTGTAAATCACCAAGAGAAGGCATGCAAAATACTTCATGTGTCAGGAAATGATTGAAATGTAAGTGAGGCCTTTTGTACTGTCATTACTGTCAGCATCTTACCGAACACAACGGGATGAGCAAAAGTGGTAAACTGCAAAATTTAGCCCAGTCACCAGTACCTCCCCAGCTGAAATTCAGAGAATTAGAGCATTTAAATAATAAGGGGAAAAGGTATGAAAAGTTTATGGAATATGGCAGTATTTAAAGCTAAGCTGCCTTTTGGGGAAGGGAAGTCCCTAACTGTGTCAGCTTGTGCAGCTTGGCAGTGGGAATCATGCTGTTTCAGCCAGGGGTTTTCTAGGGAGAAAAACTCTCAGGATGGCAAAGCAGCCTGGAGATGCTGTGGCACTTCCCACCCCTCTGTGACCGTCCACCATTCAGTGAAGGCAACCCATCCTGCCCCTGCTGTGGGAGCCTGGGACAATGTCACACCACGGCCCTGGCTCCTGCTTAGCCTTTAGGGGAAAGAGAGCAATTGCTTGCATCCAACACAGTGCCTCAGCCTGTTGCCAGGGAATCCATCACAGCCTTCCACTTCATTGAATAAACAGTTAATTTCCTGATGGTTTTAATCACTATTCAACAGTCTTTACAATAACATGCTTAGCCTTTGACCTTATACACACCCTTTTCTGGAAGAATACGGACTTACTGTAAGCCTTGCCCTTCTGAACCACTAAATGCAAGTTACAGGGAGATGCTCAATCCAGGAGCAAACTGAGTGACTCCCATGTGGGTAGGTGCCTGGATTAGTAGGACAGTAGCAAAGAATGTACTAAAGGAAGGGGGGGTGTTATAAATGATCAAATTGAGAGCCAAATTTATAAGAAAATTTAGCAATGATTTATTAAATGTCAGCGAAACAGAATTTCGATCGGCAAAAACCACCACAGCCAAGGGCAGCGCCGAGCCCGGGATGGGCGCTGGGTGAACACACGGAGCTGACCCCGAATGTCGGAGTCTCCCCTGTTCACCCCGGCTGCTTTGCGCAGCGAGCTCTTATACAGTTTATTCTGCCTGAGGCTGAGATGACCGAATGTTCCTTTGTGTCCCTTCACATGCAGAACCGGGGCCATACATGTGCAGGGGTAGACAAAAGTCCAATCCAGGTGTCTGGATGTTGTCAGAGCGCTCCGGAGAAGTCGGCATTCACATGTAAAGGGTGGCGCCCGGGAGTAGATGCAATCTTCGAGGTGCGAAATCACTCTTGAGTGGTCCTGGCGCTCCAGGGAGGTCAGTGATCATCACTCGGGAAGGTTCCATTCTTACGTTAAAGAACCTGATATTATCTTAACGTGGTCCGGGAGCTGGATGAATAAGAATAAAGCTCTGCCCCTGGCTGGGGTGGTTAAAAGACATAGCCGGGATCTTACAATATTTTATACATTAATAGCATGAATTATCTCTACCATATACTACAGGGGGGAAAAGAGGGCGAGAGAGGTTAGAAGTTAATTACAGATATTTAACAATTAGCAGGTTCAGTAGAAGCTGCTGACTCAGAAAGCATTTCACCTCACAGAAGTGATGCTGCGATCTGCACATCAGGAGGCACAAGAAAGCACTTGCAGGGGTTTAAAGCCAAGCACAATCCCCTCCCCTGTATTTGTAGCTGCAAGGAAGGAAACAGAACACCACAATGGTTATTCCCTGTAGCCAGAAGTGGGACAAGAGCCAGTTAATGCCGCTCATATGGCCCGAGGTCTGCTCCAGCCCTGACTGTGTGCAAGGACAGCATGGAACAGCCAGTCTTCTCTGTGCAGCAAAGGGCAATGCCCACAGTCCATCAAAATTATTGGCTGGCATACACTTTCTTGTATACACTTTTTTCATAAATTTTGTTTGGTTTGCATTGGTAAAATGGATTTACTTCCTCAGTACCATTCTGATGCTACTAGGGAGAGGGCAACGTCAGGGTACAGTTACAGTTTGGAAAAATTAAAAAATGAGTATATACACACACACACTCATGTTAATATGAAATATCTGTTGAAAATCTGGCCAGATGAAATCTCAGATGAACAGACATAGCACTGCTGATTTCACCCAAACTGTAGATAGCTGTGCAGCATGCAGTATGGCACTGTGCTCAGTATAAGCATATCTATCTGCCATCACTACAGGAAACAAAAAAAAGGGCAGCTCTGCTCTAACTCTGCCAAAGCAGGCAGCACTGCAGTGAGCAATTTGGCCCTACATGGCCACACACCCCTGGGAGCCAGGGTGCTTGCTACCATCCATTTCTCCTGCTGTCTTATATGTGTGAGTGCACACACATTACTTAATTACTGACCTTAATGTAACATGTCAGTACAATGCAGTTCTCTCAAATTCCTTTTAACTTACCCATGCTGAATGCTTGAGGTGCAGCTATTCTAAACAGTTTGCATAATTTCATATGTGCCATTCCCAAGAAACACTATGCATTTTAAACAATATGAACGGGCCACAGCACTAATGAAGTTAAATGAAGCTGGCAAATGATAGTGAACTGGACATGATTTAGCAAATATGTCCTGAAAGGACAATATTTATAAAGGCAAAAATCTAACTGTGTGCTGAGGGAAAGCTTTCTGCAAAAAGATGACTGTGGTTCCCAGGATTTCAGCTATCAATCATGCCTCTCAAAAAAAAGACCTTTCCCCCTGGATTATTCCTCTACATTTTCAGTCCTAAAATTTCCCATCTCAACATGTAGGGTATTGAAGACTCCCAGTTAAAACTTATGCAACCTCCAGAGGAAACAAAATTTTTAGCCTCATTTGTTATTTCTGAGACTGAACAGTTCATATCCACTCAAGTGTGTGACAAAAAATCACCTTTTTTCTCTGGCAAGTCCTGCTTCTCTTGCCCTTGTCCTCAACCTCCATGTTTTTACAGATCACTAGTTTCTCAAAGCCCTTAATTTTGGTTGGGAATCCAGATCCCACCTTAATACTCACCAGTTTGAATTTTCCACACCAATTTGACTTTTCAACATTGCTGCTCAAAGCAGGACAAGCAGCCTCTGGAAACCCAGAGCACCAGGAATATTTCTCTGTCTGCTCTGGGGTGCCCTGACCCACAGAGGAGCACTGACTTTGACCCTCATTCATGGAGAAAGTTTCCTAAACTTCGAGATAGACTGGAATCCACAAAAGTGTGAAATGGATTATAGAGAGCAGTGTAGGTGTATCACTTGGTGAGACATTTAGGGTTTGGGATTTTTAGTATGTTGTGGATGGAAGCAAAATGGAGGGCAGAGGGTGTTGTCCTGGGTTTCTTCTTCATGCTTCTTCTTCCTTCTTCTTCATGGGTTTGGGTGGCATTTTGTAGTTGGGCAGAAAAGTCTGCATTGTGGGCTCTTTGGGATCAGTTATTGGGTTAAAAGGGAAAATAATCTAGGTGTCAGCTCTTAATTGGATAGTTTAGTCTTAAAAGACCTTGTAACAAGAGATAGTTAGCCATTTTGTGCCTTCTAAGGAAAAGCTGCCAAACTCACAATAGTGAGACTGTTTTACTGATAAGAAACAATAAACACCTGAGTCTGAACATGAGCTACTGTCTCAAGTGCTTCAATGCAGACCCAGAGAAGCAATGACTGGTACCCCCACACAGCCCATGGCTGAACAAATGCAAATCCAGCCTGGAGTCAGACCAAGTTCTGGATGAGGCAGTTTTTTTGGCATCTGGAGAAAGCTTTCACTGTGGTGGTTTTGTGAGCAGGTGCCTGTGCCACTCTGCACACTCCAGCAAGGGGTTCAGCAAGGGGGGCAGTGGGGGTCATTGCTCTCAAGGAAAGCCCATGGGAGGCTGTCAAAGAGACTATTTTACTTGACAGAAGACAAACACAGAAGAGCTATTGAGTGTTTCTCATACTTTCACATGCAAAACTTGTGAGCAGGCTTAATTCAAATGCTGTAGGGGCAACAATGGAGTTGCAGGCTGCCTAATGAGATGTCTGTGGACTGCAGGCTTCAGGCCTGGCCTAGAAACCCTGGAACAGCTGGAATAGGACTGCAAGCAAAGACTCTATCAGGGTGCCAAGGCATGGTTAAATGCCAGGAGCAATGAGTGCATAAATACAATATCAATCCAGGCATGAGGAAGACTGATGTAGAGGGGGACTAAAATGAGGATATCCCTCCCTGCCACCCTAGAGAAGGGTGATTGTTCAGGAATAGAGAACCCTACATAGGAAAAAAGAACCAAATGTTTTTAGTGTTTTATCTAGGCCTAAAGACCTCTTGTGCCTGCTAGAGCAGCTGGGTTTATTTGCTTTACTCTTCATGCTCTCTGGGACTGATTATAGAGGCGTTATTCATCAATGAAACTAGGGATGATAAACCTTGAGTGCCCTCTTAGTTGCTGATGGAAGGTGTGTTTATTGTATCTTTCAGCCCAGATATATAGGGGGAAACTCCCATGTTTTCCAAGGTGAAACTTACAGCTATATCTGAAGCCCACTGGAAATAATAACTTTCCCTCAATCTCAGTTTTTCTAAAACAAATGGCCAAGAATAGTATCTCAAAGGCTCCTGTTTTCTCAGCAAGTATATCCATTTTCTATCTTCCCAGTCACAAATACAATAAAATGTACTAAGTAAAGACTGGCTTAAAGGATATTGAGCCATTTTGAGCAAAGGAAGACTAACATCAATTGAGAAAAGTCATAGAGGAGAACAATCAGTGATGTACAATTCTCTCAGAGCTAAGAAGCATTCCTGCCTGAAGTGGAGTGAGCATTGCTCAGGATGGCCCTTTTCAACTGTTCTTTCAGTAACAGTCATCAGAGAAAGGGAGAAATTTTAGATTTTAATTCCTTGGGAGAGAGGTGGAAGCTGTGATTGCATTTGTTCATTTACCAGTAAGGATAATATCGATGGAAGTGATACAGGAACCCAGACAGATACAGATGGTGATCAGAAGCACAGCTGGATACCTGACACAAACAAATGCCTCTGAACAGTGCAATTTCTGATCTTTTGAGTCAATACTCTGAGGAATTGGACAGCTGAACAGTGACAAAGGAAGGAAACATTTCTAACACCACTGAAACATCCTTCCCTAACTTTCATATCCCACTGATGAAGGCCTGCAAACTAGTAAATCACCCTGTGCCAACTTAAGGGTTTTTGTGCTCAGGAAATTGTTATGCCTCTCTTATGTTATGCCAGGCAGATTGTTATGTTCAGTCAGGTGGATCAACACAGTTATTTTGAAAGTCAGCTTAACATGATGGTTAGACTTTTGAGACTGCTAGAAGCGCTCATCATTCCATCCATTTGTGTCTCCAGTTACAGGCAATCAACAGATACGGGACACCAACAACGAGCTGAGCAGAATGACCCAGTCACAGGAAAACAGAAAGTTGCTTATCCATAGTGATTTCCTTCACAAAGTGATTTGCTCCTTGCTTTTAGGTTATTTTAAGCTTTTGTTCTTACAGTGCACAACAGCTGCATCCAGACACTGTTTTTAAATCACCAGCAGTACAGAGGAGGTGAAGAGAAGGGGCTGCACCTACATGTCTGCCTTCCACTGCACTGAACATAGCTGCACTAATCCTCTGTGTGGCACTGTGTTCTGCCAGAGACAGCTTGCTCAGGATCCATCCACCTGCCCAGATCTGTTGGCTCCCAGGGGTGAGCCCCCACTGAGGGGAGGTGGCTCTTCAGCAGCAGTGAACCCTGCCACAGAGTGTGCATCTCTGTGCTACACACCCATGGGCCAGAGCCACTAATTATTCCTGGACCTCAAAGACCCAGGATGTAAGCTCGGGGCATGACTCACCCTCTGCATCCAGCCACTTCCTACCCCTGCCCTGCCCTCATCCTAGACGTCTGGCTGCTAACAACTGGATTTGATACTCACTAAACAACCATAAACCAGAGATAAACACCTGCTTGCCTGCCGTGACGCACGTGTTGGAGACCTGTGGATGGAGAGGGCAGTGTTTACTGAGTGCTTTGGTGCATCACAGCCTCTATTTTGAGGCAGGGCTATCCAGAATCCCCAGATTCCCCGAGTCAGTCAATGCTGTTCATACCCCAGACAGAGGCACACTCGTTTGGCAACAGTATGAAAAATTTCAGGGCACTCTCTGGGTATACATTGCATATTTACAAACTGTACTAATGATTGTTTATCTGTACACACAATATGCATCTGGTTATTCACAGAGTGCTGTGTGATTTGGAAAAAAAACCCTAATTAATGGAAAAAAGCATAATTTTCTGTGCTGTATTCCTCAGCAACAGCTCAGACAGAAAGAAAGTGGATAATTTACAAGGAAAATGAAACAATAATGAAACTCTTTAGATACTGACTTATGCCAAGTCAAAGGCCAGCAATTGAGGTGACTCCCTTTGAAGCTGTGGTGTCTCCTCATTGTTATGCTGCATTTACTTTCTGCTTTTTAGAAAAACTCCATGCTCATATAGCAGTATGCACATGAAATGTTGGTCAAGGAGTAGTTTTAGAACAAAACCAGTTTTCCATCATAAAGCTGGAGCATGTGTTTTAAGTAGAGGGACAAAGAGAGTGCAGTAAAAAAGCAGGACCTTCTCCTGTGGTGGTTCTGGACCCAGGAGTTAATCATTGTACTTCCAAAAGTGGATGGGAAGTACCATAATTTCCATTCATTTCCAAATTACTGCAATTCTGTATGCCTCAGGAGGCAGGTTTTCATGCATTACCTAACCTGGGCTGTACATTTCTGCCTGCAGGAGGCTGAGCAGGAGTGTTCTTGGCATTGCAGGCTTGGGTCACAATGTCATCATGGAAATACTGCTCAGGCAATACTGTTAGCAAAGCATATGCTCATTAAGAGGTGTTTGTTTATTTTAATAAAGAATGAAGAAAACACAAAAATGGGCAAATCTTATCAAAGATCACTAGTGTCTATAAAGCAAGTACATCTTCAAAAGATAAAAACATATAAATCTCTATGGCTCCACCAAGTATCTTGCATGGAGCAGCTAGATAGCACTTGACAATGCTAAACAAAGGCAGATAGGGTTTTTTTGGAGAAAGAGTGGTCAGTCATATTCATGTGTAGAGAGAAGCTGACCAGCCTCAGGAGAAAAACAAGGAATAGGATCTGCCTTGAGCTGCATTGGGTTTTCCAGGCTCTGCAGCGCTCACTGCCTGCAGGGCTGGAGAGTGAGGCTGTGGCAGAATGGGTCTAACACTGCAGGGCTGCACAGAGGCAGGGCAATGGGTTCAGGCATTCAAAACCCACAGCTTGGTCACAGAGCTCTGACACTCTCCTTTTTTTTCTAGTTCAGACAAAAAACCCAAAAAAACCCAAACAAAAACAAACAAACAAACAAACAAAAACCCTCACAAAACAAACAAAAAACCCCCCAAACCAAACCAAACCAATCCAAACCAACCAACGAGACAAAGAACAAAAACCAAACAAACAAAAGCCCAAAAGAAAAAACAAAACAAAAAACACAAAACAAAACAAAACAAAAAAAAATCAACCCCTCCATGGGTCATTTAGTGCCAAACTTCTACCTTTCTCTGGATGCACTGAGGAAATAAATTTCTGCAAGGGGATTTAACTGAATTCCCTCCCTCAGCCTTACTGATGGTGATTTGGCCTCACAAGCTTTCCTGGAGATTATGTAGATGAGTGACTTGTAGATGAGTGGGAAGTTGGGGAATCCTGGTTCCATGTTTAGCTATTGACTCAGTGTCAGACCGTGGGGGAGTCACTTGACCTTCACAAGACAGCACTTAGCCAAGGCAGACAATGGAAAGAAAACCACAAAACTTTGCTGAAAACACAGAAACCTGCTTTTCTGGTGAAGAATAGGTGTACATTTCTGTTCAAGTGTGGTTCATCAGATGCATCAGACTGCTACCACACTAAATCCTTTATGAATTTAATAATTTAGGAGGGTCTCTCTTGTCCTGGGGTCACTAGATGTAAAGGGGGGGGAGGGTCATTTGTTTGCAGTGAGGAAAGTATGCTATTTACAAATGAAAATCTTCCTGCTCCTAATAGTATTATCTCACTTTCCTGTTTGGGCATTTCAAACACAAGGTGCATCTTTTACTCATCTTCATGATTACATGAAAATAAGGAAAAAGAAAAACTAACCTCCACAACTAAGTTGTTTACATTATAATGCTGCCATAATTGCATTTAAATGCAATACACTTTTGCTGATTAGTTTGCATGCGACTGAAACAAGAGGGTAAATAAACATTTAACAAGGGCTTTATTTTGCTCTGCTCTAATTTGTGTTCATCAGGACTATTGTGGTGGAGGTATAAGGCAGCTAAATCGCTTTTCTTTTCATTGAAAAAAAAAATAGGGAAATGTAATTTATTTCTGTACTAGACCCTCTAAAGATAGCACAGTCTGAGAGTTTCCATCAAGAGTCTAGTGGATTCAAACACACTTGGGCATTCCAGCAGCCCCCTCCCACACGTAAGCTGCTATTCCCATGTGTCTGTTACTAAATATAGCAGCAGCTCTTCAGATTGACAGGAGAGGTGCTGATCCAGGCTCCTGGGCCTTGCTCCATGCACTCCTAATATGGTTGAGTGCTGCAGCCGAGCAAATGCTCAGCAAGGACTCCAGAGGGTAAACTGGGACCACAGGATCATCCCTCCCCATGCCTTGGGAAGCTGAGCAGAGCACAGAGAAGCTGTGACTTAACCTTTTGGTGTCTTGGCCCCGAGCAGCTGCCAGCGGAGCGGGCTGGCTGTCACGGAAGGGCACGGCTGTGCGATGCCGAGTGACGCCAGCCCCAGCTGACTCCCGCGCCCAGAGCTCCCGCTTGGCCCCTCCATCCCTCACCGCAGCCAGCCAGCTCACAGGAACATCTGGCTAGGGCAAGAAGGGACCAATTGCAGACAAAGTGAGCTGTGAATGTGTTTTAGGCTCATAAATGGACATGTAAAGCAACATGAGGGTCATTTCAGTCACGCTTCCCCCCTAGTTTTATGGGCAAGATAAAGCCCCTATGCAGTGCTGGCATGCACATCTCTGCAGGGTGTTGTGCCATGGAGCCCATGGGGATAGGGCCCAAGAGATTATTACAGACAGTAATAGTTGATTTCATCTACAACTATTTGCCAATATTTGTATAACTAATTAAGAAACCTTTCCTGCATGATTCTATGTGTTTTGCAGTAGTCCCTGAAAACACAGATCCTGAAAATCAACCAGCAGAGCTACATGGAAAAATTTTTCTCCCTGCAGAATATCAACAGGTTTGCACGAAAAGAAGCTACAAATATGGCACAGGCCTTTTTCTGCCCCTCAGCCTCACAATGACTATTTTTGCTCCAAAGTCTCAAACATTTCTATCTTATTAAACACCTCTGCTCCTTTCACCACCATTCTATAAACACCATGGTGCTCTGAGAATACATCATTTGGGACTTTGAGCTGCAGGCTATGGTTTTCCAAACCATAAAAGCACCCTCTGGCCATGAAGCAGAAGTGGCCATTTAGACACCTCCAGCTCTTTGGAGGTTTATAAGGACATATACATTATAAATCAGTGCTGCACAAGGGCCAGATGAAACAGAATTCATTATGGAAAAGGCACGGTGAAGGAAACTTGAAGGCAACAACAAAGTGTAACCAGTACAAAAGTGCAGAAGAGAAGAAAGAAAAATTTCTTTGACACAAAATGTACTGTTTAGAAGTGTATAATTTACAGTATATTGCATCCATTCTTAAATGGCCATGAAAACCACTCCTTGCTTTTTACTGGTGGGAGGAAGAGGAAACAATGCACAGAAAATCAAACAAATTTATTGAGATTGGAAGGTAGGAGACCAAACATTCCAAATTCTAAAATCTTAGGATAAAGGTCATCTCTAGCAGGGTCTAATGCTCAGGGAAGCTTTTATTTGAAAATATTTCTTTGTGGCTGCTGTGGGTGGATAAGCTCCTGTAACCCCAGTAGGTAAAGGCAGATGGAAAATCCCTGCAGGAACTTCTTGCAATATGTTAAAGCTCCACTGAAGCTTTTAGGAGAGGTTTCATCTTTTTTTTTTTTTGGTCTGCCTTTCATTTCCATTTTCAGTGATGCATGAAGGAAGCTAAAACTGTAAATAAATTGAGGCTCCTGTTCCTCAGGTTCCCTCAGTACTTCAAGTGACAGCTACATATTATTTATAGTCAGAACAAGCCAGTAGCTACTGTGTGTTTCTAGCACTATAAATTGAATAAACAGATTGTCCTTGTTAAGCCCCAATGCAGCAAACTTCTCTTTATACATTGATCTAACCTACCAGGTAGTGTTCATCTGCAATAAATCAAAAGTGTGATCTAAAATACCTGTCTTGATAAGGCAAACAGTAGTGGGCCACCAGAAAAAAGGTTCAGATTGGAGGTATTCCTCTGAAATACTGCACCAGTGGCTCTTGAAAATGCTCATTTTCAAGGGAAGAGAATCATCTCATCGTCTTCAATATACTTTAGGTATGCATTTAGGCAGTTCAGAGCTTGAGAGTATGAACATGCTCTCACAGTGGAGGTGTTTGTCAATCCCATCTCAGCTGACTTGTGTTGTACATCATTAATCTTTTGATTCAAATGCCTATTTACTCAGGAAAATCTTAATTATGTGTAGCTATCAAAACTGTACGTATAATACATAATTTCATCTCCAAAAACCAATTTGTTGGTATTTGAATGTTTGTCTTCTTCAAGAGGGAAAGCAGGGGCAAAAAATACTCAAACCTAAACAAACAAAAATGAGGAAATAATGTGGTGGTGCCAAATCTAAGCTTTCTGTAGAAAAGCAAAAAGTCTGCTACAACTGTTTCCAAGTCTCATACTTAGGTTGGTAAACGCTTCAAATTGTAACTGGGACCTGCCCAAATGCCATAACAAAGTTGATGAGGTAGAATGGATAGAACTAGATAGAATTTATTCCAGAAGCAGCTGGAGAAAGAAAATGAGATATTGCTATGCCCTCATCATGGACAGGCAGCCCCTAGATTTTCTCCTGGAGGAAGCCTCACAGGCAGCTGCCAGGGCAGCACCTTGCAATACTCTAACCTGAAAATGGGACCAAGAAATATCAGGGTGCCTCCTGTTGCTAGAGGTGTTATGTAGGAAAACACTGCCTGGAATGTTCATTAGCTGGGAATCTGAAAGCCAACAGATTCTGGTAAAAAATGACCAAACTCATTGGCAAAGGTGGTCACAGCTGGGCTGTGACAGGGCACTCACAATTTGCAGCTGCATCTTGGATTGCTCGTCTCACCCTTCTCCTCACACCTTGCACCTCACACCTCCTCTTGCCAGGTTGTCTGCCAGCTGATTCTCATCCAGACATCTGTCTTGGCCAGGTTCAGGGAAAAAAGGGAAATGATACCATCTGGATCTGCTTTAAAAAAGCCATGGAGCAGAATGTCACCAGCCTACTGATGGCACAGCAGCCAAGCCACAGCTGCCATGTGAGCAGAGCTGTGACAGAGCGGGTCTGGTGGGACGCACTTCCAAGTTTACTGACAAGGGAAAAACTGAGCTAATGATCAGTTCTTGCCAGATCCTGTCAGGAGAGGAATTGTGACTCTCTGATCAGCTTCATTTGAAGTTGTTGGCAGATGAAGCAAAGTTAGCAAACACATTTTGGCCTAATCCCTCACTTGTGGTAAGAAGACCTGCTCAGAGAGCAGTAACACTTTTAAGTCCTTAAAGTGATTGGGGGAGTACAGAAGCAGCAGCTGAGCCCTGAGCAGTGCTCTGGTTTCACAGCCTCTCTCGAGCAGGAAGCCTTGTGCTGAGGCAAGAGAGCAATTAGGGACTGACCAAAACATTTTAAGTAGAGGTCAAGAGAGGGCTTGCTTAAGCATACTTCTGTAGACATCTGCAGTTCTCCCCCACAGCAGACCAAGGTATTCACAGCTATCTCTTTCCCCCTAATGTACTCACCTACAGCCCCCAGCTCCCCTCACACCTCCATATCCAACATAAAGCACATCTTGGCCCCAGTGTAGGCAGAGGAGCACACAGCTTGGCACAACATAAGCACTTGATGTTTTACCCACCATCCCAAGCTCTTCAGCCTGCTACATCAAGGTTGGGTTGGAAAGCTCTCCATCAGGCTCTCCATTGCAAGAAAGATGAGCACTGGGCTGTTGTTAGTGAAACTGATGAATATTTTGACCTTTTAATTCCATTTCATCTCTACATCTGAGACATAAAAGGCATCCTGCAGAGGAGTGCCTGGTGGATAAAAGAATTGAATACACACACTCCTACATTTGTGCATTTGAATGTACTGGCTGGCTTTTTCCACACCAGAGACATGCTGTCCTTGAAAATTACAGTGATTCATCTCAATTCAATCTACACATAGACATTTTAAACCCACTCATTTGCCCTCCATCATACAAGCACTTGCAATCACATTATAATTCTTCAAAACAGAGAGTGCTCCTTGGTTTTCTGGCCTCCCAGCTTACCTCTTGGAAATTTTATGTTCTCTAATGTTAAGTGAATGGTGTATTTGGTCCCTTTCTCTTTTAAATCCTGAAGTCCAATTACAGCAATATAATCTACATTTTAAAAAAATATTTGTGTGGACTTTCTTATGCTGACACAGAAAGCATGCCTTAGTCAGTCTTGGATGTGAGAAAGGGTCCTGCCACACGGATGTGGAGCTTGGCAAATAACTTTTATACATCAGAGACTTATAGAGAGTGTAAGGGCAAGTGAGCCACATTGGATATAAAGTCATCTGTTGTTCCAGACAAGAAGGATTTGACCATTATCAGCCTGTATAATCTACCAGGGGTATATGTTTAGGATGACTTAGTCCCTCAGTTATTCTGGTATGGAAGATTTTCAGTTTTTAAAAAAATGCTTCTTCTACCCCTTCATATTACCTGAGCACATCAATACTGGGATAAAATTCCTCAGTTTATCCATGAGGCAGGATACTGTGATCCTCATCATGTCAGCTCTGTGCTGTCTGGAGGACCATGGAGCGCAAGGAAGGCTGTGGAACTTGCCCAGGGTGATGGCCAAGCTCCTTCTGTGGCAGCCCTTGCAGGACACTCCCCCTCAGGGCACCAGGCACACCTGGACATACACCATGAGACCCCACACCAGAGCTGGCAATGTGGGGAACAGGGACAGGTGCTTGGAGGGTCACTGGGAAGGCGGCACTAAAGCCCTCCAGTAAGAGCCAGGCTTTGCTGCTCCCACAAGGAAAAGGTTTCATGTTAGGCAGAGATGACATCTTGGTCTCTCTAGAGCTGCCTCCCAAGATTTGCCTTCCTGAAATATGAAGGTTAGGCATGTTTTTGAACGAGGAGGACAATTACACCAAGTAAAGGAAACACACATGCTGCCAGATGGCTCAAACATTGTGCAAACAAAGAGTGAAGCTTATCAATGCATTATTTATAATCTGCAGACTGTAATGAGAGGTTGCTCAGTCTGGCCAGTGAAAGGCACGGAGAAATCCAGTTAGAGTCCTGAAAAGATGAGTTCAGGTGAAGATTCATGAGGTAGCAAGAGAAGAGAAAGGAGATAGCATGGTGGCTTGAGGCTGCAGGTTTAGTTATGTGGTGGCTGAGAGAGGAAAGGAAGTGCTTTAACCAGTTCTCAGCACTATTCCAACACAGGTTTTACTTCCTTCCCCAAAACTATTTGGACCAAAATGAACTTTCTATTAACTACAACATCTCTTGCTCCTTCCACTCTCAAATCCCTGAAGTTCATTGACAGCCATGAATGTCACTTTGATTATACCTCCATTTTTGAGTAATGCCTACCCTAGAATATGTGTGTTCTAGTGACTTTAGTTGCTCCACCATGTCTCTGCCCTCCCTGTAGTATCTGGTTTCACATCCTGCACAAGCAGATCAGGTTCCTTTGTTTTGTTTCCAAGGTGCCTGGTGTTTATGTGTGTAAATATTTCCGTTGGTTCTTTGTGATCAGCACTGAATTTGGGCAATGAAAACTCAGTTGACATGGAAAACTGTTAATTTAATTTTCAAGTATGAGATGTGATTGATGAGGATAGATAATCCTGCAAGGAAAAAAAGGTGCCAGTTTGTCTTGTTACCATCTTAGGGATAAGTAGCTCCCTACACTTACAGCTGGCGGCTGGCAGTCTCACTTCTGGAATTCACAAATGTACAGAAATCCAATGTATTTACTTCAAGGCTCAGCTGGGGGAGAGCTGGGCTGACAAGCACAAAACCTTATACCTGATTACCTCCATTTCAGGCTTCAGAGCCATGAAAGGAGTTGTTTGGGGAGTTGTACATAAAGTACACGTATGAGGAACTGACCTGTGAGTGCATGTCTGTGGGCAGTGCTGTATCTTCCCTCTTTTAACAACTTACAAACTTTTCAGAGGTTGAAGTCTGCCAATTTACACTTAGCTGAACAGAAATATAAGCCTAAGTAGGTCCATTCTGGTCTGTCTTAATAGATAGCAACAAAATGAAACCTTTCCCTCTTTTACTATCACTAATAAAACACCACAATCATCAGGCTATTTCTTATGCATGTGCTCATTTTACAGCTGTATGACATTTTTATGAGAGGACTCAGGGACACCCACACGTTGATCCAGGGTGGGGAAGGCATGGCACCAAGCAATGCACATTTTCTTTCCCATGCCTGCCAACAGGCTTCATTTTTGTAATAGAAAAATCAGTCATGGAGATCAGGAAGCAACAACCTGACCTGCTCAGACTTTCACCCTCTGGACTCCAGCCCAAACTGTAAGACATTCATTACTGAGCTGGGGCAGGTCCCCTTCCCCCACACCCACAGTGCCATCCATTCAAAGCCCTCCTGGTGGTGCAGCCTATCACAGCAGCTGGCTGGACAAGGCACCTTCCACTTTGGAGTGACTTATAGTGTTATTCTGTGACAAAAAGCAGCAGATCAGGTGTGTCTCTCTCATGGATTTTGATGCACACTGTGGACCCTGCAGAAGTGTATCCTTTTTGCTGTAAGAACTCCTTTCTGCATTCCTGTGGCTAGGGGGAACACAGGTAGCAGCTGTTATGTATGGCTGATATGATGCACGGTTATTCGTATGAGGAGCTGAGACTCAGGGAATTTACTTACTGTTTGTTTGAGGATAGGAAAGGTGAATTAAAGTTGTTCCCCTTTTGTAATCAAGGCTGTCACCTTTGACATCAAAAACTATAACAGGAGCCTGCTGCAAAGTTTGGATTTTCATACATACATTACTTAAATCCAATCCCAGTGAAAATCTGTCATCTTGTTATGTTACACATGTACTTAAAGACTTAACCAGTTTGCCTCAAACCCACAAGCAAAAAGCTCCTCCCTCTCAGCAGGTTTAATATGTGCTGTACAACCAAGACAACAAAGCACTCCTCCAGTGAAACCCACCTGGGCTGGCCCTGGCAGGGCAGCAAGGATGCTCCTGGAGAGGCTGGAAAGGCAGCCCAGCACCTGGAGCTCTGCAAGCAGCTCTGTGGTTGCCTCTGAAAAGCTGAGGGCAGCTCCTCAAACCGGGTACCAAGCACGTGCAGAGCCTTGTGCAGTGCTGGGAGGGCAGCGGTGTCCATGGCTGGGGCTGGCTCCGAGACACGCCAGGGACGAGCAGGCCTGGCCCAGCTGCTCCAGGGCTGTGAGCCCGGTGACCCCACTGCCCCTGGGCACAGGCCAAGGCCCAGGAGAGCAGCACCACACTGTGCTCCTGCCGCGGCTGTCGGAAAAGCAAAGAAACCACTGTCCTTGGCAGCGCTGGGAAAACCTGAAATGTGCACCCTGGGGACTCAGACCTGACAACAAACACCCTCCAGTGTCTGTAGAGCATGGCTGCATTGCATTGGTGATAGTGCAGCAGAGGGGGAAAAAAGAGTTGGAAGAGGAAAAAAGCAGTGGCTGCAAAGATCTTTCTGACAAAGAAAGACAAGGACAAATGTTTTTCTTACTTACGGCAAGCTATTCTCTGTGAAATTTAATTTTCAGACTTCTTAAAGTCCTCATCAAAAGTAAACCTTATCATGGCTGTTGATACATATAAAAAAGATAAATATATAAAATTTTGGCTTATGCTCCCAGACCTATACAACTTTCATGACCATCACAACTAACTTCTGCTTCAGAAGGAAAGTAAATAATGCAACTGACATTTATTAGGGTGAGCTTGAAAGTCACTTTAATAAAAGTGACTTTGAGATAAGCTTAAGGCATTGGTATAAATGCCAGTGATGCAACTGAATGAAAAATAAAGCAATTTGGGATTTTTGCTTATTTCATTCTTCTCCCTGAAAAGGACTTGTATGAATACAGAGCTCTTCAATACCAAGATACGAGACATGATATTTATCAGATGCAATAATAATTACCTCTTACCATAAGTAAAAATCTCAAGGCAACTAAGGCTCTAAGAACATTTTTTTTTAACCAGTGTTTTAATAGATGAATTACTATAAGTACATGGCAGCCAGGGTGAATTGCTTCTTTAAGCAGCAAAGGTAAATTGTTTCTTAAACCAGAAATTTTAGCTTTATTTGGTTCCATTTCAAATGTACGTCCTCGTGTGCTTTTCACAAACCTATTAAAACTGTCCAGCCTAGAGTTTGTTAGATATAAACCTATTCAAATTGTTCTCCATGTAACCTGTCCGTTTTACACAAAAAAAATGGGCAAAAGCAACTTATATTGTTACTACATCCACTAGCTGCCAAAACAACAAAAAAAAAAATTAGTTATTCAATGAAGATTGCCTCAGGAGGTGACAGGTGGAGTGGAAAAACTGTATTGCAGGAGGCATCTTCTAGATGGCAAAAGGTCAAACTTAAATTAAAACTTAGTTAAACATAAACCAGAGTCCAGGATCAAATAGGAGAAGAAAAAGGAGAGTATTAGTCTAGAAGGTTTTAACTATATTTTAGCCAGACCAAGAAGACATGAAGGTGAAAATGCAAGGACTGATTGAAGAGATGGATAACTGTGATAACTGTGGATATGTGATAGTATAAATCTAGGAACAGTCAGTGAAGGATAACAATATCCAAATATCCTTGAGAATGTCACACAATCAGCTGGAACACTGTCATACCTTAGGCCAGGACATCTGATGGGCCCTCACCAATCACTCAGTCCCAGACTTCATGTGGACTCCAGGCTCCTCAAGCCTGTGAGTCACACAGGTCTCTGGGGAAGGAGGATATGGACTCACATGTGCAAAAAGGATTCTTCTATTAGTACAATTCTCTTCCAGGTTTCATAAAGAGCATACTGATAGATATTGCTGAGACTCTAGTAAAGTGAGCACACAGACACAGTGCTTTGAACCAGTCCTTTTTCTTGGACCAGTCCTTAACTTCTTGGACACGTAGTTTCCCTAAAACAATGCAGGGAAATAATCTTTCCTCTCCTATTTTGCAGGGCTGTCTTTTCAACAAACTGTTCTGGGACACAAGATTTCAGATACAGCAGCATGTATTGAAGATGTGCACACACACACCCACACACCCACACATCCACCAGCACTTTAAACCCAAACTTTTAAAGTTTGGGTTTCCTTCTGATAGCAACAGCCCAGAAGAAAAGAGTGCTTTGTTTGATAAGCTGCAAATACTAACACAAGAGTAGAGAGCTCTAGGAAAAAACTCCCAAACAATCCCATTTTTGAATATTGTTATAGAACAATTTGAATGCACAGTAATTTTGGAGAGTGATTTGTCTCTTTGTGAGAATGATCACATAGAGTCTTGTGCAGACAGCCCTTGAAAGTTTTTGGCTGTCTAGATGGTTTTGCATCAGAGTAAAGGGAAAACAGTGAAGAGAAGCTTGTGAATAGCTAAGGACATGCAGGCACTCAGAAACAGGTTCCTTCTACCTCTCTTCCTCCATGCACCAAGCATTGCCAGCAGGGCTAACCTATTGTACCTACAGGGTTGCACAAGGCAATTAAAATGACCTCTCCATGCACATGGTCTGGAAACCTGCTTGCCCTGCAGACTTGTTATGCCCACAGCCACCTTCTCCCAGTGCCCCTCCACAGTCCCCTGCCCAAGAAGGGCAGATAAATTTGATGCATCAAGAGGGGCTCACTGAGGAGGGAGGTGAAGGGATGCTCCTGAGCACAGTGGCACAGCTGGCACTGCAGAGAGCCCATAAAGCAAAGGCAGGTCACCCTCAGTGCTCAGGGCTTGGATTCTCATCACTTTGGTTTTTAAATCTCAGGGCAAAACTTGTGACTCCTGTCCCTTGCCAGTGGATACATTACACTGGAATATGGTATTCTGTCTTCCTGCTTCTTTGCACCACGCTGCCATTCTCTGGGTGGAAAGAAAAGGTAGTCCTTTTTACACAAATGAAGCAGATTTAAAACAATTTAAGAGGAAAGCACAATTATAAAACAAGAAAGAACTTATCTGTTCCTCTATACAGCCTGGGATAATATGACTGAAAGGACATGGACACAGGTCTGGGAATCTTTTTAGCAGAAATACTTGCTGGGATGTCAAGAAAGAATAGCCCAAAATGGCAAGTGTTTGGTAGTTTTTGTTTTGCTTTGTTTTATTTTTCCAAAGGACTCCCCTTACAAAGAAAATTGTTTGAAGAAAATCTGCAATTCCCCCACTCAACCTTTCAATTCTTGTCAGCTTTCTCACATACAACACATTTCTTTGTTGTCCATGTTCAGTAATTTTGGCTAACAAAGGTAGGCTCTAAAGTGAAGCAAGCTCAGAACAAGCTACCTGCAGACAGCACAATCCTGTCTTCAGCAATCTCAACCTTGACATGGATTTTCAGCTTAAAGTACTCGCTTCAGCATTTATTTCACTCAGCCTTTAGCAAGGTGCAGTTTTAGCTGGTGTAGTGCTTACTTTCCAAAGCAGGCGGTTGTAAAAGACCGAGTACAACTGAGCTGGGTGTTTTTGCTCCCTAGAAACTGAGCATCTCTTTTTATGGCAGCACACAAGTCACTGCAGTAGTATTCAAAGCAGAAAAAAAATCAGCAGGAAATTCATGCTTGTGTTTCTCTCATCATTGATCCTCAACACCTAAACTGGTCCCCCACTCATTTTTTTTACCACTATTGCTACTCTGTTGCAGGCTAGTGCATTTGAGGATTTCTCATAATGTCCCACATATGTCCTTCCTTTCCTTCTCCTGTCTCCACAGTCTTCTGGTAATCCTGATGGCCTGTATCAGAAATGGTGATGCCCCCTTCACAAACCCATTTCCCCCTTCCCTTTGTTCTCTCTGATGCCCCTCTGAAGGGTGTTGTACTCACAGCTGAGAGGTTTGGGATATGTTTAGACACATGGTCTTTTGTAGAATCATTGTCTCATAGAGTGGCTTGGATTGGAAGTCTCCTTAAAGATTATTTAATTCCATCTCCCCAGTTGTCATGGAAACCCATGGAGGGGTGTCCTCCTGCAACATCCCAAAAAGAAAGGCTGCAGAAATCACTCCCATTTCTTTCTCTCACACTTTCCTGCAAAGAACCACCATGAAAGAATAGAGAACAAGCCTCTAGCAGTTCTATGCCTGCACTGGTACACCTTGTTTGGCAGCTGGCTTCTCTGCCAGTACCTGCACTTCACTGAGTTCACGTGCATTCAGTGGTTTATGGCAAACTTCAAGCTAAGAGTATAAACCCAAGATGAGACAGTAGTCACCCTTTTAATGGGTAACAAATCACACAGTATTCATTTTTTGTCCCTTTATCCCTTAACCCAAGATTAGTAGTAAAGAAACACTCAGAAAGGCATTTAACAGGGTGGCTTTATTTAACAGCTCACAGGAGATGAACAACCCCTAAACAAAAAGTTTGTGGCACTGTTCAGCAACAGCTGTCAGAAAGGAGGGGAAAACCCTTGAGACTCTTCCCCTGTAAGTTGCTATTTGTAGCCCACTCTCTGTTTGGTCTTGCAAGGCTGTGATTAAATATTGTGAAAGACAGGCAGTGCTAAGCAACAGAGAGGACAACACACAGGGAGCCAGCCCCCAGGCTGGGACCGACTTCGAGCTGTGAACTCAATGTTTCCAGCTTTCGAGGAGCTCTGAATTTTCTCACACAAAGATTAGTAACCAAGCATGCTTCTTAAAATGGCTTAAAGCTAGCAAGGCTGAATCATAAAGATCTTTGATGCCAAAACAGAGTCTTCCTTTCCATCCACAGCTGTGCATGCAAAAGATGATAAATTAAATTAGCTATTGTTTCTCCAAATGTTTGCCCTGACTAAGAGTATGATTTTGGGGAAAAAAAAACCAAACCAAAACAACTCCGGAATCTAACAATTAAACAAAACCAGTCCCATTTTTATATTTGTATACATAAACTGAAAAGAAGAATTCCCTTCTATTTGTTCATTGTTCCCTCACTACTCCTATAACAATTAATGAATATACATCAACTAGCTGAATTATCTGTTCTCCAAGATTTTTGATTTTTGGCTTAGTGCTGATACACTTGGCATGAATCACACTAATTTAGAAGTTATTTGGATGTTCTAGCTTGCCATTATTCCATTATTTTTTAAAGTGAAATCCCAAAAAATTATTAATGCTCCAAGGAGAGGCTCATTGCAAACAGTGAAACTGTTACATTCTGAAAAGAATAGCTCACAATGCCCTTGCCCAGAAAAAACATGCAGATTGAAGCTGGATGGTTCATTCCTCCTTGCCAAATTCCTGGGCTACCACTGAAAGTACAAAGAAGGAAGCATCAGCTTTGCTATTTCAGAAGAAGGCATCAGCTTTGCTTTTGAGGACTTCTCATAAGTAGCCCCTGAGTCCCAGTAAATTACTGTTATAAGTCAAAGGCCTCTCCTGGGAAACACAAATAGAGCAGGAAAATCAAAATGCAAAGGTTCTTCAGTGAGGAGAAACAGCAAGGTAGCCAAAGGCTGCAGAAGAAAGGTGCTGGTGGGCTCAGTGTTCACCATTTCAGCAACAACCCTCTGCAGAAGAAGGGCTGCAAAGCAGATGAAAGCTTCTCCGAATTGTGAGAGGATGGAGGACCATCACTTCCCAGGGGGCTGGCCATAGAGCTACAATCTCCCACCCTTCTCCAGGAGGATTTCACACCTCTCAGGAACCTTAGATATATCTCCCAGTTCAGTTTTCTTTTGCTGGGATACAAGCAGTCCTTCACTTACATTCTTGGCAGGAAGGCTTGCTTCATTAACAAGTGTTTAAAAAGAAGCAGCAGATGCTCTCCTCCTTCAGCACATAACAACAGCAAATAGCATAATCAGGGGCTGATTACAAGACTGATTTCCACTGTCTAATTTAAGACATGGAGCAGGTAATGCCATGTACTGCAAAACATGTGCCATAGTTTGTGTGCTGATCATTCCATGCCATAAACTCTTGCAAGGCAAAGCTTTTTCAACAGCATTTCTCATTTCTGAAAGGCTGTGAGAAACAAAATAGTGTCCTTATTTTGCCTGCAACAAAATCCAAGTCCTTAAGCCATAATCCACAGTCCACAGGCTGAGAAGATCAGAAAAGCAAGAGGACTAGTCAAACTTGAAGGATCCATTGTGAAAATGGAAAATGTCAGCAACCACACAGTCTGTTCCAATGGCAACAAGCTCAAACAGGGTGTTTAAACACTGTGACTTAATCACCCAAATGATAACCCTCATTATGCTGTGTAAACTGGGTGACAAATTAAACTATGGCAGGAACAGAAAGGGTATGACAAAAGACAGGCAACCAAAGCTGTCCTTTAAATACTGTTCTGAATGAAGAAATGTGGAAGACAAGGAGCAGTTTCAATGGGAAGTATCTGAGGTTGCTGTATAGAAATGGACAGTGAAATAATAAACAAAATAAAACCTGAGTATAAGACATTTCTGGTACAATGAATCAAATAGGGGCAAGGAGGCACAAAATTTTTGAAGCTTGTGAAGCCACACTGAGCAGCCAGCTCATCCCTGGATTGCCACCAGCATGCCCAGCACCGCCGAGCAGAGGGATCTGCATGAAATGCATGGGATCTGCTGTAAGAAGCAGAAACTCATTGCTTGCAACCTAGCAGAGAAGCTAAGGGATGGTAACTTCACTGTGGAAGTTGAAAGGTATGCAAGAATAAATAAATGCTACTTAGAAAGAAAAGCTTTGAGGTCTTGTTATATTCTTGAACGATACAGCATTTCAATAGTTTGGGGCCCATTCCTCTGAACTTTTGCTTAATTTCAGCTTCTTCCACATCAAACCTTTTGTCCTACCTCTCAAACCCCCTTGGGATACAATTCCTGGCTTGTCATCATATTTAAAGCTTACTGTCACTCTATCAGCAGGAGCATCCTCAGTCACCTGATTCTCCCATGAGCCCCTGTTTTCCCTCTCTACTTCTCCCCTTGCCATCAGAAAAACCTGTTTCATTATTCATGAAATCTACTTTAATTCACCCACCTCAAAGCATGCTTTCCCCACAAATCACCCAGAATAAACAATCTGAGGAAGGTTGGTCATGCAGCAAGATGGTGCTTCCCCTCCCACAGGAGGGAAGGAGGGCTCACACTGCCCCTCTTCCTGTTTCCTTTTGTTTTGCACATCACATGTCCTTGAAGACCAAGACTATGACTTTCTACATGTGACACTGCATGGGACTCTGCCATGAGTGACTTAACTAAGTGCCATTGAATGAAAATACTAGTAGCAGTACATTTCTAATAATGAGACCTATGAAAAAACTCCCCTTGCCTTTTACAATCACTTTACTACCTGAATCTAAATTATATTAAGATTTTATATTTTCTTTCACTAGACTTTGTGAAAAACTTTAGAATTTGGAATCACAACAAAGTATGTGCTTATGACATATGTGTATGATCCTATACATACAGACAAAGACTCTCAATGTTTAGGTTTGCAGATCCTCTTATTAAAATTAAGACCAGTTTTTAATAAAGATTTCTCATCAGAATTCACCAATATCATGCATCAATTTTAATATTTATTTAGAACAACTGTGACCTTTCAGAGGCTCATTCAAGAGCTTATTACATTTTTCCTACCAAAATGAAATTGCTTTAATTTTAAGGCTTTATTGTTGTTATAAAGATGAGGAATGGTAGGGTACAGTCAACTGTAATATGGCAGAATGCAATAAATATGGCTTAGTGTAGAGGCTGACTGAAGTGACCCATGATGCCCAGCACTGAATGAAAGCAAGCATTTTCAAATGGAAAGAATATTTAGCAAAGGTCTTCCAGCAAGTGAAAGAAGCAGGGAAGGTAGACTGAGTACTGAACTTGCCTCTATCACCTTCCAAAAGCTAAGAAGGGATGGGCAAAAGCTTTTATCTGAGGATCTGCTATGGAAGCAGAATGAGAGGATGCACATGCCACCAGTTTGAGCAAGCTTTATGGACACCCTGGTATCAGCATGTCAACATTGCCTAATTAGTGTACGCAATGAGGGGTTTCATTTGATGTTTTCTAAAAATTCAATTTGATTTCCTCTTTCTTTCAAAATGCAATATCCTAGGAGATCTGAGGCAGCCTGGCAGAAAGGCTGCCAGCTTTCTGGCTCTGTTTTGGCAGAGGTTTGCTGACACATTTATTCAAACCCTTTTAGTTTTTCCTGCAACATTGCTGGGTGGCTCTAACAAAGAAATCCAGCTTTTCTTGCTACTCTCCAGTGATGTGCAGATCTCTATGGAAATACAGAGGGAACATACACTTATTCGAGAGCAGAGACTGTGATTCTTTTTTCTGAACACTTTTTAAGGAATCTTTTCTGGAAGAAAGGCTTTTGTCCCTGGAGAAGTCTTTGTTGTTGTGGGAAGCAGGCGATACCTTGACCTCACCTCTGGCTCATTCTGTCAGTGCAGCAGCTGGAGCCTCCTTCAGCCAGAGGGAACTGTTTCACTCCTGGCCTGGGGAACTGCAGGCATATTTATTTACTGAACACGAATAATCTCTGTGTGTTATGCAGTCTGACTATCTAATGTCAGTACTCACTCGGCACAGAAGGTAATAGCTTGAAGAGACCCATCCCTGCCAAATCTAACAATCAAAAATTCACTTCCTCTTCCATATTACAAACTAAATCCTGGATTTTAAAAAGCTCATCTGTCTATCAGGATATTTACCACATTCTGTATTCATCCCAATGGCTGCTGAGCAGTTACTTATCAAAGCATTTGTCTGTAAAGTGGTAAAGAAATATCCATTTAATTTTGACCTTTAAAGAAAGGGGAAAATGCTTAAGTGGCAGACTGGATTGCAAAAAGGACAGAGAGCCTTCACCCTCTGGACTGCCATCTAAAATGAGTAGCATGTGGGGCTCTTTGGTGAGCTCAATCAAATCTGCAGCAGACAGCTGTCTAGACTGCACAGGCAGATTGCTGTGAGGGCTGTGAGAGGGCTGCAATCCATCTCTCCCTGGCTCCTTCCTGGGGATGGACTGCTCAAAACTGAGACCAGGCTGTTGGGCTTAGCTGGGCTGCACTTCTACTACGAGGGAGCAGAATGGATTCAGTGAGAAGCAGAAAGGTATCAGCCTCTGAAAAGATGCAGAGCTGGGGCTCAGGACTCAGGACTCAGCCTAGGGGTCAAGAAAGATCACAAAGAGAGTCTATATGAAGGGACATAGTGAGAAGTTATTGCCAGAATTGTTATTACCTTCTTCCATTTCAAAGCATGAGATTTAATTTCCTCCTTACACCTCTGATACAATTTTTCAGTGTTCAGCACTCTGTGGGGACTGTTGATATATAAATAACTAATTAGATAAGGCTCCGTTTATCCAATAAAGCCACAGCCTTCTGAGGCAGGCTCACATCAGAGCAGAGACTGCATGAGTTGTATAATGCACTCCTGGCTTTTGAAAGAAAGCCAGGCCAAGCCCTGTATCACTTTGTTGACTGAAGGCATACTTTTCCAAAAAAATCAAAGCTGAAGTTGGATTCCCGAGCCTGTGTTTGAGCTTCAGAAGTGCAGCTGGATTTTCAGCCTACCAATACCCTTGAAGTTAGCATGTGTTCCAAGTATGTTGGAAGTCAGAGGAGTTATGTGGGAGCCAAGGTCTGGCAGCAAGACCAAGATGTCCAGAATGCTCTTCAGTGTTTCAGAGGTATGCAGGAAGCCTTAGCTAAAAATCCCAGCCAAGACATGGGCAAACACGATGTTTTTCTTGCCTTCCCTAATACATGAAGGATTTTGGTGAAAACAGTCCTCAGATTTTCTTGTGCCCTTGTTGCCCTGAGAATTGTCCACCTCTGCTGGTGAATCACATGTAGGGTTTGGTCTCTGTTTCAGGCTCAGTTATGTTTCAGACTCAGCCCTGGGACTTTAGGCACCGAGGGTGGGAAAGGAGAGAGACGGGAAAGCATTAACTAAAGTAAAGAATTAGAAGAAAACTCTGGCAGCTACCAAGCTAGATTTGCCATATATTTCTCTGTCAGAGAAAGGATTAAAAAAATAAAACCAACAAAAATCTACAAAATCAGACTTGAGAAAGCCTGTCTCCAATTATATGCCCTCTCTGTTGCCAGAAAACATTACAGTGAGTAAGAGCATAAAATTCCCTGCCCCTAAAAAGCTATTTCTCACTGAAAAAAATGGCTCTGATCATTTTTGAGGATTGAAGGTTGACAAGGAAGCAGCGGAGTCTTTTTTCAGATCTTTAAGACAGGTCTGTGACACAGGAATGTCTGAAATCAAGGACAATTTCTGTCTCTGTCTCAGTCCTCAGCAATGAACACAAATCAAATTGATTAGACTCAAACAATGTCTGCCCAGAGAGGTTTTTAAAAGGATCTGGAGGTGGGAGAGTGTCTCCAGACAACCTACAAAGCCCACCTTTCAGAGAAGTTTTGGGAAAGAAGGGGCATGCTTCCATTTGCAGAAAGCCCAACAGCAGAGAGACATCCTGTGCCTTCAGTACGAAAACCCCTGTGCTGTCACAGCTTGCCCAAAGCAGCTGCCCAGGATCAGGACTTATGGGTGAGAGCTTTATGAGTGAGCAGACAAAGATCCTTCTGCTGATTGTCAGTTTGTTCTGGTTAAGAAGGTTATCTCTGATAGATACACTCTTTTCTGTATAGGAACTGAGCATTTACTCAGCTATGAGGTCCCTCCATGCCTAGTGCACTGCAGTGGCCCTTGGCATGCTGCATTCTCATATCCCTTGAATGTCTTCTACACATTTTTTATTTACTTTATAACACTATGCTGCCATAATGAGGATGCTTCCTGTTTTGTATCACTTATCCTTGAGACAAAGAGCAAGGAAGCTAAAGGCCAAAGAAATGTAAACCAACTCTGTCATAGCAAAATAAAAATAAAGTGTGTCTAGAACTGGACACAGCTGGACTGCAGACTCTGCACCAGTAGCTGTCACAGAGGAATCTGTAGGGATCCCATGTGTCCACTTGGTAGAGGTGAAAATACTGAAATGAAGTCTGCACCAAGAAGGCAGGTATACACCCTCCAGTGATCTGCAAGATGAAGCGTGTGCAATGGTTAAAATGGGCCAAGATCTGCCAGTATGTTCTTCCTGACACTCCTCAGAAGAGCAGATGAGAATATCCATTATTTGCAGAAGGTGGGCTGGTGGGCAGATGGGTTTCACACTGGACTGCCACTGCTGTGTTCCCTTCCCTGCACAGAGGTGTGTGATGGGACAGGGAGTGCATGGCCAATGTGGCGCCAGCTCGGGGCCAGCACTGGGCCTGATGTGGGACAGATGGGCTGGGAGAACGAGCCATGTCATGGAGCACCAGCCTGGCAGCACTCACTGCAGCCTGATGAGTGCAGAGAGATATCTAATGGTGCTCACAGGAAGTGCTGCAAGGACTGCCCTGGCAAAAGGCACCCCTCTCCTCAGCAAGACAGGAAACTGGGGCAGACATCAGCAAAGCACCAGTAGCTGCTGCCAAGTGTCCTTTAAGCCATTCTGAGAAGAGTTCATTGGGCACAAAGAGGATAGTTTTATCTGTTCTTTCAGCCCTTATCTTCTTCATTCAGTCCGCTAGAAAAGTTGACAAGCTGTTCGAATGGCCCTGGCAGCTCTGTGACACAGGTGACATTACTGGACTGAGACCAACAGCTAATTTTCAAATAGCCCAAGTAACCCTACTGTGTAAGAACTTCCAACTCCACCAGTACAGAGCAGCTGATGGAGCCTGGTGTCACATTGCATGGAAGTCTTACATCCAGCATGTTTGGCCAAACAGTGGACATGAGTTGCAGTAAAAGAAATTCTAACTAGACATTATGGGGAAAAAAAATCACCACAGGATGAACAAACACTAGACTGGGTATCCAGAGGGGCTGTAGAGCCTCCATCCTTGAAGAGATTCAAAACCCAACAAAATAAATGAGCAATGTGATCTTAGTTAAACAAGGTCTGAGCAGAGGATTGTCACAGACAATCTCTCAAGGTCCATCCAACATAAATTATTGTCATTCTTCTGTAATTTCTTGAAGACTCATGATAAAATCACCTAGGCCTAAGGTAGAGAGCTTGGGGATATTGGGACTTCCCTACAAGAAAGCACCTCTTGAGAGTCACAGCACTGGAGAGCACTTGCCCAGTGCACATGACAAGAAGGTCCTAGAAAGCTATTTTCTCCTGGAAGGTTTGAAAGATTATGTCAGATAGAGTGAATTTTGGCACTTTTACATGAAACTTGTGCACAGACATGGCTGTTGTGAGAATCTATCCAGACAGGTTATCCCCCTGTACAATGCAAGGGCAAATCAGAACCTGTGAGATGCCCCATGAGTGATGCCAAACCAGCATGGCAAGTATTATAACAATGCATATAAAATTGTATACAGGACTCACAGAATTACAGTTACTAAATGCCCTAATTGCAAAACACAGCATGAACAGCCCCTAGATGATGAAATCCATTCCAGCAGATCTGTGCCAGAAGCTGACTGGGACCTTGATCTGAGCTGTTAAGAGCAAATCACAACAGTGTTTTATTGCTCTCATCACCCTCAAAAGATCCAGCTCAGCTGCTGAAATGATTGCAGTGCTCAAAGGGTGAGAGAATTTTCTTTTCTTCTGCAATTAAGGAGTATAAAACCCAAAAGATACTGTGTGCAATTGTCTCATTGCTACTGACATTGGATTCATGCTGTACTGGTCTACAGTGTAGCCACCTATAAGAAGGCCTAAGTTCGGTGAAAAACAACTTTGTCAGATATATTCTGGCATAAAAATTCTAAACTTCTATACATGTCAAAAAATCAAAGAGGGTTATCATTTTATTGGTGCTGGCTGTCTAATATTTTAAAGCACTTCCTATGCAAAATGTAAAGGTAGGTTGCAAGAGGGTAGTGGTATAGCCTGTACAAGTCATGGAAATAATTGTGCTGCATTTTACATTTGATAGCAATGAGCAACTAGATATCAGAATGATAGAAAGGTCTCCCAAACTGCTTCTTGCCATTAGAGAATTATATTCTGTATGATTTTTTGTCTTACCATCACAGTATCTTTAAAAAGTGGTTCATATCTTCCATAATGTTGCTTTCCCTTTCCTTATCCTCTCCTAAGTGAGGATTATATATAACCCTGCCTACTGCTATGTCCTAAGGATCATAACTTCTGCTGCTGTTTTACATCTTACATTTACATTAGAGAACAGAAAGTCACTCGGAGTCACTGCAACCAGGTCACCCAGTTGGGTTTGGAAGGACTCAGGGAAGCTGAAGGGAAATGCTTGGGCTTGGAGGGGTGCAGGTGGAGCAAGTGGAGCCTGTCCAAGCTCCTGTGCTGTCTGTCACCCTGGGGCAGTGAACACCATGACTCCAGTGCTGGTGGCAGTACTACAGAGATGAAGAAGAAGTAGGTGAGTCTAATTGGATGCTACCTATTTAAAGCTTCACATGAAGCACTTTCTTTTCACATTGAAAACAAGCACATGCTGAGCATGATATCTGTGGAGGAGTCTGATTTAACAGATAAATGCTTACAAACAGTTCAATATAAGACACAAGAGTAATGCTGTTATTACTCTGAAACATAGTGCAAACCCTAACCCTAAATGACTGCTTTGCAGAATGACATGCAAAGCCTCTCAAGTACACATCCAACCAACCTTGAAGGGAAGAAAATGTAATGAAATGGTGCCACTAGGGGTGGATGGGTGTGTGTCTGCATGCCACACAGGCCAGTGTGCTAGCACTCTGCATGGCACTTCAAGAACCCAGTTTGTTCAAGGCACTCTAAGAACGCCATTCCAGATAAAATGTTGCACCACATTGCAATGTGGATTTTTATTGTAGCAGCTTTCAGGAGCAGCAAAAGACACTGAGAGAATCTACAGTACAGTTAAAACTACTCAATATCTATTAGAGCACTTTATTAGAGCCTTCCTTAAAGGAATCTTCTGTTAAACATTTGAAATATAATGTATTGTCTTAGGTAAATACGTAATACGAATTGGGAGTTATTAATGCATCATCAAAAACCTATTCCAGCAAGAGTGATTACCTTATTAATTAGAACTAGGAATCCTGAAGATTCTGTTATTAATATGATTTTAATTTAGTTCCAATTCTAAACAAAAGTTTAATTGTAGTTGCACCTAATTCATCCAGAGAATGAAAGGGCCCATTTAACAAAGAGCATTCTGCCTTCATTAAATGATTACAAAGCAAACTAGGAATTGATGATATTTTACTGTATTGTTCCAAATCACAGGGGACTTGCATCAGATATGCTCCATAACATTTAAGGAAACCAATTCTGGAACCCCAGTAAATGAATCCATAAATTACACTTTAATATCTCAAAGTGCTGCCTTCCTCAGATGGAATTTGTCACTCCCAGGATCAATATGGAGAGTACAAGGTTAGACAAGCTTTATGGAGAGCAATTCATGAGATTGCATCATTATACATATCAGCATGTCACGTTGCCAATATACTCATATCCAAGTGAGCAGACATCTCATTCTTGGAGTGAGGTCTAGCTATAAAAATTTGCTACAGGTTACTCCTGTTTTTCAGAGGAAATAACAGAAATTAATTTTTTTTAGAAACTTGACAAATGCATGGAAAAAAGCCACACCCATAAAAATGATTGAAGCACTTAACACTGTAGATTGGCTGTTGTGGTCTCAGTGCAGAAAAATCAAAATGAACACCCCTATTTAGCACACACTTAGTGAATATCTCTCTCTGGAGAATTTGACTAGCAAAATTGCCCTCCAGTAATGTCCAGATAACATCAGCAAATGAACAGTTTATTTAAACCACACAGAGGGAAAGGATTTGTACCATCCCTTTGTTTTACTACACCAGCAGCAGGAGCAGAGTGCCGTGAGGGATTTATTCATGGGAATATCAGGTTTGTGATGGGCACTCTCTGGGGCTCACCTCAAGGCATTCTGTGTGGGTAATGCCACAGAAGCTTTGATGAGGACCCTGGGACCTGCTGCACTGACACTGAAAGTCAGAGAGCTGAGAGCAAGGGAGACCTATATAGAAGCATAAGATTAATCCTATGCTGCAGCTAGGAAGTGCCAGTACATATCCATGTGTCTGGCTCTGAAAAGGAAGAGCAGCATTTTATTTTCCCCCTAGAAGTAAAGGAAAGGAGAGAGTATCCAGGTATGGAGAGGGAAGATGAGAAAAATCCTTGTTTCCTCTATTATAATTTTGTAGGGGAATTCTCCCTGTCAGCAAGAGCCATGGTCCAGCAGTAGCCTGTGGCTGCTGGGAATCCTCTGCTTGCATTGCAAGCATTGGGGATTTTTACTGTGGGCTGGACATAGTCCATGTCCTCCAGGATTCCCTGCACATGGGTTGGGGGGTCCTGGTAGGAGGACACCAGCCTCACCCTGACAGTAAGAGGCAACTTTCTGCCTGCCATTTCTCACTTTAGAGGGTCTCACACTGAGGCCAGCCCATTTTCTCCTCCAACTCATGCTCCTGGATTATTTCTGCTTGTTTTGGTTGGAGTTATTTGCAAGCAATGGTTGAGTGCCTGCTTGCCTGAGGGCTCCCTGGCCAAGCTGAGGAGCAGGAGAGCTCCTCTGTAGGTTGTGGTCACTTATGGAGTGGAGCAGCTAGCTCCCTGCCCCATACACTGCAGCATCCTGCCACCACCCTGTGTTCCCTGCACTAACCCTCCTCCCTTGCTCCTCAAAGGGAGTGTGAATTAATGGGGCAGACAGCAACAGGCACCACTGGGCATCCCAGGAGATGAGCAAAAGCTGGCACTGTGCTCCTTCATGGTATAAGGGCTGAAAGTTTCTATTTGTCTGCATATACACCTGCAAAATTGTCAATCAGTGCTGGGTTTATTGCACAATAAGCCTTGAGAAAAGCTCACTGGTAGGTTCCCAGCAAGCAACTTTGTCTACACACTCTGCTTCTCACTCTCTGCTACTTGCTCAGTCCAGAAAACATGCTCCTCTTCGCTCCTCTTCATCAGCAGCTGGCATCCCTTACACAGGCCTCAGCTGCCTCTTGCTTGCTGAAAAATGGTGCAGCAGCTTTTCCTCCTTCTTTATTTTCTAGGCTACATTGCCAGGGAAGTGATGCTTACTTTACCTAGTGGATTAAATGGAGTGATCTTGAAGAATTCAGAGTAAAAACAGTGGCCTGGTTGCTCTCACTGTAGAAACAGCCTGGACACAGCTTTTAGCCACAGGCTGGTCCTGTCATGTGCTGCAGGCATTTATTTGTCACGTCATTGCTTCTCATCTGGCTCTGGAAATTGCATATAACTGACAGGAGAGGCAGGCTTTTTTGTCTTAAAAAAGGGAAAAAGACCTACAGAGTCCCTTGAGGTTTTCCAGCCTTTTTTAATGCTACCTGGACCCAGCATGAATCCAGTAATAAGAGAGAGCATTAATCCTGTGATCAGCACAATTCACCATAGTATTCTTCTGTTTATTTTTGGAAACTGGTACTTTATCACATGCACATCCTTTTTCCCTAAATCATAGAAAAATCTCTGCACATAAGAATCACATTTTAACTGTGAAAAGGTGCAAGCACACAAGGGGAAAAAGAAAAAGCAGCAAATTCCCTGCCTTGACAAAGTTAGCATACAAAAAAGTAACATTTCAAGTGGTTTATTTTCTGATTCTCCTCCCCCATTTTGCTGAAAGGAGATTTTCTCTGAGTTACTCAGCCAAATAATTGAAATAGTTAAAGCAACTCTCCTTTTACTCTCATAGTTGCAATCTACATGTGATTATGAAGGAAAATAAATCTGGGTTTTTTTCTGGGTCTGGATAGAAAAGAAACCGTTGATCAATATTAAAGTTTCCAGAAAAAAAAGTTTCACAGATTTAAGGAACACAAAACTTACAGTGTGGATAGCATTTTGTATGTTGCAGACAGCAGTTCTCAGCCACCCAAAAAATATGAATCCAGAATAGCACAAAACATGGGCTGCAACGGAGCAGATTGGCCTGGAGAAGCTATTCTGGGGACTGTGAAGTATGCACACTCAAACCTGGGAGCAGGCAAGACCTCTGAAAGCCAGCCTCTGGGAGACTAAATTTGGATACACAAAATTAGAGACCATTTTTGAAAATGTAAGACTGGGTGGAAAATTTTGTGCTGTACATAAGCAACATGCCATTTTCACAGTCTTATAACAACCCATTCCTAAGCCCGTGTTTATTCAAATACCAAGTTTGGTCTGGATGAAGTTATTTGACTAGTCAGAGTTCACAAAGTAAGGCAAACATAAAATCCAAACACATATAGTTGCAGAATTATAGCCTGGTATGTGGAAAAACAGTCACCTTTTGCTAGGCAAGCTCAAAAAGAGCTTCACCAAGAAATGCTTCTTGAAGCAGTCACAGAGAAACAGCCATTACATCTGCTTAGCTGGAGCACCACAGTTTTTCCTTTGGGAACTCTGAGCTGCATGGGCCATGGTGGCTTTCCTCCTCCTGGAACATCAGCCTCTGAGATGCAGCTGCAGGGAGGCACCAGGGGATGCAGGGTGGCTTGGCCCAGTCAGCAGGGAATGTTTGAGCCACCCCATGGGTTGGTCCCTGGCACCTCTGGGAGCCAGAACCATGTCCCATGTAGGCATGTCTGTCCTTCCCTCACAGACAGACGTGTCCTGACTCACACACATGAAATATTTTGGAGACATGAATTGACTCCTAACTGTGAGCAAGTGACTGAGCTGATTACTAAGACATTCTTCTACTGTGATTATATGATACATTGTACATGGACCTGTGACAACCCACTCTCCTTTGCTGTTATCCAGCACCAGTTTCAGTTACTGACTTCCTTAATAACATGCTTCCTTTTTTAATTTCTTGTATCTCTCTTACTTTGGTTCCAGGTAGTAGGAACAATGTTGTATTCTCCATTTACATTTAATTTGCCTGTACTTCCCCCCTGCATAGTTTGTACAAAACCAATCTGTCAATTTCTCCCTCAGAGAGTTAACACTCAGGCTGTCTTCAATTTCTTTTGACCCCTACTATAAAATTCATTTTGATGAATTATTTATCTCTGGATCTCCCCAAAGAATGATCATTTGTATCTTCTATAGTTTCTGCCTGACACTGGCTACTACTGAATTACATCAGCTGGACAGCAGCTGTCAGTAACCAAACCATGTTCCTCCTCCACCCTGGCTTTTTGCATCACCCAAAGTACACACACCAGCCTGCTCCTAGAGCAGGTTGCTTTATAAGCCTGGTCCTTGCACATTTTGAAGGCTAAAGTCAAGCTGATTTTTTTCCTATTAACCTTGGTTATGAAAGGCAGTAAAAAAGAAAAAAAAAAAAAAGGTAGATATTAAGTGAACAAATAATGCAAAAACCAAAATCTATTCTAGTCTTGGACCAGAATTTAGTTGCACCTGGCTATGCTCATTGTCAAGTAGAAATACCTTTATTCTCCTAAACTGATTTAATCTACACAGTATCTTTGGGAAGCAAATGTACCTGCAAGCTCCCTAAGCCCTTCTTGAAAAATAAAGCAAACCCTTGGGTGTGAATATTGACTTATTCAGCAGTGGGCCTTGGTTGTCATCTCCTCTGTCATTCATGCAGCCAGACCATAATATTGTCATGTTTTCCTGTCACCACACAAAGGGAATTCTTTTGGGTTTAAGGTCCTTATTGTGACATCTCAGAGCAATTAGAAGCTTTACAGAAGCCCTTTGAACATGATTTATGTATATTAAGCTAAACAGACAATAAAATCTTAGTAGAATTTGAGTTTTAGTCAGATTAAACCTCTCTGTACAGAAAATCCAAATATAAATGTGCTTCATTTGTTTAACTGATCTTTTTTCCAGCAAATTTTCGGTGTGTCTGAAAATGAAAGCTCCATGTGAAATTTTTGCAGAGTTTTTAGTTTCATGTTTAAACTGACTTCCTCTGACTTCTTTCACTTTTAATCTGTTTTCATCTTTCACTTTTAATCTGTTTTCTTCATTCTCCAGGTTCCTGTGGCAAAAAAAAAAAAAAATTCATTCCTTTTCAGCAAGTGCTGAAAATCCTGCTTTGATAATATTTTAAAAAATCCTGCTTTTGATAATATTTCAAAATAAATTTTCAACATGTACTTGAAAAAAAATTTTTTCCCAACTTTAATTCAGTCATCCATAATACTGTCTTGTGCTTGCATTCACTACATTCTCTTAGCTTGTCCAAGAAACTTTGTATTGAAGGAAGAAGCAGAAAAAGTCCCCAAGCAGAAGCCTTTCTTTGCAAGAAAACTCAATTCCTAGTTCACTGTTAAACAGTATGAAAAGGACAGGCAGTGAACACCTACACTGAAGCTTCCTCCTGGTCATCAATGCATCTTTGCTTTTTTTGGAGAAATCCCTACATTTGGGATGAACATAGTACAGCATAGACAGCAGTAAGGGTCAATACCATCTAAACACAGCAAGCCTTCAAATCTTGTCTTAAACTCATTTGTGAATCCTACCCAAGCCTGAAACTTGGCACAGCCAACCCACCTCACCAGCTGCAACCCTTTCACAAGTGACATAGGAGTGGGAATTGGCAGAGGCAGGGGCCAGCCCATATGTGGCTTTCTCATGACCCATGATAAGAGCATGCAGGGCAAAGTTCAGCCTCATTATCAGCTCCTCACAGGCACTAAACTCAGTCCAGCACCCTTAAATATTTCCTGCTTTCCATGGCTGCTTTCTTCCTATCATCCTCCTTCCCTGTGTCTTTTTAGAGTAGAAGGGTGTACCTGAGCCCTCAGCATAAGACATTTCAATGCAAGATAGCCAGCTATGGCTCAGCAAGTCCCTTCACTTCTGACTTGGTGTCTCTCCATGAAGCAACTCTCAATTAGATGTGTAGAGAAACATGATTTTTAGGTCAAATCATATTATTTCATATCATCTGGTAGCACTGAAGACTCTAAATGCTCTGAAAACTTTGGCACTATTGCTACATGCCCTGCAAATTCAGTAGTCTTGGAGTTAAACCTGCTTTCTTTTTGTAATCTGTTCCTTTTAAGTTCATAGGAATTGTTCTCTGGATTTAGCGTTGACAACATTCTTCTTTCTGAAACTAGAAACATACTTCAGTAAAAGTTAGAAAATGTAACTTGTAATAACAATTCTAGGAGAGAGCATTTGAGGAAAAACACCAGTTGAAGTCATGAGACTTGGCAATATAAGTTTTTGTTCTGGTGTAATGGCAACACCTTAATGTACCAACATAGATTAGAGCCAACTGCATCACATCTGAAACATATCTCTGAAAAATGAATGCTGAATATGATTATTTTTTCCTTACAGTCACATAATTTCTAATGTTTTCCTAAAAGTTCCAGCTGCTCAGATTACATATACTCATGAGAATCATGAGGTTTCATTTCTCACAATAAGGCAATGGAAATCTAATAGAGCAAAGCCAAGTAGATACATACCAGCCAAGAGAAATTTTATTGTGACTTGCATCTCATCATCTGTGCACAGCACAAGGAAGGAGAGGCAGGGGAGCAGCCAAATAACTGAAGAATGGCCAGAATGGAGCTGCTGGCATGACACAGAGAAGGAAAATCCTGGCTTGCTCTGGGTGAAGTACAGCAGTGGGCAGGGAGGGGTGTTTTTCATACTGTGCATATCCCTGGTGGGACTGCCAGCAGGATGCCAGCCACAGCTCTAAGAAAGCTGAACTGAAGCTAGAACAGGTGCAGACATCTAGTAAGACAAGCATGGGGAGTTAGTTTCACTGATGAGACAAATATAGCTTAATAGCACTAGCCTAGCAAAGGAAAGGCTGAGGGGGATACAATTACACTTTATAAATATATGTCCAAATACCACCATGGCAGAAGGATCATCCAAGCCATAAGACAATGTTGGCACAAGAACAAATAGCATGAAAAAAAAAAATCATCAACTATTTTAAGCTAAAAGCACATTTCTAACCATCAGAGAAACAGTGTTTTATAGCAGTCTTTCAACAGAAGCACTAGGTGCTAGTAAGCTAACTACTTTTGTCATAAACAGTACATTTAGATCAAGGATTTTATGAAATTATATCTACTGTGACAGTGGATGCCCTTTAGGCCCTATGCTCCCAGAAAAGTTCTGCTTATCTTGGTTGAAAGATAGAAAAGAAATATACAAATGTAAAACTCTGAAAGCTGAGATCATTGAGGGAGATGAAATAGTACTCCACAGGTAACTTCTATTTTTAATCTCCTGAGTTTACGTGCTTGTACCTCTTTTTTTTTATTCTTAGGGCACTCATGGCTCAAGCAGGTGATTGTGTTTTGATATCAAAGTCCAATGCAATAGGAGTTGGATGAAATCACCAAGAGGAAGAAAAGTGATCCCTTGTTTATTACTTATGTACTTTTTTTGCAACCACCATGTCCCCTGTCTCTCCAACCTGCCCACCTATAGACAGGGTAGCTCACAAGGATTTCCTCAGCTTTGTCCAAAAGGGGAATTTGTCTGCCCAGCAGACACCTCACAGACCCACCTCAGCCAAAATCCACCTCAGCAGACACAGATCCACCTCAGCCAAGGGAAAACCAAAACACTGGGAACAAAGAGTCCTATACTGATCCTCTGCTTCAGCTGAGATGGACTGTGTGCCCAACACCTTCCTGGCTAGAATATTCCAGGCCCCTGTTATGCCATAATTTCATCAGAGGAGAAAAAAAAACCCAATTTGTATCTCCTCAAAGGCCCATAGTAGCCAGTTTTTTCTGTTTCTAACCTTGCCCACCCCAGAACTAGAGGATTTTTTTGGCAATCAGATCAAGTGTCTTCTACCAGGTGAGGAAAGGCTCCTGCTTTGCGTCCTTCAAAGGTAGAGGCACACTTGCCTTCAGCTTCTTTTCACACAGAGTTTATTCAGGGACTCTAACAAGGCTGCCAGCACCACTGCTCCCACACAATAGACCAGCAATAACTGCATGGGTAAGTATTCTGCTAATGGTATTCTGCTATTCTCCTGTAACTACAGGAGTTACAGTTTTCACCTTTGGAGCGAAAACCTGTAACTCCTGCAGTCACTGGCCATAAAGATAATTTGTCTGAGTCACTATGAGGAAGGAGGGAAATTGGGGTGCAAGGTATTTGCTTTGAGATGGCATCAGTGTACTTTTCTGTCAGCTCTGCTGGCATGGATTTGCTGCAGGCAATTCTCATTCAACAGATGAGGAGCGCTGGCAGGAGGCACCTCCTGATTATAAATCGTTTAGTCAATCAAAATATAGCAAATATAGCTCCTGAGCTACGTAAAGATCTTATTTCTTCTCAGGAGCTTTATATGGACAAAACATGGGAATGCTGTAGCAGGAGGAGGGAAAAAGCTTTATTTAAAAGTGTCAAAAATGAAAGCTTCAGGATCTTGCTGTGGTGTAACTTAAAGTAACTTAGGTACTTGTCAAAGCTAATTAAGACAGGCCATCTGCAAATGCTTGTGATTTGAAACATTCCCCCTGTGCCAATGGAACAGTGTGTTACAGCTTCCTCACATCCCACCCTGACAGGTGCTAAGCTGCTCTGCCTGATGCTATCAGTCTCAGGGTAGGGAGAACTTCCCTCCTCCTGCTGCAGCATGAGAGCACTCACCTAAGCATCACACTTCAGCTCTGCTGCTCACCCAAGGAGAGGGAAAATGTCCCTGCCTCCACACACTGTTAGGGACAGGAGCACCCCACAGGGAGCAGGGCCAGGGCCACCTCTTTACAGCTGCACAGCTGGCCCCACACCAGTGGGCTGCAGCACCCTGCTGGGTACTCTATAGCAGCAACTTCGCCTCGGAAGCACCAGACGAGCTGTTCACTGCCTTTGGCAAGGAATTTGCACTCAGAGATGTAGGCAGTGATGGGCTAGCTCAGGAGGAATGAGACCTGCTCACTCCCACCCCAACAGGGCACAGAGATGGGTGCTGGCAGGACTGGCAGGTGTCTGTGGAGGGGCAGGTCCAGTGGGAAAGAACAGCTCACAGGAGTGAAACCCAGGCAAGGAGAGTGCGGTCTCATGTGCAGTGGGCACGGCCCTTGAGACACAAATGTTTTGTTTCTCCTTAGCAACGCTGCTCAGCGGTTTTGTCCCTCAAGTGTTCTTCGTACCTGGAGGAAGCCAGAAGTGCTGGAGGAGCGCCAGCCTCCCAGGGTACCAACAGCAAAGCCATCTGTGAGCAGCACAGACAGGGCCATCAGGCGAGGGCTGTCCTGGGCAAAGCGCTCTCTGCACACACCTTCAGAAAAACCTCTCAAATCTTAAAGGCCATCTTATAAGTGTCACAGTTGGATGAGACAAGTACTAGGATGTTTAGAAACCCATTTTTAATTCCAGCTGTGGACTTAACAAACTCAGGATTTCTTTCTCAGCTGAAGTTTACAAACCCAAGTTAAGCACATGGACTCAGGCTTTAACCACAAAGGAATTATTTCAGTTGCCAAGCAGGATAAGCTACAAAACAGCTCTCTAATTGATGAAGGTCTGCTTCAGAAAATGTGACAGGACCACCCGTCATGGGGTGACACCTGACTGCTGCTCAGTGAGCACCCTCTGCCTCCAGCAGGAAAGCTGAGGTTCACTGTGTGCACCCCCATGGTGAAATGAGTACAGCAGTGAGAAATGGCTTTGATGTGTGTGTGATGCAAAAATGGCTTACACTGAAACTTCAAAGAGGCAAAGGGAAAACAAAGCTACATCTCTTTTTTTTTTTTTTGGTAAAGCACTACAAAGAATGCCTGCAGAATTTTTGGGTTTGTTTTTCAAAGAGTCATATATGCGCACACACGTGCATACCTATACATCTACTTTGTATACACACACACATTCCTTAATTTTGGGTCCTGTTTATCCATCAGGAGCTGATATTAAAGTAGATGTCTATACCTAGATGGTTTGAGGAAAGCATATTTGCAGTGTCTGCAAGAACCCACAGTTAGGGGAAAAATAATTAAATGTGGAATTTTAACTGCTGTATTGAAGCTGAAATAAAAATATTATTATTATTATTATGTCTTTATTCAGACCACTTTTATTAAGTTAAAGAGATAGTCTTAAATTAATCAGTATCATACTTGAAGCCTGCTCAAAAGTCTTTATAAAACAATTGTTAATTGCTTTTCTGCTTCATGGACATTTCTCGCCCATCCTCTGTTCAATCACGGTTTAACAGTTCACAGCAATGTTTTGCATTTAGTCTTAAATGGATTTTGGGTGCTGCAATGTCGGGTCAGATGGTCCCATCTCTGAATGAGAACCTTTGGATTTCCCAGTGCCCATGTTAGTGATAAAATAATATTTCACTGTTCACAACTGCTCCAGACAATATCTTTAGGTACCTAAGGTATGCATAGCTATATGCAGCTTGCAGATATCCAAACCAAAGTAAAGAAAAGTCTGTGAAACTGAGGAAACAGTTCCCACTCTGTTAGCAGGAACACTGTATTGCCACTTCCCACAGTGTTATGCAGTTTGCAGTCTAAGAATTTCTCAACAAAACCTTCCCTAGCTCCATCTCTATCCCTGATATTCTCAAAAAAGATGCCATGACCTTCCACTGTAGTCTCATTTTTCCCCCCTCAAAGTGATGGACACAGCCACTTCATTCTGCAGCACCTGGCATTTCCACCAAACTTCACGCAGAAATTAAACAACAAGATTAACAGCTGGTGTGGATCCCGCAGCTGGAGGTGAACGTGCTTTCCCTGTCTTAGGAGTTTGGTACTGAGCTAGACTTTCTGTTTATTGTTGGGAAAAAGCTAAAGAACCATTGCTTTTGCAGTTATTCCCTGTCCCAATGTGTTTGATAGTTGGCAGAGATCCGAGACTCACCACAGCCAGAGGCTGGAAAGCACTTCTTAAAAACAAACAAATGAACAAGCAAGCAAACAGCAGACAAAACCAAAGAGGGAAAATGACGCAGAGAAACCCCAGTTCCAGGAGTGGCAGATTTTTGCAAAGGAACAGAAACCAGTTCTACCAATGCCTCTTTCACTCTGATAAAGCATATCTGATGGCTGAGAGATGTCTAGTACCATGCACTTGAGAAAAAGACAAGGAATCTTCTTCCTCTCAGGAATAAAATATAAAACATAAGATTATGCTGGCAGCATAACAGCACTATAAATCACATTTCAAAAAGAAATGTATGTTTATATAAAGTTCTAGCTACAGAAAATATTCTTTAATGCTATCCTTTCATTATTAGCATAGTTTAAATGACACACTTTCAAAATAATGTTTTTCCACTGAATTAATAGTCTATCAATTGTTTAAGACACTGAGAAGTATTTAAGATTTCCCCATTCTCAACCTGATACTGCTGAAATTCTTAAATCTCCATGGAACCCCAAAAGGATCATGCTTACCCAAAACCTCCATGGAACCAGAAGGATCATGCTTACCCTTACAAATAGGTCTCGCCCTATTTGTCTTACCAGTAGTGCCTTTTTTCCCTCTCCATACCAACTCCTGACCACAGGGCAGCCCTATACAGACACATTCCATAGTACCTTTTTCTTTTCTTAAGTCTTGAGCAAGAGTAAAATTCCTGCTGGATCCTTCAATAAGCAGATCTTTAAAAACTGGGACAAGATGGCATTTTGAAGAGAAGCAACAGCATCTGTAAGTGAACAAGACAGTACCTGATGATCATTAAACTTCTTGCATTCTTTACTGAGTTTTCTGTAAAAACAGGAGATGCACAGCTGATATCCGAAGGTAGACAGATTTTTCACAAAAGGAAGCACTGTGGAGATAACAGCAACTACAGACTGTCATTCAGGGTGGGCTTCCAAGGGTTGCATTTTAGGGAGGGATCTGAGCTCTTAAAGACTAGGAAGGAAGTGCTTGCAGAAGGCAACACAAATTCTTCACCAGCTCCTGGGAGTCTCAGAGAATAGCACAGGCCAAAAGCCAACTTCCAGACAACTGAAATGAAGTGAGAAGGCCCTGACCCTTCTTCAAATGAGAAAACAAAGGTGAGAAAATAGTGCAAAAGTTGGCAAGAGGATTAGAGAGCTGGAGTGAGTTAGTTAAACTTCTTTCAATAAAATAGTTTAAGTAACTAAAACCAAAAAAAGGCCTTTGTCCTCAGAACACAATCACAAACAAATAGGCCACAAATATGTAATTTTTGGCTCACTGCTCTTTGGAGCTGTAAACTGTATCTATCTATACTTAATATTGATGGGGTTTGTGCTCTAAAATCTCCCAACTATGCTGAATAGGAAACAATAAAAAAGTCCAATTAAAATCCCTTGATTTCAGCCTGGGCTCACCCAAACCAGAAAGCTTTTCAGAGAAACTGCTCTGGGTGCAGGTGCACATGGACATCACCAAGTAGAGAATGTCACCAATCACCTACGAGGCAGCTCTGCACTAAAGGGTGAAATTCCTCTGGATGTATTCATGAACAGAACTTAGCTCAGTCTAGCCTGTTTAGTATGTTCTCATTATCCTGGGACTTCACAGAGTCTGACAAGCTCTGAAAATTCAGTCTGACACAAACATTAGTGCAGAAATCTGGGTCTTTTAAAAGCAAATTTAAGAAAAAGAATACACACTGTAGCGGTCTCAATCAAGTATTTCTTATAAAATCAGACCTACTGTTATTTTAAAAAAATCTGTCAAAAACAGTTAGAACAGCCATATCCACAAAATTCCTGCCAAAGATCTTTTCTCTGTAGGGGGCAAATAAAAATACAAAACATATTACTTTCTAAGTCCTAAGAAGAACTTTAGAAACCACAGGGCAAAAGCAGCCTTTGGGCAATATTCAAGGCTGTCAAGACACATAAAGCAGTAGAAGAGTCATCCTCCAGCAGTTGTTGATTGCTATATACAGATACCAGCAAGAAAGCTCGGGGACAAAGGCACTGCTGCCGCTGACTGAGCAGGCTAGGAGAAGGCCCTTCCACATTTAAGAAATGTCAGCATTCCAAGGGCTTTCTTTACTACAAAAACCCCCAAAGTACAGTGGACTACAAAAAACCCCAAAGTACAGTGGACAGAATCAAAGTAGGACATAAAATTTTATTCTGAAATGATCTCTGGCCACAACAATAAAATGTAACAAATATTCACTAGAACAGTCTTAACTCCTGTCATCAGCTGTACAATACATACAGTATCATAAAACTGGCCACTAGGATTAAAACCCACTACAACATCTTTAATGTTAAGTGGCAACAGCAGCATCTCACAGAAAATTATACATAAATATATACACAGTCCACATTCAATCATTTTTCACGTTTTCAGTACACACAGTTGCAGCATATTACAGTCACGTGTCTAAGTCATTGCCCAATAAAAACCCAAGCTACTGCTTAGACGCAATTGTAGCAGTTGAACTGAATAATTACAATTTGTAGCAGAGATGTACAAGCCCCTAGAAACAATAATTCACAAATGTTATTTTATTCAAATGCTACCATAGTATTACACTGGGCAATATTCTAATCTTTGCAGACTGTAAAAAGAGTTCTTTCTGCATTATCACAAATATTACTGATGGAAAAAAAATTAACAAATGGAGAGCATTAAATAATGCACACCCCTTGCTTAAAGATTTTAATATTGCCCGATGCTACTTATGTCTTTTAAGTGTTTTCAACATTCCCATGAAGTCATTTGTAACTCCAAACCACCCACCAAGTTAAAAGTGGCTTAAGTGCCTTGCACCCAAATTGTAAAAATCCCTGGTCACTTTTATAAGAGCCAGGCACATATAAAAGGAATGCACTTTGGTTCATACCAAATGCCCTGGGATTAAATCACACTATAAAACTAAAGAGTTTGAGGTAAATTTTTACAAATACAGTTGATTTCTGTCTAGTGTCACTATAACAAAAAATTATTTTAAAAAAATCAATTTGATGTTAAAGTACAACCAATGACGAAGGGCCATCTTTAACCCCTTAATGAGACGGTACTACAAGAACAGAGTGTCCTCTCCACCCTAGCAGTGTGATTGCCTTATTGTTTCTATTAAGGCCTCGATCATCTACAGGATGTTTTAAGACAGGTATAGCACTTAAAAATAGATTTCATCCCTACTAAGCAGTATTCCAAGGGTTAAAGAGGCCAAGATGCATTTATAACAAAAGGCACATTGTTAACACCAAGGGCACAATCCATCCTCTATCCTTAATCTACACATCTTGCATCACTCTCTTGTTCCAACATTTAAGTGGTAATGAACACACCAGTGGTGCAAGAAACTGAGCCAAGTGAGACTGCAACCAAAGACAACACTGCGCTGTTACTAAATCTGAAAATAGCTCAGACGTCCCCAGACAATGGTAACATGTGAGACTAAGCACTGTTTCCAAGCCAACTTCTTTCAGCCTAATTATCAGAGCCCTTAGAATAAAATCACATCAAAGCAAGAGGCAACATCCTTCCCCCCTCCCCCCCCTTTTTTTACAGGTATAAATAAGCTACAATAAAATGCAGCTACATCACTTAAAAACCTTGAAGTAGCTGCTCCTTTAGTATAGAGGAAGTTCCACTGTATCTGGGTTAAAAAAATAGCTCTTCACACTATAGTTTGGCCTTTAAGTTTCCGGTAGCATTTATGAAGAAGGTGGATCATAAATGCATTATTGGCATTAAGAACTGGTTACATGAAAAAAAAAATTAGTGGTTGTAGCCCATTAATGACCCATGAACATCACAAATGTTTTCACCTTTAAGTTGCCACAAAAGGCAGGAACATGTATCAATGTCTGCTTTAAAAAATATCATGGGAGATGATTCTTCTTTCACCCTTATCATCAGCATCCCTATTTCGCGACTTTTGCCGGAAGAGTTAAGGTAGAAAGGAGTGGTAAAGCCAAGCAGGTGGTGGAGGAAGTAAAGATTCCCTGTTACTGTAGAAAAATACATAGAATTGTATTCCCAAAGTCATGAGAGTTAGTTAATTCTACATTAAAATTAATATATCTCTTTTCCAGACTTAGAATTTACTGAACATAATTTACTGGATATTAATATTCTAAACCCCACTTTTCTTAGAAGTATTATATTTCATTTTTAACATGATTTCACACATGTTTACATATTGCACTTATATATATGGTATAAAGTTGTGAACAGTTAACACGAAATAATTTAATTTGACTAGAGGCAAGAAATTATCTTTTTATTTTAAAAAGAAAGAAAAATGGTTGATTGACAGTCTAATTTTTACATTTATCAATCAACAAATAACATCCTCTACTCAGAAATTATTTTGGAGCTTCTTTAGGTGTTGACTTTTTGGCAAGAAGTTCAGCGATATGTTTCCTGAGAATTCTGTCATCTTTTTCTTTATATCCCTCCCCCAGTCTTACATTAAATTAAAAAATAAAACAAACCAACAAAGAAAAATTAAGCTGTAAGTGGTAAATTAACCAATATGAAGGAGAACTTAACCGGAAACTTTCTTGGCCTCTCAGGGGACCATGCTTTAAGTAATTTTCATAATTTGTACAAGTAACTCAGTAAAATCTGTGCATATAAATGTTGTTTGTAAGTAAAGTTACTGAGGTTTAATGCAATCCATTCTAGTATGTCTTATTCTAACATCCATAAACACTTAAGGATTTTTCTACTTAGTTTAAAATTCCCTTTTCGTATGTTTTATACATCCAATGTAGACCACAGCCATTGTATGAATCAAAATACTGATCTCAGATTTAAACTGTTCCTGTTGAAAACATGCTACAACATGTGAATACCTCTCGTAGGTCTAGATACTATTCTTTAGTAGACCGTCTTTCTTCCATGAATGCAGTTAAAAGTAAAAAAGAAAAACCAAGTATTAGCACACACACATGTGAACAAATCTACACGTATCTCTAACTGTTCTTTCAAAGTCCATTTTCATCAACAAATGCCAAAGATTAAATCAAATCCCAAGTGCTTAGCTTTCCTTTGCTAATTTTCCCTTATTAGAAAATATCTAGGATGGTGTCTTCCAAATGAAAACCTTTCCACTGAGGATCTTTCCTTCTACAGTGAAGCTGTCTAAGGTGAAGTACTCCTCGACAGGAAGCAATGTAGTAACATCATGTTTGCCCCTACATGCAGATTTGATCTGAAGTGTAAATGTACCACAGAAGTCACAGTCACTCAAACATTGTCAGAGGAAATAAAAGCAACCTTGAAATCCATGTAGTTTAACAGTCTGGAAGTTACAGTATAAAACTGACAGAATGAGCACTTCTGTCTATGTGATTTTGGGAGATCAAGCTGCACATTAGAAAAAAACAGAAGAGAAGAGATGGGGAAAAAAAAAACAAAAAAGAAAAAAGGAGAACCTGTGTGAATGCTCAACGTTACAAACCTGAAATGAAATTCAGAACAATTTTGCTTTACCAACTAATCAGCCACTTTCAAATTCAGAGAAACAGACATATTGCCATTTTCATGCTTTCCAAGACCCCCCGTTCCTCTCACTCTACCACGTGGCATGCAAAGTAAGTCATTTTAGCCCCGGTGTTATTTTTTGCATTATGTTTAAATGATCATTTTAACCAAAGCCCATAACTTTAAATTGAGAAAGTATTCCATAGGAGGTGACAGTATTTCTAGTGATACCATGACTTTCTCTGGGCTACCACATAAAAAATGACAAGAGAACATGCTATGGCTCCACTTTAAACTACAAGTTTACAAGTGCTTAACTGTATTCTTTGAGTATTCTCCCTGGAGTCCAGTCAGTCATAGATGTGAGTGTGCACAGAATCCAGACCAAACCCATAAAATCCAAAGCTAGTCTTTCAAATTTACCCCAGGTTAAAACTAATATGAACCATGGAAGAGAAAGGTTAATACCTTTGATACCACGCTGCAATGCATGACAGTCATGTTGTAACCAGTGGCCTGCCACTGATGTTTATTACTGTGTCACACTAGTTACAGTAAGGCTAATTGTACTGTAGAAGACAAACATTTTAAAAAATAAGTATAAAAACTTAAAGCATTGTCCCCGTATTTTTATAAAAACAAAATTAACATTTAAAATTACATTTAAAATGAGTGCTGAAAGATACAAATGAATAGATTTATTGAGCAAATAAAAATGCATAACTGAGCTAATTTTTCATACAAATAAGGCTCAGCCACATTGTATCTCTCATATTAACAGCATTGGGTTTTTCAAACTCAGCTAACGAGTTTTGGCAACACTGTTCTTTGCTGAATATTCCCATTGGCATCTGTCATCTGTGCCAAATTAGTCCTCAGTTTTGAAGCTGAGCTTGAAGTCGGAGGTAACTTGGAAATTGAAGTTATAGCACCAGTACTCTCTGAAATTCTCTTTGCTGAGGCCTTTTCCCCAGTTGGAGGTTTTGGCAACCGTCTCCTTAACCAGGGATGCCGCAAAGCCTGGCTGGGTGTCAAACGGGCTGCAGGATCCCATTCTAAACACTGTTTTAAGAAGTCAAGGAAGAGGGGATCATCACACCCCTTTAATGCGTTACCCCACTCTCTGCTCTCTGGTGGGCCACGCAGTTTTCCCCTCCGAGAGCGTCCACCATTAAGTACTACAGAGCCATCAGATAAGGTTGTGATGCTGCAATAGCGGGGATACCCCTTAGAGCTCACAAAGTTTTTCGCTCGCTTGGATGACTCTAAGAGTTTTGGAGCAGGCATGCCCAATAGTTCAATCATACAAGCCAGCTGATCTCCTTCATCTTCTCCAGGTAAAAGCGGATAACCGGTCAGAAGCTCTGCTAGGATACAGCCCAAGCTCCACATATCTATGGGCATCCCATAACGAGCACCGAGGATGACTTCGGGTGCACGATAAAACCGTGACTGAATGTAAGTGTAGACACGCTGATGCTCGTAACAGCTTGAGCCAAAATCAATCACTTTAATACCACTTCTACCCTGTTGTTTCAACAGAATGTTCTCAGGTTTAAGGTCACAGTGAATGATTCTGTTTTTGTGCAAAGCATCCAAGCACTGTAAAATTGAGTGGGCAAACTTCCGAACCAAAGGCAGGCTAAAGCCCTGAAACTTGTTTTTCTTTATTAATTCATACAGGTTCATGCTCAGCAACTCAAATGTCATGCAGATATGGCTGCGGAATGTGAAGTTTTCCAACATGTGAATAACATTCATGTTGTTATCCTTATCTTGCTTCCGAAGGTGTTCCAGGATCTTAATTTCTTCCGCAGCTTGGCGGTGGAAACGTTTTTCATTTCTTACCATTTTTAGTGCCACGTGCTGATGCATCTTGTGATCGTAGGCCTTCACCACCTGCCCAAAGCTTCCTTTCCCTATAACTTTCAGGACTTCATACCTGTATGCAATATGATCATGGGGTACTTGAATGTAAGACCCTTGCTCATCATCATACCCACAGTTGTTTGAACCACCAACAACACCTTGCCGCTTCTTTGCATTTGGACCCAAGAAGTATATTTCAGGGTAGCTAAAAATCTCATGATGTTCAAAAGCTGTTAATTTTTGCATGTATTGCTTCATTGCTTGCTCTGGTGTGATAACAGAGGTTTTCACCTTCCCTGTTCCATCTGTAGATTTTAAAGAGCTGGAGCTCCCTTGTCGCCTGTGGGCACTCTCTGTCTGTCTGTCCTGAACCACTGGCAATCCAGATTTGCCTAGCGTTGTAAGTCCATTTGGCTGCGTTGTCAGAACCGTTCTCTTGTTACTATTATCTTCAAAGAGCTGCTGAACCTGGATTTGTCCATGGCTACCAACATGTAGGTGCTCATTCATTGTGTGCTTACTGCCTCCAACCTAAAATTGAAAATAAATACATACCCAGTTAACAAGAAAGACATGAACTCCATGCTTCAACATTCACTCTGCAACCCTACATTCTGCCTAAATCACCTCAACATGAAGTGTCTTCTTAGATGTCAATTGTTTACAGAGAATCTAAAAAATACAGCATGTATACTGCGATGCTGCTGGATGCTATTAAATTTCCTGATTCTTGTTTCTCAAATGCTATTTTCATGTCTCTCCAAAATGTCTGCAACAAGGCAATCACAAGCGTGCCACTATGAGAAGCTAACAATATTTCCAAGCAATCTTCAATGCAGCAGACCTGTAACATCAAGATGCATGCTTGACTTCATAATAGTAACAGTTTTATAGATGCTGAAGATAACATACACTGCCTGTAAGAACTTAAATGGCTTATGCTCTCATCACCTGTTCTCAGAAATGAAGATTTTAACTTCTTCCTAAATTTGTTGTATATCAAAGGTTACAGATACATTTTTAAGCAATAAGGAATGTGTTGTGATATGCACAAAGAGGAAAAGAACCCACACATTTCTGAAGTTCAAGAATGCAACTGAGACAGTCACAAGTCAGCAAAACATTCCAATCAATGAAGAATAAGCATATCCTTTAGCACTCTCCCAAACCAGCCTAATGATAACTTTTCACCAAAATGAGATTTGGGGCCTTACACAGACTTGAGTAGAGAGCAAATCTTTGCCTTGAGGAACATACAGTAACTTTATTTTATAGGAATGGAAAAAAAGCTTTAATAGATTTTAGAAAGTAGATTTGTTCTTGACAGTGTGTACATGGGAATAAACAGCAGCATTCAGCATTTTCAAGCAAATAAACAGCAAAGTACTGGAGTGTGAAAACAGGTATTGCTCCAAACCTGTTATTTTTAAGAAGAAACAAGAAATTTACAGGCATACCTGCCACTAAAATAGCTGTCCTTAAAATTCCTTATTTGCTCTCAAGTAGGGGATAATTAGTTTGTCTTCTGCCTGGTCTTACACAAATGTGGGAAGAATTCCCCTGCTCTCCAGCTGATTCACCAGTCTTAATATTTATGTCAAATTACTAACGAAAAGTTCACTGATACTGTCAGACAGATGATCAAGCCAGAGCTGAGAACACTTTTCATCTGAACTGTATTTTTTCTAGGCAGCTAAGGATAACACATCCCTTGTTCACTTAAGGTTGCTGAAATGAAATCAGAAAATGACAGTTGTGTGCTGTGATATGAGGCAATGAAATCTGTGCTGCAACAGCAAAGTGCTTCCTAATGAGAAAACCCAGACATGCAAGGCAGACTGGAGCATACTTTGTGCTTCTGTTAAGGCATCAGTCTGATACAGCAGAAGCATATTTTTGTAAATTCACTAACTTGTTCCCAAAGACTTGCCAGCTGGACACCAGCTTCACCTTTGGACAGTATATTGAAATTTGCAGCTCTGAAACTCATATAATGTAAGAAGAAGGGCTCTCAGGGACTGCTTCTGCCAAGTTGACTGCTCTTCTGATTCCATTTTGACTGATGTTCATTCATCATTGCAGTTTGACTGTGTATGTTTGTTTGCAGAGAAATTTAGGCTCACACTGTCAAATTTGATCAACCTCATAGAAAGCACTACCACACAATCACAACTCAGAGCAAAGATGTTTGTAACATTTAAGCACAATGAAGATATACAGGAAATTAACAAAAACTCCCTTCCTAGTTTGATGTCTCAAAAGCACCAGAAATTAAATCATTAAGAGAACTTCTCTTTTGCCTTCAGGCAATTCCTTCAGGTCAAGTTTGAGGCACACTGCAGTAGCAGTTTCCTGAAGGTTGCCCTGATCCTGTATATGAACAGCAGTTACTGCAGAGAAATAAAAAATTGCCCCAAGAGCTGCTAAATCACCTATTTCAGAAGAACCAGATCTAGTTAGTAAGATGTGTCATAGGTTCAGTGCTGGAGAGCTGCACAAGAAAGGCATAATGAAGCAGCAGAGTAAACATACAATTCCAAAGACTCAAGCTAGGAAACTCTAGGTACAAAAATTTATTCTCCAACACTAATTGAACAAAAGTAGAACATATCTAGACAAACTGGGAGTAGGCAATATGAATGTAGACAATGAAGAAGAAAGAATAACACTGCAAAAGTAATTTTTAAGAACTTTTTAACCCAAGTACTCATTACCACAGCTCAAATCTTGAATTTTTTCCCCTCAAGTCACCTGTTTTCACAGTTAACTATTTTCCACCCTTCCTAAGCACTGCTTGCTTCAATGTATGTACTGAGAAGTTCTTCAGGGCTTGGAAAAAAACCTATATATTTATTCTGTCTCAACAGGGACTAAAAAGTTATTTTTTCTAAAAAGTGTGTTTGTGAACACATTCTGAAGTGTAAACCATGTCGTTTCCTGCACCTTCAGGCAGATTCATGGTTTTTCAAGCAGCAGAATGAAATCACTAGCATTATTCCAACTTCAACCCAAATCCTAAGTAACTGGTTTTGCCAGTTTCAGTCAGCTGCTTGGGAATGGAAATGCAGATGCAGACAGTAGCACTGGTTTTCTGTGTAGAAAATTACCACATTATCACAGGCTCTATTCCAAAAGCTGCACAGGAGAAGAGAGCTCACTCTTCTTTCAGAAAAGCCTAACAAAAAGAGTTTTAGAGCTATCAGACACAACACAACCACAAAGTACATATCAAAAATGAACTTTCCTCATCTATTTCCAACCTGGATGAGGGCTGGATTTGCACCAGTCCTTTGCTCTGCTTATCTACTTCTGGCTACTTGGGTGTCTGAGATTGCTGTCAGGCTCAGGCTTGCACTGCTCACAAGCTTCTCGAGCAACACGGCAAGTTCCTGAACCACAACTAATGGGCTTGGCAAGCTACAAAAGACTACAGCCTTCTTAGTCCCGTACCAAACTCTTCTTAGTGCGCAAAAGGTCCATCAGCCTTTCAACCGAAACCGCATGTCTGAGAGGTTTGCAACACTTCCATTTTGCTTCTGCAGATGGACCCGTAAATTCCAGAACCAACAACCTACACAAGTGACCACCTGCATGCACTTATAAAGCTTACTGATTATATATTGTGTTGTTTGTGCTCAAACCCATCCACACCTTCTAAGATTTACATATTTTGGTAGCACATATAATCAAAAAGCTACTGTTGTAAGTCTAGAAAATATATTGAAATAACTGGTGAGCTTGAACCCATCTTCCTGAATCTTCTGACACCATCAATTACATAACAGCAAATATTACAACGTGGTGTTTCTTTTCTTTCTTAGTAGTTTCTCATAACTTCAAAATCACCATTAAGATCTTCTACTTTGTTATGTTCATTTTATGGAAGTTGATGACTATGCCAAAAACACTCACCTAATCTTTGAAGTAGATATACCAAGCAAAACAAAACTACACCCTAAACGATGATCAATAAATAAATAAAAAAGCAGCAAAACTTTAATTTGAGGGTGGTATTATTTGGGTTTCTTTTGCCTTCACAAATGGATTTAGGAACAGAAGTAGAACAGTAACTTACTAAGGCAACAGACCTGTAACAACAGGGAAGTAGCATAAAAATGAATCCAGCCTGCTAACAAGGTGGCAAACCCATTTACAATTCCTCTGCAGTACACTCACCCAATGCATTGATCTGCTTCAAGACCTTTTACAAGACTAATAGGACTGAACCCCACAGGAGCACGTACCTCTTCTCAACTTCATCCACCAAATACATCAAAATGTTATGTAATTGTATCATATTTCATCTTTGGAACAGTCACTTCTGTGATTATTAGCACCCTATAAAACTATCAAAGACAGACACATGATTCAGCTATATCTTATAATTTTATTTTGAGCAAAATCACAGAAAAAAGATTTTGCTGTCAATCAAAATCTAAAAAGGTTTGTAAAATTAATCTTAATAACAGAGCAATCATGATGGCCTGCTGAAACACTGCACAGGAATAAGATGTCATTATCTGCTATTACTCTGCACAGATGAGGACAAAGGGAGAAACAGTGTTCTAAAGTAGTAACTTAATTAAAGAATAATTGTTACACTATATACCCCTTTCTTCACAGCATTTCTGGGCATGCCAGTTTCAGCCCTACTGTGTCAAACACACAAGAGGCATATGGTATCAGGTGCAGCATGCTTCGCTGCCTATTTTGTTGACTACGAAACAAAAGCCTGAGCAAAGGTACAAAAGGCCTTTTTTTTTCCTCGATAAACTAATTAAAAAACATTCCTCTGTTCAGAACTAAAAATACTTGCTAATTATACTGGATTATCTCTAATGGTTTTATCATGAGTATAGGTTTTCTACACCAAAAAAGACTAAGCCTTTGTTGAGCTTGGGGCTCAACAAGAGTGGCAGAAGGAATACACCACTCAGATTTTTGCTGTTGTTGTATCTGGTCCACATAAGCTTATTTTTTGAAAAGTTAAACATAACTTCATATAGCAAATATTTTCACAGACTGAACTATGCCTCAAGAGTGATACTGATTCTTAATTTTTTAAAATTCTGTTAGGGGTGCAGTGAGTTTGAATACTTCTGGGACACCCTGCATTTATTACAGATGAAACTCAAAAGGACAGCCAATGTACACTAAAATGAACTCCTTGGGTTAGGTGAACTATACAAATATGACAGATGTGCCCAAAAGTACTGCAGTTCCTACAGCACCACAGTCCCAGCTGCTGGAACCCAAATTTCACAGCTGACCCCCCATAGCCCTTGAAAGTTAAGATGGCCTCATATTCCCCCCAGATACAAATTTTAAATAGAGGAAGAAACACCCAAAGAAAATGAGATGTAGTAAAATCCAGATCATGACTGCATAGTTATTTCCACTCAAATGTGACAGTATTTCTGTGGCAATTTAATAGATGAAAACACCACAATAAGAAGGTATTTGCTTTGGTTTTACCTGCTTTAAAGCAGATGACAATAGCAAAAATTAGCAGCATGTGACCTACCAGGTCTTTGCATTAACAGAGTCCAGGAATCTCTGTTCCATTATAATGTAAGTCAATTAAAAAAATCAAATTAAAAAAATCAAGACTAATACAATGACTGATGCAAAAGTATATGGTAAACATTCAACGCTGGTGGCAAAAGAAAATAGGCTTGCTGTACAGAAGTCTTAGAAAGGGCTTGAAGGAGGGAGGGCACTGAATCATGCATTGTAAATGGGTTGTTTTACAGTACTAGACAGGAGGATAAAAACATTAATACTGGTGTACTGCAAGAGAAACAGAAACAGTGCAGAATGCGGGAATACATGCCAAGCAAGAAAGAACAGAGACAGAGATGAGTCTGGAAGAGGGACTCACAGACAGGTTGGGATTTATACAAGCAGAGCAGCAGGCAAGCAAGATAATCTCTACTGCAGCATGTCAACTGGATGTTACAAGACCATAATGAAATAGGAGAGAGTGAATGGAAAAAGGTTCCAATCATCACAGCAAGAACTTAAGGCTTCCAAAGAGAAAGCACTGACTTTGGAAAGGAAAACGAAGAGGACAAGGGGTTGGAAACAAGTTCATGTTTTCCACCACAAGGCAAAGAAGACAGCCAGGGATGGAAGCATACACCAATAAGCCTAGGATGAAGGCACACTTAAAAAAAAATAAACAAAACCTTTCCCTAGTAGAACACACAACCCCGCCTGCTTAGCAACAAAGGCTGCTGTGCTTGCAAAGACTGCCACCAAAACCTCTGTCCCATTTTACAAAGCTTGTGTAAAACATCATCTTCTCCCCTTCCACCCATGCTATTTATAATCTATCAAACAATGAAATTTCACTTGACAGTAGGAGACCACAGTTTCAGCAGAGGCTGGATCACACAAGTAAGAAATATGACAGGTAGTTGACTTCTTCCCCGTCTGCATTAAAAGAAAAACCCTTCAGCCTAAACAAAACGTGACTTCTACCTCAGTTTCTCTCCCAATTAGCATACATACATACTATGCACACTTATATACAAACACCAGCAGTTCACCCACTTAAGCACACCATACGTTCTGAAAGTTTGAAGCACAAACAGAAATCTTCTGGTTTTAGCTATTACAGATACAACAGAGATGAAAACAGCCTAAGCAAATGGACACTAGAAGGAAAATAATTTAACAAAAGTGAAAAGACCCATTTTAAACAGGCCTGATTGGAGGAAGTGGTGGGACGCAAAACCAATGGTTTCAATCTGTCAGTGTCAGCTGAGGTCAGTAGGCCTAAGTTTACAGAACAGATACCGCCCCCCTTTTTTTCAGGTTAAAATCCAGCATTCTGGTGTCAAATCTGATCCTTACCACAAAAAGGTATGTTAGCAAACCACAAAATAACCACCTACAAAGGCAGTATGAGGCATTTCTGTAATAGCACCTGAGGCTAAAAAACCACTGTAGAGTAGGCTCTTTATCACAAAGGAAAGACAGACTTTGAAATAGTCAGAATCTAGAGGGACATGATCCATCACCATACAATGCTTGGTCATTCCTGGGTGCTTCCATAAGTACACATATATATGCTACATATAAACACAGGCACACATACACAGTCACATACTTGTAAAGATACTTGGAACACAGAAATGTAACACTTGAACACCCCTTGAATGCTTTTATAAAGACTGCATCTTTACATACATATATATATATATATATATATATATATATACATACACACACACAGACACTATATATAATATATATATATACACAAAATCTTTGTGTAAGAATACCAAAATTCTGTACTTCCAAAATTAGTAAGTAGTCACAGAAAAATAGCTGGACCACCATGGTTTCACAAATCCTAAATTAAATCTGGGCTCTGTTACATGTGAGCCCTTGCATGATTGGTGCCCAGGCTGTTTGTACTATGTTCCTTCTTCTATGATTTTATTTAAACAAACCCTTAAGCTGTTGACCCAGCTCTAAAATCAAGCAGCGCTTAACTGGTATACAAATGTGAAAAAAATTGGCCTTATATACTAACAAACAATTCAGACATGTACTCTAGCTACATAAATATACAATGGAGTTGATCTCAAGCATGCAACTCCACCCTGAATTTGCAGAATACTCCTCACTCCTTTTGAGAATACCCTATATATATATATATATATATATATATATTTACTGATTTTTTATTTAACTTAAGACAATTCTTGCTATAAATGGATTTGAATAAGATGTTTTACTCCTGGAAAGTCACTGAAACACTAATATCTAAATGCACAGTTTCACCTTCCACTAGCCCATAATCACATTACCATTTAAAGCTCTGCCATATGTTTACATGGATAGTATGTGAGCATCCACGAAGAACTCATTAATTCTATGAAAAGTATGCTATCAATGCCTTTCAGGGTCAGTATGAAATCTTTCAGAATGTAAAAGGAAATGTATGCAATAAAAATTTCAGATATTTAGTGTTAACACGACAGTATATAGACCCCTCTCTCTACTCTGTCATGCCTTCAGGACAGAGATACCTCCTCTTACCCATATATAGTGGCATACTTGGGAAGTTTCATTCCTAGTAGATTAACTAGGAGTGGGAGATAACGTGAGATATTACAGAATCGGAATACAACACCCTTTTTGTGCCATCAGCGGTTATTTCTTTATAGGTAAACTACTGCAGCAATAAAGGCAGATTCATCCAATCACTGTCCCTGAGCACAGCGATAGCTATCTCTAGGGAAGACTGCGATCGTCCTGAGCTGATCAGACATCTGAAGGGGAGAGGAGCCTTCATTTTTCACCACAGTTCATACGACATTTTAATCACAGGGGCTAACCTCATCTCAAAATACGTATTCACCAGAACATCTCCTCTATGCGAGTGTGAAAGATCGAATTTGTCTCTGAAAATGAGACACAAAACCAGCCTGAAGGGGAGGAGGGGAGGGAGCTGGGGAAGGAGAAAGCAATGTGTGCAGTTACAGGGTCCCAGCCTCACAACAAGCATGCACATTTCATCGGAGCCTGCAGAAATCCACCGCACGTTGCTCCAGCACCACGCTGCGCCCCGGGGGGGGGCCATGCGCGCTCGGTACCGCCGCTGGGCACACCTGGCGAGCCAGACGCCCCTTCCCCGCTCCCCGTCCGCACCCTCCCCTGCCCGGGCTCACCGTGTGGGAAGCGTTGCTGGCCCTGAGCGGCGGCAATGCGAGGGGCGATGGCGGGCCGGTCCCAGCTCCTGCCCGGGAGACCCCGGCTCCGGTGCCCGGGGAAGACGGCAGCGGGCGGCCGCTGTCCCCTGCCCTGCCTGCGGAGAGCAGAGGGGTGAGCGCGGCGGGCAGCTGCGGCCCCTCGGGCAGCGAGCCCGTCGGGGCGGCGGCCCCAGAGCTCGGCCGGCACCGCCGCCCGACTTGCTTGAGGCAGAAGCCATTAAAAGCTAATCACCGCCGCGGCGCACACACGCACCGATCCGGCTAATAGCGCGGGCGGGCCGCGCTCGCCCGGCTAAGCCCTTCATCTGAGATTAACCCGCCACCGGCAGGCGCCTAACCGGGAGAACGAGCCGGCTCTGCTCCGCGCACGCCTCGGGGCTGGACGGCTGCCCGCGCCTCCCGCCTCCCCCCAAGCCGTCTGGCCCGAAGAAATCCCGGCGCCGCCGGGGACCCGCCAGGAGTTCACAAGTCTGCCGCGGGAAGCGGCGGCGAGCACCGCTGCCCCTTGTCAAACGCAGCCGCTCCGGCACCCGCGGCGATCCCCAGGTCTCCTTGGGTCGTTTCCCTGCGTGATTTCTCTCGGGCCCCCGCTCACCCCGCCCCGCTCCCCCGAGGCGAACTCGCCACCCGCACCACAGCGGCTCGGCGGAGCCCAGCGCGCAGCCCCCGACGGCCCCCCGGGCTCGGCTGCCGCGGGGGGAGGGCGGATCATTGTTCGACACGCACGGCACCTCTGCGGCGGCGGCGGCCGCGGGGCCCCCGAGCCCCCCCGCCCCCGTCCCCCTCCGCCGGGCCTCCGCAGCCCGGCCCAGCGGTGGCGGTCGCGGCGGCCCTCGCTCGCTCTCCTTACCGGCTGGATAGGCAGCACCAGCGGCGGCGCTAGCCGAGGGTTTTCTGGTTAACATGGCCGCTGGAGAGGAGGGAGAGGAAAAGGCATGTCAGGGTGGCTCTCCTCTGCTGCTCCTCGGCCTCTCCGGGCGGCGTCTGCCTCTCTTCTCCGATCAGCTACACCCAGACCCAGACACGTCCTGCGCTGCATCCCCCTGGCCCCGGGCCGGCCGGACAGACCCTCCAACGGCCCGCCGTCGCCTCCCGCCGCAGCAGCAGCAGCAGCAGCCGAGCCGCCGCCGCAGCCCCCGGCCCAAGCTCATCACCTCCCCCGCCCCCGCCCCGGTCGCCCCGGTCCCCTCGCAGGGAGGAGGGGGCAGCAGCAGGCGGCCGGACAGGACCCTCCTCCTCGCGCGGCGGAGCGGGGACAAACAGCGCACAGGATCGGCAGTCCCCGCCCCGTCGGCCGCGTGCCCTCCTTCCGTCCCTCCCCGCCGCTCCCTCCTGTTCCCTACCGCTCCGCCGCCGCGGAGGCGGCGCGGCCCGCGGCTCCCCCCGGGCGCCGCACGTCCGCCCGCCCGCCCTCCCATCCGCACAACGGCCGCGCCGCCCGCGCGCCCTGCCCGCACAACGGCCCCGCCGCGCGGGAGCGGGCCCGGGGCGCGCCCGGCCGTTGGGCAGCGCGGCCGCACGGCCATGATGGGCCCGCAGGGCGGCGCGGGCACAGCCACGCACGGGGAGCGGCTCCGGCCCCGGCAGCCCCGGCGTGCGGTGCGCGAGCGGGAGGGAGCGATGCCGCGGGGAAATGGGCGTGCGAGGGGGCAGAGGAGCCGGGGCATGGCCAGCTCGTCAGGCGGCGGGGACCACTCTGTCAGAGCGGGAAGACAAAGGTGGCCCCGTGGGACGAGGGGTAAATAACTTGAAACGCATAGAGTTTAAGTGAAGACTTTTAAAAAAAGGGAAAAAAGAAGCTTTTGGGATTGCCCTGGAGGCGTAAGTGTCTCAGCCTAGAATGAGAGTGCGAGGGGCGTTATTGGCCTTGTTTTCCGAACTGCACGACGTGCTTTGTGGAGTACAATGCTTTGAATTCCTGGTTTGTCAGCTCGAACGTCATTACTGCCAAAAATAGAAGACTGAGCATTTGCCCCGCTTGGAACAGCATTGAAGTGAACTGTCCTACCTATGTTCAGCCCTTTTTGAAGTCCATACAGACCTCGCAGGTTTTTCTTTGGAAACAGCTGGTAGATGTATAGACTGACCTCCCTTCATCACCTTCCACAGAAAAGACAGAAAAATGAATCTCTGCTTTCCCTATGTCTAAGCAAAAAAAAAAAAAAAAAAAAAAAAAAAAAAAAAAAGCAAACAAAAAAACCCAACAAAATAAATCCACGCCTTTGCCTCTTCCAGTGCCACAGACACATGCATAAGCAAAGACGTTTCCTGTACTGATGCAAAGAAATAAACAATCTCCCTAACCCCTTCTGTCACATAGAGAAAACAATCACACCCACCTAATCTTTTCCCTCCACTGTAGCTGAAAGAAAGCTTTGTCTTCCACAATATCCCCCAGATGTCCACAGGCACTCCCAATGTCCCTTCCCATTGGTTGCCAGGTGTATAAATGCTGTTTTTTGATTACTTTCTGTATTTTCTCATCATTTTCACAAGCAGTGCATGCACATCAAAGGTATCTGCATATCAAACACTCTGATAACATTAGTCTTCTGAGATACCTTAAATGCTTCAGGAATGGCAGACAGAAAAAAAAAAGGTATTTTCCTAGTAAGTCTGGGGAGGGGTGGAAGGGAAGCTTGTTCATGCTCAGGCTAGATAAAAAACTGGAATTGATACCAATTATGTTGTTGTAGGGCTTCCAGGAGTTCTTTATCTTGAATGATGTGCCTTTTCTGACTGTCAGTGTCACAGATGGTTTCATGCATGTTCAGAGGTTGCACCTGAACACTGAGATAAGACAAAGCCCTCTAAATTGTCCTGATTCAACCCCTTTCCAGTTGAGTACACCTTTCACAGTATGCTTTCCACAGTTTATTCAAACACTCTTGGACTGCTATGAAGACTATGTAAAAAATGGAGCTAGTCTATCACATAGTAAACAGTATTTAAATTAACTCAGTGGGAACAAATTACAGTGGTGCCTGTCCAGCTATTCTCTTTCTAAGACTGTGTGCACTGTAAGCATTAGTCTTGAATCCTGTTAGTGGCCTTGGGCCTGCTTGGATGCCTTTCTTTCTCTGCCTCTTTCTCCATCTGCAGCCCATCCTTCAAGGATAGTACCTGATGGAGTCTAAATTGCAACTCAAGGGCAAGCCCACCTTGATTCTTTCTGAATGCAATGCAAGAAACATCAGTTTAAAAGCCCTTTTCATGCAGAATTTAAAATGATAAAGAGGAGGAACATGGCAATATAATTGCAAAATACCATGGTTGCAAATAGCAATGCCTTTAACAGGCATCTCTTTAAAATCATAGAGGCAGATATTAAAAGAAGAAAGCAAAACCTAAATACTCAAAGACAAAGGAAAGGTTAATTATTTCATGGTCAAGCCTTACACTCAGAGATCTGAACTATTTCCTGTTGAGCATCCACAAGACTTTCTTCTCTGTGATACTGGCCATACTGAGCATATGGGCACTTTCCAGACCAGTGCTACATAGGATGAGATCAACAGGCTTCAGTTCCCAGGACAGAAATAAGTGTTAGGCACCTGACAGGAGAAAGTGTACGGTGCTCAGAAATTAGAGAGTAAAATGAGTCAGGATTTTATTGATCCTTTTTCCTGCTCACTCAGCTTTTATTACTCAAAGGTTTGAACTAACCTGTAATGATAGAAGATTAGTCTTCCTTTTCTTGCAAACAAATCCTCTGAGTATTCATGAGTGACAGACTACGAAGAATCATAGAATAGTTTAGGTTGGAAGGGACTTTTAAAGGCATCTAGTCCAACCCCCTGCAATGAGCAGGGACAGTTTCAACCAGATCAGGTGGCTCAGAGCCCTGTCCAACCTGACCTTGAATGTTTTCAGGGATGGAGCATCCTCACATCTCTAGTGGTACCAACTGTGCCAGCGTTTCATCACCCTTGTAAGAGATTTCTTCCTCATACCTAGTCTGAATCTATCCCCGTTGAGTATAAAAATTGTACCCCTTGTCCTGTTGCAACAGGTCCTACCAAAAAGGTTGTCCCCATCATTCTTATAAGTCCCCTTTAAGTGTCAAAAAGCCACAATAAGGTTTCCCTGGAGGCTTTTTTTCTCCAGGCTGAACAACCCTGCCTGCCTCAGCCTGTCTTCACAGTGGAGGTGCTCTATTCCTCTGGTCATTTTTGTGGCTTTCCTCTGGACCCACTCCAACAGGCCCAGCTGGTACTTGCAAGGGACTTGTAAGGTAGTGTCATCAAAGCAGTTTTTAAGAGAAATATCTGAAAATTTTATTTCCAGACAGGTATCCAAGGAGGCCTGTTGACTGGAAAGTGCCAGCTCAGTGGGACAAGGGCAGTAACTGGTTCTGTGCCACAGTGGGCACCTAAGGAATAAGGTGAAGGGGCAGTTGGAAGTGCTGGGGACAATCAGAAGGCTGCTTGCCAGAGCTACTTTGGAGAGGTTTAGGTTGGTTTGTTACAGATATCAACCTCCCATGATAAACTGCACCAAGTGTTCCGGTACAAAAACTAACAACTATTCGGTAAAAATAAAGTGGAAAATCACAACCATTAAATTACAAAATTAAAATTCATTAAAAAAAAAAAAAAGCCCAACAGCACCAGAACATTCTAGAATAAAACCTGGTAACTATAATACCTTGTCTAAAAGTGTTCCTGCCCACATAGAACATTAAAATTCATTATTGAAGATATTATTCTAGTGGTGTGGAGAGACAGAGCATGCTGTGTTTCTTGAGCCATTCAGTCAGGCCCTTGTGACCAAGAAAGATATTAATTCTAAACAGACTGTGAGGGGTTGCTGAGGTCTGTTTGTCAGGCTGCCTGGGGACCCAGTTCATATAGATTTGCCTTGTTAGAGCACTGTACTTCCTTAGCAGCCCTGTGAGATCTCCTATGCCAGTCCACTTACCTCTTCAAAGTAGGTGGGTTAAGGTTTAATTAAATGGGGCTTTGGTATGTAGTTGTAGGGCAAGCAAGGCTGGCTGGTCAGTCACAAAACATCTCTGCCACTGTGGTATTAGCAAATGCTTATGTGGTCAGGCAGCAGGGAATTCCTGAGAAGCCATGAATGCCCAAAGCTGCGGTGATGACACTGTGGGGCTCCCACAGTGACAGGTGCAGTGATTGCTCAGCACCTTGCTATGCTTTGTCCATTCTCACCAGGCACAGCACACTGTGTGTAAATAAATCACAAACTGTGCTGTAGATAAATCACACTAGGTAAAGAAAATACAGGGCTCCTCAAACATCAGGGGGTTGGAGGACATGGCACTTAGTGGCATGGCTTAGTGATAGACTTGGAACTGTTAGGATTTGTTTAACTTAAGGGTCTTTTCCAACCTAAATGATTCTGCAATTCTATGAAAAGTAGAGGTCAGACAAGCCTAGAACACAGAAAGTAAAAATGTGGTTTTCTGCCACCTTTTAATCATCCCCTCCTACTAATCAGAATTTGCATGAAGGAGGATCTTTACTAAATCTCAACATGTTTTAAAAGGTTCTTGTGAAGCAGACCTTAAATGCTGAGCTGGAGACATTAAAACACTAGAATATGTCTCACCATTAATTAAAATGGGACCAAGCCTGTTGTCTCAGACAGTAATATGTATTTTAAAAGTAAACCCTTAAGCCCAGTAAGTGGTTGCTTCAGGATGGTGTGAACACAATCAGCACCAGGTTCTTGTTAATTTGTTGTGGATAATTTAGGCATGAGTAGGACGGTGTATACCACAGTGTTGTCTTTCAGCAGATCATTCTGAGAGCAGTGTAGGCACTTTAAAATACAGCAATCAACAAACACTAGCACTGCAGATGGAAAGCACACCAGTCAGGACTCGACTAGCTCTCAAACATGCACTTCACTATGTGGTACACATATAAGGTTTGCAACTCCACCCTCTCTCTGCTGTTCCCAGAAACAAAAAAATCCCAGCAGAGCATCTTCAACTTAGAATAAAACTGTATTTCAATGCAGTTATAAAAGGTAAACTTATGTATTCAGAGCAAGAGTGCAGAGTTACTGCCACAAGTCAGCTTGCTAGTACGTATTCATACTGACATGAGAATATATGAAGCTAAACTGGCTTGCCAGGTTCAGATGTTTGTTTGTTGGCCTCCATTCCAGTGTGCGTTCTGTTGAGCTTAAACTTCATTCTGTGTTCAAGGGTTTAAGAACTGCTGTTTAAGAACACATAATTCACAATTTCTATTACAGTACTAAGATACAACAAAGGATGTTTTAGTGGTCAGTGAGTACACCCTGAAAAGAAACTCTGAGATTCTGTAAATCTGCAAGCATACAAATAGTCTTCTCCTATTACAGCTATTTTGTGGGAGATTATGTCACAATATATTTTTATTTTAGTGCTGTCAAATTGCATATTAAGTAAAATGCTTTTCCTTTTCACCAGACTATGCCAATGTTTCTAAATTTCTGTATTATATATTTCCCATATAACTTCTGAATTCTTGTAGTATTAATATCATTAGAACATTAGAGTTACTCCTTTGTGTATACTCCCAGCATGTCTAATGGGAGGAGAAAGATTCCTGTTTTCCTGTCTCATCCAGCAGAAGCAATTCTGATGGAGTTATTGGAGTAGCATTAGTATAAAACTAATCTCAGGGAAAAAGCTTAATGCTGGTTGAATCTTTTCAGCTGATGCACAACCTTCTTTTTGTACTCAGTAGAAAAGTGAACCTCTGGAAGAAGAAAAGAAAAATTACATGTCTTTGGCTCTTCTTCTGTAGACCCTTCCCACCATGTTGTGAAGCTTCTCTGTTGCCCCAGCTACACAAATAAGGAAGATGTGATAATTGCAGACATAAATTAAAACTACTGTCTCTCCTGTCACTTGAATGTTAGTCTTTGCTAAGAAGGTCCTATAAAACAACTGTTACTGCAAGTTTAGTTTGCAGATGATACCTAGGATTTCTACCAAACTGTTTCAGAGAGAAACCACAGACTAGTTAAACCTTATGTCATTTCTGAATTCAGTTTCCTATTTTAACCACCTTGAAAGTCAATATAGAAGCTCGGTGTAATCTTTCTTGCGCTCATTGTGTGGGCTACTCTGTTTCAAAACCAGCTGTTCACACGTGGGGTTAGTTCCAGCTGTTGAAACACTGGTAATCTTTGCTTGTCCAATTCCACATGTGAAATGAAACAGACTTAGCTTTAAAGGGTTTGTGGGACTCAGCTACTCTTCACAGCAGTGTTTCATAGAAGCTGGGATTTAATTCTGTCAGGTGCTGAGAAGTTTCAGCTCCCCTGAATCAGAGAGCCCAATATCTCATAGGGTGTACTGAAATTGAGAAATTACATGTCTCACTCACTTGTAATAAAGCTCATTAAAATTATTAAAATCACTGCCCTGTGAAAGCACAAAACTGAGGCATAATTAAAAGATAATGGGTCAGAGGAACTCAGAATCCAAAAGGAACTCTGACCAAGTTATTTTCCTCACCCAGGCTTTCTCTGGGCAGAATTTATTTATAAAAGGAAAATGAATCATTAAGTCCCAGGGTCTGAGCATTATATTATTAACTAGTATAATCTACTGTCAGGATTTACATGGTGACTCTTGAGCTAGACCATGAGCCACCTGGTGAAAAGCAAAATTAAGGCTACATGCTGGGAAAGCGCTTTGTCATTAAAATATAATCAAGGTTTGTTAGGGCAACAAAAAAAGAACCAACCTTATGTGCTAAATTAAACTGAGTGAGAACTGAAGGTATCAGACAGCTGTGAAGAGTTCTTCAGCTCCCTCTTTTGCAGGGTGTAAACCCTACATGGGCTAACCATAGGAAACACAGACTGCATCCCTTGAATGGATGTAAAAGAAGCCCCTGGCCATGTTTCCTGTGAATAGTACGTGCAACTTTGTGCAACATGGTACTTTTTCTTCTGTAATGAGCCTCCTTACCTTTCTCCATCACAGAAGTGTAAAAAAGAATGTCAAGTGAGCATGGTCGGGCTGATATTTGAGTAACAAGAAGGGATGTGCAGGTATGTATTTATAGTGTGGAGAGAAAGTTAAGAGGGATCTTCTCAGTGTTCCCTTCTCTACCTTACTACTGTTTCTTTGGTGTGGAAGTACCCTAAGCTGTCCAGCCTCTCATTTACACTGCTGTATGAATGCTTGGAGGATGTGTGTATTCAGGTGTGAAGGGTGGGAAAAGAGGAATAAAAAATATATTATGTGATAATGAAACAGAGGCTTTAATTTACTATCATCATTTCTAATTTCCTTCCAAAGGAATAAATGCACATATTAACATGCAAATAGTTCACAATAAATTCAGAAAATTGAAACTTAAAATCATTGTATAATTTGGAAAATTAAGTAAACAAAGGAAAATTCCTGCAGGCATTCTACAGATAGAGAAAAAGAGAAAAGAGGCCCAAGGGGACACTTCAGTATGTATGCTATTTTATTAGTAAAATTAATCCCAGTGATTTCAAAAGGACTATTCACACACAGTTCCACCTTTAATTAGGATCCCAGCTTTAAATTATAGAACACTTTTTTTGCTTAGCTGAGATACTAATTTTAATTTGCAGAAAGGCAGAGGTTGCTACCTATGGTAACTCCCTTTAAATAGATTTATTTGTGTACAAAATGGGTAACATTAACATGAGGGGCTAGGCCAAATTAGTAGGCAGCTCATAAGAGGAATCACGTGTGGCAGAAGCAATAGGTGCCAATGCCCATTCTAGTGCCTGGCAAAGTGTCCTGGGGTGTCAAAGCAGAGACAGAAACCATAGGGGACACAAATACCCAGGAGATTTCCCCTGCATGAGCTGGCCAATTCAAGAACATCTGAAAGTTCTTTAGAGAAACAGTTCCTGTCATCACAGAGTTCTCTTCTGTACAGTAAAATAATGGCAAAAGCACTCATTGGGCAAAATTCAGCGCATTTGGACCTTCAGCCTCTGAAGGTGTGCAACAAACTATAAGCTGCTGAATCTGGAAACAGGAATTCATGACTCACTGGGTCAGAGAGAGAAAGTGTTACAAAGAGAAATTAAAGATGAGAAAGACTACTGCTGTGAGGTTAGACTTTAGAAGCATGTTTTTAATGTTGCATAAAGCACAGTAATATTCTGTCTCCCCAGTCCAGTCACGCAATATGCAAAGTTTTGGTGAGTATTTTGAATCAGGTGAGTATTTTCCAATAGTGTTTAACTTCAGTTTGTAAAGGCTAATGATCTGTTTCTGTAAACATAAAACACACTGGAAAACAGGCAGTAAAAGGCCAGGAGGCAAGAAAGGAAGAAAACAAGGATAGGAAAGATAACATGAAAAAGATCATAATCTAAAAAAAAGATTATATATAAAAAGAAAATAGGATGAAGTAAAGTAGCAAAACACAATCATCTTTTATTTTCTGGCATTAGCTTCCTGGTAGTGTGACCTTTGCCTTTTTCTGTCTCTCCATTCAGTGCTGTTTCCACTTGTGCTCTCCTCTTGTAATTCAACGTTTTATCTCCTTCTGGTCTTTGTTTGCCCTCCTAGTCTTTCTGTCAGTGAGGAGGCTGCAGATGGGCCACAGCTGTCTGTCTCCCAACAAGTGATGCCATCACAGGGCTGTTCCCTTCCAGGAATTAGTGGATGAAGATTGGAGTCCTGCTGTTTGCTGGGCACCAGCTAAGGAAAAGGAGAGCTTAAAGTGCGAGAGAGTGACTCGACAGTGTCAGTGGTCTTAAGAGTGCTGAGCAAGGTTTCAGGGGGTTTTTCCTGAATGAAAATAACCTGCCTCTTCAGTTTCTTTCCTGAGGATTCTGTGCTAGTCCTGCCCCTTGAGCTGCAGAATTTGTGTCTGGGGCATTTCCCCATGAGAGTTGCTGCAGCACAAGGGAGAACAGGGGAACCGAGCTACAGACAGCCTGTTGGCAAGGAAATTTGGGCTCTCACAGGTAAATTAAAAAAAAAAAAAAAAAGTAAATTTAAATTTTCTAATTAACTGATTTACTGAAAGCTCTTCAGGTCAGCCAATTTTTGCTAAATCTATATTTTGTTTTATTTTATTGTCCATTTTTCTCTGTGTCCTTCCTTCCCTCCCACCCAACTTAATGGATTTATCCAGTCTGCAATTGTAGGGTTGAGTTCTTCCCACATGCTCAAGTCCTCTGCTTCCACTGCTATGCTTTTTGTTGGCCTGGAGGACTATAAAACAATGTTACCCTGGCAGCTGGGTGTTCTTTGTTGCAATGACATCTTCCCAGTTAGCCTTCTGGAGAAGAGTTTCACCTTGCACTTCAATTGCTCTGCTCAGTAATGCACACCAAGCTTCTTGTCACTGTGAGATAAGCAGGAGAGCATTAAGGACTCCACATTCCCAAGAAACACTTGTTGCAAATTGACAACAATTCAGAGCATCTCAAAATGGCATAGTCAAAGAAATAATTCCTGAACCACCATATACATAAAGATTCACTCAGACAGCAAAAAGATGTCTTCTCTTTCTGGATGTTTTAATGAGGTGCTGGACTGGTGACTTACCTAAACTGCAGCTTCAAGAGTATGCACTAAATGGTCTATTTCTGAGATGTAACACAGGCCATGCCATGTGAGGTTACAACACATGTCTAACTAAGACATCTTCAGTACCTGGGGAGTGCCACTGGACAGAGAGGTAATGTATTTATTCTGCTAAAGTGAAAGTGAAAACATTTTTTTCATAGCAAGTGCTCCTCTCTGGCTTTTTAATGAAGTAATTCAGTATTGATATTTGCCACTAACTTTTTCTTCCTTTTTTTTTTTTCATTTTTGAGATGGAAGTCTCTGTTGGCAAACTGCCAGAATCACAGGAAACAAACCAGAGGACCACAGGCACAGGAGCTGATAGAAGGGGAGCACAAATCTCCCAAAGATAGATGATTATTATAATGTATTTTTAAAAATAATTTTCCTCTTTTGGCTTTTAGCCAAATTTGTTTGTTGCCTCTAAGACATAAAATAGAAACTCTACACTGCTCCACACTTTTTCCAAACTCCTGCAAGGATGCAAAATTTATGCATTTCCTATGGGGTTTTCCCATGGCATTAATTTCAGAAGAGCTTTCCCTTTTCAGACTAAAAGTTGAAGTAAAAGAGGTATGCACACTGCTTCATATATGTGCATATTTAATTTTTTTAATTGAAAGATAAGTGATCAAAACGTGTTGATCCCTTGAGAAATAAGGTTTCCGAGTAAATATTCAACTGTCACACCATTAGATGTGCTGAAACAGCACCAGTTGAATATAACAACTCTCCCTGCTCACTTTGAGGGAGTTAATAACAGTGGAGAGGAACTTGCTTGACAAGAAAGCCATTCATAGTGGCCATCAGTATCAAGCAGGACACCTGACTGCTTCATGGTCTTTACAGAGAAAGACAGAAATGTTTAGAAGTTTTGCTATGCAGATTAGTACAGAGAGAAGAAAGTTCCTATATTTATTTTCACCTATCTGAAAATTTGAATCCTATGCTACTGTGGAGCAAAATTCTCCATGATCTTGAGAGGGTAACTGAGGATCAACAGAATATCTCAGCCATGAAACACCCTTGAACATTCCTGGGGATGTGTTCCTTTGAACACATCCCCAGGAAACATTTGCTTGGGGAAAAAAACAACAGTTAATCTCAACAAGCAGATCTCGCTGAAGGAGGCCCTTTTATTTCCCATGTTGCCCAAGCACTGTGATGTGAAGTCTTTGAAATGACAGTAGCTACAAAAGACAGGAGCTCAGGCAAAGAACATGCCCTAGGGACATGTTGTGGCTCCGGCAGCTGTGAGGAAGACATCAGCTTAGAAAACAGCACCCAACACAGCACCTCTGCCACAAGCATCAAATGGAAGAAGGCAAGCCTGTTTCCCAAAAAGCCAAACCATCTACAATCAATGCACTTACTAGTAACTTGTGGAAGAATGTCTGTTGTATAAATGCTGTTCATTCAACTCACTAACTAAAACAAAATTGCTTTGACCACTCATATAAAAGCTTAAGGCATAGGGCATTGGTGCCTCACTGAACTCTGGGCTTCACATATTTGTTCTCAAACATTGCCCTTTCTTTGAGTGTTGTATATTTTATCCATAAAATAACACTGTGGTCCAGTTTTCTTCAAGAGCAGATTTAGAATATGACAACTTCTGCTTTTGAAAGTAGATTGCTTTAGACACCTCTGGGTCTTGCTTTAAATAGAAATCACCCATGCAGTACGCTTGTCAACTTGGGCCAGACATGTCATACTAGGGTGGTTGCATTTGGGATTTTTTTTCTTTTTTGCACCTAGATATAAGCAAACCTTAATGTAGAAAATTGAAAAGCAACCAGACTACTGTCATCTTCAGTTGAGAGAAAGAAACTGAAGCCCAAGACTCTGCTTGAGTTCTTCTTTCCCATATGGCTCGTAATAAGTCAAAACTGCCATTTTCTTCCCCTGAAGTTATTTTGAAGGTAATTCCTATTTTGATGCAGATCCTGGAGGAATAGATAGAACATCCTGGCATTGCTTTTTACATAGCAGAAGAATGACCTGTTATGACACTGGCTCATATGTACCAGACATTGTGGCAAAGATGGAATTCTCTGTGCCCTGAACAGGAGTGTTCAAGAGCAGCATGGTTCTGGTAGAGTTTTAGATAAATGTGCCCTCCATCCAGGTCTAATTAGGAAACACTACTTTGCTGTGCTGTCCCTAGTGATACCAGACCAGATCAAGAGAACTACATTACTACAGTCTGCATCTTTAAAACCTTTTTTCAGTCAATGGTTTGATGCTTCTTAATCATTGGTTCATAGCGCATATTTCAGTGCTTGCAAAAAAATTTAGATTTGTGTCTTTCAGGGTTGCATATTTCCTTTGAGACTGACACTAATTTTAGCAGAGCCCTGGGCAAGAATAACTTGAATGCTGCAAGCCTGCATTGGGCTCTCTCCTCAACAGTGCTGTGGAAGGAGGATGTTTGCACATCCATGACAAGCCCTAACCTTTCTTCCCACTCTCAGCTTCTGTGACATTGCCCCCTCAGGCTATGATTGCCCCATCTTTTCATTTTTGAGGCTTTGCAGACTTTGATGCTGTTGCTGACAGTGCTGAAAGCCAGGAGCAGGGGAAGGATGTGGTAAGGAAGAACGATGTGTTGAGATTGAGAGGGAAACCAGGAATTCAGTATTTGGCATGGCCTGTCAGTATCAAGTGAGTGTACAGCACGGATAAGGAGGTGTGGACTGAAGAAATAGGTGGAAATACTTGTGGAGCAGGGCTCTGGGAAGATGGATCTCTCCATGAATAACTTTACTGCACACCACAGTTCAGGTTTCCTATTCCATTTAGTAATACCAAGGAATCTTTGTCAGTTCCTGAAGACTTTTTCACTACGTATTGGGTACCCTTTACATATGCAAAATGAAAGAATCTGGCAGGCACAAACAAGTTTGTCAGAAAGAAATTACTACTTTGTGGAAGAATGGATTGATACCCTAAACACAACAAGCTATGAGCTTGAGTCAGTACGACTCATTCTCACTTTTGGTGTGAAGGAAACAAACTACTTGGATCTCCAGGAATCTCCAGTCACACATAAGTGACACAAAAAGTTGACAGCTCTATTTGGTAATTTAGATCCTCCTGTAGGTTTTGTCTTTCTAGCCCATCTGTCAAAAAGATACAAAACGCACAGATCTAACAAGATGGTGAAGTGGGAGCAGTTAAAGCTGTAGACAAGAATTAGTCAAGTCTGTGCTACCTGGTGACTTTGATCTCCTTTCTGTTATCCATTCTTTCACTTAGCAAGCTTTCCTAATCCATGCTCTTTTATCAGAGTCTTGTCCTTGTTCTGTGTTTGAAAATCAACTGAGATATCCTTCATGTGACCAATCTATCAGCCAGATCTAGATCAACCATTCTATTTTCAGCCCACAGGCATTTTTCTTGTTAGGCAGCTTCTGCATCTAGACCATCTCTTCAAAGTTCACCTTGTACAACAGCAGCTGAACGGTGAGCAAGAAAAGGATGCAAGAAAATGGAGCTATTGAAGAAATGGAAACAACTGCAAAAGCGGATAAGAGAGCATTCTCCAGCAGAAGCTCTAAATCTATGAAATGGGTCAAAATGGAAATTAACCTAGAACTCTCAGCATCTACCTGGGACAAGTGCCCATCCGCACATGGATTTCAAAGCTGTTTCCAGATGCAGTTTCATAGATGTTGAATTCTTCATAAGCCCTGTGTGTTGAACTTCAGTGACTATCCCCATTTGTACAATACTTTGACTTTATTTCTGAATTTGTCTAGCTTCAACTTCCACCCATTAGTTTTCATCTGAAGCACTTTGTGTCTGTGTTGAGTTCCCTGTATTACCAAAATTCAGCTCCCCACCTAGATTATCAAAGGCTTCTCTTACATTTGTATTGCAAACCATTTTGGTGAGCTAAGTAGACAAAGTAAGATTTATTATGCATACATTCAATAAAAAAGTAAATATTTCAAGACCAATAAAAAAATTCTCCAGAATATATTTTTTTTTTTTTCAGAATGAACAGTAACAGTCCTCACTCCTTACTGCACAGGTCAGATTTTGCTTGCTGACAGTAATTTGTGTTCTGATTGCTACTCTTTAGAGCAACCTAACATTCTTTCTATTGATTCAAAAAATCAGGTTTCTTTGATTCTTGAGAAAAATTACTTAAGCTAAGAATGCAAAAAGCACATATATTTGTCTGACTGCTAGATTATATTTCGCCATCCAAAGCAGAAAAAAATATATAACTCAGAAAGTAACAAGTGACAGAAATCTTGCCTCAAAGAGCTATTAGCCATTTAGTTGTGAGCATAACCTCATTTATTTTTGTAACCCTTAATTTGATTTCAAAAGAAATGTATGATGTGTAGCTAATTTCATCCTGATACCAAAGCTAATTTATCTTGCCATTACATGCAGCATCACGTAGCTGGAAAGATTATTTTATTTGGACACAGTTATGCAAAAGTGCTCATTTTATTCTGCACGTGCACAGGGTGTTTTCCATGCAACTTAGCACCAGTTGATTCCTTTCTGTGCCTCCCTTTTTTCAGGTCTGACCCTATTGCATTTTATTCTAAAATGCATATTGGAGGTGTTAGGCACTACATTAAAAAACTCTCAAGCAAGGGAAATAAAATCCTTATTTGTAAAAAATAAAGTTATTTGTTTAGTAGTTATTTTATATTTCATATACCACAGTCAGACCAAAAAGATGTTGAAAGTAAAGGCGTAAAATATGTGATATACATTATGTAATTATATAATTGGATAATGTACATTCAGAACTTCCAGCCAATGTGAGGACAAAGAACACATAAATCATCTTTCCAATGCCAAAACATAAATCAAGAACAGCCTTCAAGAAGTATGTTAAGTATACATTTTTGTTTTCCACTATTTCTAGAAAATCTTTATGTAATACTGAGGTAGTTTTAGATAAACAAAAGTACCAGAATACAAGAAAAACATTTTCTGCAGGTACTCATAAACTAAGAACAATCAAAAGCAGCAGCAGAAGCAGTAGCAGCAACAAAAATAGAGAATGTCTATCGTCCATGCTTCCAGAAGCTTTTTTAATGCAGAATAAAAGGGTGAAATTCAAAACCAAGTGCTTAACAGGTGAAAAATATATTAACACACCATGATTGTTTGCCAGTGTTTGTGGACATGAATGGGACCAGACAAAGTACACCAAGACCACTTTGTGTGACTTCACACAACCATGGTAGTGAGAAAGAACTCACAGAGGCTATAATCATTATTTATTATCTTATTGAGACCTGTCTTCACAGCCAGGGGAGAGATTAATATCAATGGGAGTTAGGCTTGCAAGTATCCAGAGGTACACTAGGAAATATGAATTGAAATAAGACATGTGAAGGAGGAGAATAATGTGTGTATTACAAAGCATTTCAGATCACAGTTACAAATTAATGATGTGGTATTGGCTATTCAGGCATTACTGGGAAATAAAGAGAAGCAGTCTCCTGATTGCTCAGGCCTCTCCTCTTCCTGTCAATAAGCCAGGCACCAGCAAACACCCAGACCCAGAAAGGCCCCATCATCTGTCTGGCTTCCTGCCAGAGCTTCTCACACTTTGGGGGGAAGGCTGAGAGCAGGAACGGAGCAGAACACATGCAGACACACCAAGAGGGCACTTGTTGCATGAGAAAAAGATCCAGAGGTCTCCTGAGGGAGTCTCACATGTTTTCTTGAAGGGTTGGAGTGTTTCTGATTGGGCTTGGCCTGGTCTCACCAGGCTTGGCAGGGGCACAGAGCAGGGCTGTTGAGCCCCCAGCAGGCCCTGGAAGCAGTCTGTCAGATGGACACAGAAACTCACGTGGCTCTCAGAGCTGGTATTCCAAAAGCATCTTCTGTGCTTCTGTCATTTTGTCTGCTGGGGATGGACAGGAAGACTTCTGCTTATCGAGTTAGTCATTGGGGCTTTGGCCCAGCACATTTGTACATCATCAGTGGAAGAAGTAGATGAAGTGTGGTCCTAAGATTAGAGAATCATAGGCTGGACATCAGAATATTATGCTTCTAAATGAAGAGGATCATTAGGGCTATCGGTAGCTCTGACTACCGAGGAGATCCTTTCCATTTTATGTGTTATTAAATTTGTTTCATATCTAGAACCTAGCCTTAGGAAAACAAAATCTGCCTGATTAAGCTATCACAGGTACATATACAGCAATTATGGTTCAGCTTCAGGCTATTCCTATCAAATCTGAAGTTTTTTCTCCAAGTGTTGACTATGGAATTTCTTTTTCCTTGGATCTTCTGGTGCCAAAGTCTGTCAAGATCAATCAGCACAAAGTGGCACTGCTTGAAGAACCAGCATGACTAACTGGAGCATGGCAGTAGTATGTGTGTCACTGGTTGAGTAATTGAAACTAGTATAAAGCAAAAATGTTTGCCAGTATTTAGTATTAAAAGTTGGGTATAGGCAAAACTCAGCTTTGTGGCTTATGCCGCCACTTTCTGGGAATGTCGTCGCAGTTACAGGCTGTTGTGAGCACCATCTACTGAAAACCATGTCCTTTCCAGAATCTTCTTCAGGAAATCATTCTATTTGCATTGCTTCTGTTGTATTGACCAACAATGTAAACTTTTGTGTGGAATATACCCTGTATCTTCCTGATGCAGAGACGGGAGAGTTTGTCTGCCAACATTAGCCATCTTAAAGTTTGGTTCCCTGTATAAGTTAACCTTTTTTTTTTCCTTCTCTTATCAAGAAGTGATACAGATATCTCTAGAGGACCTCACCAGTACCTGTGTTTTTTTCTCATTTAAAAAAGTTTATTTAAAAGTGTCCGGCTCTGCAAGTATGAATCAGGAAATTCCAAACAGCAGTTTGGAGGAAAAGGTTGGTTTAATTTTGTTTAGGAAAGGAGTACTTTCTTCTTGAGCTTTGTGGGTGACCATATAAAATAGAATAAAAAAAAAAGAGTATTAAATATAGGTCTGATGTTGGCTTGGAGGGAGGCTGTAACACTAGAAAATGACACTGCTTCTATTACTGTATGGATGACAGAGAAATGTCTTACTAAAAGGTAGCAGTTCTTCACAGAATTAAATATCAAATGTTAAAACTAATTTAGCAATTCATTTAGTAGAATAAAGTAGTTCTTAGTATACATATAAAAAAGTACATTTTTAAAACTAATGATAGGTTTTTGGGAGGCTGGCTGGGGAGTTTCATATCACAATATATATAATATATATTTAGCTGGATGCATTTTCTTCAGTAAAGCTGACAGTTTGTAAATTAGACCTATGTTCGCAAACCAGCAATCATTTGTTAAAACTTTAACTTTCTATTTTTGCACATAAAGATTCCGACAAAGTTTTTGAAGTCTGTTTTCTTTCTCATCTGTGCTTTTCAGGTTAGGCATATTGCATCTAAATTCTGAAGCAGGTTTTCTGGGACAACCTATCTGGGACATTTAATTTTATTTAAACTTACTCTTCCAGTCCTATTGTCTTAGTACAGCAAATGCTTGATAATTGTTCTGTATGCATATGCAAGACAATATCAGCCATTTCCCTGGTACAAAATATCAGTTTTGTAAAAGACAATTTTCCAGGCTGTTTAGCCTGGGATCAGTATTTAAATGTACTCTGATTGTGGACTGCTGAACACAGCCATCACTTCTGTGCACTGCTTCCACACATAGAGCTGTTACTGCTTCAGAGCAGCTGGTCATGCATGATTATAAGCAGATCTAGCTCTACTTTCATCCTGTCTGAAATCTTGACATATCCGTCCTCCGCTGAAAACGAGTGACGCAGCTCCATGACAATTCAAGTGCCATCACGCTGGGTTAACAAGGCCTTCATATCAGCATCAGGGGGAAATGTGTTGACATCTTGTTTACAACCATTCTCTGTGGACAACCAGAACCTACTGGCCTTTCACTCACATCTATTTTACACTGGCACAATTCCACTGGGTTTACAGGTACTTTTCTTGATAGCCATCTGAGATGAGAGTCAGATTCTTAATTCTCTGGTTTTCCTCATTCTGGAGTTGAATGTCAGTTTAAGGTCTCAGAGTTGCAAAAGGCTTTGAATGACTTTGTATGAAGTTGTTTTAAACATAAAAGTGTAAATTTAATAACGTGGTTTTAAATTTTAAAAAGAATGTTTAAACATGAAACTGTAAACATAATAAGGCGTAAGCCTGATAATCATGTGAATCATAATTTTTTTTATCCTAGAGTGCTGAAGGTTAGCAGTTTGATCCAGCCTTCTCATATGGACTCATAGTGATTTAAATTTTAAGTCCCTGATATTTGATAGGATTAAGACTGAAGAGATTTTTTTTTTTCTCAGTGATTAAAATATTTTATTTTTAAAGTTTTATCATATGAGTGAGGTGCATCTAGAAATAAGCGGCAAAAAATACAGATTCCTCTGTATCTCTGGTGTCAGCGCTATCATAATATCTCACTTCAGAAGCTTCAGAACCAGTTAAGACATCCCCATTACCTGTTAACCATCTGCTTGTTGTCTTTTACTTTCCAATTGATCCCAGACAGACCAGTAGTACTCACTTGAGTGCCTTAATACCACTCTTGCTAAAGCTTTTGGGGTTTCTGTCTTTCTTTTTCCAGATATTGTGTTTGCCAGTCACAGAAATCTATGATTTCACTGCTGCAAGTATCCTTCTCTTTCTCTCATGTTGCCTTTCCACATTCCCTCTGCTCTTCTGACACCTTCATTCTTCTTTTATAAGGTCTGTTCCTTTGTGCATTTATTTACCCCTCTCTCTTTTTGCTTTTTCTTTTCTTTTATCACAGCCATCCATATTATTGCTGCAGTATGGCTTTGGACCCATTCCTTCGCTCCTCCCTATAGGATTGTCTTCATTCTTTTGATAAAAGAAATCAGGGAGGAGGGAGAAATGGGAATCTGAACTACATTCTCCACTAGCATGAGTTCATTGTCCTCATTTTTTCTGCATTGTAATACCTCTGTTATTCTCTTCTGACTCATATAAACCATGCCTGGTAATATCATCTTCCTTCTGTATCTTGCCAACCCCATCATACCCTCAGTATGACCCTGGCTGTGAGTTTCCATGTCCTTGCATTCCACCAGAGAGAAGCTCTTTGCCCATGTTTCATTTTGCCTCTTCTCTCATTGCTATAGTGGCATAGTCAAGAAGAAATCAAGTCCAGCAGTTTCTACTTCGGCCAAAAAAAAGTGTTTTTCCACTTCTCCCTGCCCAGACAGGAATGCGAGTGAGGAATTTGCACAGCTCTGGCTGCAGCCTCCTACTCCTGTCCCCAGCAGCTGCTGCTGCCCCTTTGCCAGCTCCTTCTCCAGCAGCCGCTTTGCCAGGCTCCTCCTGCCTCTGAAACTCACCAATGTCCTCAGGCATCACAGCCACTATTTCACTTACAGCTCAGGGGACTGAAAATATCTGCTTACCTATAAATATGTGCACAGGCACACGCTTACACATATAAATGTGTGCATATTATGTTTTCCTGTGTGTTCATATGCATATATACATGTCTGCATGCTCACATGGAAGCCAGTGACATCCTGGTTCTCTCATTTCTGTCCATAGGCCATGTAAGCAGGCTTTTTGGAAGTGCAGGCATGGCACACCAGTTTTACCTCCTGGTTTCAAATCTATTTCAGAGAAAAATTATGCCTTTGCATGTGAATATGTATGTTTGCATCATATAGACTTGGCTGTAGCAAATTTTTCCAAACCCTTTTCATGTCCTGTATTTCCCTCACTCATTGCATTTTTTGAGGCAGGGCTTGGCTTTTCATACCTGTGGGCAGACCAGAGAGGCTCCAAACCCTGCTTGTGCTGGCAAAGTATGTTTTAAAAATAAATTATTTCTAAAAATATAACTTTCAAGAAGAATTAATGCAGATAGCTTCTGAGGTCCCAGGCTTTTCAGAACCCTCACTACTGGGTAGGGAAAAAAACTTCAGCTGAGTACATTACAAGTGTGTTAAATGCAGCTTTAAAATTGTTGTGCCGTGGCCAACATGCTGTAATTTTTCACAGGCATTGCTGTGCTGTGGGAAAGAAGGAGGAACACATTTCTTTGTGCAGGAGGCTGGGTGTTTCTCAGCAGCTCTGTCCTCTAGGCTGTTCCCTTACAAGCTTGACTCTTCGCCTGAGGCTGGCAAGAGGCAAGTCTCCTTCTCTTACATTCCTTGCTTTCTCTACAAAATCCACTTAGGAGCTCCACCCCTGCATTCTCACGCTTCTTAATGTGGCTATAAACAGCACCTTATTTGCTGCCAGATCAAGTTATCTGCATAGGTTATTTCAACCTAACTTTCGTGCCAATCCCATTTTAATTCAGCCAGAATACTGGCAACAAGCTTTCCCTTTCCTTGGATGGCAGGAATGCTGCCAAAAAAATTATTTCAGAAACAAGAAATGGCTTAATGTTAGAAGCCTGATCTCAAAAGGCTGGGATGACTACACTGAGGGAAAAAAAAAAGCACAAGACTGTGCTTTTTTCAACTGCACAGTCTTGGGGTTCACATCTACTGTATCTTAATCCACTAACGTCAGGGTTTCTGTGTAAAATCCCTTGTGTAGAAACAATTGATATCATGATCAGTATCTCTTTTTGTTGGCCAAAATCCCAAGGCAGACTAGCACTTGCCTAAAACAATTTATTAGAAGCCTATGTACCAGGAGTACTTAGCTAACAAAGCCAGAAGAAGAAGTAAAGATCTGTTTTAAAAAAACTTATTCAGCTCTCCTGGTTATAACCTAGAGCCTGCAGATATGACCATAACATAACTGATGGCTTCATGCATCTTCAAAAAAATCCCAGGGAATAAACTGACTCATTCCTGTTACCTCCAAAGCAGCCCTGTCATCAGCAGGGACACTCCCTTTTGGCAATGAGAGTCTAAAAGATTGCAGCTTCTTAATTGGGACATAGTTCTGCCCACTTAAAGAAGAACAAGAAGGGAACCCCAGGGTAAGAGGCAGCTGTATGTTTGATTTCCAAAGCAGCTTGTGCAGGGGACAGAAAGTTGTGTGTTTGACCACTTGCATTCCAGGTGCACAGACTGAATAGTCCAGACTAAATATTGTACCTTGACCATGCCATTGGGATGCTCCACAGCTGAACTCTTCTCTCTTTACCTACTCTTGTTCATCAGCATGTTTTGCCTTATTCGTCTGTCATCTCTATTTTAAATGGCCTGCAAGCCATGAGTGCCCTTTTGTCTGACTTTCCCTGGGAAAGGCCTCTGTGGCTTTGTACAGCCATCACGTCAGGAGCCCAAACCAGAAGGCTGCTAGGCTCTCCTTTCTATATCCAATCCATTGTTGCAAATAATTAAAGAGACTCTGATGATGAGAATCAGGGTTAGTTCAGGTGACCTTTCTGTCAATGTGTTTAAGGTTTTCAAACAATTAGAAGCCACACTTAATACCTACAATTAACTCATACAATCAGTTCTCCTTTCTCATTTCTCTACCAGCTCCACCTTTGTTACATGCTCCCCTGCTTCAAGTTCATTTAAAAGCCCTGAGGGAGGAAGAAGAAGATATATTCTCACAGGTGTTTTTAGCACTCTGATGGGAGGAGGGGATCCTGTTTATGAACAAGGTTTGTGCTCTTATAATGCAAGTCAGTCAGATAAAGCAGTAGTAAGGGTAATAAAGAACACTGTAACAGAGAGAAACAGTGGTGATGTCTGGGTGCTATTTTGGATTCATCTTCTTGCAGGTTTGAGTGATCTGAAAGTGCCAAACATTTGCAAGGTAATAATGTAAGGTCATGAAGGAAAATTGCAGTAAGAACTCTAATAAAACAATCTTTCCAGGAATCTTTATGGCCTGAAGGACTGTAGGGGCAAAGGCAACCCACAGCCAGGAGACAGGAGGTGCAGGCATGCCTTGTACTGTGCACAGGAAAACAATATGTGTCTTCTGCTGGAAGCCCTTGCCCTGGGGAAGATCAGCAGAAACAGTGCACACAGGTTGTCAGTGAAGAAGCAAAGGGATTTGTTATGATAGCTGTACATTTGGATTTTCTCAGGGCTTAAATATGTCAAAACTTAGATGGGCTTAATTGTTGGGCCCTGACAAGCTGCTTCAGATAGAAGTTGCCAGTATGACCTCCTCTGAACTTGCCATCTAGCCATATTGCCCTCTGTGACCTCTTGAAGTCTTTCCAGCTGTGCAGTAAGTCAGGGAACCCCAGGTGTTAAGTTTAGCTTCAGGACCTATCTGTGGCTCATCGTTCAAATGACCGATTCATGATTATATTTTGGGTCTCAGCAACAAACAACTTGACTGCTGTTCACATTAGAGGCTTGGGTGTTAGACTGTGGGATTACACTGCTGATGTTTTGGCAGTACACTGAAGATGACAAAATTTAAGTAAAATTAAAAGAAATGCTTGTTTAACTGACTGGCACAATGAACACCAACAAGGGGTAAAAAAGCAACAGCAACTCAAATTGGAACAGGAAAACGACAGGTTAGAAAGTAATTGGATAAACTACATGTGTCCAGATTGTCTTTGCCTGGTGAATTCTGCCCCAAAATAGTGAAGAATTTGGCTGAGGCAGCCTTAAAGCTGCTTTCAGTTGTTCCAATAGAATTGTGGCAGAGCAGTAGGCATCCACAAGACTGAAAGGGGGCTAGGCTAACACCTACTCAAAGGGGAAGGCAAGTCACTGAATTGTCAGGCTGGAAAAAATGAACAATCAGTCTTTGTAACCATCTCAAAGAACACAAAGTGGTGAGTATCAGCCGAGATGGATCAGAGCAAATCTGATCTAATCCAGTGCAAACAACCTAATTTCACATGATGAAAAGTGGTCAGCTTACTGTCACTTCTCAAGCTGTTGTCAGCTGAGGCAGGCAACATATGCTTGACTCACCCCATTTGCAAAGCAGGGCTGTGTCTACAAATAAATGTATTAATTGATATATTTTTCTTCACAATTTGTGGGAGGTAAAAAGGCACACAGATAACATCTGTTCAGAATTCTTACATTTTTTATTTAGAGAACAGAAGATTTTCCCACCAATTGCAGCAAAGAGGAAAAGAATAACCTGATTTCCATATGTACAATTCAAAAGAAAAAAATAGTCACAGAAATACACTTAATCTGCAAGAGGAAGATATCTCATTTTATAGACCAAAACTCTCTGATCTTAAGGATCCTTTAGTGTTGGATTAAACTGTTCAAATGCCATAATTTGTTCTCCTTAAGAACTGATGACACAAACACCTGCTAAGAATGGTTATTCCTCATACTTCCCTATAGTCCCATACTTTTATTTTCTCTGGTTTTCCATGATTTAGAAATATTTGTGATCTCTCCTAGTGCTGGTGAAGCAAACAAAACTTCCTCTGTCAGAGGAGTGAGGTGCCTTGCACTTTGGGGAAACTCTAAGTACCAAAACAGAGACCCAGGGCAGAATTTCATAGCCCTCTTTCCTAGATTCAGTTCCCACTTACAGCCAGTTCAACTTCTCTGGCTTTCTGTGCTTTCACTTTTGCAATGTCTAAATCTGCAGTAGCTGGCAGCCCCATGCCATGCAGAACACTGTGTTTAGGGCAGCTTTCTGGTGTTTGTGTTGTGATGAGTCAGGTGGAGGGATTCAGTGCTCTGTAACACCTGGAGGAGGAAGCGTGTTCTCATGCAAGCAGTGACCTTTTTTGGATGCACAGGTATGCTCCATGGATGCTCAGCACACACTGCTTTAGAAAGCACTCCCTGCCTGCTGTGTGAGTGCTACTGGCAGGACAGGGCAGCTCCAGTCATGCAGGGAGCCCTGGGCAGAAGCTCCATGTTCTCACCATGCACCTTCAGCATCAGCTTCTTTTCTTTGCTCATTCTAAGAAAGACCAAGAGAGCTAAGGAACAACAGTTGGGTCTTGTGAAGAATAGAGCCAAGACAGCTGTAGGGGCTTGATTCAGCAATTTATTTAGTCTGATAGCAATTTCCTCACCCTTTATGGACTACTTCGCCCCTCACCCCCAACTTCAGTGTATTGTTTTTTAAGGAGCAACAGGTTCAGTCAGAGGTTGGAACTCTGGGCCAAAAAAGCAACCAAGAAACACATATGACTTTTGGCATCTATCCTTTATTCCGCTGGGCAAATCTTTGTAAAATCGAATCTACTCCTGGATTAGCTAGAAACAGTCTCTAGAGATGAGGTGGTTGTGTTTCCTTCAGAAAATTCCAGCTGAGAGCCATGTAACTTCTATTCTACTAATTTCAGTTGGAAATCAAATTGTAAAACAAGTAATCCATTTAAAATTAGTCTTTACATATTGGTCTTCCAGCAGAAAATAACAGAAGAAAGAGTAATCCACGGAGACCAGCAAAGATTCCTCTGCAGCCTGGTGGAATTCCATTAAAAGATGACAACTGTCCTGAGTTAGCAGTTGCTGTCCTTGGCAGGGAGAAGCTCATTTTACCAGTACAGCCCTGTCAATTGCCAAACAGATCATTCAAAAAGGGGGTTAGTAACTGGTGTTTAGGTGAGAAGTAGTGCTGAGGAAGCTGAATAGAAGTGCTTTACAGAAGGGGAATTGAAAACATGGAACAGGCTGTGCCAAGGGAAAAACCTAAAACAGGCTGTTCTGCTCAGCAGCAGGCAGAAATAATGGCTTGTAGAGAGGGAGGGGATGCCAAGGAGCACATTAATTTTCCATTGCTGGAAGTGTACCTGCCAAAGACCAGCCCCAATAACCCCTTCTGGCTTTTACATGTTCCCAGGTAACAGTAAACTTTCATGTCTGAACTTGCTCATTGTCTCAGAGCTCATCCTTTTCTCTCCTCCTGCCTTTTAAATTGTATTTGAAAGGTTTCTCTGAAGGGTGCTCAATTTATCAGTGTCATTCATATTATCTACAGGGAAAACCAGAGTGTCAACAGCTGCTTCCACTCGTGATATGCTCCTCTCTTTAGGCCTTCAGCTGATGACCTCTACAGTACATGTGTTGAAATCTAAAATCTTTATCCATATGACACTGTTCTTCTAATTAGTGCAAATGATGTTGCATGTCTTTCATAGCATCTCCTCTGAGACAGCATATGTGATCAGCTGTGGCAATAGATTTGTTTTCTTTCTTCCCTTCATTCTCTCTTTCCTCCTGCTATGCTTGAATCTGTTTTTATTCTTGGCTGAAATCCCTTAAGTTTAGCACTGTCACATTTACTGAGTATCTCAGATTAAAACTTGATCATATTCTCTCCAGGGAACCAAGTAAATGTCTCTATAATAAGAGCATGGCTAAAGCACGAGGAATAGTACATAACCTTCAACCCTTTTAAGGTGCTATTGAATTTGTCTAGGATGCCAGATCTCAGGTGCTGTTCCTCCAAGTGATCTGATACAAGGGTGAGCAGGTGGGTTGGAAGTAAAAGCAATGTAAGTGATTATGTTAGGACTTGTGCTCTGGAAGGAGCTCAAAGCCCTGCACTGCTTTGGCTTTTTGTGAGCTGGAGCTTGATCTTTCTCTCTGGCTGTGACTCAGAACCTGTCTGAACTCTGTAATTCCAGAGAGCCTGGAGCCCTGTTCTACCTTGGGTCCCTGTAAGCTCTGTGATCAGCCTTGAAAAAAAACCAGAATTGGTTCAACATTGCCAGCTGTCATGGGTAATACTGAATTGTTTTATAACTCTCCAGAAGGCTAAGAGAGAAAATAAGTAGATCTGAAATAGATGCCATTCCAGCTGCTCACTGAAAAGTGTTTTGTAACACTTTCCTCAACACTGTGTAAATATGAAATCCTTCTGCCAGTAACCCTTAGAGGGAACTAAGCATTCTTACCCTCAGATGAGTAAATTGAGGCACAGAAGAGTGAGATGTCTGGAGCAGGGCAGTGCTGGAGGAGGAATCCGCAGCCTTCCTCCCTCTACCTGCTCTGAGCACCCCAGGTATGTGCTCTGCCTCCCAGGCCTCTGGTGAAGCACAGATTTGATTAGGCTGGATTTAGAGCAGCTTGATCATCTTTTGCCTGTGGCACAGCTTAGGGCAGCTCTGTCTCTATTCCTCTGCAGCTTCCCAGTGCCATGGGTGGGCACTCTGGTGCCCAGGGTTGGGTGAGGGCAGACAAGGTACAGCAGTGAGACAGCCGGGCTTTGCTGCTCCAGTTCAGCATTATAACAGCACAGAAGGTGCTGCTTGCTGCTTCTAGACCTTCCATTCTGCTCTGGAAGAAGCATATGGGTGATTTGGATCTTGATTTATGGGACAGACTTCAGCAAAGTCCATTTTAAAGGCTGTAGTTCAACTCACTTATTTAAGTCAGCCAGAATTTTCTGAATTTTCTCATTTCTGCACTGTGTCAGTTGAAAATTTATCTGCAAATTCAGTCAACCTTTTTGTTCCTGTATTAGAATGTACTGATTGTGCTTTCATAAATTACAGCATGTGCTGCTTCACCAAGGTGAAAGTGTAGCAATGTTCTTTTTCAGGACTAATGCTTGGGCAATAATAATTTGTCGCTAGGCAATATTAAAATTTTCCTACAATCCTCCATCTGCCTTATCTTTCTCATGAAGGCTTCTTTTGCTGATGCTTTATTCTGCCTTTTTCCCCACCTCTTCCCACATGCACCTTTCAGCATCTGCCTTTGGCCAGGCTGATGTGAGGGTGACTGAGGCTGACTGAGCCCTGGAGCACCCCAGTGCCCGGCCATGCCAGCTGCTTTGGGTGGCGCTGGGCAGGGTGAGATGGCAGGGTCTGGCTGGTCAGGGGTGCTGCAGGGCTCTCTGCTGGGCCCTTCAGCCACCCAGGCTGACACAGCTAATCCCCTTGCTGTAAGGGACAGCTGTCAGACCCTGCTGGCTTTTTGGTCACTGCCAGCACCGGCCAGATTTAAGCTGATGTCCTGTGGGTGGCCTTGGATACCTCAGCATCACTCCTGCGAGGGACTTTCTCTTTGTTTTTTACACTGGAGTTTATTCTGCAGGGTAGGCAGTGCTGGTGCTGGCTATAACTAGATTACTTGAACCTGGGGAACTGGGAGACTGAGCCAACCAGCTTAACATATTTTAATCTTCAGGCTTTAATCAGGGCCCAGGGTCTGCACTGATGCCTGTAAAATACAAGCAGAAGGGTGTGTTCAGCAGTCACTCCAAACCACATCCCTGCTTATTCTAGTTCTGGCTGCAAAGGTCACAAAGAACTCATATGAAGGCTACTTCTAATTATTATCCCATTTGCAAAGAAAAAAAAATCCCATAGTGCCGTCATCCATGAAGAAGTGAAGGGAGAGAAATATGTCTTATATAAGCAGCACCTTTGGGGATTTGCTTGACTTTGTGTGTGCATATGTATGGGTAACATTTGGTGAAAAATGCTCTTTCTGTTGGAATGGATATTATTCATGAATAATAATTCCAGTTAAGCTAATTGCTTTTGACTTTAATAAAGAAGGGAAATTTCTAGTAAGCTGAAATACCTTACTTAAACATCTTTGAAATTAGGCGTTCCAAATTCTCATTTAAAAAGAAAAAAATTTGCATGATCATTAATCTGTTTTATTTTTTAAGAAAAAGGATTTGAGGTGAGGTAGAAGAAATTAAACAAAAAAAGGAAGCTGCTGACCTAAAACTAAATTTGTCAGATATTCTAAATTTGGCCATCTGACTGAATGAATTTGTCTTTCACAAAGCCCCTTCTCAGAGGAGGTGAATTGCCATCTAGCCATTCAGGGTGAGCCTTTCACTCAAAAGCTGCTTGATGGAGAAGCCTCTGCATAGCACAGGGAGGAAAGTAGGCCAATCTTTGTCCTTTAGAGAGGCACCTGAAGGTGTGTAATCATTGAGGATTAAATCTTCTGGGACTCTCGCCTCCAAGATGGACAGATGGCAACTTCATGTAACAATAAAGGCATCCTTGCAAAATAAATGAAAGACAATTAGTCCCTTCATACATATCAGAAGACCCTATTGCAGACAGCAAGTGTTGGGGATTTGAAAGGGATCAAACAAGCTCTTAAGCTATATTTTTTCCAAGGCATATGGAGGGTAGAATTTAAGGCTGTGCAAATAATAGGAGTGTTGAGTTTTTTTGTTCTACAACTGAATCAAAAAATCAGAATAATAAATTTCAAATTGAATTGAATACTAGTTTATCACCAAAACAAGACTTAAAAAATAATTACCAATTCCCAACAGATCCCATCTTCCTTTCAGCCATTTAGCAAGCCACACACAAGTAATGGTCCCATTAAGAAAACACTGTTAATACCTCTGTTTTATTGTGATACTAGTGATTACACTGTTGGCTCAGAATGTGGGATACCAACACTGAATATCCCACTCTACAGAAGTGTCTTTCTGTGCACTTTTCCTGGACAGGGCTCATACTCATGTGTGTGCCCTGGATCTTGCTCTGCTGACATTTTTATATTTATTTTTATTTCCAAGCAGATGCTGGATTTTGAGCAGCACTCCACAGCCTCAGCAGGAGTGCAGTGCTGGGGTGACAAGGAGGAGTGCTGGTCCCTCCTGGTGGTGGTGGGTATGTCTGGGATGCCAGGGGTAGTGACAGCTCTGAGAGCACGATGGAGACTGCAGCCAAGCACCTTCCAGCTCCACTTGAGCTTTGAACTGAAGCCTTCTAGGACATTAGATAATGCTGTCAGAAATGCAGAAGCTTCTCCACCAGTGTGAGTGTGTTTTCTTTCCTTCTGGCTTTCAGAGTCAACAGTATCATGCCCAGAACTTGCCTGAAAAAGCAGCCTCTCACTCCACTGAGTGCCACTACTTTGTTCCTCTGTAACATTCTCCCTTCACCCTTCTCCAGCCCAGCCCCAAGTGCTGATACCAAAACTGCTCTTGTTTCACATTGCTCTGATCACAGACCTGGTAATTTCTCTATGTACCCAGAGATTTGTGCATCAGCTTCACTGAGTCCTTATGTGTTCTGTAAGCAGTTTCACTCCACTGTTGTACCTGGTCCTCAGGGCACTGGTTCAGCCCCAGAAACCTTCCTCATTCTGATGTCACTTTGTACCGTTTGCCAGGCCCTGCTCATGCCACATCTCCTGCTCACATCCATCTCATTTTCTTCCAGAGTATGTGGCCACATTGCCTCCAGTGCCATCTCTTAGAATGGTTAAGGAGGCCTCTTACACTCCTCTTGCCACAGGAAGCCTTAAGCAAGTCACTTCCCAGAGGCCAGGCCCTTCCTGGGATTTGCCAGGTGCATGGCAGGGCTGGCAGAAAAATTTTGGTATGTATTTCTTTCAAATCTCTACCCATTCTCTCTGCACCCATCACTGACTTCCCACTTGAAAGTAGTGAGGGAGCAACTTCTCTCTGCATTTCTTCCCTTCTCTGCTCCTGATTGTTCAGCCTATAAACTGGCTGGGACTGGTGTTGTTTCCATCACTTCTTAGCACAGACTCTAGCACAAAGGGACTCTGATCTCCACAGATCTAAGCCCTGCTGTACCAATAGCTAATTAAAGTTTCTTCCATATTTAGGACCCTAATCATCCCTTTACTGACAGCTCTGTGAAATCACAGTGACTGGAAATCAGACTCAGTGATACTAAAAAGTAACCAGCAGACTGAACACATCAAAGGTTTTCTGACCTGTTTCACTTTGTCTCCCTTAGCTGAACCACATGGGTGGAATTTAGCGCCTCTATTTTTAAGCCTTTAACTTCAGCGTTGACCTCTTTACTGCAGTCACCCTATGTTCCCTTTGCAGTCAAAGAAGAGAGAGGCACTTCTGGGGTGCAGTTTGCATGGCCTACTTTTGGGGTCTCCTTTAGGGCAAGATGAAAGGGACCCCGGAAACGCCTGCTTCTTCTATTCACTGGCTGTGAACAAAGTCTTGGTAGTCATGCCACATGTCACAGTGTCAATCAAAAGTTCATCTAAATGCTCTGAGTTGCCCTTTAGGCACCATTGTGCACACTATGGTGTCTAAATAAACTCATTATTTATAGCATATAGAGTTTTGTATGTTACATAGGTTCTGTATTTATATACATATCATACCAAATCCATGCCTTCATCTATTAGTAGGAAGCTAATCAAGCAGCTCTAGTTATCACTGTAACACTTTTCTGACAGTTTCTTGGATGAGAACTCCACCTTCCAGCAATTCAAACCAGTATTAATACTAGAGGAGAATGCATGGGGTATAGATTTCCAAGGTCCATGTCCTTGGTGATTCTTTACCTTTCTGACAATGTAATTCCAGTGCCAGCCACAAAGTCAGAGCCACGCTCTGGGGAGTCTGGCTGGGGTTATTTCTTTGTGTCTTACCAGGACTGCATGGCAGCTTGCAAGAGAGTTTGGCTGGCACTACTGAGTAATAGTAGCATACCCCATGAACTAATTCCTCACCTGGGTACTCCTACCAGTGAAGCTTTTGGGAACAAGGACTTGATGTGTCAGTGTGAGAAGCCATTCTGTTCCCACTTTTTTGCTGCAGCTGACCAAAATTAGGTCTGGAATTTTTAAATTTACATTTGAATTTACATGTGAGTCACTTGATGATGAGACCCATCATATGCAAAATTAATAACCCATCAGTGCCACTGGATCTGCCTGATGGATGCTGTTAGTCACCACTACATTGCAGCCTTTGAAAAATGGAACTGGTACTTAGGGAAAAGGATGTTTTAAAAGCACTCAAAATTCTATAGCCTCTGAACTATGCTGTTACATTTAATGCAGAAGATGAGAGGATTTTTGGGGAGGCAGGCCACATATGCCCTCCTATAGATGCCTAAACAATAGCTCTGAAGAAAGTTTTCATTTTGCTATTCAAGTCACTCTGTAGGAAGTAATTATTTGACTTATTTTTTACCCAGTATGCTCCTGAGAACTGGTATCAGTCACAGCAGGATCGATGCACAGATGTGGGCACACATGCCATCATACATATAAACTACATGCATGTCCTAGGACCATGTTCTGACATCACTAATTTGTTCAACCTGCCTACAAGGTAATATAAAAAAATGGAATAAAATAACCTGTTGATGTCACTTTTCAGCAACAGTAAGTCATTTGGTCTTGAGCACAAATATTGCAATAAAACCTCTTGATATAAACACCATTTTGTGACAGACAATTCCATTTACTTCCTTGAATTGGAATGCTAATTAAATCTGTCACTCGTTCTTCTGCCAAAGTTCTGCTCCTACATCTGTGGGCAAAACTATATTTAAATACCCTTCAGAGTCAGTACTATTTCATTGATTTGATTTATGAAGGGAGCATAACCAGGAAAAATGTATTCTGCTATCTTCTCACTTAGGAAAACAATCTGATAAGCAGATTCTTAAGTGGAGACATCTTTTTGTAATGGGTTTAACTCTTTGTATGGCAAGTGAAAGTATTATGAATAATACCTTAACGTTTCAGTATCTCTTTACAGTGATAAACTGCATCAAAAATCCGTAGCAAAATATTTTCCCTTTCTTCCTAAAAGGCATTGTAGCTGTTTTCTTTTATGCTCAATGGAGCCTGCAGAAGTTATCCTTTGTGTGCAGCAATCCTGGCACTCTCACATACCTTTCAAAGAAAACTGGCCCAGCTGTACTGCATTTCTTATGGAAAGCCCCAGAGATCAGTATTCTCTTTCTAGCTCAAAAGGAGCCCAGACCATCCATCAATATCCCACTGCATTTAAGAAGTGAGTTTCCTTGAAGGAAGAGGACTTGATAGGCTTATTTGCATTTCCCCTTCCTATACATCTGGCTTTATGCAAAGTCTCTGAAAGATGAATTGTAGGTACTTCTACCTCAATCACTGCCATACTGAACTGCAGCAATGCCTGAGCCGAGGCAGCTCCCAGACAGAGCACTCCCAACCTTTCCATGGGGTCCAGACCTGTGGACCAGGTCCCATCTTCTCCCTGTGCCAAGACACTGTGGCATGAAGCATCTTACAGGGTGCCAAGAGACTGGGTAACTTTTCCTGGACAAGCAAAGTGGCAATGACACCTGTTCTGTGAATAGAACAGTGATGTTCAGGAAGGTGGATCTTGGAGGTCCCAGACATTCTGGCCCCTGTTGGTATTGTCAGGACCCCAACATGTTCAAGAAGGTGCTTGTTTTATCACTATTGCACTAAGCTATTCATGGGGCTAAACTTGCAGGTTCTCACTGAGCTGTTTGTTTATGGAAAGGTTACTCCCACCCTGGGAGCTCATCTGGCATTACAGGGGCTTTCTGGCTTGTACATGCACTTTGTAGCTTACAGCTGTGAGCAAAGTGGGTGCAGCTGGAGACTGAGGCTGGCCAAGGCCCTGCTGTCTCTCCTGTGTTTAGGATCTTCAGAATTCTGTTAGATCAGTACAATCTGGATGTCCCCAGTGCAGCCCAGGTATCTGGCACACTGTGACTGCTCCTCAGACCTTTCCTCCTGACCCAGGCCCCCATCAGAGCCCCTTTCCTGAGCAAGGGCAGTGGGATCCCGGGGCCACCATGGATCCTTCTGTAGCTTCCAATGCAGCATGGGGGGCTGTGGGTGGTGTGGGCTGAGCTGAGGGAAGACACACAAGAAGGAGCACCAAACACAGCAGTACTTTGCAACATTATTTCACACTTGGAAGTGGTATTTCACCATTACAGCAGAACATGTGTCTGCATGTGAGAGAGCCCTGAATGGCACTTTCTAGAGCAGTGCAATGGTGGCAGCTGGCTGGTGCCAGCAGCCTGCCATAAGAGGTTGTGATACAGATGCAAGAGCCTTACTGCAGCTTAGAATATTCCTGATATGTCAATTGAAAAGGTCTCATTTTTCAGGACAATGAAAGCACACATGTCAGGTCATGCTATTTGGGATTTGCACAGAGCCACAGCAGCTCTACAGTGGATATAAAGAGCTCTTCAGCATCTCTAATTGATGCTCAGCTTCCTCTCACTCCAGCTACCAAAGCATGGGGAGGCTCAGCTGCACTAGGTAAAATCTTTATGCTGAAAACCTATAGCAGATGTCTGAGGGCAGCTCCAGAGATTTCACACTGCTCAGAGACCCTGGCATCTTGCAGCATTAAGTCAGAAGTATGGACCCTTAATGACCTCAAGACAGGGTCCTCAGAGCAAAGGTCTGCCTTGATGGCAGGTGTGATTATTGTCCTTAGATGGCCATCAGCAGTGCAGACAATGGATCTGTGTGTCTGGCTAACAGCTGTCATCATGTATGGGATCAATATGTGCCTGCCATGGCCCCATATTTTAAGAAGGACAAGAGAGGTGCAGAAGGTTGCATGCAGTGCCTCCTGTCCCTATGCCATTCTTGGTCATAGGTTAGTGGGTTATTTTAGCATCTGATGTATCTAGGCTAATCCACTGGAAATCAATCAGATCAGCTGGGAATGGGCACCCAGTGATGACAGATTGAATTAATGGTCTTTATCACTGATTCAGTGGCAAGGGTCTAATCCTGGTATTTCTGCCATGACATGCAGAACAGAGCACACATGGGAAAGCACAGACAAGTGCAAACATGCTTTTAACTTCTCAAAGACCTGTACATTTGAGTGGGCTGATGCTGGAATAAGTAACTTACCCTGTATTTAACTTACCCTGTATTTTTAGTAGAAAGTCAGGTCCAAGCAACAACCAAGCAATGTTTGTATCTTCCCTCACACCTCACTGATAGCATTACTGAATGGTATGTACCTATTTCCTCATCAAGATACACACATTTTAATTATAGAAATGTTCCAGTTTCATTCTTGCCTCCGAATATATGAAGGCTTTTAATGTTATCACACTTACCTAAATACTAGTAATGTCATACCTAAGGGCTACCATGGTCTGAGTTGTGTGTTATTTTATGTTGTGTTAATTTAAATATCACTTAAACTAGGTTTTTTTGCTTCAGCATTACCACCTTTCTCAAGGTGATGTAGTAGAGAAATATAGTCTATATTTTCCATTCCATTCCATCTTCAAGGTCTGTTCCCCAAAGATCCAGAGGTAATTTTTTGGGTAATAATTGAGGTTGTCTTTAATTTTGACTTTTCAAGGGAAGTTAAAAGACATATCCAAAAACAGATAAAGTCACCAGTCATCTTTTAAAGACTTCATCATGTCCACACAGCTTTATCTATGATTTATCATCACAGCTATTATTTGTCTAAAAAATAGGCCTATATACATAAATATAAGAACTATCATTGAGACTGCTGATAGAGGAAAGGTCAGCAGGATCAGACCTTAATATTTCACATGTAATCCTATGAATATTAGGTCCCATATGCCCTGCTAATTCCAGCTTTATCTCTAATACGTGGCTTATTTCTTAGGATTAGGTTAAGAACAGCAATTGGCTGTTCAACCACTAGTGCACCAAAGCATCCATCTTGCAGCTACAATTGGCTTCTTCTACTGGGATTGTGAAAAATAATTCTCTAGCTCAACATCTAAGCAGTTGAATCTCTCTGTGATGAAATCTGTGGCTCCTAATGGCCCGTGTGTACGTGCAGAAGAATTCCCTGATCTGCTGGCAATAACTACTTCGCAGCCATGGAGAAATCTGGATGGCACCCATTGTCTGAAAGCAATATCCAAGTCATCTATTACACTTGCCAAAATATTTCTGCCTCTACCTCTGTGTGTCTGCTGGGCTGGGGTTTGCTGTGAGCTGCAAGCCCCTCTTTGCCTTTCACCATTACTCCCTGTCACAGCCAGGACAGGACGCAGCATCTTGCCACAAAGGGTGCACAGGCTGCCCCCTTGGGTGGGAGCAGATGGTGTTTTGAGCTGGATGAGCAGGGAAGTGAGCACCTGAGGCTGGGAATGGTGCTGGAGGGAAACTTGGGCACAGGGAACAGCAGCTGGGCTGTGCCTCCCACTGCAGAGCCCGTGCTCCCTTCTGCAGGAGGCTGTTGCTACATCCAGATTTCAGGGTACTTACTTCAGTGCCTGGGGCCAAACCCCTGCAGTGATCTTTCCAGACTCCACATCACATCCTCACCCACACAGCAATCCAGCTCCTAGTTCCTTTTCTGAACACCTTGTAAAAGCCCATCCTAAAAATAAGCTTCTTGGCTCATGGACACAGTGGGAAACGGTGAGAAAAGAGCAGTTAAACAAACACAGGCAAGGCATGAGAGCTCACAAAGTATTGGTTCACTGTCACATCATCTAGTTAGTTCATTTTGTCCTCTGTCATTTGCATCACATGCCCAGGCAGTCATTTAAATGTTGGAGTTTTTCCTTTACCTTTGTGGCTTCCAGGGTAATATTCCCTTCTGTTGTTTGGCTGGACTCATTGTTTCTTTTCCAAGGTCAGGATGAGTGTGAACCTCTAGCAGTCTTGTGACTGACTTTCTGCTCTGCCACCAGCTCGAAGGTCTCCCAGCTGCACACCACACAGGCCTTGGACACATCTTTCTCTCAAACATCCACCAACCTAGTCAATAAAGATGCAAAAATGCTAGAACCAAAAGAAAAATAAAGTTTTGTATTCATCTCAACTTAAGCCAAAAAAAGAAAGTTTTTAAAATTATTCTTGTGGAGGGAAAAATGCATTTCACTTATACAAAATGCAGTGATATATTTCTTTAGGCACCCAAAAGGCAAATCTCTTGAGGGTGTAAAATGGATCCAGTCCCTCCAGCCCAATGAGAAGACTCCATGCTTTTCCATACTTCTTGCAAAAAAAGGCTGCTCCCCTGAAAGAGAAACTGCTTCTCAGATGCAGAAAACCCTCAGGACACAAGCAGCTACCTAACCTCCACACTGTCCCTTTGTCCAGCTCCGGCAGCTGTCTGGCCTCTGCCCCAAGGCAGCACAGGACAGCAGGCAGTGTTAGATTCATCAGCACTGCCCGGGATGGGGCTCCCATCCAGGTGAGATGCCCATGGTGTTCCAGCCCACAGAAAGCACAGGCTCCTCCACCACCTGCACAGATCTGGCCAAACCCCCAGGTAGGGTCCCCAGGTTGTTGTTTGGCTTGTTCAGCATGTGTGGGTGCTGCACTGTGAAAGCACAAGCTGTTCCTCACTTCTTCCTCTGCTCTTTTTTCCCTGATTTCAAGTGGTTTGCTTCTCAGAGCAGCCAACTGGTTGAGGAAAGGCTCCCTCCTGTCTGTCACCACTGGCACGTCTCCCCAGTGCAGGTATAAATAGCACCAGCCTCCACAGCTGGTGGGCAGCTGCCATGCAGGGGCTTAGCCCAGGGCTAATCCACTCCAATGCTGGCAAAATCCAGCCTGTTAGCCCACAGTCCTTCTCTACAGAGAGGAATCATCTGTCATTTCCCAGCTTCCTGACCCTGCTCCCATGCAGGTCTGCTTCAAGCTTCTCTCTGGGTGTGTGAGTGCCTTGGCAAGCATGGGAACAAGAAGCCACAAGCAGGCTGCTCACTGAGCATCCATGGAAAATCTCTTCATTCTCACCTGAATGGGATGGGACTCAGCTGATGGTTATTGTGCTTGTTGAAGTGCCTGAGTATTTATGCTCTATGACCCCATCACATAAGAGCCCTATTTGGGCTGATGGGCTAGATCTTTTTGTATTAAGCATTAATGAAAATTTCTTGCATTACTATGGGAAAAATAGGATTATGGACTTGCTGGGGTTTAATACCAGAAGGTAGAGGTTTAACATTATTTTGCTTCCTAGACTAATATCTTATGCAGGAAAGCAATCTAAGACCTTGATACACAACGTTGCTTTAACTGAAATTCACAAAAACCCAAGGATCATCTCAGTGCAAGCAGAGATATTTTGATAGGACATACAGGCTAAGGAATTTGCTGTGGATTCCTCTGACTAAAATTAGGAAATGGCAGACAGTGTCTGAGCCCATAGCTCCAGGCCCCCTTCAAAATCAGTGGGGAGAAGGCACCTCTAGGGTACAATTCATCTGACGTGGATTAGAGTCGCCTTAGAATGACAGGAGCTCCATGGATATCTGTGTCCCTGCTCTAACCATTGAGTCCATTTGGATAAGGTACAGGCCCAGTGTAAGTGTGTGACACTGGTTATGTGAGTCCCATACCAGGGGAAAATGTAATCCCATACAAGGTGTCCTTATAGCACAAAACTGGTAGGACAATGGAAGGGGGGAGGCAGGGTGAGATTTGTTAACAATCCTCTAAGCTCTCTTGCTGTCAGTTTGCTCCTCTCAGCCTGGGTTAAGTGCAAGACCCCTGCAGTTCCTTAGAAAGGAGATACCATCCTATGGAAGGGAAAAAGAATGGGACATGCCAAAAAAACCCTGCCCTTTTGTTGTCAACCCAAAATCCATTCAGCCTAGGTAACTGTAGTGAGATTCTAAGCACAGGCAGGAAAGGTGGGTCATGAACCTGGGGAGGTGTTTGCAGACAAACTCATGCCTTACTTCAGTGGCTGCTGTTTAAGGTCTTCCCACAGCTGGTTCCAGCACAATCAGTGGCCTTGGCTTTCTATGTCTCTGGTACATCTCAAGCAGTGATTATTTTCCCCCTCAGACCCAGAAGCCTTTTTTTTTCAAACAGTTTTTTAAAAATAAATACTTCTATCAGCATAACTGCTCCAGCCCAGCAGCTGTGAGCAGGTCTTGACCCCTGATCTCACTGTCTGAGGACAGATTCTCCCCTGCAGAATACCTGTAATTCAAGCGTTTGATTTTTCCCAGCAGGGAACAGTTTCTGCAAATGAAGTCTATTTGTGTAATGAAACATCAAGTAGTTCACACAGGGATACAGAACAGTCATAGAGGGAAAGAGCTCTCAAATGAAATGCCATGCCAGGAAAGATTTAATTGTAGTTACCATACAATAATAAAAGAAAAGAGAGGAAAAAAACCCCAACAAGATTGCAGGAACAGGCTGTTTTCATTTCCCAGCAATTGCACAGCAGCAAGGCTACCTCAGCACTCAATAAGCTCCTGTTGGCACTAATTGGCACCCTTGGTGGTGGCTCTGTGTGGATGAGCTGAGGTCTGAATGGCTGGTGGGGGCAGCCCCCCTCCCACACCCCTGCAAGCAGAGGGCTGCACAGGGACACGGTGCAGGCAGCTGCTCCTGCTTGGGATTGGCAGCAGCCCGGCCCTGGCAGCTCTCCTCACTTCTGCAAAAGAATGTCCTCAGATAGGAAGAAAGCAAGTGCATGCACAGCCATGCTGATATCAGATGGGGGACTCCTGCCAGGATTTTAAGTGTAATTAGCAACTTTGAGGTGTGCAGGGACACCTACTCCTTGGGTATAGCGGGCGTGTAGGTACCTGTAGAGCTCAGAGCATATGCTTCAGTGCTTTCTTCCATGAGGACCTCAAGAAGCCCAGAGTTCCTCTCAATCTTTTATTTACTGATAGCAACCAAGATGATCACAGGCTTTTCCCAGCTAATATTTGCAGTGTTGTTTTCCACACTTCTCATTTCCTATGAACCTCCCCTTCTCTCTTTACAAGTTGCCATGACATTTGCTACCCTTGTCCCTGATGGAGTCCAGAGTTTATCATGTGGAGGGAAAGTTTCTTAGTGATTCTCAAGTGAATCGTAGCCTAGGGTAACCCAGGTTCTTCTTTTGGCCAGAGACCAAACCAGTCCCTTCTCTGTGGTGTTTATGTGCCCAATGGCAGCCTGTCCCAGGGAGAGAGGGTAGTAAGATAGCTCATACATAAAGGACTCAATGCTAAGTATGTCTGTAAAATTTGAGTCCAGGTTGCCTCAGCAACTTGGGACTTTTGGAAGAAACTTTACTATGAACACAGAAGCACTCTGTCAAAAATGCCAGATTTTTGCCAAATATTTTGCAGCCAAATCTAGGTCTGTTTTTTTATTTGCTTGTTGATTTGGTTTGGGTTTTCTTTTTTACAAGAAAAAAGAAGAAAGAAATGTTCCCATGGCTAAAAATTATCTCTGCAGTAGCTCTGCGTAATTGCTGGAAATGCACATTCATATATGAAGGATATCTTGCTATGCAGAATAAGTAACTTTGTGAATGCATCAGCAATAAAAATGCCTGAGTTGTAACATAAAATTCTTGAAATAAGGCAGAGAAGAGGAAAATCTGATTGCCCACCAGTAAGCAATTTATTTTGTATGAAAATAAGCATTTCCATTCCTAATGACTATGTAAGCAGAAGTGCTTATGACAGCTACTTTATTTCTACAATAAGTGACTTCATGGGACTGGACAGTTTGTAGAATAGGGAAACTGCATGCATCGATATTTGTCTGCATGCCTAGTATTTTAGGTGGTCAAGAGGGAAGAGCCCTTATAAAGATGTCCCCAGTATCATAGCAGAATCATAGAATCACAGAATATGCTGAGTTGGAAGGGACCCATCAGGACAGAGTCCAACTCCTGGCCCTGCACACGACACCTCAAGAATGGCACCATGTGCCTGAGAGCACTGTCCAAATGTTTCTTGAACTCTGTCAGGCTGGGGCTGTGACCACTGCCCTGGGGAGCCTGGTCCAGTGCCCAACCACCCTCTGGGTGAAAAACCTTGAACTGATACCAAATCTGAACCTCCTCTTAAACAGCTTCATGATGTTTCCTCAAGTCCTAGCACTGCTCATGAGAGTGAAGAGATCTGTACCTGGGGGGTGTTGAAGACCACCATGAGGTCCCTCCTCAGTCTCCTCCAGGCTGGACAAACCAAGTGTCCTCAGCCACTCCTCATAAGGCTTCTCCTCCAGACCCTTCACCCTCGTAATTCTATGATCTGTGCTTCCCTTCAGGGAGGTCAGTGCTTACTCCTGCCATCAGATGGGATGGGAGGGAACAGGGTTGGGTATCCCTTCCCAAGCCTGTCTGGTGGGGTCCAGCACTGGGGCTTGCTACCAGGTCCCTCTCCTACTCAGCTTCTTCATCCAGCTCCTCTGCTCCCACCCCTGCTCTGCAGTGGGTTTTCTGCCATGTCCCCTCCTGAGCCTCAGAAACAGCTGGCAGTCCCCTGTCAGGTATCTGTGTCCCACACTGGATGCTGGCTCACAGAAGATGGAGCCTCAGTAATGCCATAGCCAAGGCCAAAAAATAAGCACCTCTGGAAAGGGGTTAAGATCTTATCTTCACCCCTCTGATTTTGAATCCCCATGCTTTAATTCAGCTGTGGTATGTGAAAAAATATTAATGATCAATAATTGCTTTGTAGGTAAAATAACCATGCTGCAAATCACAATTTTATTTTAAAACTGATAATAAACACATACCATAAGTAAAGGTATGCATTACATGTTCACAGCAGTAGAGGATACCAAGCTTGTTGAAACGGTATCAATCAGGCACTGAAAATGGTTTATATTTAGCTCATCTCATTTTAGATTAAACAGACTCCACTCCCAATTATGCAGTAATTACCTAGAGGCATGAAGGCATGTACACAAAGCTACACCAAAGCAACTCTGAGCACCGGCTTACTTTGCTGTTGGTAAACTTCATTTTGTCAGGATTAATTGGAGAGAAGGCTGGTGATGAACACATGACAAGCACAACCCTCAATAATGCTTTAATAAAGTGATGGAAGCAAATGTTTTCCATCAAACCTCTTCAGCACAGGAAATGTGATTAATTAAGCACATTCATCTAATTACTGTATGAATTCTCAGGAGATAAATGTATACTCCAAGGCAGATACACTGAGTTGGATTCCAGAGGCTGTATTCAAACTATTTTTATGTGGTGTTTTTATGTAAACATTAAATAAGGGTTTTTTTTAAAGACAGATCTTAATGGTGATTGGTTTCCAGCACTGGATCAAAGCCGATCCTACTCACCAGTGCTCTTCAGAGCTAATAGCTGCTCTTCCTTCAGAGTAACTCTTTAGCTTTTCTATTATCTCCAGTGAGACTGAGTTGTAGGAAAAATGCAGCCACCAAAATGTTTGCTGGATATTGTCCATGTCTTTCTTACAAGCCTTCTGCTTTCCTTTGCATGAATAGTGTTTGGGTGTTCAGGGCTGGAACTGCTTTTCTAATTAGCAGCAGCAAACGAAGGATACCAGGCTCCAAATTGAATCTTAATGGTACTGCCTGGGCACAAGCCCTTTCAAAGGCAGGAGCCATAATGTTGCTGTCATTAATCCAGGCACAGCAACCCTACTTGATGAGCAGCTGTGCTACTCCATTAGATGCTGAGCTCCCAGCCCTTTTCTCAGCCTGGTGAGGGAAGCCCACGGGCAGGGCAGGGCAGGTGGCAGTGAGTGCCCGTGGCATTCCCCCCTGCGCACCACTGCCAGCCCAGTGCTGCCCTGGGGCTGCCTGCCAGCCCAAAGCAAAATTTGCTTCTGCAATGGGAATCCTCATTTTGCTTGGGACAGGAGAAGCAGCAGTGCAGGAACAGTTCAGCCAAGTGACCCAAGGGGCAGTAAGGCCTGCTGAATTTTCCCCTTGCCCCAGCACAGCCCTGGGCTGCTGAGGGGCTAAATTCCCTCCCCAGCTGCAGGGTGGTCCCAGCCACAAGGTCACAGGGTGGGAGGCTGAAGGGGCTGGCATGCAGGGCACCAACAGACCTGCAATCACAGCAGTGCCTTGCTGTGGCTTTGTGCAGAAACACTGAATATTTGAGGTACTGAAGCTGGGGAGAGGGATACCAAAACTAGCAGTGAGGGAAAAGCCATGGCAAATTCCCACCGCTTCTGTTAACGCTGCTTCCGCTCCATCCCCCTCTCCCTTCCCCAAGGGAAAACCCATGCCTGCTGCCTGTATCCTTAAAAAGATCATTGCTGAGCTATAAATATCCAGCCATCAATTAACTTCATGAATGCCCACTGTACAGAGAGCTGTCCTTCTGAGCTGCTAAGCTGATTAAAATCAGGGATGCTCACCATCACAGGTCCTGCCATACTTGCCTCATTAAACCTTGGACTTTACTGATGTATTTATTTTAGAGGTTTACAGCAATCTAGTCCATAGTGCATTTAAAGTTAACAGAAAGACTCTGCCTGACTTCTGTGGGCTTGGATTGCTTCCAAGGGAAATATTTTCCTACTTAAGTAACTCTGAAACAAGGCGATCACACCAACCAAAAAAAAAAAACCCCAACCCTGGAATGTTTCATTTAAAAATATGTTGTTGACAACAGAAAGCAAAGAGATCCTTAGCACTGGGATGTATTTTTAATACTGCTTCAATCAAATGCTTCAGAATAATGAAAGACTTGCAAAAGAAACTTGTATGCATTTATGGCCTTCCCAGCTCTGGCTGGGAGGGGATGGGGGGAAGTTCTGTGAAATTCTGGTCCAAAGGAAACAACTAAGGAAAGCAAAAGCTTTGTCAGGCAGCCTGGCAGCTTGCTGGCTTCCCTGAGAGGGGCAGGGAGAGCAGAGGCTGGGGGAAGCCCCACAGTGTGATGCAGTCCTGTAGCACTGTATCTGCCACGTTGGTGTGACCTAACTCATTGTAATACCAGCTCCTTGCAAAGGTCTGGAGACTTTCCAGAGCATTTCCCTAAGGACACTGCACCTGCATGAACAGAAACAAGAAGGAATCCCCACAAGAGAAGGCAGGGCTCTGTTTGGCTTTTATTTGCTGACAGCAGCCCTGGGAGGATCCCACACACCCTAAGTTGTTCATCACACATTGCTGATGCACCACAGGTATGCACAGCAGCAGCAGGTGAATATACCTGTGGGTAGAAGGATATCTGAGAGGGCTCCTGCAATCCTTCCTGCAGTGTAATCAGTTCCCTTCCCTATACTTAGTGCATAATTGGCGCCACTTCAGCAGGGTGAGCCCAGACACATGGCATTGGAGCAGCCAGGTGACTCACCTGGGGCACCTGTTGGCTCCTGCCAGTGACAACCAGGCAGTTTGGAGGAGGAAACACTTGCAGAGCTCACTGGGGGGGGCAGGGTTAGCACCTGCCAAAGTACTCAATGGTGCAGCAAGATTCAAGCAACATCAAGTGAAACCAAAATCTGCAGAAGTATTGACATGTAACTACTAGGAATTGGGAAGGCTGTATGATAGGGAGGTGATACATGGGCACTGGAGAGCCTGCAACCATCTCTTGATTCTCAGGAAAAGGAGAGATCTGGTGTAAATTTGTCTGCCCTATTTCATAAATTAAACCTGTACCTAGGTACTGCTCCAGAGTGGTTAACCTGGTGTCTTCCATCATCAGTCTGTGTGTGTATATATGTGTGTGTGTGTCTGTGTGTATGTGTGTCTGTGTGTCTGTGTGTCTTTGTGTGTATATGTGTGTGTGTGTGTTTTGCCTGTGAGTTGGGACACCACATTTCTGTGTGTCCTGCTGGGGTATGCAAATCCTCTGACATCTTAGTGCTAAAATTAAGTTGGAATTGCTGTTTCCCTTTCTGTGACATTTGGTGATTTTTGTCTTCTACTCTCTGTCCAGAGATTCATGTGTGGCCAGGGCCAGTAAACTGCTCTGGGGAGATCTGTGCACTGGGTTGTCTCAGATCTGTATCTAATTGTATAGGATACCTAGAAGGAAGGCAGCAATGAAACCCTCACTGGGGCATTGTGAAGGGACAAGGGAAGCTGTTAGGATGTGGGCTGCAAAGCCACAATTTTTCCTTGGGTTTGGAAGATCAATCCCAGAGTTCACCTTACTAAAATGTACATGATACATGGAGGGCTCTTCTCTCCCCCTGGGCACTTAAGGTGTGAATATCAAGGTAACAGATCTGCCATTTGGAAAGCTATCCATGGAAATGTTGCTTTGTGACATATCTTAGGCAGGCACTGCGTGCCTAGGACATGTCCAATGCTCTTCTCCTCCTTTGCAGCACCTTTGCTTACAAGAAGTGCCACTGAACTAAGTCCCCATCATGAAAAACAAGGGGAATATAGCATCACAGTCCAAGAGCTGGGTGTGTGTCCTGTTGGGCACATAGTAGGAGGGGGGGAAATAATAGAACAAGTGCTAGAGAGCTTGAAAACATAAGAAATAGGGGTTGCCCTTCCTGGTCCTGCCAGTGTCACCACAATGGTATGAAGGGACTGCCTGAGGAGGTGCAGCTGTGGTTGCAGCCCCAATATTTCTAAGACAGGACGTGACCTGCAACCTCAGACCTCTGAGACCAACAGGTGTCCTGCAGCAGACACCCAGAAAAAGTCTCAGCGAATAAAAGGATGAAATAAGAAACATGAAGATCTCTATGAAAAGCCAAAGTACAATAGAAGACACGGACACAGGCCCCTGCTCATCTATAAAGTGATGCAGTGCTGGGAGGGGTGCAGGGCTGGGGCTGGCAGGACATGGGCCAGATGTGGTAGCAGGAGGGTCCTGCCCTGGACTCCAGCTGAGCTCAGGTATCAGCAGGAAAACGTTTGGAGAGGAGGCACTTTGCATTCAAAACACATATTCATATCTCTCCAGTTTGCCTCAGCTTCACTTTCCTCCCACAACTGATGGAACGGGTCAGTCCTTTACAGAAAACAGCCTACACACAGTTGTGAATGCATCCTCTCTTGTTTGTCTGTGTCCAGCTGTCACAGTTTCTTAAATGTGGGCATATGGGCAAAATGCCATTTTGATGAAGGAGTGTAATATCCAAGAGAGCTGTGTACAGAAATTGAGCATAGGCTTTTGGAATAACTGGAATATCTGGACATGGAAGGATTACTAGATGCTGCTCATGCCATTTCTAAGGTGACTAAAGCAGCATGTTATTTCCACTGCATTGCTAAAGCATATTACTTATCAAACGCATTCTACAATTTATATACAGTGAGAAATGGCTTGAAACGTCTGAATGAAAAAGAAACAGATTTTCTTTAAAAAGAAGTCAGAGGTGTCTCACAATGTATGCACCAGATTTATCCTAGAATTAACTGTGGATGACCCAGGGCACATACTGGCTTTTTTTTCCCCTTTTACATGATATTGAGCACAACAGGACCCAGGCTTTGACAGTAGTTCCAAGATACTGCAGGAGTATAAGGAACATATGGGCCATAATTTGGCTAGGATTTTGAAAAAAAAAACAGGGACCCAGTGCCCAAATCCAATGACAATTCTGAGATGACTACTCTGTATCTTTAATTCTTAAAGAATGAAGATTACAGGAGGGTGTTCATGGCTGCTACAGTGCAAAGCCCACCTTGCTCAAGAAGCCACTCCCAGTACAGAAAGTGAATAATCATGTATTTCCCTGTTACAGCCAGACTGTCCTTTTGTGTTTTGGGTGAATCACAGATTTCTCTAAACGTTTAATATTGATGTCCTCAGGGTTTTATCTGGGAGACCACAAACTCAAAACCCTTCTTGTATCTGTAATGCAGGTAATAGAACAAGAATAGTACAGGATGCCAGGATCTGTGTGGCATGCAACTCCAGAACAATAAAAACCAGATGCTAAATTAGAGACACTCAAGGTAGAACAAGCATTTAATGAACATTTGGTAAATACTTGAGCTCAGGGTAAGAGGATAACACATACATAAGGAGAACTACTTTAACATCCTGGGGATACTTCTGCCCTAAAAAGAGACAATGATTTTTCAGGCCTCCTGCCCAGAAGAGCAGTCACTCATTTCCAGTCCAGCAGTTCAAAGCCAAAGGTGTGCTAAGTTGGCTTCTTGACATCTGAAAACAGAGGCTGTCTTTGACCCAGCAAGAGAAACCAGATTAGCCTTTCCAGATTAGAAGGAAAGTATTAGTAAAGCACCAGAGGGTTTGACATGAGGTCTATTTAAAAGTGGCAGGCTGGACGATAATGATGAAAGCAAAAGTTGCCAAGTCTATAAGGCAGGACTGATGAAGTATTAATTCAGTTATTGCTTAAATTCCTCAGCTGATAGTGAAATGCTGTTCAGGATAGGCTGCTATAGAACAAGGTTTCTTGGAGCAAAGTCACAATATACAGCAAGAGTAGCTAAAATAATAAAAGGAACGATTTTTAATCACCATTAGGAATATTTCCAAAGCTTTCAGCTAAGTACATCTGCAAGAAGAATAAGAAATATGAAACTGGGTGACCTGGCCCCAAGGAAAAATGGGAACTCTCTTGCTAATATCAGGTGTGCCTCGCCAGGGACATAATATATAAACAAATACTGTGCTAACATTAGCAGACCTGCTAGTAATCAGAAGACCTCACAGTTTAGGCATTTTCTACGGATTCAATATTTTCTTTTATCTACTGCCAAATCTTAAACTAACTAAGGGCAGGTTTCCTATGAGACCACAGAATTATGTATGTGTATTAGTCACTAGCTCTGGGATTGCACTGATCTCTTCCTTTATTTTTTTCCTTGAGTTATTTCATTAACAAGATGACCCAGCAGCAGATAGCCTCCATGGTGTCATTTTAGTATACAGGCATTGCTGAAGAATGGTGTCTCAATACTTTTTCTCTAGTAATTTTAATTTGTTTGTTCAGAGGGTGGCACAAGCCGCATGGCAGAGACTTAATCCAGCAAATGCTAATCCATCAGATCAGGCCAGAGTGCTGTGTTCAGCTTTGACACTCTGGGTTCCCAGCACCACAGGATGTGTGTTACCAACCCTGCTCTCTAGCATGGGCTTCCCCATGGAACTGCACCTCAGAGAGGTGCGGCTCAGCTGTGCTCCCTTCATTGTCTTGTAGATGCACTACTTTAACATGAAATAAAATGTCATTTACGTGACAATTCCAACTGTTCATGTTGAATTAGTAAACAAGAAAAACCCAAATATCTAAATATTTTTTATTTGACTGTGGTCAAGAATAACAATGTACAAACATACTGCAAAATAAGTTGTCCAGCTGTCCTCCTCCCAGAAGATGAACCAAATCAACATAATGCTGTGCATTTGGGGTGTCTTTTCTTCTTAGCTCAAAAATCCTGTGAAAAAAGCACTGCTGGATTTGAAGTAAACTACAAATAAACTGAGTTAAAACACTAATTAATTCCACACTGCCTTGGTGTAACCATGGACAAGCACTGATTGGTTTCCAACAGAAGCCAGATCTCGTTGTGTACCTCTAGTGGGCTCACAGGCTGCTAAGAGGGATGCTAAACACTGTCCCTGCTCTCCACATTTTGTGTGGTCAGTAGCAGCGGGCATGGGTTTTGCTATTTGAGATTCATTCATGAAAGGCAAAATAAGAGAATAAAAACTCCTCTGAATGCTGCCATGAGAAATTGCTGCCCATCAGAAGTCAAAATCAGTCACAGCACGTGGGTACACGCCGCTCACCTGAGCCCAGGCAGGCTGCCATCAGTGTGCACCATTTCTCTCATGTGAGAGAAACCAAGCTCTGTTTGTACAACTGCCTCATGCAGGGCTCTCCTGACTTAAAATCCAGGCTGCAAGAGGCACTCAGTGTTTCTCCCTTGGCTGAGACAGGCAGACCCACTAACCTGGGGACCGAGGGCACCGGTACCAGGCAGGGCGGGAGCCGAGCAGTCGGGTCAGCCCCAGGGTGGGAAGAGGACACGTTGTGTGTCCTCCCTTCTGCAGGGGAGAGCAGCCATGGCTGAGAACAGGCCGTTTTCCCTTTTGTCTCTGACTAGCAGGGCACTGGTAGTGACATCACTGACATGTCTCTGGTGTAGTCCAGGTACATGGGAGCTGTTCTGGTTCCCATCAGTCTGGGACTGGGCTTTGCCATGTCCATAATTCACCTGAAACATTGACTTAGCTGGTTTTGGCAAAAAGACTCCAGTGTCAGAGGCTTCTTTCTCAGAACACTTTCCAACAGTCAGTAGAGAACACCATCATTTCTTGTCATGGCTCAGTGATGCCTCAGCAATGGCTCTGCCCTGGCAGCAGGGCTGTCTGTAGCAGCCCTCTCCCTCCTTGGGGCAGCTGCCAGGCTGCCATGCTCCCTTGGCAGTGCTCCACTTCCACGCCACCTGTTGCTGAGAGCTGCTTCAGGTGTCCAGGATAAGGCTCACTTCTCATGCCTTACACTTTCTGTGCTAGGGTAACTGACCACTAAAATAAAACCTGACAGGGCACTTATTTTCTGAGTGATTTCAGCAGAATTTCACCTACTGCCTCACAAACACAGTTATTTAACATAGTCTGGAACCTTAATCCTTCTGTTTGTTTTTTCACTGCCAATAGAGGCAGTAAAAAAAACAACTCCTTTTTTCCTTTTTTTCTTTATCTTTTTTTTTCTTTTTTTTTTTTTTTTTTTACTTTTCTCCTTTAAAGGTAAATTCACTGTCAAAATCCAGATAATCAATTTACCTCCTGTGGTGGCAATAGTTGAGCTGCGCTCAGTATCTCTCTTCTACCCAAACCTGGCTTTCTCCTTACTGGAGAATAACCCAGGTGTCTCCCAGCCCCTGATAAGAAAACAAGCTCTAAATCAACAGGTAGCAGTTAAGATATGTGGTTCACTGACTTTGATGTTGTTTTCAACAACACTGAGAGCTTTGACTTTCTGTGCTCCCCCAGCCAGGCCATGACCCCTCTGGAGCCCGGGAAGCCACGAGCAGTGAGAGGCCAGCACAAACACAGCACCTGCCTGCAAGTTTTGGTGGTGCCAGCTCCTGCAGCCATGGCTGTATTGCTCCAAGGGATAGGAAAAGAGAGGCAAAACCTTTCTGACAATGTTTTCATGTCTTGCTCACAACCATAGAGCCTGAAAACACCAATTTGGAATAGCAAAGAAAAATAAGGTATTGAGTTAAGCTCACTGTGGAAACATCAGGCTGGAACATTTCAATCTGACATTTTCAAATACTTTGAAATAAAAGGAAATCAAAATGATAGTTGAAAAAAGCACATTATTTCACGTTATATTCTCCAATCAACAACAAATAGTCCAAAATTTAAAGGTTAACAGAGACCCAAAAATTACATTTTATAATGTTTTGAATTTTTTTTAAATTTGAAAATTCTGTGGAACAGCTGTAAAGCAAACAGTCAGTAACTCCTCTTCACAAAAAACTAGGAATACATTTCTTTTGTATTGCTTTTGATTAGTCTGCTTTCCCCTTGCTTGCAGAGAGTTCTTCTTTTCCATGCTTGAACAGCACATTTCAATTGTGTGTTTTTATAAGAAAACTTAGAGGTAATTTTAGATGGAGATACAAAGTAAGAGTAGGGATTTTTTTTTTTCATTTTGCATTTACTTAGATTACTGAACTAGTGGAAAAGGACACCCAAGATAAAGGTACAGCATGACAAAACATCTGAAGCATAGCAATTTCAATCCATCTCAAAATCACCTCCTTCTCATTGAATTTGCCTTTGTTTTCCAGTTTGTTTGCCTGGAGAAAAAAATAAATTCAATAATAATTGAATTTCATTCAATAAGTGGTAAAACATGATAAAATGAACTCTGCAAAAATGAACTCAAATGATATAACTTGTATATTAATAAATTTGTGGCCCTCACCAAGGGCTTCATAGCAAAACATTCTTTTCATGAACTACTTTGTCCAGGATGGGTCACGTCTCTTTTTACCCCCAGGATGTGAGTGCAGGCACCTGCATAGATCCCAGCTGCAGTGGTATGGCTGGGCAATAAATTGGTAGGCAGAAACAAAACTGGTACTTCATCATGTCATGAGAGCTGAAATTTGATGGACACTGCTCTGGGTGACCAGGTCACCAATGGGATGCTGTTATGGAGGAAGGGAACAGCACTGACTGCAAATCCTGGTAAGGAAGAGAATTTTAGCATTCTGACTTTTCTGTCGTTTTTCATCCTCCCTCCAGCCCATCGCTCATCTGAATTGTTGCACATGTGAGTTACCTCTAGGTGAGGAAGAGAGCTGAGACAGAACACTGCACCTCCAGACTGAAAATCTGGCTGCCTTAGGAGCTGTGCACTCAAGAATGCCCCAAACCACCTTTCTCCCCTTTTTTTATGCTACTGAAAAAACCACAAATAGGGAAAACCAGCCCCTCCTCATGCTTAAACACTGGCAGCTCTTCCTTCCAAGACCTTAATTCAGTGTTTTTTACTTATGGGAAGCAGACGAGGAGGGAGCCCAGCCTCTCTGTGCAGAAAAATGGCCCTGATAAAAATCCAAATTGCTGACATCTGAGGCCATGCAGTCAGGCTGGGTATTTTCTTTAGAAATTGTCTGATTTTAAGCCTCCAGCTTACCCCTTCCCAGTGCTGCCTGCACTGCAGCAGTGACAGCTGTTGCTCGTCCCTTCCTCGCCAGTGAACACAGTGAAAGCTCTCTGGCCAGTCAGAGGCCAGTCAGCCTTACAAATTTTGCCATCTCCCCAGAACATCAGGCACTATCTCCCCATTTTTCTCATCCTCTCAGATCACAGCTATTTGAATTATACCCCTCACAATTTCTTCGATTCACATCAGCTGGGACAGGGAATGTTCCTGCCCAACAGAGGTTTGGTGGGTTATGAAAACCCTGACAGTCCAAGTGGCCTCTGAGGGTTGCTGCTTCTGGTATCTCCAATGCCTATGGCAGCTCAGTCCCTGGGCATTTCACTGCCAAGTTAAAAAGCTCATTCATCACTGGATCTTAAAATGGTACATTTTCAAATATTTAAAATATTTGTGTGGAAGAACCCACCTCTATAAATAAAACCTAGTTAAAGAGATTTCATTCAAGCTTTAAAGTGAATTAATTGCTTACTTTTTAGGCACAAAGCAAGCCTGGGAGAATTCACAAGGCAGACAAAAAAAAAAAAAAAACAGCATGGAAACTTAAGGTGACAAAATACAGGCTCCCTGGTTTATCAGCCTGTACTCAAGTGGCTGCAGACAGCAAAAAGTCACCAGTTTGCAAATGTTTCAGCAAGTGGGTAAGTGCTCGGATCAAGTTTTAACTGTGAAATGACCATTTGAAAAAACTGCTGTCATATCTATTTCTAGATTATACACGATTTTAAAAATATAGGAAAAAGGAGAAAAACTTCAATGGTATTTCAGCCTGCCTCTATATGGTTGAAAGGTCAATTACCAAGTAAATGAGGGATTTATAAAATCCACCCCATTTGTCCAGTCCCTCTGCCTGTGCTGCACATTCACCATGGCATTTTGGTCCACAGTTTTGCCTTATTGCTTAAGCACAGTTTGCTTGTCACACACTAACCTGTTATTTTCTGAGTAATTTCCTCTGTGTGCCTCAGTCACACTAAACCAAGCCAAACCCAAATATTTACTGCCACTGTGGAGCACAAATAGCATTTATGGCCACACAGAGATCTTAGTGAGGTAACTGTTTAAGCCCAAGAACTACATAGGGGTTTCTAGGAGCAAAGTCTTGCACAAAATCTGGCTGTGGTTCCTTTTAAATTTTATGTTGTGTGGCTGTGGCTGCCCATGCAGAGTCTCCATGGGAGATGCCATGGTGCCTCCTTCTCTCCAGTCTCCTATGGCCAGCCTACACACTCCCAACCCGGTCTGGGCATCTGAGCTTCAGTTTTGGGCAGAACTGTGTTGACAAGCACAGGTCACACAAATGGCAAAGCCAAGAGATGGCTCTCCCTGCCCATCCATTGAGATAAAACCTGTTCTTCTTCTGTACAAGTGCTCATTGCCACAACCCCAACTTGGCAGATGTGAGGACCAGCATGTTTGTACCCATCTATTTGCTAGCTTTGCTAGTGAAGCTGCCCTCTTTGCATCCCTGTAGAGGCCTCACCTTTCCTTTTATTGGGTGTCAGCAACAGATTTTAACCTTTGGAGCCCTGCTATCCAGAGTTGTGTGAAATATAAACACATATAGGCCATGACTCCTGCTGAAGTGAAGACACATCCCAGCATTCATTTCAGACAGATTCTAAGCAAAGGCTTCAAAGATGGCTTTTGAAGTTATGCTCCTAGGTGGAGGATGGAAACTCCAATTTCCAGTCTCACTGCTGTCACATTCCATAGAATCCCTGCTTCTTCTTGCAGCACCTGGTGACACTCCAAAAGTCAGCCACCTAAAAACAAATGCTGTGCTCCTTCTGGACAGCTAGATATCGACACTGGTAAGGATCTTTAGCTGTGAATCCTCTTCCAGACTGAAGTCACAGAGCTGGAATGAAGGGGACAGCAATGGACTTCACATCAGATATTTGGTGAGGGCAATGTGGACAGAAGTGATGGGTGGCCAGGTTCAAGGCCCACACTCTTCTTGATCTGAAGCAGGGATCCAAACCCCAGTTTCTGTGAGGAGTACCCCAGTCATTGGGTCACTGGATACCTTTTCATGAAGGATAAATTGCTCATGGTAGTTGTTCCACTGCACATAAGAGAAATAATCACATTTTAAGCTGTTAGCAAAGTCAAAAGGCTTTACAGCTTGACATTTAATCCCCTCAGAGAGGATAGCACAGTGAAAGCCTTTGTCATCCTAGCTAGAAGTGTGCACTGCTATACTGTGTGCATTTTGGGATGTGTGTCATCTCCACCCCACTCCTCCCAAACAGACACTGGCTTTGACAGCAACTTTTCAGTTCCACCATGATAATCATTTCCCCACAACCACATCACCAAGTGTGTGGAAAACAACTCACTTCCATAATAAATAAACAAACAAGGAAACAAATACAAAGCATTTCCTCCCATAAGTTTAACATGAAAATACTCTGCTCATGGCAATGGCCAGCTAGAGTAACCCATTTGAGCATCATTTCATCAGCCACTGCTGAAATAGCCAGCTTCAGAATGGAAGGGCCTTTCTGAAGATCCTAATATTGCTTCCTGGCATTTCATTATTACAGTATGATTTAGTAAATACAGTGAAGAGTGAAGGGTGGAAAGTTCAGAAAATTTGAGTTCTTTTGTTTATTTGGATTATTATATATTATTTTATATAATTATATAATTATTTATTTATAGATTATATAATAATCCAATTATATATATTGGATTATTATCTATATTCTTGTAGATTATGGTGATGCTCCTAGTTCTTTTCCAGTCTCAGCTATCTGTCAAAAGTGCCCAGGACATCATTGTGCTTTTCTTAGAGCAGCCTCTCTTAGGTTCAGGGCAAAACCCTGCCTTTGGCTCCCATTGCCAACAAAAGCTTCCTGCTGCCCCAGGCCAGACCCAGGCTGTGTCTCCAGTGGCACAGACAGGAGGAACAGCTGTGTGGTGCCTTGGGGAACATGCATCACCACCCTACAGTCACTTCAGGCAGACTGGGTGGTCAATGAAGGGTGACAGGCCACAGAGCCCAAGGCCCCTGCCCAGGGGACAGGAGGGGGCAGCAGGGGTGAAATGTGCAGAGGCAGAAATGGCTTGTCGCTCACAGGCTGATATTCCCCCAGTGACCACCAGTACCATCAATACAATGGTCATTTCAAGTCCCCCAGCATCACCCCTTCTCCTTTTGGAGCAACCACAGTCAAAATTCCCTTTGCAAAAACAGACCTGCCATGAGCTGTTATGAAAGCACAGCAGCCCCAGTTAAAAGAGGAGCAGTTTGAGCATTGCTGTTCTTGGCCAGACAGATCTTGGTCCTGCAGGCATCCAGTGGGCTTGTACCACTCCCCTGGTCTTCCCAGCTGGGCTGGCTCTGCCCTCTGCTCCCCAGTGGTGTGACATTACATATCCACTTGTCATTTTGGTGTCAGCTGCTTTGGCATCTCTTTCTAGCAAGGTTCGCTTCCAGAGGGGAAGGATGGGCTGGGGGTGGGGGATCCTTCCTGTTCACCTTCAGACATGTCAGTCATTGCACATAAGGTAGAGCTCGCCATCTTCCCATTCCTGTTTCATGGGTTTGTTTGCTTGGTTTTCCCTTTTTTCTTTAATTTGGAAAAAAAACAAAATTAAAACCAAAACAAATAAAAATACCCCCAAAACCAAACCAACAACAAAAACAAAAACCCCCCAAAAACCCAAAAAATCTATACCTTTAAAATTTAAAATTTACCTTTAAAATTTCTCTTGAAAGTGCAAAACCCAGATGACTGTACCAGATTAATCTAAAGGCCAGCTTTCTAGTGAAATGCTTCTGTGTTTGCAGTTCGTGCAGTGACCCAGAGCAGCAAAGAGCACGGCACAGTGCAGCTGGTATGGCTGCCTGCTGCAAGACAGCATCCCCATCCACTAGCCAGCAGCACAAGGAGCCCCCACAACTGTGTTAGTTGTCCATCTACTGGTGTCAAGGGTACTGAAGCCCAGTTAGAAATTCAAAAAGGCAACAAAGAAAGTGTCCTCATTTAACCACTTTTCTAATATCTCAATGGAAAAGCTGCTTGTTTTGATAAGACTAAACAATTTTACCACCAGTAACAAAAGCTGCTTGTTTTGATAAGACCAAACAATTTTACCACCAGTCCATATCTTCAGCTGGTGCTCCTGCAATGGAAAGCAGTATGTGAGCAAACAAAGCGAGTGGATAAGTTTGATCAAATTCTCTGTCCCTTATGAAAATAAGGATGTTCTGTGCACAACTTCAGCCTTGCAATGAAGGACATTTTTGGGCAGTCTGAAGCAGAAAGCTGTGCCACAAGCAACCATCATCTGTTTGGAGACTGAGGAAATATAAAGAAAAAACCTAGCGAGGTGTTTTCCTCTCTGTACACAGATATACCCAAGCATCACTGCTTCCAGAACCTGGGAACCACTAGTGAATTTGTCCTTGCCAGCCCAGCTGACATCATGTTACATTAAAGGAAGTCCTTCCAGGATCTGCTGAACTGGAAAATATTACTTATGTTCTAATACACACTTAAGTTTATTTATGTCTTTTAGGCAAGAAACTATCTTGTTCAAGGCTACAAAAGAAACTCTAGAAAAATCCCTGAGATGCATTCTGGTACTGGACTCCATCCTCCTAATCCTTTTTGAAAGCCCCAAATATCTGTCACAAGATAAACTGTAGTGTTTCCACTTGCAGTTTATAAATAACCTATTTTGAACTCCCAGATACTCAGAAAAGAGAGAATGAGCCCAGCCCCCTTCCCTGCACAACTACTCATGGTTTTGGACAAGGTACTCTCTAGAATGGCTTTCTCCATGCTGACAGGTAAATAACAACATTTACCTACCTCAAAAATCATGGCAGTGGAGTCAAGACAGGATTTATAAGGCATTTCAAGGTTCTTGGAGAACAGGTATTACAGAATTGCAAGCTGATACAGTATCAGGCAGAACATTTATTATTTAGGATTACAAAACAAGCTGCTCTGTCTTATAGCAACATCAAGAAGTCAGATGGAATGCTCAAAGCATGAAATCCAGCCCATTTCTCTTGTAACAGAAGTCCCTTCATCAAAAGTTCATAAAAGGATGAATTGCTTTAAGTAGTTCATATCATAAGACAACTGTTATGGGCATTGAGCTTAAATTAGAATTTCCCCAGATTTGTGGGTTTAAGTTGGAATTGGAAATGTTTTTGCATGTGCTTGTGCAGAAACATGTGCATGTTGCAGAGAAAAAAAAATCAGTGAGAGCTGCCAATAACTGGCTGACAACCCAGCACAGGGGGTATGTTAGAACTGATTCACAGTCTTGTGCAACAACTTTGTTTTGGGTTAAAAGAGGGCAGAAAAAATAAACTCAGTTGAGACCGTGTTATGTGAGTCCGTGGACAAGGGCTTGACTTTTGATGTACATGGATTTGGCAGTCAGTGCTGGAGATTTATTTACAGGGTGTCATTTGAGGTTTGCTCTGATATGCCCCACAGGATAACCACTGGGGTTATTTTGCTTGGGGCTTGCTGTTTCCAGCTGCCTTCTTTAACTTTCTTCAGCTGCTCAGAGACACTTCCTAAAGGCAACTTATTCCTACCTTGCACTGAGCTCAGTATTTCTGGTTTTCATTCCTCCACTGCTCCCTCTTAAACCTTGCCTGTCTAAGCAAATAAACAGGAGGCCTAAATATGTCCTTATGCATGCACATGCCAAAGAAAATACACATTAATTCACCCAAGGCCATACTGCCCTGCTCCTTGAGGGCCTGCAGAATCTCCTAGGAGACTGAGAGCTTTCCTTTGCTGAAAATCCCTATATTGCTGCAGCATGGTCATTCCTGAGAAGAGGTTAGGGGTATTACATGTTACCCTTGGTATTCTTCAGATGATGTAAGGCAGAAAGGTTTAATTTGTGTCAGGTAAGGATCTAACTCTGGAACATGACTTGACAGATGAAGACATTTGAAATCAGTCTCAGGTCTCATTGCAATTCTTCATGTGAATTGTTCAGTCCTTTGTCTCACTGTGAATTATTTTATGGTTTCCATCTACAGTTGTTATTAAATCAGTGAGTTCAAAATATGCTTATATTACACGCTTGATGAACACTTCTCATAAAGTTACACTTACAGTTGTGTAGCCTGAAAGAAATCAGTTGTTTTCATTTAGTGTGAGATTCCAGCAAGAGCCAGTCAGGCACACAACATCCATCAAAAACTGTCTCTGCTGGCTGAATCAGTGATATCAGCCTTAAGGGACTACCAGAATCATCTGCCATCAGAGAGCCTCTCACAGTCACAAAATCTCTTATTTGTAAATAAAAGCTAAGCTCTGTCTGGTGATGACACGGTCTGTTCCTGCCTTAGCTTCAGCATTAAGTACTGCACAGAAAAGTCACTGATGCATGGCAGTGACTCTGGCTTTCCCAATGGAGACAATACAGCCACAGCTTCAGCCTCTGCAAATCCTCTCAAGGTTAAAAGGACCACGTCTCACAATCTGATGTGGCTGTGTGTGCTACACAAACTCTGTCCTGTTACTTGCAACTAAAGATTACTGGCCATGGGGTGAGAGAGAAATGAGGGCAGGACTTGAACTGCTGAGCCCTGAGCTGTTGGCAAGGCATGCCATTTTCCTCTGCTCTCCCCTCTTCCCTGGCAGGGACTGCTGGGAATCTGTTTGTCGGGGACTGTGGCCAAGCACGGGACCTCTCCAGATGGGAACCACCTCTCTGGGAGTTTAGCATGGCACATCTGTCTCTGAGGGAAGCACCTGGACCCTGGGGCAGACACAAGGAATGGGGCCAGGAGCAGCAATGATAGAGATGAGGAGGAGCAAGGAGCAATTTGCCTCCAGAGCACAAGAAATCTCAGGTCAGCTCTTGATATTTGCTGCCCTGAGATGCCTAGGATGACTCTGCTTCAGCCTGCACAACTGAAGAACGAGTCTGGACTCTTCACTTTTCGGTCTTGAGGTTGTTTATTCATTCTTATCTATAAAATTTTCTTTCTGCCCTGCTGAGATCTGCTCAGCAAGGCAGCCACAGGCACTCTGACCGCCCCCGAGGTGGTATCGTCTTTTTATACTACAAACTACATATAACATATTAGTCTTAATTCCCAATACCCATCACCTATGTTAGACAGTGCACTTCTACTCTAAACCAATCCCAAAGTGCCAACATCACAGCAGAAAATGGAGAACAAGAAGAAGAAAGAAGGACTAGACACGCCCTGATTCCTCTATCTTGTCCCCATAACCCCCATACCAAAAATCTTAAAATCTACATTTTCACCTTGTGAATATTTTATTATTACACTATTCAAACTTGTGTGACTTTCACATCCTCATACAATGCTGGTAACTTGCTCCAAGGGTCAAAATCAAATCTCCAGGTGTTCTGGGCAGCATGTCAGGATCTCCGAGCCCCGCAATGGGGTTCTCAGCAACTCTGGACATCCAAAGGGATGTGCTGAGTTCTGACAAAGAAGGACCAGTGCCAGTGGAAGGAGAACAAAAATGACCTTACAACTACTGCCTGTAACATGACAGGCAGGCAGTTCCAGGGCTCCTGTGAGCTAGTTTCTGTTCCTGAATTACCTGCTCCAAAATATTACCATTCCTTTAATGTAGCTTGAGAATATTAAAGAGTATATGGGCTAAAAAAGTTTCTACAAACTTGCATGTGCAATTTTTTTACCAGCTTCTTCTGGGTCTTCAATTGTACAAGCAATTATTTCTGACCACTCTTACAACAATTACTCACATTTCAATAACCCTTTTCACATGAGCATGTCACCACTCAGTCCTCAATTGAAGGTGAAGACCCCTCCTGCTTACCAGCTGATGATCAGCAAAGGAAATGGGCCTGATCTGATCTGTTAGAGACAGATCTAACATTTTAGTAGAACTTATCTCTATAAAGCATCCATAATGTCCCCAGTTGCTGACTGAGAGAGACAGCATTTATTCAATGGAAAAAGGGATTCATTTATATTGATTGGACTTTCCCTCCCACCATGCACATTGTGTAACATCAGGGTACACTTATTCCACATCAGTAACTCTCAGACCTGCTGCAGTCTAAGTGCTCTCCCATTAAATTATTCAGGATGTCAGCATGGCCAACCAGCTTAAAAAGAAAATTCAGAATGATCTAAAAAGAAAAGAAGGCTTTTGTCTTATAAAAAATGCCAAACACCAACAACAAAAAATCAACCCACAAACCACAAACCAGGAATTGTCATGTTATTTTTACTTAAAAAGATCTAATTATGGCACTATTAACTTACTTATTTCACTAGACAGAAGCCTATAAAAGAAACCAGTGTCATCAACACATAGGCTAATGGTAATTTTTTCTTTAGAAATCAGACCTTCTTGCTGTAACTGAGGTTAAAAACAGAAGTGTGAACTACACATTATTTTAATGTGTGAGAACGGAAGTGAAGGATGGGCTGGAACAATAAATGAGTTGCTTACTTGAAAAATAACAGTGGAGAGAGATCACTGTCTTCGTGTCCTGGTCACATAATCTGGTGTTGTTTTAAACAAATTAAAGCAGACTGCTTTCTTTTTGTGCGTTCGAGTAAAACAGAGTTTTCAGCCAGCAGATATTCAATTTTCCTGGCTAGTTTTTGGATGCAGGCCATGTGTGATTAGTGACCTATTTTCACTGCAATGAGATCAGCTGTGTTTGTAGGATCCTGAATCAGCAGATCTGTCCTTATTCCTGGCTCTGCCTGTCAGAGCACTGAGCCAGGCCTGTTCTCCAAACATGCTGACCTGCCATAGATCTGTAGCAAAGGGTGCTTGGTCATAAAAGAGCTGTGCTGAAACCTAACAGGACAGGACCATCAGGATCTGTGGTGCACAATCTGCTGGTGCTGCTGAACTTGAAATTTTATTTCACTGATTGAAAGGGCCTGGGAATAGAAGAAACCTGTGCTGTTTGTAGGAATTATAGTTCTTCCTGGACAATAGTGCTATTAAAAAACAGAAGGGGCAGAAGCAAGAGTCAGAGAAAGATCCTAGGGCTTTAGCTTTAGATCTGAAACAATTTTGGTGACAAATACCTGTGGCAGACTCTTGTCTTTGGAAAAGTACAGCATATCCCACAGTTTGCTAGTAGTGCATGAATTATCATGTCCAAATGCAATTTTGAGGTCAGCTCCAAAGTATTCTGCTGTTGTTTGCCACCAAAGCCCAGCACAGCATCTGTGGAAGCTTGGTAGTGCTACTTGGACTGAGCTATGCAGAAATGATTGAATCCTCATAGGAAAATTTAGGCTTGAGGGAACTCTGCAGAGGTCATCAAGTCCAACTCTCCACACAAAGCAGGAACAGATGAGATCAGGTTATTTGGAGACCTCTCAGTTGAGTTTTGACTCAGAATTAAATACACTATGTCCAGGATCTGCTCTTCTGGAATGAACCTCATTTGGATTAATAAATTTGAAGATGGTTTTGAAAGAAATTATTATTCATATAGAGCTGCACTGGAGACCAGAATTCTTACTGCAGTTCTTTTCACTTAGCCCCACAGCTGCCAGCAGCACTGGGCACTCAGCTGTCAGGGAGAGAGGAGCTGGTGGCAAGCAGGCAGTGGTCAAAACCTGTCCCCACTGATCAGCCAAGATAAAGGAAAGAGAAGGAAATAAAGACAGACAGATTTTCCTCCTAGCAGCCAGGAAAACAAAGGCAGTGGTTCATATCCTGCCTCCATTTACCTCTTATCCTGTGGCTGTTGGCAAAAAGAGTTGCTTTGTCAGGATTAGAGTATTGATTCTCATCTTCATTTCCCAGTGGACCACCTCTGGGATGAAGTGATGTAAGAAGGGATTAATTTGGTCTTGTGGTCACCAATGAAAACTATTGCTATGCATCACCTGAAACACCCTCACCGTGCTCATAAAGACTGCACCAGCACCAGCAACATTGGGGGTTTGTGAGGTGCAATGAGTAACTGGTAACTCCATACAGTTCTCTAAGGGAAACATAATTGATTCCATTGGCAGAAATCAAAACCATCTTTTTGAATGTTGTGTACCTGACTGCCTCTTACTGGAATCCCATGCTGAGTAAAAACCCCTGACTTCTGCAAATTTTGCTCAAAAATACATATAATTTTGTGGCAATCATTTGACATGCCGCCTTCTTTCATTCTCCTCTCTAGTTCAGACTACAGTACTTCCCTGATAACCTTTCTTTAGCACCACCACCCCTGTGTGATCCCGGGAGGCCATTAAAATGCCAAAGATCCAAGTGTGACGTGAAGAGGGCTGGCATCTCTGCCAGCACAACTTCATGGACGCCAGTACCCTGGGGAGCTGAGCTATGCCAGGGAAGCATCCAAGACTTTAAATGTGAGCAGTGTCCCCATAGTGCAATAGACATCCTCTTTTTGCAGTCACAATGAATGACAGGTTGAAATGCCTGCCCTGAGGCGTGTGGCAGCAGCATGGGATAGTAGGAGCAGCCAAGTTCCTTCTGAAACACGGGGAATGATTTCATTAAGTTAAAATCTCCGAGGACTCTGGGCAGATGCAGAAGTGAGAATGACAAAAGGCATTGCATGGGAGCCGCAGTGTGGACAGCAGATAGAGCTGGGGCTGGGCAGGTGAGCACAGCGCGGGCTAAAGCATTGTGATCTCCTGTGCCAGGTCACCTTCCTGCTGCCACAGACTAGAGAAATTTGCATACATTTTACAAATAGCTTTGCTGTGACCGGAGTGCTGAGACTTTCCTTTTGGATAGGCAGCATCTCTGCATTTCAGCCATTTCTTTGTTGTTTGCTGCCTCCAACAGGATTACTGGGAAAATTTTCTCCAGTCCGTGACAATAGACCCGCAGTAAGAGCAGCTGCCTTTGATACTCACAGAGGAGGGCAGAATGGTCCTGAGAGACAAGCAAGAGACTTGCAGCAAAATCAAGAGATGTCAGCTAAAAATTAGCACAACTCCAGATTAAAAACTCTCTCTTCATGGTAGTTTAAGTACTAATTAAGCCACTGTTTAAAAGTTCATGAATCACAACAGATTTAAAAATCAATTGCTTTTTGGATAAGAAATGAAGATAATTCCTCCAGTGTTGTTCTTGGAGGTTTTATCTCTGTGAAAGGGCAGAGAAAATAGCAGAAGATTGCTGTGGGCCACCTCTCAAGCCACCCCTTCAGATGCTACCTAAGCTGCCTCCATATTCTTACACACCTGCTAGCACTGGATCTTTGAACCCAAGTGCAAAGTCTTCGTTCATTAGGATTAATGAAATTTGAGCTTAAGTCCAAAGTTTCAAGAAAGGTCAAACAGATTGCTGTGTGCTAGAAAAAGATGAGCACGCTGCTTGACTTGAAGGAGTGCTACTGCTAGACACAAACTCAAGTGCAGGTTAACAAACATTTGTGTGCTTGAAGATCTGCACACACACGAAAAGGAGAGGGGAAAGAGGAAAAAAATGGTGTGTGGGGGGGGAACTCATGCAATGCCCTTCATGTTCCCTGCAGAAGACAAGGCAAGAGATAAAGGGGATTTCTCAGAAGTGCAATACGTGCAGTATGAGTGCAGAGTGGCCCCTGGATGGATGGGTGAGGCCACCTGCAAGTCTTAGCCTGAACCACAGCAATCCCTACCTCCCAGAAGCTCAACTCACTGGTCCACCAGACCCATCAGTCACCACAATGATTTTCTTACCAAAAAGGTGTTATGTGATGAAAAACAAAATCAGAAAGGGAAAGAACTTCTTCATTTCTGCTTTAACTGATTTTTCCATTGTGTAAGCAAACTTGAACCTGGGGAGACATACATAGATCTCAGTATTAAGGTGCTTGAGAGCTATGTGTTTATACAAAGACGTATTTAGTTAAAATTCTATGACCTCTTAACATACACAAGTCTAAAAATAACATTAAGCACATGCTTTTTATCACAGCTAAAGCTGTTGCAATAAATCCCATCCAACATCACACCCAGCTATTTGCTGTTATGTTGCATAGTAACAGTATTTGGCAAAAACAAAAACCACTTCTGGTCAAATGAGATGGGGAATGAAGATCTGAGAGTAACCCCAAAAGCTCCATGAAGCCCTTGAAGGAAGATACACAGCTGATGCTGTGGGATTTAATCGGATGAAGGAGACACAGGAAAGAGGCAAATGCAAACTAGAGGCCAAGCCTAGTGCCATGACACTTAGTCAGGAAATGGGATGGGTTAGGAACACATTTTTCTGAGAATCAGCAAACATTTTTTCAGTCCCAGGTGCAAGAAAAAGACAGAGCAAGGCTGCAGCATCCTTCCCCCTGACTGTGCTCTGATCCATCTTGTTGGGAGCTGGGAACCAGCAGAGAAGCCCTTATTTCAGGCCACTCAGTGAGAAGGAAGAGGAGCAGGTTGTGCCTACTTGAGCATGTCTTCATGCAATTGAAACAGTGTGAAATTAAATTAGTGCAATGAAGAATCAGTCCACAGACACAAAAGCATCAAACACCATGTCTATGATGAGCTATGATGATTGGTTTGTTTTCAGTGTGGCCCAGCTCATGCCCACAGATCTGGTCACATCCAAACTTTCAAATTCAGCTTTTCCTGTATGGAAAAAAGGATTAACTCAGATGGCATACACTCCAAAATACCTTCAGGGCCATGAACTTCAGCATCTGATCTACTTTTCTGAAACTCAGCCAACACTTCTCTTCAGTTACTAGGAGCAGAAAAACACTGTTTCTCACATCTTTCTGTTTAGCTGAGAGGCAACAGCACATGCATTTGGCACTTTGTCAGTCAAGAGAGAAAAATGAGTTTATAAAGAAAATGCTGACACAAATGCTGGCAGGGCATCCCTGCAATAGGGGTGAAGAACACAAGCTGTTATTGTGACTGAACTCACCCTGGGCAAGACTTGCTGCCTATGGCCACGTGTGAGGGACATTGGTGCTGTCTTTGCTGCTAGCAGCTTTGGAGAGGCTGCTGACCATATGTTTGATCTCCGTTGATCCTAAGTTAGAAGCTAAACAGAAGGAGACAGCTAAAGGCTTGTGAGAGTGAAGTCTTCACAACTCCTTGCTGCCAAGGCAAAACTCCCTACTTTAAGGCAGAGGTGGTTTTACACCTTTGCCACACTGCTGAACATTACTGGTGTGCCACTAGTCCCCAAGTGATCATTTTAAACCAGCAGGTGAAAGTCGAGGAGCATCCCTCCAGGTGAAGGATTTTCTTCAGTCCAGAATTTGCTTTATCCTTCCCTTGTCATCTCTTTATCACAGCTCCGCTTTGTTCCTGGCCTCCAACTTGCTCCTTTCCATTTCCCTCAGTTTCCTTGCCATTTATCACCTCTTTGTCTACCTACATCCTCCCAAAAAAGCTGGGGAAATAACCTTGTCTTGGCCACTGTCCTGTGAATCCACTTCACTTGTCTGCATCTTCCCAACCCCCTGTATGCCTTGTTGTTGCACAGGCTACAGGACAGGAACTGCCTGCTGCCCTCTGCTTTGACAGAGGGTGCATGCCCAGCTGCTCATAGTGTCATACACAGAATAGGCTTTTTACCACCACTGGGGCTGGATTAGTGGCTTGAGAAACATCATTCAGGACAGTCAGATATTTTTATTTCTTTTTTTCTTGCAATTCGTAGGAATTCCAGCCCACCCATCAAAGATCCAGTTTGTTGCACAGCTTCCCACACTCGTCAGAGGTAGTCACTGATTCCTGGGCTGTGTGGGCAGAAGATGTGCTGGAAATTACACACTCTCTTTGCACCTGATTTTGTTTTCCCTGAGAAAGAAGCCAAAAAAATTTTGGTTGTTCCTGCACATATACAGAGCGAGCAGGAGCGTAAAATGAAATTAAATTACTCAAAACCATCCAGAAATGGGGTAGAGCTGCTGCCTGCTTAGGAGCTATTTCTACATCTATGTATAAAGATTTTAGTGTGGTTTTGTCCCATGTGCCATCACCTTTGGAGGGGTGAGTGGGAGCCAGGGGAGTAGAGGAACATGCTGGAGATTATGAGCTCCACTGGTGCAGAGGCCCCTGAGAGCAGCCCCAGGCAGCTGCTGCAGGTCCTGCTGGCTGACAGAACTCCTCATGGCCTCTATGTATTACTCTCTGTTATTTGCTAGGTATTTTTCTCTGTGAATTCAGCTTTTGCTTTCCCAAGGAATGGCACAGTGCTTTCTCTTCCCCCCTTTTTCTGGGAGCACATAACCCCAAATTATCCAAGATTTGTACCCTGTGTATACTTTCTTAAAACTGCTGGAAAAAACAGCCCTGATTTGTTTTCTGTCAAAGAGATAAGGTGGGTCACCTCCATCTTCCACCACTTGCAGAGATGTGGCCATCCACCCTACACAGAGGGCAGCTCTTTACCCACACCATGCTCTACTGCAAAGCTTAGGAGGCAACTTGAGTGAGATCCCAAAACTAGGATCTGTTCATGCTCTTGGTTACCTTAAGGCCCCTGTGCCCATGGCTGTGCCTGGCAAGGCGGGGAGCCCTGCCTCCAGCACCTCAAGGATGACATGGAGAGGGCTCCTGCCATGCCCGTGGCTTTCCCCCACACCCCACACTCCCCTCTTGCTGACCTTCAGACCCTTCAAAGGGTTCTGAAAACCACAAATCCCAGAGCTCCAGGCACACTGCAGCTGCAAAAGGCATCCCAAGGGGAACACAGAACTGCCACAACATGGTTTCCTCCCCACCTTTCTGCTTGGCACCAGCCTCACCCCCATGCACCTTTTACTCCCTCACCTAGGGTTAGGGTTACACTGAGGGTTAGGGTTCCAAAAACCACAAATCCCAGAGCTCCAGGCACACTGCAGCTACAAAAGGCATGTCAAGGGGAACACAGAGCTGCCACAACATGGCTTCCTCCATGGCTTTCTCCTTTGAGCCAGCCTTAGCCTTAGCATTTCCTGCTCTGCCTAGGGTTAGGGGTGCACCCAGGGTCTCCCACATGAGGTGTAGGTCTTACCACACATGTGCTTGGTCTCACACGCTTGTAGGGCAGTGCCACACTGTCCCCTTGTATCTACAAGCCAACATCTCATGCCCCACAGCCTGGTCTCACCTGTGACTTACCAACTTGCTGAACCAGGCACACGGGGCCCAAAATTGGAAAGAAGCTGTCAGACCTCAAAAGCAGCTTATTTTCTACCAGTGAAAACATCTCTGCTCAGCAGTGCCCGCGGGGCCAGGGGCCCTGTGCCCAGGAGGCCTGTGGGGTGTCAGCAGGTTCCCAAACTGTCCCAGCTTGCTGTCTGTGGGACAGAAACCTCCCTGCTGAGAGCCCGGGCTTCCTCCACCAGCTCATTTCACACAAGGCACAAGCAATTTCCCCTGGGAACACAGACTTGCTGTCGTTTCACTTGGTTTCTAATCACCGGTCTGCACTTGAAACACTCAGTAGATTTTATTTCCTATGGAAACACCACCAATTCAAATTTTAAGATGTTGAACATCAGCACAATCCTGTACCAGGCCCTTCCAATTAAGAGACATTTTCAGAGAGGGGGTGAGGCAAATGAGAACAGTAATTAACTAAGAAACAACGTAAGTTGTTCTCTCAATTCCCTATGCAGAAGCTGAAATGGTATTATGGCTTCCTACAAAATTACATGTACCACATCAAAAGTAAACACTTAATCTAATATTCTAATTGTGGGTTTAGATAAACATCACAGTTATAAATCATTTTAATGAGTATATAAAAAAGGAGCAAATACCACATTAACTTTTCATTACCTTTTTAACATCCCCCATGGATAATGCAATTCATTCATGGGTATAACAGCCCCCTCTACTATATGGTGTAAATACACAGAGGAATTAAATAGTGTAGCTCTGGGGGTGGTTAAGGTGTTTTAGAGTAAGAAATGTCTATGACTTGTTGATGCACTGCTCGTAAAAATAAAGGTTATGCATTTTAACAAAGTCTGGGATGGAAACATGGATAATTTGATCCAGTAATTAAAAAGAAGAGTTTTCTTAATTGCTGACCCAATACAAAAAGGGTTCTTAATCAAAGTAAAAGCGAACAGTGGAAAACTCTGAGGGAAGTCAACTTTTCTTGACAAGCTGTTAATCTAAAGACTCTCCAGTTACAGTCATGTCATCAAATACATCCCCAAAAAACACAGTTAAGGCAAACTAAGCATCCCAATGGGCGGCAACTTCTTTGCAATAGTAATTTAACTGCTTTCAGAAGTGTGGCCACATGCTTCAGTGAACTACAGAAACATCTGGGGAAAAATCATGCTGTTCTGTAATTCAGCAGAATTTCAACATTGGCTTCAAATGGGATCAGGCACTGGGAGGTGTTTTCAGTGCTCTCTTTCAGGGAAAAGTCCCTCTTCAGGTCATTTGGCTGATAGTAATAGCTTAAAAACAAAAAACTTCAGTTATCTGAGCAAAAGCAGTATGAAATTCCTATTTATTTGAAAAAAATGTAAGCAAATATACCATGAAACCTTCCTACAACAGTACAGCTGTTGTTTCTGATCTCACATAATTTCTTTTTGTCTTACTCTAAAATTTATGTTGTAATATTTGTACAGGCAATAGAATTTCACACAGATCTTTGCAGTAGCTGAATCAAATGACAGCAATGATGAAGAAAATAAATTCTTTCACTGTATCCTAATTTATTGCACTTGACTGAAATGGTTTAGAGGTATCTCTGAGCCACACAGCCAGTAAGTCTCTGCTTCATGGACAGGACATGTTTTCCTAGATGTAAACTAAATTATCTATCTAATGCATAGAGCACATGAACCATCCATTACTGGTACCCTCGAAACAATAGGATGGAGAGCAGCCAGCATTAATTGATCATCCAACTGTCCAGTTACTCTGTGGGGGCAATTTATGCCAGATGCTATATAACCACACTTTATATAACCAAACATTTTCCACAAATAAATCTTTCTTATAGAGGGAGGTGGTTGTCTTTGGAAAAGCTATTTATGAGCAGTGATTTGCCAGCTGCAGCACTTGGGTAGGATATGAGCCAAGCTCCTGTCCGTGCTGAGCAGCAGGGCTGGTGCTCACATCCAAACACACCTGATGGAAGGGCTGAGTCAACGGGGCACTGCATAATTCTTCTAAGACAGGTTTCTCTGAGGTGTCAGAGGCAGTTTGGCCTGGCTCAGAGGAGTCAGGGATTAAAATTACAGCTACTTTCCAAACCAGTGGCAAGAAAACCACCTTTGAGAGGCTCCCCCGATGCCACTGGCTCAGCAGGCCTGGGCAGGCAGGTGGACTTGCTAGGTAGACTGGTCTGCTCCCAGAGCTGGGGGTCACCCTCTGAGCAGCAGCTGGCTCGTGGCTGAACCAGCACCCTGGCACAGGAACAGCTCCAGCTCTGGGGCACTGCTTGGCACAAAGCCCAGGTTAAACAAACCAGCAAGGGCAGTGTGCCCCTGTGCACTGGCTCACACAGAGCCACACTGGCTGGTCCATAGGAATGCCTCCTGTGAATGTCACCCAGAGCATCTGGGCAAAATCTGCTCCTGTAGCATCAATGCATCACCCTCCTATCCTAGATCAGCATGGGCTATTTCATTCCATGCAAACATGGTGATTAATCAATTAATCACATAACAAGTTATTCTGGCCAATAAAAATTCAACAAACTCTTTTTCTTTCTCTGACTGAGCCACCAGTTTCTCAGACAGTTCTGAGAAACTTTCTGCTCTATCAGTTCTCTCCATTCAACTTCATGCCCCACATGAATACCTGGGAAAGTTTTAATTTCTAATATCAACTTTCTATTCCACCAAAGCAAATATATTTACATCCAAGACCATCTGCCTGTTAAATTTGCAGCCTTCATAAGGTTGGGTTTTTTCATTTCGCAAGAGTTCTTCCTTTGGAAAAATCAGCCTTGGAACATTCCTCAACCTACAAGGTGATGAGATGCTCTACATAACTCAAATCAGGGTGACAGATCAACATGGTATGTTTTAATAGACACCTACAGCATGTCCATAAAAAGATTTTGTTTTATCTGGTAAGATATTATACATGGTACTTTTTATTGCATATGAAAGAATACTGAAAAATCTAATTTGTTATGACTGCAGTGTAAATTTTCATGTGGTCTCAGCAGGAGTGCCTATGGGGCAGACAGAAACCCTCTAATGCATGAAAAACAATTGCCTTTCTTCATCTTTTCCTTGCTGCTCCACAAGATCTGATAACAGGTAATCTTGATAATCTGAGCAATTCACAGCTAAGCCTTTGCAATGACAAACTTGTCTTTCCATGTGTGCTGTGAGTCCCACTTTCCCCAGAAGAACCAGCCTGAGTGTCAGAGATTTCAGATGCAAACCATTTGGGATGTTCCACTGCCACCTACAAAGCAAAGCCAGCTGGTGTGCATGGGCTCTTCTGCTCTTTCATTTTTAATGTATCCTACAGTTGCTCTGTCCCTTCCTTCCAGTTTCAAATCAGTCCATCTTTTCCTTTCTTCCTCTCTCTTACTCTTGTTTTCCCAAGTCTTTCAATGCCTACATTTTTCATTTTTTCCTCATCTAAACTGACATTCTGTTCACTTCTTCCTTTATATTCCTAAAATTCACTCCCTGCAATGCACTACTGATCCCCAGGAGAGGAGGTGGTGGTGGCAGGACTGTGTTGTTCCTCCAAGACCTCTTTCCACCTACCCCTCTTCCCCATAAAAGACATTTTAATTCTACAGAAAATGATTACAGAGGTTATGGGTAAAATGACAGTATCCCTTTTCCCCTGCAAGTAAATTTAGATGGATGATTCAACTTAGTAAAGGTTTTGCTAAGGTACAGGAAACCCCCTACCTTTTCTGGAGTTCCCAAGTAGAAAAGATTGCCCTATACAAAATTATAGTCCCTCAGATCCAAGGATACATGACCATTTAATATGGTTGTTTATAAGTGCCACTTAAATCAGTAGCTGGGGTCTGAAGAGGTTTGCAGTGAACATGAGATCAGACTTGTCCACACAGATGTGTCTGAGTACCTGAGCTCCTTCTTGCCCCTGGCACAATATCAAACCCTCAGATGCCCTGCATGGATGTGCCATGCATGGAGTTCACTGTGCTGGCAGGCAATGTTCTGGAGTTAACCACTTCCCCATTTCCTGCCATCTCTGTGGCAAACTCACAAGTCCTCCAGTGATGCTTAAAACCAGAGGTGAAATACAGCTGGTGACCAACTATTTTTTAACAGAAGGATTCAGTGTTTTCACTCACTATTGAAATATAATTTGAGGCTCATGTGGCAAGGAAAGTCCCCAGCTGAACCCTCTCAGTGTGCAGGAACACTCCATAGGTCAGAGCACGGTGCTGATAACCCTGAAGTTGTGGGTTCAACCCCCATTTGGGCCATTCACTTCAGAGCTGGACTTGATCCTTGTGAGCCCCTTCCATCTCCAGATATTCTGTGAATCTGTGGCCAAAAAGCACAGCCAATTTCCCACCCAGCAAACCTGACCAGCCATCACCCTGAGACATCTGAGTCCTCAGCAGAAGGCAGGCAAAGGCTCATCCCTCCCGTGGGTGCAGGGAAGCTCCTGGTCCCAGCCCAGGCTTCCAGCCTGCTCTAGGAGTGGATCTGCAGATGGCACTGAAAGCGTGCTCTCACTGGCTCCAGCTCTGAGAGAGCAAAGTGCAGAGCTGGCTAAACTGCTGATGCATGGGGGAAACCCTACATGCCAAGAAGAAAGGGGGTGAGGGGTTTGCTTTGCTCTTCACTTCATTGCTTAGACCTTTCTTTTGATATCTCCTTGGCTGCTCCAAAAAAAGTCACAGAAAGGAGATGCCAAACCACATAGCCTAGATTTGATCCAAGATTCTCTCTAAAATTTGTTTTCTTCATAGTCTTTTCTACAAAAGGGGAATGTACATACTTTTACTGAGCCTTCTTATCTTTGCAGGACAGCCTAACTACCTAACTAGCAAAATACAGGGCCATAACAAAACAGGATAATAACTGTTTGACTGCTTATCTTAATGATAATTTATTCTCTAACAAAAGAGGCATATAGCTGTGAGATGGGACTTTATTTACAGTTCATGCCTGACCTTTTTAACGTCTAGTAAAATCATGTTATGGAACTGTTTGAAAATTTATTGTCCCCATTGAACAATGCTGACATTTTGTGATTACTGGCACTGTCAGGCAGAGAAAGTTCAGAAATTGCTCTGGTCTGATTTTTAGAGTGCTGAACACTGACAGATCTTTTTTTATTGCATATTTTTAATATACAGAAATAAGGAAAAACAAGATGCAAAGGAAAGCTGAAAAAGGAAAAGAGAGAAATACTCTTGATAAAATGCAAATTAGAACAGGGCTTCACTCCCAGCTGTCTGAAGTCCATGGTAAAAAGCATCGTTCCTTAAAGCAAGAATGATCAGGTCCAGGGACACTCCAAGACTGGTCCTGTGCCAGCTGGGGCTGAGGCAGGTGGAAAACAGCTCAGCACAGCCCAGCTGGCAGCAAAGCAGCCACACAGGAGCTCCAGACTTGTGGGGGGCTGCAGGCAGGGAGCCTCAGCAAATAGTGCTGGTGAAACTTCCCAAGTGCCCAGGCCACACAGGCAGGGCTGAGGGTGGTCCCACCAGAGTCTGCAAGTCACCAGGGGCAAATTACAGCTTTTGTACATGGCCCAAGGTGGTGCCCCTCAGCACCTGGTGTCTGGCACACAGCAGGGGTGAGGGGGAGCACTGCACAAGAAAAGCCTCCATAAAATTGTCAGTAGGTAGTAGCCTGACATGGTGCTCGGGGTGGTGTTGAAAAAACCATTGCCATGATATTCCAGCTGTGTTCATGTACAGCAGCAAAATATTACTGCAGAATGACCACTTGCAGGCTTTGTTAGAAGACACCATGGTTTTCCTGACCTTTCATTATCAGTGACCTTCCTTTTCAAAACTCTCCTTTATCCCTTTACATTTTTTCACCTAATGCTACAGAAAAATAACATCATATTTGTAGAAACCAATAACTTTTTGTACAGCAGTAAGAAACTACCTGCTCTGTCAGTGTTCTTAAAATTCAGAGTGATATTGATTCACAAAACCTTTTCCATTGCTGAAATGAGGCAGCAGAGCTCAGCTCTTGAAAAGCGTGTTCCTGGTGCATCAGCACTTCTGAAGGAATTAGCTGGGCAGGGTTATAGCTGCTATGGAAAATGCACAGTTAGCTGACCAGTTAACCAGTTTACCACTGGGGGACAGGGATTTTCCAACACGCTTAGCTTGCTACAAAATCTTTAATCAAACCAGATAAAAAATTCTTTCAGAATTGCAGCTACAAAGAGAACGAAGAAACAGAAAGATTTTCAGCTTTTCAAATATTCCATTTTCAGGTTGCCATCACATCTGCAAATTCTGTAAGAGGAAGTGGCCTCCCTGTTGCACCAGGGGAGGTTTAGGTGTGATATTAGGAAAAAACCTGTTCATTGAAAGGGTTGCCAAATATTGGAACAGGCTGCCCAGGTATTCTCCATCCCAGGATATGTTCAAAAGGCATGTGGGTGTCTCAGTTAGAGACATTGTTCAGTGGTGAACATGGAAGTGATGGGTTAACAACTGGACTTGGGATCTTAGTGGTCTTTTCCAAGCCAAATATTACTGTGATTCTTCTAAAGAAAACCACAGGGTACAGCAGAGACCATAGCAGTTTGTGACAAGAAATATGTAAAACTATACAAGTGGAAAATGTGAAAATTATGTTTATGGGGGTTTTGTTATGATAGTTCTCAACCATTGTTATTTAGAACCAGCCAAGCATTACACTGATTTCACTGAAGTATAATGGTCTTTACAACTGTTCCTCTAAATGTAGTGACTGATCTAACAGTAAGTTCAATGGAAATAATTCAACTACTTTTCAATAAAATACAGAATTTGCACTTTTGGAAAAGCACTTTCACTTGAAGCACACTACAACTCGATAAATGCAATTATATATCTAAATGAGTTTTTCTTCATTCATGGTAGTATCAGATCTATTCTGTCTGTTTTTAATGCTCCAAAGTTATTAATCAAAATCTCCCATTAAAACATCTAGGAGAAATTTTGACTCAGCTACTCTAAAGGTCTGGTTTGCAACATGGATCACTATGTGCTGCTGCAGTCATTTATACCACAATAGAAATCTTTGATTATATTCTACTATCCTGCTTTGTCTGCTGCAGTAAAGAATCCCCATGGCTTTGCCAACAATTGAATTAATTTTAACAATAGCTTTTGACTTGATGGAGCACCTCAAGAAGCTGTTAATTATAGGACATTTTCAGGCTCTTTCAGCAGATATAAAAGTTGTGTTGTCTGGTGATATTTTTCATAGTACCAGTTCTTCATTCTTTCTGCAAAATGCACATCTTAAAATTAATTGCTCCATTATGAAGCATTGGAGAAGCAAGGTAAAATAATGAAACCCTTATCCCAATCCCAGTAATTGTAACAGGCTTAAACTCAGCAGGAGGAACACAGATAACTTTTGTGTAACTGAACATTGAGAGTAATATGTTGATAGGAGTGACTGTTGTAAGAACTTGCTCCATTTTGTGGTGGAAGTGATACCAGTTTGGATTAGGTTACACTTTTCTTTAGATTCTTACACAATCTAGCTATTGTCAGCCTCACAGCTGTGCCTGGCTGTCAAGAAGACAATTTTCAAATAAAATATGACAGAGTCTCCAAAGCTAAAGTATGAGAGGAGCAACCTTCTGGCCTAAGACAGATACAAACAGTGCTGGAAATGATGCAACAGCTTCTTTCTGCAAAGAGCCAGCAATGACCCCGGTATTCCTGGAGCATTCTCAAGTGCAATTAATGAAGTTTAGGGATGTAGTGAAGCTGCTGGTGGCCAAAAGGAGCACTGCTGGAGTGTGGAAAGCCCTCCCCACACACGTTCTGCTTCAGGAGTCCATCATGCCTGAGCCAGCATCCTTGAGAGAGTTACACTTTTTCTGGTATTTTTTACCTAAACAAGAGCATTTAAAGAGAGCAGAACAGCCCTAATAAGGCACCTTGAGGGAAACTTACATCAGAATAATCTACAGTTTCATTTTAGACTAGCAATAGTTAAAGAAAGAACAAAACCAGACTCGAGCTCCACAAGATGAAGTTGATTTTCTCACTAGTGCCTGCAATCTCTTTTTTGGAAATTAAGAGAGCAGAGAAACCTAGCAAGAAAAGTGCAGCAGTATCTTGACTAATCAATATTTCCATTTACATTGAAGAAAAAATTGTTATCTTTGATTTTGGAGTAGAACGTGATTCTTTCAGTTTTGCCATTATTGCATGGAATTTAATTCTGGACAGGGCAGCCCATTTTCACTTCTAACCTCATAAAGGGCAAGAGTGAGTGTGAAGTGCCTGTGAGTGCTGATGGACACCAAGCTGAGCAGGAGGCAGCAATGTGCCCTGGTGGCCAATGTGCCCAACAGCCTCCTGGGCTGCATCAGGCACAGCCCTGCCAGCCAGGTGAGGGGGGCGATCCTTCCCCTCTGCCCATCCTGCTGAGACACACCTGGAGTGCCAGATCCAGTCCTGGGGACAGTGTGAGGGGGACATGGACAGGCTGGAGCAGGTCCAGGGAAGGGCCATGACAGCACCTGACATTGGGAGGGGGAAGGAAAGAGCTGGGGCTGTTCCACCTGGGTAAGAGAAAGCTCTGTGAGGGATCTCACCCATGTGGGAGTACTGGAATGGGGGAGGAAATGAGTAAAGACAAGGATGTACAGTGACAAGGGGCAATAGGTATGAGTTGAAGCATAGATGAAACAAAGTAGAAAAGTTTTGAAGTTTTTCATTTGTTGGGGTTTTGTTTTGTTTTTTAATGAGGGTGGTCAAGCACTGGAACATGTTGCCCAGAGAGGTCCATAGAGTTATTCCTGGTGTTCTATTCCCAAAGAATTTTACACCTCTGGTACAGGGTAGCTTCTTTGCTGGTGTTTCATGGTTAGCTTGCAGTCTGGATGGATCAGGGAATGTCCCATCTCACAGCTCTCCCCAGCCCTATATGTGAATTTATTAACCACAACCTTACACCTGTATTTATTACAGACCTAAAAGCAATTATCTGAGGCTCCACAGCAGCTTCACACCATCTCACTGCTTCTTCTTCAGCTGCCTCTCTTCTGTTAGTAACTCTTTCCCAATTCTGGATCCTTCCTCGCCCTGGAAAGAAACTCTTTATTTTCAAGCCAGTGCTTTACAGCTGATAAAGTATGCCAGATTGTAAGAGCTGAGCTAGGTAACCTCTGCAGGGACAGAAAGGAGAACAGTATTTTTCTCTCTAACTTCTGCAGTTCCTATAACTACTCTGAAGCTAAAGCAAATTATTTAGAAAGTGTGAGATAATATGAGAATGTTATTCTCAGAAGTTAACTGACTTGACAGTCACAGAGGATGCTGTGTCCTTTTGTTATCCATTAATATGCATTTTGTGTTTTCATGGCCTCTGTGGATACACTGAGATGTAATTCATTTAAAAACACACCAAAGTTAAACAAAAATAGGTATATTAATGTGTGTCAATGTAATTTGAAACTTATAAAAATTGGTGGCTTTTTCATACCTAGAGAAATTAACTGGGTTATACACTCAGAGCAGATTTATGCTCTCAGTTGTTCACTAGAATAAATATCATGAAGGAACTGGATCTGAAAGTTCAAGGTGAGCATTCACATCCAGAAAACTACAATTAAAGCAGCAGAGCTGTAAAAGCTGCAAATAAAGGCCCTTCTTGGCCAGAATGGTACAATGTCATCTCTTTGCCCTTATGGAAGCAAACCTATTCCTGAAGCTGGAGATGCAGGCTTTGAGAGAGATGGCAACTGCTAAACAGTCACTTTTCCTATTGTTAGAGCAATGGGGCTGAAAGCCTGTAAATGTAGAACCAAAGCAGCCCTTGTGTTTGTTCCATGCAGCTCCTAGATCAACTGCATTCTATTGTAGTGCCCTAACCAGTGGCATCAAAGTGCTCCACACTGAATTTTAGTCATGAGAAAAAATTTAAATCTCAAACATTTTCTTCTCATCGACTTTTAACATTGCATGAACTTAGTGAGAGAGTTTTTGCTTTGTCAGCTAGATACAGGGGTTTTTTAAATGGACAATTTCTCCTTACTCCAATATTTGCCATGTCATATTGGACCTCTACACACAGGAGTACATTTAAAGCCTGAAATAAAAGCTCCTCATTGCCTGCTTGTACATCTAAAATTACCCATTCACTTCTTGATAGCTGAGAGCACTCAAGCATGTCAGTTTTATGACATTCTATGCAGCTTTATATGCTTTGGTTCTTCCAGAAACAGCACACACATGCTAATTAGCACAAAACTGCTCCATAATAAGTACTGAGCAGTCAAGTAGTGTATACTTTAGAAAAGATCCTTTTCCTTTTTGAAATTTCTCAAGCCTCAGGATGTTCCAGTTTTTCTTTCCAGTTAAGGTGTGTCAGGGAGTAGTGGGGGCCTCCCTCATCTTCTGACAAAGGGATGATATCTAGAGCATCACTCTATGAATGAGAAAAAGACAGTTCTGTCAAACTGACTTTAATTTTGTGTTAACTAAGATAACATTTCAGTTGGTATCTTTTACTCTGAGAGTGCTGTAGGAGTCATCCTTGACAAGCTGTTCATACAAAAAGAATTGTCACTATCTTAGTAAATTCATTATCATTTTGATGCCTTAAATCCAGACTGTTCATGTAAGGCAAAACTTGTAGTTGAAACATGGTTCTGGTAAAACCAGCAAGTTCTGATGGCAGCTTAAACAATTGGAGCATCAGCACATCCAGGTGGCAGGTCAACATCAGAGTGTATTTATTACTTGAGTTTTGAAATGTATACAAAAGCTAGTTTTCCTTTCCTTTTTTCCCTCAGGTACCCAGGCTGCAGTTTTCTTCAGCAGTTTTTTCAGCTAGAATGTTTGGGCAGATTAGCACTGAGTTTTATTACATTTAGACCCCAAGCAAGCACACAGAGCCCAGTTTCCATACACATGAGAATAAACCAATTTTAAACTGCATCATCTTCAAAATCTTCACAAATTTTGTTTCAGTTTTATTCTGAAGCTGTTTTTCAGAGACAGAAGTTGAAGTGGCTCCCTGCATTGTACTTGGCAGGAGAAACCACTCAGTGAATGAAACCCTTGATTTAGGTGAAATTCAAAAAAACAAGGTAGATCAGAGACACATCCTACCAGATGAGGAAACTCTGTTGATCTGCCACAGAAGCCAAGACACTGTGTACTTTTCCTGAGAACATTGTAAAGGAATACCAGCAACAGTTCTGGGCCCAAAGGGACTGAGTCAGCAGAAGAGTGACGAATTTAGATCGTGCTGAGCGAAGGAATCCCTCTGCAGGGGAACAGCTGTGAACAAACAGTGCTGAGCTGAACAGAAGTTCCAAACAAACCCAGGAGGCTGATGGGCATATTGTATGCTCTGAGCACCAGGAGGAGGCCATGGAGGAGCACAGGCTTGTTGAGCTTAAGCAAAAGTGCAAAATAGCAAGGGGAGCTGGATGAGTTAGAAAATCAGAATCCACTTCAACTCAGCGATCTTGTCCTTTTTGGCATGAGACCTTCTCTCTCAAGATCTCATTGACTGAGAAGGAATAAACTTCTTCAAGATACTGGGAAACTAACAATGAAACTGTGATGGGAAGGGGCAAAATGTGCTCAGGCCCCTAGCTGGGAATAGGCAGTGAGAAGTGAGTCCACAGCCACGTCTCTGCAGCTTTCCCTGGCACACGAGTTCAGAGCTTGCTGCTCTGCCTTTTTCCCCATTAACAAGACCCTAACCAAAACTCCTTTACAACACTAATGCAGTGTGATGATAGATATTGTACTACCCTTGGACAAAACATACTCCTCAGTGAGGCAATAAAGGCATCCAGGATTTTTATTTGGTCTGGTGCTGGTGTGAGCTGTGGGCACCTCGGAGAAAAGCTCTGCTCTGAGGGCTTGAGGACCAGGATAATGGCTGAAATTAAAAGCAAGCAAATAAAAGATAACCCTCTGCAAGACTGAAAATACAAAAATGGTTACAAGTGAGATAAAACAAGCTCCAGCCAGACATCTAAATTCTGCTATCTCCCATCACAGTGGCTGAGAACAACATCTGCAAGGATGTGTTTGGTCAGGGTTTGTGCTCACTGGATTTAACAGCTTTCTTTCTGCCTCTACTGCTGCCTGGAGCAGAAAGCAACCTTCCATCTCCAGGCATTTCTGCTCAGTTACTGCAGTATGGACAGATCATTCAAAACACTCATCACCTCCTTTTTAGTGTTCAGCACAAGTACAGAGATTTATAGGATCTATCCAATTTTTGGGGCTTTTCTGTTTTGTTTTTTTCCTTTATCCACACATTTGTATTTGCATTTATATATTTCAAATAAAATAATTTCATGTTTTGACTTTTGTAGAATCCTATCTCTAAGAGCTCTATCAGATGATAAAGCAGCATTTATTACAGTACTTGCAGCATGAAGTGCAGGTCTGCCCAAATGACCCCAAAAGAGTTTGTGAGCTCCTGAAGCTGCTGTGGGCTTGTACAGACACCTCCATGGACAACTGCTGGGCAGTTACCTTCTCCAGATTTTCTTACAATTATGGTACAAGCCGTGCTTCATTAGAATCACATACAGTTGGCTCTAAATTACTAGTTTTCCTCCCTTTGGTCAGGTTTTCCAGAATGTAAACCCCAGTTCTGCAGCTTCAGAGAATATTACCTTTGGAATTGGGGTCTTACTGCATAGTTTGTTCAGTTTATAATCAAATTGTAAAACTGTATTTTAATACTTAATTAAAAAAAAAATTTAAAAAATTTATTTTGGTTGCCAGGGCAACTTAGATTAGAAATATAAATTAAAAGTCCTCTCTTGTTTAAACTCCAGACCTGCAAAGTAAGTCAGTGTGCTGTTTCCCAAACACCTCAATTTTACCACTGAAGAAGTGAATGCACTCATTCAGGGGAAGGCAGTCACTGCTGACACACCCATCTGCTCAGCAGAATCCAAACCTAGTTTTGTGAGGTCTCTCATGTTGAGAGCCACCATTCCATTACAGCTGACAGCTGAAAGCCTGCAAGAAGGGAAATCATTAGCAAGGTAGAAAGAAAATATGGAACCATGCTACAAAATCTGCTTTTTCAGCCATCTAACTCAGCTGGGGGGGCCCAGGGATTTACTGCACTCCTTGCAGCAGTAGCAGCCATCCAGACTGGACCACCAGCAAACAGCTGGCTACAGGAGCATTGCCTTGTGGCCACCCACCTGCACAAACTTTGACAAAATATACACTACAGAAGTGAACCTCAGAAACAGCTTGCAAAGGATTGAAATAGAACTTTGAAATAAGCCAGTCTTAACAGAAAGCTTCAGTAGCTTGTCAAGAAAAATAAAATTCACTAGATCCATTTCAAATCCATTCTTCAAATACCTGGAATTTCTCATCTGTGAAGAAACCTCACCGGTTCTCCCCCATTTTGTTTGGTGTTTGTTAATGAGGTTACGGCGCCATCTCCTGGAAGAACACAACTTGTGTTCTGAAATTTTCCATTGCACTGTGCCCACAGAACCAGCTTACACAGAAAATTCTGGCATGACAGGGCAGCGACCTGAAGGAACTGGATGGGCAAAACAAGAAACTGCTGACCTTTTTTTTCTCAGTAGATATACTGCAATAATGAGCACTGGGAGAGAATGGAGAGGTTGATTTTAGCTCATACTCCACTTCTAAGAGGCAATGTGAGATTTATTATTATAGAATCAGCACTGGGAGAGCACAATCCTGCTCAAACAGATCTGAGCATTCACTGGTTCAAATAAAAATGAAAGGGTTTCTGGTCCAAGAGGTACATATACCTTTTGGTCAGAGAGTGCAGAACCTAAGGTCCAAAAGCTTAATAAGACCCCATGATGAAATCAAAATACCTCCAAATGATGGTTTTTTTTTCAGATCTGTGCTTTACAAAACCACTGAGAAACTATTAGCAATAAAACTACTTTCATATCAAAAGGGCCATTGTCAGAGTTAATTTTAGCTTTTTTAAAAAATAAAATAATGGTTTAACAGTTAGCATTGGAAAAATACCCAAGAATTGTCCTTTTAATCAGATGATTGATGTAACTTCTACAAATGCAATGCTGATCATCCAGGGGGAACAGTAACTTCAAAAAATTAAAAACACCAAAAGATGGTAAACCCAGAAAGACCCATCCATTCTCAGATATATGTGCACACATATGCATAGATAATTAATGGATATTTTAAAGTGTTAGAGAGCCAGTTGAACAAACAGGAGACATTAATCAAGACTTAGTAGCAAGCAGGTATTTTAATCTTGCAGCTATATGTGATATTAATAGTCCTAGGCACTTTGCTGTATTTATGGACCATTCTGAAAACTTTGTAATGGTGCATAAAGCATATCCTTTATCAGCCTGGGGTTACTACTGGCATTACAAGAAGAAATAATAGTTGTTTCCAGGACAGAAGAAACAACAGAAAAAAGATACTTAGTTACTTAAAACACTTTTCTTTCATTAGAAGGCTTCAGGGCCTGATATTTAAGGCTCTTTATGAAAAATGCAAAAATTAAAAATTATAGTGATTTTTATGATGTAAGCAATGTAATATAATAGTCTTGGTCATCATGGCTCCCTGCAGAAAAATCCCAGTGCACTAAAATTTTATTCAAAAATCCCCAGCCAAAAGGGTAACCTGGGGCTACAGAAATACCCTATACACAAAACATCATTTTGCTTTTGAGCCCAAAAAATAACCTACAGCACTGTGCTGTATTCACCAGCTTAGGATAGTGTATTTACTGGTACAGGCAGGCAGAAACAGCGGGATCAGCCTTTGGCAAAGGCCACTGATGAGCTCTGCAGACAGGCTTCACAGCAAATAGCCTCTTCTTCAGCCACAAAACCAAGCAGCTCTAAGAACAGATTTATCAAAGAAGCTTCTGATGTTGTTCTCAGATACTGTTCTTTCAATAAACCTATTTCCACTACTTTGTCAAAGTAATAGCTGGCCTTCAGAATGGAGTGCATTACCTATCACATCTCTGTAGTCAAATATACTATTCTGCATGCAGACCTCAGACACTTCCAAGGGCTTCTATGTTTCTCCAACAACTGCTCGTGCCAGAAATGAATGTGTTTTTATTGCTATAGGCTGAAATCTGAACAAAACTACAGAAAAGTATGCAAGATTTAAACAAGGCAAGCAAGACTGGGTTTTGTAGTGACAAAAAGCAAACATTGACAGTAAGAGACATAATCTGTTTACAATCCTAAAGTGCAGGTGTTGGAACATTTCTCTTGTAAACAAACACTACAGAAGCTCAGAAACAACATTATGACATTTAAGGCTAACTCTGCAAATAAATACTTAAGTTTTGTATTATAGTTTTTGCCTTCTCAAAGCACTATCCAGAGAGATTGCTCCTTGATGTGTTCCAAGTATTGCTGTACTTTATAACACTGGCAGGTCACTTTCTGAAAGGAGAGACGTTGTCTCCTTCGAAGCTAACTGAAACAGATTGCTAAGTAAGTCTGCAAACAAGTATATTTTTTATTTTAAAAAAGCAGCATGAGCATTCTTGATTTGAAATAATATTTATTCACTAGACCATGTTAAAACTCAAAGAAGATGAACACAGACTAAATGCTCTCCCACTTTTTCTTCAGCACTTCTGAAGGTGGGAAGTAGGAAGAAAAATTTGACTTGATTCCTGCAGAATCTTTCAGCTGATCCTGGAAACTGTGCATTATAGTCATTTGATTTACTTCATTAGATGCCATAACAGCATTTTAAGGTTCCTCCTTGGAAACAGATTTATTGGAATTATTAAAGGTATTAAATCCTAGTTTCAGCTACTAACTGCTGCCGGAAGATTTTTTAAAAAAATATATTGAGGTGAATTCTCCAAAAGAAGATCCATGAGGCTAATTTTTAGGACAAACCTTCACTTGAAATGTAATTGTGCACTTACTAAAATTACAATTAAAAATACATGTAAAAAGTTGAGTATTGCATCCTTGTCAAGCAAACTGGACAGACCTGCAAATGAGCACTACTCTGCTACCTCAAGCAAAACAAAGCTTCTGTACTTGCACTTAATGACTCATTGAAATATGAACTGAATGACATGACAGACTTTTTCTGCACCACATCATCCCCATTTCACAACAGCATATTCTGATCAGAATTCACACTACACACAACTATGGGCCTTCACTGCACCTGGGCTCAGAAGCACACTGTGAAATAAGCTCCCAAGTTCTCTTCTTTCTGCAGTACAGAGCGTGCCTTTCCTGTATGGTGTAGCTGAAAGCATACAAAATGACATCCACACTGCAACCTTTGGGGGCTTTCCAACAGATCTGATTCTCTTCTGTGAGTTTCAAGGAGACATTTGTTCTCTCAGCTGGGAGGTCTGATCTCACAGACATGCAGGATATTACCAGCTCTATTTGGCCTGTTGTATTAGAATTTGTTTGTTCCTGGTACGCACTTCAGGACAGCAAGCAAAGAATACTTTGACCAAAGGATGCTCATTATACTCTGCAGTGCTCTTCTTGACCTCCATCTATAGAAGTACCTAAACCTGCCAATGGACATTTTACTTTCCCACCCTTCCATGTGCTGACATTCAAGAAAGAAAATCCCAGCCTGTTGCCAAACTGTTTCTGCACTCTTTCCAATCCCTGTGACAAAGACAACTTGGGTGACATGTCAAATATTGTGTTGATAACTAAGCTATGCAGTCTTGCAGCAATAAATGCCTACTGACACCAGTATTAAGAAAAATAGACCAACAAATATGAAACGTTTGCCAAACAGCACTACAATGCAGATTCACCTTTGTATGTGATAACCTGCCTTTGTCCTCATTTTAAGTTACCTGAAACAGCCAGGTGCAGTCACCTAACAGACCTGAAATAAGTAATTCATAGACAATCAGAAATTTTTACTATTTCAGAAAATGTTTTGTCTTTACACGGCCCTTGATGAATCCAGCTGTTTCAACCTTAATACATGTGTTCAAACAATTCAAAACATTTTCTCCATGTATAAATTACCTTTCCATTTTTCTTGTACAACCACAGAATGACTGGATATTCAAGCCTGAAAGCCACTCAAATGAATTCACATTCAGAAATCAAATAGCAATACCACTACAAAATTAGACAATTGTAGGGGTTTTTTCTCTTATTTTCAAAAGTTCGGAGTGAAGAACTGCAAAAATAATTCGTCATCTCCCTAGAAAATGACCTACAGATAGGGTAAGGTCACTGTCAGAACAGTGTATAATCTTCCATGTCAAACAACTTTTTAATCTTTATATTGGCTACCTGGAGATACACATATTCTATCATTTTATTAGAGTTGAACTCAACCCACTTTATATGCCCAAACTGGTACCAAAAGCAAAAGCAGCATAGAGTTTGGCATTTCATTTTGGCTGCCCCCTGCCAAGGTATTAAAATCAACAATTGCCGCTCATCTGCATCTTCTGTTCTTCACTTCAATTCTGATGATTAGATGGTTTTTGCAAAAAAGTCACATTTCAAACCAGTTATAGCTTTTCAACCTACACTATTAGGAGAAACAAGAACTCCATAGAACTCAGTAACTTCAGTATATTTAAAAAGACTCATTTGATCATCTCCACATTTGGAAAAAAATATGGTAATGTTGTTAGACTTTGAAAAGGAGTTGATGATGGGAAATCCAATTTTTGTTTTTCCCTTCTGTCAAATGTGGCTGACATTTCAAAGTTGCCAGCTGTGGAGAGAAAAGAATGTAAGTAGCTCCTACCATACATTCCATCAGTAAGCAAAATTCAGCTGTTACAATTCAAAACACCTTACTGGCAAGCTGGGCTAGAATTTTCGATCATTCAATACAGTGTGAGCATTCTGAAACTGAGGGGCAGGAGAAAAATTTCCATGAAGCCACATTCCATGGAACTCTGTGGAACACATCATTTTGTTTTGTCCCTAGATAACATTATGTATTTTCACTGCAGAGAGGAATGCTTGGGCTATGAATTCTGTCAAAAATAGCATTCAGTTACATGTAAGCATGGCATCTCTGCATGAGCTCCCTCTGGAGAATGAATACTGCATGCGATAAATGAAAATATTCTCTTGCACGATGGAAATATCATCGATACGGGAGACAAGCCTTGAGCCTTCTAGCATACAACCTTAGTAAGGACTGAAGAAAAGAGTCTTCCAGAGGACTCCATATTACAACACCAAGAATCCCCAGGAAGGGTGGCATCCAAAGTAACAGTTATCAGATGTTTAGGAGTCCAGTATTTGTTCAGTTGAAGAGAAGAAAGGCTGGATGCTGAACAGAAATTACAGTCATATAGAACTGGGGCTTTTTAATCTATAAATAAAAGAGCAGTGGGAAAAAAAATGGCAAATTTCTTCTGTAGGAATATCTTTACTGCACTGAACGAAGTGACACAGCTTACTTCCTAAAATCTTCAGCAGCTTTATTAAACTGACTCATAATGTCAAGTGGGAGGAATCCACCTAAGAAGGCAAGTAATTTCTGCACAATAAAAGAAAAAATAATAAAAATATTACAAATCCAAATATAAACTCTTTCAGAAAAAAAGTATTTTTTCAAAATTACTAGTTTTATCAAAATACTCTTTTTAAGAAGAAGAAGCAGAAACTACCCCTTTGTGCTCTGGGATCACAGGCCACCACTTGCCCATGAATTTTTTCTTTCCCTTCTCTATTTCCCATTCTTCAAAAACATCAAAGGCAGAACACAGAGAAAATTATTTTAAATTAAAATAATCTCACTTTGGTTTTGTCTTTTTCTCAGCATAACAGTTTAGTTAACATCTTCCAGCCAGTGTCCAACATTGTTCTTAGAAACATGCTTTTATTTCTTCTGTGGTTCAGTGTCATGCTCTAAACCACAACACACGGTGAACATCAGCAGAAATCCTTTGTTTGTTTTGGATTTCCTTTCTGAAGGAAGGCTTCTCCTCATTTAAGATTATGTGGAAGTATTAAAGCCTCATGGGGTGGAAATAAATCTAAAGAAGTCTAACTCCATACCAAGACAAAATTGCCTGATTCTCACAAAAGCCTCATTTGCAGAAAGCTTCCCTGTTTCACCAACACTGCTCATGGAAGATTAACTTACTTCATTACTCTTAAAAACTCCAAACTCAGATACAATGAAAAATTATAAATGGATACTGATGAAGAAGGTGGATTTAATGTGAGAGTTACAACTATACCCAAGAGCTCTTCTAGGGCAGGGAGCAACACTTGCTGCCAGAATTTCTACCTGCTCATGTTCAGTAGTGCAGGACTCAAATCTTCCCATCACATACCAAGGAGGAATCAAAGAGGGGGGAAAAAAGTAATAAACTACTATTTTTTTTTTCAGAATTAATTTTAAGAACAGCAATAACAAAATAGACATTTTATCTGAAGTTTAGCGGAACACGGAAATAAAACCCAGAGGCTGCCGGTTTAACTGTTTGGCAGAAACAAATATTATTTCAGTCAGAATGATAAGGACTCACAAAACAAAAACAACCCACACACACACATCCAAGGCCACATGTTACTTTGCTTTTTAAAGTGGAGGTAATGGAGGAGAAGTACCAGTAAGTATGAGAACAGTTGCTAAATCCCTACTACTGAGTCCACCAGTGCAGGGTGAACTTGTTCCAAGCCTCATTATTGAGAATATCTGTTAAGGCAAATACAATAGGAGCAGATATGGAGTTTTAATTCCTAACTTCGAGTTGATGAAATTTAAATATAATCCTTCATTCGAAGGAAGCAATGCTGTTTAGATGGCTATGTGCTGCTTTGTACACCTCATAAAAATACAAGTGGAGTAGTACAGCTCTCTTTATTTTGTCAACTGCTGTATTAGATGCCATACTTGGAAGGAAAATTATATAAAAAATAAATTTACATGATTGAAGTGCAGCGTTCTTGAAGTATTCGTAGGTTTCAATTTCTAATTTTAGAAAAAAACTCTTGTAAGGATGGCGAGTTTTCACTGAAAAACAGAGCATGAAGTATTTTTGAGATACAAAAATATTTTAACCCAAGAATCTACAATGCGAGGACTGGCCAACCATTTTTATATTATGCACAAACTTGTTAATTGGTCTCAATTGTCTGCGTGCAAAGTGATGAAAAATACTAGAGAAAGTTCTGCTTTTACCAAACATCCTAAGAGCAGCCTTTGAGAATGCTGGTTTTGTTTTAGTGAGAGAAATTTCCTATTTCAGTTTCAAATACTTAGCATTTGAAAAACAGCTGCAGGTATTCCTGACATCTTCTTTAAGAGAATTACATGAACGTAATTGATCTAAAAGCATAAACACACCAGATTTATACAAGTACTTGGATATACAGAGGGAAAACCAAAGAAAACTTTCAATCTAGTGATCCAGTGAAATTGAGTGGAATTTCAACACCTAACATAGTTAGATTTTGTAACATGGATAAATTATCTCAGTAATTATGGTGCAGTTACAATCTTTACGAGATAGTCTTCCCACATCACCAAAATAAATAACTGCTATGTGGAGACAACCACACTCAGAATTTCTGCAATTTACAGCGAAGACTTAGTTCTTCTGTTCCCACCTGCTTTGTCAGTGGTCAAAGTGAAGATTACTCTTCTGAAAGAAAGCATTCACAAGGTAATAGAGCTCAACATTCCCTTCTGTCCTAAAGCTCGCTCCTCTGTAAAGTACTGTAAAACAAAGTGAAGATGATCTGCCTCCACCACATCAGCTGTTTGTTATGGTAGTGCAGAAGCACACACAGATCTCTCAACTACAAATATTTTGTTCACTTACCATTGTCACCTACTCCCTTTTCCTGTTTTAGCCTCATAGTTCATGTTTATCATACCATTCTCACATCTAACTTTAGATCTATAAAACATTTTAATATACTTTGAAAACTTAACACAAAAAGTTCAAAGATTAGTCTGACAACTAATTAGTACAACAGATTCTTAATTAGGAGGCCTGTATACTGCTGCAATTGAAGTAGATTATTTATACAGTAAGATAACATATACCTAATTCACAGTGATTTTTCTACTGTATGGTTTCTCTCTAGTCATCCCACTCCTTTTCATGACATTTAGATATGTTGGTATGTTTAATCTCATTTATTTCTACTTCTAGAAGACAATTGTTACATTAGTATGAAGACTTTGGAGACAGAGAAAGCTACATTTTCAAAAATTTCTACAGCATTAGAATTGTTACTATTGAATGAGTTCATAGACTTCTTTGTTCAGGTCCTTCTATCAAAGTAAAATGTACCAATATCTCCTTTGCTCTTCCCAAGCTGCAAGCATGTAAGGTGAAGATTCTGCCCCCAAGCCCCAATGCTCACAGGAAACTGTCTCTGAGGTCATAAAAATGAATGCTATTTCAGTCCCGTAGCAGCTTATGCCACGTACCCACATAACAGGTTTCCAAAATATCAAACTAGCTAAAAAAGACCAGTTAACTAAAAAATTCAAATTCATATCTGACTTCGGGGAAAAAAAGACAACTAAGCAGTTGCATTAAACAAGTAATGAGGCAGTGGTCCCTGATAATTTTGTTATTAAATTTCCAAATCCAGTTCATTGTGGGACTGCCAGCTCTCCAGTTATGGTCCATTTCTAAATTACCCCATTGTATCCACAGAGGAATGTTTTCTTCTGTTGCTCTCTATCTCTCTCCAGCCCTTTGGCCATTCACTGTTTCCTGTCTCACCAGAATACTGTATGGCACTTGCAGCATTGCAGCCTACTGGTGGTGCCACGTGCCAGAACAAAATGATGGTCTGGCAACACTTGTCTAGGTAACACCATATATTAGTGCCTTAACAAAAGCTGTCAGATGAAGAATAGGAGATAGAATCCACTGAAGAAACTTCCTTCATACTTTTATAACAAAAGCAAAGTTGAATGTCGAGTTGACTGAGCAGCTCTTGTTTTCTCTGCTCATTTTACCTCTATCATGTTTCCTTCCAATCTTACGGTTTGTCCACCTTAATTCCAGTGGATTCAGTCTTTGGGAATGAAAACCCATGAAAACTGCAGAAACTCTCATATTTACTGTAAGAATATCTGCAGGGTCATATTACTGGCATTTTAAAAAGCCAGGTTAAGACAACAAACCTTCATTCATCCCTTCCTGTCTGAATGGCCTGTATGTCAAAATACCTGAAAACTGCACTGATACAGTAGAACTTATTTTAACTTGCATTACGAATAAACTGCACATGCTGTTTTACAGACAATATATATTTGTAAACTTGCTCATGCAAAATTAGTGTGCACAACAGGGATATTGGTTTTCTAATCCCCACACCTGTAAAAATGACATTTATGTCTGCTCTTTTTGAACTGTGCCCAAACTCTCTTTTTAATATAATAAATCTTACACATAATTCATCTGCCAGCCAAACCAATTTATGAAGCTAAAACAAAAAAGAATAAAAAGTTATACAAAAAACATGGTGCACCTGGACACTTGATTCCCACCTCCCCCATTTTGTTTACAAGTAGAAAGAATGACTAAAAGAAAAAAAAATCATGGTCACAAAATTTCGACATTTTAATCCTAAACATTACAGGGCAAATGGATGTTGGAATTTATTTCCATACACCATGAGTCAACTTTTTAATTCCCAAATGTGGCCAAATCCACTAAAACAAGAGTGGTTAAACTCTGGACTATGGAAATACATTTCTGGAATAAATGCTAGAAAAGCAATTATGGGAAAAGCCAACTGTCTCCATAAAGGTAAATAAAGTGGAACAATGTGTAGATTAGATACTTTTTCTGTTTCTTACTCATAACCTGTCAATTCAGTGCATCATATGGTTCAACATAATGGTCCCCATTAGACAAACATCTAACTAGTGTCCATTGATTCCAAGTTAGTGGATGATGAATCTTTTTGGATACTTTCAAAGATGGCTGCCAGCTCAGGGTTAGAGCTTATCTGTGACTGAAATTCACTCATTAATGGACTCTTCTCTGCTTCTGGAATGGTTAGAAGTGCTGCTACAGCTCTCATAGCAGATCGTTTTAGTTCATCTTGCTTTTCAAACTCCTGTTTCACTGAGTTTGCCTTTACCTACGGAAAAAATGAAAATATGTTTGAAACTTTACTCAACCCTCCCTCTATACAATCTTAAAAAATGTACCTTAAAAAAAACATATTTCCTCTCAAAATGATCTATGCTCTTAAAAAAAACAACCAAACAAAAAATACCACCAAAAATCTTTTTAGCAGAATTTTTACCAGCAGTTTACAAATAGACTGAAGCTAAACCTACAAATAGAAACAGAACACAGCAAGGTAAGCAGGAAAAAAGTTGTAAGTTGCCAAGTCAACCACCAAATCAAAGCAACTATAGCAGCCAGCCCTTAAGCCAGTAAGGTCAGTAAATGACTTTAAACTGCTATTATCACAGTACTCCCAGCTTCCAGGGGACAGAACTTTTTAAAGAAGTTGACTTTCGTTAGAATAACTGCTTAACCTTCTGTTGTTATTCTCTAAGATATTTCAGTGCTACAAACATAAATTAGAATTAAAGGCAGTCAATTTTCATGATGTGAAATATAGCAGACTAGAGTAATGGAAAAGCAAGGTAAATCAGGCAATAAATGACTGTCAGAGCACGCAGGTGAATCAAGACCAAGCAGGAATGGAAGGAGACTAACTACAAAGATCCAATAATCCTGTAATATAAATGAAGAAGAGGTGGGGTAACTGACAAAAATCTCTAACAAAAGTCTAAACAAAAAGTCTAACAAAACAAACACTACTTTACACTGCCTTCATCGGCCAAATGCTTGTCTGAAACATCATCATCATCAGAAGTGAGATAAACTCACTATTCCAGTTTCAGATTTACAAGCTGCCCAAGTCTTAGCTGATTTTTTAAGGAACAAAATAAAATGCATCAAAGAAACAAGAGGATTTTTAAAAAGAAGCTTACAAATCTCTCTCCATCTGTAATTTAAATACATTTAACACTTGTAAAAAAGATCCATTCATTTCTAATCTAATTATCCTCTCTACTGCAGCTTATCAACTGTAACTCAGGAAACGCTGCAGCAGTACAAAGGTATTCTTTAAACATGAGTTAATTTATATTTCTATAAGAAAACACAAACCAATGAATTTAAAAGAGTTGAAATACCTTAGTTGTACACGTAGCACGCAAAGGTTCAACAAGCCTGTCCAACCTCTGCAGCACTGCGCTCGGACAAAGGGTAGACAGTCTCACCAGCATTAAAAAGGTCAGCATCTGGGGTGAGGAAAAACCCAATTCAACAAGAGTTATGCCTGGCACATATATGGAGATATATCTCCCACCATGCTGTGTAACCTTTTGAACAGTCACACTTAAATTAAAATCGCAAATGTAGCGAAGCACTTAAACATATGAAGTAATATTTTTGCCATTTCCGTCTATCCACTATTTGAAATATTTGACAAAGTCACTGCTTTCACAGAGAAAAATGACAGCTAACCTTAATATCATAGTGATCCTTCAGGCCATCTTCAACATGGTTTAAGAATTCAAATATATCTAGTCTATCCAAACAGCTATCCAATAGAGTATACATGCACTCAAAAGCTGCTTTCCTTATGTCCAACCCATCATCAACTGTGTGCTTAAATGGTCCCATTTCCACCTGTCAGTGAATAAAAAAAAGTTAAGTAAAAAATTATTTTCTTTTAAAAAAATCACCTATTTACATATTTAGCATTGTTTTTCTCAGTTAACTTACCTCTCTGATTAATTCCTTTCTGACTTTTGTTTCATTGTAAAGATGAGGAAGTACAGTATCTAAGAGGTCCCTTATCAAAGATGGTTTATTGTGGGCAGCTGAATTAAAAGTCACTAGGGCTACTCTCCTGACATTGAGATCTGGGTCCTCCAGAGTTTTCAGAAAATCACCTGCAATCACATACAGAAAGAAAGCAACCTATAAGGATCTTTTACATTTGCAACTTTTGAAATATTTTTGCTTCGTTTTAAACTTAGAAAAAGACATACTTAGTGCAGGAGTTATTTTAATGTGACAGACACCTGCTATTTCAGCATGATGACACAAATAAAGGATTAATTATCATCATACGAAAGCTATTCATATACTTGTTATATAGTACTTAATATAATGAAGCAGTAGTAGAAGAAACACTATCAAAATAAACTGCCATCACAATGGCATATAAACTATCTTTTCATGCAAATTAATGAAAATTACATTTAACCTTTCATTTTCTCCATTTATCAAAATTCTCTCAAAATATGCACTAGAAACCAACTTCAATTTCTGCAGTTCAGGAGTTCCAGAACACCTCTCAAGGAAACTACTGATATAACTGATTTTTTAACCCTCAAATTGGCATATACTGAGAATGCCTAAATTACTATAAAATTGGCATACTCAGTATATATTAATGTAGCACCACCTCTCCCACACCCCCTCTACCTTTGGGCATTTTTAAATTAGTTTCTTCTATACTTCTCTAACACAGCAGTATTAAAAATAAATGGCTGCAACAATATATCCTCAAACAAAGTGACTCTTACACCCACCAAAAAGCTGGGTAACAAAACTCAAAATGACTGAGATTTTTAAAGTACTAGATTCTGATAGCTTTTTTTATTGAATAATCAATAAATATTTCCAGAAACCAAAGGGGCAAGGCAAAGGGGAAAAACCTATAAACATAATTCTTGAATATATTACTTAAAAAACAAAAAAGCTTAGTGATGAAAATAACACACAGTAAACTGACTTCATTTCCCTATAAATAAAAACCTTGCTCTCTACAAAACTTTATGCTTTAAATCTTTTCCCTCCTATTAGATTAAGAAGCATAGATCATTTTTTTACAGATCTTTAGACCTGTAATTAAACAAACATAGAACATTCATAACATCTTAAAAAAATCTGCAATACTTTGTTATACAGATGCAAAAATAAAAAAAGCCATAGCATTGCAAAAGTCTTTGTCATACTGATGTTACACTGAAAGCTCTGATTACCTTACTCCTGTATAAAAATACACACAATTCCAAATGCTTTCGACTACAAGCACTACAGAATCATAAACAACCTATATTTACAATTCAAAGCCTGGTAATACTCAGAATAATTCACCCAAGCATACATGTTCTTAAGTGACTGAATGTCAAATATTTTCAAGACCACACTTCTTGGTAAATATAGTACATCTTATTAAATCAAACTGATATAATTCGGCAAAAACACGGAAAGCTTTTTGGATCTCATCCTACTAAAAACATTACCTTCTTGTATTGCCCATCACAAAGTCAATACACAGAATTTTTAATGACATAATTTTTACCGCTCAGAATTCAAATAAATTAGTGTTAATAGAAATAATTGGCTACTATGGAAATATCTTGTAACTCTTCCAACAGTTATCATTAGCAGCTAATTCTAGTATCTTCAAAATACTTACTTCTGGTAACACAAAAAAAAAATTTAAATGTAATTCTCTTGCCTGAAAACATAGAAGCTGTCAGTATAAGAGGAGTACTTACCTATGCAGTTCTTCAAGAGTGGGTCTATGGGTTGAGGATGATCAGAAATAGTGAACTTAACAGCAGTAACCACTGAACTTCGAGCATATGAGGACCCTAATATGAAACAAAAGTGTGAACATGCAAGATTAAAACAGAACAACAGAATCTAAATCATGCTCAATGCCACTCATTCCTCTTAGACTTCTAATACTCTTAAGAACAGCAAACAAAAAATGCTATTTATTGCTAGCAATGCAACATGTAATTCAAATAAACCTACAGAGAGAATATTTTAAACAGGGGAAAAATACCATAACATTGTAAGAAGCATGTAATGTTATCTCCTATAGAAAATGTGAGCAATAAGCCTATTAAAACAGATTATTTATGATCACACATCGGCCTACAAAAAAATTCTCCCGCTTAGAGCAGAGGCACATGAAGAAAACACGTGAATACTGTTCTTGATATGAGACTGATTCATTAATTATGCACAAAAATCTTTCCTAATTCTTAAAAACTTCAGAATCCTTATCTAAAAATTAGGAATATAATAACTGACCCCAAAAGGTCAAAATGTTGCAACTGTTTGTTAATTTGTCCCTTAGTCACCCATGCTCCTTTTCCTTCAAGTTTACAGCACTGTCTTAGACATAACATTGTTAACAGAAATATAATGTCTGAAAGCAGAACACAATTATTGTTGTGTATGACTAACAACTTCTAGTAAACGCAAAAAACCTTAACCTTCCATTGTTGGGGGAAAGGAGCAAAGCTTCCAGACATAACATTTAAGCAAGTAATTTGAAAAACTAGACCCATTTTTAACAGGTATCATAAAGCCATCTGCTCCAACACACACATGCATTACTACTCCTCACCTGATGCCAAGTATCCCTTGAGTCGTGGAAGCAAAGTCTCTGGGTCTATCAACGTAAGCTTGCCCAAGCATTCGGCAACAACATTCCTCGTACCCTCTTCTGCACATTCACAGTGTTTCAGGAGTAAGGCCCAGATGTTCTCAACATATGGTTTGAGACCAATCACTGACGCAGAGCTAATTATTTCTTTCAAGGAATGCAGAAGAAGGTATTGCCTCTTAGGCTGACTGGTTATTTCTTGTAGGACAAATGGCAGATACTCAGGAAGATTGCCAACACTAATACTGCCTAAGGCGTATGATGCCGCTGACTTGACTTCTTCACTAGGAGAAGAGAACGCTTCCAGTATTACAGACTTCAGCTCGATTTGTCCACTTAAGTCAATGTGATGCCCAACTTCCCCAAGAGAAAGCAAAGCCAAAAGACGAATGGAATCTGTGGACCTCGAGTTCTTAACGTCTTGAATGAACTGACCTACGACAGCCGGTCCTTCCTTAGGGCAGGCTCGAGTGAGGGCAGCGACACATTTGGCAATGGAATAGTAAGACTGCTTGTGAGTAAGTGCTGTGCTCTGGGAGTACACTGGACCCGTTAACATGCGCAGTAAATCCATATAGCCTAAATTGTTTGTACCAGTCACAACCAAAGCCTGGAAAAATTCTAGCATGGCACTAAGTGCTCCACCCTGAAGTAGGGGTGATCTTACCAGCCCAATAAGTTCATTGAGAATGGAGCCACTAATCTTTGACAGGGAGGAAGGATATACTTTAGCCAGCGTTGTCAGAAAACTGATGGCCATCTGTGATACGTGCATGTCACTTTCGCTAATCAGAGGTGGAAGCTCATCCAGGACTGCATCAATCATGGCAGCTGTCAAGCTGTCACTGTAATTCTTAATTAAAATATCTAGCGCAGAAAGAGTGCCCAGCTTCAAAGCTCGCTGGTTCTTTCTCAGAAAAGAAGCAAGAATAGGAACTCCTTCTCCAAGGATTGGTCTCAAATCTATCTTCAAAGGAGAACCAGCAATCAATGTCATTGCCTTCACCGTAGTTAATCGAGTGATCTCATTCTTCAGTCTCTCTAGAAAGATCTGAAGTGTACTAGGCAGGTCTGTACCTAGACTGTCACCAAGGCTACAAATTATTTGACCCATGCAAGATATTGCCCTTTCTTTCACCTCCTGATCAATGTCAGCGGCCTTTAATCTTTTGATTGTACAAGTAAACAAATCTTTGATGTAAGGAGTAGCATCAAAGGAAGTAGGCTGGTCTAAAGGACGAATAACCTTTACAAGTTGTTGGGTAACCAGAAGTGCCTCTGATGTTATCTTGTAAAATGGGTCACCAACACAAGCTACAACTGGAGGTACCAATGCTTGAACATGAGGATGAAAGACTTGGGGAGAATGATTGCAGAGGATCACATACAAACAGGACAAAGCATCTATCTTCAGATTAGAAGAACTTGATTTGTCATTCAGTGAAAAGATTATTCCTGGAAGAAACCAAAAAATGTATTTTTAGGGCAGGTATTTATAGTGTCTGCTAGAACACTTTAAAATTTCCAAAGGAAGGCAGCTATACTGAATTTACACCTTCTGGCTCCCCCTCTTTCTGAATGCTTCCAACCCCCTTTAATCACTTTATCCAACCAATTAGCTTTTAAGCTACCTCCCTCAAATGACATGGGTCATTCAATGGTTTATGACATATTTTCTTAATTATAAAGGAACTCTGAACCTTTAACATTTCCAACCTTACTTTTCACCATTACTTCAAAGTTCAACATTTCAAGTTTTAAAAGCTAAACTATGGAAAATATTTTTCTCTGTTCGGATGGAAAAGAAGGCAGTTTGATTTTGGAATTAAGAATCAAATTAACTTCTTTTTTTTATAAAGAAGAAAAAACCTTTAATCTTCTCTTCAAGATTAATGGAAATACATGACTAAAATATTTATATGGATACACATAATAGCAGATTATTTTGCCATTTTCTTTCAACAGAAGCCACACTTCAAAGCTTTTGCAAAAAGCACAGTCGGGACTTCAATATTTTGATGTTTCAAAACTTCCCATACCATTTATTACTAAGTATGTAAGTTAATGCTGTGTTTCTCATACCTGGTACAAGTACAGGAACATGCTGTGTTAGGGCTCCAGGTAACACATTTACTAGCTCAGTCAGCATGTTAAAGCAGCACTGACGAGTCTTAACGCTTTTCTCCTTCATCTGTTTGTGCAAGGCTTTAACTATGTTGGGAACCTGGAATCATCACACATCTGTTAATTGATACAATAGCTGGCATTTCTTTCATTATTGACCACTGGGGGCATATAAAGAAATACGTCCACCTAACCCCCTGATTTCTCTACAGAACTAGTGCAGTTGTAGAAACACTGGGAAATGAAGATTCAAAATAATTGCTTTTTAAAAAAAATGTGATTTAGCTTTGAAAGGTGATCTGCATAAATAAAACTGTAGAGAGCAACAATTGAAAAGTCACCTAAATAATTCACTTAGATGAAGTTTTCCAGCATTATGTTTTCTATTCTGCAAATAAAATATGTTGCAGCAGATTAAGTTTTATCTTGATCTTATGTCTGGATACAGAATGCAGGAAGTAACTTTTGCTTTGGCAATGTGCTAAATGACATAGGACATGCAACTTTTACAGGTGAGTAAACAACTTAAATTAAATAAGCACAAGTCAATTTCAGTTTCTAAGACTGCTGCATTTTTTGGGGCCACTTTACCCAGCTTGCTCTCTATGTTACTACTACAGGACAAAGCACACTGAACGAACTATCCTTATGAACAGGGTGCAATTTTACCATGTCTTCTCAAAGATAACAAAAATCTTTACAAATAACCTGACTCTGAAGCATTGTCAAAGGTGTCTCTCCTTGTTCCATTGCATCAGGATCACAAAGCCAACTTTGCACAGGTCGAGTTTGTTTTAAAAGAGAAAGATATGCATGAAAAACATCTGCTTTAACATTCTCTTCACGTTCTTTGAATCTGGCTATTAAAGCAGGAGATACAGTTTTGTAGAATTCTGGAAGCATTTCGTGTCGTGTGCTAACCACAGCATCCAGACATTTAGCAGCTGCACGTCTCACTTTCCAGCTCATGTCATCATCATCACTATATTCATCATCACTCCCTTGAAAAAATAAATTATGCATATGTTCAAGTCTAGACAAGCAAAGCATCAAGTTTTATTTTAAACAATTAAAAATAACACACTTTTTAAACAATTAAAAAGTTGGGTTCTTTGCATAAGACACACGAAGAAATAGGCTCAGAATTACATTAAAAACTATACATACAAAAAACCTTCTAAACATCCTAACTTGTAATTCTCAGCCCAATTTTTTCACGTTACCCTTCCACACCTATTAATTTAAACTGCAAATAGGAAAAGGAGGTCCCCATCATACTTCCCCATCATAAATAAGCCAGAGTACTGATTTAAAGCATATTCCTTATTCATGACAACAAAGCAACAGTGAATACTAGCTGATGAAGATTCAACAAATTATTCTGTCTGCTTCTTTCTAGAGGCAAATCAAACTATACAATGTCCCCAAAAATACCAAAAAGCATAAAATAAACAATATAGATTTTTCAGGTCTTAAAGCCACAGCTATGCAGCTCACTCCTTCCTTAAGTAATGAGAATTTTATGCCCTCAGTTCAGATTACTTGTGTTTCCAAGTTTTCACAAAGCTTGTATCTGGCAAATGCTTGCCACCATATTAACAATACAATACCTTATGCCTTTCAGTTTGAAACACTTCTAACCTACTGAAAAATACTGAGTCATTTTCAATCAATTCTGATTTTATGCATTAGGTACCAATACATTATAGTGGAAAGTAGTGAGAAGCCTTTCCCATGCTGTATATGTATTTTCAATTCATTAACTGATGTTTTCACTTTATTTATATCATGCCACATCCTTCTGGCTTTTTCCACCTTTCAGGTATTTTAAAATATTTGTCTTGTATTTTATGTTCCCTCTCAGAATTACTGATCCCCAGCATCAACATCCTATACTTTTATTCCAGGAAGTGAGTTCATTAGCCATGTTTAAAAGAGGTACAAAATTTGAATTAAAATGCTGGTACTCAGGAGTACTAACATCTATACCAATTCTCCCAGATGGGTGCAGGATCAAAAGCTCATCCACTCCCCCAAACCAAAAAGAGAACATACCTTGATCATCATCATCACCACCATCAGCATCCATAGCATTTTCATCTTCATCTTCATCATCATAATTGTAATTAGGATCATAAGTAAGATACTTAAGACAAATGTTTATAATAGTAGATACATGAGGATAAACTTCTTTAGGACACCTGTGTAATATAAAATACAATCACTGTCAAATTACTTTGAAGTACTAAAATATTCTTAAAAGATTTCCTGTTGCATGCTGTACTTTGGAGAGAGTAGCCAAGCCACCATCAAGGCATCCCTCTGAACTACAGAAATTCAAAGGGAAGGTCAGAAAGGGCAATGCCACTTTGTAACGGGATCTGCTAGACAGGAAGGTTGCAAAGGAGGCCGACATGCCTTTGGATACCCATTTTTTATTGCCACTACTGGACACAAATATTATCAGAATACTTCCCACCTCTTGTTTGCACAAGTAGCAATGGCACAGTAGAAAGCTTCTAGAGTACAGACATAACACACTGCTTAAGAGCTAAGTTACAATATAGCTAAAGGAACTGTTCCAGCTCAAAGCTTGCAAGAGTAATTTGTATGAAGGAGGCTGTCTCTTGACAGCTTACAACCAAATGACACACTACTAGATCTGAAGAAAGCCTGAAATAGGTACCCATGAATGACTTACCTCCTAACAAAAGATTCAAAGGCTTGAATGCAGTACTCTCGTAGTTCATCATCATCTACATTACAAAACTTTACAACCAAAGGAATTATTTTCTCAAGATATTCACCTGGTAAGATAAAAAAATTAGCTAAGTAATTATTCTCATGGAAAAACTTCAAAGTAAAAGATAATTTATATATTTTTCTTACCTATTCTATGACCTGCTTGCCTACTGATAGCAGCAATACACTGTATATAGGTCCTAGTTGTTGACATGGAATCATTTTTAGACAGTTCTGTCAACAGATGTTCAATGAGGTCAACAAAAACCATATTGCCACAACTCATAACCAGGTGACCAAGAGCAATGATGGTTCTTTTCCTCACAGCAAGTCTTGGGCTGGTCAGCTGGGGGAGCAGACAGGTCAGAATTGAAGGATGGAAGTTAACAAGCAGTCCTCCTTGCCTTAAAACAGACAAAACACAAACTCAAAACCAATTGAATCTAGATAACTTTGTTCATATACTGTAAAACAATCCTTCAAAAATTCCCCAAACATCACAAAGATTCCAATCAAATGTTTAAAATTTCACGTTTTAGAACTTGTTAAAAGAAGAAATAGTTTAAAACATAACTTCAAAACAACAAACATTAAAATAAGCTTAAAACCACAGTTCTCAGAAAGTTAAATAGTAATTGATCAACCAATTATCTTCAATACATTCCCTTATTTTTCCTAAATTAAGTTTCATCTACACGTAACACTACCATATTATTTCATATGACTTTGAATAATTTAATTTTAACATTTGGAAAACTGAAGCTCAAGCTTTAAGCAGTATTTATAAGCATTCACCAGCATATTAAAAGAGAGATGTTTACCTGCTCAGCATATCAGCCATGATATCCAGTGCCTCCAGTTGAACAGACACATCTTCCTGCTTGGCTATAGCACTAGTGAGACGCCCTGTGATCTTTTTGCAAACATTAGCTGCTAATGCAGAACCTAAAAGTACAACAAAACCTCAGCATTTCCATAATATTTTAAAAATACCCCTTTTAACACTAGAGATGATGTTTGTGACTATGGAAAGCAACCCAATCTACATAAAGAAGCTTTTTCCAACCAACAAAACAAGCTTCAACAGCCACTCTGCTAATGTCATGTATGCTCTGCATTAGAGCTGAAAAACTATCTATGTACAAACATACTAAGCAGGAGGGGTTCCTGCCCCAGAAGGTACACACAACAAACAGAGCATTGCTTTTGGAAGGGCAAGCAATGGAAAGTGAAAGCCACAATAAGTCTAGAGCAATAAATGAAAGGAGTATAAGTAAAAATGAAGGTATATACTATATGGTAAGGAAAAGCACAAAAGTAGCAAAATAAAATTATTTTGCACAAGAAGCTACTTAAAAATTAAGTACCTGACTGAAATACTACTGAAACATTTGAGAAAGGCAGGAAAATTTATATACAAGGTATTCTAAAATATAAGTAAAAATGTCTTTATAACAACTTCATAGTTCTCCCTTCCTCTAATTGTCTAACATTGTTTCAAGTAATTATGAGAAGGAACTCCTATCATGGTAACGACTGCCCAGTGGTTAGTACTCTTCTTCACCTGCATGAAATTCTTCAAGTCACATTTTGCAAATTTTAATGTGAAATTAATACCATTCCAACCTATGGTAAATCTAGTTTATATATATTATAGCTCATTCTTAACTACAACTAAAATTAAAATATAACAAGTGGACAGTCTAATGTGTTACCATGGAGGCTAAGAAAAAGAGAACAATGTGTTTCAGTTGAGAGCAAGAAATGACATGTTGTTTATTTTTATATTAGGAATGTTAATTATATTGAAAGACTTGCCTACATTTTTGTTTGAGCTTTACCTCCACCCAAAAATCTTATTTTGTGTAGGCAAACACAAGAGTAAAAGCTTAAAACAACTGACTTAAAATTAGTTATTTATGTAAAGCTTATGCATCTCACTGCTGCTTGATAGAAGCAAGATTTACATGTCAATTTTCAAAAAGGATATTAAAATCAGAGCTTTTTTTTAATTCACGAGACCTCAGTCTCTAAAAATGTAGTTTCCAAAGCCTTTTTAATCACTCTGTAGTCTCATTCATATCCTACACTATGATATCTGAAAAGCACTTGAGTAAAAAAGTAATGCTATTAACTGATGAGCTGATCAACATTAGTGTCTCTTCCAGAGGAAAGACTGCCTTCATTTAAACCTGCAGGTAAGACTTTCACTAATTGAACAGGCAACTGTCAGAAGCACAAGGTACTTCCCAAAACAATTCCTAAAAAGTGAGACAAGACATCACATGGTTAAGGAAAAATACAGGAGTTGTAATCAAATTTAAAGCATATTATCGACCAAAGACCAAGATGAGATTTAGCTATTACTACAGCCTAGATGTGCTCCAACAGGCAATTATTAAAATAGAAGCTTTTACAACTTGTTATACTGAAGTTCATATTCTCTGAACTTGTTTGCCACAGTAATGTAATCCTTCAGTAAAAAATATGTTCTTAAACTATTAAAATTTGGCAATATAGTCAGAAGGAGAAACTGAAAGGGTATTTGTGCCATGTTTTTACCCTAACTGAAATTATTTCCAATGCTGAAACCTCTTCCCTAAAACCTCCAGCTTTTTAAATTTTTTTGAATTAGTAAATGATACAACTACATAAAGTCTTGAGTACAAAATGCCTTACCACTGGAAGCAGGGGGAAGTTCTCCAATCACAGTTTTAAGACCAATGCTTGAAATGTCACGTAACTGTTCTTTATCTGAAAGCATGTTTGTACACAGGGTATCTACAATGGTCTCCACTTGATACTCCTTCACTTTACTCACCAGAGGTCCCAGGCTGTATAAACAAGAGAAGAGTATTAACTTGGCAACAATATTATTTCAGTATTTTGCATTCAAGTCATAAACTTCAGCTTGGTTTCGGTAGCCACACAAAGCAGAATTTTAAAAACTGAAAACCCTCATCTGGTTGGACTGATAACTTGCCTCCATAAATCTAGTAACAAAACACTTGTTTAGTTCATGTTTCTTATTTGGAGCTGGAAATTCATTTTGTATGGCTGTTCTGCTTCAGTCTCAAAACCACAGTCCCTCTTATTTCTCAGTTCACAACAAGTTTTACAACAAAAATTAACCTAGCCAGAGCCATCAGTTTACATGCTTGACCATCAGTGTCTGCATAATTCACAAACAAGTAAACAATATTCTTAATTACTGCATCTTTATTCTATACAACATTTGGATTCAGTCACGGCTCTATGCAGTAAAACAAACCCAAACACATCTTCCATCCCCAAACCTGTTGTATGTACCCCATTGCTGTTACTCTTTTTTCCATGTCCAAGAATTCACAGGGGCAAGACCTAATTTTTATAAGAAAATGCCCATCAGAAGCAAAAGGCAGAAAGCAAGAGCAAACAGGACATGGACAAGCAAGCCCTTGCACTCAAGCACTACCTGCACGATAGTAACCAGAGTAAGGTTCAGAGTTTTGCCATCAGGGGTTTGTCACCATGTTAGGCAAACCTGGAGCTCCTCTTTCAATGGCCATGCTCACAAGGCCCTACTTCCCATGAACTCAGAACAGTGCTTGCACTCGAGGCACAACACTTGGATTAACACCCAGCAATACACAACTCCCGAGGCAATCACACCCAGCACTTCCCATGCTTTCCTTCGCAAACCATAACCTGCTTGGTTTCTTTCTCTCCTTACCCAATCATGTGGGTACTCATGTGGTAAAACCTGCTGAAAATACATGTGGGGGGCGGGGGCAGGGGAAGGGTGGGCAGAGAGGCAGCAAAGGCAAGACGCACTTGCCAAAACCAGACAATGAAGTATCACTTGCAACTTACTCCATTTTGTTAATGCACAGAACTTGGAACTAATTTGAGATTAGTCAAACTAGTGCACAGACATCTGCAACTGATGCTTTATGATCAAACCAATGCCACAAATTCAGAAAGATTGCAATTTATTCAATTTGCAGAGTATTTAATGAAGATTTACATATAACCTTAAAATAAATACACAAGAACAACTTTGGGGTTACATTTTTAGAAAGTACAGCATACAGATAATCTCAAGAGAACTCTTAGTTGAGATACTGACTGGTATCTGATCAAAGGCATAAAGAGAAGCCCTTTAAGTGCACAGAAATGAAGACGTAATGGATGGTTTCTCACTTGCTATAGCAGCTCCTGCAGAAATTAACAGTTCTGACAGAGACCCCTTCCTCATGCCCTAAGCTGGCACTACCCTTTAATTTAGGGAAGGGGCACTGCACTGGATTCTTTAGATTCGATTAAACTATCTCTACAGCCCTGAGAGTAAGAAGGGCTTTAGAGGACCATATCCACAATCTAATCTGCTCATTTTACTGCTTCAATTATGTTAAATTATTAATGATTAAAATAATTTCTGAACACTAATACAGGTAAAGACTTCTTGCCTCTAACTTAAAAACTCCTGCTAAATCTGTACACAAACATCTGCTAACACAAATTATTACCAATAATTATCTGAGACACAAATACACGTCTGCAGTTGAAACATTTTCTCCAGTTGCTGAAAAAGCTCACAGCTTTCTTCACAACTTGATTTGACTCTTCAGTCAAGCTTTTCCTTCACCGTGATTCACTGACACATCTATATATAGTTTCTCTTCATACACACCACTGTCAGTCAGTGGCTACTCACAGCACTGTTGCATGCATCTACTCTTGGTGCATAGTAAATTGTTTTGCAAGCAACACAAGTATAAATCAACTTGAACAGAAACCTGTAGAATTCTAAGGTACAATGACTCCATAGTAGTCCAGAGAAATTAAACTCCCTGTGCGTTTCAGTCAACAGACTACAGTACACAAGGTTAAAAACCCCTTGTTTTAAACCTGAACTGTTGAACGACTACTGAATTCTTTTGATTTAAATATGCTTATTTTTCAAAATGCAGCCTATGAGTAATTAAAATAATCACAGTAAAGGCCAGTCAATAAGATTAATCTCAGCTAAGAATCGGAAACACTTTTTTGCTAATGTTTTAAAGATGACCAAACCACTGGAATGATATTAACACACACTATAAATTACAGCTTCTGGGAAGTATTAAGCCATATATTACCTGAATCAGCACCTTCAGTCTTATTTATTCAACCTATTAGTTCAGCAAATCAGACATAACAATTGTGAAGTAAATTTTACAAAATATTATCTCAAGCTTTTCTGGCCTTCAAAAGCAGTAAATATCACTTATAGACCTTATTATTAGTTCCAGATTACAAATCAATCTTATCAGAAATTGAAAATAAACTATAACCTTCTTGTATCAAATCAGTTCTGACTCCAAAGCTTTTGCACTTAAGCATGTATTTTACACACCTGAAGGCCATTTTGGATAGTTTTAAGTGCTCTTTGATCTTTTCCCTTTCACTAGCCAATATTTTGTGTCTAGGTTCTCTCAAAGTAAAAAGCTCATTCAGCTGCCTATGGAAATAATCAGCAACACACCGTCTCCTTTAAGTTACACACATTTGGAAATAAAGGTGTTCATAGCATAGCTCCTTATTAGGAAGCTGAACACCAACACATAATCAATTATAATCTCCAACTGGCATATTTTAACAGCTATGGAATAAGCACATTTATTTACAAAGAAGAAATTAAAATTCACAAATTTAAAAAAACCCCACATTATTCAAATCACTAGTATAGCATGATGTGCATAGAAAGTGCTTTAAAGCTGCTGAACTGGATCAGCCACACAGCAGCCAATACATGCATCATCCTGTTCACACTAATGACTCAGACTCACAGCGTCAGGGAGAGCTCCCTACATTGAACTACTGCCCAGAGAAGTCACTCTGATAAATGCAGAGAAACTGCAGTACCACAGGGAGGAATCGCTGAAATGCTTACTTTAATTCCACCTTCTTTTCTCACTCTAGATAGATTTGGGTATGTTTGGCTTCTTACTGGTTTCAGGAAAGATTTCACAGTGTGAATCAATAAAAATTTCTATTTGTAGGTTTAAATGGCAGAATATCAAAGTGTTCAAGATGAGAAACAGCTCATCCTTAAGCTGCAACACTGAACACATGAAACAATTAATGTGCAATTTGGGCCAACAGAGCATTACAAATTATCAGATTATCAGCAATGAGGAACAAGCGATACCAACACAATACCTACGCTTAGACAAACCACACTGCTTGACTACACCTCAGGGACATAATCTTAATCAAGCCACAGGCAGTGTAACTACTGCTGCCATAAGGTGCACAGGATACCATGCTGGACTATACTCACAGCTATAAACTAAGGATGTGCTGTAAGAATAGCCTTTTCCACATTGGCTGATGGTAAAACAGCCTATGGCTATCAGGTAAATCATAAATCATTCCTTCAAAAATTGGAGACAACAAAAATACATTTAATATTTTACATGCAGTTAAGAAAAACAAGGTAAACAACCTGTTGTTACTGACATAGGCTTCATTTACTGCCTGCAGTAAGAAGCTTAACAAATAAAACTCAGTTCCCTTCTGTAGGGTCAAAGACTACAGCAGGCCAACTTTTACTTCAAGACTACTAATGCAGCTCATTAATTTTCATTTTTATTCAGAAATTAACTGGACAACTGTTTTGCAAAGTAGCTACTCAAATACCAATGAACCCAAAAACTGACTTCTCCTTTGCTTTTACATGGTTTATCCTGCCCCAAACAAGCATAATGTAATTGAAAGGAGCAAGAACAAAATCATCAGTGTGCTTTGTAGAGATAATAAGAAAAAAGTTCATTGGCATTTTAACCAATGGAGCTCCTCTCTTACTCAAGGGTGAAAGCGAGCAGTGGATAAGGCAAAACCATGAACACTGCTCACTTGTTGCTACGCTCACCTAAAAATAAATACTGCTTTATGGTTGCTCTGAGTTGTTTCAAATCTGCCGTGTTCAGTGACCTCGAGAATCAAATCTTCAAAGAGTGACTCTTATGCAAGAGTTTTATTCAGAGCATTTCAATTGATCTACCTGTAAAGAAAGTTCCCCTAACAAGCTCCAACACCTTTCTCCCTTCCTCAAGGAAAAATCTATCTCAAGTGCAGATTGAAAAGAATATTGGGCTGTCTTAAATCCTCTTTCTATGAGAGGGAATTGATACTTTAATGGGTCATAAAGGGTCTGATAAAAGTTACTGCTAACAGTCCTTAAAGTTCATCACAGCATTTCAATTAAGAGAGATCTAAAGACAGTTTATGCTTTCTTCAGCTGGAAGTGCCAAGAAATCCTTAACAGAAATACACAAGAGCACAAAATATTTAAAATTTAAAAAGCCAAGAAAAATATGCTGGCTGAAATTAACTTCCCAATGAATCAGTCTTACATGGAATGTTGAGGCAGATGGAAGATTTCAGATCAGCTTGAACTGTCTTAAAAAACCTACAGCTTAGTAGTGTTCAGCCTCTCCCATCCTTCACCCCTGCCAATTTTTCTACCAACAGGTAAACTGCAGGAGGAAAGCAATAAGCCAGAAGAAAACTAAGTCCCTAAACCAGTCTGTCACAAAACCAGGTAAGGAGCAGTCTGAGAAAAACAACAAGGAGTACAAGAACAGCAAACAGGAAGCAGCAGTAGTATTAGGCTTAAAACTAACATGAACTGTATTTTGAGTACAAGCTGCTTTAAGAAGAGAATACTCTAAAAAAGAGTGGTGTTTTTTGTTGTTTGGTTTTTTTTCTAATTCAAAGCATAGCTGCAAGTGATTGGGACACAAATAAAAACCAAAAAACCACAACTTGATATGATCCAGAAGGTACACATGTCCGCCTTCTACACCGATGGTCATAATTCACCTGAAAACTTCTCTATTATGTTTCTTGTCCCATTAAAGTAAATGTAACACTGTTCCTTAACATTATCTGGAATTCTCAAAAACACTCCAAAATTGAAGAGATTCAGTCACATTAGTTAAATCCAAGAGTTTTACCAATATATCAAAGTAAATTTAAAAATTGAAGAACTGATAATAAGAACAGGATGTGCACACACACAGGAAGTCATCTATTTTTTCATTCTCTTCCCTTTGCAATCTTTCTTTAACATTTTAGTAAGCATTACTTGTACTTTAGACCCTACATTCTAACACTGCCATTAAAGATGGTGATGTATGTCTCTATGTGCATTAATCTAAACTTCAGGACAACTTTAGGATGTACATTAGAAATGTATGCTAAAATGTAACTTTTCCATAAAATGCTATTGCACACAAGGACAATTCTAAGCCTGAGCCAAGTTTCACAACAATATGCTCTTCTGATTGAGTACCAGCAATCAGTTTCAAAATCATGAAAACATAAGGAACAGATATTCCAGAAGTTTCAATTAAAAAGAAACCGGGTATTTTGTGTTGTTATGAAAAGGATAGGGGTAAGACACATTTTAAAAACACTGCATCCCTGGTGACAGTAGGGAAAAAGTAGTGACAGTTATAGTGCTAATATACCTAACATCACTAATATCTGGCTTGAAACTTGACATTCCAACACCCATTTGTCTGTGCAAGGTTTTGGTTACCATCACTTACAACACTTCAGAAGCTGAAGCAAACACTGCTTCTAAGTACATAAGCAGAGGTACACGCAGGCTTTTCTGCTTTGCTAGTCTGACAGGGCTAAACTACAAAGAATAATGAGCTAAAACAAACTTGGCTAGTCACAATGTGAAACTTCTCAAGCTCCAAGTTCACTCCAATCCATACCTCATGGAATGTAAGTAGTGTATATGAAGTATTAAAAAAAAACCCTAAGTTTACAAACAAGAAACATTCTCAGGAACACTATATGCCTCCTAAGAGAGGCCCGCTTTAAAGCACACAAAAATCAGAGTGGCCAAGAACAAAAAGTCATAAGAAATGTAGCACCTCTTCAAAGGGTGCTCTGGAAAAGTCACACCATCTGTAAAGCTCAATAAAGTGAGGAAGAGAGGGCAGGGAAGCAACAGAAGTCTCTGAAAGGCAAGTAAATGCACCCTGATCCCATAAAACACTTACAGTTCCTGTAAAGCTTGTAAAACTATCAGCACAGTGTTCTGAATGTTAATGAAGAGGTAAGTTCCACTTTGATAACTGAGGCCACATCTTTACCATTTCATGTTTTCATGTCTGCTTGAAAACAACTCTAATACTACAATTCTTCCCCTGCACATCATCTAAGGTCTCAGCATCAAGTATCAATGTGGCAACTACCACTGAATTATAAGCTTTTTCTATCTATTTAGCAATCAAGAATTGGCACCAAAGAGCAAGTGCATCACTCAAACACTTCCAGCAAGGACTGCATGTGCTATTTGGTGCCTGAAACCCCAAATATTAATCCCCAACGTCAACAACACATAGTTTTTCATGTTACAACCATTAAGGCAGGTAGTCTACAAGAATAAGGGTTCCTTTGGGGACATAAATTTCAAAATTATTTTGTGAAGCAGTGGTCCTTTGAGTTTTCAAAAGTGCTTTATATTGTTCAGTCATTATACAATTCTTTACATCATAAAAAAAAGAATACCTACCATTTGACAGCTAAGTTTTGTACCTCACCATTTTTATCTTCCAATAATTTCAAAATCATCTTCACCACCTTCCTTTCACTGTCATCATCCAGCTTGATAGAATCTTTCTGAAGTTCTGTCATCAAGTCATTAGTAGCCATAAACCTGACAAAAGATGTGAGATAATTATTGCTAAAGGGATATGGGTTATTCACAGTGCTTAGGATTCAAAATTCTCAGTTTCCATAATTTGTTACCAAACAAATGACATTTAACATTGAGTTATCGTTGTCTGTTTTGTGATGCAAGTAGCATGTATAAAACAGAAAGGAAGAAAAACTGTATTTGAAAATGATAACTGAGCTAGGTCATCACCTTTCTCTTACGAGAACAGCTACATATTTTACTTCCAGCATTTACATTATATTGCACATGATCTTCACAAAGAAAAACTGACACTTTCACTGATTTTAAGTAGTCCTTTCATAAGCTATGCTGATGTTGTAAAAAACAAGCTTTTTTATAACTGTTTAAAAAAAACTGATCTCTGCTCTGAGTTTATTTTAAAACAAGTTTTAATCAAGAAGAAAAATATAGTTTCTCAAACATTCTCCCATAAAATTCACAAAAGCCAAACTTTAATTAATGAAGGGAGAAATAAAAGTTAAGCTTATGTTCCATGTGGTTTTCATTTTCTTGCCTTGTACAGACTAGCTTGTTTACAGCCAGAAAACAGAGCTGATCACATTTATCCAGCCCTCAATACAGGGTGCCACAGTGAAGAACAAAATTAATTCTTGAGAGATCAAGCAAATAAAATCATCTTCATATGAATTAATTTACTATTTAATAACAGTCAATATCTACCAATAGAAGAACATACTGAAAAATTACTTTGCAAAAATATTGCCTTTATGCCTTCTGTTTCTTTTCAATCTGAAGTCTGTTTCACAATCCATTTTTCTTTTGTAAGTGCCCTCTCTTCTGAGAAGCAGCAGTACAGATGTATTACTCAATTACAAATCCCACGGGCCTCGCTACTGACACCAACCCCCACTCAAAACTCCAAACAAGGGTTTGTAGTTAAACAGCTAAGGGTGACATTTGGACTTCAGGCACATCAGCCTCAAGTAGACATCACTTCAGCTCAGGTCAAGCTTGGAAGGTTATCTCTGCAGCTTGACATGCCAGATACTACTTTTTACTGAAAACAAAAGCCAAGACTCTGCATAATCTTAATATGCATCACCAATGTCAGATGCCTAACCTCACATAACGGACCTCAGCTTGTCCTGTCTTTTAATAATTCCAGTCTAATGGTCTCAAGGTGTTTCTAAGGTAAGACCTCACCCCTTTTTCACTCACTCCAACAGTCCCACTAAAGCAAGCCTGCAGTCTGACAGGAACCAGATGTGCACAAAAACAGGCTGGGGAGGCAAAGCATCAGCTTTTAAGCACAGTAATTAAAAAGGCTACTTGGTAAGTAAAGATAACAGATAAGACCTAATTTAAGCATATACATTTTCACACAGTGAATATATACATATTCACACAGTACTAGAACACTCAAAAACTGTCTCCAAGTTACTGCTGCATTTACCTCCTTTTCTTAAAAACTCTGGCCAATAGCTCCTATTTCCTAGCCTTAGAAGGTCATGTCCACTCATCACTGTCTTGTCAGTTCCTGAAGTAAGCACAGCATGCACATCCTGCTGAGGTGCACCAGCAGCCTCTGCATGCAACCACAACAGGGTTCTCTTGGTAGACTTCTCCACTGAAACATGCAAACCAACCCAAACACCACAATGGGGCAGAGAGACCAGGCAGCTTTAGTGTAAAGCTGCTGGTATTTAGAAACGTAGTTTTAAGTAGTTTCAATGTGACTTTTAGTCACAATTTGCCCTGCCTGCACATCAAACTTCACCTGATGCAAAGCAGGCAGCATGTCAGCAGCTCCTCACAGCCTGTACTCAGAGCACTCATTCTCCTGCTGCAGGGAGGACATTCCTTCTCCCATGGCCAGACTGGAAACTGCCACCTTACCTGACTGAACTTAAGCCCAAGCTTCTGTGTGGACAACACAATCACAAGTATGTACATCTTCCAAGAAGTACATATTCCAGCTCTGCATGGGACAGGTCAGTTTATCAAGAAAAACGAGGAGTACTTTTTACAGTAGACTGCTTACTTGAATGGTTGTTTTACACTCTGCTCCCTGGTATCAACAGGATAACTACACTGTCCCTATTCAAACAGACATGATCAAAGAACAAATGCACTTACAATTACTGAAACTAAATACTATTTTATGCATTATGCAAATACACAATACACATAAAGTTTCATAAAATGTTACTCCATAACAGCCAGTTGGTAAAGGCGTATCATCACTCTTTTTTTTATGGTTTGTAACGTTAGATTTTAATCTATGTAAAGACATTTTTTTTGTTTAACATTTGAGAATTTCAAAATTGTTCAAAGCTACTAGAACAGAATTTCTGAAGTGTGCTCTACTAAAGGAACTACACAAGAAGTTTTAATTACACACAGCTGGGAGGAAAAAAAGTGTTTGCTACAATTGCACTGGACAGGTATAACCTAGCCCTTCTATACAGAAAGTTTTTAACTCATAAAAATCAGTATCACAAATCCACTGGAACTTACTGTAAATCCTCCTCCCCATAAGTACAAAATGGAAATTTCACTTAATCACAGAAACAAATTAGTATGAAAACAGTAAAAAAATCTTGTAACATTTAGAGGAAAAAATGTTTCAGTCTAGTTTCAGAACAATTTAAAGAAATCAGGCAATTTTAGTTTGTCTCTTTTTAGACTAATCACTATTTTATTTACAAAATTTCTAGTCTGAACTCTCCAGGTAATATAAAGCTATTAAAATTTGAAAGAAATTGACACAAAAATCCCATATCAAATTTGTGTCCAGTGCTAAAACACTCTGTCAAAACCTAATGAGATTATTCAAAAGATCTATATATCATGACCTCTGTTTTCCTTTAGATTTTAATACATTGAGACTTGTTTGGATGACTTTAATAATAAACTAAGAACTGTGATGCTGCAGCAAAGCAACAAAAAACAAGTGTATTTTATGCCTTTTTTCTCTGTCTGTATTGATATACTCTCATAGACAAGTAAAACCTTCAAACTTGAATTTCTGGTTGCACTCAATACCAAAACAATGTAATTATTTTTAACCTAATGCTTTGCCAGAGGTACTGTGTAAATGCATTATCTCTGCTGTTTTTTAATTGTATTATTTTATTTTATGAAATTTTACATTTCATCTGCTATTAATTTATTACGAAGCAAGCGAATGTTCCAATGAAAAGTAGTGCTCCTGTGACAGATCCTGAACTCAAAACTAAATCCAGTCCCCGTAAGACTTAACTGGATTTCTCTATGGATGCACAGGGGTGGTAGCAAACTACATGAGGAGCACAAAACCCCACTGTCTAAAAGACACAGCATCCAGAAGGATGTGAGCTGAGGATCACAGAATCGTCTGGGTTGGAAAGGAGCTCTGCAGATCATCCAGTCCAACCCCTGTGCAAAGACAGGGTCATCTAGGGCAGGTGACACAGGAACATGTCCAGGTGGGGTTTGAAAGTCTCCAGAGAGGGAGACCCCGTGACCTCCCTGGGCAGCCTGTTCCAGTGCTCTGCCACTCTCAGTGTAACAAAACTCTTCCTCATGTTGAGATGGAACTTATTGTAGTTTAGTTTATGTCCATTCCTCTGAGTCCTGTCACTGCGCACCGCTGAAAAGCGTCTGGCACCATCCTGGCACCTCCCTTTGAAAGAACTGTATGCAGGTCTATATTGAAAGAACTATATAAGGTCCCCTCTCTTCTCTAGACTAAACTCACCCAGCTCCCTCAGTCTCTCCTCAAAAGGGGGATGCTCCAGTCCCTTTACCATAAGGCCCTCCACTGCACCGTCTTGAATCTGCCCTAATGGTTACCCCTTCCTGCTTCTATTTGTAGAATCGCAGGATCCATATTTTTTGAAGTTGGGAAGAGATGAGAGAGGTCACCTCATCCGACCTCTGCTGCTCAAGGCAGGGTCAGCGACAGCTGTTTGCTCAGGGCTTCTTCTCTTCGGCTTCTGAGCATCTGCGAGCTCAGGAATTCAGACCTCCACCCTCGCCTGTCCCCACGCGAGTCAGCAAACCTGGCGGCCGCTCGGCTTCTCCCAGCTGCTGGAGATCTCTGCCCACGATGCGTGGAGGCCTCGGCGGTGCCCGCACAGCCGCGCCCCGTCCTTCACGGGCAGCGAGAAGGGGGGATCCCCTCACGGGAACTTTCTTCCCGGGCTAGCACCATCAGATTCGCGCCCAGCCCCGCAGCCGCGGCGCGGACAGCCCGGGCCCGCGGCACCGGCCCCGCCGCCGGGCACCTGCCCCCGCCCGGGCCGCCGCGGCACCAGGCCCGGGGCCGGCGCGCAGGCGGCCGCAGGGGCAGCGCGGGAGCGGGGCCGGCGGAGGGCGCGGAGGGACGGCGGCGGCGGATCTCACCTGAAGTCCTTGTCGCTGGATGTCATTTTCTCCAGCAGGTTGGAGATGTGGTACGAGGCGCTCGCCATGTTGACGGACCCGGCCGGGGCGCGGGGGGAAGGGAGAGGAGGAGAGCAGAAGGCGGCGGCGGCGTCTTCCCGGCCTCGCCGGCTCCACTTCGCCCGCGGCTGCAGGGGCCGGGCCGGGCCGGGCCGGGCCGGGGGCGGCGGGGCGGGGGCGGCAGCTGCAGCGGACGCGGCGGGAGGGGCGGGGAGGCGCGCGCGGCCGCTCGCGCTCGGCGCCGGGTCGAAGGCCGGCGCTGTTGATTGGGTCCGCGGGCGGGCGGGAGGCGCGTGCAGCCCTGCGACACCGCGTGACGTCAGAGCGTACGTGGCGCAGAGCGTGCGCGGGAAGTTCAGGCGCCCCGGGAGAGTGGCGGGAAGGGGGGAGGGGGCGTCGCTGAGGCCAGCCAGGACTGCGTGTCCCGGCGTGCATCGCGCTCGCGCCCAGCCGGGGCCGTTGGCGGTGCACGCCGGGACGTGTAGTTTGGAGCGTGGCGGGTCCCTCGCGCCGCGGTGGCTGCTGGGATGCAGGGCCTCGTTGTGGCGCGGAGGTGGCGGCGGCGGCGGCGCGGGCGCTGCTGAGGGAGAGCGGGCGGGGCTGTGAGCGCGGCTGGGGGCGAGCCTTGGCGGCCTCGGTGCTGATTTCATTCAGAGCTCTCGGCAGCGCTGGGGCGAGCTCCGGCAGCTTCGGTGCTGTCCGCGTCCAGAGCGCTTGGCAGCGCTGGGGCTGCTGTCCTGTGCTCTGCGTGGCCATTACTAGCCCGCGACATACCCTCACGTTACAGGGGCCGCAGTTCCTGTTCCAGACCCCCTCAGGGCTGTACAGTGGTTCTCGTCGTAGCTGACTACGCTCAGAGAAAAGTCAGACGAGAGCTAAAAATACTGTGAAAAAATAATGTGCTGTGAAAAACAATTTTCTAGGTAGATAATGGCGTGCTTCCATTGGTTGTGGTTTGCTGAAAGCAGTTTGAAAATGTGAGTGCTTTCAGAGGCCTCGGAAGCCAAAGGACATTTCAGGGAATGGGGCTTTTTTGTGTACACCATTACTGTTATGTCAGTCTCATTACTTTCCTGGGCCTAATTTATGATTTGTCTATGCATAGAGAAATGATACGGAGCATTAGGAGAACTGGGGACATAGTTGCACATTACATCTTTCTAAAAGTTTTTATTAAAGTTCAAGGGCATAAATAAATAGCCTTAATCCTCAGATACATGTGTGTACAGCAAAACTGTAGATGTGGCTTTTGAGCCTGTTATTAAAAATAAAAGACTTGAGCTATAAAGAAAATTTCTTTAGGCATTTATTACTGCAGCTTGCAGGCAGCCTTGCACAGCAGCTAATGGAAAATGTGCTCTTTACTCAGTTGGTATGCTGTGTCACCACCGTGGCCTGCCACCCTGCCCCAGAGTACTGACAGCTGTCTTCGAAGATGCTCATGCTGTTAATTTTCTGGCAGCTGTGCTATTTTCAAATAGGCCATTCACTCCTTTGAATTTGCAATCCTTAATTTAATGGTTACCTTTTAGAGAGGGAAATTCTTTACTTCATTTTGCTTGAATGATTGTGTTAGATATTTAATGAAGCCAACTGGAACAATAGAGATGAAGATAGACTCAACCTTGACTTGGTTGTGACAGCTGAAAATAGTTTGTGATGATATTTTACGCACACGGGAATACTGTGTTGCTGCTCTTTGAAGTACTGAGGCATGAAAAGTTGAAGTACAAATGTCTGACATTTGCCACACTGATTTGTATTTTGCCATGGCAAGGATAGCTCTATTCTGAAACGTTTGGGTGACTGTGACTTTTGAACATCTTACAACTTGTTTCTGGGACATTAGCGTCCCACAGTTGTCAAACAGTACAGGAAAAGAATGTTCTAACTTGGTCTTTATTTACATTCACAACTTTGGTACTAAATGGGGCTTGGGTGGTGAAAGATCATCTGTGCCAAAACCATTCTGCCCTCATGGTTACCATGATGCATTGAAGTGCAGAAGCACGCTAAAACCAGGCAGACAAAAGAAAATCCTTCATGGCAGTTGGGGTTGTTTTGTTGATTGCTCTTGTGGAGTAAAGCATTGCCAATGGTCCCTGTGAACCACTGTTGGGATTTACCTTTTTAAATCCTTACCATTTTCAATTAGACACTAAACCAAGTTATTTGCCTCTTTGGGAATCCTACATGCATCTACTTATTATAAGAGATTGTACAAGAGGAAAAAAAATCAGAACAATTCTGCTCTGCTCTGCTAGACAACCTTGAACACTTCTAAAATTTTTCTTAAATCCTCTGACATCATCTTTCCCTTGCTAGTTCCCATACCACAGTTGCCTTATCCTGCCACTGCTCAGACCCAATCACTACCAGAAACACAGGCCATTGCAGAGGAAGAAAGTATTTTTTTGTTCAAGTACATTTATTACGATTGGGATTCAGCCATAGGAGATGTAATGTTCCAAAGGAAGTTAAACATAGAGAGACTAATTGAGTTGAGATTTTTTCCAGCTGATAGCAAACAACTTCACAGAAGGAGTGGCACTCCTGCTCTGTTCCCTGTAGACATGCATATTAGATGCTCTTCAGTTCATTCACAAAGATAGCTGAAAGTTTAATTAAACGCTGGAACCTGAAAGGATTTATCTTGCTTTACACTTGCAAATACATTCCCCAAATGTTGAAGAAGAGGGAGTTAGAGATGCATTTGCAGCCCTAGAATTGAAACCCTCCCCATTTTGCAGTTTCTCTTCACATGGGAGCTGTGAGGCCACTGATGGACAGAGGATATTGGGAATGTGCTGCATCTCAGTCTCAGTGTGGAAAGAGTTACACCACACAGCTGTACTCAGCTTAAAGGGAATCCTTTTGGATGACAAGTTAAAAGCTGGTTATCATTTTTTACAGCTGGTTTGGGGGAATAAAAGGAAAATTGCTGCTCTAATTCAAAAGCTGCTCACTGCTGCAAGCAGATATTTGAACCAGAGAACCTTACAGTTGTGGTTTATCACTTAGATACATGGCTGACTTTGAACATATGAACTCTGAATTTTCACAAAGATGCCTGGAAAGAGAGTTTTACAAATTTATTGACTGGTCTTATTAACAAACCACAGATGGTTTCAAAGACGTGATCTAGATTTAAATATGAAAGAAATAAAAAGGAATGGTACGGCAGTATTTAACTTAAGGCAAACAGTGTTTAAAAATAGCATAACCTACACTGGAATGGTCTCACAGGTAAATGTGTGTTCCAAGACATTAAGGTTATTATTGTATTGCATTGTATAAACTGTCATGTTCCAAGACATGAAGGTGAGTTAACTGTAGAACTTTAATCTTGGCTTTGGAATCTTAATCCTAACTATACTCTGCCAAGGGTGGATCTTTTTTTCCCCCCTTACTTTCTGTTTTCCTTGTTTTTCAAGTTAGATGGCATTTCATAGCAAATGATAGCAATTTCCAAAGTAGGACACATTTCAAACTAAGTAAATCATTGGCTGCCTTTGACCTCATAAGCCAAAGTTTTAGTTAAGGTTTCTTTCTTCCTAAAACAGAAAATTTGTTGATGTAAGTGTAAGTAAGTAAAAGTGCCAAAGTATCTTTCCAAATGGTGCTAATCTGCTGATTTTCACTTAAGATTGTTTCATTTGTGGACAATCGAAGGTACTGTTGGCTTTGTTTAGGAGCTATCTCTACTGACTTACCAAAAAGAATAAACAATATCTGCAGTTGTGAACTACCTTCCTAACCCAGATAATCCACTTCTGAAAAGCAAAGCAAAGCAAAACAAAGTGTTTGAGTATCTAATTCCAGCAGCTTTAAAAAGAGAAAGATAGGAAAACAGTTCTAAAAGAATGTATTCATTTGGGTAAGTAATGGAGTGAAACAACTGTCACATGAGCTCAAATTATTTCTCTAAAAGATGGCGTTCCAATAGCAACCTCATCATAAGATTAAGTTTCAGGAAACATAATACCTTAAAGGAAAATATAACAGTGTTTTAATTAAAAGGTTAAAAAAATGTAAAACCTCTACAATGAAGCTAAAAGAAATTTCCTTTCTTATTGCTTAACACTGCACAGCTTTTTGCAGCATCTGTGGTCATTTTCAAATACATACCACAACCACCCAAAAATAAAAATGATCAGTCTTTCAAATAAAATCTGATTTGAAATATGATCCAGAAATTTAGATTCAAATATTTTTATCATTGTATTATTTTCATGCCAAATGAACTTGGTTTACAGAGCAAAATGGTTTTTTCCTCCCTCAGTAACTCTCCTGAGAATCAGTCCACGTTGTTTTTCTTTTTGCTTGACCATTTGTATTTTCATGCCTTCTCGCAACTTGAAATTTATAATTCCTTCAGAGCCAATTATGTTTCCCTTTATGTCAGCATACCCAAATTTGTTCATATAACGATCTCAGCAATGCTTGTACTTGAGACACTTGTCTTCAATAAACTTAAAAGCATTTGTTTAATTGGAACTTCTGTTATTGAACAATATTCCCTGTATTTCAGAAGCTTTAAAAATACCAATTAAGTGTTTGCACTATTTAGGCTTATTAGAATCAGAGGTAGCTGTACTATGGATTTTCTTTATTCTGGATCCCGCATTTCAAGAAAGCCTTGACCATACCTGCAATTTAGCCAATGTTAGTACATTGGCTAATTACGAGTCAATGTTTGTCAAAGTGGACATAAGGGCTAATCTCTTCTGTTTCCTGACACAACAACTGAATTCTGTTGGTTCTTAGAAATGCGTCACTTCAGGCCACAGAATGTGATATCTCTGGCACTTATGAGACTCAGTAACTGCAAAGTTGAAAAAATACAAATACAATTATTCTGCCATGCATCAATGTGAACAGGGAGAGCTAAAATTAAATTGCAATTAATGAATCGAGGGACTGGAGTGTAACTTTGCAGAGTCTGATTTTTTGGAACAAAACTGACTCATTTGGAGGATGGTCCAAGGTAAAGAGACTCAGTGAGTACTCTTGGAGTAGGTGATGCCTGTTGTCAGTTTCCCATCACTTGAACAAGAAACACAGTCCACTGCCTGTCAAGATATGTCCCTGTTGGCTGCCACAAACTGACCCATGTTTTGATCTTTTCCATACTCTGCGAATGTATTGCTGAAGGGCTTTATTCGTCTTTAACTCATATGTTGAAGCTGAATGGCTCTTAATATATGATGTATGCTTTTCTTTTAAATTTGCTATTTGAGAAATAAAGTCATAGTAATTACTCAATATATACGGTCATCCACATTCCCAGAGCAGAACCTAAAAATATTGCCTGGCTTCCATATGCTCTGCAGGAGACACTTCTCCAGGCATCCCTGTGTAATTGATTACAGTTTTTAGACCTGCCATGTAATACCTGTAGCACTCAGGTCCTCCTGAGCAGGAACATGCTTGCTGGTCTTTATTTAAGACTCTTCTGAGAATTCTACCATCAATCAGCTCAAATGTTTGTTGATTTCTTTATAAGGTTTTTTTAGTGAAGTATTTTTGACACGTAATAAGTGTTTATTATGCACAAAACCTTGTCAGAGGAGTACTAAATTCAAGTACTGATTAGAGCCTGTCTGTTTATTTTCCTCTTGTTACCTATTTTTGCAAAGAGAACAAGAGTAACAGTACCATGCACAGGAGCAGACTAGAAAGCTGCAGTAAGATTGCTTTCACTGTTTGCACTGACAGAACTGCCATTTCTCCCTTCAAAATATTTAAGTGCTTTGAATTGAAACCTTCCAAAGGTCAGAAGTCAAGATCCAACCCCCAGAATTTATGAATCTGCTAATATGTGAAAAAGCTCGAGTAACTCCTTGTCCACATTAAAGTTTTACCTAAACTTAGCTAACTCATTGCTCATTTATGCCAAGACCTTTTTTCCACTTTTCAGGAGGCAGGAGTGCTGAAGGGGTTGGGGTCTCTGGGGTCCATTCTGGCTGTCTTGCATGCAGGTGGTGGTACCAAATTAGAGATGACCAACAACTGGTCTCTTCAGCTCAGCACTGAAGGTCTTTGTGGGTGTCAACTATCATTTGAACAGAAACAAGAATTAATTTATACTGCAGAAAAGTCCTACCATAACCCATTGAACTCTGGGGCTTAGAGTCTTTGAAGATGATTTTGTTAATTCATATAAATCATTAACCACATGTTTGTTTGCTAAAATTAGTTAACATGAAGTCATAAGTGTGAAAGGTTTTTACATGCATTTATTATTAGCCTATTCATAGAACTCTAGGATTAGTAACCTAGATAGCAAGGTATAGCCTAAGTTTAGGAGATCTATGCTATGGCATATGTTTGAACATGTCAGAGCCAGCATTAGAATTTTTAAACCCTCTGGGTTTGTAAAATTTCTCTTCATAATAAATATGCATTAAACTGAGGACTGCCAAGTATAAGTGGCTTATTTGTGAATTTATGTATCTGAGAGGCAAATATGAAACAAAATATCAAAAGAAGCAAGAATACAAGTCAAGAATCTCATATATCTCATGTGCATTATTCATGCAAGAGGGGGCTCCCAAAAAAAACCCATCTACAATTAGTTATAATACTTTTGAAATTATTACATGCCAGGAAGAAAAACATATATCATTTTTTAACAATCAAATTTAAACAACATGATTACATTTTGAAACAGGCTTAAGAAATGCCTTCCAATATTTTGTTATCTCTTGGAGGGTTAATGATGCCAGTAGCTCTCACTGAGAGATCTGGTATTTTTTAATAACTTCCATCACAAAAGTCAACCCACATGCTACAGTCTGATACAGAGGAATGTTATTTCCAAAACAAAAATAGTTTTCCAAAACTTTGTCTTTTCATTTCTTGGAAATTGAGTCATATTATTTACGTCAGAAACATCTCCTGCCTGTCACAGTCAAGGTGACTTATATGATTTTTAATTTTTTTACCACTTTTGTGGTACTGGCAATGTAAGGATGTCATTTTATCTCTGTGTTCGGCTAGATCTGGGCTTTGTTCTGTTATCATCTTGTAGAGGCCAAAATTAGTCATTTTTCTAAGATTTTTGCATTACTAGCCAGTACTTCAGAGAGACTGGAACAAATATATTGTAGAAGCAATGTCATTTGGAAGGATGAGATACAGAGAGACAATTGTCTGCTCACATATTGCAAGATGAAGATGATTTTGTCTCCCAACGATTTGTAAGAATGTCCTTGAAGTCCATTGCTACAGTGTTTCTGGAGGCAGTGCTTTCTGTAACAATAGATATAAATAAGCTTCTTTCTTTGTTTTCCCTTACCTGATGTCATCATTTACACCAGCATGTAGTCAGTGTGGAAAAGCTGCTCTGATGGCATTTTGCAGTCACTTTGCCCTGCTGTGAATAGTGACACCCTGTGCAGCTGTGATGGACAGATGGAAGCAAGGTGCAGTTTTGCAGCCTTATCTTCCATCAAGAGGTGATTAGAGAGTGTGCCCAGATAGAACTACTGTCAGGTCTAGTGTCCCTCAGCTCTCTCTTGAAACCTATTCTGCCAAGGTCCAGAGAACCAGATGGAAAAACACCTACTGTATTCTGCCAGCCTTGTGTGTGGCCAAGTTTTTTTCTTGTGATATACAGATTTATTCCATGAATAAACCACATAAGCTCATTGTTCTCAAGGTCCTAGACATGGGTTGCTTTCATTCTTGTCCCCTCTGCTTTTCTACATGGTGTTAACAGGGTCATTCTGAGAACCCATCAAAGGCTGAGAACACTGTGAGATTTGTATCATGTTGAATTTACACAGCATGAGCAGCTGGGGCTAAAAGAGAATTTTCATTACCCCTCAGTAGTGTATAGTCTGAGGCATCTAGCTGAGAAGCAATGATATCATCCTGAAGGAATAGTTTGTACATGCTTCAAAGTATGTAAATACAGATATTTTATTTCAGTTGAAAGATCCCATTTTAGTCAATGTTCATGAGCAAGACACTACTAGAAGAAGAATACTAGAAGAAGAATACTTACAGGAGTAGGTTGTTTTTTTTTTTTTTTTTTTCTGTTCAGAACTATTTGTCCACAACTGCAAATTTGTCCACAAAGGATGCAAAGGGTTTTTTTTTTTCAAGAAGCCAACTCCAAAATTATATTTCCTTGAGATGATTCATCTCGTGGTGCAGTAGTGCCCCTGCAAGGCAGTCAGAGGAGGTTGGCAGTGGTCCATGGTATTTCAGGCTTCAGTGAATCGTGGAACATGGTTGGCTTGTGTGAGCCATCTTGGTTGATTCAAGGCACATTGCTGAATTTTAAAGCAGAGTGGTGTCTTATGGCTCCACATCTGCTTATGCACTGTGTTGGGAGAAAGATGTTGCTGTGTATGGCAGGTGTATCAAGCAGGGAGAAAATCTATATCAATATATAAGTTCTGAGGCTCAGGTCCTTCTTTAGTTCCTGTATTTAAATCATGTGCTTCAGATATCAGAAAAAAAAATAGATTTTGTAATTTCCTTAATGAGTACCCAGCTTTTCAAAGTTCTTAGCTCAAGTTAGCACTTTACAACATGAATCCTATTTTCAGCATCAAGCAGGATAAAACCCTGACACATTTGCAAAACCAAGTGAAGTCTGAGATAGCAAAAACATTTCCAGAACTGTGGAAAGTAATCAAAGGCAGCATTAAATCTACTTGATTCTCTTCCATTATCAACCACCTGGGTAGGTAATTCAGAACAAATGTGTTCCTTTGAGTGATTTGAAACAGCTGGAATGAAAATCCATTTTCACATCAATTGCTAAACACTGGCCAAATGAAATATGATGCTGAACGATGTTCTAATCTGGGGGAGGTGTAGAAGTCTGTCTGTCTATTGATCTATATATCTATCTGTCTGTCTGTTTCTTTTAAGATAAAGCACTGGGTCATGTATGTTGGAAGACAGAAGGCAAAAGAGCTACATGTCACAATTGTTTCTGCATTTCCCACCAACTAAAATATTTCCTGTAAAATTGTCCTGTTTGAGGTTTCTGCCTTAAGATAACTTTTGCACCTGCTGTTCAAAGATTAACTTGCATCTGTTGAAAAGAAACTTCCATTTGGGGTCAAATATGTTACCAAATGACATTTTTTTATTTATTTGCACAGCTAGGGCTACTAAATTAGGAAATCTTCCTCTTAATTTTGAGCTTTACTGTGGATCTTCATTATAAAATATTTTTTGAGACAGTGAAAACACTAAGGCTCTCAGTTTTATAGCAGGAAATAAAAGAAAAAAGAACATAATTTCTTTCTGGATTTCTCTACAGTAATATATCTGTATTATTAATACTTCAGTTGTGTAAGTAATTCTATACTCATCAAAAAAATCACTCAGGTACCACAAAAAGTTATAGACTTTCATTATTAACTACTTGATTCTTTCACTGTCATCTCTGGTAAGTACTTTCCTCCATGCCATCCTCACAGCTTTGAATGACTTTCTTGTCAAAGTAATCTTTATGCCAAGCACCAATTCAGTGTCCTTGATGTGTGCAGAATATGGCATAAGAAAGTAAGAGCACTGTCTGCTTCTTAAAAAATAAGCTTTATGTATGGAGAAGTTCCCAACATACAGTCTTTAAGAATTTTTGCAGAAAGCTTATAATTTGGTTACCCCTCATGTAAAATAATATTCCTCCAGAAAAGTTATTTGATGACAGCTATAGTTCTTTATCTTTGCACAGGTCTTTGTGCAGTTGTTCTAGAATAACTTCTTTATGTACACAAGCTCAGTAACAATCAACATTAGTAAACTAGAGTTGTCTAGATTGACTGGTTTTAATACAAAAAGCTGAACAGTCAGCACTTGACAAAGAAGTAGAGGAGTAATGGCTGAAAATACACCACTGTTTTTAACAAACTGGTATGAATTGCTCACTCCCTCCATGTTGCTCCCTAAATGTTGCTTTCTTTTTTGACAAGATCATTTACTCAAGCTGTCTCTTTTGGCACTTACAGTTTGTGGCCCATAGAGTCAAGTAAACCCCAGGTTTTCATCCTTTTTCCTGTCAGGGATTAAAATTCCTATGTGAAGAGAATCAGGTGATGATACAAAATGGGAGCTAGCAATTCCATTTTCTATGCTCTTAGATCTTGTAGTGTTGGTATACATTCATAGTTACTTCCAACTGAAATCTATCTCATGCCTATTTATTTTGTTTATCAACAGTTCCCAGGACAAACTAGTGTAAGAGGTTTAAAATGGTGTTTACTGTTGTCCACATCTCATCTTAAGAGTTATCATAATTTATGCTCAACGTAAATGCCTAAAGAGCAAGACTGTATTTCTAGGAATTGGAGCAAAATAGGGCTTCAGCAAAAAAAATATTCTCTGACTAGGTTATCAAGTGGTATAAGATTGTCCAGGGTTTTAGCAGTGATTAAGGAATGCAAATGAAGGGCAAAAGAAATGCATGTTTTCCTGAGTGCTGAATGATATCAAGAACTAATGGAGCAATCGGCCCCTTTTACCCAAAGAGTCATTTTACAGTGGAGGGAGAAAAATGTGGTAATCACAATCTATAATGTGATGATGGAAGATACAGTGAGAGTGATAGTCCTTTAAAGTTCAAATTACATTTTTCACTAAAGATCAACAAGTTCAACAGTAGCTGAAGTCAGATTTCTATAGACAGTTATTGTTTCAGCTCTTCATTACTTGGCATCAATTAAAGTTTTCAAGCAGCAGATCCAGTCTTTGGCTTAGCTGTGCTCAACTGATGCACCAAAACACACTCAGAAAGGAAATACTGCAAGATTATTTGATACACAGTGACTTAAACATGAGGATGAATTAAAGGAGATAATAAAAACAGTGTGCACTGAATCACAAAAAGGAAATAATTTCTTTTTGCTAATAGAGCTACATAAAAGTAAAAACAAAGCAGTGGACGTGCTTCAGGTCCAATTGATGCTGACAGAGTTAAGGTTCCTGATATTTAAGATTGAGTCACGCTGTGTGGCAGTCATGGTAGATTTTTCTCTTGGCTATAAAAAACCCTTGTGATTCCAATAATAAAAACAGTTTCACTCAAATTCTGCAGCTTAATTCTTTTCCCTTCAAACCAAACCCGAGGAGCTGATGGCACAGAAGATATGGGAATTACATATCACATCAGTGCAGAATGATCTAATTTGCTCTGATGCACAAGTCCTAAAGAAATACGCTGCTGAGGCGATCCAATCAGGCAGGGTTTCTTCTTTTCCTGTTCTAGTTTAGAAAGCAAAAAAACTGATAACTGATCTGAAAACTAAAGCTATGCCCTCCAGAGAGTCACCTTATCACAAAATCAGCCACACATGAAATGCATAAATCTTTCAGGGAAAATAGACATCAAATCCAGCCTGGTGGTGTTATCATCATTTTAGAGCTTCAGCAATGATATTCCAGAGAAATTTATAATGAACCCACAAAAAGAAAGAAGTCTGGAAAATTCACTTTCATTTCATACATGAATTAAAACAGCAGCTCCCAGACTGAGATAGTTCTCTCTAATCATAGTAAGCAAACCTATGCCTAAAGAACTGTCAAAAAAATCTTGCTAACATAATCAGTGTGTACCAGAATGTCTTCAGAGTTTATTTAGCCAAATGCAAAGGTACTGAAGTGTGATGTCTTTTTCTGCTACTAATAATACAACCAAGTATGATGATCTAGAAGGCTCAGTGTGCTCACAATTGTTCTCTTTTGTATCTGGGGTAGCAATTCAAATCCTGAAATAAGTGAAGATAGTGAATTCTGTTGCCATATCTGCTCTAAGGGAATTGGTCAGAGCTCCTGGTAAACTGGTATTAATCAATACAAAATGTTTTGTGTAAATTGTTGCCCTCTTAATCCTCAGAGAAAGAAATAATATAGACTGAAGCAGGCAGGAAGAACAAAATTCTCACTAGTTCTGTAACTTGTTCCCCTTTGGGCAACAGATTTACATTGAGGAATTGAGCCAGGAACAGCAAAAGAAATCTTGTAACGCTTCCCACCTACATCTTCTAGTACCAGCCTTATGCTTAGCCAAACTTGGTCAATTTCATTTCAAAATTCTTCATGAAAGGCATTTTCAGGTCTGCATGGAACCACTAAATGACAGCTAAAAAAATAACCAACAGCAACTAAGGAAGTTAAAGTAACTGGGTTTTTTTTTTTCACTGAGGAAAACACATTTCAGATTTGCATTCTGCTCATTCTCTTTCAGTAATTTATTCTTTAGTCTTGTGCAACAGGTCATTAACCTGCTTAACAACCCTAAATTTAGATGTTTTCCCTTTAGAGAAGTGTAGTGAAAGTACCAAATCTTTCTTCCACTTCACTTTCTTTGATAGTTTACAGGAATGCATGAACTGGGATTTTTCTTTCACAGTGGCAAACAGTAGTTTAGCTGTTAACTACATGGGATCCAGATTTGGGACCATATGTCTGTGTACAGTCTTTTTATCTGCTGAGTCTGATTATATTCAGATCAATATTATCTGATGACTGTTATCACTGGTAGGATAATTCAAGGATATTTCAACTTCCACCACCATCTGACAATAGGCAGAAGGTATCACTGCAAAGTTATTTGGTCATCTTGATCTTTTTTTCCTAAACAGAAACAAGATGAAGATCCTTGAGAGGATAATTCAAATTTTTCATCCACATCTCCCATATTTTACCTGCACCAAAAAGCCACAGGGCTGTTTAAAATCCAAATCACATGAAGAAAGCAGAAGCTAGAGCTATTCCTGAAAGCATAGTGACAGTTCAAACCCCCTCCTGAGTTTTGCCTCTCTCTCATTGGAATTGCTGGACAGAGGTTGGTGTTCTAAAGTCATGTTTAGATTTCCTATGTTTCCTTTGATGTGTTCAGTCCTGTTCTCACCTGTATCGATGTTCTTTTCTAATGCATAACCTGGAGGCAAAGGCCAAAACCTCTCTAGCTTAGAAGCAAATGCATTACTTGTTTTTCTTGAAGGATTATAAAACCCCATCATGTCTCTGCCAGAGATGTTCACTGAGAGAGACGCCAGCCAATATGTTGTTCCAGGATTAATTAAAGAGTTTGTCTGCCAGACATTCTTTAAGTCTGCTATTTCTTGTTTTATTTTTACTATTTGGCATGTAATAGTATTTCCATACTTATTAAATCCTGACTGATAATTACATGCAAAAGAGCAATTAGCAGCAGACAATTTAGTGGCAAAGAATTTATAATTTGAACTATTTACCATTCAGAGATGACTGAAAGTGATATCAACTGCATCAAATGAAACTTCATCAGTGATATTGTTCCAGTGGAGGTTCCACCTGGGGTGCTCTCTATTTCTTCAGTCTATCTTTGCATTAAGCATAAAATCAAACCTGTAAGTAGACAGTTATGGGAATATCCTGCAGAATATCAGGTGTTTCCTAAAATCAAAACCTCATTTCATTGTTCAGCACTGTGTGTGTTGAGGGACCTGTCCGTGTGTTGCCTCCTGTTCCTATTAGAAAACCCAAGTGTCACAAGTTAGCATAAATGAAATTTCCTAGTCAAAGAACCCCTGACAGAGTGGTTGAGATCTACAGAGGTTTTCCCTGCTTGTTTTCTATCTTTATTTTAATAGAAGCTTTACTTTTCTGTCTGTGGGAGCATACATTCTGTGTTCCAAAAATAATAGTGCCATTTCAAGCACAATTACTAGGCCAGCAAATGCAGAACCCTTATCAATCAGTTCATGAAAAAAGGAAAAGATTTGATGATTAGTAAAAAAAGCTTATTCTGAATGAGACATTGGGGGTGAGGATTTGAACACCTCTCTGATCATGAGCTAAGCAGGAACCAAAATGTCTCACCATTTTGACAGCCCTTTGAGCTTGAAGTGTTTCAGTCCATTTATATATGGGCAAGAATATGGACAGGCATTACCAGTTTATAGGAATAATTATCAACTGTCTCTGGTTCTTCTGACACATGTCAGAGGAAAGATTTGAAAATAGTGCTGGATAACCAAAAAGAAGAAGAATGTCTGGAAAAGAGAACACACCCCCTCCCCTCAGACTTTGAGGCTTGATTTCTTTCTAGTATTTGCATGCTTTAGTCTGTTGCTCTTTTTTTGAAGTTACACTGCACTCCAATTTATACTGCAGTTATCCAAGATTGCTTCTCCTGTGTAAACCTTGCTTTCAATGGTCACTTTTTATGGTCAGCCATCCCATAGGAAACTGCATAGAAAGCTGAGTACATTTATGATTCATCATCTCAAAGGAATTTGGGACCAGTTTATTAAGTAATACTAAGAAAGAAAAAGCTGAGATGAGGACCCAAGTTCATAGATCCCTTTAAGATGGGCAGGTAGCAGAGTATAGTTGTGTCAGTTTTAATGCCCTTGAACCTCTAAAAAGCCATTATGATGCGTTGTCCCTGGCTGGATGCTAGGTGCCCAGAAAAGCCATTCTATCACACCCCTTCTCAGCTGGGCAGGGGAGAGAAAATGTTAGGAAAGTCTGTTTTGTTGAGATAAGAACAGGGAGAGATCACTCACCAGTTACTGTGACAGGCAATACAGACTAAACTTGAAGACATCACTCTAATTTGGTACCAATCAAATTCAAGTAGGATAATGATAAATAAAACCTAATCTTAAAATACCTTCCACACCTCCCCCTCCCTTTTCCCAAACTCAAGTTTACTCACACATTTTCTCTTCCTCCCCTGAAGCAGCACAGCGGAAAGGGGAGCAGGGGCGGTGGTCAGTTCACCACACGTCATCTCTGCTGCTGCTTCCTTCCTGGGGGGAGAACACCTTACACTCTTCCCCTACTCCAGTGTGGGTCCTCCCCATGTGAGACAGTCTTCCACAAGCTTCTCCAATGTAAGTCCTTCCCACAGGCTGCAGTTCTTCACAAAAGGCTCAAGCATGGATCCCTTCCATGGGGTGCTGTCCTTCACAAACAGACTGCTCCAGCACTGGTCTCCTGTAGGATTACAAGACCTGCCAGCAAATCTCTCTCCACGGGGCCACAGGTCCTGCCAGGACCCTGCTCCATTATGGGCTTCCCACAGAGTCACAGCCTCCTTCCAGCATCCCCCTGCTCTGGCATGGAGTCCTCCATGGGCTGCAGGTGGATGTCTGCATCCCTATGGACCTCCATGGGCTGGGGGGACAGCCTGTCTCACCATAGTCTGCACTGGAGTTGCAGAGGAATCTCTGCTCCAGCACCTGGAGCACCTCCTACCCCTACTGCACTAACTTGGTGTCTGCAGAGCTGTTGCTCTCACATATTCTCACTCCTCTCTTCCAGCTGCATCTGTGCAGGATTTTTTCTCCCTTCCTAAATCTGTTATCCCAGGGGCACTTGCCACTGTCACTGATGGGCTCAGCCATGACCAGCGGAGGGTCTGTCCTGGAGCTCTGTGGCATTGTCTGTTGGACATGGTGGCAGCTTCTCACAGAAGTCACCCCTGTAGCCCCTTGGCTACCAAATCCTTGCCACACAAACCCAACACAGTCATGCAGATCTTAGCTCTTTGTGTTGACCTGGAGACTTGCAGTGACAATAGCGCCCTTTCAAATACTAGTTTAAGGCTCATACAAAAGGGAGTCTACTATCTACTGGTGAATGTTTCCTTCCTGATTCACCTACTATGTGTTTCCAACCTAATTATTGACTTAATCAAAACTTATTTAGCTTGTGAGAGCTGATGTGACTGCAGACTGGCAGGTATGATTTAGAATATTTCAGAACTCAGCGAAAGAAAACATATCCACATCGTATTGCAAACATCCAACCCTGAGCATGCATTTTGATTCATTACAAAAAGGCACAATGATGCTCTTAATAGGAAAGCAGAGGGGATCAGTTTTGAGGCTGTGTTATTTTTTATATTTATTTGCATGTGTTAGTAATGTGTAACTTCTTCGATCTAACCAACATAACAGGAAACTCTTGTTTGCTTTACAGTTGAAGAGTAAGTGTAATGAAAAGCATCCTTTAGCATCTATCATGAATATACACAACTGTGGCTCCATAATGACCTTTCAAGCCAAAATCAGAGAGGCTGGGAAAGCTTTGGTATGGATATATTTGTTGCATCAAAAGTCCTTGAGGCCATTGCCTACATTGTACTTACCAGCAGTTTTAAAGCACCACAAGAGTTTGTAGCCTCCATGTAATATATGGTAGGAGATAATTCATGTTCTATAGGTAAATATGTGTGTATAAAATATTGTGTATATCCAAAGTTATGTCTTTGACCACTCTAGCTGGGAACAGAGTTCCATTTTCATGTAAGCAGTTTCTGGACAGCGTTAAGATTATATCAGGTCTGTTACCGTATGAATGGGACAGTCCTGGACCATCATCGATGATTTCCCTGGCATCTGCACCAGGGAGATAGCATCTAGACCTTCCTGGACCAGGATTGATGGAATGTCTCAGAAACTCACAAGACCTGCACCTGGGCATGATTACATCTGCTGTGCTCAGGAACTGGTATCACCCTACTACATATGAATACAGCCTCTGCCTGGATGCTCAGACATTCGTCTGAGTCTCCGGATTCGTCTTTGTCTGTTCCTGCACATGTATGGAGCCAGCTCTACATGTGAAGAGACACAAAGAAACGTGCGTGCAGTCATCCCTGCCTCAGGCAGAATGAACTGTATATAAGCTAGCCGCTGGAAGCACTCGGTGTGAACTCCTAGGGACACGCTGTCACTCTGTCAGTTGAACCCTGGTTCACCCAGCGCCTGCACCCGGGGCTGACGCTGTCTTGGCTTTGGTGGTTTTTTGAAATTCTTTTTTTTGTTATCAATCTAATAAATCTTTGTTAAACTTTTCATAAATTTGGCTACCGATTCGATCATTTATAACACTCTACATTTATCATCTATTGCAGAAGGATAACTGCATTATACTTGGTTTAATTCCTCTGAAATCAGTGTTCTCTTTCACTTTTCTAACACTAAGTCAAAACAGATAAATCCAGCAAACTATTAAGACAGACAAAGGGTGTGTTTCTTTAATAAAATAAGAGACAACCATGCAATAAGGCATTAAAACATTTACACCTACAAAGAGGCAAGTAAGCATAGTTAGCCAGGCAATATTACTTAATTATATTGTAATAGAGTCTGCTGCTCTACTGGATGGAGGGTTCTTTATGGAGAAGATCCTCACCCATAAAAAAACAATTCCATTTGCTTATACAAAAAAGGCACGAAACTTTTTAAAATAACAAAGGATTATTCAGGCATTGAATTGTTATAACTTCTCTGTCCTAGTCTGGGAAAAAAAACAGTCTTGATGGTAGGTTTCAGGAGTCCATCTGGTCGGGAGGGGTGTGGTGTGTGTACCAGTCCTTTCCCCCTTTAGTGGGGAGATGTCTGTCTTTCTACAGAGCCTATTCTTGCCTGCCCGGCCGCCTGCACATTAATAACAGGGAACGGAATCCATTCAGTGATTGGTACCAGCTTATGCTAAACAATTTCCCCTCCTGTTTCCAATAAACATGGCTGTTCAAATAGATTATAGTGTCTCAGAGCGTTCACATCCCCTCCAATCCCCCTCCCCGCTTCCCCCCTCCCGCCTTAGATGTCCTTTAGCTGCTCTTTTGTGATGGTAATGAAGCTAAACAGCATTTCAAAGAGGGCTTTGATTAGCATGATAACCGTGTAGTGGCTTGATGGGCAGCATGGAATGGTTGTCTAGCCTTCCAGCACCAACAGCTTCGAAGAGAAGTTACCCAACTTGTTAAAATGCATGCATGGATGCAGATATGAATGTATGTGTGTTTGCATTCACATAAATGAGGTATCAATAAAACCTGACAAGGTCTATTCATTGATACTCCCTGTTGGAACAGCGTTTTCTTGATGCACAGGCTAATTGCAGCAAATTGCCAAAACTTGCCTGGGTAATCCGTATGCATTTCAAGAGGGAACAGGAGGTGGAACTGCGGTAGAGCTCAGTAATTACTCATCATGTACAGCATCACCACACTGCTGCTTCTCAAGCCACTGGGCATTGCTAGAGGTTGGGTTTCTGGAAATGACATACAGCAGAAAGACTTCAGAAAACTCCGTGTCTCAAGACCTATGTAACAGAGTCAACACTGAGGGCTGAAACTAAAATGCTGTGGCACCACTATAATATTGTCTCCCAATTCAGATCATTTAGGTCAAGAGTTTACGCTGAGAGAATGCCTTTCACCCCTTGTGATATTTATTCCTCTTTCTGAAAATTAAGTGCAAGACAAAAGTTTATTCCTGGACTGTTGTTATCTGACATGAATTGTGGTTCTAAAGGGTCAGAGCCACACAATTGGACGGGGAGCAAAAGCCCATTGGCTCTTTCACAGCAGTTAGACTTTATGGGACATTACTGACTCCTCTGGTTTCATTTGTTTTTGAGCTTCAGCTTTCAGCCTCGCCATCATAATTATTTGGAGCATGACCATGAAAAACTGCCTTAATTGAAATAATGTTTCCTCTGGATTTCTTTTTTACAGTGTTTGTATGTATTTTGGCAGCCCTTCAGGATGCTATATGTTAAGTAAGTAGATGACAAGTAACATCTTGCTAGTCTGCAAATACTTAAATTCCAGAACATGAAGAAGCTTCATATCATTTATACCAGCAACCTCTATTGCATCCAAACAGAAGGTAAGAGAAGGTACATTGCAGAGGCAACAGATTAATTCAGCAGCATCATGAAGCTGATCACTATGACAAAAAGCAGACTGTCACCTCTGTAAGTGTACTCAGAACTGTCAGCTATGGTTACTGAAGAATATCAAAAGCCTTACAAAGAGGTATATCTGCTTTACCTCTAGAAATACAAACAGCATGAACCCAATATATGCTTTGGTAGAATATGTATGGGTTTAGGTAAATATTGACAAAAATACTCAAATCAAGCCAACAAACCCCAAGGAGTTATTTGGAACAGAGAAGAAAACAGTGAGTACCTGATGCTGCTGTGTAAATTTGGATGTGGAGGGCCCTGTGTTAACAGCTGGATGATCATGGGGGACTGAGTGGCTGGGGAACAGCTCTGTGAGAAAGGGCTGGGACTCCTGGCTGACAGCAGGATGGAACATGAGTCAGCATCATGCCATGCATGGTGGGGATGGCTGGGAGCATGCCCAGCTGTGTCAGTAGGAGCAACATGGCCAAGAGATTATCACCCTTCTCTCAGTGCTCATCAGAGCACAGCTGGAATTCTGCATCCAGTTTTGGGTCCTGCAGCACAAGAAGGACATCAATAAACTGGAATGAATTCAGTGAAGGGCCACCCTTGATGGTCAAATCTGGGACACTTGCCCTTAAAGGACATACTGAAGAACCAGGGAATGAATCTTCTGGGATTCTGAAGAGGGATGGCTCTGGGGGCACCTGGCAGCAGTACCTACTAACCAGTACTAACAAGCACCTATCAAAGGGCACCCCTGCCTCACTGAGAAGCTGGAACCAGGGTCCTCCTGGCAGTGCATGGCAGCAAGACAAAGGACAATGGCCATGAAGAGCTGAATGGCAGATATGACTGGGTATAAAGAAAAATGTTTTGCCAATGAAACTAAAAAAAAATATTGGAACAAGGAGGTTGTGCAGCTTCTACCCATGGAGGTTTTCACTGCCTAGCTGGATAAAGCCCTGAACAACTTAATCTGACCTCATAGCTGACTCTGTTTTGATCAGGAGGCTGGACTACAGCCATCTTGAGGTCCCTTCCAGCCTGAATTACCCAGGGATCCTGTGTTTCACACAACTCATAGCAAAGCTGTACATCTTTGCTGCAGGATGCTGCAGACACTGTGGGTGTCAGTGCTGCAGACACTGTAGGTTTCAGACACTGGCTAGGGACACCAAAGGGAAATGCACTGATGTTTTGGGTCTGAACCCCAAACAAACACATGGAGAATGGGAAATGTTCAGAGGAAATACTGTAGGCTTGCTGTAATCTCATATTCTTCCTTGTGCAGCTGCTTATGGCCGCTGAGTTGGGGACTGACTGTCCATTTCCCAAACCAGTACAGCTCTTTTTGTCTTTTTATTTCTATAAAACACATCATCAGCATGATCTACTGTTTCAAACCTAAAATTTTGCAGAGCTTTTAATTACAGGGAAGTGGAGCTTTTAGAACGTCATCCCTACCCTTGGAAGGAATAGTAAAATAATGAGGCTTTTCAGACTACATTTTTTTCCAGTCAATTTTCATAATGACAGTATTTGGGGGGAAATTGAAGATTGTAGCATATTACCAAAAAGTACCAGAAATGTAGAGAGATCTATTTTTATTTAATATTTTTTTACTTTTTCAGAAGTTCAACAAGTTCATTGCAATCTGCCTTTCAAGGTCATCCATCTGAATCAATGATCTTAGCTCCACCAGTTCTGATTTTTTGAATAAAATTGTAATTACCATCCTTTTAAGCACCAGCTGTTCTATTGAAACATGATACTGGTGGTGTACTCAGTCCTGGTGGAAAAATATCTGTGAGCTGCTCTTCACTGAAGCCTCAGAGCTGATTGCAAGAAGCATTTATAGTCACAGAATTAAAGGGGCCACAACCAGATCCTTTATGGATACAGTTCCTCCTCCTTTTGTGCATTACCCTGTTCAAACATCCATTTGAACTTCCACTCTACTTGTTCCTTATAAAATAACGAGAAAAGGGAAAGTTCAATATCATGCAGTGGAATCTGCAAAGGAATAATCTATGAGCTTGTCCACATGATGAGCCATATGAGAGCAATGCACAGAAACAGAAACATTTTGGGGAAATGTTTCTCTGCCATTCTTTAGCAGCACCCATTTTTTAGATGTTGTGCCATCTTTATTAACAGGCAAGCAAGGTTAACAATTTAAGAGGAAGTTTATAATCTACGTACAGTAGGCTAATGTACTAAAGAAGAAATCAGTGATGAAAAGAGAAGCAGAAGAAGTGCTTTTCTAGCAGGATTTGCAGGAGAATGGAAAGGCTGATTGGCACAGGAAGTGGCATGGGAAAATAAAAGCAAGAGGTAGAATTTGTCTTGGCAGGAAAGTGATGTTCTACTATTAGAAATGCCTGCAGGCCAAAAAGAAAAAAAAATCCTGTGCTGAGATTCAAAAAGGATTTTCCAACTGCTTTAAAGCTCAGATCGTATACTAAATATCTTCCTAAAGGACATAGAATTTGAGAAGTGCAGAAGCTTTTGGTCATGTTCAGAGAAGCCAGAGACCAGTGAGTATTTCTGCTTTCAGACTGGGATAGTGACAGTTTCTGTGCAGACAGGCAAGATGCAAGGAGCAGCCAGGCACTGTGGTGCACCTGCCAACTGCTGCATCCCTGCCTTCCCTCCTTTCCCCTGAAAGATGATTTCTTTACATATTATATGGTAGTGTATTTTCCTTTTTTTTTTCTATTTTTATAAGAAATGAGGACGGTGTTAGTTTAGCAACATGTCTGAACAGAAGCTCTTGCCAGAGCAGGTGCTACCAGAGGGCACTTGGGCCTGAGGACACAGGGGAGGGAATTTGCCTTGTCAGCCACAAAATCTGAAGCATTGCAGTACTGCTGACTGATTAGGCATTGCTATATTTTTCTCTATTAACTACATGGCCTTTTCTCTTTCCAAGCCAGGAAAATGTCCATGCTGGCAGAAGTCAGGGGACACTCATCCCTCTGCAGTGTGCTATCAGGAATCAGAGTGCCTGGCGAGCCCCTGCTCTCCGTAAGTCTTTCCCTTACACAACAGACCCTGAGCAGTATTCCTGTGCTCAGGGCTCCTGACCATTAACTCATAAGGCCCCAGTTCAAGAAGGCTTTAATGCACATAATGACATCTCTTTTTCTAAAGATTGCACATAGCATGCCACCATTATCCCTAAACTTGGCCTGAAGAACTATTTCTTCCTGAGTCAGAGATAAGTAAATATCTGGAATGAAAAGGCAGTACACAAGGAACAATGAAGGAACACAATACTAAGTTTTTTCTTATTTATTTAACAGAAATAAGTACAGAAAAGGAGCAATACCAAGAGCATATTGAAAATACCAGTACAAGTGAATGGACTTAACAAGATTATTTCATTTGTGACATCCCTGTCTGTTCCTCATTGCAGATATTTGGCATGGGAATTATATTTTACTGCTTTTGTGTACAGCAGCTTTTGCCAGAGTTGTTCTTCATCTCATGCTGGATCTTTAGACAGTGCTGAAGGACAGGTGATAATAACTGGTAACAAGTATGGAGGGCTCTTGTAATCATTACCATATTTCTGGAAAGTAATGAGGGGAAAATCAGAATGACCACATGTATTAATAAAAAAGACTTGCTGACTGGAGAGCTCAAATTATTTCATTTAAAGGTAATATGAAAGATTGAGACTACATCTTTCTTTTAGAGATGCTCATTTTGTGACTTCTTTGATATTTGCCCTTGCTTTAAACAGTATATTCTTTTATCTTGATAATTGAGGTTGAATGGAGAGTTTTTTATTTTGAGATATGTAACTCATCACATCTCCAGATGGAGCCACTGCAAATAGTCTGAGCACTTCCAGTTCCTACTTCTCACTGTGCCAGTCTTCTGCTAGCCAACACGAGGTCATTTTATCTTAATATTTCATTGAATTGGTGTATTAGCAGTACATCAAAGATGATGCCTTAATGAAATGCAGCAGCTGGATATAGTCACAGCATCTGAAAGCAATGTCAGAAAAAAAAGGTTGTTTACTCTGCATGGCAAGGGAAGGCTGATGATGTTTGATCTCCCGGAAGCTGCAGGCTCCAGCTCTGCAGTAGGTGAAATAGACAATATACATTTGGTGTATGTGAATTTTAGAGCTGGTGATAGACATGTAATCTCAGTCAGTTGGCAGAGATTCACAGAGCAGGCAGAGGCTGCTGCAACCAAGTAAGCTTCCATATGCTGCCTTGTCTCAAAACTAATCTGGAAAGCAGTCAGAAAATACTTTGTCATAACATGGCAAATTCTTGGCTTCATAGCCAAATGTCCTGCTGGGGTTTGTGACCAGCGTCAAACTCGTGGTTCTTGCGTTTCTCACCTGGGTGCTGGGCTGAGAGCACTCAACTCATCCTGTACAGGGCAAGGCTGGTCTCCAGGGATTGGAAGTCCTTGGCCACTAGTGACTAGTGGCTGCTGTTAGAAGCAGATTCAAGGTGAAGGATCTCCATATACCACTACCTGTGCTCCAGGCTATACATGTTTTCTCAGAACACAAAAGTACAGAAAAATAAAGACTCCAAATTGGCAGTCAATGTTTCATTAACTTCTTCTATCAGTGTGATATTTTCTTCTTATGAGGATATTATTTGTTTGCAGGTGATCACTGCTTTTCTTTTTCCTCTGTGAGATTATCATCTTAGAGAGACAAAAAAGGGGTCCCTGTCAGCTTTTATGACAAATTGTGGTTACAGGAGCACTGTACTAAGTTTCTCCTTGAACAGATTTCATGCTTTTTTTATGCTTTGTTCTCCTGGTCATTTGATATCTGAATGTGTTTATCTTTGAAAAAAACCTCACCCAGAGATCTTGAAAAACTCCTTTTCTCTAGAGGCCAGTGATATAGTTTATACATTACTTACAGATGCAATAAACAAAGCCTTTTCTCAACTGCAGTCTCTTAAGGTTACAGAATAACTGATCAGGCTCTTGGCTCAATTTGCTGTTTGATCACTTAGTTGATAAGGTGAATCCTGACTCAGTCAGATTTTCTGTGGTGGATCAATCAAGTGATGGAAGCTGAATATTGCATTTTCTCACCTTATGATAATCAGGAAAAGCATCAGCATCAGTAGACATCTATTTTGGCAGGTAGTTTAAGCTCTAAATGTGATTTTTATCAGCAACTAATATCCGTTAAAAATAGCTGCATTTTGGAATGACAGCAATTATGTTCACTCTGCTGTTGTGTGAAGTGGGCAGATCCAGGGGTTGCCCCAGTGTGTTTCTTACGAGTGACCCACTGGGTCAGTGTGTTTTACTGGTAAATAAATTTTCATGAGATTGCCTACAAAGGACTAACAGGTGGAACACTCTGAACTAATAACAGAAAGGTGTAGTAGAAGTGATCTACCTAGAAATTATGTTTTTACTTTTTCCTTTTAAAGATAATTTTATTTCATCTGAATGAATTCATTCCTTATCAGTAAGAAGCCAATAAGAAAATCACTTTTGGAGGAACATAATGGCAAAGTGAAAAAAAAACCCCAAAACCCTACCACCCCCCCCCAAAAAAACCCAACAAAACAAAACAAAAAAAAACATAAAACAAAGCTCAAACAAAACAAAACAAACAAAAAAAAAACCCACCCAAAACCAAAAAAAATACCCAGAAAAAGAAAAGCTAAATATAAAATATATCCTTGCATTAGACAATAGCTGGTACAGTAATGACATGAGACAATTTCAAAGTTCTCTTCAACTGATCAGAACTGAATGGTAATCAAAAGGAAAATGTCTTCCATCTTAATAAACAAGAATTCTCCCTTAATATAAAATGTACTATTAATTACTGAAAATGCTACTGAAACTGCTTTAAATTCATTGTGTACTACACAACCTGACTTCTGGAGAATATTTTTTAACACACTTGCCTAATTTACACATTATTCTTTCCTTCCTTGTAAAAGTGTGCAAATGACCAATAAGTCCATACGACACCCACCCTTTGCTTAACTTTTCACATTTTATTGCAAAATATCTTAAATCCTGTGGATTCCATGCCCTCTGAAATAAAAAAAAAGTCCTTTAAAAATATATTAAAACAAAATATAAAATTTTCTGAAGCATTTTAATTAATTGTAATAATTGAAAAGTGAGTGATTTATTTTGTTTTTGTGAGTATAGAGAGAATTTTTAGTGGCAAAATAAATAATAATTAATTTTAAATATCTTCACTGAAAATGAAGTAATCCAAACAAATATAACATTCACTCCTTTGTCTATATGCATCCTAATTAAGTATAATTAGATGTAATCACCTGTCATTTCCACTTCTGCATTCTGAAATGTGGCATTATATAAACCAGCTTGCTTTTCCATACAGGATTCAATTTCAGGAAATCAAAGATGTGTTTATATAGTCTGAATTTCTGGATAAAGGTTTTTGAACTACTGAACACTTAAAAAGCCTCTTAATTTCTTTCTTAGTAGATATTGCATCCTTGTTCTCTGTAAATTCTAATCTGAATGATTGTTACCTCCTACTAAATTTATCCAAGATGGAATTGTTGTCTGTAGATTTTCCACATTGTGTCTCAGAGTTACCAAAGTTAGTACTCCTGACAGCTTCATTCATATAATTTCTTCTCTTTTTTGCCTATACGATCAGTTTACTTATATGTGTTTGTATTAGAAAATTCCTATTAGTCTAAAGGCATGAAATGGCAGTATTTAGTTAAAGAAGAAGTACTACTACTTCAAAACAAAAGTTATTATTCTGTATTTAGTCTGAACCAAAAATTCCATTTCGTACACCCACTCTTCTGTTGTAATTATGTTCCAGCAAAACCTCTCCCAAATCTGCAGAAGATTGGTAGTTCATTTTATGAACTTTGGTACTTAAAACGGAAAAAAATATCAGCTCATCATTTTTAGGCCTTTGTGGAATTCTCTGTACCACATGGAAACAAACTCTCTTATCTGCTGAGAGACTGATGTGAGAAAAAGCAATATCACCTCTGAATATATTACCAGGATAAAATAGCTGCTTTCCAATAGAGGGAGAAAAGGATGATGGTGGCCATGATATCCACATGCCTGTAAAGCTCTGTGTTTCGCTGATATCTTTATTTCCACACCAAGCAGAAAGATGAATCTTCCAATTTCTAAAAGAAGTGATGCTGTGAAGTTGCTGAGAACTGGATTTGGCACGATTTTTTCCCATCATTCTCTTAAATAAATCCCAAAGTCTTATGCTTGCTTGTTAGGCTTATAAATACAGACTGCTTCCTTTTCCGCTCTGGCTGCTTTCCTCGATATTGGCTGGCTTCAAAGGCCGGGGAAGAGGAAGAAACATGCTGACAATGCTCACACTTTCTGTGAGTCTCTTTTGTTTATTGTAGCCTTTAGCTCACATGAATTTCAGCTTTGAGGCATTTGCTTGTACAGCCGTCTTGTCACCGACAGTTTCTCCAGCTGCCCCAAATCCTTTCCAGCTCTGCTCTATTTTAAGGACCTGGCTGCACCACATCTTCTGGGTGAAGAGAGAGAAACAAAAATAAGTGTTTATTTGCCAATGTCTTCTGGATTTAAAACAACTCAGCAGCTAACCCCTGCTGGGGAAATAGTTGCCACATTCATTTACTTCAGAAACACCAAGCACCTTTTCTGTATCAGGGACTTCAAGCGTTTCATGAATAACTGCTTCGGTATTTGTGCATTTATTCCTTTTTATGAAGAAGCCACTGGGGATATTATAGATTAATTAATAAACCTGATTGTAAGTGTCTATACCTGGATGTTGACATGTGGGTATGAAGAGCTTGTTACAGGCAGTGGAGATCTAGACACTGCAGGACCCTGCAGAACAATGCAGCTGGCCCGTGCTGGAAGACTCAGATGGGATGCCCACACAGAAATATTTTGTGCTATCTGAGCTGTAACTGAGCTATTTGCACCATGGTGGCAGACATGAGACAGAACCTCCAGGAGATCCACATCCTCCCAAAGGAGCAGTGGAAGGTCAGGAGGGAGGTGTGTCTCAGCACCAACTGCTTGTCTGTAGCACCTCCCTAGTCCTCTGCTCCAAAAGGAATTTCCCTCTCACAAGTGTGTGACTCCATTGACTTGTCATGTCAGCTTAAACACATGGCTTGCCTGTGGACAATCACAAATAGGCATCTGTCTTTAGGTTTCATAATCTGGAGCTGAATTTCTCCACAAGACTTATTGTTAGGCCCTCACTTTTATTGCTTTGTACCATATCGGGATTACACCACAGGGTTCTGGAGAGCTCCTGGAGTAGGTGTCACAACAAGGCCCTGCATTCTCCAAGAAGACTGGAAATATGCAGTCAAGGAGCTTGTGAAACATGCAGATTTAGAGCACCCTGAGTGCATGCACTGGAATACAATCAGGCCTTAAGGCAACTGAGCATACACAGGGCATGGGCAAATGTACACAGACAGGGCACTGGCTAATGCAAGTTAGAGCCATCCCTAAGGCAAGTTGGTCCTAAATATTTATTGGGACTGATAAGCCACTTTTGACTGCTGTGTTTTGGTTTGTTTTTTTTTTTTGCCATATGACTCTTCAGACCCGTACCAAGTATAGATTGCAGGATCCAAGGACTGGACTATTATTCTTCAGTGAATCTTCTAATAGAAAGCACAACACTGCCTAACTTGTTTGATGGTTAGAAAGACACAAATGTAATACTAATTTGTACTGCCCAATATATTTAAAAGACTGTATCCTAAATTAAAACTCATTGGAAAGTACATATTGAATACCTTAAAAACCACATTTGACAATATATTTACATTTCTCTTTCACACAACTCACTGTCAGAGAAATTGGTAAGAAACAGCAGCAAAGCTCATGTTGTAACAAAACTTAGATTTCTGGCCTCATTGACACCAGACTGGCTTTCCTGGAGTTAATCTGCTGAGGAATACAAGAGTCTATTGTGCAGAAACACATAGAAGCTGTTCAGATCTGGAATTGTGTAGCTGCATTGGCATGGCACTGCCCCAAGCCTTTATGCTCTACAAACACATCTGAACTTCTCTGAGCCTTGAACTGTTGGCTTTGTATAGTGCCAGGCTATGGCATGGGGATCTGCTGGCTCAGGTTGGCTCTAACTCAGGTACTTCATTATACACCAGAAATTTGGCCTTCATATCTAAAAATAAACAGGTAAAAATTTCAAATATGAGCTATCCCTCTTTTCTTTAGCTCATCTTAGAGGGTCTCTAATAATACATATATTCAAGATACACTTGATAGATTCAAGCAATCAAGATAGATTGCTCTAGAGCCAAGCTACAAACTTTTACATATTCTCTGGTTGCCATTCTTAGCCACAAATATTTGCTGCCAGTCTAATATCTGGATACACAAAAGACTGATTGACTCATATTCACCTTGAAGTTACAATGTATGTCATTAGTGTTTTAAACAAAATTTCTTTGCTACATCCAGATTTAATCTTCTGTTGTTAACTGATGTAGCACTTATTCCAGAAGAGCTTTATGTCTCAGCAAAGACACGTGGTTTTTAAAATTCCTTACATTGTGTAGCAGACTTAACCGATGTGGTCCATTTATTCCCCCTTCAGCACATTATCTCCAGTATGTAAAATGAATTATTACCTCTTCTCCAGTGTAACAGAGCATTATGCTCCACAGAAGACCCAAATCTTGTAGGCTGTGTTCCCAGAAAATGTTCTTCCATGATGTCTGGGTGTCTGTAATGACACTTATTTCACTAACTGATCATTCATATTGTTCTAATAGTATTAAAAGTATATGTTAACATTAAAACTTTATTGAACTGATTCCCAAAGGACATTAGAGTTTGAGGGTGAAGCTCATTCCCATGCAGCTCATTTGCCAGCCAAAGGAATACATATTTTACATGGGATTCATTGATGCATGCCCCAGCTGTTCAGCGTCTGCTTGGGAGATTTTCATTCTGGCTGCATGAACTCTGGGTAAGACCTTGCTGCTGTCTCATAGGAGTCTTATAAATTTTAAATAGTACTATTTAAGTGTGTTAAGTGTATAAAGCTCATGGCATTTATGTGAGAATCACTTTGTCCAGCCCTAAAGTAGAAACCACTTCAGACATAAAATACAACTGCTATTTAGTACCTCTAAAATCCTGTAGAAATTTGAAGATATATTCCATATATCTATGAAACTACTACACTATGAAAGCAGTGTAGTAAACAAGAAGAAAACAAGTATCCTTTTTAATATTAATACTATTATTCTAATTGGTAGTAAATATAAAGTTCCTTCTAAACCCTTGGTGTGAGCTGTTTTCCTAAGTGAATCAGAAGAGAGACTTAACAGCTATTGAATCATCAGCTGTGTTTTCAATAGCATATGGGATTTCTCCCTTAAGTACCAATGCAGCCCAATCCTGCTTAGGTTGTGATAGCTGATTAGATCACAGCTTGGGGCATACACAGTAATTGCTATTAACTTAATTATTTTACCTTATATTAAACATGCTACTGCACTTCCACTATTCTCTCTAGCACTGTTCTATTTTTATCTTTCCAGTTAGATGACAAAATCATCCAAAAGCTAACCACCATCAAAAAGAAGGCCACAAAATCCCACTCTTGCTTATTCTTTCAGATTTCTTCTTTTTTTTTTTTTTTTTTTTTTGAAGGAAGTGTTGGTTAACATATGGCTACCCTTTAGGTTAATGCTTTTGTTTTGATGATGTTGCTAAAGGGGCTTAGAGGAACTTTTTCCAGTGTTTCCACTTAGTGCAACTACTGTCTTGGGAATTGTATAGCTTAATTTTTCAATAAAAGCTTAGATTTTATATTAGTCATATTGTTGCACCTATTCAGTTGGAAGATTAAAGTGAGTTTTGCAGAAGTGACTAAGAGTTTAGAAAAAGTGGATCTTGCCTGAGCTACATATACCTCTCCAACTACCTGTTTTGTCTGCCTATCCATGTGCTATGTAGTGTTTGCTTGGTCTTTGGGCGGTCTTTTACTGGCTTCTCTCTTTTGACCTAACAAAAGCTCAAGGGAGAAAATGCTAGAAGAACTTCCTGCTTTTGGACACGTGGTAAGTTGGAAACCATTAACAGTGCAAGGCACATTAAGCCCAAATATGTTGAGACCCTAATTTGTGGTGGTAAGGCATGAGAACAGGTTGCCCAGAGAAACTGTGGTTGTACTTCATTGCAGAAACTGAGAATGAGAGAAGCTGAAAGCAATCACCTGTCCCTGCTATTTGCTTGCACTGTAGTGTGCCACTGGGATATCCTGATTATAGGGCTGCTTCTTGCAGAGGAGTCACCATCAAGGCCTGGACAGCGGTGCAGGAGCAATGATCTGGAATGATGAGCCACATGTGGGAGCAAGCTTTCTCTTTTATACAAGTATAAATTTATGAGGAAGATCCAGCTTTGTCCAGGATAAGACCATCCCCTTTCCACTTGCATTTATCCTACAGGCTTGGGCCTGAATGGAAAGGGAAGCTACATTAAGACTAAATTATTTATTGAGACTTCAGTTTGTGTGGTGAGACACTAGAACAGGTTGCCCAGAGAAACTGTGGATGCCCCTTTGTTGGAAGTGGTGCCCATCACAGGATAGGGTAGGAGTACAGACAATTTTATTCATGTTGAAGACTTTTGCCAGTTTTACATTACAAGAGAAAATGCTGTTCTTACTCAAAGTTCATTGAAGAAACAGCTCTGGGCACATGTGCAATCTGTATCAACTAATTTTACACCTGGGTAGCTAATGGAGACCATCACACATTTTGTCTTTTAAAGGCAGGGAATCATGATGAGGTGGCCATTGTGAATATTTGGGATCTTCAGACTTTTTTATCACTCTCCAGTGAGCATTCCCTGAGCGCAGCCCCAGACCCTGAGGGTCTGTCCTATTGCTCCATGTGATTGCATATGAAAATGTCAAGAGTGCTTCTGAATACCTTTACCAGGAAAATTAGGCTAAAATTCACATTATCTTTTAAGCTATGTATACATGTGCACATAAACACACACACACACAAACACACTTCTGTGCCTCCTCCTTATGAAATCCACTTTACTAAGCATGATCTACCCTTTTAAATCCATGCAGAGCCTCAAGAGTCACTTTGTACTTGTCAACATTTTCTAGCTTGTTGCTGATGAGTGATACAAAATCTTCCTCCCTATCAATGTCAGATATAAAAAAAATTCTCTTTTTTTTTTTCCTCTGGGATATCTGCATATTTGAGAAGGATTTTATTAGCCTATTTTGAGCTCTCATTTTTACTCCTCTTTTATACCATTTTTTTGCCTTTCTTATGCTTATTTAAGTGGAGAGATAAAAATATTTTACTGTAAATATATTCCAGCAAAAGCAGAATGAACATTAGCTGTCTATAAGGGTTAACCCATTACTGAAAAGCATGCCTGATAAATTGAAAGTGTGGCTCTCAGCCAAGAGAGATCAGTATATTCTAAGCATTCATTTTCTGCCTTAGGAGTGGCAAATCCTGTTGCTGGTATCAGATGTGATACAGCTTCTGAAAGAAGCAACCTCAGAGGCAAATTCATGCTTTGCTATTCAGGGAGCTATCCACTAACAGTGTACATGAATTAAGGGCATTCCTTACTTACAGATTATTGTTGTATCTGGAATTGCAAATTGTAACTGAGAAACAAAAAGAAGCCATAAACAACTTTCAAATAAACCAAATTTCATTTTCAAAATATCATGTGGTGTGTCTAGTAAGGCAAAAATTTTAAGAGGTATTTATTAATGCTCCTTGACATATTTTTACTCCAAATTTCAGCCATATTTTCACCCCACATTTCAGCCATATTTTCTTACATTCTGAGTATTAAAATCAGTAATTCATTATTCAGATGCCAGGATGGAGTTGTTAATCCAAAAGCATTCCCATAATCTCAGTGTGGATCAGTAAAGAACTCCAGTCAAGCTGTCTGCAAGTGAAGCTGTCATTGAACAAAATATGATTTAATAATAACTAAACAGCAGCTAACCTTCCTGTTTTAAAAGACAGTAAATATTCCACAGTTTTTTTTTCCTTACAGACTCATTTTGCATTATAATCCCTATTGCATAATTCCCTATCTGCAAACTCTAATTCAGCAGTTTTGTATTTAATTTACATTGCGTTTGATTTACACTGTGCTTAATTTACATCTACACAAGAGCAAGGAACAGAAGTCAGGCTTTGACAAATCCAGGCCATATTAAACCTAGTCAAATTCTTTCCAAAGGAAAAAATGTAGAGCCCCAGTGCTAATATTTCTTTGATGTACTGGAATTTATGGAAGACTATGTTGCTCATCGACTACAGTCACAGAGTGTTGCAGTGTGAAGCAATGTCCTGTTTCACCTTTCCCAGTCCCTCAGGTGCGCCAACTTCTCCCTTCCCCTGCCCCTTGCTAAGTGCTGTCCATCAAGCTTAACATTCCAGCAAGGGCATCGTGTGATTGCTCAAGTTCAAAAGATGCCCCTCAGCCCTGGGGTCATTGGCCAGTCCAGGTGTCATTGTCCCCTTCCCCTCTCCCACCTGGTTGGTGGCACACCTACCCCTTCCCTCCCCCTTTCCCTGGGCTTAAAAAGACGCGGGACCATGCGGTCGGCATTTTGTTGGAGCTGTTACCAAGATTTGGAGATCTGTGACCATGGAATAAAACTCTGGATTAACCCTCCAGCAGAATCAGTCTCCTTCTCCTCTTCACCTCACCTAAAGCCTTCCCATTAGAGGTAAAAACTGAATTCCTGCTTGCCTGGACTTGTTCCAAGTGCCAGCTGCAACATCCAGCCAGCCAGGGGTGTCTCTGAGGTGAAAACACCACAGTTGCTGCCTCTGGTCAAGCAGCAAGGGCCAGAAGAGCGCAGGCACATTCCACCCGGTAATATTGGGATCCTATTCTAATAACAGAGGTCTACAAGGAGGCTTTTGAGGGGCCTTCATTTTTTTCTGGCAGACTATGAAGAATGAGACACACACCTCCTGGGCATGGTGAGCACCTGTGTGCCTGCTGCCTGCTTCACCCAGTCGTGCTGAGTAAAGCCTTCACCAGTGCCTTCAGTACACCAACCCAATTGTGTAGGGGGATAGAATATAAGGAAATAAAGATAGTGTAGAAAGTTATCTTACCCCTAAGGAGTTGCAGTTGGGCCAATTATCAAAGATTAGGAACAGGCCTGACTGGAACAGGCCACAGCTGTGACCAATGAGAAGAGTGCTATAAAAGAGTGGGGTGGCTGCTTGAGAAGGGAACTGGAGTCAGTTGGCCACTTTGTGAAGAAGAAAGAGTCAGTGCTTGAAGGAGCAGCCAACAAGAAACACCAGGAAGGTATGAGACTTTTGTAATAAGGAGACAACAGTATGGAACCCCTGCAATAAGATGGCAACACAGTTGTCCTGGGTATGAGAGCCACGCCTATGGAGAAGGGAAGGTTTTCTGTAATAGGAGAGGGAAGACTAAAGTTGCCTTTCCTATATTTCTCTGCTGCCTTCTGCTCCTTCTCCTCCCTTCTCAGCCAGTGAGGTGCCTTTGCCAGCCCTCAGGCAGCTGAGGACTGTTAGTAACAAGAGCACTGCTCCCTGCAGCAGGCCAGGCAGAACAGGACAGGGGTGGGGAAAGACATCTTGGAGAGAAAGATGGGAGAAGGGAGGAGAAGAAAAAGTGAAGACGTTCCTAAACATCCTTGAATTCTTTAGCACTCTACAACAGCCCTTTTTCTCTTACTTTTCAAAGTTAGTTACCATACTTATTGAGAGGCAGCTCTTATTATTCTACATGCTTTTGCCTTTCCTGTTAAAAGACATAAAATTTGTTTTCCATATAAAATCACCTCAATTTTCTCTATAAAAGTACTTTATCTGTTCAACTCTTGCAGGTCAAGCTCACACAAGAATATAGCAGGCTCTGAAACATCTCAACTCTATACTGCTGACATGCAGTCAATAGTTCATTAAGGTAAAGGTAGAGATATTTTAAAGAACTTATATTTAAAATGAAGTATTTTTTTAAAGGAAAATTCATGAATATGCAATTACAGAGAGTGTATTAATTTATCTATCTTTCATATAATTCAAATATATTTGTAGAAGATGCCTAATATGTAAAATATGCTTGTTTTGACATTTATGAAATGCAGACTAATAATTTTCAAGATTTTCTGATGGATGTTTCCTATTGTTCAAGCAATGCAGAAGGAATATCTTTCCTGCCATTTTACAAAACGCAAAATAATTTCCCAGTGAATGTTCTACATTTGCTCTGTCTCCCTAACATTTTCTGGCAGGGAGGAAAACATGTCAACATGCTCATGTAGAGCATGCGAGAAAAATTTCCCAGTGTGATTATGTACTCTTGGTATTTCAGCAGTCTGGAGAAGAATCCTGTATATTCATGCACTGACATAGACAAATTACCATTTTTATCACCTTCAAGCTGTTCAATGACATTATATACCTATCCACAAACAATTGTAAGCACTTTGGTTTATAATTCATTGTTCATTAGAACTTTAATTCAGCTTGTTTTTCTTTTTCAGAAACCAGACTTTGCAAGTTTGACCTGAGGATGAAATACTCTGAAAGAAACTTTACTACAGTATGGAAATCAAACCTTCAGAACTAAAATTCCAGCAACAACAGCTTTCCAAGATGGTTTGCATCTTATTTTAAAATTTATTTTATTTCATTATGTATTTCAGTAGTTATACTACTTTTTGCAGAACTTCTGGATACCTGAGTTTCCTTTGCAATTTAATAGGACTCCAAAGTGGTGAGAAGTCCAAGGTGGGTCTGTCTTCATTTTGCCTTGAAAGTGAACATCCAAATGCACAAAGATGAGCTTTGGCTTTTAAATGTAGTGTTTTGTTAGAGCAGAAGATGTAAACATTTTTTCAAATATCAAGCTGTTGGCTAAGACATAATGTTGGTGCAGGGGTTTGTGAGTAGTTTCCCTGTGAAATACCTTTTTGTAATGTGAGACTTCAGGCTTGGTTTTAGTCCAGCAAAGACATCCTGAGCTGTAAAAAACCTTTAAAATCTCCTCTGGACCCTAGAAATCTTTGCTTTAGTAACCTCCAAGGCCTGGATCCCTTAGGGACCCACTTCCCAAGCCCACAAAGTTTTAGTGGGTATATGCAGGCTTAGCTTGTTCCCCAAATCCTCTCTCTTGATGTGCTACTGAAGCCCCTCCTCCAGTGAGTGTTTAATTGCTTTTAGGAAAAGGGAAACTCATCTTCCTCCAAAGGAACAGCACAAACTGATATCAGTGCACTGCTGGCAGGATAGGGTGAGCAGAAGCCTTCCTTGCCACCCTTGTGCACCAGGTTAAAAGGAGAAGCCACTGGTGTGAGCAAAGTAAAACAAGTGTCATCCCTCATATCTTGAAACAAGTCCAGTAGTATGGTCATTGTATGAGAACAATTGGAATCACACATTTACAAAATAGGCATTTACTTTTTGACAGTTGCCTTTTATTTGAAACCAAAATCCACAACTTGTATAGACTGCCACAAAGAAAAATAATGCATGAAAAAAAGAGGTTGGAATAAAAGGGGTACTCCAAACCCTTACCATACTGAACTTCCTTTATGATGCTTGACTTCTTTTCTTTTTTCCTTTACTTTTTTGCTTCCATGCAATTACGGTTCCTGTGTGAACCGTAGTAGTAGCAGTTGTCACTAGTGCTTTTACAGCAACACCTTAAAGATTCACTGTTTCAGTTAGGGTAAAGCAAGTCCAAGAACTTCAGCTTGGCAAAGCCTCTGAAAATTTACAGTGAGCTTGTGTGCTGTTTTTAAACATGGGCAGCAATATACTTTGGAACATTCTATATTTAAATTTCAGCAGTGATTATTTACTCACTGACCACAAATGCTCCATAAATGTCTTTGTACAGTACCTGCTATGCAAGAGTTGGACTGAGATGTTCAAACTTGAAAATTGATGTCCGAATATCACTGGCAGAGGTGTGATGGGGAGAGGCAGTTGGAACACATTAATTCCCTTATTCTCAATGCATACTTTTCCGTAGGTTTTGATCCTGCATGAAACAAATCTGTGCTACTAATCACTGTCATCTGGTCTTGATGTTAGCTGCTGCTCCAGGGTGGTTCCCAGCCTGTTACCTCACAGCCCTGGGCTAGGTTTGGTATCCTCAGCTTGTGCCCAGTTCAGTGGGGGCTGACACAGCCAGCAATCCCACTGAAGTGCTTGACCTTCTACAGTAGGAGCATTACTATTGTTTCACTCTGTTAATGATACCTTCCACTGACTCAGGCTTTTTTTTTTTTTTTTTACCTCAGAGGTGTGAGGAAGCTTCACGTCTTCCCTGTTCAGACGCTAAAGAAGCATCTGAGAGTCTTGCTGGATTGTGGGGAACAAGAAGGTGACATGTAAGCAGATCAGGATCATCTACATGGTGGCTGCTTCTTGCTGCTGCCCCTGTGAATTTTATGTCTTAGAGCAAAAAGCATGGCAGTGTCATGGCTTATGTCAGTGTCTACATGAACACCAGCACAGCTCTGCACTCAGTGTAGTTTGAATTAAAAGACTGCTGTCCAAGTAAATGGCATGTATCACCTATGAGCACTGGGAGGTGTCTTGGAAGATATTACAGCTCTTGTCAGGCCAGCTTTAGATAAGGGCTGGGTGTGAAAGCAATGACCCCACCAGCTGCAGGCTGTGGCAGCCTCAGGAGGTGAATCAGGAGTGGCAGTGCAGTGCCCCAGTCTGCACCTCTGCCTGCTGGGACCTGCAGGACAGAGCTGAAGAAGGAAGACAGCAGTGGGTGAAAGGCTGGGAAAAATGCTCCCTTAGATCATTCCTTCCCTAGGAACCCTTGTATGGGGAAGTGTAATACTGGATTTCTTTCAGAAGCCTCAGAGGCTATGGTTTTGGTAAAGCTAAACTGGGGTATTATCCCTGAGAAAACATCAGTGTAAATATCCATTTTAAGCTACTAGAGTAGATTGAAACATTGCATTTGAATTACTTGTAATAGCTAATTTGTTGATCTACACAAAAGGTTAGCTGCAATTTCAAAGCTAGTTCTATTAGATTTTATATAATGAGACACTTTATTACATTATAGGACAGCAGATCCCATTGTTTGTGTGTTGTTTCAAGTGCTTTACTTTGCTGTTGAGATCTTGCCATCACAGTCTTGGTGTCTGTAATCTGTTCTGTGGGTCAAAAATGGGCATCAAAGGTTTTTTTTTTGAGTTAGTTTTCACTGTTAAAAAGGCTTTGAGAGAGTTTCTGGTATTTTTGTACAGGAAGCTTGTAGGAGACAAAGCAATAATAGGCTGAAAAATAAAAGGCTCTTTCCCAAATAGCATGATATCACTCTAACCTCAGGCTGTATCACAGTGAAAATTACTAGTTAGGGTCTTTTATTAAAATATTTTCTATCAATCTGCTTATTACATTATACGAGAAAAGGTTAAAAGTGCCATGTTTGCATTGTCTACCACAGAGGTGCCATTTTCTCTGACAGACATCTGTTACTCAATTATCATTATCTCACATTTTCTTAATTTTCTAGTCCAACTCTTAATAAGGTCTCCAGCATGGAAGGCTCTCTTCAGCAGCAGGCTGGGAAACATTCTCCTGCTCTTTCGCAGAGAAAACTTCCAGGACTTGGTCTCCATTAAAAGAAATGATCAAGTTTGTGCTCCAACAGTTCAAGATTTTCAAAAACATGCTGCTATTTTAACGTTCATGGCATTTTCCCCCTAAATATTTAGACTGTGTCATGGCAACAGCTGCTTTTAGTTCTAAATTTGTTTTGCAATCCTTCATTTAAGAAAAAATGGCAGTTTCAATTTATTCCCCTTAAATGTAGAATTCAGTATTTTAAAGTTTTATTAACTATAAACAGCTATACCAATGGTTTGTGATCTGCTTTGGATTCTCTATGCAAATGGAAATTACCATACTGATTGCTATTCATTATGAAGAGGCACCTAAAATTATAAGATAAAGGCAAATGTAAAGTATGTACAATATGTGTTGTAGGTTTTTTTGGAAGGGCGATGTCAAGTAGAGGGTAAGTAGCAAAATTAGTATTCCCAGTACATATTTAAAAATCAAGGAGTAAGCTAAAAATAATTGTATCATAACAGGGGCAATCAATGGTCCAATTTTTTCCAGTGCATGAGTGCAAAGTGGATTGATTAACTGAATGTACAAATTCTTGATATTAACAGCTGAACATTTTATTGCCCAAGACAGGGTTAAGGAAAAGGACATTAAAGATCCTTAAATGTAACTATTAACAAATGTACCACAATTAATTATTACTACTGTCATTATTGCTAGTATATTTGAAGAGTGCTGGAAGTCAAATGTAGTGGATTCCACAATGGGTACTTCTCGAGTGCATTTGGATGATTTCTTACCAAAATAAGAAGAGACTTAATTCTGATGCAGAAATCCTACATTCCTTTTTAGAGTAGTCTGGTCAGCAAGTAAATCAGTCAAACAGATTTAATGAAAGAAGTGCATGCAGGTCTTTTGCCTACATAAGCAATACATGGGACCTTAATGGGTATTTTATTAAAAAATAAATTGTTCTACTAAAATTCTGATTACCAACTGATTATTATAAATATTTATTCAACTTGCATATATTCATAAGGGAACAGGACAATGTACAGATATAAAAAGGTGCAATGACTCGATATTAAAAAGGTAACTGTTTTGACCTTTATAAAACTTAAATCTGGGAAAACCCTACTACTCTACTACCTAGTAGTACTGAGACTTTACAGTTAAGCTGAAATATGCTGTTGGTTTTAGCTCTGAAGTGCCACTGTTTTATGCAGGATGGTTAAGGCAAGGTATGTACTAATGGCTGGTGGAGAACAAAAAGATTTATAATTGGATTGTGCTTATTAAAAACTACACCTTGCCACAGGAGGAATAGATATATAGCTATTTCATACCAGTTAGTTCTATACCATTCCTTCCCCCATTTGTTTCAAAGCAAGAGTATGAATCTATACATGCCACTGTGTGTATTGATTTGCATAGAACCTGCTGGATTGCTTGATCCAGGAAAGCTCCTTTCACTCCCTTAGTGGAAGTAACCATATCATTAAAGTTACAGTTTGTCATGTGTGCATCCTCCTCTCAATCAGGTTGTCAGCATTGAATAGGACTAGGAATTGATACTAAACACTGTGTCTTCTTTGTAGAAAATTAATGATAAAATACTATTATGCCTCTCTAATCTCAATGTTTTTTCAATGTTTTAAACAATTTCTGTAACAGTTTTTTCCTGTTGGAAAGTATAATTGCAGGTTTTCTTCCTTTTCTGGTGCAAGGCTTACAAACACATTCTTTAAGATCATTACATTATCTCAAGTACTGTTAAAAAAGCTTCCCTCTGATCAGCTCCATGTTCTGTGTATTGTAGGAGATACAGATAATAGAGTTATTCACATAAATTTGCATTAATGATACTGAATTTCCTTTAAAGACTAAATTTAATCTACATTTCAAAAAATGAAAAAGCGTGACCAATATTTTTCTGATAGGCACACTAGCTGAGCATCAGCTTTATGGCTGTTTGTCAAAGCAGATAGAAAATAAAAGCCTTTTCTTTAAGATAGAGGGCAAAACTTGGTAAATGCATCTGGGCAGCTGAGGTCCCAGTCTTGAAAGGCAGCTGGAGCACACCTACATCGCTGTGTGCCTTCACGTTCCAATTCATCTGCTTCTGACAGTATCAAGTCTCTGACACCCACAGTGCAGACTCTGCTCATTGCTTTTGGGGGCTACTCCTCCTTTACCCTACAGTTAGGAAGACTTGGTGTTTGGGGTGATGGGGCCTGTAGCATCTCAGAACCCACAGGTATTTCTTAGGTTACCAAGTAACATTAAGTCCATCTTTTTTGTCCCTGTAAAACGTCGATGGTTTTAACTGAGCTCTTACTTGAGATTGCACACTGGTTGTTTTCCTTCCTTCCACCTTGCTGCTGTTCATTCCAGCTTCCCTTTATGCTTGCCAAGCCTTTGTACAACAGGTAGGTGTTCTGTGAAATGCTGGATCCTGGACACATTAACTCTTCAATTGTAAGATGGATTCAGGAGGGGCAGGACTGTATCAGTGTGGAGCAGTGATGACAAGCAGTGTCTCCAGATCTTCCATCCCTGGAGGCAGATAGATTTCAAGAGCTTGCCCTAGGCCACCAGAAATGGGACACTTCTGCCCTGAAGTGGAAACAGTTGCACAATAGAGGTGGTTATCCCTCACAGCTCTAAGTTCATGACTGGGTCAGCACTGGCCTGCCATTACTCCTGGGCTTGTGAGGATTCATGAGACAATCAATCATATGGCCTGTGTGTGGATAATGGGTATAACTAATGTGCCTGAAATAGCAGCTGGCTTTCTGATAATGGACTTCCCAAAGTGCACTGTGTCATTAATAGTATTCATGGCTGCAGGTTGCTTGCCAGAAAAAGTAAGTAAATATATTCATCAGAATTCAAGACAGACTAGCATCACAATGAAATATGTAGGAAAGGCACCTGAGGAAAGTGTAAGCACCTTGGGAATTTGAGGGGCCAAATAGAGATTGTTTTGCATGGGCTGTTCTCTAGTACTGTGTCTTCCAGAGACACCAAGGTGAACCCTGAGACGCTGCTGAACAAGGAGCAGAGGAGAGCTGAAAGCAAAACTGGCACCCTCTAACTGGCACCCCTGTGCCCTCACCCAGGCAGCATGCTGAGAGCAGACAGAACCAGCACCCCAGGAAAAATAGCTTTTTAAGTTGATCACACAGGTTACCTGCCAGCCTTGACTTTTTAAGGAAAGATTGTCAGTTATTTGTCTGCTCTCTCTCTCTCTCTCTTGTCCCTTGTCCCTCCATGAAATCTGCCTTGGATCGTGAAAGACAGAGAGAGAAAAAGGTAATGTGAACTGTTCTCAAATCTGAAGCAAAACCATTTCACTACAGGCAGTTTCCTTGACAATAACAATCTCATTAGTCACAATGAAATCAGAAATCATTGTCCATAATGCTTGCAGTAGAAATACTATGAATGGCAGTTAACAGGGCTGGATTTGTTTCCTCCAGGTTTTCTTCAGTCTTTTCCCTAAGCATTCCTAATGCCAGGATGCTTCATGGCTCATTCTTCTCTGCAGGCTGATCCTGAGCTTTTGACACCCAAACTATACTCCTTTTCTGCTGCAGGCTTTATCTCTTTCCCATACAACTCAGCTTGACTATGTTGAGAACCAAGCATTTAAATGAAAATCCTTCCTATGCTGACCCCAGAAATTAAGCAGAATTGTGGAGCCTTCCTTCAGGCAGGTGGCAGAGCCCTGAGTGATGGCAATCATGGAGCTTGGTGCTCCTGAGTAGGACTGTAGAGAGGGTTGTGATCAGTTAATGCTCTGTTTTATTTATAATTCAATATCAGCACAAAAAGGCAGATACAAGTCAGGGTATTAAATATTTGCATAATTTTCTTTTTTCATTACATTGGTAACTGTGTAGCCCTTTGCAGCTGATTTACACAACTCATTTTTGTGCAAACAAAACAGTTATAAGCACTAATAATTAGAGTATTTTATTTCAGCAGTGCACAACCCCCAAAATTTTCATCTTGGGTATCTATATCTCTTCAGAGCTTAGAGCTTAAAGCCTGAGCACACAGGGAAATGGTGTCTCTTTATCTTGGTGCAAGTTACAGAAAGAGGAAAAGGCAAGTAGTTGGTCCCAAGAAGTCTGCTGTCTAGTGGGATTTGTGTGTGTTTGGCACAAGGATGCTGTCATGACCAAGAATCTACATCTGCTAACTCTGAGCTTGTTTGCTGTAGTTCAAGGATCTGAGGTAAAACCTTAAAAATGGTTTCTTTAAAGGGAAACAGAGAAAATCTTCCTGCCTCCTTAAAACATCAGATGGCTAAATCCCAAGTCACACAGGTACATAACATGGACAGCAGGTGGATTGCAGGTTCCTGAACACACAAACACAGTCCGTAAAACTCCCACCTTCCCCTTTTGCTTATTTGAAGGCTGTAGCCAGCTTCCCTGAACTAATTGTGCTCATGTTTTGTCTGATTCCTAAATCTTTTTGGAACTGACAGACCAAGTAACTCGGGTTTTAACTTCTTGATGGGCCCATTTCCACAGACAGGCTCAGACATCCTCCTCTTCTGCTGCAATCCCCCTCTTAGCCAATGTGAGAGATTCATAAACAGGGCAAGCCAAAGGGACTAGGTCTCCTGCACTGGCCTAAGGTGGATATTCCCCATTGAGGCTGACAATGACTGCCTACAACTCTGTGACAGGATGTCCAACTATTTTTTCTTAACATTTGTTAAGAAAAGTCCAAAACTATGTCAAAAAAAAAAATCAATTGTTGGTATACTCATTATGTCTCATATGTGAACTTTTTGACCTGATGTTCAGCAATGTGACAATAGCTTTCAAGATAAGACACTTTTTTAATAAAAGAAAAATATAGAATGATAAAATAGAAGAGCAGTGGGCAGAGAAGATGCTGTATGGAGTTCATCTCTGGTCTGCCTAGTGCTCAGTTCTGACAGGATTGGTATCAGTTTTTTAATGAAATCACATTTTAATGTGACTTGCACACATTTATGTAACAGTAAGAATACAGTAACACAGTCTCAGGCTCCCATTGGTGACAGTCCACCTAGAAGAATCAGAACCTACCCTTCTCCCCAGATGGCACAGCCAAATACTACAGAGCCATCAACAACATCACTCACGTATTTTTATCAGAATCATATGGAAGTTCTGATCCAGAAACCCATAGAAGTTGCAACATCTTAATATTATAAAAGTTATTTTAGATAATTTTTGACTTTTATTTGCAGAAGAGATTTTCCTTCATACCTTCTAAAGCTACTTGTAGTCAAAAATGTATATGTAAACATGTCAGTTATTTAGTAAAAAAAACCAAAAAACCCCTAAAAGTTTAGAAGATCTAAAAGCTAAGGCATTTTTCCTAGCTTAGAGGTAATTTATGGTGCAAATCTCCATTTACTGAGAAACATTATAGTCCTCCAGTAACTGAACCCTCTGCCTGACCATCTTCATATTTCTTCCTTTTAGGAAATACATAAGAACAGGAAATTAAAAAAAAATAATCTCTTCTTTAGAATGCTCACAGAATAAAACCTTTCCTTGATGATACTTCTTTTGCTTTTGATTAATCCTAGGGTTATACATGCTTCAGATGACCTGCATGTTGCAGCATCAAGTAAGAATAAAGGGTGCTTTCTTGAAAAATCAAGATTTGATTAATTTAAAATTCTCTGGGGAGAAAACTGTAGACAGAAAAGAACTGTCAGGAAGTTTGTAGCTACCTGTGTGATATATTCACCATAAAATGCACATGTAAATCAGGTGGCTGATTTCTTCCATTAGTAGCATTGGGATATGCAGAAGCAGTTGTTCAGTGTAAAACAGCTCATGTGAGTTAGAGAAAGCAATTAAATTAACTTGAGCCAGGCACCCATGCAAGCTTCTCCTGTGACAAAGAAATGTGGAATTATAGACTGTCATTGCCTTAAAGGATTTATTTGTAAAGTACTGCATAAGACAGAAAGAAGCATACATATTCCATTTAATGATGCAAATGTTGTCAACTATTTAATATGTAGTATATTTGCTCCTGAGAAGCCAGTGATATTTAGAAAAAGTAGGACTTATCCCTTGTTTTGAAACACATTTTTTCTGGAGCAAATCCAAACCAGCAGCTGGGATTTTATGATTCCTGCAGGATCCTGAAAAATCCCACATTCAGTCCTAAGGAATTCTTACTCACATTCAAAGTGATGACACTATAAAAAATAGCTAGAAAATGGCTTATTGTGGACTGAAGAGTAGAGCAATCTACTCTATTCCTCTGACCTGCAATTTTGCAGAACTCCAGTGCTGGCAAAAAAAAATCAACTGGAGGATCAGAACTACAATGTTAAGGCTCAATGTTTGTATTTTTATCATTTGTAATGGAAACATCAGGAGTAAAAGGCAGATATCAGAGGTAGTGTGTAAGATTTAGGACACGGATGACACGATCATCTGAAGTTTTATTTCATTCCATGGCACTTGAAAGTCCAGGTGTCTTTTAAGAAATGGCAGAGATAAATGCCAAAGTAATTTTATTTTTAAAGTAGTTATATTTCTATACACTTTATTGCCTTTAAACCTGTTCCTGGCTGTGTATTCTCTAGGAACTCTTGGGACAGTTTTCTGCACCTGCTCCTTGTATTGGTGCCTGCTGGGCTGAATAGCTGCAGAGTTTTTTCTCTCTCAGTTTTCTCTGCCTGAACACCCCAAAGGCACTGTGTGGAAGTTTTACCCTGTGAGCAAAGAATCTAACTGGAAATCTTTCTTTTATAATGCTTAGAAATAATTCATATGCACACTCACATTTTTCTTTAGAAATACCAATAACACCCCCCCCAACATTATTTAAGTAAAAGGATTATGAAAGAAGGAGAATATTAGCATAAATATGTCCCTTCTAAAAGAAAAGAGGCAAGATTGGGTTTCAAATATGCAGGGAACACAAATTAAGTGTCCCCAATAAGGAAACAAAAATCCCAATAGTGACATGATTCAAAGCTGACATAAATCCAGTCTGATACTTGTAACTTGGTAAAATGTTTTTGCTTTGTTAACTGCACATTGCTGGGTTCTGTTCTAGATCAAGTATCACCTGTCCTCTCACAGGTGCAAGAGTGTTGTCAACAAAAAGAACTTGTCATTGCATACTCTTAATTCAACTGAAATCCAGGATATGCCTACTCTGTTTGGATGGCTGGTACTGCTCAGTGATCCTGCAGCATTACTGATGACAGGACTGCAGCCCAAGTGCAATCAAGGAAAAGCCAGGAGCTGCAGCTTTCATCAATGGGATTTTAAACAAGGGGTTTTCATGAGCACCAAGACACATTCTGCTTGACATGCTGGCACAAAGTCAACACAGAAGAATGCTGTGTCAGGAAACTGTCATGAAATTTACAGCAGAAATTAAACCCTTCAAAATTTCCTCTGAGTAAAGGGTTCATGTGGAGTTGTTTGATTACATAAAATTACATAATATCTATAAACGTGAGGATGTTACAGACAATATAAAAATGATCACAACATAATTGTTAGGCAGGATGAAACTCCTATAGGAGTGCACGCAGAAGTGCCTGAGAAAATTAAAAAGCTTCAGCTGTATTGCTATCATTATTTTCAAATGACATTCAAACCTGCCACTTTGAATTTCTTTTCTGTAAAAAATAAAAGGAATATTTAATCATCACAGCATTAGTTTCCTGTTAGGACATGGCTGTATCAGATAAGGCCTTTTAGTCAAAAGGTCGTAAGGAACTGCCTGTAATACTGACAGAAATTTGACCTGCCACAACCGGGTCCTGGACTCTTTATGGTGCAAATTCGGGTTTATTTGGTCGGGGGCTGTCCCTGCCCTTCGTGGGAGCTTGCCTCAGTTTTAACTCCTTAGAGCCCAGCTTTCGCACACCTGGGTGCAGGGAAACTGACCAGTCAGGAATTGCGGAGGGAAAGGGACAAGCCCCTGTCATGCTGCGAGGCGAGGCACCGCCGGGATGGCTGCGCCGCTCGCCACGCGGGGCCGAAGCTCAGACCCTCACACGGATGCGGAGTTTCACCGGCGCCACAGCCCCCGGCCCGCTCCCCGCGGCGTGGGGCAGCCCCTCGGCCCGGCCCGCACCTGGGGGCCGAGAGGCGCCGCGCCCCGCCCGCCCCACCTGGGCCCGCCGTGCCGAGCGGGACCGCCCCGCGCTCTCCATTGTGCGGCCGCCGGCTCGGGCCACCTGCCGGCGGCGCCAGGGCCGGGCCGGGGCCGGGGCCGGGCACCGCTCCGCGCCTCCTCTGCCTCCCACAATCCCCCCGCCCACCCTCTCCGGTCCCCGGCTGAACCGGGGCGAGCCCGCGCCTTCCTTCCCCGCCTGCCTCCCTCCTGTCCCCCGGCTGGCGGAGCTCCGCCGCCTCCCCTCCCCCGCCCTCTCTCTCCCTCCCACCGCGCGGCCGCCGCCCCTCCGCCGCTGCCCGCCGGAGCCGCCGACTTCCCCCTGAGCGCGGGTTGCCGCCGCCTCGCCCTGCCATGAGCCGCTCCCCGTCGCCGCCGCAGCAGCAGCGCTGAGCGGGGAGCGCGGAGCCATGCCGGGCTGGAAGAAGAACATCCCCATCTGCCTGCAAGCCGAGCCGGAGCGAGGTGAGCGTGGAGCCCCGCGGCGCCAGCCGCCCGCCGTGAGGGAAGGCGGGCGGGCGGGCCGGGGTCTGCGGCGCCGCCGGGTGCCCCCTCCGCAGCCCCTGCCGGGCACGGCCGCAGCCGCCCCGCGGTGGGACGGGCGGCCGGCCCCGCGCCTTCCATCTTGCTCCGGCGCCGCGGCTGCAGCGGGGGCTGCGGGGGGCAGCACCGGGCCGGGGGACACACCGGGCCGGCCCCCGCCGCCTCCGCACCAACTTTACTTTTCTCCGCGGTGCTGCCGCCCGCGCTGGACCGGGCCGGGCTTGTAGAGCCGGGCGGGCGTGAGCCGGAGGGATGGGAAGGTGGCTCCGAAGTGACTTCGCGAAACTTCTCCGTGTGTGGCTTTGCCCCGGGCCGCTGCCGGACCTATCCCGTCCCTCCCGATGGGCGCCGGTGAACCGGCACGATCGCGTCTCGGCGGCGAGCAGTGGCCGCAGTAGCTGCCCCGAGTCCCGGCAGCGGTCCCGGGATGGCCTCGGGTCCCCGAACCCCGCCGTACGGGTCGGTGATGTCGGAACCTAGAGGGTTTCTGGTCGCTCTTAAGAATAAACTATCTGTTATAATAAAAATGTGTCTTTGCCCCTTCGTCAGAGAGGGCTTCTGTCATGGGTGGGTGTTCTGTCCCTTGCTCCTTCTTCAGCCTGTGGGTCAAAGACAAAAGAGGTTGGGACACCATTTAGTCTTAGGTATGCCCGTCGAATTATGTCTTTGATTTACAGGTCAGTTCCGTGGTAGCATGTGGAGTCCTGAGGCAGGACATTTGGGTTTGGTTGCTGCTGTGTTGGATAGCTGGCTCTCCTGCTAGGAACAACAATTCTCCGAGTATTCAAAAGGAGGGAGAAGGTTCTGATTACTGTGTGGAAGAAGTCTTGTTCCCTTGCGTTGGAGGTGGAGGTCTTTTGCAGAATTGCTGCCCTTCTGACTAGTAAATCCTGTCCCTAATGGGAAGTTCATCACAAACATATGATATCATGAAAATAGTTGCTGAAATAAGCGCAAGGTGTTTCAGCTGTGAAAAGCGAGCTTTTGAGGCTTTACTCTCAGTAAATACATCATTACTAAGATCTGTGGTCGTGTTTCTTTATGTCACAAATATGTGTAGCAGAGGAATCACAGAAATAGGATGGATGACAGTTGTCAAAATATATCAGATGCGTTTACAGATGAGGGAACTTTAGAAAGGGTCTAATCTGGCTGTGTCAGAAACTGGAAAGATTTTCTCATTTTGTTCTGCGTAAAGCTTGTGTCATGAGCTGTAACATGCGGACTTGTCTTTATTCAGAGTAAACAATAAGTGGTGGTTTTGCTCTGATGGGTTTAATGTCAGAATACTGATTTGTTACCAGTTCTTGTTTATTCCTTTTTCTGTTTAACCTCTTTCGTCTTTATTATGAGGGCGAATAGATTTATATGTTAATAGTCTTACCACTGATACTTTTCTTTATTGTATTTCAATTGTGTAAAGAAAAAAAATCTCTGCTCTGCCTAAAGTAAATTATTGCCTTCTGAAGTATGTTGCATTGTATAGTGCTTAAGTTTTAGCTAATAATTTAACAGGATTCCAGTCACTGGAACTTTCGTGATTTAGACTTGGAAAAATATTAAATGGTCAAAATATTTAATCAGTATTGAATTTAATAGTTCTTGAGTATGAAGAATAGATGAAATAAAGCTTTCAAGCTAGACAGAAAAACGGCTAGTGCAGTAATGAAATGAAGGTGCATCTTTAGCTAATGTAGGAGTTTAGTGTGGCATTGAGTAAAAGGCAATTACAAATGCAGTTAAATTCTGGTTCAGAGCCAGTTATGCTAACATCCCCCTCTTCTGTTTCTAGAAAATATTTCCATTCAGTTAGTCTGCAGAACGTTTTATGTACATAGTGCTATCAGAAGACTTTTGTGAATGTAAATACTGTTATTTTAGACTAACAGTGTAGCTGATAGCTTTCTATGATTTAGATATGGAGTAATACTGAATGTGAAATATTTAGTAATATAAATTGTATTTATCTTGCATATACAAGTATGCCTTTATATAGGATATAAAATATCCATCCCAAATGCTTGTGTATATGGGATAAGAATACTCATACAGAAGATAAGAATAGGAAACATTTAAGTGCTTGTGTATTGTCTTTGATTTTATGTTCCTGTAATCTGATTGTTTTAATCAGTGTTCTGTTCCTGTGAGAGAAGCTAGTCTTTATTCAACCCTATGAACACTGGTAGGACTGACTAGTAGTAATTTTCCTGTATAACAACACAGACCTGCTAAGTTAATTTGGTGCTGAAGTTCTTTGGTGGTGATCACTTGTGAAACAAACTACAAAATGAAAAGAGATAAAACAACCCGTCCAAACCAGAAAAGTACCTACAACCACAAACCAAACAAGATCTCAAAAAAGAAGTGAGCAGGTAAGTAATGCCAGTTTATCCTTGTGCCTCCTGCTGACTTTCCCCTTCAGGGAAGCCTCTCCTGCTGGCTTTATTATATCCACAGTCCATACCCCCCTTCTCTATCATAATAAACAGGTGCTGCACAGCTTTAATTTCAAGTCTGGTTGTAGCAGAAGATTTCAGCTGGAAAAAGTCAGCTCTGGAGGTGCTGGGAAAACTGGGAAGGCAAAGATTTCCATGTGGTGAGCTATGAGTGGTTTGTACCAGGCTTTTTCCCCTCAAATGTTACAGAGCTCTGTGTCTTCTGCATGCACCTCTAGGGAGCTGATCGGGCCCTTAGGTCCTCAGCAGTGGAAGGAAGGGAGGAAGTTGTGGGCACTAGGATGTTGGGGCTTGAGGGGTGGGTGGATTTGTTAGAGAGGATGTGGGGGCTGTATCCTCAAGGCACTGCAGCATAGAAGGTTCACTGGGTACCAACACTCTTTTCTCACTCCAAACCAATGCAGCATTGCTTTGGGGAGCACTTCAAGGCTGTTGTATTTCCCTTGATGCCCAGTTCATCTTGGGAGTCAGGAACTGGATGGCAGTGCTGCCACACTGCAGTGCATGCCACAGCATGTGCTGGTGCAAGGAATCAACTTAAAAACTATCCAAGGAGCTGTGTTGTTTTGATGTGAGGAGCTCTTGGGATATTGCAATGGTGATAACCTTGTGCAGACTTACTGAGTTTGCTCCAAGTGGAGTTGAGTCTGTTGATATCCTTGTTTGTCCCTTCCTGGCTTCAGAGCCCCCTTCTATCTTGAATATCTACTGCAGAAAGTCCTTAGTGCAGCCTGTGATTGTTGTTCCTACAAGTCATGCGCTGAAATGGAGGTTATCCAAAAACTCGATAAAATCAGAATTTTGCTAATGGAAATTGGCCAGTCTTGCTGAAATGAAGTAGCAGAGACGTGGTCAATGCTGTTGGCTCACCTTGGCAACAACTGATACTCTGAGTAAAGGAGAACAACCTGGGATAATGTTTCAAGCATCAGAGCGTGTATTTGCATGTAGAGTTTAATGTTTGTGAGAGTGCTTTGTGGTGGAGAAGATTCTCTTCCGAGGGGTGGCAATCAGTGGTATTTCAACAAGTATTTTTAGATGTCTTGACTGTGGAAATTATGTGGGATACTTACGTCAACTTAAAAAAAAATCATATTGTGCTGGTTTTCAGTGACTAAAGCCATATTTAAGATATGAAGTGGAGAGCTGCTTTTCTGTGTGTACTGCAGCACAGCTCCTGGTATTCTGCTGCCTGCTCTGTAATTGAGAGCTGTGCTGGCTGTGCTGCTTCTGGCTTTCACTGCCAAAATTATCACAAGAAGTCCTCTCCTTTAGAGGAAAGAAATTGTGCTCTGTGTTAAGTAAAAGATTTGTAATGTATAACTGATGCAGTATACCCTGTCATTTCAAAAACGACACGTGAAAATGTGCTAGTGTAAGACAGTGCCTTTAAAATTCAGGGTGCACTTCCCTCCTCCCCAGTCTTCTGCCTAAGACGTAAATCAGATCTTGTTGTAAGCCACCTAAAACACTTTCTGGGGTGACATCTTCATAAATACTTTAAGAAGAAAAATGTTACTGGAATTAATTTTGTTCAATATTCGTTCCAATCAAGTTAAATGAAGGTGTTTAATGGAATTCCTGCTTCAACTTCATAGCTGATCAAGTTTGCCAGGAGTACAGAAAATACTATTTCTACATCTTGTATGCTGTACACTGTGGGACTGCTTGAGATCCCTTGATTTACACCCATGTTAATTTTAGAAATTAAAGCATCTAAGTATGCTTTGGTCTTGATTTTAGTTTTTAAGTAGTATTCATTCCACAGTTGTTTTTCCTCTGTTAAATAGACCAGTTATATCAAGGAAGAAGGAAATACTGAATTTTTATTTTCTGCTTTTTCTATCCATGTTCACACTTGACAGGGAAATCAGGTGAACTTCAAGGAATCATTTTAAAGGAGACAGTAGGAAACGTTTTAAACCCCAGGACTCAAGGATAAAAAAATGCACAGGTATTTTGTGAATCCTGCCTCAAATACAAAACTACCATGGTCTCATGGAAGATGTGCTGACAACAAGCATCTATCCCTGAGGTTACTGCTGCGTGAGCTTGTCTGCTCATCTTAAGCTGCAAGAGAATCAGTTTCTCAGATAAGGGAAAGATATGTTACTGAATTTAATCATGTTATTGTGGGTTAGCAATTTGCATCTGATCAAATGAGGCCACTTCACAGTGGATATGCTTCATGCTCTTGCCAGGTACCTGTTAAAAATCAGCTTATTTTCAACTGAAGGCTGAGGGTGACTGTTCTTTGTATTTCAGTCTTTCACCTAGTAAGGCAAGAGGAATCTTTTTCTTCTTGAGCTTACATGGGTTCTTGGAAACTGAAGAGAGCTGCAGACCTAGGATTAGAAACCTTGTAGAGGCTTTCTGTCTGTCTTTATCTCATGTGTGTCACAGCTCTGTTTTGTCATGTGTGTCACATGCCTCCTGAAAAGTTAAAGTATAACCTGGATGGTAAAAAACTTTTGTGAGGAGAGTATGTGTTTACAGTGGCAGCTCTAAGAATCAGGACTGGGTGTTGGGGATGAATGTTTGGAGAGAGATGTGTGGAAGATCCCCTTTTACCCCAGGAAAGGCATTGCCTAGACTTAGTGTTGCATGCAGATATCTAATTCGTGAACAGTTGGGACATTTGGTCAGTTGTGGTATGCAAAGTGCGCTGTAGTTGCTTACATTTAAGGTGAAGAAGTGATAAGGACAGAAATGGAAGGAAATGTCAGTTTCAGCTGCTGACACAAGAGGCGGCTTGACCAGCTTCATTCCCTTCCTCCAGAAGCATCTGAAACAACCAAATCTCCAGACTGGAAAACACTAATACTAGGAGACAGATTAATAAGAAAATACCGTTTGCAAACTGTACATATTTTGTTCTTGTTGGCACTCCTGTCTCTTTTCACCTCAGTCTTGATTGAACTGTGTCTTGGACATTGGTCTTTCTCCATTTGCTAAACTCGGTGTTGGTGAAGTCCATTTGCCAGGTGGGATAAGATGACACTCTGGAGCTGGCTTTCAGCAGCATGCAAAGGGCACAGGCATGCTGTGTCAGTTTTTTCATTCTTTCTCTTAAAACCAGCTGAGATGGGGAAGATTCTAACACAAGGATGGAAAAGAGGTAACAATTGTTCCCCAGTGCCCTTTTAACATGAAAGGAACTGAGAGCGGGCAAAAATCGTATACATGTCTTGTGATCTGCATAGCCAAGTTAACAGCATTTTATGAACTGTGGTATTACAAGAATTTGTTAAATCTTGTGGGATCTTCATGAAGGTATGGTCTTCACTGGTAGCTGAGAGATGATCGTCCCCTGTGTCTGGGTCACAACCAAGGTTTTTTCCCCTCATGTAGAAAGAAAGTGTGAGATAAGTGCAAATAAATGATTTCTATTTTTTTCAGAGGCAGAAGCAGTTTTTGTTCATGTCTGTCAGAAATGCAGTTAGATTTGTCAGCAGTGAGTGATTGCAGCAAATACTCCAGCTTGCCTCAAAGAATAGCAACACGTAGAATTTGAAGCAGTAACAATATTTGCCACTGACAGGCACAAGTTTCTTTTTTGTGGGTGTCTGGGAGCTATAAAGGGTATAAATTCTAAATGACAAGTTTTTGATCAGAGTTTCTTGTACGCTGAAACATTAGAGACACACATAACTGGAAATACAGAAGCTAGAGTTTTAGATCCTTCAGCAATTTACATGTAGATAACTTCTCTTGAATCTTGGTGCATAATTATATCCCTACTGTGGGTTGTTTTTCTATTATTCAAGATTATCTGAGCTGCCACAGCTTGAGGTTCTCCCTAAAGAGCTGTGAAGACCATGTTGCTCTGCAGTGGTTGCAGGAAGTAAGGCTTGATGCTGCACCTTCTCCCCACTGCTTGTATCTGAGTCCTCTTTAGTCATTCTAATGCTTTTGAGAAAAGATGCACCGAGTGAGCAGGTATCTGTAAGAGTCTGGTGATTGTGGCTGTGAAATTTGGATGTGTTTCAATGTTTTATCTAAATGTTTTGAATTTATGCACACTGCAATGTCAAGAGTACCATCCATCTGTAAGGAAAAACAAACTAATGGGATGTGTCAGCATCCTGTATGGATGGGGACAGGGTGATCACCTGCTCAGTGTTTAATTTGGGCAAGATGAGTGAGACCCTGCAAAATTCAGGGTAAAATAGTAACATTTATGTCAGATATGAGTAATCTTGATTACTGTATCACCCTACTGGTTTGTTTGTTGTGTTTGGTTGGTTTTTTCCCCTGTTCCTCTTTCTGCTGGCACTATGCGGGATGGCTGGGGAACACAAACTCACAAACTCTTCTGGCATGTCCTCTGGTATGAGGTGGCCAGCTTTTTTATGGTTCTGAATGATATTGATGGTCTTATGGCAGGGTTTTTTAAAAAGTCATTATCAGTGCGAGTTCTGATCCTACATCACAGATTAGAAGCAATGTTCTTTGCTTAGTGTTGAAATAGTTTAATGACAACATACAAGTAGAAAAGACAGGTAAGCAAGGGGTGACTCTTTTGGTACCAATATATATTCCACAAGGAATGTTGTTGTCTTTTCTCTTTGGAAAACACCACAGGAATTGAGAATGCCTGGCATGACTAACTCAATCTCCATCTTTTTTGTGCCCTAATTTCTTGTTATTAGTAAAAATCACCAGTGGGAAGATTCTGCTACTGTGAAGGAAAACTGCAGAGAGTATTTTAAGAGTTTCACCATCGTCTTTACGCACTGGAATCCCACAGATATTTAGGGAATTCCACAGTTTCCTCATGCAAGTTTAAACCTTCTCTCAAAATAAGAGAAATTATTCCCTGAAATATAAAGATAGAGATGTAATGATGACAGTTAAAAGTAACCGTTAGTGAAACTTACCAGGTTTTGGTTTTTTTTTACCAGTGGGGTGAGACAGAAGTTTTAACACCACTGCTTTGTGGGCTAGTAATTTCATGTTGTGTAACTGAATACAAACATTTCCTTATTAAGAGATAGTGTTTTGAATGTTGTAAAGTATTGCCAGAATGTGTCTTCTCAGTAGCTGTTTTTCCTAGGAAGATAGGAAAATTTAAAATAACTATTTTTGTGTACTAAGCCACTCTATGTAGTTAGCACTTTCTTCCTGAAGCAGTTTCCCAGTAGGTGAATGTACAGTGGAGCATGGTCTCTGTCCCACACTGCAGTGTGTGAAATAAAACCAAGGCGTTTGCATTTAATCAACAAAATGAAGAAGAACATATCAGTGACTGGTGCGTAAGTGAGCCAGACCTTGTTTTGTTTCTGTGGGTATCAGTTGGCGACACAGAAGTAATGCCAGCTTTTCTACAATTGCCTGACGTGGAGACAGGTGTTCTGCAGTCCAGCACTTGTCAGTTTAGCAGCTTGGGACAGTATTCATAAGTGGGACAGTATTCATAAGAATAATTTTTGTAGGCAAAAAAAATAAGAACAATAGCTGCCACTTTTGGGGCGGCTATAATAACAGATGATATGACACCAAATTGAGCAGTTAAAAATATCTTTGTGATAAATGTGTTCTGCATAGGCAAGAAGAAACAAGGTTATAGGAAATTGTTATTGGGATAGAAATAACAGACTTGTGGAGTATCTGAATTATATCTTTATTTTATTTGGATTATTGTCTCTGTGGACCAGATACTAAATCCTTTGTATTTCTATTGCAAGGAACAGCTTCCTCTGCTTCTGTATTTTACCTTGATTACTAGTTCCCCTTTCTTAAAGGTGAGGAACAACCTGGTGCTGACAGGTGCTGCCTCTCACCTAAGAAGTTTTATTGGCATCTGAGCAAAGCCAGGATGGTTCCAAGAAGTGAGTCGTATCAAGCTCCCTGCTATGCTTTCTTGAAATCTCTTTAAAACATTGGTAACTGGCAGGATTTTGTTGTCACTTGTACCCATGCTTCTCAAAACAGGGTTGAGACCTGAGTTTGAGAGGAGGCAGTTGTGGAATAAGAATAAACTCATTGTTTTAATACTCTGACAAAAGTTTAATCTCAGTGGCATTTTCAGTGAAGCATTTAGTTGTTTTTGTGTTAGGAATGGATTTACAAAACACCTGGCCAGGAAGTCACAGAGCAAATACTCTGGGGAGTAAAATTCACTGCCTGGTAAATGGATGTAGTTCTGCTGGATTCTGAAGGCTAATTCACTTGTGACAGCAAATTTACTGAGCCCTTGTACCTGTTAGTGGAAGCTGTTTCTTAGTCCAGGTTCTCTTCTGAAAAGTCAGAGAAGACTGTTGCCAAAAATACATTGCCTCCTTCATGTATGTTTGCCAGTTTTATTCTTCTGTATTTTTACATTTTCTGGATCATATTTGTAAATGCCACAGTGTTATTGAATGCACTGGGAAATTTTGAGCCTGAGCCTTTTCGAAACACCTTATATATTTAATAAAGCTTCCAAATTTGTGAGGAATATACCTATAATTTACTTTGATTTTTTTAGTCTAATATTAAACTTTCCCAAACCAAATGATATACCCAAGATGTGGGCTTTAAATTAACTGTGTTGTTAAAGATTCTATGTGCATCACGATTTGAGCCAGCAAACTGTCCTGCATGGAATCCCTAATCCAGCAAAGTATTTAAAAATATGCATGTTTTTCTGGACCAGAACACGACAGTAGTGTCAGCTAGACTCTAGCAGAATGAATGGATAATGCACCTGGTCCCAGTTCATTTGATGCTTATCTGAAAAAGCTGTCTAAGTCAAGGGCCAAGGTCACTGAAACCTTTGCTGCTTAGAATCATAGAATGATTTGGGTTGGAAGAGACCTTAAAGGTCAGCTTGTTTGAACCCCTGTGCTATGGGAAGGGATACCTCCTGCTAGACCAGGTTGCTCAGAGCCTCATGCAGCCTGGTCTTTAACAGTGCCAGGGGTAGGGCAGCCACAACTTCTCTGGGCAACCTGCTCCAGTGCCTCACCCCTTCTGCAAAGAACTTCTTCCTAATATTTAATTGAAATGTACTCTCTTTCAGTTTGAAGCCATTCCTGCTTCTCTTGTCACTGCAGTTCCTGGTGGAGAGAGAGAATCCCTGTCTGGCTTCCTTGTAGACCTCATCTAGATACTGGAAGGCTGCTCTGGGCTCTCCACACAGCCTTCTCCAGGCTGAGCAGTCCCAACTCTCCCAGCCTGGCTTCAGAGGAGAGGTGCTCTAATCCCCTTGCCAACTTTGTGGCCCTCTGGACTTGCTCTGGCAGTTCCCTGTCCTTATGTCAAGGGCACCAGAACTGTACCCAGCACTCCAGGTGGGATCCTAGGAGGGCAGAGGGGCAGAATCACTTCTCTTGACCTGCTAGCCATGCTCCTTTTGATGCAGATATGGAGAATGAATAATCCATCTGAAGTCAGTTAAACTTAAGCCTATAACTTGTATGTTTAAGTGAATCAAAGGATAATTCTAAAAAGAAACTATTTATTTTCTTTAATTAAAGGTCGTTCTCATGATACACACTAATACCTGTTTTGGGGGGGAAGAGAAAGCAAGTCTAAAGGATTTAAAATACTTTAAATTTTTTCCCTGTGTTTTTATTAAAATATTGAGGTTTTTTTCCCAGAGAACATGTAAAATATGTTTTAATTTGATGATATTTCTCTGCTTATTCCTCATTCCTTGTTGGAAGAGAAGTTAAATGTGTTTAAGTGTAGGGTGTTTGACATTCTTTTTTTCTGGTGGGAAAAACTTCTTTTGTGGTCATTGAAAGATGTTGCATCGTGAATGTAAGTAATGTGCAAAAAATGTGTACTCGGAGCTGGCAGTTTTATCACCAGAAGTGGCACGTACCATTTACCCCGACACATCTGAGATCCCACTGTGTTTTCAGAGTTACCTGATTTATTACCACAAAGAAGCTAATAATTCTATATCACAGTAGAAGGAACAGTCTTTGTCAAAGTGGAAATATTGAGAGAGTTGGGTTTTTTACATTTTTTTCAAATTTTTCTTTCATGTGGAGTCTAAAACCCATGAACTTTTCCCTACTGCATATTTAACTGTAATAGCACTGAAAGCGTAAGTTGTCACTGTACAAAATAGGGTAGCATCTTGGTTGAAGTCAGTAAGAATTTTTGGTTGAATTTGTTGAAAGTAGGATGGCTGAACTGTTGCCAGTTGGGAAAGCTGCAAATGTGGGTTAGGTTTTTTTGAAAGCTGGAGTATAGCATTGGATGGGGTGACAGGATCACCTGTTGAGAAAGAGAGATTAAACACTCTGGGGCTGTTGCTGTGAATTGGCATTGAAAGAAGGAAAACTAGTGCTGCTATTTTTGTGCCTTGTTCCTTAATTCCCAGGTAGTTTAAAATACATATACTTCTGGATATTCCTTCCTACTTTGATTTTGTATTCCAGTCTTTCTGTTTTGTGAACTGCTGATGTCAGTACTTTGAAAATGCTTTGACACCCAGAAGGTGTTAATGAAATTAAGTAATAATAGAAACATTAGAATTTCCAAAGAAACTTAAAAATGCTCCCAGACAAGTCTAAATGTCTTCTGCTTTGTTGATCAGAAAAGAGGACTTTGAGTTCATTAGTTTGTTTCATCTTCAGCAGTGGTTTAAAACCTTAGGCCTCCTTTCTTTAAAGCAAGGTAGGTGTTATTTTGTGAGGAAAGAAAATGGGGCAGATGTGTGGTTGTTGCAAGGTCATGGTGAAGATGTGCTTTGCAGTTGGAACTCTCATGTCTTGTTCTTCAGTCAGTGAAACATTAGTCTCTAGTCTTTCCTGCATGAATTGTAAAGATTTCTCTGTAATAGTTGGTTAGAAAATACAAATAGAAGAAAAGAGGCACCTTTTTTTTTCCAGGTAACAAACTACACTTGTGTGAGTACAGTATGTAGGAGAGATTGTAAATCCACATGCTCACCCTTAAAAGCAAGATCCAATGTCAAGTGGATCATCCATGAAGTAAGCAGAATAATAATAAAAAAGCTGAATGAACCCAAGATTATTCTGTAGTACGACATTGCCATAAAACTCTTGTAGTACTCTATAGCTTTCCAGTCAGTTGAAAAATAAAATATATTCTCTGTTAACATACAATACTCATATGTCTTAAAATAGACTTGAGTATTGCTATGGTAAAGAACATTGTTGTGTAAGTCATTGAACCTAATGGATTTTTATTTGTGTATGCTAGTTTCCTGTTCTGCTGGTGCATTTCAGTGTGTTTATTGAAGATTTCCTTGAGAAAAAGTCTTAAGGGAACATAATTTTAACATACCTGTTTAATCAGGGAAGAGAGGGGCTTTATTTTTGTAATGAAAATGTCATCTTTCCCCTTGAACTGAGGTGCTGCATGAAAGGTAGACAAGAATAAAAGCACTTTTGCTTGTTTGATCTTCCAAGGGCAAGTTTATGATTTGCCATTGCACAGTTTGGAAGCTGATAATCTATGAGCCCAGTTGCACAGAAGAGACGAAGCAATTTTTTCCTCTGCATGTAAAACCAAGGATTTACATTTAATCTTGTGAAAAATCTTCTCTGCCAATACTAATATGTGAACACCAAGGTGCCTAAGTATGTACAGAAGAATTGTACCAAGTTAGAGTTGGCAGTGCTAGGTTTATGGCTGGACTTAATTGTCTTGAGGGTCTTTTCCAACCTGAATGATTGTATGATTCTAAGTTCATCTCTAAGAGACTGATTTAGCTATTAATCTTCATTCTTCCTCCTGATGTCCCACTAATTTGGGCTATGCTGGAGGCAGCTTGGTCTCAGAAACCTTTAGGTTTTCCATCTGCTTTACTGAGCTTCTAGAGTTGTCTTTTCGATGGTGATGGACTTAAATACCTCAGCTGCTTCCACCATACTGTGTAACACAGCATTTGCCATTTGTTTTCTGTCTGACTGAGCAGGTGCTGTTCTCTTTCCCCACGACCACCCTTTGGCTTCCCCTGAGCTGTGAACATCATCTGGTATAGCAAAGAGCTGTAAATAGTTTTTGCATTAGGTTCTGCATTCAGCTATCAGCATCATGTTCTGCTTCTTTCTGAAACTGAGTTTGCGGTGCAATTTTATGTAATTTATCCTTTTTTTGATATTTCAGGGTTGCAATAAATTAAGGCAGTTATGGGAAGAATTTGCATCTTCAAGGCAAAATACAGGTGCAGTGAAAAACACCTATAGACAAACAGGTAGAATATATTGCTATGGAAACCTTATTAATTTGGCAGTGATAGGAATGCCAGATTGATTACTGATTCTTCATAAGATGTTTTATTAAAAAAGAAAAAAGTAAAAGTCACAAAATCTTACTGAGCAAGTAGGGACAGTGCTATGGTGTTCAAAGATGTGAACTAATATTTACCCATTCAAGGAAATACTAACAAAATGTCACTTTTATTGGAGAACAGCTTAAAGGTCTAGTGGTTCCTTCATCTCCTCCTTTGCATACAGTATAGACTGTAAGCATAATTTGAGATTCAGAATATGATTTGTTTGAAAAAGCATTTCTTATTTTTATTCATTGAAAGTCAAATTAGGATATATAAACTAAGGAACGAGCAAAAAAATAATGGGGTGAAATTGTTTGAAACTGTTTTAATTATGTCTCATGTCATTCCACAAATGTTTTAATTTCTTTTATGGTGAAGTGTTTAATGAACATAAACAAAATGATGTTTAATATTTTATTTAGTTATATTAAAATGAGCTATTTCTTAAAAGGAAAACCAAGACATTGTTTTCCAGTAATCCACATAACCTTGCCTAAGCTGCTAGTTTATCTAATATTTTTGTTTTCCATTTCCTCTATTAGCCTTGCTTGTCTTCATGTTATTATATTGTGATAGTTTTGTATGGTTTCATAATATTTCATTGTTTGTTTCCTTTAACAATCCTCAGCTTTTGCAATGCTGCTTTTTTTTTTTTTTTTTTTTTTTTTTTTTTTTTTTTTTTTTTAAATTTTGACTGATTTTTGTTATAACAGAGAGAAAAGGGGTGGGGAAATAATGTTCAAACAGGAACACTGTTTTTTGTGATCATTGTGACATTGTCCCTGTCCTTTGTCACTGCTGTCCGTGTTCTTTGTGGTAGAGACCTGCTACAGTTGGTCTGCACATTGCTTGTCTCTCCTTCGTGCCTGTGTCATTGGTCACTTTTCTGAATCTGGAAGACTGGAGGCCAACACCGAGGTCCAAATCTGGATGTTCCTGTACTACAGCCTTGAAAGTCCAAAAATCCATCCTTCTCCGTGCTTTTAGAGCCACTGTTGTGCTTTGAGGGGAGCTCATCACTGGATTATCCATTGGAACTCTGCTACTGGGTTACCCTTTACTCATTTTCCTCGGATACCCTGACATTACTCATAGACTGCTCATCTCTTCATTAACATTAGAAGTCTGTACTGATTATGCAAGAATGATTAATGTAGTCAGTTATCCCTGTTTCATGTTGGGTGTCAATGTTTTTCTATTTTGTTTCCTTTTTCAAAGATCTTATCGTCCTAGTTTAAACACATTCCTAGTCTTTCCTGGTCCAGTTAATTGATGGAAAAAAATCTAGCAGGAATCATAGAGTTAAGAAAAGTCAGAACTCATCCATTGACATTTCTTTGAACTCAGTTAAACCACTGATACGGTTGATCATTTTTTATTTAACTGAGTTGAATATACCTGCTTATGTGTACTTTGCTGACGTAAGATTTTTCTGATTGTTTAGGCTAAATGTTTGAATTTGCCTTCTGCATGATATATATAATTTTGATTTACATATCAGTCAGTTAACTTGACTGTTTAAGAGGTGAGTGTATGTATTTTTGCCTATGCATAGGAGAGCTTGGCAAACCTGGGCCCTCTGATTGTGAGCTCTCGGTTCCAGATTCCTTGCTGTTTAGCTGGAATGGATTCCAGCTCTTCTTACAACTTGCACTGTGGGTTTCTGAGCTCTGTGTCTGGGAATAGGGAAACCCTGAAAGCCCAAATCATTTCCAAGTGTAAAGCAGGAGCTCTGGAGCCCTCTGTCGCTAGGCACTCTGCACATTGCAATATCCTAAAGCCATGTATCCAGCAGCTCAGCATGGGAATTACCAGAATCCATGTATGTCTGGATTTTTAATGAAGCATTCTGTATGTTGAGGTTATGTTGTTTGTTTTTTTCCTTGAAGCATTTATGTTTTAACAAATCAGTAATTGGAAAAACTTTAATTGTCATTGTAAGGATCGATAAAAATAATGTTAAAATGACTGGCAAGATGCCAACTTTCCTCTTTGAGCTCAGAAGCATTAAGTTCAGTGGCACTTTCGAGAGAACCTAATGAGGAAAATTGTCATCTGATCATATCTGAAAAGTGTACTTACTGATGATGAAAGAGGTAGCTTCTAGGAAGATGACCAAGTAGCAAAGACAATTTAAGTTAAAACAGTTGGGATTGCCTGCTTGGTATTGCCTGTGGTTGCCTTTCTGGAAGTAGGATAGATGATTTGATCTGCCTCGGACTGACTTCCTCACGCTGTCAGCCCATCTGCACGTGTTGTGAGTGGTGGAGCAGAAGTCAGTGTGGCTCTTGCAAAGCCACTTTTGTCTCTTGTCTATAATTGGAGGTTAATTGGTCCCGAGAACGTGTTTGTTCAGCAGTGGGCAGAACTGAGCTGCTCTGGCAGCGTTCCTGCTTCACTGATTGCTTTGGAGCAGCAGGGTGTGAGCACTGTGGCAGCCATGGTATTAAAAGTTTAAGATTTTTTTGAGTAATTATTCATGAAAATAAATAATAAATCAATGTACTAGCTTGTCTGTTTTTTGATTTTACTCTGCATCTGGCTTTGTCTCTGGCCTGGTTTGTAGCATGAACAAGCAACCCGGCAATACTGGGCAGTGCCCTCTGTTTTAGCAAGTTGATGGGCACTGATTGCTGTAGTTTACACCCAGCAAGAGGAGCAATTTCAAGCAATACCTACAAAGCTTAAGAGTTTCAACTGTTGATTTACTTGAGGTGTTGGAAACCTTTTTCCACTTGAGATTCTGTGCATGTGATTTGTCATTCTGGGTCTTTTTCCTTGCTTTCTTCTTCCAGCTCTCTAATAGCAGAGGGTCTCTGAACTGCTTCCCCTCTTGCATCTCACCTATTCTCCTTTTTTCTTTCTCTGTTACTCTTATTTTTTTTTCCCCATTTTCTGCCATCTTTTATTGTTGTTTCTGCAGGTCTTTCTTGAGTTACCTCTTTAGACATGCATTATAAATAAGTTGCACTATACTAAGGGTGAAGACAGGCTGAATAAGATGAATGCTTGTTCACCTGGGCATAACTTATGACGCTTTTGCCCACTAGTACAACAATAATATATGGGCAAACTGCTGCAGAGAATCAAGAGCAAAATGCTAAAAAGGGACTGTAAAGGTAGTTTTGTCTAGTGTTATTCAGCCTGTGGTTCACAAATCACTGCTGGTCCATGCATCGCTATATAATGGTCCTAGAAACAACTACAGCATGCCTTAGGCACACACCTGCTCCCACACACTCAGCAGGATTGTGTACCAGTACATGGGCAGGCACAGTCAGCAGATGGCTCCCAGCCTGGCTGTGTAGGCCTCATTAAAATGTTTATTGCTGTCCAGTTCTGAATTTACTCAAGATCTATTGTTGTACCCAAATATTAGATATCCCTGTTCTCAACTTCCTGTGATGCCAATACTTAGTTACACCTCACACTTTCCTTGCTTAAGTCACTGTCTCTGGCTTGCAGTCCAGATCTATTTCTGCAATGAGTTGTAGGTCTAATATCCTGTCTATTAGTAGAATAGCTCCACACCTCCTGGTTCCATAATCTCAAGTTTTACAAGTTTTGTTTGTGATCTTCCATACATATGTGGCTAATACGTTTTTCTGTACCTTGTTTCCAACTTCCCCAAGTTGTTGTCCTATATTCTTCATGTTTGCTTTCAAGCTGCTGGTAGTATGGTGGTCATAAGGATCAATGTATTTTATATGTTCTAGCACCTACATTCTGTATCTGATTGTAAAACTTCTGGCAGTAATCACAGTAATCCTTGGAGGAAAAGTTCGGTTTTGTCCTTGCAGGCTCAGAAGATAATATGCTTAATGAGATTGTGGCTAATTCTTTCTTATGGACATGCATCAGAAATCTGGGAAATTAACATGACAAATTATTTCTAATGATCAAGTCTAAGTACGTTGTTTCGTGATTTGTTTTGTACTGTGGCTAAATTCAGGTAATTTTCCATGCTACATATGTGATGCAAGTTTGAAATTCTTAGCATAAAGTGTATAAATGGGCAGATATTCTAAAGAAAAACTGCTGGCTCTTTTGGAAAATAGGACTTCAAGTTTATTCACTTATTTCAAGTATGATAAAATCCTTCCAACTCTCTGACCCAGTTGGTTGAAGCAAGAACAGTAGGAGCAACAATCACCTAGAGGCAGTTAATTAGCACAGATTTCAATGCAGTTAAGATTTGGCAAAGAAACAGATACCTACAGCACTCGTATGTTGTGAATAAGTAGCAACAGTAATAATAGGCAGTACTAATAATGAAAGCATTGCAGGAGAAAGTAGTTCCTGCAGAGTTACCAGAAGCTGATTTTCACTGTATTGAAGGGGTATCGTAAAGAAAGAGGTCATCTGGTACAAATTCTGCTGTCTGGTTTTTTTTTCCACATGAGAAGGAATACAATTCAACCTTGCTCCTCTAAGAAGAGGAATTCAACAATATTAAAAAACTGTCATGAACAAATCCAGGTGTTCTTGCTTTTAACCTTACAATGTGAGAGAGTTATCTAATGCAAAAAAATAGTTTCTGATAAAGGCCAAAATTCTAATTAAAATTGCTGGCATTCAGGATGAGCAGGCTCTGATAAAGAACACTTTTAGTAAATATTTTCCCATTGGACCTGCAAAGCAACCTGACACTAATACACACTCTGCTTTGGGAGGATATAATTAAATAGAATAGGAGCTTCTGAATAAAACAGGCAATGTGTGAAACCTTACAGGTCGGAGGAAGAAAAACCCGTTTTGTATTCATTTCCCCAAAGTAGTGCAGGTGAGGCTTTACTCACAAAAGATACTCTTACACCAACTGCAAGAAGGGGGAGATTTGTCTTAGGAAATAAACAGATAAATAAGTGGGAGTTCTCAGGAGTAATGATGGGATGTTAGCAATGCTCCAGGCTGCAGTAGATTCTGCATGGGGTTTTCAGGATTCCAAGCCTGAAGGCCACAGCCTGCACAAATGGCTGGGTTTCAGCAGTACTGGTGGTGTTCAAGCGGTGCTTCACAGCTCACTGCTTTGTAAATGTGTGTGTTCTTGGTGGTGCATTTCCATTCTTGGATGTGTCCAGATGGTGTGAACGGAGAGAAGAGGAAGATGTGAACCGAGCAGGACAGGTGTCATGGCTCAGTCTCAGCACGTAGCAGTGTCCACTGGCAGTGAACAGGCATCAGCACAAGAGGCTGAATCTTGATACTGGCTCAACCAAGACTAAAATTTTCAAAACCTTCAGTTTAATAAATAACCATGCTTTGGGAGGGAGGTGGAAATACTAGACAAGCATCATCAAATTTCATACATAGTGGAGGCTGAGTAGAGCAGAGATGTACAAATTAACACATCTTTAAGATAGTCACTAAAATTATATGTTTCATTTGATGGGCTGATAGCTGGTACGTGTGGCCTGGCAGTCAGCATGTATGTAGCTCTGAGCTCGTCATAACATGCACTAGCCTGCCCTGGTAGGGATGTTAAAAGGGACATGGAGAGGAGCTTTGAGTGTGGAAGAGTGTTTGTAATGGTGAAAGGGGCAGAGGGGAGTGTGTGGAATTCGAGGAGGGGACTTCATCAGTGGGGAAGCAAATTCATGGTTGTGGTGGTGGTACAATTGATTGATCCTACAGTTATCATCCCACTGTCAGTTGCACTTTTTGCATTTACAGAGCCAGAATCTGCCTTTATCACAGGTCTCAAGGAGGAAGACCTATTTTATTTAAATTTTGGTCTCTTTTTTTTCTTTTCCAAAATGTTTTTAAATTTAGGTGCCCTTTAAAAACAAGGAGTGAATTCAGACTATTGTTTTGCATTGTTGCATTTATTATGCAAAATTTTACAAAGGGAGTGAAGTCAAGATTGCCTTAGAAAAAGGCAGTAGTCAGGCTGCACTGAGTGCATCTGTTACAAACATTCCTTCCTTACTCTGGATGTGTGGGGTTTATATTCCTCTATATGAAAACAATCATCTAATTTTTTGGCCACTGCTGATATGCTCCCCCAGTCTTCTTATCTGATAGCAGCGTAGGGGAAGGTTTTCTTCACTGCTTCCCTCGCCTCAGTTGCAGGTTAATTCAGGCTTTGGCAGAGTACAGGGAATCCCTGCAGGCAGCTGTTTTCAGGCTTTGGGAAAAGTAGGAAAAAGACTGGATAGGACAGGTTTAGTCTGTCCTGAAACTGAGCTGAAGGGATTTTTTTTGGGAGAAATGAAAGGTTACCTTAAAGGCAGTGTTGCAGGAGGACCAGTGCATGAGTAGTTGCTCTGAAGTCCTGATTCCTGTAGCCTTCAGCCCTCTCCTTTTAGATGTTCATGATTTATACTGGCTCCTGTTTCAGTGGTTCCCCTTCTGTTTTCATAGCTTCTGCTCCTGCAGTGCTCTTGAGCGCTGTGCTACAATTTGTATGTTTGAATTTGGTTATAGCCCAGTTGTGTCATGGACAGAATGGATTTCTGTGTGTACCTTTTAGCTCCAGATTCATTATCTGCTGCTGCTGCAGACATTTTCTGTCTTTGTCCCTGTAGTCCCATGCTCATGGGAATGGGTGGCCTATTCCAAGCTTGGGTTTGCTCAACAGATTTGTCTATGAACAGTGGGTCCATGGACAAATTTCCCTGAATGAATGGACTCTGAAAAAATACTGATTTTTAAACTACATAAGAGCTTTAATGTATGTGTACAATTTAAGATCTAAATGATGTCTGTCTGTCAGCCATTGCTGTGCAACCTGTGCAGTTCAGGCTCTAGGATGATCAGGGAAGTTGACCATCAGTTGACCTGATGAGCAGGGAAGTTGGACCAGATGACCCATGGCGGTCCCTTCCAGTCTCACCCATTCTGTGATTTTGTAGGGTTTCTCTGGAAAGTCCATGCAATCTCTAGTATAGAGCCTAGTCTGCCAGGCTCCAAGTGCCCCGAGCTGAAAAGGAAATATCTAAAGCTTTCAAAAGAAAATGTTGCCTGAAAAGAAAGTTAATGTTATATAAAGGATTCATCTTTTCTCAGAATGTCTATTAAACATAAAAATAGAAGGTATTTGTTATTTAAATCTGAACATACCATGAGAAATTTCAGCTCACCAGTTAAAATCCAGCCGAGCAAGAGGCACATAAAAGCTGCGTCAACTTCAATAATTGACATTGATATTGGCTAGAATAAATATCTCTTTATCTTAAAAGGTTTGGAAAGGTTTTAGTCTGACTAAGAGTGGATTGGCTTCTCCTGTTACTTACAACATCAGTCCTGGTTCCCAGAGGGAGAGGTGAGCTAAAGTTGGTGTGTCATTTCTCAGGAAATAAATGAGCAAATAGGATATTTCTTTTCACATCATCCTTAGTAGAACTTGCAGAATGCTTATTGCACAGGTTCTGGTAGTGTTCTTGACAATATAGTGTGAATTGCATTTGAAGATAATATATGTTGACCTGATGCAATCATTTCAGAGCTTTTTTGGGAAATGATCCTTCAAGTTCTCTAGAGACTCAAGCATCTGCTGAGAAATGGAAGCAAAGAAGGGCTTGATAATGAATGAAATTTGGGGTAATGAAAACATCTGTTTTTCTGTAGTCTTTTCATCCTAACTCTTGTTTGTAAGTGTTTTATAATACTACAAAGCATAACATCCCAGGGTGCCCTTTATGTGTGCTGTAGTGATGTAGGATGATTAGGCAGTCTGACCTCATGGAGGACAAATTGCACAGTGCCTATGAATCTTCAGTAAACCTTCTTGTTAAAGTCATGTTTTGGATTTTAAAGGCTGTATGAGGTGGCTCATTTGTTTAGCTTGCTTATTGCTTTATTTTGTGCAATGCATTATTTGATGAGCAGAATTCTCTCAAAACCAGCATTCAGAAATTGGGAAAGGTGCAAAAGAAAAAAATGTTGTTGTACAACACCTACCTGATTTTGGAAAAAAATATTTTCTATCATTAGATAAAAAAAATATAAAAGACTGTGCTGCTGTAAAAAAACCCAAACCCAACTTATTTAGCATTTCTGAAATGTATAGTTTTAATTATTTAGAAAATCAAGCACTTAGAAAAACATGAGCTGGGCGACATCAGACATGTTCTAAATTTCAGTTAACAGGTGTAGTGAATTAAGAACTCAGGATAGATTGTCATAATTACATAATTTTTTTAAAGCAATTTAAGCATGTATTATTTGCTTACATAGCAAGCATTGTAGACCTTTTCTGTCTTAAATTTTCTTAAGACTATTGTAAGTGCTTCTACCTGTTAATACTGAGCACTGTTACAATCCTGGGGAAGGTACTGCTCAGGAAAGCAGCTAGTTTAGACCATACACAGTATTTTTGCATCAAGCTTCTGGCTTTAGCTTTGGCTGTCATCATTGCTTACTGCTGGTTGTTTGAGACTAGACAAGCTGCAAACTCAGCTAGACTTGGGTTTGCATTTATAGACTGCAACTGGAGTGCTGTGCTCTTGGAGTGGCACTGTCCTGCTTGTGCAACTTTATGGAGCACACTTGGCTGTATTAGGTTGTTTCTTGCTGTGGCTAAGTGACAGATTCTAACATTTAGATCTCTCCTTTGGGTAGGCTTTCTTCTGTTCTTCTTTTCCAAATACTTTTATCTGTTCTTCAGCTGGGCTTGCATTCACCACCATGCACTGACAGTGTAGCCAATCTCAGCTTCTACTAAGATATGCTTCAAAAATTCAAATTTTTGATTGTTCTCCCTTCCTTCAGGAAAAATAGCTTTAATGAAATCAATGTTTTTAACTAGCTTCAGTTTCTGCAATTTCCATTGTGCTAGTAAAGACAACACTACAGAAATATCTCACTAATTCTTTCTTGCATAAAGTGGCTGTTATGATAGCTTCCATTTTAAGCAAATAAAGATAACCTGTATGCCACTTAAAAAGAAGAGTACAGACTTCAAGTTTTTAAACGCAGTTGTGCTAGAGTGGGTGTATTTTGAGTCATGCCTGTATTTGACTGGCTTCAACTGCTAGCATCATGGCAAAAGTTCATATAGAATATTTTGTGGAAATGAGAGGCAGAAACATGTCTAATTAATAGACATGTTAAACACAATTTCTTTGTGTTTTAATCTGTATACTGGTTGAGTAAATTGAATTTGTTTTAGTTGTGGTCATGTAAATCATGTTGCTGCTGCATGCTGACTCTTTGGCTTGGGAGTGCAGTATGTATCTTGTTTGGAAGGAGAAGGAGTGGATGATATCCTTGGGAAGGGATACCATTCTGCTTTGCACATAGGATTTATGAGGAGTCCCGTCTGAGAGTAAGGACTCATTAAAACAGTAGCTAGTGCTACACATTGGTAAGATTTATTCTTGCTTATTCTGAAATCAGCTCCTAGCCATTTATGGGGACTAACCTAATTTCAGTGTTAGAATGGTTCATTAATTCCTAGCTTTCTCTATCATCACACTTAATGCTAGAGACTGCAAATGAAATGTTTTGATGTTTTAACACCATGGGTTCCCACTTCTTGTCAGTACTTGGTCACTTCATATGTTTTTAATTTTTTATGTATTTAATTAAACCCAATCACCCACCCAGTATATGTCTAAGTGCATACAGAAGTTATTGGCAACCCTCCTTCCCTGCCACATACCAGTTGCTTTTTTTTCAAGCTGGAAACAAAATTCAGTTGTAAATTCAGTATTAGCAAGCTGTGTTTGCATTTTTGGGTGATGTGAACATCATGTATGTGTGTGTTAAAGGAATGGCACTGTGCCAAGTGCTTTCAATGACATTTATTAGCTGAGTCTCACTACTAACTAGTTACATTTCCAGGGCTTTCTATGCTCTGTTTTGAGGTACTACATGGTCTTTTTCCCCACTCCTTCCCCTGTATATGTTGTAAAGCAATGAGTATCTCACTGCTAGTTTGGATGAAGTAAATACTTTGTTGTCTGCAACCACCTGCAAAAAAATTCTGCAGCTCTTGCACCTTTTGTTTAAGCTTTTACAGACGACCTGCTATTACTAACCATCTGAGAATAAAGTGCAAGTGGGGGTGAGGATAATGTTGCAAGTGTACAAACCAGAAGCAGTGCTGAGGTCCTATTGTGCTGCTCCATCATGCTGACATCCTGTCTGTCATTGCAGGACTACAGGTTACTGTTTATCCCATTTTGGGTTTCTGTGTCTCTGCTGATGGTGCAGAGTAATTCTGATTTTCTGTGTTTGCATGGGAGAACTTTGGGAGAGGATTTGTCTCACAGGTGGAGTCAAGGTTTGTATATATAAAGAATTCTACTTGTGTGAAGCTGTGGAGGATCTGGGTGGGCCTCTTAGGGAAATTAATTTTTCCCAGTTGTCCCCTAAGCAGGGTGAGCTTAAGTTTGCATCAGAGGTTTTTTCTTCATTTGGGATTTAGAACACAGCATTTTTTGTACTTTCTTTAAAAATAAATAAATAAATAAATAAATCGTATTCAGTAGAAGTTTTATTAAAAATATCCTTAGTTTAAATAGATTTTAATTCTATTTTGCCTTTAATTTTTGCTAGCGTTGGTAGATTAATGGTCTCTTTTTATTCACTAGAGCTCCTGCTTGACCAGACAGGATGTCTGTTCATTGAAAGCTGTTGTCAATCAGTAGGCATTGTCTTGTAGATTTGCACTTTGAAATACTACCGGTATTGGCAGTGAGTTTTGTGAATGCGTGTTTGCTGTTTCACTTTTTTGTCCCTATTCCTTTATTGCTTATTTACTTGCAGGCATTTGAATTGCCTGACTTCATTGAACTTGAGTTTGAAGTTGCTGGTTCTGTGTCTTCGGTCTAGACTGTCCTTTTAAATAACAGTAACGAAGCGCTGTCACGATGACTGTGGTGCCGTCTCCAGTGTGGGAAAATCGTCTCTGCTGCTTCCGAAAGCTTTGCCTGAGGTGGCTCCGTGTAATTGTAACATTTTAGATAATTGTTTGTAGTTTGTACTGTGCTTTTTGCCTAAACTGAGGACTGCTTGAAAATGAATGGATTGAAAGCCCATCTCTTCCTTCTCTGCTTTGCTAATGACATAATGGTGCATGACTGGAGTTTTAAGTATTTTTTGGAACAGTTGCAGTTTGTGTCATTGTGTTTCTCCAAGGTGGATATGTTGCTTGGAGAAGACTTGTATCTCCCGAAGTATGGTGTGAGGAGGTATGAACTGGACCTCTTCTGTTACATGGGGGTTACATCACATAAGGCAGGTGTTTTGGTGGAATGAACGAATCATGATTTTTGGTTCCACTGTCAGAGTCAGGTGGTGTTCATTCAGAGGTTTATAGTGTTAACTTTTGCTGTCCAGTAGACTCTGTACTGCAACAACTGTAGGCAGCCTGAGGTTGCAAGTCCCTGACTGAAAAAAATCTAGGCTATTACATGTGGGATTGCTACTAAAAGGTTATAGGAGTTGGCTATACAGTCCTATAGCTGTGTATGTAAATGGGGGTGTGGGAGGAGTCCCATGCATTTGTACCTTAACCTAGCTTCTCTCATATCGGCTGTATCTGTTTTATCTGTTTAGCAGGGCAAGGAGTGCTTTAGCTGCATTGCTGCTCTTCTGTCAATAGCAGATCTATCTAAACTGGCATTGTTTTCCCATTTCTCTTTTGTCCAGCTGCCTCTTTCCATTTCCCCAGAGAAGGATGTTGGTTTTCCTTGATGTGGCAGTTATTCTGTAGGTTCTTTCTCTAACTTTGATCTATAAAACAATCAAGGTTAAGAAAGGAACTTTATACTGAAAAAAGGGAAGAAGCTTCAGACTGATCTATCTGCATTATGAGAAAAGTATCAGCACTTTGTGCAGATGTCCTCTGTGTCATTACTATTTTTAATATTTTAGAAAATCAAAATAAGAACAGAATGTAGGAATTACTCATATTGAGTCAGACCCAAAGTCTGTCTAACCCTATATCCTTTCTGACAGTGGCCAAAAATGAAAAGCTTGAGAAGATTACAGCAACAAGGTAATGACCCCACCCTCTGTCTTCTCCCACCCTTTAGTGATATGTAACTCAGGATATTTTCCTGATACAGGGGTGATTGCCATGTCAATATTGTCTGTTACTGCATTTCTTTTTTGTAAATGTGTCTGACCTCTCCTTAAAGCTCTAGGGTTTTCGTAGCCACAGTATCTTGTGGGAGAGTCCCATGACTTAGATCAAAGTTGTGTGAATACTACTTCCATTTCTTCATTGTGAGCATGCTACTGTTGGTCCCTAGCTCTTGGGCCACAAGAGGTACAACTCTTCATGCAGGCTATGCCACCTGTGAATTTTATTAGCCACTGTTATATCCTGGCTCCTTCATTCCCTTTCCAGGCAATGGGGGATTAGCTGCTCAGCCATTGAGTATCTGAGGAGAGGACAGGAACTGGAAGCAGCATTCAAGGTGCAGGCCCACGGTGGGTTTAGTGGCAGTGTTAATGCCTCTGTTTGGTGCTCTCCTCTGCATAGCTTTTAATAACGGAGGCAAGGCATCACACTGCAACAAATAACCTGCTGTTTTGTGGTGGCTGCTAAGCATTTAGCTGATGGTTGCCTGAAAGCATCTATTTTGTCTTGGAGGAAAATACATCGTGCTGGGTCCGACAGTCCCAGAGAAGCAAGGCAGCTGCTGCTTCATGCCTCAGCGCCCACTGGTGCTGAGGCCAAAATGTATCCCCAGCAGGCAGGGATGTGCACTGTGTGTGTATGCTGGGGATTAGGCGGGCAGAGAGAGCACTGAGACACTTCTGTTCGAGCAGGGGGAGCTCTGGGAGTGGGAGTATGTGTGTACACACCTTGGAGGAGCCTGCCAGCAGCTGAGCTCAGGTGCTGGGTCTGCTCAGAGGCTGTCCTGGTATCCCCAGTTGCTGGCACCTGGACATATGAGCTCCCTGGTCCCACAGCCACCACCCCAGGTGCTCTCATCTGTAGAGACATGCAGGTGTTCTCAAGCTCACAGGTGGCCCTCAGAGACCCACTATAACCCCTTGCTTCCAGCCACTTCTGCTCTCCAGCTTGGTCCAGCTTGGTCTTTGTTAGCTCATAAACTGTATGCAATCCCAAAATGCCCTTTCTTTACATCCCACTATGTGCCCTACACCCCAAGGCTGAAACACTCCTTGGCTGGAAAGGTGATGAGGGGTAGCTGCTTCCTGCTGCTTGCTGTGTTCCATGCCTGGACACTGTGGCTGAGATTCTCCTGGGACAGACAGGGGTTACTCAGCTGGCGTCTTGCTTTGAGGTCCTGCCTGCTTCTCTTCCATTGCTCCTCTACATTTGTTGAGATGGGATTTGGATGGGCCTGGGAGTAGTCTGGAGAGGTAGTGTTTGTGTAGATGAAATAAGATTATAATCCCAGAATTATACTTGAGTAGGATCAGAGCCCATTACTTTATCTGTGCCATGAAGATTGACTTTTTTCCAAGTGCACAGCTTTTTACAATGTAACTTCTAAACCTTCTTTTTGCAATCAAGCAGTTTTTTTACTTTCCTGTCTAATTTAAATATTGTCAACAAATCTTGCATCTTAGTAGTCACCTTTTTTTTTTCCTAGTTGTATTAAGAATACACTGACTAGCATAGATCTTAATGCAGCTCTGCCAAACTACTGGTGGCTTCCCTCTAACAGCAGATCATCATCTTTTCTGGTTTTGAAAAAAATATCTATGCAAGAATCAATAAGGTATTATTTCTGTCTAGGAAACAAAGGATTTATCTTTATTTTCAAGTTTTGTCTGGTGTAGTATTCGGCTTTTCATTGGCAATGATGCTTCTGTCATTTTCTTTTTGAAATTATTTCATAATCAAATAGCTTTTTTTTGGTCAGAATTTATGTACTCAACAATTTTATTCTGTCATTCATAATAATTTCCCCAGCCCTTGTAATATTCTGAATTAGTCCTGTCATCCTTCAGTGTGACAAGCTTCCTATACACCTTTGTCAAGCAGCTGAAACTTTCTAAATTTTTCTTATAAATTCAGTGCTTCTCTCACTTCTCAGGCCTTAAGGACTTCCCCCCATGATCCTGCAGAACTGAGTATCTTGTTCCATCTGTATTCTTTCCTATTTGCAGGAAATGCATCTCAGAGCAGTATTACACAATGACCCACTCTGGTTTTTGGACAAGTCTGGAGTGCCCTATTAAAAAACTTTGAGTATTGGTTAAATATGATGTATGATTGATTTTTTTAAAAATGTATGTATATATTTTAAATATGATGTATGTATGATTTTTTTTTTTTAAAACCTAATGTTTGCCCATGTTTTACTTTGGAAAATAATTGCTCTCATAGTACAATAATTATGAAAAGGCATTGCTTTTTTTTTTTTAGAAAATTATATAGTGAGCACAGTAGCTGTATAAATAAACAATTCATGTGTTCTTCCCTAGTTACCTTTACCACAGTAAATTATTTTTTTTTAATTCTTGACAGTTTCTACAATGCAAATAAAAAATTAGGCTTTGTGTTATCATTTTCTCCTATATGAGCATACCCAGTCCTGATCTTTTTCCTGAATTTTTTGCAGAACTGTTGTTTTCATTGAATCTATAATTAAATATGCCTCTCTTGTTCATTCCGTATCTCTAGTCATTTGACTTTATTTTTTTCAGCTTTAAGGATTTTGTTTGTCAAGATTTTTGTATTTCTGTAGTCTTCTGTAGTGCAGCTTGTAGTCAGACCTTTCTGAAGTCCTTCAGACTCTGCTGTGGGAACTGCAGCAGGGCAGTGAGTCATGGGCAGATGTGCTTATGCAGTGGCTGGGTTAAAGTCCTTTGCACAAATAACATTAATTGAGGAGATTTTTATTTTTTCCTAGCCCCAGGCTATAGTGATCTGTTCCTGTCTGGAGTTTTGTCATTGGAGGTGGGGTGGGAAGTACATGCTTTTTGCCAGAATTGAGCTGGGACATTCACATTTTCTGGTATAGGAATTCTATAATGTTCTGCCTGGGGCTTTGGAAATAACTGCTGATGAAACTTAGTGTACTGGTTCTGCTAGGGTGACTGACTATCTGTCATTTTAACAGACATAAACAGACATAAGCTTTGTAGCCCCTCTGGTTTGGTTACTGAAGTTCCAGCGTGCATTAGGCTGAAAGGGAATAGCATACCCTGGTGCTGTGTGTGCTGCGTTGTGTATGGCAAGTGGGAATCTTCAGATACGAAGATTTCTTCATCTCTGATCACCAGTCCCTCAGAATTGCTATTTTTTTTGTTTTTATAAGCACCAGCATTTCTTTCTGCCATTATGGAGCATTCAGAACCAAACTTGTCTGCCTCAGCTTAGCTTCTTTGAAATATCAAGTGGTTGTCTGCAGTTACTGTGGAGCTCTGTTCTAAAATACAGGATGTTGTAAGTTTGTTGTAAATAGAGATAAAGGAGGATTTTGGAATCAAATGGGATTTTGTAAGTGCAAATGTTTTGCAGACCTGGACGTAGATTTCCTACAGGCTCTCTTCATGAGTGACTTCATGGGCCTGGGCAGTTCTATCAGCTACAGCTGTGTTTGTAGGGAGAGCAGAGCCTGTGCATGTGGGCTGAGTGGTTCCGATGGTCGATAGGTCTCCTTGTGTTTCTGGTGAGAAACACCTGCTAGCATGGCCATTACTGCTTGGAAGCTCTGAGCAAAACCAAGCTCTTTCTGTGCTAATAAGTGCCTCATGTACAACAGCCTGTGCTTAGCAGCTGGAGCAGGTCAGAGGAGGGAAGAAGGAGCTGTATTCTACCCTTTTTAAAAATAATTGAAGCTAAGGGTGACTTTACACTATGTAACTTCAAATTGGGAGCTCATAGGAGGGCAGAACATTAAGCCCAAGTATTTGGTGTGGTACAACATGACTGAATTGTAAACCCAGACTTTAATCTGACTCCATTATTGGAAAAAATAAAATCAGACTACCCTTTCATTAAATGTTGAAGCGGTTACTGGAATGTAAAATACAACTATATGCTAAATTTCATGCATCTCATTTAAGAAATATTTTGCATAGAATTAGCTGCAGTGGTGCTAAGAACTTTTACTGAACACAAACACTTGTTACAGGCCAGCTTAGAGCTTGAGGTGTTATTTCACATCTTCAGGCTTGGTGGGGGAGCTGTTCTCAGGGCAGTAAGCCTGCAGCCATGCAGAATGCAGTATGATCTGTCTCTGGGGAAATTAGTCCACTCATCTCATCAGGAACTGATTCTAGCAAACGACTGGTAAATGTTACAACACATTATTGTTTTTCTACTGTATTATATCTCTCTGTCTCTTTAATATGTGTGCATATGAAATGCATGTGGTGATTTGAGGTTATAAACGTACTGGTATAATTCACAAGTAACAAATGAGCATCAGTTAAAAATTTAGCTGATCCTTCCAGCAGTAGCAATTTAAGGAAGCAAGCAGCAGTATGAATCACTTAACTGGAAAAGAAGAAATATCTAGATGCAAATGGCATTTGGCAAATGAGTGATGGTATAAGAACCTGAATATTGTATAGACCATGACCCAGCTATTGGCATTGCTTTTAGTGTCCTGAATTGCTCAGCTGCCACACTCTTCTGAGGCTTCAGAACATCCTAAATACTTAAGTTTGTATTCACTGGTTTAAGATGTTGCCAAAAGCATTAAAAGAATTGCTATCCTAAATTAATTAACTTTTGTTTGTTGAACCTGTAGTGTGGAACAGAAATGTCAGTTTTATTCAGACAAAAGGGAAGTTTCATCTCCAGGCCATAAGTGATTTTGCCCTGGCTTAACGAGTCATATATTTCCACTCGACCTGAAAGAGAATTTTTTTTTTAATGGTTGCTTCAGGCCACATATAACCTCATCATTTGCAGCAGTACAATTTAAGGGATTTAATGTAAACTACTTGAAGCTTTTTGATGATGTGTTTGACCTAACCACAAGAAAAAAAATTGCCTAACCTTCAGTTATAGTAGCATAAGAAATAGAAGTCAGCAGATATGAAATAGTTTAAAATGGCACAGTCTGCCTGCTGTGCTACATGGCTGCCCCTTCTCTTGCTTTGAGCACATCATTGCCCACCCTCCTGCCTGGTGACATCTTTGCTGACACAGGAGGCAGAGGCAGTGGATCCCAGTGAGGGCCTGGGTCCTCTGCCTGAGCTCTGCCCACCTGGCAGCCCTGTGGGGCTCAGCACCGAGCGTGCTGCCCTCCCAAGGACTTGCCATCAGGAGTGAGCATGGTGATGCACAATAGATTTAATCTAAGCAATAGATTGCTTGGATTTGCTTTGCTCTTTTGAAGTGTGGTGTGATCTTTAGCCAGAGGGACTAAGCATGTCAAAGTGAGAAGGCTGGAATTTGCCTTCATGCTTTTTCTTTTTCTATTGTCCCTAACAGTCTCTGTCAAATCTGTTGTCCTTTTTCAGTTCCCTTACACCAGGCAGGGACTGCTTTGTGGTGGCTCGTGCCAGCACTGCTCTTACCTGTCCTCATATCTGTTTTTTCCAGCATAGTTCCACTTGAATTAGTTCAGCATACACGTGTCATAACTGGTTCATGTAACAGGTTTGAGGATCATAAGAAAAGGTTTTGTAGTCACAATGTTTCAGGTAGACTGCAAATACCTGATTTTTTAACCTACTGTTATTCAAAACCATAATAATGACCTCAGCATTGTTAAAACTCACTAATTCTTAAATCAGTTTCAAAAAGTGAAATGTTTTGTTGGTATGAGGAAGTATTGCATCTTTTCAGGTCTTGTAAATGGAGGGAGTGGATGATGCAGGGGTGTACTGGGAATTTATTGCCTTTTGGAGCAGTAGCTGTACTACTGTGGATGTGTCCAAAAAAGTCACTACAGTCCCTTTAGCATCCTTGTGTACATGCTTTATCAGGTACAGCAGAAGTGCCATGATGCAATTTAATGACAGTGAAATGCAGATGGAAAGGAAGGAAAATGAAGCAGAAAAAGATCTGTATATTGACTTGCAAAATTACTTGCTGTATACTTATTTGTCATGCAGCTTTGAATGCTGCTTGTTTTTCTGTCACTCTATGCCTTCTTTTGTGTTATCTTTGTAATGTCAATCTGAAAGGGAAATGTTCTTCACCACAGATTGTGAAATCTTTTTCCAAAATCAATTCCTCCACTAGAATTTTTTTTTCCTTGGATAGGTATTGTATGTGGGTTTTTAGTTTTTGCTTGTTTGTTTGTTTGGCTTTTTGTTTGTTTGGGGGGGTTGTTTGTTTTTTGGGCGGGTTTGGTGGGGAGTCTTGTATCTTGTGGTGTTAAATGGCAAAGGGTTATCATTTTATATCTCAGGAAAGGCAGGTAATATTTCTTTTCTGCTGCGATGCAGTATTTGACTGTACTTGAAAGAGTCTTAAGTCTTGAATATGGAATACTGCAGCTTTTTCTATTCAGAAAAGTTGTTTTAGCATATTCTAGAAGGTTTTAAAAAGGGATTAGCTGTTATTTTCTTTTCTCGTGAATCCTGGTAAGTCTTGAACATATAGCAGAATGAAGTGCTGTGCTTTCCAGGTGGGACAAGAAAATAAATGGTCCTAATAAAATATTGAAAGCTCTGTAAAAAATTGCTTAAGTAAAAAGTATGTAGTGTCTGTAGAATATGTGGCCTGCTGGACACTAAAGATTTTTTTCCCCCTTCTAATTAGGACACAGGTAAGTTGAACTCCATACCTCATGTGGACATTGAGGTTGAACCATTGTAGAAAGTCTGCACTTGGTACTTAACCATTCATTCTCTGCTTTTTTCCGAATCTGTAATTTTATAAACTATTTTAATTTTGTCCTGTAAGGATGCTTCATTTTGCAGCAGTGAGTTGTATGTATATATTTTTTATTACTTTAAAATGTTTGTTTAAATATTTTATGTTCTTGAAAGTGCTGAGCTTTGACTTCTATACTTACGTTCTATCCTTCATGGCGTGAGCACAAATAGTGCAAGTAGTGGTACCTATTACTGCAGGTTGTTTTAGATGAAATTTAAAGAGTTCTGTGGGTTGCTGCAGTGTGGCAGTTTCTAACATTTTAAGCACTTCCAGGCAAAGTGTTTTAAGGGTGATTTATATCTTGGAGTACATGGATTTTAACAGTGCTATTGGAGCAATGAAACCTTAAAAAGCTGATTCAATATACCCAGTAAAGAAGTATTGGTTGTGTAATGTTGAAATCATTGAATCATAGAATGGTTTGGATTGGAAGGGACCTTGAAGGTCATCCAGTTCCAGCCCACCTGCCATGGGCTGGGACACCTCCTGCTGGACCAGGTTGTTCCAAGCCCTCTCTGACCTGGGATTGGACACTTCTAGGAATTGAGCATCCACAGCTTCTCTGGGCTATGTGTTCCCATGCCTCACCACCCTCACACTGAAGAATGTCTTCCTAATACTTAATCTAATCCTTTTTAGGTTCAAACGATTCTTTCTTGTCCTGTCACTACATGCTCTTGTAAATTTTCTTTCTCCATCTTTCTTGTGGGCTCCCTTCAGGTACTGGAAGGCCACAATTAGGTGACTCCAAAACCATCTCTTTTTCAGGCTGAACAAACCCAACTCTCTCAGCCTTCCCTCACAGGAGAGGTGCTCCATCCCTCTTATCATCTTGGTGGCCTCTTCTGGACTCTCTCCAACAGATTGATGTCCTTCCTGTGCTGGGGACCCCAGAGCTGGATGCAGCCCTGCAGGTGGGGTCTCACCAGAGCAGAGCAGAGGGGCAGAATCCCCTTCCTGGCCCTGCTGGCCAGCCTAGGTATGGCACCTTGCACTTGTCCTTGTTAAGCCTCATGAGATTTCCTCAGGCCATTTCTTGATCTTGTCCAGGTCCCTCTCGATGGCATCCTGTCTTTCAGGTGTGTGAACTGCACCACACAGCTCAGTGTTGTCTGCAAATATGCTGAGGGTGCACTCAATCCCGTTGTCTGTGTCATTAATGAAGGTGTTAAGTAACACTGGTTAACACTGAGGTGCACCACTTGCCCGTTGAGACTCTGAGCCATTGACCATTATCCTCTGGATGTCACTCTCCAACCAATTTCTAATCCATCTAATAGTCCAGTCATGAAATCTGTCATTTCCCAAAGCCATCCATGTCTTCATATCTTGCAAAGTGAAGGAATGGTATATGCAAACATAGTAACATGTCAATGTTTTCAGCTTTATTTAGGATAGAATTTTTAAAAGATTTTAAAATCATTTCAGGTCTGTAGAAATACTATTTTAAAAATGGCAGCAATGATGCAGCAAAATATCCAAAGAAGATATGTTTTGTGGTGTGCTCTTCCTCCTTGCTTTTCTGACTTGACTATCTCATTAATGAATTCACAGTAACTCAGTTAATTTGGACGAACTTTATGTTACCTGGTATGACTCAAGATCCCTCTTTTGCTTGTATGTAATTAACATAAAACCTCAAACTGGAAGTCTGCAATATAGTGTCTCATCACAAAAGCCAGCTAACTGTAAAAGCTGATAATGTTTGTAAAGCACGTTAAGCTCCCTGGGTGAAAGGTACCATAGAAATACAAAGTATTAAGCCAGTAGTTTAATTATAAGATAAGAAGTAATTGAAATTTTCCAACACAGTTGCATGTAGAAGACATTCTGGTGATTTGCTTTGTAATATTTAGGTCAGTGAATTGAGATGTCTTTCTAAATCCTTTATGAATATTCTCTCATTTAAGTGCATTGCTCGAAGGTGTCTGATACACTTATTTGGCTGGCTGATACTGCAGTTTAAAAATACCACATTTCAAATAGGCAGGGAAGTGCTGTATAGAAACCTTTGAAATAACCAACCTTCATCCTTCAAAATGACAGTTATTGTGCTATAATAATTGTAGAAGTACTGAATTTGCTTCAATTGATTTTTTTTTTTGAATAGTAGACTGCTCGTTTAGTACACAATGCCTCCAGAATTTTAATCTCCATGTCCCTCTTGTGGTTTACAATTTGGTGCAGATTTCCCTTGAGATATTTTTCCTTGTCTTATGTATATCTATATAAATACCAAACAGTTTATCATGAGTACTAAATCCTGCTTTTTGGCACTTACTGTGCTGTCAGATAGAATGATTCATGAGGTGAAATCAGTACTTTTATGTGTCATTAAGTCCTGAAAACTTTTGTACTACTTCCATTTACAATAAAAGGTAGCCTGTAACAACTGTATGATATTTTTGACTCTGAAATGTCTAAGACAGATCTTAATGTTATAGTAGTTCTCCCTGTTGCATCTGTTTTGACTGTAGGAACGTGTCAGTTTGGGTGCAGCTTGGATCATTCCAGCATCCCTGCATCTCTTCCCAAGCTGCCTCCATGGTCAGTAATGCTTGATAGAGTGGACACTGTGTGGGACAGGAGGAGGGATTTGAGTCTCCATCATGCTCTTAGACCCTCAGGGGGAATTTCCTCCTTGGTCCCCTGCAGCTTTCTCCTCTTGCAGTCATGGCAACACTGCAGGACCAGGAGCAGCCTTGTTTCCAGCCCAAAACTGTCTTTCATGACTCTGCTGGCGGAAGTTAAAAAATTAAATGGACACCCTACTGCTTTCTGCATGCAGTAGAGCAGTGTTTTAGTTAATTGTTAATTTATCTTTATTAGAAAAATGTAAGCATTGAAATGTTTTAACCTTTTTTTTTTTTGGCACAATAATCCTTTCTTTCGAAGAGGGAAATCTCTTTATTCTTTCCCTCCCCCTGTGATTTTCTGTCATGGAAGAAGAGCCCTGTCCTGTGGGATGTGGCTGCAGCAGAGTCCGTATTGGCCGAGGTGTGCTGCAGAAACGTTGCAGCCTTTGCCAGGAAGCTGCTGAGCCGAGGAGAGGCACTCAGGCAGTGGTCAGGGGGTGCTTCTAACTATAATAAAAGCTGATCTCTAAAATGTTACAACTCTGAGCTCATAGGATGCAGAAATTTTTAGGGGGACCTGAATTTGGCAGAAATGGTAAAAGGTTCTTGTAATTAATGATGTAAAGAGTTTTCAGGTTTAAAATTATAACCTGGACTGGACATTTTAAAACTTGAATGTGAAAACTAGATAAGTTTAGCTGCTCTGAAGTTGTCTGCATGACTGCAGGGATTTAAATGTCAAAATTTAGTTTTGAAAATAAGTATCCTTAAAGATTTAAGTTTTGAAGAATTGAACAGATTTGCTGTGTATTTCAGAATGTGGAAGCCTCAGACTGAGCATGGGGGGCTTGTTTGGTATCTTCATAGCCAAAGGCTGTGGCCTCCATTTTCCCCAGGCGTGCTCTGGGGCTGTGCTGGGAGAGCACTACACTGCAGCCTTACAGGCCTGCTGCAGCTCAGCACCTCTCTTGTCAAGTAGAGAAACTAAGAGGGCCATTAATTCTCTGAGTTATGGTTTGCAGTGCAGGGTGTCCTCTGAGGGATGCAGAACAGTTTGCCTATGGCATCACACAACTTTAACCAAGCTCTGCCTCTAAGCACCGATTGTAGATGTGCGATCCTGTCGCTTTATAAGGAAAACACAATTTTTGCTATGAAGTTAAAGGGAAATTTGATTGTCCCAAAAGGAAGAAGCCTTCCTGAGGAGAGCCAGCTCTGTTCCTTCTGGCATCCTGGGAAGCTTCCTTAGCAACATTTTTTTCCATACTCTCTATATACTATCAATCCCCCTTGATCTTCCTACTCATTATCCCTCCCCCGTGCTCTTACCCCCTGTTTCATCCTGAATCCCAGAAGAAAAAAAAATCCACTGCAGCCACCCTGCTGCCATTCCCCCAAGGCTCTTGCTTTTATAAACCCTGTCCTATGGCCTTGCATCCCAGTTCTGGCTGAGCTGCAAATCCCCTCCCTGGAGGGCCGGAGGGGGTGGAGATCATCGTGCAGGGGTGCAGCAATGCCACAGGAATGAAAACCTTGTCTCTTTAGCATGGTGCATGGGAGCAGATCAGCTGCAGCCAGCCAGCATGGTTGGTATGGAGCACAAGGAGCGCAGGAATGTGTAATCACTGAGTACAGTCTTTATCAGCAATTCCGTTTTGCCTTATGTAATGGATTGAAAATATACTTCCTCACAGTCTAACTCTAAAAATTACAGAATAACAGAATCACAAGGTTGGAAGAGACCTTGAAGATCATCAAGTCTAACCCGTTCCCTAAGACCTCAACTAATTATTGCACTTATAAGACAGAGACAAGTGTAAGAAGTAGGAATTCCGAGTTTTGCTTGGAATGACAAATCTTTCATTATTGTCTATGCATTTGAATTATCTGTTTACATTCTATCTATTTTTTCTAATATTGAGGTGGCCCTGTGTCAGTTGGAATTCAGTCAGGACCTGAAATTTTATTGCCTGCATGCATATTCAGTTGAATCCTATCATGCTTCATGGACCATGAAGTTTAGATTGTATCTAGTAAATGAGCAAATGCTTTTTATAAATAATTAGTCTTCTGCTTAATTATAGGACTAGGTTTTCCAGCACATTTGTCATGTGATCTATGTATATGGTGTTGCTGTTTATAATTGAATGTGAGAAATAATCGGCTTTCTAAAAAACTTTTGAGTCAATACTTGCCTTATCACACTGTGCCTGATAGATTTAATTTGCTTTTTACAGAGTTATTGATTAAATAACTTAGAATTCCTTGAGAGAGGTAGTTACCTGGAAACTTAGCCTGCTTCTCCTCTTGAATGCACTAGTAAATACAGCTTTCTAAATGTTACTGTTGACTAATAGTTCACTTAGAAATAATAAACCCAGTCTAAATTAAATATAACATGGTATTTCACTGTAGTAGACACTTTCTCTTGGGTTCATGTTTGATTTATTGCAAAGTAGCTTCTGCTTTTTACATAGTACTTGGAAGCTAAAAGGTAATGTGTTTGGTTTATAGGTGTTTCATCTCCAGTTTTTATTGAATAAAAACCCAACTCTTTTCCCCCCAAGATTTTTAGGGTTTTTGCTGAAAAAAATTATAGACTGGAAAATTACTCAGTCACTTAAAACTATTACAATTTACATTATGGAAACTTTTGAAAGATAAGCAATTGTGGAGGGATAGAATGTAAGAGAATAGTTCAGAAGGCAGTCTCACCCCTGAGGAGTTGCAGCTGTACTAATCACCAAAGATTAGGAACAGATCTGCCCTTCACAGGCCACAGCTGTGTCCAATAAGAAGAGTGCTACAAAAGAGTGGGTTAACTGGGTGAAGAAAGAGTTAGAGTTTGTTGGTTGTGCTGTGAAGAAGAAGGAGTCAGTGAGGAGCTGTGAGGAGCTGCCCATGAGAAATCACCGAGAAGGTATGGAACTTTGCAATAAGGTGACAACAAGCAGTGATGTGTATGATGCTTATAAGACAGGGGGAGTTCAAGAGCTTTCTTCCTCAAAGAGAAGTTTCCAGTAGTGTCTCTTGGTGCCCTCTGTTTATAAAGCCTGTCTAAAGTCCCTCTTATGCCAGGCATCTGCAAGAGCAGCTTCTTTGCACTTATCCCAGCCTCCTCTTCCTGCTGCTACTGCACACTTTCCCCTCTCTCTTTTGTAGGTGATCCAGGACAATTACTGACCAGTAAAATTACCTGGCATGTTTCCTTCCTTTTTTTTATATAGTTTCCATCTTTTGGATGACGCAGTGTTTGGATATCTGTTTATGTAAACTAGCAATATCAAGTCTCATTTAGAGTTGGAATTAGTAACTGTAATCCCTCATTTTGTAGTAAACACTAAAATGGAAGCTTATTTTTCTTTAAAGGCTATTTAAATGTTTGTTTTAAAAATGTTGTATGTCAAGTGAGAAATTTTAAATTATAATTTTATTTTGTGCATCAGTTAATGTTTCAGCTTTGGTTTTTACTTGATTTTCCAAGTACCACCTACTGGTATTCTTGAAGCTTTCTTTGGTAAAATTTGCCACTCCAGAAAATAAGGCTATACATGCTTCCATTTATGGGAAACTCCATAAAAAATGAAAAACAAAAAGAATGAAAATTAATTGTGTATTTTGCAAGTTTATTATTTGGTTAAACGTGTGTCCTGTTACAGATCAGGATATCCTCTGGATTTTTTTAATGAAAAATTCTTATTAGAAGAACCCAACCATATTTTGTCCCAGTTGCAGTAGTACTGTGTGTGCAATTTTTCTTCTTTATTTGACCAATGTGCTACTGATCTAATGTGCATTTGATCACAAACCTTGGCTTAAAAAAGAGAGAAAAGCAGTTTTTTTCTGAGGTGGTTTTTCTAGCAGCTCAGTTTCAAGAGCCCACGGAGCTTTTTTGTCCTGATTTTGCAATTAGGTTGAAGTGAAGTGGCGATTTTGTGGGGACTGTTAGCAAAATCTCAGAAATCACAGCTAGAGGAGAGTGCATTACAGATCCTGCTACCCTGGGCTCAGTGGGAAGGAAAGGCTGCTGCTCCTCTCCACTGCTCTGTACCAGTCCCTCCAGTGGAAACCCCGATGGCTTTCACCACACATCTGACAGATCACTGTGGCTCTAGCAGGTCAGAGAAGCCTTGTGCTTGGTCTCTAGTACTGGTTGGTATTCTGGCTGACTCAGCAGAGTTTGTTACTTGTGTTCTTCTGTTTCCTGTGGAACATGTGAGTTAGGCAAACCCATACGATTTCTCTCAAATAAATATGTCTGCTTTCAGAGCTCACAGCATGCACAGCAAAGAAATAATAGATTGAGAAAACTGACATGTATAGTTGAATCTGTGTTGCCATGATTTCCTCAAAACATTTGATTTCCTGCAAACCTTGGCAGTATAAATCTGGGCTCTTAGAAGATGCTTGCTGATTTTATTTAATATTTTATTTTATTTTTACTTGTTAAAATTTATTTTCTTCTCTGGTTCTCAGCTTCTGATAAATCACCTATTTCTACTATTAAGTCTAGCAGCTTTTTTGTCTCATTCCTTTCATCCTCATTTTGAATCTTTGAGGAACGGATTTTGCTGGTCCCTGCAGAGCTGGACATTGTTCTCCATATGCTCAAATGCCATTGTTTTCTTACAGTTTCAGAGTAATGAAATCTTCGAAAATGATGGGAAAGTCTACTGACATAGCTGGATAAAGATGATGATAAATAGGCTGCAGTACAACAACCCAGGTTGGAAATGTTTTTGTGGTTCAGGTTAAACAGGATAACTTTCTTTCCTTGGTGCTGTCCTGAGCACAAGGCCTGTCCCTTTTACTGTCTCAGTACTGTAGGACAAATAGTCGTGGTATCATAAATCCCTCTCCAAAAGCAGTGATGATCTTGGACACTTTTGTATCATTTAAAAAACTTTCAAACATTTGTTTTTACTCTATGGACTGTGTTTACAGATTGACATATAGAAGCTGTTTCTGAACTACAGAAGTAAACATATTGTGCAAATTTTTTTCCCCCAGGAAAAGGAATACATAGTTACTGTGTGTCTTTACAGGTTCATTCAATTTTCATATACATTGTTTCTGAGCATTCGAGATTCAATTTGTTGTGCACCCAGAAATTTTGACCTGCAAATTTAATGTGGCTGTTCTGTACTATGTATTGTTCCCCTCCTTTCTCCACTGCTTGAGTTTCATCTCTCTCTTCTTTACATCTTTCATATATGAACATTTTAACACCATCAAATAAATCATGGCTTTGCTTCTGGCAGATTTCCAGTGTGCTCTATTCTGCCAGCTGCTGGAAGCACTGGAGGAAAAAAAAAAAGTGTCAATCTCATCACTCCATTATTCAGCATGGGATGAGATTTTAAGCATATCAGAATCTATGTGGTAGGACTTGCTGACCTCCTGTTTCAGTGATGCTGTCTTGTCATGGCCAACAGGCTCCTGAATGAAAAAGCCAGTGAATGAGAGCATCTCTCTTGCAAGGAAGGGCTGAGGGAGCTGGGCCTGTTCATGTTCTGGCATGACTGAGAGGGGACCTGATCAATGTTTACAAGTATTTGAAGGGAGAGTGTCAAGAGGATGGATCCAGGCTCTTCTCAGTGGTGCCCAGCACTAGGATAAGAGGCATTGGGCAGAGACTGATGCACAGGAAGTTCCACCTGAACATAAGGAAGAACTTTACTGTGCTGGTGACTGTACACTGGAACAGGTTTCCCAGAGAGGTTGTGGAGTTTCTCTTGCTGGAGTTATTCAAGAACTGTCTGGACACAATCCTGTGCAATGTGTTTTGGGATGATCCTGCTTGAGCAGGGAGGTTGGACCAGATGATCCACTGTGGTCCTTTCCAATCCAACGCACTTTGTGATTCTGAAAAGCAAATAACAATCGTGAAGTATAGCAGTTGGGTCGCTGAGCATAAAAACTAATGAAGCCTGACTTCATTAATTGTCAGCACATTAACCATTCTGGCCCCTTTCTTCCCTTGCCAAACTCCTGTCCAGAATAGGGCAAAAACTTCTCCCAGCTGCATCCTGAAACCTTTTATGAGAGCTGGCAGGTGCAGCAGCCAGTGACTGGCAGTCAGATGATGCCAGCACTTAACAGGTTGTGCAGCAGCTCCTCCGTTGCTCTGTGGAGGCTGCAGGTACTGACACTTTCCAGCAGCTGATTGTTGTTAAATTTATAGAAGCATAATTATTTTGAAGGGTTTTTGTCCCTTGTAGAATTAAACTAGAATCAGTCAACAGGCTTAGAGAGTGTGTGGGCAGATAATGTGATAAAATAAGCTGAATTCCTTTGTAAATCATATAGATAATTAAAAAAAAAAAGGATTTTACATTAAGTTCTTAAACTGAGTAATTCAATTTATTCCAGAGTGACAGGAAAACTTCATAGTACTTTGAGATCTTAACTCATGGGTGTAGTGGAGGATTGTCCCTAACATGAGAGTTTTGTTTCCTAAGTAGGTGTGATTTCATCCTTCTTAATAGTTTCATTGCTGGTCTAGAATAGAAAGTTACCTGACAGTACTGGTGGAAGTGACCTCGTATATGAGGGTGAAAAATAGGTAACCTTTAAACATATTTCTGTAGCTAGTGTGTATTTGAGAGTTTTGTCTATACTTTATCATCAGATATAAATCTTAATGCTGGATGCAGACATCATATCTGATAGCAGAATTTTGAAAGCTTCAGAAACAGGCTGAGGTGGAAATCTTGAAGATCTCTGTAACTGAAGCTTCAGAAAGAGAGCAAGTCTTCCTGTAACATTTCTGTTCTCTGTCTGATAACATGCTAGAAAATGACATAACCTTCCTTTCATCAACTAAAAGTAGTCAGCCACGATGAATGTGCTTCCCCAGTGGAAGTTGTTTTGTAAAAACAGACAGACAAAAAAACCGATTTCGTGTATATTTATCCTCTACAATATCCTCAGTGTCCTGATTTGCTCAGTTCAGTAATCACAAGAATTATGTTTTCTACTTTGGTATTAAGGGTCAAATATAAATTGCTTATTTTCCATACACCTGTCTTCTTACCTCTATTCTGTGATGTCAAGCCACGCCTCCCAACCTCCCCCAAAGCAACCAAGAAACACAATTTTTGTGGGTACTATCTGCATATCATAGAATCATAAAATGTTAAGGATTGGGAAGGACCTTAAAGATCATTTAGTTCCAGTCCTACTGCCTTGTACAGTAAGAGTTGCAGCATGCAGATTGATATGTCATGATTTAATTTCCAAGCACATGCTGCTGATTCACTCTTTTCTGTTAGGGTCTGCCTTCACTTGGTGGGTGCTTCCAGGAGCCTTGTAGTATGCTGGCTGTGGTGTAATAAATAGATGCCCAAGTGAATGGACTTGCCCCAGGGTAACAGTGCACTTGTGGTGATACATATCATAGGTTGCAGATCACATTCTGTTCATAATAGGTTGTTTTTTGTAGCTGTACCATTAATGTATTTTGGACTGCCTGTGCCCTGAGATGCTTACAGTCTGTATTTGCTTTGATAGTGTGGACGAGCTGCCACAGGAAGCCTTGCTTTTTGGATAGAGGCTACTGTTAGTAGTAGGTATATGACACTTTATTTTGACCTTATATGCCTGTTGGGCAAGTCAGCTTCACTTGTTATTGCTTTCTTCCTTGAGGGTAAAGCAGTTTTCATCTCTTGGGATGTGAAGTCAGCTTCTGGAAACTTATAACAGCCAAATAGAAACTGTAGTTGAAGGGGAGCAATATGTGTTTATGGACTGCAGAGGACAAATACAAGGAAAAAATATTTTACACCAGATGTGCTCCTATCTTCTGGTTGGATAGAGTCACCCTAGCAGTACTGGGGTATCAAGTTTAGCATTTATTGGCCTATAAGAATTCTGGTGCGAGTAGGGTATGGTGTGAAGTTGAAGTGTAATAGTGATGTTAGCTAGTTGCACTAGGTTTTCTGGGTGCACGTCACTGCACTGTGGGCGAAGGCTGTCAATACTTACTCAGGGCAGCAGCTATTGAGAGGCAGAGCTGGAACAGTTGATGCTGTAGCAGCTGCATGCAGATATTTAGGCCATGACTTTTTAAACACTGGAAAAAGCCAGGCTGCTTATTGAAAGGACAGCACTTGAATGAGAACATGGGGAAAATTGCTCCTAGTTTGCCTAAGGACAATGTCCTGTGTCATTTGGGAACTATTCCTGACTTTTAAAGCGATTGGCTCTGCAGCAGGGAAGCTGTTTCTGTCCATGCCGTAACAACGCGGGGAGGAAGCTGAGGCCACTGAGCAGCTCTGCAGCACTGCTGTGGAACAGTGGCCTCCTGACACTTGTGTAGGCTGAGTGCTGTGTCCCTGGGGCTGCCTGGAGCTGCAGCCCGCAGGGGTGCTGTGCACCATGCACGGGGCTGGCTGCACCCGCACCGGCATGGGGGCGTGAGCCTGGTGGGCAGGGTGTGTGGTCCTCACATCTGCTCTGCTTGTTTGGGTGGGCAAGCCCTCCACTGCAAAACCTCAGCAACAGGAAGGGCATAAAGTGACTGCCCATCTCTCACTTACTGTCTGCCCATATCTGCCCCTTGAGCATTTATTTTCTCTTTCATGAGGAATAACTCTCCTCATAATCCCATCAGAGGCAATACACTGAAGGGTGATGTGGGTTTGGTGGGTCTGTGATTTCATTTGTTCAGTATTTCTTGCCAACACTTTGGATGACACCCTTGTTTGTGCACTTTGTTTCAGTTGTCATCTAAATAACACATTTGTGGTTAAGACATTTTAGAGATGTTTGACCTGCTTCAAACTTCATTTTCATTTTGGGTGGCAGAAAACTCTGGTTTATCATTTGACTGGGCTTTGCAGGACCATGTGTTTGGCTGCACCCTCAACCAAGGATGGAATTTTGTAAACTCTTGCTGGGGCCAGGTACACTTTGGCTTCCTATAAAGCACACACACTGGTCCCTGCAAAGCATGTGTGGGCTCCTGCACCTCTCCTAGAGAGTGTTTAGTGTGCAGAGGTAACACTTGCAGAATTGCTAGAGCTGTCTGAGAAAATTAAGCCAGGTGTTTTGAGTAGTTCACCTGCAAAATTCCTGTTTTCATTGTTTCCACCAGCTGTGGTCTCAGACTAAGCCATGCAGGATTTAGAAATTGTTGGTCATATGAGTTTAAATACATAGAAGCACAGGAAATGTTCTTGAAAATTCTCGTCCTCAAAAATAAAATTCTGATTGTGTTTGTAAAACTGTAACTTAATTTGGTAAGGGAATTTGGGAAATTCAAAGCAGTTTAAGGATAGTTAGTGTAGAGCCAAAAGCCCACCCTGTGTTATCTTTCAGGTCACTTGGGTTGTAGATGCATCCATGCATCTCAGTGTTTGGTTTGATGGCCTGGCAGCAGAACCACATTTAGAAAGCTTTTGTGAAGTGACATAATTTCAAGGAGAAGTGGAGCTTCTCAGTATTACATTCAAATGAACTAATGGTGATTCACAGTGTGCTGGGAATAATGAATGATGCTTTTCTCATCAGGTACCATGTACCCAGAGAAGAGGCATGGGAGAGTGTGAGAGCATTCTGCAGCATGGCATAAATTACCATTAAATTATGCTTTGATGCTTTTCTATTAGTATTATTTCTGCATGTCATATATTAAATACATGATAATTACATATTTGGGGATGAAATGTGTTTTAATATCCTGTCTGATGTTCTCTTTGGAAAAAAAGAAGGTAATATTGTTAGCATTTTGCTGATTTGCTGTCAGATCTAAGAGTTAGGGATATTGTCATAGAATCAAAGGTAACAAAAAGTACAGACAACAATAAAACAAAATATTCAGCATTTTCATAGAATGGCTTTCTTCTGGATGTTCCTTTTGAGCAATTAAGCTGAACAGAAATGAAAAGAAGGGTAAAATTTAATTAGCTACTGAAACATGGTGGAGTCTGAGTTTATTCAGTTCTTTAAGGCTGTGTCTCTGGTCAAGCATGAGAACACAATGACCCCATTTGGTGTTTGTAGTAGAGACATAAAGTTTTGTTCAGTATTTTTGTTTGGTTTTAAGCAAAAGTTAGTTTTCTCTTAGACAATCTAATTTTCCATTAGGCAGAACTTAAGCTGTGCTCAAGATTATTTTTAATTAAAAGAAAGTGCTTTCCTGTAAATTTAAAATGTGAAATAGATGCTTCTTTTCATCCAAAGTCACTGCTTGTTTTTTTTTGACATCCTGGCACAACAGATATTGCTCACACAGACTCACACATGGAGTCAGGCATTTCTGCCTGCTCTTCTGCTGCTCACACAGACTCACACATGGAGTCAGGCATTTCTCTGGCTGTGGCTGGCAGAGCTGCTGATGCTTCACCACACCCTGATCCCTGGGGCTGTACATCCATCCGCTGCCCTTGGGGAAAGCCAGCTCCTTCCCTGTTAGTGGCATGGCTGAACTGCAGCTCAGCAGCTTTCTTTGAATAAATAAAAACACCTGAAATTTCCCTTCGGTTCTACCAAGAGAGCAGTTTGATCTGTAACTGAAACTGTAAATGTTTGGAAAAACTAGAAATGTGGGAAAATGAGCTACAGTTTCTGAGTCTGCATGGCAAGCCATTATCCATGCTTTGGTGGGTACCTAGGAATTCGTAGCAGCTAACAAACATCTGGTCATCTTCCATGCATTTGCCTAAGCTTACAGTTTCCTCCTTTGTGTGTGTTTTGTTGGTTTGAGGGTTTTGGTTGGTTGGGTTTTGTTGTGTTTTTTATGTTTGCTTTGGTTTTTCGTTTAGGGTTTTTCCCCTCTTAAGATCTAGTCTTCACAAACACTTTTTTGAAAATAAATGATGCCACCTTGCCAGGTGTACATATAAAATAAGGAGTGGGAAGTTGTAAAGGGCTAAATATTTTACCCTAGTTTTCCAGGATCCTTTGTTTTGTTGCCTTCTGCTAGTCTTTGCCTCAAAAACTGTGCTTCTTTTCCCTTTATGTCTTTTCATCCTTTTTAAATTCAGTGGCATTCTTTTGCCATTTAATATGTTAAATTTTCACATATAGGAAAGTGTGGCCAGCTTGACTGCTCTCTCTTTGGCAGGGTAGTACATAATGTCCAATGTCACTTTCTCAATTATCACCTAAACTTTACAGGAAAATCCATACACTCCACAGTTGTTGAGGCAGGCCTGTGCTGGCTTGTTAAGTCTTGCTTTATGGAGGACTGCATTCACTTTTTGTCTTAATGGTCAGGAAGCATCAGATGGCCTTACCATATTTTGTAATTCTGTATAGTAGTAATGATTAACATAAACTGAAAGAGAAAATGCTGGAAATAGTCAGATTCAAATAGTATGTTGAAAACCTTACTTACAGTGTGATTTTTTCTTTCTTCCTTGTAATAAGAGGGAAGAGTGCAACTGCCTAATAGTGCAACTGCCTCATATTTCATTACACTTTTTTTGCTTTGTGTAAGTTGAATTTGTGACCATAATCAGAGGTAGTGTGTGTTAACTAAACAGTTGTAAGTAAGAGATGGGGTGACCATATAACTAATTTGGGCAAATCAGTATATTAGAAGCAGTGAACCTTGCTTATAATAATTTACTGCAATGCACATATGCGCAAGGGGTAAATACACATTTAAATTGTCATTGTGTTGGGTAGGCAAGAATTACAGAGCCTTCTCTGAGATTGCAGGGAGTGAAATCTCAGATGCTTTGATCAAAAAAGTCCGGGTGCTGTCCAAATTAGTCCTTTTAGTCTTTGGCTTGGTAGTTTATAGTGTTACTAGAGAAGTATCTGAAAGTGCCTGGGAGCCTTTAGGTGATTTGCCAGAGCAAGTATGTGGCATAGGTGTATTTTGCTTTGTCTTTGAAATGGTGAAATACCAAAAAATCCCAATGCCTTTCCACTCAAAAAAAAAAAAAAAAAAAAATCCCCCCCCCAAAAAAACCCCCATAATTTCATAGGCTTAAATGTAAATAGTAATTCTGTGATGTGATTAAAGAGGGTAATTGACACAGTGTTTGTGTGATGCAGAAAATTTTATTCCAAAGATAAATGAATAGTTGTTGGCTGTGGTGATTTGACTGTGGCAGGATGCCAGGTATCCACTGGGGCTCCTCTGTTGCTGCCCTCTGCAAGTGGACAGAGGATAGAAAATATAACAGAAGGCTGATGAATTGAGATAAGGACAGGAAGAGATCACTTAACAATTACTGTCATGGGCAAAGCAAACTTAACTTGTGGAAATTGATTTATTACCAATCAAATCAAAGCAGAGTAATGAGAAGTTAAATCTTAAAAACACCTTCCCCCATCTGCTCTGTCTTTTCTGGGTTCCACCTTCTCCCTCTCAGTGGCACAGGTAGAATGGAATGGGGGTTATGGTCAGTTCAGTACAGGTTGTTCTGCTGCTGTTCAGGGAGAGGAGTCCTTCCCCTGCTCCAGAGCAGCGTCTCTCCCACAAAAGACAGTTCTCTGTGAAATTCTCAAATGTGAGTCATTCCCACAGGCTACAGTTCTTCATGAACTGGTCTGGAGCTGGTCCCCCACAGAGTGCAGTTTTTTAAAAACGCCTCTCCTGGTGTGAGTCCTCCACAGAGTCAAAGGTCCTACCAAGGCACTTCTCCAGTGTGGGGCTCTTCCCTCCATCAGTCTGCAAGTCCCTGCCTGGAGCTGCTCCAGCACAGGCCTCCCATGGGTTCACGGTCTCCTCTCAGGAATCCACCTGCTCTGGTGTGGGCGTCCTCCACAGGCTGCAGGTGGATCTCTGCATCCTCATGGTCCTCCATGGGCTGCAGGGGCACAGCTGCATCACCATGGGCTGCAACACAGGCTGCAGGGGAATCAGCTCCAGCACCTGGAGCACCTCTTGCCTGTCCTCCTCTGATCTTGCTGTCTACAGAGCTGTTCTTCACAATAATTTTTTTTCCTTAAATATGATATTCCAGATCATTACTACTATCTCTGATTGGCATGCTTGGCCTTGGCCAGTAGTGTGTCTGTCCTGGTGCTGTCTGGTGTTGGGTCTGTCAGACATGGGGGAAGCTTCTGGCAGCTTCTCACAGAAGTCACCAGCCCTGTAGTCCCCTGCCACTAGCAAAACCTGGGAATGCAAACCCAGTACACTGGTGTAGACATAAAATCCTGAGTTAGGCATTTTGGCAGACTTGGATGTGTTGTGATGTGTAAGAACAAAAACGGTGGAAAAAACCAGAACTGATACCTCTGCAAAACTACATCTCCAGATCTGGCCTGTGGCTGTCCTCACTTTCACTAGCCTGCACCTCATCTCCAGCTGGTGCCCTCAGTCTCTGGGTCAGCTGCGGGTCAGATTTCCCTCCTGCTGCTTGTTGTGCTTTGCTAAAAGGTTTTTACTGTAGAAGAGGGAAGCTCAGGGGCTCCCTTTCTTTGAGCAGACCTTCTGACCCCAGAAAGCCCCACTGCTTCCTGGCCCTGCTGGTGCTGCCTGAGGAGGGGACTTCTCCTGCCTATGCCACTGGGTCCTGTAGTGGCTCCTGCTGCTCTGCTGCCTGGAGAGACCCTCTGTTTTTGAAACCACACCTGTGCTCATGTTGCCTTGCCGCCACTTCTTCTTAGTCTTCCATGAGGATGAGGGGGAAAAGGTGGACTGGTTGGAAGAAGGGACTTTCCTGCCCTTCCTCTGGGGGCATTGGAACGTCTCAGTCCAGGAGCTGCCCCTTTATCTTGATGCTCCCTTAAGGACAGCGGGCACCCCAAGAGCTGCTGACGCAATGTGTTGGTCTAGCACAGGTCTTTCAGGGAGAAGCAGAAAGGCTTTGTCTCTCTTGGTGCAAGTCAACAACAGTGGTCTTAACAAAACGTCTATATTCTAACTTTCTTTATCTATGTTACTCTTCTTCATGTATTTTTCCTAAAATAATTGAGATAGTGTCATCTGTGTCTGGGGAGGTGAGGCATTTCATCCCAGATCTATGCTGAAAAGAAGTTGGGCATCCATTCAGACAGAGGATGTAAGAAAGTCTTGTGACTCTTACCTAGTGCTGGGTTACACCATTTTTGTTTTGCTGTACTGTTTTCTTCTTAGCAATTTTTATGAAGGGTCTTCTGTATTTTGTAATACTCATTAGTGGTGGTGCAAGTAAAACAGAATTGATGGGAGATGGGATCTCTGACCTAAGGAAATCTGTATCATGCACTTAAAAATACAGAAGGAAATTAATGTGCTTGATTTCATAATGGATAAAATGTATGTAGAATATGTGGAAATTAATTTTTTAAGTGGATAAAGGCATTCCAAGTGAATAAAGTATGTATGCATATTTGCCTCTGATAGTAAGGTCTATTGGATGACTTTTTCTCTAGACTGAATCACAGAAGTTTACAACATTTTTTACCTGATAATATGTTTTCCCTTGGTAGAAATCATATAGTAAAATCTCAAATTGGGATAATTTGATACAGCTAAACTAGAAATAAATGAAAACTGACAAATCTGTCATAAACTGTAAGTTTTAATAGAAGTTTAATATAAGCTTTCATGACTTTGTCAAAACCAATAATGTGTCAGCAGCTAGCTCTAAAGCTGTATGTTGTACTATAGGACTGCAGAGGTTAACAGGTTTTTAAGACCCAGCTGTGAAGTTATATATGTTTTAAAATGCCTTTAGCAGAAGGCACATTATAATCGATTAATGGAAAGATTTTGTATGTTGATACTTGTTTGAAAATAATGTTATTTTATAGCTAGTTTAATAATTCCTTTATTGATATGCATTACTGAATATGACAGTGGTGACTGGATAGAATTTGGGCAGGAAGAAAGTAACAACCACATTCTGTTTCTATCTGTTTCTGTCTGTTTCTAATGAAATTAATTCAGTGCAGGGCATCCTTATAAGAGATAAAGCAGAAAAAACATAAAACGTAATGAGACTTTCAACATTGCACCACAATTCTTGTTTCATAGGTGACACACATAGAGTATCAAAGGTTTTGTGACTGACAACCTATAGAGATGTTGGGATGTCATGGCTTTATTGCAATCAGATTAAGAGAAATACTTCTGTTAAAAGAATATTATGGAATTATGATAGTGCTTCATAGGAATCTTCATTAAAATTCAATACAATCTATGTGACTTCAAGGAGAATTATATTGAGTCAAAAGAGTAAACTGACTCAGTAAAAACATTTCTGGATTTAAAATTATTAAATTTAATTTTTGACACTTGGAGCCACCTCAAAAGAGAAAAAACCAAAGTGTTTTCCAGAGAGACCAAACAAGGAAAACTCAGGTCTTGAGGTGACTCAAGGACAATTATATGTGCACTTACTGAACTTTTGTACCAAGCTAAGCAAATTTGACGCGATCCCTTGATTACTGTGGAAGTGTTGTTGATACTTGGCTGTTTTTTTGGGATGAGAATTTCAGGAAATTATGGCTTAAAAAATAAAATAGCAATGATATTGTGCACAGACTAACACACAGTTTTAGTATTCATGAGGATTATTTATAGTTGTTAATGTTTTGTTGGTGGTTGGTTGGCTTTTTTTATCATAAAACACACAGGTAATGAAATATGCCCTCACTGGGTGTTGAGAAGGGATGAAGGGTGTGTACCTGTTTTGGTTACTTTTCTGCAATCAGTGTAAACAGTCCAGCACTGAGAGTTCTTAATGTAAGCTATGTCTTTTTAGGTATAGAAGAGCAGTACTTAGTTTAAAAATGCAAATAGCAGTTGTAGTGCTGGAATAATAATAAAAGTCAGGACAGATGTTTCTTTTGTAATAAATTCATAAGTTTTTTTCCTAAAGCACATAAATTTAGGCAAATTATTTGTGAAACAAACTGTAAAATTGATGTATGTCAGACATCTGGCTCATGCTTAACTTTGAGCTTGCAGTTGGTATTTTATGCATGACAGCAAACAGGTGATTGTGATTGAGTGTCTTTCAAAAACATTAGCAAAAATTACAGGTTTCTGAAACTCTAATAGTAAGGAATGACTTATTATAATTTATGTTTTCTCCAGCTCTTTAATGATCATAATTTCTAAGACATATTTTACATTTTATTTAAAGCTTGAAAAGCTGGTAATTCTGACATAGGAAGTTAAATGCTGAAGTGGAAAGGGATGGAAGTGTCAATGGGCTGCCTGATATTTATCTTGTTTTTCCATATGAAATTCAGTGAAAATGTGGCAGAAATTAATCTGATTTGTCACCTGCTTTGATTAGAGGGTTTAATCAAAATCTTTCCAGTACCTGTGGGACCAAGCTGAGCTTGTGTGATGGCTGGCCCTGTGCTGGTCTCTTCAGAGGCTTCATTTCCTCAGTGTCTGACAGTCTCAGAATGAAACATGACAGCTGTACCTCTTTTCATTGAAAATTTAGGTGTTGGAAGGGCCTTATTTTTGTATAGATCAGATTGTGTAAGATATTTATACACTGTAGCAATTGGAATGCTTGTTTTGAAAGAATGGACTTTGATTCAGTGCCTTTATCAATATGAGGGACTCACACAAGAGATCTTGCCATAATGCTCTATTGTTACAGGGTCATTCTTATCTCCTGTTGTGAAGATGTGCTGGAAGAATTTACTCATAGAGCAGCAGAAGGCATATATGTGGAGAATAGCATAGCTCCTCTAATCCAGTGTTTTAGAGAATTCCTCTGGAGGAGAAAATCTCTGCTTCTGGAAGCCTGGGCTTCATTTGTTTGATTTTGAGTGGCAGTTAGGTGAAATGTGCAAACAGTGTCAGGAACTGTCTCAGGTATTCCCTCTTTCAACAGAGTGCTCCTCTCGCTAAGGTACAAATCGCTTTGTGTTTTCTTTTTGTGGCTCCATAAATTTGGTGTTTTTCAAAGTGGATCTGAAAGACTAATGTCTTGCCTCTTTTGCTTTGCTTCCAGTCCCATCTTCCCACCTTCCTTTTTTCCTTCCCTTTGTGGTCACAGCCCTCTTCTGGTATGCTGGACTGCTGAAACAGGGCTTGATCTGTGTCTTACAAAATATAATAAATGTATTTAAATATAATAAAGTGTATTAAACATAATAAAGTGTAAATGTATTTAAATCTTTAAGATGTATTTTAAGGAATCCAAACAGACTAAAAAAAAAAAATAGTCCAAGCCTGCAGAAGAGATTAGGGCACCTGAAGTCAGGAAGGATGTGAAGTTCTGTAGCCCAGGTGCATGTGGATGTTTGAAGGCTGCAGAGGGACCCTAACCCCGGGGACGGGAGCAGTTTCATGTGTTTTGCTGTCCTGTGGGCGGAGTACCCAGCTCACCTGGCACTTGTTGGGTCCTGTGACTGACATGCTGGGCCTCCAGGCTCATCTTGTGTGCTGCTTTGGAAGCCTAGACATACACTGCAGTGCTGCAAATTGCTCCTATTGGAGCAAGGCTCTTAAAAGTGTTCAACCTCTTCAGAGTGTGCATCTGGTCAAGTGCTCTGTTAAACTCCTCTACCATTAAGTGGCAGGGGTCCTCTTTATTTTATTGGGCTTTTAAGCAGGCTTCAGAGAGTCTGGTCTAATGAATTTCTTGCTGAAGAAGCAGCCTCACGACAGCATCACTGCTTGTGTGTCTTTCTGGATACCTTGGTCTGGAGGGTGAAGCGATGTTTTTTGAAAATAATTATCATCTGTCTTTATTCTGGTAAACCAGGATGTGAAGGTGCTTGGCAATTGGTTTTAGCATTCTTGCAGAATCAACCCATCAGTTATTGGAGTTAACTACTGAACAAACTAATCTGCTATGCATTCGTATTGATGGTTATATAATAAAATTGTCACAATTTTTCCTTTTAGACAAAAAAAAAAATCCCCAGAAAACTCTAGCATTCTGTTTACTTTGGAAGGTATTCTCCTATTTTTTGTTTGCTGTACTTGCATCTGTTGACAGGTATCCCCAGGAAAAGCAGAGTGTTGGCAAATGTCTAACTGTGATCTTTCACAATGTGACAAGGAATCAGAATGTGTATGGACGATGGCCTTGGTTCAGAATGGAAGTCAGGCAGACACTTGCGTTGGCTTTAGCACTGATGGAAAAACAGAGTAAGCTGTACACACCCATGAAAAATAATAATGGGCCAACCCTTTCTCCATAGCCTCTGGGGAATAGGGACAGTCACTGTCCAAATATAATCTAGTTGGAATTTCAGTCTGTTGGATGTTTGGCTCTGTGTGAGTCTCAGCCAATCGGAGAAAATTGGTGTGAAATGGATGTGTGTAGTCAGGGTGACTTTGGTGCTTTGATAGTTTCTCTCTTCCACCCATTTCCCATTATATAGAAAGGAAAATTTTTATTTAATTATAAGAAAAATATTTTCCCCTGGTCTCCCAGGCTAAGAAATCAAATAATACAATAAGCTCATGGGTGCTTGGAGACTTCACAGCTTTAGACACCTTGTCACTTTACGCAGATTGACTTCCATGGCCACTTAGATGGTTTGGGATGCTCTTGGCGAATTCAAAGTGAAATGTGGAAGTCAGGGTAAGCAATTCTGGATGATACAGTATAATTGCAAACTGAACTGCATTTGTGCAGCAGTAATGTTTAACTGCTTTCATTGAAATTGTGCTAGTTCTAAGAATTAATGTGGAATTTAGTCTTACAGATAAGTTAGTTGTGTGGATAATGTGTATCACAACAACATCCATTCAGTTTTGTCTCAAAAAGAGAGTGCTGCTCTATCAATCAGAGTAAAAACATTGCAGTTGCAGAGAATAGGAGATAACAGTTGACTGTGCAGTGGGCAAAAATGATGAAACAGGATTTTAATTTTTCTTACAGGACAACCAGCTCTTGGTTCCCCATGCTGGGATGAGTGAAGGACAGAGCTGTCCTCTGCATGGTTGCCCTGTGCAGCACTGCTGCCTTGCTCTTTTCTCTGCTTCCTTAAGCTGTCCCCTCTTTTCACAATTCCTGTTACAGTGTTCCTTAAGGATGAAAACATGCTCATTCAACACAGCTTGCACCATTCTGTGTCAAGCTTAGTTTATTCTGTGCATTCCAGTTTCTGTTGCACTCAGTAGCAGAGGGTAGGCTGCCATCAAATTTTAAAGCAATGATGTTTTCTAGTAACTGTACTGGGAAAAACAAGAATGGTCTTTGGGGAACTAGGATTTAGCTTGTCAGAAGACACTACTGGGTTATCAGTAATTCAAATGCCTTTTTTCACACTGGAATCTGACAGGACTGAAAATAGAAACTGTCAGCCTCCTGATTGTCTGATTATGTAAAACCATCAGTGAAACCAAAACAAACTAGGTATGATAGGTTTATATATGTGCATATATTTCTCTTGGAGATATTTTTAAAGGTTTCTAAAGGAAAGAAATTCACTTCCAGCTGTAGATCCTAGTGTTTTGGAGAGTGAGCAAAAAATTGCTGTAAGTCTTCCAAATGTAAACTCCTATTTTTGATGCTGTTACAGTGGTCGTCTTTGAGGCTGATCAAAAAAATAATTAAATGCTTAATCATTAAAAAACCAGACATCTTTGGCAAAATGATGTGATTTACAAGACAGGAGGCTTTTCAGCTGTTGCCCAAATGAAAACTCAAAGAGATGTCTTGGAGGATCCTCTACTAAAATAATGTTTGGTTTTGGGTCAGCTCTGGTCTGTCTGTACAAAATATGTATCAGAAACATTTTGAGATAGGCAGGTACAAATCCATTACACTGTTGTTACTCCAGAGCGCTGTGAACCCCTCATTCCAGTCTGACAAAATGAAGATACAGTTACAAAGTCTTTATGTCATTGCTATGTGTAGTATTACTATACAGCTAGGAAACTTTTATAACTCTAAGCTATCAGTCAGGAATACTTCTGTACTAAATGTGTAGTATTGTGGCTTTGCCTTTGCTCTGAGGTACTCTGTTTAGAGTAACTGTTTCCTCTAGTGGTGAAGTGAACCTGGTATTTCATTAGATTTGAAATTCTTCAATGTCTCTGTGAAAGGAAGTTTTCCTAAGAAAAAAAGATACAGTGTTACTTCTCAGTGGATTATGTGCTGTTTTAAAACACACCTTCACATTTAAAGCAGTACCCTTTTGGAAGTGAGCTAGAGTAAATAAAGTATGTTTAAATATCACTTGTGAAATTAAAAACAATTTGCAGTGTCCATTTCAAATTGGTAAAGTTACACTTTGCTTACCTCTAAGTACAAGTCACTGTTTTTTCTTTCACTTGTCAATAAAATTTAAGCCTGGGCAACCCCGTTAAATAAAAATACATGTAAATAAAGCTAGATGACTACTTAGCATGCAGGGTGTTACTGCCCCTGAATTACTGATAGACCTGATTCAGAGAAATTTATTTTTTCATAGCCTCTGGTTTAGTAAGTTTTATGGAAAAGAAAGAAAAGTTACATTTTTGAGACAAAACAGGTTTTGACAATACTAACCAGGTTTTCTGAAGAGTGAATTTTATTCCATCTTAGTGAAAGCTGTAATGAATCAGTTTTTTGTGTGAAGACCTTACAGGTGGCCTGTAGTTCAGTTCCAGACCTCTGTCAGGCCCTGGGGCTGCATCACATCTGTCCTTTGCAGGTTTATATTCTTGCCTTGAAGGGTGGATGAGCAGCCATGGTCCCCAGGGCCATCTGCAGTGCAAGGAGACACAGCACCAATGTCCCAAGAGGGTTTGTTTCTAAAGGCTAAGCCTAAAAGACAGGACATGACTGTCAAATTCACACCAGCTTTGTTTCACTGTGCTACTCTGAAAAATCCTTCTTGTTATAATTGCATTTTGTGAACATGACTAAATTCCCCCAAAGTTCATGCTGATTTTGACACAAATAAGAGGACCTGTCCAATCTGTTGTCATTTAAGTACACTGCTAAGGAATAATCAGCTTGGTGGACTGAAATTAAACTAGGGAGTTGACAAATTTTCTCTTTAGAGAAACAGACTGAAGAAAAAAACAGCCAAACAAAAACTCCCAAGCCAAATGAAAAATGCTGAACTCAAAACTAGCCAGCCCTCTGTTTCATCTGATTTCTTTAGGTTTGATCAAGGGAATTTGTCCATTTGTTTATTTTTCCTTAGCAGTCCTCTTTCAAGACAACAGACTTCAGCAAATAATATTGTGTACAGTGAAGAATCACATATCTTCTGCTTTGACCATTTTTAAAGATCCTCAAGCGCAGGGCTGTTAAGAGCAGAGAATCAAAGCAACATCTCAGCTGATGTTGAGAGAGTATGACTGAAAGTGCTCTGTTGTCCCACAAAGATTTTTTTCTACACAATACAGACACTCTTTCTTGGGTTGGTTTTTTTTTTAGATAAACTTTACTGTGTGTTTCCTGGTGCAGTTGCTAATGATCTGAAGAGAATTAGTTGCCTGTACTGTGTTGACTCCTTTAATTTCAGCAGGGAGAAACAGATCATATAGGAAAGAATGGGAAAATTCAAAGTACAGAATAAAAGTCAGATCCTGTGAATATCCTTTTTTTTTCCCCAAAAGGATCAATGAAGCTTCACATGAGAACCTAAAAAAAATCATAATTCAGCTGTTTTAACACTGAGAAAGCTGAAGAGCTTTTGTGTGTGCTTTGCAGTCACACCTGAGTGGAAGCAGTTATCACATAAAACTGCTTGAGAGTTTTACATTTATTATTAGTCTGGTCACTGGATGAATGATGGAGGTGTGGGATTAACCTACTGTACAAAGGGTCTGAAATCACACTTTCTAAACAGACTGTCAATAGCATTCATCAGCAGAGTCCTCTGTTGCTGGAGTTCAAGAAGTAAAATTATTTATGGATACCAATGGTTAATTATTATATACAAGCCATGACTTCAGATTGCTGAAGAAATGTGTTGCTTTGAGGTGAATCTGTTTTACAGAGGATCTGTTTTACACCTGCCATGCTATATGATTTTCACAGTTTTAGAGGAGAGAGATTTTGACATGTCAAGTTACCGATTGAAGTAATCTGCCTGCTTCAAGAACTTGGGAGTCAGGATGACTTGCTTGTGCTCAAGCCCTACTAGTGTTCAAGTAGTCTTGCCAGACCAACAATGCTTAGTTTTATTTTCCTGCAAAAATCAGTGGAAGCACAGAAAAGCTAATGGAGGGCATACATGAGCTGTGCTGTTAAAGAATCAGTCTTATTACTTTCCCCTTTGGAATTCCCAGAAGCTGACTTTGGCTGAAAATAGGGGTAGCTAGAGCTAAGCCAAGTGTTGTGTACAACAATTTTTGGGAATCTGTGTCTTGTGCTGGTGGGCTCTGCTGCAGCCAGTGGCCTTAGAAAAATGCAGGAGAAAATTAGAGCTTGGAGAGTCACCTGTGAGTTACATATCTGTAGCTGTATCACACAAATAAGAACAATAGACACAGGACATCATGATTATTATTATTTTAATTAAAGCAGGGCTTTGATTAGCAGAAACTTTGTCTTCTAGATGAAAACAGCATTACTTCCTCAACAGATTACTTGAAGAGCTGTCTTCTCAAATGGAGTGCAATGTATTGATTTAGATAATTATTTTACAAAAATCAGTTTAATTTCCAGTTTATGCTTCTGAAGTCCAAAGGAGATATCAGGTCATAACTCTGTAAAGGTGTCTTTTATTTTTCGTTTACCTTTTATTTTAGAGCAAAGGAAGTATGCTGTGTTCTGTGGAGTGCTTGGTGTTTCTGGTGGCTGTCTTCTGAACTGGGATTTAGTTCCCTGTTGTGGCTGGCATTTGTCCATGTAAATTCTGTGGAAGCTGGCTGGAAAGAGGCATGGAAACCTTTGCTTCTTGTTAAGACAATGTACAGCTAGACTTTCAAGACCTAACTGATATTTTTCATCAGAATAACTTAGGTTTATCTATTTTCCTTGTTTAACATGCAAATTAGCTGTTCAGAATGTTTTGCTGGTCTAAAATTCTCTCAGTAGAGAATGTTAATTTGCAAGCAGCACTAGTAATTTAGCAGCATACATTTCACGGTTGGCAGGGCTGGTGTGACTCCAGAGAAATATTTGTACCTTCTATAGTTAGTTGTCTGCATGTTCATTTTGTAATTGATGAAATATCACAGTGGGTAAAGCAGATACATTTAATATGACAGCAGCATCTTTCATCACCTCAAAATCTGGGGTGTTTTTCCATGCCTGCTGCTATTGCTGTAGAGACTGGAGAACTTCAGCTTCCTCCTCCTTCTAAAACTGGGACTAGATGCACTTGCCTTTATTGAGATAGTCAGGAGAGTTCAGTTGCAGTGTTACTAACCACCTGCAGTGTTGTCAAACTAAACATTTGAAAAATCACAGTGTAAAATTAATTCTTTTGATGTTTATTTTCTTGTTTCTTAGCACAATGTTCTCCAGCATTTTTATGGCTGTGTAAAATGAAAACTTGACAGTCACCTGATCTGATAAGAAGTTTGCTCATTATGAAATTATGAGTAGTATTCAAGATATCCCTCCTGGGATAACCTCCATGAAGTGTCCATACCTGCAGCATGTTTCATTTCATGTAATAAAGAAATTGAAAAAGTGTGAAGCAGAAGATTGAATTCTTTACTGTTTAATGAATGTTATGTTTGTAGTAGGAATTAGTTTTCAGGAGAACAGATGCTCCTGAGAATGGGTTTATATGTCTTGTTTAAGATACAAACACACTGCTGTGGTACTTAGTTGCATGAATAAGAATATATTGGAGGAAGAGCAGTATGGACCAGCATTTCCATAATGTCTTAGTGGTGCAGCAGTGCAGTAGCAGCACCTCCTGCCTGCAGGGTGCTGAACACCTCGGGGTGCTGTGTGTGTGCATCCCTCCTTGTGAATGCAGGGAACTCCCTGAGGCTGTGCTGAGGCACTCCCAGGGGCACCTGGCTGCCTTTTCTGGCTCTTGCACAGGAGTAAGTCATGGGGAGAGAGGCTGAAGTGCTCTGAGACCTCAGGTATTGTTAATGAGTAAGTGCTACTTCCAGGGTGGGTTTCTTCCTGTATTGGCAGCTCATGTTACCATTTAGTGACAAAGGCTGAGCAAATATATCCGTTCTCTAGGTCAAAGTGAACTTTTAGCCACTTGAAAAGCAGGTCTGTTTAAGGTCTCTGAGGAAAGAAAATTCTTAATGGATAAGGAAGGAAGACCTTGAGACTGATTCAATTGATAAGGATGGAGTAAGAATACAGATAAGACAAGTACTTCTCTATTTATTTATTTCAGTGCAGACTCCAATGAAGTGATTATGCTGATACATTAACCCAGAGATTTGCTGTGAACATTCCATTGGCTGTCTCCAGGGACATGCTTTTTTTCCTTCCTGTATTACCCTAAACTATATTAAAAAAAAAATCAGGTGTTTATGGCAGACACTGTAAGCTGGAGCAAAATGCACTCTGAAAATTGGCAGCTTTCTTTGCTGTCTGTGGCATCACTGGTTGTTAATGAGGAAATGCAGTTAAAATGCATATTAATATTTAATTGAAGAAGATTCATGTAAACCCCAGCTGTGCCCAGAAAAATTGGTGCTTTTTTTCTGAGAGAAATAAAAGCAGTGGTTCCCTATGGTCTCATTTGATTTCTTTATTCAGCAGCCACTCTTATGTTAGCATACATCTGTGTAGCCTTTTGTATACTTGCAGAATGAAATATGCAGTCCTCAGTCTTATTTTGGTTCAAAATGCTAGTGACAAAATTGCATGTTGACTGCTGATGCTCAAAGGTTTTAAATAACCATCATGAGGCTTTCTTTGTCATATTGGTAGTTGGAAGAAGTGTGCATAAACAAATGTACAGCAGATGGCACTGCACTGTAACTGTAGAATGAGAGGTTAGGATAGAATAAACATGTTCATTTAGGGTTTTGTCCCTGTGTATGGAATTTGTATGTTCTTGTAAACAGTAATAGAAATCAGGAGGCCCGTGTATTTTAAAGCAGAATTATGTGAACTTGAATAAGATACCTGTCACATAAAGCTTTCATGATTCTTTACTAAGGTGGTCAGTGCTGTTTCCAATGATTTTTCATCTTTTAGTGAAGCTCTACTGCTAAGTACCTAAGAGCTTAGGTTTTACTGAGAAACCCTGAAACTTAAGTCAGGCCACACAGAGCTTTCTTCAGCTGCAGGACAGCAGATCAAGAAGTTGAGTCAAAGTTTTTTAGAAGATAATTTCTCCAGGAGATTCTTCAACTAGGTAGGAATTTTCAGCATGAGTTTTATCAACAATTGAGAAACAAATGCAGCTGTGAGGAAGGGGAGTGTTCTGTGTAGGTGCTGCCATCTTCCCTTTGCTCCTCTTCTTCCCATACCTCTGGCCCCTGTAAGAGCACTGACTTCATTGCTGTGTTCAGACTGAGTGACACATGAAAGGAATGGCTATGCTCAGATAGGCTGTTCCACATTTCCACCACTGACATGTGTGTATTGAGAAGGCTTTATAAGCCTGATAGCTTTTCAGTGGGAATAGTAAAAAAATTACTCGGTGTAATTTTTTACACAGTGTAAAAAATTGCGCACAGTGGTGTTTCTGTCACCTCATTGGAATTTGCCCCTTAACTAAGCATAGCCCTGACTACCTCTTGTAGTGAGTTGAGTTCACAGCATTTTGTGCTCCATAGCACTAGTTTCCTTGTGAAGGATCTAGGAGGCTTAGAGGATGCAAGTTTTTGTCATTCATGCCTCAAAATTTGGAAAGGTGGGTCAGTATTATATGAATCCCATAAATAAAAAAGGGAAATGAAAGGGTTAGAGACTGTAGGATGATTTCGGCTTGATGCCTTCTTGGTCTGAAAATGGGCACCATCTCTTCAAACATTGAGCTAGAGCCAGTGACTCCCTTCTTGTGATGCTTGGTGGTGTTACTTAGCTGCAGCCTGGTTCTTCTGCTTCCTAAGTGGATTTAGGGTCAAGTCGTGAACAGAGCTGTGTTTTAGGGAGTAAAAGTGAAACAAAAGAGGAGACATCAGCCTTTTCAGAATTGATAGACCCAAAGCAGAAATAGTCAGCCAGTCTGTGTGGTGGTAAATTAACCAGTCCATGTCCTTTTGGTTGGTGAGGAACATGCCTTATGGTTATAGCTAATTTAGAAATAATTTTCTGTGGAGGACTATAATAGTATAGTACTTAACATGTTTCATCATGTCCTAAGTGGCTGTAGTTCTTAAATCATCTTTAAAGCAGCAATCCATATTTCTTAGCATACCAACTTAGTGTTATAAGCAGAACTTTAAGTCAGTGGAAGGTGCTTGATTCTCATGCATTTAATTATATAGGAGTTAAAAAATATACTTAAAGATCAATTTGCTTTGCTGCCCCAATGTTATCAGAAGCAGCAATTTGAAATGGGAATATAACCCAGAATGTGGTGGACGCAAGGAATGACACTTTGTTGTCAACAGTCATGGTGTGGTGCACATAAGGTCCTCTGAGCCTGGATGAGTAATGCTTAAGAAAATTTTCTTTTATGCATGCTAGTGTGCTTCAAAGAGATGAAATCAAGATGTATTTACAGTAAGTTTAATGGCTTTTCTTGAACTGGAGTGTGATGTTAATCATGAAGCACTTCTGAGAACCCTCCATTAAAAATTGACAGTGATATTCATGGGTAACTACTTCCGTGTAAATCTATTAGTAAATTAATCAACTGCATGATCCTGAGAAGGGACACTAACATGCTTTATTGGTTTGCTGCTCATTGCCTTGATTATTGAGGGCCCTTCTGAATATGTGTCTTTGATTTCTGCTGCTTGCCAATTTGTCATGGTAGTAGTTAAATAACATTTTGCTGGCTCAGCATTCTTGTCTCTGCTGGATTTGTAGCAATAACTGAAGGTGATTCCCTTTTGCAAGGGGGACATAATTCTCTAGAGAAGGGAATGTAAATGTACTGCTAGCACTGCTAGTGTGCAGTATTTTAATATTGAACTTGTCTTTGTTTACAGTAGCTTCAGATTTAAAATTATGAATTAGTTAACTTCTTAAAGTAACAAAATTAATTCATCTAAATATATGAATATATTCATATATATATTCATTTAGGTGAATATAATATATTCACCTAAATATACTGAGTATATTCAATATATTCATCTAAAGGTCACATTTTATTGATGATTAAGTAAACCATCATGAACTGAAATCAGATTTTGTAGTAATTTGTGCATTGTAGTATGTATTTCAGTTGTAGCACTCAGGATTTTGCAATAAGTAAATAATTTTGCAGAAACATCTATTTTAATTCTTTTTCATGTCTTTCAAATATGGACAGGGGAGAAAACTTACAGAAAAGTCATTAAGTAATGCAGGTATGAGATATTAATTTGACTTTTTTTCCTTATTTGAATCCAGGGGAGTTCTGATTAAGGAGAAACAAATCTTTATTCTGTGATCAGTTTCTAGTTAAGTTGTCTTTATTATTATTTCTGACTGTATAGGGTAAAGTACAGGATGATATTTTTGTCCTCTAATAGTATTGAAATTGACATGTGGGATGTAAAGTAGTATTGATTTTGTCTTTGAATGTCCTAGATTATTTAAGTAGATGATCTTCAGTGTATGTTTATGTAAATGAAAAATATAGAAGATTTTCCAGCATTTTTTAAAGATGTGCATTTCCATGGATGGTGTCCATAAACCCTACTCTCAGTAAAATCTGCATGTCCTGAGCTCGGGCAAGCTGGTGACATAGTGACATGGAGAACTTACACTGTGTGAGACCTTTGGTCTATGGAAATTACTTGGGGAAAAGAAAAAGAGAATAAAAATGGATGTTTAAAAAAAAAGTGCCTATTAACTGTCACTCCTTGGTCTGTTTTCTTCTAAATCCCCCAACCTGTTTTCCTGAGGAATGAAACAGTATGATTTTTAAATTCCCTAGAAGTCTGATGTAGCTATGTTGTAAAAAGGGTCAGACCCAGCTGTGGGGTGTTATCCTGTTTTGAGCACTGGCTATGACCTCTTGAGGGTCTCAAGAGCTCTCTGGGTTTGTGGGAATCTCTCAAAAGCAAAGTCTTGGGGAAGAAGGCTTTCTTACAAGCCCTCTGCTCCTGTGTGCCATGTGTGAGCAGACAACCTCAGCTGTTGTTTATATTAATAACCTGAATTTCATTAAAATTCTTTTCTTTCGTACAGAGCAGTAAATATTGAATAGCAAGTTAAAAAGTAGTAAATGTAATTATTTCTGCTAGCCATTTAATAGAGGCATTAATAAATAATAAAAAGTCATTAATACTGATGTATCTTTTGCTTCTTTGTTCAGGCTGTTTCTCTTTTGAAGTAGCAGTGATACATAATAAATCGGGTCAGTCACATAACTAATCAACTGTGAACCAAGGCATGATTTTTTAAAGGCAGGAAAACCTCACTGAAGAACTGACGTCTCCTGCTTGGTTTGAGTCAAAAAATAAATGTTTTTTTGAAGTTTGATTTAAAAACTCCACAGCTTTCTTGCTTCCTCAGTGCTGTTTTTTACCTCCAAAGATTTTAATAAAATTTTAGTTGACACTTCAAAATAAAATGACTGTTCAGGTGGAAGCCTTAGAGATGCAGTATGTATTACAGCACACAGTATGTAATGTATTATTTGAAATTATGGAGTGATTCAAACAAGTCTGGCTTATATCATCAGAACAGTTATCTCTCCGACCTTAATTTTCTTTGTGACTTGAGTTCAGGTTTGTGAGATTTGCATGACATTGATCCTTTCCTTGGGCGATTCACAATTTCATAATTCAAGTGCAACAGCTGCTGTAACCATCATGCCAGCTGTCCCTGCAGATGCTCAAAAATCTCCAGCTTCTCAAAGATGTGTATATGTCCCTGGGGTAAACCATTTTTCTAGGAGGTAATGTATGAAGTATCTTTTAAAAGCGTGGGTGTGCTGGCAGTTTTGAGTGTGTGGTGCATGTAGTGCTACTTTTCTTAACAAAAAGCTCTTCGGTGTGTCCCCCTACATGGCCCATAGGGGAAAAAAAAAGGAAAAATTGGCTTCCAAGTCCCCAACAAAGCAAAAACCTCTTCCTGTCCATCTGCTATTGTTAATAACTAAAGAAATGAATCTGTTAAATAAATAAGATGGTAAAATTTTCCAAGTAGGGTCCAAACTTCTGTCCAAGAGAGATGTTTACAGGTTTGGTTTCCCTGTTTACCAGACTGCAGAGGATTTACCCCATGTAGAAGAGATCCTGGATGAACTCTTGTGGCTGCCTGACAAAGGATCATTCCTGCCTGGATGTTTAATGGGGCAACTGCTAAGCTCCCCTGCAGTTTGGCTGGTTGTATTTCCAGTTAAGCCTTGTGAATTCAGATCATTCCTTTGGGCTGGTGTGGTGCTCACCCCTGGTGCCAGTGCTCGGATCCTCTGAGGCAGAGCCATCCAGTCATTTGAGCTCCTCCAGTGATTCATGGCTTATGGACGAGTGCAAAAGCCTGTTCAGGATGTTGAAGGGTACCTACCCTGCATTCAGACTAGACTGAATGACCTAATGGTCCTTATAGGAATTGAACTAATCTTTTTAGTGGGTATTCCACCAATCATCTCCTTACCTTAAATTAACAGTATCTGAAAAATGAGGAAGATTTAAAAAATTTGTTTTGTGATGAAAGAATTACTTAATAAGGAGTAAGTCCCTTAAGCTAGGAAAGCGGGAATGTTCTGTATCTGAATCCATAACCCACATGTTTTACTGCTTCTCTTCCATGACAAATAAAATGTCAGTCATAGTAGTCCATTAATAGGAAGTGCCTCTAGAGACTGATGTTCCCCAAAACAAAGGCTTGGAACAATTCATAGCTGGAACTATCCTTTTTTTTCCTCCCCACTCCCTGCTTAATGTTAGGTTAAAAAGAGGTAAATGCAGGTTTTATCTAAATTGGTCTGATCTGAAGTGAAGATAATAACTGTGGTTGTGAGGCTAAGCCTAAGTTGGAATGGCATCCCTTTCTGTAACTTAAGTTTCTTGAATCCTATTGCCTCCTTGTAAGAATTAATAATCTGGTCTTGCTACTGCCTCTTCATGTTGTATCTGCTTACCTTCTGAGATCCTGAGAACAGCCTGAAGTCCTTTTGCTCTCCTGTGGCAGTGTGGCAAGTGTGAATTTTATAGTCAAGCTAACATTCTGCCTGGAAAATGCAACTGGAAGAAAAGACAGTTTATTCCTAATCAGCCCCAAAATTATACAAAGAACTGTTTTTTGAAATGTGAAGACTATTTTTTAAATGTGACTAGAAAAATAATTGCATTTATGTTTTTGAAGTGCCATGCCTAGTCCCAACCTCTGTGCTTCACAAATGTAGAATTTTCATGAGGCCATTCTTGTAGTTGAAGAAGTTGTTCCCCTAGAGTTCAGTTAAAGACAATCAAAATCTACTTCTTTTTCAAAAAGGTTTCTATAAGATCATTTCTTCAGAAAAACAATTGACATTTTTACATTTTTCTTCTTTAGAGAAGTCTTTTGGAATTCCAAAAAGTAGTAAATTTGCAGGAAAGGCAAAACAACAGTGACAGAATTCAGAATTTAATAATACTTTAATTTATAATGATTGTTTAGAATGGAGGCAAAACTTGCCAGCCCAGAGCATGGGCTTATTACTTTAATAAGTAAGCTTTTGATGCTCTTTTATACTTTATTAGCAGTTATAGCTGTCAGGTGAATTTTTGCTCATTATTTCATGAATAGACATTGATTCTAAACTTAGAAACAATTTCTTAAGATTGAGAGAAAAAAAAATTAGCTGATGAATGAAGGTTAAATTAAGAACAGTAAGTCACATCCTCTGAATGCTTTTCATCTCAAGACCAAGACAGTTTTTGAAAGATCGTTGTAGCATAAGATATAATAATTTTATTAATCAGATTTCATAATTGTGTCAGTTCAGCAGTTGGTTGGGAAAGCAACATAAAACAAGGGTGTGAAAAGTATTTCCAAAAGAGAATACAATATCAAGAAAATGTGTCCTGAAGCTGTAAATACCTTGGGGAGAGTATACTAAGATCCCAGTCCAAGTCCCTGAAAGCTGTGCTGTTTAGCATTTCATTTTGATGTATTGTAGACCTAAGGGCCATGCCATAGTGATTGCTTCATCTTGTGAACCCACATTTTCATTAAAGGGTTGTGGGTGCTCTTATCAGAAGTGGACTTTTCAAAAAATACATTTTTAATTATGTAGTTCTTGCTGGAATGGAAATAATCAGTCTTTCATTGGAAATAAGCTGCTTTTAAGAATAAACACCTTAATTTTGCTACAGCTGATGGTAGTTTGCAGCAGCTGTTTGTCTCTAGGCAGAATTGTTCAGATAATTCACTTTGATTTCCTGTATAACGTGCATTTTTTGGTGTTACACCATTTATTCCATCACTACTGTAGGACTCAATATGTCTGCAGTGATCTGCATCCACCATATGCTCTGAGCTGTCACCCCTTGACCTTCTTAGCTCCTTGTGTGCTGTGGAGTTCATGTACAGGATTGTTGTCTGTCCCAGGTGCTGCTCTGGGAGAAAAGAGGATTTGGAATCAGGGTTTGATCAACAGATGTTGATCAGCTGTGCACTGGGATCCTGGCACATGTCTGTCTGTCGTTTGTTGCTTTTGCAAATTCAAACCTACAAGCAGACTCTTTTGTCTCTACTTACCCCCATTAGGCTCAGCAGACAGACTGAAGGTGTTGAATACACCTGCAGGCAAGCTAAGGACTTTGAGTCCCTGCTTATTACTACAGATCAGGCTATTCAGAAAAAAATATTTATAAGCCCTTATGCAGCCACTGAATTTTCTTCTGTTCACACAATTCAGTGGTATTCAAATAAAGCATCTTTTTTTGAGGTGACTCTAGAAGCCATTGAACTAGATATTATATATAGAGCTATTAAACATAAATATTAGGCATTTAAAGGTGTGGCAAGACATCAGCTGTGATATTATTGTCACAGGGATAGGGAAGAAGCTCTTTGATTCCTCACTTAAATTCTGTGTGAGGGAAGAGAAGTGAAAAAACAGCAGGGCATGTAAAGAGAAATGTAAGAGTGTGTGTGTGTGTTTGACCTTTATGCCATGCAGTGAGCAATGAAAGTGATGTACCTGGCTTTCCTTAAAACTTCATAACGTCACCACCTGCACCAATAATTTGTCAGCTTCTAATACCAATATACCTTTTCTTGTAAGTAGTCTCTGCGTCCCCTCATGAAACAAAAAAGATGCTTCAGGGAGCAGGGACACATGATCCATTTCTGAGGGCTTCCCTGTTTGAGGAGTCCTGCAGAGACTGGATGCACACCAAAAATCAGCTTTTTGACAAACTGATAACCTAATGTCGTGCTGCCTCTGCGTCACATCCTTCACCCTGGATCCCCATCCCACAGGTCTAAGTCTTTGTTAAGCAGATAATCCTGCAATACTTTGCTGGATAGCACAGGGAGAAGCATCCTGGGACACTCTTCAGCAGGTTTCTCACTGTCTGCAGGGAAAAGGCTGCCACCAGTCTCTCCGCTGAGAATCCCACCAGCCAAGCTGTATAATGATTTCAGCTTTAATTAGCGGAAGGTGGCAGGTTCCAGAGGCTTGGTTCCCCTTGGCTGCTGATCCCCTTGGCTTTCACAGAGGTGCATCTGTATTGGCTGGTGCTTCACAGATGCCTTACCATTACTTGTTTGCAAAGTTTTATTAAAACAGCACACTGGTTGCTATTCCTGCCACCAAGTATCCTTCTTGAATAATTTTCACTTCTGATGACATACTAGTTTGTCTTTTATATGTCTGTCCCAAATGTATTAACTGGAGGATTTCTGAGTAGGTTTAGATGTGAATAAACTGCTTTGGTATCGATATTTTTCCCCAACTTACAGAAAATGATAACACAGAGCTCTTTTCCCGATGAGATGCTCACAGCGTTCTCAAAAACCAGAGTATTTAGTGCATCTTAGCCATCATTTCTCTGCATCAAGGAGGTTAAGAGCAGCTTGTCTGTGTGACTTAGAGCTGTAGTTCCAGGACTGGTGTCATAGGAAGTGGGTGATGTTTATGTACTTACGTCAGCTTTGGGTCAACTTTTTTCCCCTGGGAAGCTTAAAAACAGAATGAGGGATTACTGATTTCTCGTCTATGAAATTAAGTGGAGATAACATGAATAGGCTTGGAGAGTGAAAAATAAGGCATTATTGGTATTGTTCAACTCAACAAACTCAATTGCTTCTTACAGCTTTGCAGTGATGCACAGGAAGCTTTATCTGTTAGATTGTTGAGTTGTGATGAAATTCACTTAGGAAAACCTTCATCCTGTCATTCCCAGCATTTGGGTTTTTTCTGCATCTCTTATGTATGTGTTCTGCCCTCATATCAATTGCATCCTTTAACATATTTTGGCCAGTTCCTGTGCTCTCCGAAGTGCCCCTTCTCTCCTCCCTGCATGGTTCACTCCCCCAGTCCCTGAGCAGATGTACATTCTTACTCTTGGATACCAGTGGGCCTCTTGATGTGGACTTAATACTTCCTCTTCTGTCTTTACTCTCCCTGCTCTATTTTTTCCCATACTCTGCTGATGCTGTAAGTGAAGAAAGTGCCTGAGTCCAGAAGGACACTGGCAACCAACCAGGCACAAGCTCCTGTCTGCTTGCAAAGGCCTTTTGCAGTGACAGGGCTTCTATTTATTGTATTTGAGCCAGATGCTGTGACTTTCCTTGATGCTGCACTTAAAGTCCTTTGTGTGATCCTGGCTGAAGGCTTTTGGCAAGTCCAAACCAGAGGCAAAGAGTGTATGAACTGCTGAATGCTGTTATGCAAGCCAGCGGCAGCCCACTAGAAATGCTCTGAATAACAATTCCTGTTGCAGAGAAGCTAATGAAAAAATTAATTTGCACAACTCCCTGCCTCATCCACCTGCTTACTGTCCTGGTGGGGCCATGGTGACACTGCGTGGCTCCTTGAGCTGCTGGGGGAGTGATTTCTCAGCACTGACAAAATGGGAATTGGCAATCAGCTGCTGATACTTGTGTCAGGTTTGCCACATGCAGCACATTTTACCCTTCAGGAGGCACACCAGACAGCACAGCTAGGTCTCAGGGGTGAGTGGAGTGAAAGGAGTAGGGAAAAAATACTCAGTGTTACAGTTTTGCACAGAACACAATTAATGTGATGCAGGCTAGGCTGTAATTTTAATCATAGTCCTTGCTGCTTATAGGTCTATGTGTGCCATCCCAGCCCCATTTACCACCATTTCTGCTTTCTTGAAGATCTCAGCTGGGCTCTGACCCTGGTTTTGACTTCATCTCTGACTTTATCCTTACATTTCTGTTGGTATCTTGTTGTCTTGAAAATTCACATGATCCCCAGGAGTGTCTGGCACCTTTGCCAAACCAGGGAGGCTCGGGGAACAAGTGCCCATGCGGCAGAAAGAAGGTAGGTGTTAATTCAGCAGTGGAAAAGCCTTTTCTCAGCTCTGTTGGTGCTATTCTATGGCATTACTGGAATTTTTCAGCATATTTACAGGAGAGCATGTGTTTGCATGTGTACATTTGGAGTCTAAAGCTGTTGTGTTTATACCAAAAAGAAATAGCATCAGACTTCCAGTTCGTTTATGTTTAATGAATTATAATTAAACATTTGGAAGTCAGTTGTGACCAGTAAAGATGTAATTTTCCATTTTAGTAAATCTGTAGCATGGTCCCGCTTGCTCAGTCTTCTAAAGACTAGATTTCTACCTGTAAGTCACCTTTTTTTGGTTTAAAGCACAAGTTTCTTGGATCAGTTTTGGCTGCAAGTGTTTTTCATTTGGTTCTGGAGGTCATCACTGCTACTAACATCCTTGATATCTATGAAAGAATGAGGGTGAAGTTACTGAAAACATGTTATAGGACTATGTAATTGTTAACTGCTTTAGGTATCATCTCTGAAGACAACAATATTAAGTGAAAATAATACCAACATGACATTAATAATACCAAGACAACATTAATACCAATACTACACTAATATAAGATAATAATATTGTCTCCTGTTACCTTGCTAGAGCAGATTATTTCATGCTGTTAGGTGTATCTTGTCCTTTTACCCCGTTTCTTGAACTGTTCTAGTTTTTCTTCGTATCCTATCTAAACTCAAAGGGTTTATCAGAACTTTCTTGTTTTGTGTTTTCAAACCATAAACAGCTGAAAGGGACAAAGATGTGGTCACCTTCTGGCTGGTAGACAGTGGTGTTGGAGTAGGACTGTGCTGGCTCCTTCACTACCTCAAGTGGGCTTGCTGTCTTTGAGAGCTGTGACAAGACCTGTCCTCTGTGAGCAGCAGTTCTGCAGGAGCCCCACATGAGGAAATGCTCTCATGTTGCCTTGGCTTTATTCCCCTGGTAATTCTGATGAGAGTTATAAGGCTGCTTTCCTTCTTCAGTTCCTAATTAATAGTGTGAAAGGAAAATTCAAAAGCAGTGGAAATTTCATTGCTCAGTGTTTTCTGCTTATCCATTATACTGATGGAGATACCGGAGTGTAGGTTGACAGGGCCTGTTCACTGTGCTGGCCAGGGCAGATGGGCAGAGGGCTGGGGTTGTTCAGACCTGCTTGTGGATGGCAGATGCCATGTTTAACGGTGGCTGGTCAGTTCTGTGTTAGGTTAAACAAAGTATTCCTGGACAGGATTGTCAACCAGCAAAAATAAAATTTTGGTTTACAAATTCCTTCTATGCAGCAGAAAATGGCTCAAACCCACATCAGTGGATAACTGATGTGGGTTTGCATGTTCCCTGTCAGAAGACTCTTTTTGTTGGTACACATGCTGCACTTCACAGTATAGGGCTTTAGCTTGGGCCAGCTTGATGAGCTTTTCCCACTGGAAGCTGCATGTAAACCTATTTCATGGAAGTTCTGATTGATCTGCATCTTAATTGGTAAGGTGACTATCTGACTTCTGAGGATGAACCTTCTATCTCCTTTGCATTACAGTTTAATATGCTTTTGCAAGTTAGCTTAAAAGCTGAAGGCATTTCTGCAGTAGGCCACATGCTTCTGATTTCTTTATTAATGTGCTTTTCTGAGGTCAGAAGAGTCAAAATAGGCTCTTCTCTGTGGTTACTTGTATTTGCAAGTGTATGGTGTCAATCTCTTCTATCCAGTCCTGGTACACAGGATGCTGCTCACATCCTGATTGAAAAGCTGTCCAAATAACTCCATCAGCCAATTCCTTCAGAGCAAACCAAATCCAAACATTTAACCTAGTGCAGCATTTTGCCTCAGGACATTGTTTTTCCTGAATCAATCCTGATTAGCTCATAATCAAATATTTTGTCCTGACACCTGGGGCTGTATATGGCCTTGCAGGCTGGGGAGAAGTCATGATGGCCCCTGGTTCTGAAACCTGTAATTCTGTTGTCCAGGTCATCGCTTCTTCAGCTTTTGCTTCAGACATATTCCTTTATTCTTAACAGATCCTTAATCTGAAACTTCTATCCCAAAATTTAAGATGCTTTTAATATAATCCTTTCCCTGTTCTTACCCATCAAGAAAGTTGCAAAGTATTCCTTTTTTTAATCTCTTCTTTTTTGGGGGTGTTGTTACATAAGCATCAAGGACAGGATGGATGTGCCCATGTGATAGCATTACCGTTAACAAGATGAAAAACAGCAAATCATGCCTGAAAGCTTGAAGTAGTCTGTGGAAGGATGAAAAATTGCAGTATAACTTTCAAACAAATATTTTTTGATATACTATATCTTTTTTTTTTTGCTGACAAGTTAATTCTTTCTGACAGACTTGGCAAGTGAGCAAGTGTCTTCAAGGCAGACACTGAAGCTGTTTCATGAATTCATGTTACAGTTTCTCTGATATTGTTGCTCTCCTCAGATGGTATTTTTAGCTTTATTCACACCTTGCTTTAACATTTCTGTGAGTGAGGAAAATTTTTTATCTGGTTCTAACCAAGCCATGAGTTAGTGTTTCTCATTGTTGTTGTTATTTCTTAAAAAAATGTTTGCAGGACCTAGACCCCCCTGAAAGGGAGCTCTCTGTCTTTGGGAATACTTAGCCAAGATTCTTACTCCAAAACTTGTACCTCTCACATTGCAATTTTATGATTTTTTTAAAAAAAGTTGGAATATTTTCTTTAGAGATGTGTAAAATATTCAAATTCCTAATAGAAAAAAATCTCATATATTGACTTGGTTGATATTTACTTAGACTATTTTGTCACACAGTTTTGCTCGCAGGATATGGTTTTTAACTGAATGTTCTAAGATGAAGAAGGTAAGGTCCTTCCCTGACCTCTGCTTGTGTTCACATCTGCCTCGTGTGGTTGCAGAGGTCTTGTCAAGGGAGGGTGTTTACTGGAGAACTGAAAGCACAGGAAAAATCTCTGCAAGATGAAGGTACAGGATTTTTTTACCAGTGCCAGCAGCACAGCACTGTATTTCATGTAGGCAGTGTCATCACAGGTCTGCTAGTTCCCAGCTTCCCAGTGTCTCCATCATCTGCCATCCTCTAGAAACTCCTATAGCTGATTACCAGGTGCAGTAACAGCTTAACAGAGCATCATTGTCCTTTTTCTGAGATAGCAGGGCTAGAAGTCTTCTCCTGGCATGTATCACACATGAAAATCAGGACCAAAATGTAAACAGTTAGGAAGGAAAGAGTCTTATTGATAGAGACTCCAGGTTCAGATTCGTTCTAGGTGTTTGTCATTCAGATCCTGGCCAAAGCCAAGTAATTAAAAAGCCTTCCAAGTACCTGCCTCAGCAATACCACAAGCTGGAAAGCTAAGCACTCCTCTCTTTCTCTGAGATGTATCCAAAAATGATAGATGCCTGAAGATTGTTAATGAATAGTCTGTCCTTCACTGAGGAAGCTCAGGCAGAGCTAGTCTGACAGAGGTCTGTGATTAAAATCCAGTTATTACCTGGGGCTTGCTCTGGCACAAACCAGTGCTGCCCTGCTGCCCGTGGTGTAGCACAGGACGGGTGATGGAGCCTGCCCTGTTTGCTCATTGTGATGAGCATCGCTTGAGATGGTGCATTCTTCATTCATGGAAATTCCCTCCTGGTTTTACCTGAAGCTGTTCTTACAGAGCAGGAGTTGGGGAGGAAAAGAAAACTAACCTGCTTCAAAGACAGCAAGGAAAATGACTTGAGAGATCTGCATTTGGCAGCCTTGATGGAGCTTTAGGAAGAAAAATGTCTGCTCGAGAGGATGTGGAAATGGACCATTCTTGCAAAGAGTAGGTTGAATCACCCACGTCAGCTGCAGCAGCAACAGAGAAAAATAAGAGAAAATCAATTTAATATTGTAGGTTTCAATGTTCCTTCCAAAATAAGTACAGCCTAATGATAGAGAATGTCTTTTCAAGTAGCAGATGGCCACATTAAAGCTACAGCTGTGCCATCATTTTGGAATTTCTATAAGGCACACATGAAGAGCGGACAGCTGCCTGTAGCGTGGGTGCTAGACCCTCCTAGGAAAGCTTATTTTTAACTTAGATCTACTCCCTGACTTGGTTCACAGCTTGATGTCCTGGACAGCTCTCCCAGGTCAGCAAAAGGAGCAGTGTAGAGGCTGTGTGGGAGAGGGAGGGAGAGCTGGGGCTGCTTGTCCTGACCTTGATGCTGGTAGGAGCATGTCAGGAGGCTTGGTTCTTCAGCAGTCAGGAGCTGCTGTCTTGTGCCAAGGAGAGATGGGGTGCTCAGCAGCATCTCCCACTCCCTGCTGGGTTTTTATGAGCATGCCTAACCTTTAACTTGAAAATAAAAGCACATCTGTCTCTCACTCTGTGTCATGAAAGGGATCAGAAGACTTTGAGCTGGAGACACAGTTTTCTTGGGTTCCAAGCAGCTGTTTCAGAAAAAACAGAAAATAGAAAATTACTATTTCAGAAGAAATGTTCTCTTACTGGTCACAGTTGTTGCAATATCTGGGCTATTTGCAGAGATATTAGAATTGGGCTGTGTAAATTTAACTAGCTCATAAGAGAAGGAAACTTAGTTTGTTCTTCTTGTGAATGATCTATCATGAGTCTTCTTGAGGAAAAAAATACATGCAAAACCAAAGTTAAGGTAATAAGGAAAGGAAGAGGCTTTCATTTGTTTCAAAGTTATATGTCGGTACACAGATGTGTGTGTATTTTAAAATCTGGGTATTGGGGCTAGGGGAAAATACACACATGAGACACTGTAGAAAGCAGAAATCAGGCAGTGGAAAGTATAGGGAGTCAACAACACAATAGAAAGAAAGACAGGGGAGCTGGGATGAAAGGGGAGCAGGCAGGAAGAACAAGTGCTGATGGAGGTTGCTGAAACACCACGTGTCTGAGCGAACCTTCGGCTTCTTTCCTCTATAGAAGCAAAGTAAGATGTTCACCAGCTCTTCTCCCTTCCTGCTGCTTTCTCCCGGGATATTAACCTCTCCACAGGAGAGAAAAGCAGCTATTGAAAACAGGATGGGCAACTACAGGATTAAAACTGATTTTGGAAGGGAAGAAAGAATTTTGGAGGATAAGGAAAAGATAAAGAGGAGAATGCAGAAAGAAAAAAGGCAAGAGTGCAGGAGAAGTCATCTGTAAGTCAAGCAAAAGACAAGTAGGATAAACAGCACTAAGCAGCACAGAGAGATTTCATATATGAGAAGTGATATAAAACTATTGGAATGGTGGTTAGAAGGACCACTGGAGACTAAGATAATTCAAATAAATTTTCTAAACTTGACAAAAACCCATTTTCCAACACATGAAGTTGCTCTTTATGTTTGAGTGTGTTTGTAACTAATAGGGTTACTTCTAGCGCTATATTTTTTCTAGCATCTTGGGTAACTTTTAATTTTTTCTTGCCTTTGGAATACACTAAATGGCTAGGCATTTATTTTGCTGTTATTCAGGGCCCTTTATTATTTTCCATGCAAAAGAATTTGACACGTTCTGGGTTGTTTAAATATACCTTTCAGTGATTTTGAACTTGCAAGTGTTTGAAGTTGTTAGAATAGCACTGCAGAATATAAAAACTGATGGATCAAGATTCTAATGTTTGAGAAATAAGAACAACAAACCCTCTGATGTGTTTCCTACCTCTGCAATGCAGTGCTCACCACAAACACTTCTGCCTGGTGACACTTCTGGTTTTACCCTTAGAATGTCTAGTTAGTAGTCTGTGCAGCTTCTTGAAATTTTCTAGCTCTAAGTAATCCACCTAAATTTTACAGCTCTTAATTTAATCCAACTCCGTTTTTTGTATCTATCCTTGTCTAGTAACAAGTTTAGCCCAGACATGAGAACTCATAAATTAACAGAGATGTATAATTGAAGTGTGTTAAATGCAGTGTTCAGAAGAGGAGTGGTATTAACCTAATCCTTTTCCTAAGTCACTGTATCAGAATCCTCTCTAGCATGTCTCTTAAATACAGTATTTTATGGGATCAGGTTACACCAATTTTTCCAGCAGCAATTATCTTGAGGTTCTTGTTTGCTAAGGCATATATTTTAAAAATTAAGCAAGTCATTGCTATTACCCATTTGCAACAAGCTGGTAAGCAAACTAATTTGATTAGAATGTAAAAAAAGGAGTTTTTATTTTTGTCAAGTGCACAAATTTATAAGTGTATAAAATCTTCAAAAGCTCCCCACCCAATCAAACAGTGTTTACCTGACAAGTATCATTATTGACAAAGACTGCTGTCTGTGTGCCTTGTTCTGTCAGTAGCTAAATGTCATGTTCAGATAGCACATAAAATGTTGTGACAATTTCTGCTTTTCCCAGAAGATACACAGTACCATAAAACTCCTACTCCTGGAACTTTGCACCTGCAAACAGTAGGTTGCCCTTGTAAGTTGAAGCAGATATTTCTTTTCTTGTAGGTAACCATTCTTACTGGAGAGAGCCTCTGTCAAACATCTTGGCACTTTTCTCAGTTTGGCTTGTTGGGAATAATGTAATTTTCTGTGAACCCCTGAGAGTTGTGTTGTTCTCTTCTACCATTAGTTTAAAATTTTTCTAACAGGGTGCCCATTGATTTTGAAGTATAAAGCTTCCAACAGCAATTGCTGAAAAAGTACAGAGTATAAAATTACAAAATTTGTTTTTCCAATTTTCCTATTATTTAGGAAGGTTAATCCTTCATCATTTTTCTGCCATTAAATTATTGCGGAAGTCATGCATACATTAATTATTGTAATTATGAAATCCTGAGCTTGGATGTAGGGAAGTGGGAGAAAAATTACTCACTTCTAGTATATATAGTTTCATGCAAGGTTTTTGAATTTTTATTCCTATTGCACATGCATTTGCTCTTGTTTCCTGGGTAACAGCATGTTTTACAAACTCAGATTTTTATCGTGGTAGAAGTAAGTAAAGCTAATCTCAGATAAATATGTAGCTATCAAAATCTTACTAAATCTTAATATTTTAAAATCTAAGTTTCATATTTTAGTAAAAAATCTGTGTGTGCATGCCTTTACATATAGGTATATAGGTTCTGGAAGATAAAAGCATATATACTTGATTCACTTTAAATTGTAGCAGAATTGCTAATTTATTTCATGTTATACCTACACACTTTCAAGTTTAAAGATCTGCCTTTATTCTCTGCGGGTGATATGTATATATGCATACTTTATGTAGCTGAATCACCAAAAATGCTAAGAATGACTCTAAAAGGAAATATGTATACATAGTTATAAAAATAAATGTTTATACACAGGTTGAGATTTCAGGCTTTTCAGAAAGTGAGCATTTTGTTGTTTTCTGCCTGTATGAATATAAGATTTATTTTTTTTTTTTTTTGGGCCATCCTGTGAGATGCAGCTAAAGAACTTTCTTCACAGAGTTTGGGAACCGTCTGGACTATTCTTTGAGCTGTAATATTGAAAGACTTTTACAGCTTTAATTGGAGGAAAGGCAATCTTGCCTTTAAAGAGAGTTATGAAAAAATAGTCTGATGGCCAATATTTCATGTGGTAATCATGTTTTTTCTTACATAAAATATGTAAAAACTATAGATCTTGAAAATGCAAGCAATATTTATTCTTTTAAGCTGACAAAATCAGTCACATGAAGTAATTGCTAAACTGTGCTCTCTCTTGCCACTAGTGGATTAATGTACGCAGGTCCAACCAAGCTCTTTCATTTATAGTGAGGACAAAACATTGTCTGTGCCTTAAAGGAAATTTGTGTTAGTGTAAAGTTTTAATAAAGCATCTCTATTTTGCATTTGCACATTCAAAATTATCACCTAGCTTGAGAGAGGAAATTAGAGTATTTTGATTTTATAATACCTTTAGTTCTTTTGTTAGAAGGTATCAGCTTAAGGTTTAGTTCTCCTCAGTGGACTGCATACATTCTCACTGCTCTCTAAACTCTGTGAGATATGGAAAATAGGGCTGTATGATCATCCTTCCAGTGTAAAATTAGTTTTAGAAAGCTTATAGGTGATCAGCTGAAGGATCTTTGTTCCTGCCTTGAATATTTTTGGATTATCCAGGTAAATTCCCTGTGTGATACAACCAATCTCCCTTTGTCTTTTGTGCTGTAAAGGCCTTGAAAGTTAAAAAGGGCTTTTTAAAGAGATTGTGCACCATGTATTCCTCTCTCACTACAGACTGTCAGCCCAGCACTCAGAGAAGGTTCCAGTTTTAGCTGTCAGCAAAGTGCCTGAGAGCCTCTCTGGGAATTGCAGATGGGATAAGGAAGTATTTGAAAGTACTGTTTTATATGCTGCCTATTATAACATTCTCCCCTATATTTTTTCCTCTTGTTTTCCGTGCAGTTTGGTATCTAAGATTAATTTCTGAATATTATTGCTATCAAATTTCTAAGTATGCAATATAAAATATCTGTTCATATTTATAACCCATTAGCTAAAATGAATGAAGCACTGTTCACACAAAAGGGAGAAAACTCATGTTCTGTCTGAATATTTATTAGTGCCTTTCAGTCTTTAGGACTGCAGGAAGAAATAGCTGGAATGAACCTCTGGAGATTGTATAGTTGGTCTCCTAGCCCAAGGCACTATCTTTGTCATTCCTCACAGACACTGTAGAAGAATTATAAAATTTAGGTAGGAAGGCACTTCTGGAGATTGCCTGGTCCAGCCCCTGTTCAAGGGAGGACCACCTTTGAAGCTGGGTCAAGTTGCTTAGGGCCCCTATTCAGCTGAATTTTGAATAACTTTAAGGATGATAAGTCTTCTCTGAGAAACATGCTCTAAAGTTTTATCACACCGCCATGATTTTTTCCTCCCTTCTATCTAATTAGAGTAATTCAAGTTTCACTTTCTGTAACTTTTGTCTGTTGTCTTTTGTCCTTCCACTGTGAATCCCTGAGAAGAGCCTGCCTTACTCTTCCCCAGAATCTTGAAAACAGCCCTTGAATTTCCCCTAATCTTTTTTCTAAAGGTTAGAAACTAAACAGACTCAAGCCCCTCAGCCGCTCTCCATACACTGCATGCTGCAGCCCTTCATCCCTGCCATGGCCCTCCATGGGCTGGCTTTACAGTGTCTCTAGCCTGGACTGCTCCAGTTGAGACAAAATGCTGCTGCACATGCTGTCTCACAAGTGCTGAACTGTGCTGAAGGACCACACCACTTTACCTGCTGTCTGTGCTGTTACTGATTCAGCCCAGTACAGAGTTGGACTTCATTTCTACAAGGCTGCACTGCAGGCTGATGTGCAACGTGTTGTCAGCCAGGACCCCCCAGTCCTTTTCAGTGGAGCTGTTTTTCTTTTCAGCTGGTGCCTGTGCTGCAGGACTTGGCATTTGCTTTAGTTGGATATCTTGGGTTTTCTGTCAGATCATCTCACTGCCCTTATCTGCTGAATGTTTTATGTTCCACCCAAATCTTCCAGACATCTCTGTAGAAAAGGAAAGATAAATTTTATTTCTTTTTCATGGTCTTTGATGTTTCTGTGTGTTCTGTTTCCACTTCAGTCCTTTCTACTTCTCTTTTATTTCTTATTCTGATTAAATTTTACAGATCTTTAATCTATGCTCACTTTTTTTTTCTAAAAACTCTGACATCTTAAATTTGGACAGAAGCATCCAGTTCAGACCTTACCAGTGTAGGAGAGCAAAGAAATAACTGTGTGTGCTATAATGCTACTAAATATATCTCTGTGATTGAGTAATTTACCATAGTGGGTGTTGTTGAGTTTAACTACTGAATGACTGTGGTAACCAGATGCTTTCCAGGGTAATACCCACCTAATCACTTGTTCTTCATTCTGAGCTTATATAGTTGCATATTCCTGTTTACTGGAATATCTTGCATTTCTCCTTATTGAAAGACATCTTGTTTCTTTCACATGATTACTTCAATCTGTTTATTTTCTATTCTAATCTGCTCCTCCAGAGTGCTTGCATTTGGTCTATGATTGGTGATGTCTTGGGATTTATTTGTGACCTAGATAGATAAAAATGGTAATTGCACATAAAGGATTGCATATGCATAATGTATAGAACGTATAGTAAAATATTGAGTAGCAGTGGGTCCACATCTTCCAAATTATTTGTCTTCTGATTGGATTCTGTATAGCTTTCAGTTTTGCATTCACCCTGACATAGGCAAACTTTCTTTAAGAGAGTGACATATATTGCATACTTGTGAGAATATTTAGTTAGCACATATGACATCTGTTGTGCTCGGTCTACATGGATTGCTGTCTTGCTGCTAATTTGACATTACTTAATCATGAGAGATCCAGGTTGGCTGTTTGGTTTTTTTTCCCCAGGTGTTGTTTGTTGATTTATTGTTTAAATGTTCTGTTTAATTTTTTAATCTCAGTATTTTCTTCAGTGGGGGTTTAATTATAAATCATATAAAGATCTTCCTCTCCCACCCTCCATCTGCTTTAAGACTGAAGTTGACCTTTTCAAGTCTTGTATCTCCATGAGTTCTCAAAGATGACAAATAGTGGCTTAGAGACTCTAGAATTAGAGCAAGCCCAACTACCATATCTCCAGTTGCAATACTGAGGAAAATCTACCTCCTGCAAATGTACCGGAATTACCAGCAGTTGCTGAGATTTTGTCCAGTAGACACATGTGTTACATCAAAGTGCCATGGGCTGTTTAAATAATCACAGATGACTGATCCTTTATTTTAGATCCACTTTGAAACTACTAGAAGAGTCTGATTCATATTGGCCATAATTGTGACTGGGAAGAAGAAATTAATTCTCTTTGTGCCTAATGGATGTTGATGTGCCCGTTAAAAATAAATACACATGAGTTTGAAAGAAGGTCTTCATGTAGCTCAAATATTGCATTTTTGCACTTGTGGCCAGGCTATTTGTATAATTTAAGCATAGTTTGGCATAAATTTTTAAGCAAATGTACACAGACATTAGCATAACCCCATTTCTAAACAACCCCCTGCAAATCCATGCTGCCAGTTTAATACTGTTTCAAGTAATCTGCCTCTATCTGCTGGCACATTCACTGTCTACTAACTTGCTGAGAGTGTTAAAAATCCTCAAAAATATTTTCATTTGGTGAATAATTGTCAGTCCATATGTAACTCCTGGAGTTTGTGGTATTTGGCCCTTTGAGCTCAGACTGCCATTGGAGGACCAAAAGAGTATGGATGAGTGAGAAATGGAAAGATGCTGGTATGATGAGCCAGTGATTAACCCATATGCATTATTTCATCGTTTCAAGGTGCTGGTACCCTTTGTAATTCTCTGAATCACTGTGGTCATAGAATAATTTGGGTTGAAAGAAACCTAAAAGGCCATCTAGTCCACCCTACCCCTATCTCTGCCATGGGCAGGAACGTTTTCAACTAGATAACATTGCTCAGACCCCTGTCCAGTGGGCCTTTAATGTTTCCAGGGATAGGGCATCTACCACCTCTTTGGGCAACCTGTGCCAGTGCTTCACCACAAGCATTGTAAAAACCTTCCTCCACATATCTAATCTGAATTGACCCTCTTTTAAAACCACTGCCCATTGTCCTGTTCCAGGCTGTGCTGAAAAGTCTCTGTGCATCTTTCTTATGTGCCCCCTTTGATCCTGAAAGGCAGCAGTGAGGTCTTCTGGAGGTGGTTGGCTCAAAATCAGCTTGGCTCCAGGTCAGTGGTGCTCTACCCAGAGTGCAAGGGCAAGTCCTACTACCTCAGTTATGATCTGATGTCTCACAGAAATAAGGAATGTTTTTTCACCTTGTGTTTTGTAAATGGATTGTCTTATGGTTTTCTTGTGGTTTTCTCCTCCCTCTGTTTAGAAATATGGATTTTTTGTGGATGTAAGCCCACTCTATGGGTTAGCTTCTCATTGCACAAAGATCGAAAGATTCTGAACTTGATCAGCTGAACAATATTGCCAATATAGGACTCCAAAATATTGTACATAGAAGGGGGAAAAATAAGGAGAAGGATAAATTCAAGGAGTTAGTAGGGAAGGGTCTAATTTTATTTGCATTTTGTCTTTTGAGTTGAAGAATGTCTATAAATTACGTTTTCAAGATTGTGTCTTAAATCTTGTCTGCTTTCAACTTGTACTTGAAGTACAAGTTGAAATTCTCATTTACTTTAGTCCAGCAGCTAGTTTTAAAGCACCTTATGATATATCAATAGGCACACAATACCTTCAACAATGTATTTTCAGAAACAATGCTGCCAACCTAATATTGTATCAACTGTTTTCCCTTTCACCTCTTGGAAGTGGCATCAGAGGGGATTCTGGGAAGATTGACTGCATTGGCAGATAGAACCCATCTCATTAAATTGAATTTAAACCCTTGCTTCATGAGCTTAATAGTGATTCATAATTTTTTGTCTTGTCTTCAAGAGGTTTTGAGATTCCTTCTGGGGCTGCAGGTTTATGCAGCCCTACGTTGGGCGCCAATATACGGAATATTAATCCCAATATTTCCGGGTGGGATGTGCCTGGCCTCGTCTGGCCCTTGCTGCTGGACCAAGGGCGGCAGCTGTGGTGTTTCACCCCAGAGATACCTTTGGCCGGCTGGATGCTGCAGCTGGGCACTTGGAACAAATCCAGGCATAGTAGAAACTCAGTTTACCTCTGGTGGAAAAGGTTCAGGCGATGGTGAAGAAAGAAAGGAGAGCATTCTATCGTAGAGCTTTAATCCAGAGTTTTATTCCAGGATGACAGACCTCTGAATGTTGTAACAGCTCCCAACAGAATCCAGACCACATGGTCCCGTCTCCTTTTAAGCCCGGGGACAGGGGGAGGGGAAAGGAGAGGTTGGCACACCTGGGGGACTGGGATAGGTGAAACAGGAAATGGCATCACACTGCAACAGTTATTGAATACACTAGGTAAAATCAAGGACATAAATATTCATAAATCCATCATGTGTTCCCATTAGTATGTACTTGATTTTAACCCAACTGGTGTACACACTATTAAGGAGTATAGACTAGTCTTCCTAAACCAGACAATTAGACTTTTTCCAAAATTAGTGACAGAAATTCTTCCATTCATTTTGCAAAAAAATAAAAAAAAGGACACTGTAGCAGGCATCAGTTCTGTGTGCAAGTACATTGCATAAAAGGACTGATATATCTTTAAGCCAGGTGTGTAAGCTGGATTTTTTCCTCCAACTCTTGAAGGCTTTGGTTTTGCAGATACCTGCCAGGTCTTAGCTTTTGACTTACGAGTAACAGTTGATGAATCAAGGATGTGAGCTGCAAAAGACAGGGTCATTCCCCACCTGTCCTTTCATGCTACCATTTCCTTTTGGTTGTTGTAAAGTAACCACCAAAGCTTGACATCAGAATCTGACAAAACCCCCTCCTTCTAAGTCACAAAATCATTGAATGGTTTGCGTTGGAAGGGACTTTAAAGATTATCTAGTTCCAACCCCTCACCATGGACAGGAACCCTAGATAAGGTTTCTCAGAGCCTCATCCAAGCTTGAACAGGGCAATGTCCAATCCCAGTATATCAATGCCCTTTGCATAGGGCATCCACTTGAGACAATGGAAGTTCTTCCCACTGGCCTCAGTAGATGCCAGTATTCAGAGAAGGTGTTTTTAAAAGTAAGAGTAACCAATATAAAAAAATTAACATAATGGCCAAGAGAGAATCTGATCGAGATATTTTGCGTTTTAAATCCAAAACCAAACCATATACAATTTAGATAGAAGCTGTGTCTGTTTCTAGATGTGGTGGTGTGGAGCTTGATTTTATTCTTTGCAGAGTCTTTCTGATTTTAAAGTAGCTCTATCCCTATGGGGAATCAGTTATTGGGATATTTGTTGGTGGGGTGGAGATGGTGGATCTTTCAGAAGGGAATCATTTGAGACAAAAAAACAATCATACTTAGAAGCAACCAAGCAGTACTTCAAATTAAATTTTGTTTGCTTTTTATTTTCTTTTTTCTTTCAAGATGCAAAATGCTTGTTTTTCAACTTCTTTGTTTATTTACAGTAGTTTACAACTCATTAGAGATCCTAAATCCTTTTCAGAGTTTTGCAATTTTTATTCAGTTAGTCTTATTATTTGGTCATTAGTCTGAAAAAAAAAGTGATTTGATGTATTCAATAAGATTTGAAGTGGTAATGAATCATTATGTCTTGTAACTGGGTAGGATGTTTTTAGGTAGCTAAATCATTAAAAAAGGTATATTGTTGGATATATCTGGTTGTTTGGTGTAGCGACTCTGGTGTAGTATATCACTTCCAGTAGGAGTCTCAGAAAACAATAGCTATTCCTTGAAGAAACAGCATTGGAATTTTTCCTTTAGTTTTCCCTTTAAAATAAACATCTGAGTAGATTCAGCCCACATGAAAAATCCTGATGAATTTATGGCTGTGTTCTGTAACATGTCATCATCCTCTCACACAAGGCCATATGTTTTCACTGGCTTCCTAAACAGAAAAGTTTTGGTTTTGACAATGTATTAGAAAAATAGCATAAAAAAAAGGTTTACTTTTTATGTTTTGGTAGTAAAAGTAGTTCTAGGAATACTAGAATTACTTTATATATATAGAATTATTTATATATATATATAAAAATTAGCTTCTGCATTGTCTCAGCATTTTTAGTCTCAAAATTGAATTTTTCATGACAGTTCAGACACATGTTTCATTAATGCACTCTTAGTGACTCATAATGATAGTGCAGTTTGTAAAGTTATTGTAAAGTGAAGTTAGAGTAAATGTGACCTAACTTTGCAATTCTGCAGATGTGTAATGATTGGGCTAGCAAAGTGACTTCATCCATCTGTGGAATATTTCAAGGTCACACCTTTATTGGCTACAAGATTTCTAACTAAAAAGACAGAGGATGACAGTACTTACAGTTTGATAATGTTTGCTTACTAAGCGTGAAATGAAATTTAACAGCGCAGCATGTCTACATTTGTAAATTTATTGTGGTTGTTTAGACTTCTTGGAAAATGAAATGTCAAGTTATCACTCTTGGCTTCCAGGATGTGATCTTTAGGCCCAGCAGGAAAGTTCACTTTGTAACTTTTCTTCTTCAAATAAGTGTGACAATAATTTTTTAAAACGTATTTCTTAAGCAAAACAAAACTCATGGAATGACTGTATCTGAAGTTAGGATGTGGCAATACCAGCACAGCTGGGAGCATCTGATGCAGCAGCTGCTCATTATCATAGTCCTTGGTACTGCCAGGCATCATGTTCAGCTCAGTGGGACAGTGAGTGAGGTTAAGCTCTTAAAAGATTTCTAGATTGACATCCTATATCATAGCAGTACAAAAATTGTGTCATCCACATCTGAGCAAGTAGTGCATGAAGCAATTTGCAGGAAAGACAAGTCTAAGAGTAGAGATTAGGATGGTAAGTTGTAAATACCTGAGACACCGTTTTTTAAGGGATTGAACTCAGACCTAAGGGGATATTTTTAAGGAGAAAGAAGAATTGCAGAACAGTTTATTAAGGAATCTTAATTGTCAGTCAATACCACGTGATACTCTGCACAAAATGGTATAAAATCAGGGAGAGTGCATGAGCGTGTCTACAGAATTGCTTTAGTGCTTCTGAGGAAAATGTTGATGGTTGGGTAATCCAAATAATAATTAACAAGTCAGTTTGTAAAAGACACATCCTGTCTGAATTTGCATCTTTTAGAACTGTAGATGTGTTCTGAGCATCTAAAAGAGTGAAAAGGTTTCTTGGGATATCTGCAATAGTTATGAAATCATTTGGGATTGTGAAGTTTTAGCTGTGTCAGTTTTGCATACTAACTGATAATGATTTAACTGGTCTGGTGTAAAATTTCCTTAGTATTTTCTTTTATCATTTTGTTAGTGTGGGTGAAAACTGAGGTCTCTCAGTATCTTGGACTTTTGAATCTTGAGGTGATTAATTACAAGTCATTTTCCATGACTTTAATAATTAACAAGAGGAATGCTATGTATTTCTTGATATGCATGTTTTTAGTCATGTGGCCAAATACATCATACGGTACAAAAACTCCAGGAGTTGTGAATTCCCACATTATAACCTGCAACCAAGAGAGAAGCAGTGCCTGGCGGTGTGGATCTTAGTGAAGAGCACAGGGCTGAGTGTGAGGATGAAAATGATTGTTAACAAGTGTTGTAAAGTGGATGTGTTAGGGATGACTTCTTGAGAACAGCTTGGGAAAGCATTTGTATTTACCATGGGTGAGGAGTGCCACAGAAGAGGAATGAAGTAAATCCTGGTGTACAAAGTAGCTCTAAAGAGAAGTTTGAAAATATTTTGTCTCTTCTGAGTGTCGCAGAATGTAAATTCCAAGTAACCTTTCATTTGGGAACTATCAGCTTTCAAATAGAAGAAACCTCAAGTATTCTGTTGCTTTTGAAATGTATGCTGAGGTCAAAGATCTCATAGTCTTTGTGAGTAAAATCAGAATTATTTGTTACAGCCTTTATTATTACCCTGTAAAGAGTGCAACATTGAACAAGTGATTAATTTAGTCTCACAATTTTATATGGCAAAGTTGTTATTGTAAGAGTGAATTTACAGCAGAAAATGTCAAACTGTATAGCAGAAGTAAATGAGATTCAGAGATTCAGAAGCTCGGGATGTGATGCCTTTTTTTTTTCCCCTTTGGTTTGTCTTTTAACATTCAAATATAGGAATGCTCTTCTCATGGAGGACGGAGCAGACAATTTTGAAGTCTGTGCTTTTGCTTTGTCTGTAGTTCCTTTGTTAACATCTTAGCAGCAGCACTAAGCAGATTTTCTCTACTTTTTTGTTATCTTTTAAGTTTTACTTTTTCTGTTCCCCTGGATGTAAAAAGGTGGACTTGAACTAGGAAACAAATTACAAACTGAACAGCAGAACCTGTTCTGTGCCCTTGGAATGGGGACAGAAGGGAAGTGAAACCTCATACATAAAGAGGTGTCAGCAGCTCTCATTTCCCAAACTGCTGTTTGGCGTGAGAGAGATGAAGTACCACACTAATGTTCAATGGGCCTTGCTACTGAGAGCTGCTGGATGGAAACCTCCATCCTTCAGAGCTGTGGAAATGTACTTGGGCCTCATTTCTGTGAGGTTACATGTGAAGTTGTCCTTTTTGCCTTTCGAGTCTTTTTACTGTTCTTTTTAATTTGTATGTTCTGCAGTTTCAAACTGTGTAAAGACAACAGGAATTACTTAAAACTGGATGTGGAGGATATTGAGAGAGAAGGAGAAGGGTTAATCTGTCTGGACAACTGGATTCTTCATTACTGTCAGCTTGGCCTGTGCCTCTAGGGCAGTGGAGTCCAGATGGATGGTTTAATTTGCATATATATTTACATAGTCTTTTATTGTAAATTCATGTGATCATAATGAGGAATTTCTCTGTAGTATTTTCTTGACAGTTAAACAGAATTTTCTTCTTGTCAGAGCTCACCTGCAATAAAATCTTTCTATTCATCTACTACATCTTGACCCTGATAAAACAGGGAGCTCAGGATACAGCTCAACTTCCTTTATGCCTGTGGGTTTTTCACCCCACAGGTGCTTCTCCGTTACTTCAATTTTATAGTTACCTCCAGAGTTTTTGTATTTTTCCCTTCAGATTTCTTTCCTGTTGCCCATCTTCTACTACTTCTAACTGCTCTTGCAGTTTATTAAACAAATCACAGAAGTTTCTTGTTGCATTAATTGGTTCATCAGAGAAATGCAAAATATATGACAGGTAGATGTTTTCGATAATGAAACACAACAAGGTTTTTACTGCTCTTCACAACTAAATGTTGTTAATAGAAGAGGGGGAACACAGCAAAAAGTCTCATACATGTAAAGAGATGTTGAATCGTGGATTCTCCTGTGACTTAAATCTCACACAACATATTCAAAGAGGTCTTCCACTGTCAATTAACTGTGAAATCCCACCTTCTGCAAACTTGTTTGATGGCACGCTATAGCTCCTGTGGTCTGCAGCCTAAGAAAATATTTTGATGCTTTTGTTTTAAGAACTTCATTTCATGTATTAGCTAGGTATTTTTGTTCTGGCCAGCTGTAATTTCATAAATTAAATATTCATTCCTTCCAGTGCTCTATGTGCATTTTAATTATTGTCAGAATTGAAATGCGCAGTTGTTGAAAAATCGAAAATCAGGGAAATATAATGCTGTTTTTACTCAGAGAGGAGTAAAAGCCATATCCATATTCTAAACCACTTCTTCATATGTATTTCATAGTTGATTTGAGATATCCTTTGTGCATAAAATAGACACACGATGCGAAATGTTGGTAGCGTTCCCTCTAGCCATTTGCTACATTTCTTTAGAAAGATGAAAACACCTTTAATTCAGACTTTCCTAGTCTGAATAGTAAAACTGAGCTGTGTTCTAGTTTTACTATTTTAAAATTTCAGTCTGCTGCTTTAACCCTGAAGGGGTTTTACATATGGTTGGAATAGTTCTCTGCTTAGCTTTTCTTGAAGAATGATTATTGGTGTCACAAAATATTAAGGAAATTCAAAGTTTTTTTGTACTTAATTTTACCTGAGCAGTATTTCCTTGGTGGTGGTAAAATTAGCATTTGTTAATGCATATTTGTATCTTCTAATTAGCCACTTATTTAAAGCCAAATAGGCTAGAAAGACGAGAAAAAAATAGAATGTATGCAAACGGCTTTAGCTGAATTCAAGGGGAAAAAAAAAGTGTTTTTTCCCCTGAAGCATACATTCTGCATGAAATTCAACTTGACAAGTGACCCTTTCAAAACAGCACCACAAAGATTTCTCGGCATTCTCCATATATGAGAGGCTGTGTTCTTGTATCGTACACACAAGCAGTCCCCTAGTTCCCTCTAAATGAAAGTAGCCTCTTCCTCTCTCCTTTGTGTGCTCTATTTTATCCTCATCCCTGTGTTGGCATTCACATCTATGAGCACGCTTTTACGTGAGAAAATTTTGCAAAAAAGCAAAACTACTGGGGATCTTAATACAAAATAACATATATGATCAAATACAATAAAGAACTCAACTTCTTTATTTTATTTATTTCAAAGTACTGGAAATGTGTGTGTGTTCACTTGCAAAAAAAAGGAAAAAAGAGGGAAAAGATTTGGTAGTTAATTTAATTTACAGCTAGGTTATGCAAAAGCTGAACTCCAACTCTCAAATCTTGCATTAATTTAGGAGCAGAGGACAAAAATGGTCTATGATTCTGTGTGAGCAATTAATAACAAGAATGTATGACTTGTGAAACTGAATGTAATGCATGAAAATCAGAGCAAACTGATAATTTAACAGTGTATAACAAGTATCAGATCTTAAGAATAGCAGTATGGATCAGCACTATTTTATCACCATTCAGTTCTCCTGCAACAACAATCTAGAGATAGTGCACTGGTTATCCTGCATGTATATAAGCTGTCAAATGGGAGAGATACGCAGTGCAATATTTCATATGTCTCATGCCTTCATATGTGATGCTCTTTTCAGATGTCTTTAGGAAGAGAACAAAACTTGAGTTTGGAATCTGACTTGATAGAGGGTTTTTGGGTGGGGTAGTGGTACCCCAGGGGGGTGGTGGGCTGCTGCTAGGTACTGCTCACGCACAATATTGGCTTTGAACACAGCTCTGCTTCTGTGTATGCGGGCCGTGTGTTCTTATAGAGTGTAATAGATTGTTGATTACAGGCATTTTATAATTTTCAAATTGATAAGCTCACATTTTGCACCAAGATATTTAGAGCAAAGAGTGGAAAATTGCAGCCTTGATATGAGCAATTGTCGCGTGTGAACAAACATCACTTGAAAAACTAGAAAGTCAGACAAGATGATTCTGTAAGATAAATAAGGGGAATAGTTCCTTTGTTAGTTATTGCTGGTTTTCAAAAACAATGACAGCGGGTTATCAAAGACATCCCTCAGTTGAAGGAGAAACAGAGAAGAAACGATTATTTCTTCCTTTTGAGGCTTGCTGTACCTTTAGGCTCAGGGGTTTGACGGAGGTGGGAAAAAACCCGTTTTCTCTATTCAGTCAACCTCCAAGAGCTGTTTATAATAATCTTAATTTTTGTATTGTCCATGTATGATTCTGTGGGGTTTTTCCACAAGAGTAACCTGAAGCAGGTACATCTCTGCAACTGCCATTGTGTGTTCTCTTCCATAGCTGCCTCCCAATGAGGGGCATTGCTTCCCCCAGCAGAAAACTTTTAGGGCTGCCCAGAGAAGCAGAGGGAGATACAGAAGGGTAGGAGGGTTCATCTGTCTAAACTATTCTTCTTTTAAACACTGAAACATGCTGATTAACAGAGTGCAAAATACTGCCCCAAACTATTAATATTTGGTGCCCATTCCATTCTGTATTTATGATGCAACACATTAGAGAGTCTTGCTTCATGTACAGGCTCTGGTTTCAAAGCATCGTGTTTGCAAGTCCACTCAAATGGAAATACTTGTTAAATATTTACTACCATAGTGGCTTATCCTTGGATACCAAGATGTTTTTTCTGCTGCTTTTTCCAAATACTGGGAAAAGTGCTGTAGAAAAGAAATATGTCACTTGTGAAAGTTTACCAGGATAATTATGTAGCTAATTTTGTGGAAATAAAATGTTAAATATAGATATTTTGCATTATGAGAAACCTAATCTTTGCTCTGGGTAGGGTATAAAGACAAGTTAACGCTTAAATGCTGACATCTGTCTTTTAGAATATTATCCATAGCTGCAAAAGCATGTATGTTTCAGCTCAACTTTGCAAAAAGGACTGTCTTATTTATGTATGTTTTATTATTGCTGTGAGGTCTTTTCCAGTGAGTCACTGACATGAGAGTGATCCAGTTTGATGGAGCTTCTCCTTAATGTAAACAAATTAATTATCAGAATGCAGTATGCAAATATTACCTAATTGGTGCCACTTGGCAAAATTTTTGTTATGCCAGTCATGCTGGAGACAGCATGACAATCCTTGCTTCTTCTAAGGAGTCCCCTTGGAAATGGTAATAGAATTCTTGCTTTGATTGGAGTAGGCAGAAAGGATGAGCCAAAGAGCTTCAGACATATTTACATTGCAACTTTCTCTTGTGGCTTTAAAACACCAGAAAATTGATTCTCCAAATTCTAGTTCAGAGACAGCTTCAGAATATTAACCAACATCTAATTTTATGCCCTCGGGGCATAATTATCCTATTCTCTTTGTCATTAAGGATGAAACTCTTTGTCATCTCTGATGTTTTGCATTTTAAAAATTTGAAAGACAGTGTTTGTTTCTTTCTCTGCTTGTCCTGTCCAATCAATATACCTTTCTGAAACTGCCGTATGCCTCTATTAGTTTCTGCTTTTAAATTTCTTTTCAAGCAGAAGGTTCAAAGAACCATGTTCATGTTCATTAAGAAATTAGTTCTTCTCCACAAGAAGCTGCAGAAGGGTGAATCCTGAGCAATGGGGGAAGCAGTAGTTAAGCTGTTTATTTGGTTTTTTTCCCACTGTGTTTATGAAACTGAGTTATCTGTGTATACCTTTGAAAGTAGGACTATGATTAAATATTTACCGGGATGGCATGAGGAGTAGCTAATGAATGTCTCCAGCATTTTCACCAAACAGTAGCAGTGGTATGTAATGCATATGAAACAAAAATTTTGTTGAGAAATCTTACTAGTGTAGTAAAGCACTTAATGCTCCGATTTGTATTAATATATAACAACAATGTCCTCAGTTAAGGTATTTCCTTTTCTTTAAATTGTCCCAAATACCACAGTATTTTAGGTCAGAGAAAATCCAATCAAAAGCTTAGTTTGCTCTATGTTGTTTTTAAAAATATGTAAAAATTCTGAAATTATGTGTCTGCTGTTTGCATTCATGTAAAAGGGAATGGCTGTATGATTTACATGCTGGCAGGATTGTCAGTTCATGTGTTAGAAACTGCAGGTATGCTTCTGCATCTTTAACGTAGGAGATGGAGCCTGGTTTGTGTGGAGAGTAGTTGGTGGTGGGATAGAGTGAAGTGCAGCAGAGCTTGAACCTCCTCTTCTTATCTGAGGAGAGCTTGTGCTCCCCCTCAAGCCCTTCATACTTTACACACAACATGGCTGGGAGCTATTACCATGAGCACTGGCCAGTAATACCGTTTGGTGCATTATTTTCTGCTTTACTGTAGCAGCCATGTAACTGTGTGATGCACCTCATGAGCACGAGAGAGAAGTCCATTGCACAAGGTAGTAATGTACTTTCCAAAGCTGAAAATTTGCCCAGTCTTACACCAGTTCTCTCTAGACAGTGGTCAGGCAGTTGATGTCCTGCACCTGCTGCTTGTGTTACTACTTCAGATCATTTGGCTGCTCCCATATCTGCTTCTTTGTTGTATTTCTCTTGTTAAGGATTGGCCTGAAGTCTCCCTGGGGTCTGCTGAGGACTAGGGAAACTGCTTCTGCTGCACTATGTTAAGCAACAGAGGCAGTGGAAAAGGTTGGATTTACTTAGTAAAAGCCAAGTGTGTCTGCTTATTCCAGTTTTCAGCTTTCATTTAGAAGACAGTTTAAAAGCCAGAAAGTTTTACATTTTCTCCTTTTTAAAAAGCTTTGTAATTTTTAATTGAATGTAATAATTTAACTTCATGGAGCAGTGATGGCTGCAAGAGTTCTGTCTCGACTGTTACTGACACCTACAAATACTTTTTTCACATCTCTCAGGGAGAGCCCTCAACAGGGGTGACAATCTAACATTTCCTTCTCTGAAAAGAGAGGGTCCTGCCTCTGCTGTAGGCTACATCTTTGGTTTTCATGTTTTGTGACAGTAATGTTTTTGCTGCTTGGTGGCAGAGTGCAGAAAAGATGCAAGTTGAAGCCTTCAAACAGTGATCCCTTCCTAAAGTCATAGGTGAAGTTTCTTTGGCTTTTTAAATTTTGGTAATATGCCTGTAATACTCCTCTAAGGTCTTTACCATTTGCAAGTTGAAAGCTGTGTGATAAAACCAGACTTGTAATGAAACACGACCTCCTTATAGAAGTTTTACTAAAAATAGTTCTGGTGGTGCCCTGGGGGTGTTCATCAGCTAGCGACAGCGACTGCATTTTCACAGCGGGCAAGCAGGGCTGGTGAGGTCAAGGAGGATGAGTCTGTATTCCTGTGGGGAGCTTGGCAGGAGCATCCAGGGATTTTTGAGCTTTTACGGATAAAATGAGCGTGGGTTTGTGACAATATTGTTTTAAAATACCTGGAAAGCTGGAACAAGCCCAAAAAAATTCCAGTTCCATCTTTCAGTGTGAGTGTGTGTTTTAGGATCCCTAGGCATCAGGTCTAGTTGACCTCTACTTATAACTTTCACGTTTCAAAACTAGAAAATCCCAACTTAATACTGATTAATCTCTGCATACTTCTTTTGAAGTGGAATTGGCAAGTTACCATCCTGGTTTTTGCTTTACTTCTTTTCTTCTTTTGAAAACATTGCCCTGGTTTACTCTTTGCAGAATGACTCACTGAAATGTCTGCATCACCAGAAACTAATCCCTGCTCTGCATGCTCTTCCTTTTCCAGATGATGAACCTGTAAAATCTGTTTTACAGGAAGACTTTCTGACTTCCTTATGCTCTTAAGTGCAAAATGGTATCTCTTGGAGCCTGTATGCAAGTGACCATGTTCAGCACATAGTTTGACTGAGGTGACTGCTCAATCCCTAACTTGTGCCAACGGACAGGCGAAGTCCTGCTGGACTAGGGAACGTGAGGACAATTAAAAGCCCCTGACAGATGTCAGCGTGTTAGGAGTCGAGCAGTCACTGCTTTTGTTTTTGTGCAGGAGGGAAACTTCATCAGAAACACGGATGAAATTCCAGCCTTATCTTAGGGAATGCCTGTGGGTTTCAGGCACACAGCGAGAGAAAAAAGCCAGCGCCTTTTCAGGCTTTTTGCTTCTCTCACCCTGCGCAAAAAATATTCTGCCGCACCTTAATTTTAAAGTTTTTTGAACTCTGCTGGGATTTGAAATGAGTATTGTCACAGTGTGCTTGTGATGTTGCTTCCTTTGTTTGCCTATTGCCACAACCCTGGCCAGCTCTGTAGGAGACCTATCTGGGGTGCCTTTTAATGTTTAGATCTAGCAGTGATTAGAATACACTAATGCCCAGTGGGTATATGTGTCATTTTTTAACAGCTGCCGAGCTTTCTCTCTGCTGCTCCAATTAACGTATTCGGCGCACACTTGCCAGTGAGTGGGCTGTGTGTATGGATTAAACCACTTTGCTCTTTATTCATCCAGTGTATGAGATGCCAGAAATGGATTGGCGTGTTTCCTGTTCTTACAACAAATGAAATCAAACGTGCTTCTGAGCCTTTGCCCGGGTAGATATGAGGGCAGCATTTAACTGGCAAATGGAAACCTGTTTTGCTGTGAGATATGGTTCAGTCCATTGACTAACGTCTATCCCCGCCTCCCAGCCCCTCTTCAAATGATGGAGACACAGGATAGGGAGCTCTCAGTGCTGGGCTTCCCCTTGCTGACAAGAAGGTCTCTTCAACTTTGCCCTCCGCTGCTTAATAACAGCTTGAAATCCTGAAATTCTCTTTTTGCTTCAATGCTTTCCTCCTTTATTTATTTTCAGATTGAAATATTCCAGTCAGTAGATTTGATAAAGTGTGTCTCTTTGTGTGTGTCCCTTTTTTTTTAAAAAAAAGACAAAACAATATGCTTCCTAGTCACAGCTGAGATAAGGGAGGGGTTGTTTAATGGTAGCGGAGCGGCTGGTGGGAGCCGCTGCTCTGCTCCGGTGCCTGCGGTTGATTCATGCTGGGACAGCTCTTTGTGAAGCAGAGGGCGAAGGGGGCTGCCGGCTGGGGCTGTGAGTGAGGAGGAGATGGAACGCTTCTTGGGCTTTGTCAAGCAGATACGAAGATCGAGAAGAAGAAAAGGCAAAAAGTACCGGCCGGAGGAGGATTACCACGAGGGCTATGAGGATGTCTACTATTATGCCTCAGAACATTTTCGAAGTAAGTATTTTGCATAACCTCATTTTCCTTTGGCTGCGATAAATGTTATGTTCTTAAGATGTTTAAACTCCAGAAATGCAAGCAGTATTCCTCCCTTGCTAGAACCTGAGCCTCGTGTATGTATTAAAGTCAGTTCCTGTGAGAGCTCTTTCTGGCTCTGCTGCCGATGAACAATACAAAGCATCTGAAGTGGCACAGAAGCTCTCAAAGTAAAGAGGGTCTGTCTGCAGACCCTGGTGAGATTTCAGATGCAGTTAATCCAGTCTGACTGCTGGAAACCTTTTGTTAAAACATTGTTGAGGAGTGAGTAGGGTGGCAGTAGCCCTTGTAGAGTGTCTTTAGAAGGCTGTGTGGATATTTTTAAAGCACTACAGAGGCAGTGAGCACTCATTTGTAAGCTGAAGTTGATGAATAATGTTTGCTATTGAGGGAGAGTCAGTTTACTAAGCCTCTGCTGTGACCTGGTCTTTTCAGTAGTGAGTAAATTGAGTGGGCTGGTTCCTCGCTGCAGGTCCGGGACCGCTGGAGAATTAAGTGGGGATTTTTTTTGCTGGCACTCATGTGATGGCACTCAGCAGCTCTGCCAAAACCAAAATAAACCACCTGCTTAGAAATCCCTGTGCAAAGTGTATGCTGGACCCTGCAGCTTCTTAGAGTTTGTCCTCTGTGCCTGTCAGGTTTTAGAGCTGCCAGACTGCCGTGGTCTTCTGGAGAAGAGGATGTGGCCAGAGGTGCCCACAGAGAGGGTGGGAAGGAGGGAACCACACACAGCCCCTGCCTGGGGTCTTGTGTGGCACCGTCAGGGCAAGGTGGTGCCAGTATGAGCATAATTCAGCCATGAGCAGAAATTGCCTGTTTCTGTTGTTTTGGCCACTGGTTTGGGACCTTTGCAGTGAAGCTGTGCCTTGTTGAGCTGCTGAAGTTAGATGCACTTTTTTGTTGTTCTGTACCATGTGAGTGACTGTCAGTATCTTTTTTCCTTCATTTCCACTTTGCTGAAATAAATAATAAGAACCTTACATTTGTTTTAAGATAGAATGATAAATGTGATTGTGTCTTACAGCACCAGAGAACTGCTATCTTGTGGAAAATTAGGAAACAAGAGTTGTTCTTACTGGCTTTCTCCCAGTGCACCATGCTTGCCTATCTCCTAAAGACAATCAGTGTAGGGTGCTTGGTTGTTTACTGGTCTTCTACTTGATACAAATTTGTTTGCCTTCCATTTTTAAGAAAACATATCATGCTGATAATTTTAAAAAGTACAACTTACCTATGTTGTTAAGAGGGAGTTCTTGCAAGAAGACCTATTTGGGTGGCAATGCAGTAATAATGGGTAACGTAGTGGCATGAAGTCTGCTACACAAAATCTACTACACAAGAACTAAAAATTTTAAATCTGTTTAGCACTGAAAAATTTGAAAGTGATATGTTAGTGAAAGCATGTAACTTCTCCTTGCTTTAATATGTAAATCAAAAGAACGTGTCAAAGCCATATGTCAAAATATTTCCCTAGCTGATTGTTGTTGTTGAAGGTCCTTTAAAGAGGAAAGCAAAGCCCCCACAAAAACTGTCAAATGTAATAAGGGTTTCTTGACTGATGATTAATGAATTATTAACTCTTAACTTAATGTATGGCACTAAGATTGAGCCAAATATCTAACAGTTTTTTCCTTTTCCTCTACTTAGATAATAGAAGAATAGTATATACTTCAGCTTGTGGAGGTCATAAGTATTTCAGACTGGACAAAATGTGTGTCACATTTTGAAGTGATGTTTACAGCAGTGTTCCAGTACTCAGATTGAATTGAACTCAAAATAGCACACAGCCCTATGGAGCTGGATGCACAAAGAGTTAGCTACATCTCACAGTTACTTAAACCAAACAATCACAGGAGATTTGAGCCATGCAGTCTTTATAGAGATAACATCTCAAGCACAATTCCTCCTCAAGTGCTTTTGTCTGGTGTTTCCATGTGCTTTATGTGTCAGTGTTTTGGTTGGATAGGTGTGGTAGTTACTTAAATGTGCAAAATCTGGAAAGATGCTGCTGGTGCTACTACAAATGCACTTGTCAAATTAAATTTCCTGTGTTTGGGACAATGAAATGTTTCATATTTAATTTAATTATGGTCTGGTGTTACACTGTTTACAGTACAAATTTAAAGTAATTGCAGAGCTTTTAATAGCCATTCCTTCTGCAGTCATTTGCTTAAAAGAAATGTGTGCTTGCAGGAAACATTGTATTTATTGTTATGACTTTTAGAATATCAGATCTAATGAACTCAAATGCCTATTGTTCATTCAACTGAGACGGAGCTTTTTTAGATTTACTTTCTCTATGTTGTTAGGCATCCCTTCTCTATCATCATTTATGAGTTATATATCCAATTAGCCAGTACATTTGAAGATTGTCTGAGACAATCACTTTATGAGCTTGTTACTCTCTCTCTTCTTCCCCCATTTGTAATTTGGCTTAGTGTTGCACAGGGAGGCAGAATTAATGGAAAATGCAGAAACTGCATTAGAATAACTGCAGGATCAAACAAAGACAACAAAGTTAAAAACAGAATAGGCCTCTGGGAATCACAGGAAAAAGGTGACTTTAGTTTGTCCTCCACCCAGCTGTGCCTGGATACTGGGATATTTTCGCTCACACTGTTTGGTATACCATCTTTACTCCTCCAAAGCTTTGCCATGGAAGACCATATTAACTGTGATACTGGCACACAGCAGGATGAAGGGAACGTGCAATGCTGCCTAAAGCTCCCTGAGTGAAAAAAGACACCCCAGCTCCTGAGGCAGATGTCTTTTTGTCTTGGATGTTTCATCCACTTGTTTTCAGTTAATGGATAACCTTACTTTGACATGCAGCACCAGCTCTCCTATCTTTCTGAAGTGTCTGTGCTGTGTAATGGTAGAAAAACCAAAGTAACAATTTTGGTACGCAAGCACATATTGACATTAGTAGTGCAGGCATCATACTCATTTCAGTGTGACTTTGCAGTGTGAACATAATGGGTGATAAAATTGCTACCCAACCTACTCAGACAAGTTGGTGCTTCTTTTGTAAAACACTTAAAAAAGCATCATACTTATCTTGAGCAGCATCCTATCACTGCCATTCAACCTGTTCCTTATAACAAGGCTTTGTGTGAAAAAGGCCCTTTTTATATTATTGCAAAGACTGTTTGCAAACCATCAGGAATGCCGGGTAGCAGAATGTGCTGGAATGCTCCCAGAAATGACATAAATCCAATTGCTGAAGTAAGGGTGTTGTGCCAAGACCTTTGAGTTTCAGCCTAGTCTTGGTTTTGGGACCCAGCTCAACTTGGTCACCTCTGACCAGAATAAACACTTCTTCCCACACCCTAAAATGATTTCAGCACTAAGTCTATTTTTCAAAATATTTGGAAGGATTTGGGTTTCTTTCATCTCATTTTGGAACTTCACAGGTTTCATGAAACATGCAGGTCTAGAAGGTGAATGCATCTTGTTAAATTTTGCCTTATTTATGGTACTTCTGATGTCTGTCATCCATCTCCTGAAAGATCTCTTTTTTTTCTCATTGGTGGTTCTTCTGATGACATTCTTCTCAGCGTGGTTCACAGCATAGTCTGTTGCCCTAAAGATTTTACTTTCTGTGTTGCTACAATGACAATATTAAGTAATGATCACAAAAAGCGATGTCTGAAGAATTCTGCTAGTAAGTACCTACTAACCTGAAAGGTCCTATAATTTTAGCCATGACATTAAAATGTTCCATTTAGTCCCCAGGGTCCAAGGAATAACTTTCTTCTATCCTTTGTCAAGGCCTAGTATATGTTGTGTAGCAAGAAGAGTGTTGATATGTTAGACAAAGTAATCTGCCATAGTCTACATCTGCAGTGAAGTCATATATCATTTCCCTCTCTGATGCCATCTATTAATTATTTCAGAATCATCTGGTTCCTCAGTTTAGGACCATCAACCTCTTCAAATTTGTTCTTTAAATAGACGTGATGGTTTTCTACTGATTTGCCCTTCTCCCTCCCTTTGTCATCACTGGAAAGTGAAGGGAAGGTATTTGACTCCTAGCCTAGCAAATACGGTAAAAAAGAAAAAACTGAAGGTTTTTTATGACTCAGAATTGAAAATGTCCTCTTTGTTGACTGAAATCTGGAAATTATTAAAATTAAAATTGTATATATGATACACTTCTCGGGATGGTGTCGGCAGAAAAACTCCACTTGGGCGTTATTCTGCAAGACAGCTCAATGTTATGGTGCAGAAACTCCCACACCATAGCTGCCAAAATGTTAGGAATAAATGTCTTTGCATTTCATACTGGAGGCGATTTTGAAGCTGTATTAAATACATAAGCCAAAACACCAAGGGGAGTGACATGCCAATGGTTTCTTAATGATGTGGTCAGTAGCAACATCACTCTTGTCAAGATTTTCTCCATTTTGTAAATTGGTAAAAATAGTTCTTGTTTGCAGCAATCTCACAGATTTGATTGGGGTTGCAGAAGAGTTAATGATTTTGTGAGTCATGTGGTGCCAAGGTAATTGAGTATCTCTTGCTCAAGCTGTAGAGATGTTAATTGATCCTGAGAATGAGGAATGCAGGACAACTGCTTTTTATTTTACAATGATTGTGTGTTGCTAGTTTGCTGTTAACTGGATGTGCATGTGTGGGGGGGTTGTTCTTCACCTACCACAGATCTCGTCATGTCAGTACAGTAAAATCTCAGCTTTCATAGAAACTAAAGTATTTGTTGAAGCCTACAAGAAAAAAAGGCTTGTAGAGGATATTGCAGGCTTTGAAAACACGTTAAAAATAATATTTAAAAGAAATAACTAAAATTTATTCAAACTTCTTATTTCCTTCATCTTAATAACTGTTTTATGGTTGTTGGAATCTGGAGATTTTCATTAATGGATTTCAGGTCTTGAGTATTTCTGTTTTACAGAAGTATTTCTGTTTTCCACTTTTTTCCTGAGATCTGAATAGCCCCAGTGCCTCAGGTTCATCATGGATGTGGTGCCCATGTCCAGACAGACTCTGTCATCACAGGGCTACCCCCCCCGCCCCGTGTCAGTTTGCAAGTAAGCCACGGTGATAAAGGAAGCTGCTGTGTTTGAGTTTTATTGCTGGGGCAGGCGGTGTCAATTTCCCCATTCAGGGTTTTCTGAATAAAACAAAAGTGGTAGCAAGTGATGTTGTCTCTGCTTCCACTGCTAAGACTTCCCATGTGACAATAGCAATATTTTCCATTTTGGATCAAATTCACACAGTTGTTAGGTAAGGGTCTACCCACATGCTGCTTCTCCTGCTTTTTCATCTTCTTTAACACACATAGGTGTTAAAATTGCTAAAAAAATGTTGGGTTTTTTTAAAGCAATTGGTTATTGCACCTAGTGCAGTTTTATATTTCATGACATCCATCCTCTTGCAGAGAATTGCTTGACTCTTGATGAGGTATGTGTGTGTTTTGGAGATGATCCCATTTATCTACCAGCTTGTACATTGTGGTTGCTAGTGAAAGTGTTCTTTCTGGTGGAAGCCAAGTGGAGGAGAAGAATTACATACTATGCTCATTTTATAGACAAGCAAACTAGTAGGAGTAGGTAAAAAAAGAAGACTGTTAGCAGCTCTTCAGCCTCCCATGAAATTATTTATGTTTTCTAAGCCGATAAGACATATGCATATATTAAAATCTTATTTTACCCCTTTTATGGTTTATATTAGTTAAAACGTGTAAGTCTGGGGATGAGACTTGTGTTTGTAGGTGTTTAGTCTGTTTGAATAGTAGCTTTAGCTGCATTATGTTGTTTATATAATTAAGATATAATAAATTGATGTTGTTCCTTGTGCTGCAGTAGTGTGATACCCAACTACACAGTCTGCTAGTGTGGCACCTAGACCTGAGGCTGTGGGGTTCCCTGCAGGACTGGAGCAATGCGTCTCTTCTTGCCAGGCAGGTGTGTGCTGGTTTTGGTAAAACATTTTCATTATTTGTGAAACAGACCAAAAAAGCCGAATTTTGTTTTTTACTTAAAACTGTCATACAACAGCCAGTTTTAAGTTTGTTAGTAATAGGATTGCTTTTTTAAATGACCCTTTATGGCTCCTCTACAAGTGGCCCTTAGGCTCCTGGGGCAGCACAGAGCATGGATAGTAAAACATTGCTTTGGAGTTACTTGAGGGAAAATAGCTTATTTATTTGAAGGCACTGAAATAATGAGACCTGAGTTATATAATGCTTCGCATGAAGTGGAAACACTTCTCCCTGCGAGCAATTACGAGCGTACAATTTCTTTCATTTTATCTGTGCTATTTTTCTTTCATTTACTTTCCAGTCCTATTCTTTACTGAATAACTAAAGATCCTGATTGTCCCTGCTCAAGAAATTTACTCGTTCTAGGTCTTCCTCTTCTTACAGTGGCTCCCGTTATAATGCTGTACCTTAGTGTTTTAGAGAGTTTGGTACCCTTTATATTTTAGTGTGTCTAGAATATATGATGTTCACATTCAGACAAAGAAATTCAGAGATCTGGGCTTCCTACTTCCTGAAATGATGTGTAAGTCCTTGGTTTTAATCATGGCTTTGTCAGTTTACATCATGAACAAGTAGTGATGCGATTGCTTTTTCCCTGTGGATATTGTGAAGTGAATGAAATACCAGGTTTTATGAACTAAAATTAAAGGGAGAGATAAAAGTAACTACTGAGGTGTCAGTTTAAATATTGGCCTTCAGTTCCAGTGGAAGACTTGAAACAATTAGTAGAATGAAGAAAGAAACAATATAAGTCCCCTGCTGACGAGATTATAAACATTTATTGAATGATTGCTGTGCTTTGTTAGCAGGGCATGACAGGAGCTGTCATTAATCATCATCATGAATATAAACACACCTGTTTACCATAGTTATTATTTCTGTAAGACAAATGTGGTGGCACTCATCATATGTACAGAAATTATTGGGAATGTTGTGTAGTGTTTTTCAGCAGAAAAGCACAGGGGTTGTGCTGTGACTGGGTACTGGGGCTGACGATGACCACACTGCTGATGACCCAGGCACCTTAATGCTACTGATTTTGTTCAGAGGGTTTTCTAGTTACCCTCTGAACCCCAGGAATGATACACAAATCAGCATTCTGAGGACTCATAGTCCAGATTTAAAAAGCAGCAGAACTAAGAGTGCTTCTAGAACTTTTATTTGGCCTCTTAGTAAAGAGCCCTTAATGAAGGACCTGCTCAGTTTTGCTGTAGTGCTGGTGTGGCAGAGGCTGCACCAAATCCCGTCAGGGCTCACCCCCCGTTTTCCTCACTTGAGAGCATGAACTTGCAGATGTCTGGCACCAGTTGCTGTAGCCAAGGGAGGTTTGCTTTGTATATAGAGAAATTACATAAGCCTCATTAGTCTGAAAATCCAGCCATAAGGCATCTCAGACTTCAGCCTTTTCATTCTTGCATACCTTTGATGATAGTCTCCCTGTACTCTGGTTCTCTGCCTATGAGATGGGGTTAATCATTCCTCTCCTTCACAGATATGCTGTGGAAATAAATCAGTGTTTGCCAAGCTAGCAAATGCTACAGTGATGAGCACCACAAAAGAACTTGGGGAGAAATGAATGTCTGTCCAGAGAGAAGGGCTTGAATAGTGGGTGGGAATTAAGGTATGGAATTACACTTTGAGCAATGAGGGGAAAACGAGGTCTGAAACAATTCATCAGGTAGTTAAAATAATTTCTTTTGAGCATTAAATGAAATGAGGTCTCATGCAAGAAGTAGATCAGGTAATTAAAGATTGTGTTGTAATGCATATGCAAAAGGAGGCCAATTTAGAAATTCTTAAATCTGGATCTTGCAGTTTGCTTTTTTAATGGTTTGTGTATGTGTGCACATGCATGCTGTAGAGAACATGGAGCCAACAGTTCCTGGGGTTTAGCATGCCATGGAAATTTCATAGCAACATGTTATGGATATAATATTTGCTGTAAATGAACCAAAATCTCCTTGAAGTTAAGATGCAGAAGTAAATTTTGATGAGTGGCCTTATGATCTGATCACATGTGTATCACTTCAGTGCATTTTGTAGTAACAATCCTTGTGCTGACGCTGTGAGGGAACACTGTGGGCAGCTATGGGACAAAGGAGGGGGGAAGCAGACTGATTTTTTGGCTGTCTCTGGGCACTTTGAACAGATGATAAGAGACACTTGAGGTGACCTATCTTTGGAAAGATTACCATGGGAAGAGCCAAACTTTGGAAATCAAAAAGGAGAAAAGTGATTTAAGACAACTCTGGGGGAAATACTGTTTGAATGAAACTGTGGAAAAGAAAGTGAAATCAAAAGTACACAGTAACGATGTGAAGTATTAACTCGGTAAATTGTTTTCAAGTCTGTTTGCAAATGCTTCCTTTGGGTGTGTTTAACAAGCTCTGTGGCTGCTCAGGTCTATTTTATTTTGGTAACATTGTCCCTCTCCCAGAAAGGTAAAACTCTTCACTTAACAATGCACTCTGTCACTATTCTGTCAGCTGGTAGCATCTCTACTAAAAGAGAAGAGAAAGTATTCACAATGTATTGCAAGTAAATGCAGTAAAAAATGAATGCTATGCAAACATATATTAAATGCATAGACATATACAATTTTTGCCCTTGCTTTCTAGAGGTTGGAGTAGGAAATACTTTAAAGCCCTTATGACCTGCTACCTGCACCCCATTTTAAGGAGCCCAGTGAAGTTGTGTGGTCATCAGTGGATGAGTCACGGCAGTAGCTGCAGGCTGTGATGCCAGCTGTATTAGCACCGAATGCTGGGAAATCAAAAGAGATGTTTGCCACACTGTCTGATACGGACATTGCATCTGACAGCCCAGTTTAGGGAAATGAGAAAATGCTTCTGAAGGAAAGTTGGGAGAGAGCCTGGATCTATGGCAGAGCACTGCCAGCAGCAGCAGCAGCAGTGCTCAGGTCAGTTGTCAGTAAATCTAAATACGTCTGGTGGCATTTACAGTTTGGAAGGCAGGAATGCGGATTTTCCATTGTGTGGTGGTAGAATGTCACGTGGCTTGTCATGAAAATGCTACGCTCCCTTTCATTGCTAAAAGGAGACCAGAATGAAATCTGAAGTGAAGAAACCAAAACTGTTCAGGCTGGTGGTTTTAGCTGCCCATCAGTAATTAAGTAGAGTGCAGTGTGGTGGTGAAACTCTGAAATCCCCATGAATTTAATGCTATTTTGGTTGTCTCTGGAATGCTCCTTCTGTAGCTTGACCCATATTTCACCTGGGCTTCACAGATTTGCAGAGGAGTTACACCAGCATCCCCAGCACTTCTAAATCTGTAGGCATTCACTTCTGCCATATCCTGGCAGGAAAAAAGAGAGAAGTTTTCTGAAGCTTAGCTTAATTATGATTTACCTATGCTTTTCTTGGTTTACACTAAGCATCTCACAAAAATAGAAGTGTATTTACGAATGTGATAGGTTTTGAAAACAATCAGCTGCTCTCCCAGCTGTTATGCGTCTTAGCTGGCTTCTTCAGGCAGGGAATACCCAGCCCTGTCCTACAGGAGAACAGAGAGGACGAGGTTTGTCTGCTGGAAGAGCACAACCATTCCTTTAAAATACTGCCACTCCCAAGCATATCACAAGGGATGGAGAATGCACTGAACAGTTTTGTATTGTAACTGGTACTTGATTTATGTGTTGCAATTCAGTGTTCATGTTTTGTTCTTGGGTAGGTAGAAAATAGTGCTCCTTTCTAGTTTATTTTGGGTTTTTTGGTATCTTTTTTTTCTTCACTACTCCTTTGAACTCAAGCTCTTATAAGAATATGAAAGGCTGTGGATTTTATAGGGCAGATTGTGTCATGCAAATTGTTTCCACAGACTGAGCAAAACTGTTGAAGGCTGTTCTAGTTACAGCCTGGAGTTTGTGGCCCTTTGTCTTGTGCAGATAATTGAGCTTTTTACAGCCACATGTCCATTCACAATAGGTTGTTTTCTTCCTTTTAGATAGTGAAAGAAGTTTATTAGCTGTTGGTTTAAGTCCCTTACAAAAATGTTGCTCACGGCATAATTATTAAGGAGGTTACATCAGTGTGAGTAGAGGAGCAGGCCAAGGTAACACACTGCTCCATGGATGAAAAAAGGTTTAATATATGGAAAATGCTCAAATTTTCTTTCTCAAAAAATTGCAATTAGGACAATTTAAAAAACTCTGGGAAAGCAATTTTTTGGCATTAATTCTTACACAAGAATCTTCTTTAATATGTTGGCATTCCATGCACTAGTAAAATGTTGGTGGATTTTCAGGTAAAGAAAATGTAGTTTTGGTGAGGGAGCTCTTATTTTGTGATAAAATGTCTTTTAAGTCTTGATGACTTGGTAACTATGTCTTATATGATTAATTAATGGATGGTTAATAGCAACAGCTTTAGGCCTTAGTTTTATGTAAACTACAACCAGCTGATAGGGACATGTTCAAATAAGGAGAAAAATGAAAGTTGATTTTGAGTAACCTTCAGAAGGTGATTAATAACCACTTAGGATCACTTCCACTCATTTCAACTATTCTATAAATAGTTAAAATTGTTTTTGAAATTAATGGTAATATTTTCTTGGTCACAAGTTATATTTTTTAAATGCACTGCAAAATTAAGCTGAAAAAAGACTCTTAAGAAACAAGCAATATTTAAAAATCTGTAATAGCTCAAGAGGTGAATTTTCCTGAGTTTTTCACTTGATTATTGTACTGTTAGAAAATGATTGGCGCTTCCCAGAGGATCACTGAATGGTTTATCTGTCTATTGGCTTCTAAGTTCAGCTTGTGGATTCTGGAAAATTTGTCTGGTTTTGAAGTGCAGTCTAATATAGTAACAAGGACCATGGTATGGAGAGAAGGGTTAGGTGATAATATCCAAATGAGAGCACATACATACTGGCATTAAATACAGCCACTGTGTGTGACTGTGGAAGCTTTTCTTTTTTTTCTTTTTTTTCCTTTTTTTTTTTTTTTTAATCCTCCCCCAACCCCCTTTCTCTCTGCTGATGCATATAGCTCTTTAATTCTTCAGCTGGGCCCTGGGCAATTGAGTGACCCTGTTTACCTGATTTTTTTTTTTTTGCCCCAAAGTGGAAATTTTATGTATTTTCTGAATTACATACACAGAACCCCTTTCTCCATGTGTATCCTGAAGTCCTTTAAAGTACCTCCGGAATTTGGAGTCTAATAAAGATTTTTCTTGCAGTTTAGTCATAAAAATCAAACCATTTTTGCAAAGGGGAGAAAGTCAACTCATGCCATCTGCAGTTATTTAAATCCTCAGGCAAGGAAGGCTTTCTAGTCACACTCAGACAGGAAAGGGTGTATCCAGAGGTGTGTGTCTTACCTAATGTACTTAATGTAAAATGGAAGATGCCTGCTCGTGGTCTACAGTACATGGTTTACTTTTAAAAAGCAGAAGTTCCTTGTGTTCTGGCTGCCAGCTGCTCTTTCTGCTTGCTTATTTATTTGAACAGACTGGTGTGTGCTGCTCAGCAAGCCAGGGGGACGGTCAGTTGTTAAATGTGACAGCGGAGTCTAGAGCTCAAGATGCCTGTGCCCTGCCTTTAGGCTTGACCCGGGGCTGCTGGGGATGCCTTAACTTAAGGCTAGGTCAAAAAAATGTGAAAAGGAAGCTGTCTGGGAAAGAAGCAGGGGAAGTGAAGTTCAAATAGCCTTTGCATCTGCAAATTCAGCTGTTTTAGTCAGAGTTTCTGGTCTTGGGTTTTAATGTGTTTTCCTGTGCATCTTAAAATGCGCGGGGAGATTTATTTGTTTGTTTATAGCTGCTGCAGGGAAAACAAAGCGCTCAAAAATCTGTTTGCAGTAATTGCACTTTTTGTGCTTGGTGTTTATTTTATCAAGCAGATTTGCAGAGCTGACAGTGGGAGGTTTTTTTGAGGTTTTGTATTGTCTCAGCTGTGCCTTGCTGTAGGCCAACCAAAGACATGGTCCTGCAAGTGCCAGGTGTGTAACTCCACTAGTGTGAGTAGTCCCATTGGTACAGGTTTGATCTAAGTCTGTAGTTGGGAACCTGAAAGAAAGTGGTGTGTGTGGGTAGAACAAAATAGTAATTCTAATGGTTTCTTCCCAGTGCTTGTTGTCTGTATTGTGTTTCTATACTCTGTACCTATTTCTGACAGAGATAAAACATCTTTCAACTGAGAGATCAGTATCTCTGTATTGTTTCCTCTAAGAAAATTTGTAAGCATGGTGGTTCTATTTCATTTTGGTTCTCAAGGAAATTGCTCAGACTTCAAAAACAAAGACAGTTGATTAGTTCTGCATTATTTCATTTCAGTGCATTATTTCAACCTTGTTCATTAAAGCTGAAGAGGAAAACCTGGTTCTGAAGGACCACTGTTGACAGGAACCACTAGCCTGGAGCATAGAATTCAATAATCATTGATTAATACACTTTATTGCTGATTTCTTTTGTTTGGAAAAGCCAATTATTCTTGCCAATATCTTTTATACATGAGCCTTCACTTAGAATTTAAAATTGTAACCTATAATAATATTAACATTTTAAACTGTATAATGCTTGCTGGAGGCAGGCGGTGGGGAAAGAAGGATAAGAAAGACAAAAAGTCAGACTTATTTGATGCTGACCCTAAAATGCCGTTCCACTGGAGCAAAACCTGAAGTAGATAGATGTATTGTAGTAAATATTAAATGTATTAAATTGCCTGCCACGTGCAGTGATTTTTTATTTATTTCATTTTTATTCACTCTGAGTGAAAAATGGGCTTATATGGAGTTTAATAGACGATATGACTGCTGCTTTCACTGTATGAAAGCCAATTGCTGTTACAGAATCCAAGCAAATGAATGTTTGCTCTCTTTGGTAGGAAGGCCAGTGGGATGCTATAGTCAATAGACTGATTTTTGGACAGGAGCTAAGCACGTCTGTATGTGCACGTAGAAAAGTACATGGGGTGGATAAGTGACAGCTTGAGGTTCTTTGGTGGGGTATGAAAGATTGGAAATGTCAGAAGATGAGCTGTGTGTTTACACTGATCTCTTTGCTTAGAGCAGCTCAGTGTTGTTTCTTCAGATGGGCGAAGAGAAGGACCTCACAGCAAAGCAAACTTCTGAGGTGCAGTCACTGTAGAATAAATGATTTATGTCTGGAACTTAGGGTTGCAGCAGGAGAACAGAGGTACAAAGCTTTGGTCTCTGTGTCTGCAGTTAGACATCAAGTGTAATGCAGAATTGAGTGACTGCCCTTGCTGTATGAGTCCTGTTGGTGTCCGTGGGGTAGAGGGGAACAGGCATGGGCATTCCTTCTTCTGAGCTTCTCCTGGGAGAGCAGCTATTAGGGGAAAAACCCTCAATGCTGAAATTTCAACTCAGGTATGTCTATCTCTGTGTATAATGTGTGTGTGTATATATGTTTCAGGAATCATGACTTGATTTCTGAATGACTTCCCTTTTTGCACTTATTTCAAGAGCAGCATGTACAAAATCCCCTTATGCTGCTCCTTAAGTGTAGATAAGCCTGCATTTCTACTCAGTGAGCCTGTCTGAATTGCGGAGGGGGAAAAATTGGCAATCTCCCTAACAGGCAAAGTTCCTGTATCCTCAAAGAGTTCAAACATCTTCAAAACCACTTCAAACATATTTGGGTTTTTATCTGTAAATTATTTTCTTGGCTCTGTATTTTGCCATAGCATATAAGGAAGTAAGTATTTATTGGACATAAAGACATTTTTTTGTATTGAGTGTGCTGGGGACACCTCCCTCCCAGGCTTGTCTGCAGGCTGCCTGGCTGTCCCCTGGGGTTGGTACTTCCATGCTGCTCAGGATCTGATGGACAGCACTTGGCATGTGAAGACACCAGCAGTTTCTTTTATTAATGTTTTCTATTTTTTTGCTGGTGAATTGTGAATTAAATCTTACCCTGTCATTTCTTGAAGAATGATTGAAATGTAGGAGAAATGATTGAAATGTGGGGGATTTTTTTCTCCTTTTTTTTTTTAAATTATTTTTGTCATCTTTCTTTTACTTTACTGGTAGCCTATATAGTTCAGTTTCAGGTGGGAGCAGAGGTGCTGGGTGAGGAGGTGCCAGAGACAGGACAGTGTCCATCTCCATTTCATTAAGGTTGGAAAGGACCTCTAAGATAATCGAGTGTAACTGTTAACCTAACACTGCCAAGCTCACCACTGAACCATGCCCCCAAGGGACACATTTAGATGGTTTTCCAAAAACTTCCAGGGATGGTGATGTCGCCACTTCCTTGGGCAGCTTGTTCCAATGCTTCACAATGTCATTGAAGAAATGTATTCTGATATATAATGTAATGTTGCCCATGCTCATATTTGCTCCATTGCAGGCAAAAGTACCTTTTTCCTAGGCATACCTCTAGCACCAAGTCTGGCCTTGCACCAAGTCTACATTCTCCTTGGGTACATCATACACAGTCCTACTGAAGACAAAATAATGTGTGATTTCTATGGGAGCTTCAGTTTTATCTTGGCATGGTGATGAATGTGAAGGCAAAGAACAGTTTTGTCTAAATAGGACTTTAATAAATGTGCAAATGGAAACAAATAGTTGGGCTTCCCTCCTTGCCCTCATGTTTGTTTTTTTTTTCTGTACAGAACAGTGTGTGTCAATCTCAAGATTGTGAGTCTGTTCTGGGAAATGGCTTTGTGACTTTTGGATAACCTTTAACTCTAGGAGACATTCAGAGATGCAGAGTTAGAAAATTATTTTAAAATGTCAGCCTGTCTACAGCTTGTTTTCCAAGTATTCTAAGACTAAAGCTGCCTAAAAATATTGCATCAGTGTTTCTGTATTGTAAAAGTTGTTTTTACTAAACAATCTATGGGACCACCACTCTTGTAAAGTATTGAAGACTTGTTTTCACTTCCTCACTTTATTTAATTTGAAGCCAGTCTCAAAAAATGTGAGAGAATGAGATTTAGTTCTAAAAAAGCTAATCTGACTGGCCCACATTACACCCTCAAGCAAGACTGGTGAGTGTTATAAATGAAATACCATGTTTAGAGCACTGGTGTATCAGACAGGAACAGTATTCAGTAGAAGGCCAGAGATTCTTTCCAATGTCTCAGCCACATCCTCTGTTGGTCTATTAAGGGACTATGTGGGACTGCTGTGTTTTTTCTAGCTTTAAATGCTGTTGGAAGCCCAGATTCATGAGCTCTGGCGTTGTTCAGGTCAGGTGGGTACTTGGCCTTGTGGGGCTTGCTAGTGCTGCTCCTCAAGGGTGGGCTGAAGGCTGCAGCCCAGCCCCAGCTCTCCCTCATCACCTCTCCTGAAAGCCTCTGCATAGGTGGACTCCACTGATGCAGCAGCTCCTGGGTTTAGCTCTTTCTGGGCCAAATCAGATCTCACACTTGCTCATCTAACTGGTACTTTTCTGCAAAGCATTTCTAGGAAAATAAAGTCTTTCTGAAAACAGTGAGGAAGAAAACAAAGAATAGTTATTTCTTTTTGTCAGCAATATGTATTTACTCTTTCCTTACAGTCATAAAATGCTTGTAGTGGTGAATTTTTTCTTGTCTAATTAAGACTGGCTAGATATGGACTGTGTGTATAATTTTTTTCCAAAGATACCAATTGAATTAAGGGAAACAAAAATACTTGGCAATTATTAAACTTTCCCCTTAGGTGTATTTGGTGTTTTGATGTACAGCCTTTTCTTGTACTGATTGCCTAGCCTGAATATTTTTTTTTCCTCTGCATGTATTTGATCCCAAGTAAAAATTCTGTCTATGTGAGAAATACTTATTAATGTATTTATATGTATATAAAATATACATATTGTGTATAATTTTTGAATAGTCTTTCTGAGCAATTTTCATGCTTTCGACTTGGAAAATGGCTGGGTGTACTGAATGAAATTAAGTGTAGGTTCAGTGACTGCAAAGATACTATTTTTGAAAATTGAATGTCAGGCTATGTAGGGAATACCAAATATATGTAAATCTGTTGAGCAGGGTTGTGGGGAAGCCAGACTGGGGGTGTATAGATTAAGTGAAGTGTGTTTAAGTGTCTAAAATAATTGTTTCCAAGCAACTAATGCCAATTGTTGAGAGTAAAGTTAATTTGCTAATGGGAACATTGGACCCCTTGAAATGCTGTTTCAAGCACCAAGTTAATTTTAGAGATTTAATAATTAATCAAAGAGACTGTATTAAATGTCAGTGACTATATCTATGTGTTGCTGTCATACCTCTCTCTCAACATGAGTTTCCAGGCTCTTAATGATTAACACAGTGGGATCTGTAATGTAGTAGCAGTGCTGGTGCTCTGGAATGCGCAGTACCTCTTGAACCTTCTTACTGCAAATTCTTCAGCTTGGACTTTGTTACAAGCAGTGTGTATAAGGAGTGCTTTTGATGCGTTAACCCACACCCACATCTTGCTTAGAGGTTGCTTTTCTTCTTTCTAGAACTGAGCCCAAAGATACAGGGCAGGCTCTTCAACTGCCACTGTTATTCCCCCATGGCTTCCCTGTGCTGCTCTACTGGAACAGCAGATGTTGCAAGGAAGATGCCAGGGTTGCAGAGAAATACATTTAGCACAGGGAGATTGGCTTATGGAATTTGCCTTGATGGTTTCTGTGCATTTCTTGTGTCTAGATGCACATTTAACTATTCATGTGGTCATTCAAGGTGTGCTTGTCCTGTGAAGGAGGATTAAAATTATAGAATGTCTCATTTTACACTCATGTGCAAGTGTGCGTGGACCATTCAAGGCATCAGAAATGGTAATGCAAGAAATGTGCAATAGCAGCTATATGTGATACAAATAAACTGAAATTGCAACTTGTAGCATGTTTTTCCACTATTGTGGTCATGGAAAGGCAGCAAATCTTTTGCATTAGCAGAGATCTCTCTGTGGTTGTGTGTTGTTGTTGATAGTCCTGTATTGCAGTGGGTTACGATGTGTGGCTGTTCACATGCACATATTTGAGATAGCTTAAGAAAAGCCTGCCAGCCTTCTGGGAAGAAAGAAATCACTCAGGTCCTAAAACTGCACTTATGTGCAGAACAGCATACTGTCTAGAGTGGCTTGTAGTGCTCTCTAGAGCAGCTCTGAATCACTGAACACTTACTCCAGCTTCTTCATAATAATCCTGTTTTCAAGAGAGGCACATGCTTGATGCATTGTGATAAAGAAGTCACGTTAGTAGTGAATACTTGGGTAATGTAGTTGCCATATAATCATGGAGTGGACAGGTCAGAAAGGACTCTGGAACATAAGGTTTGGTAGTGGACTTTTCAAAGGCTTGTGGCTCAAGCTGGTGCTTGAGGGCAGGTGTTCTGGGCAGTGGGGATGCTGTGTAGAGAGGATTTGTTGTAATAGTCTAAAGAGGGCTACTAGAGCTCCCAGTCGGTAGACAGCATAGGCTCCTTGAGGACTTGAGTCACTCAAGGTAAGCTGCCAGGGTATATTCTTTTGGTATTTCCCACAGCTTCTCTTGTGAGATATGACAGTCGAATTGCACAGCTTTAAAAGTCTTGGGGGGAAAAAGGATAGGCTGTACTTCTAAATGATCAAAATTATCAGAAGTCCAGCATCAAAAAAGACATTAGCCTTGAAAAGGCATATTATAAGGCAGTAGGATCTGTGGGGGCTGTGATTCTTTCAGAGCTACCTTTTTATCTCTCAGAATCTGTATGGTTCTTTAGAAACATCATTGCCCATAATCTTGTATTAGTAGTATACAAAAATATTTGTAGCATAAACATTGAGGGAAACATGGCCTGAATAGGAGGCCTTTGAATTAAGTAAGCGATACGGCATTTGCTTCTGCAAAGATCATAGTCAATCCAGGTAGTCAACATTCTGAAGTAATTAAAGTATTCTTTTTGCTATACAGCTGCATGCATCTTGTCACAACATGGGTTTTATTCACAACCTTGTTTTCCCAGAGCTTCAGAAAGTTGTTAATTAAAACTAATACAGTTAGAGATTACTTTGTAATTTTTTTATTAGATGTAATTCAGATTCAGAGATGTTTTTTGTTCTGGCTATAGCACTGTGCTCCCACCACTTCCCCTTTCTGGGGGAGCTGGTGACTGTTCTTCCATTCAGTATATGCTCATCACCTGCTGGTGGATGCAAACAATGCAGGGGGTGATTATATTGTCAGTGGGCAAGAATTAATAGGGTGCAGTAGAGGCAGTTGTGTGCTACAAAACTGTATTGTTTCATCACTGAAACTGTGCTGCCACTGGAGACTTTGAAAGCATTTTGTGGCTATGGGAAATGTTTTTCTTCATTTACTGGAAAATGTCTTAACTCTGGATGTAACACTGTACGTTAAGGAAGGAAGCAATTAAATGTTGCAATGTGCCTGTTTAAAAAACCTAAAATGGAAATTGCAGGAAAAATGGAATTTCTTTTAAGCCTTACTCTGCTAGAATTTCCAATAATGCGAAGATGCTCAAAATATTTTTATTTTGCTCTGCTGAAATTTGGCACTAACATCTATGTTTGTAAACATTTTCATGTTTGCACAAGATTGTCAGAGTAGTAAAACAATGATTAAAATACTGAAGATCATTGTTCTCTTTTTCTATTTTCACTCATAACATTTACTTTTATTGGTTTTCTTTTATAACCACTTCATTAGTTGTCATTGTTTTTATCAACCTTTGCTAAAAAATTAGGAGAGAGTTCAAAATACTGTGAAAATTGACATAAGAAGGAAGTTCCATCCTCTACAGCAAATAGAGCAGAGCAGGGTGAGCTTGGGTCTGTTTGTTCTCATTCATGCAGCTGTACCCTGGGTTTCCCCTGGAGTCGGACCCTTTCTTGTTGGTTTTCCTTCTTACATATATAATTGTATAAATGGCATATATCTAGATAGGTATGTAAAATAGGTAAGAGATACAAATACATCAGAAGGCAGCATGTCCCCTCCTCGCTGTGAGGAGGGGGAGCAGGCAGAGCTGAGGCAGTGCCAGCTGCGTGCCCCAAGAAGCGCAGCCGTGCGTTCCGCTGGAGCGTGAAGCATCGCCAAGGCATTGATGGAGCCCTGACTGCCAGCCGTGACAGTCGTTGTGCCCCCAGAACATGTCAGAGTGCCTTGAAAGGCTCTCATGTCAGGAAATCCTCTGGGATTAATTTCATTTCCTCAGAGCATTTTTCCTTTCAGTCACCTTCGTCCCTGCTTCCCAAATTCCAGATACAGGAACTGAGAGGGGAGATGAGTCACCAGAGCTGATTAAGCGACAGGAGAGCATCGCGTTAACTGGTGCTCTAGAAAGAGCTTCCTCCCCACAGCACATGGAAGCTGCCTCAGCTCCGTGGGGTCATGTTCTGCATTTGCCAGGTCAAACTGTGCAGTAAACCTATAAAACAAAGGAAATTCCCATCCCGCCATCCTTTTCTACTGTGTATAAGAAACTAACAGACACCCTTTTTGTCCTCATCTTCTTGAAGATCTTCCTAAATGTTTACCTGATTTCTAGCCCTGCTGAGTAGCAGTTATAGAAATGGTCCAAATGGGAAAGATGCTTCCAGAAGTGGTTGTTCCCTTGAGCTATGTGTTTCTGGAAACATAGCTGCTGCCCAAAACTACTTTTATGGGGGAGGAATCTTTGCCTGTCCTCCCAAATAAGCAGAGTGGACATTATATGGATATTTATACAGTGTAGGTATGTAAATATGAAACTAACTTTCAGATCTCTGGACAACTACAGTTGTTTTCCAGGTACTCCCCATAAAGGTTAGAAACTGTGTTTTTGTCTTTGCTCTCACTATTTTACCTCAGTTGTGTATCCCAGAGCTTGGCTCGTAGCAGTCAGTGAATTGTTCTTCATGTCAGAGAGAGAAGTCTGTTTTAGAGAACCAATTCTTGGTAAAATTCACATGCTTTTAATAATGAAGGTAGGAACAGTAGCACTGAAGTTGTGTGATTGCTTGTAAAATGGAAATGCAGATAGTAAAGACTAACACAGATAAATTCCTCTGTGGCTACAGCCGGAAGATTAGTTTTTGGTTTTCGTTTGCTTTTCCCCACACTGTAGTCTTTGCCTGCTACAGCTGCTAACACCCTCATTTGCATAGGAATTCCCTCTTGAACATCCTTCTTCCCTTCAGTTTTGTTGTACTTGACCTACTTTCCAGTGTGTTTCCCATCATCAACAAACATCCTCCCTAACTGTCAACCTGTGAGGAACAGCTAAATGACCATGACCACCCTTCAAGACAGGGCATGGCTGGGTAATGCAGAAAGTGCATCCCAGTAGTTCTTGTGGACTGCAAAGTCCTCCCTAATGAGTTGCAGCTGTTTCCTTTAGGCTGGTTTTAACAGCAGCACCCACAAAGGAGATCGCTATAGTTGCTTCAGGTAGAGGAACAGTCCCTAAGCTGTGCACTCAGCTCTGCTAATGCTGAAGATAAGTTCTGTAAGGGGAAAAGGTGAGAAAATTATCAGCTGAGAAGATGGTAACATTTATTTTTGGGAAGTATTATAAGCCAGTGCTTTGACAAGGTGTTGTGAGAAAAAATTTAAATAACTGTGTACTCCAAATCAAAAGAAATCTTGACATTTTGAGTTGACACAGAGAATCAGAACAAATGATATTGTGATACATAAATATCAAAGGCTTTTCTAGATATATTTTTGAAAAAATCTACTGTGCATGTAGCTCCTAATGTGGCTGCAGGCCTGGAAACAAGGCACAGTCCTTTCCCTGCTTGAATCTTGCATGGTTAGCATAGATGAGCTTCTTAAACAGAGCACTCATTTAACATGTTGAAATGACCGTCACACTCTATACGTGGGACTCAAGCTGTTTGAGCCATGAAATGGTTAGACAAATGGTGGACTGGTATGTGGTCGAAATCAGGAGATATTGGAATAGAAGATCCCCAAATGAGAGTCTAGTAGATGCTGTGTGTTCCAGGATGCAGTATGTGAGCCTGTGCTTTCCCTATCATCTTCCTGTGTGATGCTCAGAAATACAGTGCAAGTAATAAGCCTGCTATTGTTGAGAGAAACTCCTGCAGATTTGCTGTCCATGCACATTAAATTCAAAGACAAAGCTTTTGCAACCCAGTGGAATTTCAGCTCTTAAATTAATCTACTGAAGAAAAAATCCTTAAGGCATCCCTAGAAGTCTTAGCTGAATCCAAGCAAAAAGGAAGATAAGATTATATGTAAACTTCGGGAGATAGTTTGTGTGATGTGGCATTTAAGGTGTTTATCAGAAACAGCATGAAATTATTATTGTGACTGAAAGAGCTGAAGTAAGAAAGTATGTAAGCTCTTATCCAGTTGCAGCAGGTCCATTTTTAGTCAAAATACTCATTTACCTGTGTTCACAACTGTGCCTGCAAAGATGGAGCACTGTGGACTTGTCCTCTGGCAATGTCCTACATATATGCTTTTTCTAATTGTTGGACAGTGGAGGATGGATTTTACTGAAGAAATACATGTAGCCAGTTGGCAAATGATGAGTTGTGGCAAATTACACTGAAATCTGCAGTGTTTCAAGTGTTGTGTCTGGGCCAGTCCTAAAAGCATGATCAATTTCTATCTTCTCCAACAATTAAGAGGGTCAGAGTGTTTTCAATATTTTTGGTGAGAAAGGGCATAAACTTATTTGTGTCTCTGTCCAAAAGCCTTCTCCAGAAAAGCAAAATGTATCTATATTGTATTATGTGCCTTGTTCTTTTGGTTCATTTGAGCCAAAAGCTGCAAGTGGAGAAAGACCCTCGTTAGGACTCTGCCAGCCATCTCAGTGACTCACTTTTCACAAACACTGTACCAAGAACATGACTTGGAAAAACGTTAAGCTAGCGAAGTCAATATCAGAAATGGAATTGCCTCCTAACACTGAAATGGTCTGTTTGAAGTGTAGAGCAAACCAAACTTTCTTCTTGTTCCCTCAAGAACAGTTGTCCATAGACAGGGTCTTACTGTAATGTATTGCCCACAAGACCTAAACACATTACTTAAAAGGGTAAGGTTATTAAATATTGAAAACTGAGGCTGATGGAGAAATAGCAGTATGATTCTGTATACAGGAGGTCACTTATCATATATTGTTGCTCAAAGATGACTGGAAACAGGTAATATCCTTCATCATGTCAAGAATGTCTTATTTGTGACACAAATTAAAATCTGGTCTCCTGACTTTCACGTAAGGAGGAACAGGAAATAATTAGAACACCTGTTGGTCCAGGTGCTAGAACTGCTTTGAATTCCCCAAATTGTTATTTCCAGGTAACACTTGGTGCCTTGTTTTCTTTCCTTAGAAGGAAGGCAAGCTGCACCTGTCTTTGGTTAGTCAAAGGTACCTTTTTCTCACCTAGTGCTGAGAGCTCTTGCAGCCCATTGTAGCTATTAGCTATGATTTGATTATGAATGCTGAAAATTTACCGGCATCACAAGGGTCCTTAAGAATTGCTAATTCAGTAAGCACTCCAGATTAAATACTTTTGGGATTAATTTATCTCAAGAGAAATTGCTTAGGCAGTTAGAAATTATGATATTCTGGGAAGATGAGGAGGGGCTGCTCAGCTTTCCATGTGAAAGAGCCGCAGGGATGCATGGTTCAGACAACTGAAAGCTTATGGGTCAGGCAAAGCACACAGACCAGTGTAGGTGACGTTGTGATGGGTGTTTGCTACAGACTGCTCCATCAGGAAGAAGCAATGCATGATGCCTTCAAGCAGCTGGAAGAAGCCTTGTATTTGCAGGAGGTTGGGCCTGGTCCTCATGGGGGACTTCAGCCACCTTGATATTTATTGAAAGAATAACACAGCAGTGCACAAGTAATCCAGAAGGTTTGTGGAGTGCACTGATGATAGTAACTTCCTAACACGTGATCAATAAGCTCATCAGCAGACATGCTCTCCTTGACCTCACACTTACCAGTGAGAAGGAACTGGGCAGGCATGTGAAGGTTGAGCAGTCTTGGCTGCAGTTTCCATAATAAGGAGGAATTCAGGATTCTGCAAGGAAGGAACAAGACAAGTAGCAGGGTAACAACCCTGGACCTCAGGAGAGCAGGCTTCTCTGATAGAAGGCCTGCAAGGAGCTCATGAGGAGGATCCAGGGAGTCACAGGCTGGTTAACTTAATCAGTCTATGGGAATGTGATGGAGCAAACAATCCTGGAAAGCATTTCCAAGAATCCTATGGGCAAGGAGGTGATTTGGAGCAGTCTACATGAGTTTACCAAGGTGACATCATTCCTGACCAACCTTGATAGTTTTCTACAATAAGATAGCTGAGTGGATGATCAGAGAAGAGTGGATGTTCCTTATGTTGACTTTTGACACTGTCCTCTGTATCATCCTCACAAACTGTTGCAGTATGGACTAGATAAGTGGTCTGTGAGCTGGGCTGAAAAATGACTGAATTGTGAGGCTTAGAGAATTGTAATCGGTACCACCAAGTCCAGCTGGAGGTCAGCCATAGGTGACATTCCCCATGGTCTGATACTGGCACCAGCACTGTTTAACATCTTTAATGACCTGGATGATGGGACAGAGGGCACCCTCAGCATGTTTGCTGGTGACACAATACTGGGAGGAGCGATAGATACAACATATGGTTGTGCTCCATTCAAAGGGATCTTGACAGGCTGGAGAAATGGGCAAACAGGAATCTCATGAAGTTCAGCAGAGGGAAATGCAAAGTCCTGCATGTGGGGAGGAGTAACCCCGTGTGTCGCAGACATCTTTTTATGAAAATCCTTTCCTTGGGGTTTTTTCCTCCTGAGAAGCTGAGAGGCCTCAGGGACAAAATGTAACCAATGGTTATCTGCTGCTGTGGAATGAAACAGGTGCATCTGGGATTGGTCTCATGTGGATGTTTGGAATTAATGGCCAATCACAGCCCAGCTGGCTTGGACACAGTGTCCGAGCCACAAACCTTTGTTATCATTCGTTTCTATTCTTAGCTTAGCCTAGCCTTCTGAGATGAAACCTGTTCTTCTATTTTGTTAGTATAGTTTTAATGTAATATATATCATAAAATAATAAATCAAGCCCTCTGAAATATGGATTTAAATCCTCGTCTCTTCCCTCATTTGAAAACCCCTGTGAACACTGTCACACCCATGTACTGTTCTGTTCTGGGGTCTGGCCAGCTGGAAAGCAGCTTGGTAGAAAAGTGCCTGTGAGTGCTGATGGACACCAAGCTGAGCAGGAGGCAGCAATGTGCCCTGGTGGCCAATGTGCCCAACAGCCTCCTGGGCTGCATCAGGCACAGCCCTGCCAGCCAGGTGAGGGGGGCGATCCTTCCCCTCTGCCCATCCTGGTGAGACACACCTGGAGTGCCAGATCCAGTCCTGGGGAAAGTGTGAGGGGGACATGGACAGGCTGGAGCAGGTCCAGGGAAGGGCCACATGATGATTACAGGCTTGTAGTGCCTGACATTGAGAGGGGGGAGGTAAGAGCTGGAATGTTGCACCTGAGTAACAGAAAGCACGACGGGGTCTTACCAGAGCATGTGATGAGAGTGAGTAAAGAGGATGGCTCTTCTTAGTGGTGCTATCAGGCATCAGTGGTGACAGGGCAAAGGCCAACAGGAACAAATAGGAGAAAGTCCAATTGAAAATAAGAAGAAGGTCTCACGAGTGTAAAATGAGAGATTGCCACAATAAAATATTAACAAATACACAGTGGGTAGACACCTTAACAGTATTGCATGTACTGATCTGCCTGTAACAATTTACAGAGTGCCTTGTCAAGGACAAGGAAGTTATTAATCATTGTAAGTAGCAAATTGATCTTGGTTTTACAGACCAACTGAAAGTAAATGTTCAGCAGAAAATGAGTTGATTCTTTTTCATTTTGTTGTTTTGCCAATTTGTGCTAAGAACGCTATCATGATTTTAGCAGTTTGTCAAAAAAGGCATGATTACATCCTAAATACTGTCAGGAAGAATTTAAAATTCAGCACTCTTGTGAGGGAAGTAAATGAAAGTATCTTGTGCTTCTGTGTGTTGCTGGCAAAAAAGGCATACTAACATTCATCCAGAAGTGCTATTTTTAGTCAGGCTGTCTAATAAACTTTACAGATGTACTTGTTACCCCTAATTATTACTTAGCTTTTATTTGTGGTGATTATTCTTGTTTACTATAATCCTTTCTATTAAATGACATATATGTACTTTAGGATTAGAATGGTATAATAATATAGATGGGAAGTTTCTAATCTTTATGGGACAGAGGAAATAAATCATGGGTCATATGCAATAAAATGTAAAGAGGAAAGATTAATGTGCCTCCATACCTACAGACTACTAAAAGGATTGTAGTGATTTCTAATAAGAGATGTAAAGGAAAAAGCAATTCTCTAGTCCATGTCATAAATGGTCTGTCTTTTTCTAGCATCTTGACTACTTAATGCAAACTCTTGCTGTGTTATTTCTGTACTAAAATCTCTAAAATGTCTCATCCAGCTGACAGACAGGATGCATATAGTAAACTTCTGGATAAAATTTAATATCAGTAAAAGTTAACATTTCTTGGTTCTTTATGCATTATGTTAGAGCTTGTCTTCTTGATGGAATATTTTTAATTATGTGCCTTTAGTAAAATTGCTTAGAAGCTCTCTGGTGGTTGTCTTCAGTTATATCTTCAGGATATGAAGTTGAGTTAAAAAAGAACAGTAAAATAAATTATTAGTTCAAGAAGTGTGGGACTGTGGTACTTGATCTTGTATTCTGTCTTTGGAAGATAGATGAAATAATGATTATAAAAATGGCAGGGAGTGCAATCAGAGAAATGCAACCAAAGTATGATTTTATATGCCAAACTCTGATTGATTGAGATTGGGAGGGCATGACTGGTGTGTATTTATTGAATGTGACTGCTCTATGTTTGAATCTTACTGTAACATCAGTGGTTAGAGCATGCAGAAATGCAAATTTTAAGAAGTAAGAGAGGGACATGAAAAGTGTGTGGCGCACTGTTAGTAAATACTTCAGAAAGTGGAAACTGAGTGTTTATCACAATTTATAACCAGTTTCTGTGGTTTGACTCAGAAAAGCGATTTTCTGAAACAAGAAAAAAGCCTTTATTGCACATCTGCAATGAAGATCATCGTGGCAGAATGGGTAGTTAGAGCTGTAAGCAGCAAGCTATCTGATGGTGCTAGCATTTGTCTTCCTAGGGAGTGCGAGCACCTGCTTCTCTACTTTATAATTTCTGTCACTTGAATAGAAAAGGAAGACTTAGCAAGTTTTAAGGGAAAAAGTGGAAAACAAACCCTTTGGTAATCTGGGAGAATAATGTGTGCTTAGCAGCTGGCAATGTCATTTTTGATTTGTATGTAATTATTATTCAGTTTTTGGTGGTGCTTACATTCTTTTCTCCTGATGAGAAGATTCATTTGTACACATCGTTATTATCTCTTCTGACATATGCCTTAGTGGCATTAATCTGTGTTTTATTTTCTGCAGTGGTAATAGTGGGCTTGTCTTTCCCTAGCTTTATTATGTTGTCGGGCTTTCTGAAGTTGTCCTCCTAGCACAAAGGAAAAGTATAGCACAGGGATCTAGGGAGAACCAAGTAACACTGAATGCAAGGGAAGCAGCTCCTCTCATCTTGCTTCCTCCTTGCCAGGCTGTGATGTGCTTTCCTCACTGGTGGGCAGGCAAGGAAACATCAAGTTGTGCAATTGAAAAATACTTAATTAAATGTCTCCAGAAAGGGTGCAGCCATAGAAGCTTTATATTCTTGACAGGAACATTTAAATCCCCTTTGCAGTTTATTCTGGAAACATGAAAGATTATTGGGGGCAGTTAGAGATTTATTCACTTTTAGCTAGACTGAAATAGCCTCATTACTTTCAGAATGTGAGCTGATAAAATGACTCACCCATTTCAAACCATTCAAATGGTGTTTTTCCAGAGCCTCTGATACTCTTTGCTTTATTATAAGATGCTAATGAGTCAGACTGCTGAGGAAACTTTGGGTCCACTGTCCTGTGGCACATGCTGGCTAGTGCAGTGGTGTCGGTGTACTGTTTTCTTCTGTTGTCATCTTGGCTTCCTGTTTTTTTCCCCTACACTTATTTTTTTCCCCTACACTTAGACATATATACTTTATGTATTAAGATCTTTGTTTTGTCTCAGGATCTTTTTAGGGGTTTTCTATGAAAATGCAATATTCCATCTTGCACATCTGATCTATCAATCAATAAGTTGTACTGTCAATATGACAAAACCTATGATATGAAATGCAAATGGAGGATGGAAGTTTTACCTCAGTATATCCACTTTTCTTTCTGCTCGTGTTATTTATCCTCCTCCTCTTTTGAGTAAATACTTATTTGAGGAAGATAATATATGCACAGTAGCCATATAAAATAAATGTATCAATAATAAAAAGTGAAAGGTTAAAATTAGGGGGTTTGCCTTTGTTTCTAGTCTGCCAGGTATCATTCCTTTCCCTTTATTGCCTCCATTATAATACTTGGAATTTATTCCCCATCATACAAAGTCTTCATCTTACATATGACTGACTAATTGACTTTGTGTTATGGATACTTATTTTGTGAGAAAAAAAATTCCCTCTCTTTATGATGTTGCTGGAAATGTTACCCAGTACTTATTGAAATTTTTAAAAGGAGGTCTCAGAGTCCCTGAGACTGAACCATCATTGAGGGCAATGTGTTCCATTGATGTGGACAGCTAAAAGTCTGGGGGTAGGGACAGTCTGGTGCTGGTGGATTGGTTCTAGCTTATACATGGTCTCAGATCATCTTTTTCTCTGATTTAAGAAAAGAAGCCAAGGAATTGGGGTATCCCTTGCTTTATTCATTAGTATATTCACATGACCTGGCAAGGAAGAGATGTTGCAGTTAGGGTGTGATATACCTCTTTAGAATATGACTATATTCTTTTCACTGAAGAACAGGAAAATTTAAATAATGTGTATGTTTTCCCAGATTTCAAGAGAATCCTGAAAATTCTTGTTTTGATGCACTGCATTTTCTATTCTCAAGTAAGGTTCCCCAAATTCCTGCAGGCATGGCTGTACTAAAAATTAAAGCATAATCTAATTGTCCTTTAATTTTTTGCAGCATAAAATGCAAATGTGAGAAAACTGTTGTGTTTTTCCCCCTTTCTCAGACTGAACAAAAGCCTTTTCTTTTACAGGCATTTAATCCGCAAACAAATAAGTCTAATTATTTGTTCATCCATGTCTTAAACTATGCAGCACTCTTTAATGTGACTGCAGTTCTGAATTTATGTGGCTGCTTTAAAATAGTGATAAACACCTCTTTCTGGTGTGATTGCTTAAGAGTGGAGATAGAGGGTGATATTCATTTTGGCAAAGCCCTCTTGACTTTGGGGTTGTCAGAGATACCAGTATGGTAGCTCTTTATGTTACTGCAAAACCTCATTTACTGGTGACTTTGCTTGACAACATTTATTATAGTCATTACTATTTTTACTTACCTTTTATCATTAGTGTTTTGCTTTATTGGAACAATCATTGGATATCTTGAAGGCATGAGCAGTCAGTGGAATAGCAATAGTTCTGAAAATACCTACTCAGTATCTTTGTAGGGTGTGAGAGAAGATATCATTGCCATAGTGTAGAATGGATCCATCAAAACCTTCCCCTGCAAAATACTCTTGATAGCCACCTGCAAACAAGAACAGGCTCTGTGCTGCATGGAAAATTGGGTATTATGAGCTACAATGCAGAAAATAATGTTATATCCCCTAAATGAAAATACAGTTTTTGGTATTGTTGCCATTTTTACCGATTGCCTTAAAGATCATTCCATATGTTTTTGTTCCAAGATGAATAGGTCACAGGACCATTCATCTGTGGTTTTTCTATCTTTTAGTAGGAAAAACACTGCTGCCAAAGATCATAGCAGACCATGGTTATTTGCCATTGTTCTCAATGTGTACAAGCGTTCTGCTTCTGAACATGTTGCCAGAAGGGGGGATTATACTGAGGGTTTTTCCCCCTGAAAGGTAAAATTTATCAGTACACTGTCATGTAAATGCATGTAAAGCAATACATTAGACAGTCATTTTGGGTAGTAAATAAGAAACCAGCAAAATAAGTCAAAAAGTAAGTCTCCTCTTAGGAAGAAGAATGTGAGAGATCTTGCAAGATAAACTTTGAATGATTGAAAAGAATTTCTGCACGTTCTTCAGGACAAGGTCCCATGCAGTTGGTCCACTGCTTGGAGGGTAGTTGGATGCCCGTGTTGTACACAGCTTGGTTGATGTGCATCCATGTAGGATGGATGCACACTGCAGTGGTCCTGGACGTGCTCAACCTGTCACCTTCGCCTGATGTTGCTAGGAGGGTATTTGTGTGGGAAAGCCTGGTCACAAATACAGACAGACACGGTTGGCTCTCCTGTTTCTAGTATGTGTTAGAGGAACATGTAGCTCCGAGCAAGACAAGGGACGTGCAACATAAACCTTGTGTATGTAATTAAAAGACAGTTCCTGCCCTAGAGAGATCTTTGATATAGCTTGTGGCACAGATGGATAAAAAACAAAAGGAGGATGACAAAGAACCACTGTTGCACTTGTTCTGATGGAGTTGTACGGTCTAAAGTTTTCATCTGTGCTTGTACAGTTCATGGATGACTGGTTTTGTGGTGAGAGCTGAATTTCCAGCTATCACTTTGTGCTTTCATGAGGATACATCTTGTAGAAATGCTGCTGAAGACTGCCTGTGACCTTATTTATAATTAGTTATAATTGTACCAACCTATCGATCTTTATAAAATCTTTCCTTTTTTTTTAGAAAAACTTTTGACCAAATTCTTATAAAGCCACTCAGGCAGCCTGAGATTTTCACACCTGAGAGATTTGCAGTTAGACAGCAGTCTAACTGTTGCCATTTATGATCCAACTCTTGATAATGGTAATAGGAAATACATCCCTTTTTAATAAATATTTTCCCCAAAGCAATATTTCTCATTGCTGAAAAATCTGATGCTCAGCTGATCTCTGTATCTTTGAAATTCAGGTCACTTGGGCTTTGGCAATTAGATTTAATACCCCAACTTAGTCACCCAAAACTTACAACCCGGACTGTATTTTTTCACCCAAATTTCTACCGACTCTTGAAAAATAAAATTATTTTAATGTGAATTGATAATAAAGTTAGACCTTTCCTTGGCACAGTATTCCCCTGTGCCCTGTTTCTTCCATTGTTTAAAATGAATAGGCTGTCTCTGCCCCTCTGTCCTTGCTGACTAAATTGTTGGCTCTGCTGCACCTCCTGCGTATTGTTTCTGCTGAAGGGCACATTTCCCCTAGCTTTCCCTAGGAAGACAATAAAGGGATTGTTGCTGATAAGATATACTTCTCTGTGATGGTGATTCCTTCATATGCACAAACCTTGAGTTGTGGAAGCCACGAATAGAATTGGTCTGGGGACTGAACCTGGTTCACTAGGCAATATGAAGCCATGGCACTACAAAGATAGAGTTTGGCAATGCCAAACAGAGTTAGGATGAGCAGTGGCATGGGGAGCGATCCAGTAGGTTTTTGAAACATCCAGGGTTGCCTGCCTAGGTAGGTTCCTTCTTTGAGGATCCAGGTTGAGTGGGATAGGTGGTGTGCAAAACTGGGGGTGACAGGAAAGCTCCTTCAAGAAGAGCATTCTGGGCCCTGGGTAGAGAGCTCACTTTGGCCTTGCCTGGGTTTGCACTGTACAGAAAGCTGAAGAGCTTTGCAGATGAGTATGACAGCAGTTTCCCTGCTGGGACTCTGTGCTCAAGCAAGGAGATACAGACCAGCGTGACAGGAGTGCCACTAGAGCAGAGGTTTGCAGTGTGCTTTTACTGCTGTATCAGGACATGGAAGTACGTGGCTGTCATGGCTTGGGTCTGTGTTTGAGTTGAAGGTCTCCATCACCCTTCAGCAGTCGGGCTAGGAGAAATTCCTCCTCTGTCAGGAGGCACTGTGGCTATGGGGTGCTTGACCATTGCCCAAGAAACAATATGCAAGGCAAGGAAGGGACCATGAACTCTAGAAAAATGAGGGGAATATTTGGAAGACTGGGGCTTGTGTCCCTAAGAATAGCCATAATGTCTTACTGTCCTGTCTCCACCTGTAACCAGCTGCCTATGGAGTAGCCAAACCAGTGTGCAAACATAGACAGTGCTCCTTTCATAGCCTCAATTATTTTTTCTAGTTCTGAAACCACTTGAAGAAGTGGCTTTGTAGTTAATAACCATCAACATATCTTTGTTTTATGTTGTCATCCGTTTTCCTCGCGAAAAACATTAAACAGCAGCAGCATCCTTTGGCACTGAGTTCCCCAGGTGTTCTTGGCTGCTGGCTGGGGTTAAACCACAACCAAGAGCAATCGCAGAGGTCTGTTGTGCATAAAGCAAAGCTAAACATGGCTTTAACACAAAGCTTATTTTCCTGAAGCAATTGTAAAAAGCTCACAGTGATAAGGCATTTTATTTTGTTGTTTTTCAGCACAGTAGAAAGTCATTTAATCAAAGCAACTGAAAATCATTTTAGGCTTAGCAACATGTTGAGACAAATGATAAAGTATTTAAAAGCCTCATTTTACTGAAGAATAACTGTCCTTAACAATTGAACTAATTTTAAAAAGCTTTCAGAGAGGCACAAAAGAAATCTAGTTAACAAAATTGACAATAATTTGGGATTTTTGGTTATATACAGCTTTGCACTGATGGTTTCACTGAAGCTTCAAAAATACAATTAAGATTGGGTAATATTGAAGACATTGGCAGGTTTGGTTTTGTTTTATCACTGTTCCTTTCCTAGTCTGCTGTTTCAAATATGAATTATACTTTACTGTCCCTATTCTTTGTTGTTTTTCATATTCAATGTGATATAAATGTCAAAATGTCATAGTGCATTTCAAGTTTAAATGTCTCAAAATTCTTAGAATAGTGTTCACGTTATTTATTTCTCCAAGAAAAAAAAAAGGAAAATAACATGCTTCGTTTGTTATGTAGACGCTAAATTCAGACTTGGAATAAATTAATTTGTTTCTATAATCATGTGGAGTGTTGTGGTCATTGCACTAAGCTTGTGCTTGGCCTTACAGCTTATTTTTCGTACTATTTGGTATTTCGCTATGCTAGAATGCATTTATAATTATTTTTACTGTTGTGTTAATTAATTATTCAATACATAGTCATTTCCATTTGAATGAATTCCCTTGGTTTGGATCACCCAACAGCCGTTGGCTCAGGTGTTCTAGTTCTTGACTGATGCTGCATGGAAAAGTTGTCATGGGATGTTGCTGTGTCCAGAGAATAGCTTTCATTCAAGTCTGGCTTGACAAGCAAAAGTGTTTGGAAATGTCTCTATTTTGGAAAATAACTTTAAAAAATAAATAGAAAATCTAGCATGTTTACTCTTCACAGAACATGGCTTTCTGCACAGAATCACAGGATGGGCAAGGTTGGAAGGGACACAGTGGCTCATCTGGTCCAACCTCCCTGCTCATCCCAGGGTCATCCCAGAGCACATGGCAGAGGATAGCATCCAGACACTTCTTGGATATCTCTACTGAGGGAGACTCCACAGCCTCTCTGGGCAACCTCTTCCAATGTGTGGTCACTGCACAGTAAAGAAGTTCTTCCTCATATTCAGGTGGAACTTCCTGTGTGTCAGTCTCTGCCCGGTGCCTCTTGTCCCATTGCTGGGCACCACCAAGAAGAGCCTGGATCCATCCTCTTGACATCCTCCCTTCAGGTACTCATAGACATTGATGAGGTCTCCTCTCAGTTATCTCTTTTTGAGGATGAGCAGTCCCAGCTCACTCTTGCAGTCCCTTGTAATGTACTTGCTTTATTCCAAATGCGCCCTGTTTTCCATATCCCCTCGTTGCCATTTTGATGAAATGCTTAAATTAATTTTTTTATTATCATGCCAGTCCATTCAAAAAATACAACTTTGCTAGGTTTTATTTCTCTATCAAATTGGGAAAACTAACTAGGCATATTATTGCGCTTTTCAACCCTAAAAATTAAGGTTTTCATTGCAGACACTGTTGGAGATCTTCTGTATCTTTGTGCTGTATTTTACAGTGGAATTAAATCAGTTCCTTTTCCGAACCATCTGGTTGGGGTGTTTTTTCATTATAACTGCAAATGTCTAAATGTAGTTTCAGTTTTTCAGAGTAAAAAAATGTGGTCATTGTAAATAAAGCTTTAATTGATTTTTCATCTCTTTCTGCAAAAGTAAGCTGGTAAGCCAGAGAAGGAAAAAATGTAAAAATTAGAGCTTAAAGAAATGGATATTTGGTAAGTTAATAATGCTCAAATGTAGAAGTATGAAAAATTTAAATGCCTTTTAAAGCAGAATTTGCTGTCTAATAAGCACTACACAGTTAAATTCATGAGAAAGCATTAGAAGACAACAATGCGTAGACATCTACAGAGGTGCAGAAAGCTGGGAAAATTTGCGGATGGAAATGTATCCTATCCAGACCTCTGGAGTAGTTTTTAAATTGTATTTATTATTTGTCTCAACAAATGCTTAAATTATTTGCCTATATAATTTTAAAAATACAATAGAAATGTGATATAAAACCTCGTTGTATTTCAGCACCTGTGGTGTGATGGTTTGGTTTTTAGTGAGCTTTCCAACGTGTTTGGAATGTGGACAGGCTTGGACTGGAATTGTTGGATTTGCTCCTTGCCCTTTCTCCCCATCTCTACCCTGTCCAGCACACAAGGCTCTTTGGGGCTTACACCCACACTGGGTGCTACACACTGTTTGGAAACATAATTTGGCTTTTCAACTGTCAGAGTTACCAATCATCAATGATTTAAAATGGTGTAGAAGTACTGTTTCATCAGGTATACTCAGCCTTTACTTATGGGTTCCCAGAACTGACCATGGTGTGAATCTCAACTCTTGTTTCTGAGAAATGGTTTGGCAGTGCTCAGGGTGCTCTGGAGTGTATGAGTCAGGCTGAGTGTGTGCCACCAGAACCTTCTTTCACCAGCTGCTGAGCACATCATGGGACTGTGGGCAGGGCCCACCAGAAATGCAGCTGTCTAGTGGGTGTGATTTTTCTAGACATACTATATCATTATGCCTTGGGGCTCTGCCTAAGGGATTTGAAAAGGGTCACACAGCTGTAGAGGATGCAGGAATGAAGCTCAGTTCTGTATCAGCTGGAGAATCTTACTAATTTGCCTTTAACATATAGAAGTGACAGACAATTAAAACAAGCTTCAGGAATAGGAGGGGGGAGGATGAGATAAATATGGGCTGGCTGGTATAGGAGCGGAATGTCTTGAGAGAGGGGAGACATGCAGAAAGGATGGAAAAGCTGCATCAGAGACAAGTGTGGGGCAAGTATTGTGGAGTCAGAATGTGGCCTCCAGAGGCCACAATGGCTGGGGCAGTCAGGGGCATTTGAATTGTTCTTCAGAAACTTAACATCTTTGGCAACGGGGGCACTGCATTACTAAAATCATTGTAAATGAAGACCTAAGAACAATTTGTGTGTGCTGGTAGCAACAACCTGTCATTTCAGGTTGCACCATCCCCAGAGTCACCTGAAAGCTGCTGTGCATCAGATTTTGAGCTGAATGACAACAATAAATACAGGCTGCCTCAGAAGGATAAATGAATCCAGAGTCTGCATATTTCAGCAAATGTGTGACTGGAGGAGAAATAATGTTTGTTCTAAAGCCTTCCAGTAGGATAAGATTTTCTTTATGATGTGTGGCAATAGTTTCAATCTAGGTGAGGCACTGTAAGCCATGCTGGTTATCTACCAAGCTTGCAAGGAGTAAATAGACTGTGTGCTCTGTCAGCAGTATGACAGATAGCTGAGGTGTTCGGGGACATTACTCCTAAGAATTATGTTTTCTTGGGGTTTTTTATGTAGTGAGGTTCTTGTTGTTGTTGTTTGGGGGGGGGGGGGGGTGGTGGTGTTGTTTAACTAGAAGATTTGATTTTATGATTCTTAGTGCTTAGAAATTAAATACTCAACTGTTAGTTTTTTAAGGCTGGCATAGACTTTCAAGTTAGCTCCCCAAAATGACCTCTGACCAATCTCTTGTATCATTCTTACAGGGATGCTGTAAAAGTTGTTTCCAGTTTGTAATACTGCCAAGTTTTTAAAATCAATATTAAAAGTGAAACACCCCCAAAGAAAAGCAGTGCCAACTTTTTTTTGCATTAGTAATTTTTTAGTATGTTATAATGCAGTAGTGTCTAAAGCCACTAATAGGTGGAGGAGTTTAAGGGCACTAGGGAGGTAAGAAGTAGCAGAAACTCTTGTTTCTTCAACTTGAGAGAGCTGCTTGTCTAAAGGCTTCAAAAGCCTTTTTGGTTTGGGGTGTAGTGCTTCTGTTTTGATACAGTAACATTTTCTAACAAAGTCAGTCATGAAATCAAATCAGATAAAATTGTTAACATACTCTTTCCCCATCTTACCTTCTCAAAAAATTGAGAAATGCCCTTGTGTTTGAGGCATACTGGGCACAGTGACAGAGCTGTTGCAACTTTCACAATGCTTTTCTTCTCCATCATCTTCATATGTCAAGAAGGATGGAGGGGAGCAGTTCCTCTTCAATGACAGGATATTTCCTTCTCGCCATCGATGCTATTAGGGCTATTTTGCCTCTGTGTCTTGGTTTTAGTTTTACTATCATGAGTGAGAGAGGCACAGGATAGATTTAGGAAACAGGTCTGTGCAATGTGAGATGGGATGGTTTGAGGGAGGGAAACGAGTTGTGTTTTGGAGGTAAGTGAGCTTGATGGAGAGAAGTGGAAAGAAATAAAATGAGAAGTACTTGCTGAATTCACAGAGGAAAAGATGTGGCATGAAAAAACAGGAAATATGCAGGGGGGAGATAGGAGGAAAGTAATAAAGCACCAAAATGTTTCATTACAAAAAGAAAAAGTTAAATTGGTCACAGCAGTGTGCTACAATTTAATTTAAGGCCTTAACAGAGAGTGTACAGGCTAGGAGCTCTAAATTTTATCATTTTTTATTATTACTGTTTTGTTCAGAAAAATAAAATACTTGACAATAATTAAAAACTTCTTCCAGGCTGAGGTTTGTGAGGTTTTCACCACAAACACATTTGTAGAGTTTGGTTATAAATGCCTGGAAATAGATAAAAACAAAAATGCTGATGCTGAAAACTCTACACAGTGTGGAGTGTGGTAATGAGAATATGCTTCAAAGACATGAGATATTTTAATGCGTTATGTCTTAGGATCTTAGTGTTGAATAATAATTTCCCATTCATATCAGTTTTGTAATTCCCTCCTCTTCCTCTTTTTTCCCAATTTTCCTCCCAGTCTGAGCGTACTTAACAAGCACTGCAGAATTCTATTTTGTATGAGCATCCTCCAGTGAGGATGCTCCAGTGTGCTTTTTGCTCACTTCACTATAATGGTGAATGTGCTGCAGTTCCCAGGCTAATTGCTCTTGAGCTACTGTGTAGGTCATCACCTTGTGCTTTGCTTTGTCTTGTGTCCAAAGAGCTGCTACAGCTCACATTGCTGTGCTGTGGCTTTCCAGTGGCATCTTGCAGGTTTGTTACAAATCAGCGACATCTTGCTGCACCTGCAGCACAGCTTTTTGCTCTTTGCCAGGCATAAACAGCAGGTGGTCCCCTTATAGGAATATTTTATGTAAGCAAAGCTTTTTCACATTTAGCTCTGCTCCTGCTTCGTTGCCACTTCAGGCAACAGGCAGCAGCTCCTCCAATCTCTTCAGAAATGCTCCTTGGTGGAACAGCTTTCTGCAACTGCTGAAGAGTTAAAATTGTTTCTTAGTTCAAATTATAAAGAGCCTTGTATGTTGGGCACTAGAATGTGGGTCCATTGGGGCATATATAATTGAATACACATTTTTTCTTTTATTTCAATCTCTCATTCTCTCTCACTTGGAGAGGAAGCTGCATCTCTCCCTTGTTCAGCAGTCTGAGCATTCATATGTCCCATATTCCTGAATGAATGAACTGAAACAATATGCAATTTCCTATTTCAACTGGCTTTTATGAAAAGCAGTGGCCAGCAACATTAGACTGACATGTGGTTTTCCACATCTTGAAATGATTTGCAGACTGGGATTCACCACAGCAGTGTGATGGTGGCAGCTCAGGGACTGTGTGTACAAGGCTGCTGGGTCAGTTCTTCAGTCATGTGCACCAATTCCACACCACTGTAGCTCCAGTTGCCACATTCTCCTGACTCTCAGTAGCATACACCATAAGGGAGTGCAAGTTGGTTTGATGCCAATTTAAAAGCAAAGATGGCACTGGGCTCAGCCTGTAACATTACTTTTAAAACATCACTGTTGTTTCTGTTGCCACCTCTGTGCTGAGTTTGTGCATCCAGGACCCAGATGCAGCCCTTGAGGCCATTCCAGAAGCTCACAGACATCCACAGAAATGCTTTGTCAGGGATGTGGATGATGTGCTGATTCAGAACTTAGGGCTGCCCGTCCCCTCCCCACTCCCCATGGACAGGAGTATTGTCATCACCGGTCTTTCACAGAGAGCTTCCCCTCTAGAATGGCTGGCTCCAGCCAACTCCATGGAAAAGGAGCATCTCTAAACCTTCCTACCCCATTGATGTGTCTTTTTGGAATTGCCACAAAATGTGGCAATCAAAATTTAGCAAGATAGAGTCCGTCAGCAGCCATGCCCAGCTGTAATGTTGGGGTTTTTTTAGAAGAAAACTAGAGATTATGGTAAGACACAACCTGTCCCCAGTGAAAAGCTTTTTATTTGAGGAAAAAGGGATACTGGGGCAGAAAGAAGAGAAATGGAAGGGAGAATCTTATGTGGTCAGTGCTCAGGACTGTTTAGGAAGGAAACTGAAAGTGTGGGAAAGAATGTAGAGGAGGAGACTAAAGGTTTAGGTTGTTTCAAGTCAGGGGTGTCTGTTGGAGTTTACTTCAGAGTACTTAGAAATCAGATAAAAAATCTTTGAGTATTAGGGTTCTTAAGAAGCCATGGAAGCAGAGAAATGCATTTGAGAGGATTAGGGGGGGACAGAGACGGATGCCTTCTCTAACACAGAAAGAGGAGTTATTGGTAACTATAAAACAGGTGTTGCAAAAAATGGAATAAATTATTAAATAATTTGCAAGTACTTAGCAAGTAGCAAGGGGATACCCAAATGGATTTGTCAAGAACAAATTATGTTGAGTTAGTCCAACTTCCAGTGTTGACAGATGAACCGGCAGAAAGTCTAAGGAAGAAGTATTAGATGTGATCCATTCTGACTTTAGTAAGGCTTTTGACACTATTTCACTTGACATTGTACTATGCAAACTAGGGAAGTAATTTAAATGAGGTGTCTCTAAAGTGACTTCTGCAGTGGTTGAAAAACTGCAGCAAAGGTTTGGTTTTCAGTGACCTGATAGTCCAAGTGGTGGGAATTCATTTTCTCAAGGGCTTTGTCATGTGCCCTGTTCTCTTCAGCATCTCTTTTATGATTTACGTAATGAATTTGAAAATACTTATGAAAATTGTGCATGGTGCTCAACTGAAAGGGGTTATGAATGTTTTGCAGACAGGACAGACTTCAAAATATTCTGGATAAATTAGGATAAGGGTCTGAAATAAGTAAGATGTTATTCAGTAGAAGCCACAGCTGGGAAGGAAAAATCAAATGTAAAACAGGAAATAAGGAGCTAAGCAGCTGTGCTGCAGAGCTGAATCAGTGTTCATTTTTAGTGGGTGATAAATTAAGCAGCTTATTGGTGTGATACCTTTGCAAAGAGCAAGAGTCTTGCTAAGTTTGATAAGGTCTGTGTGTCTCATGTGAAGCTGTTGTGGATGGTGTCTGCTGTATTTGGGTATCACACTAGGAAAGGAATAGGCAAACTGAATAGGAAATGGGAGGGAGGATTTTTTTAGAAAACACGATTTGAGAGAGGGATGAAGAACTAAGACTTTTTTACTTGAATTTAGGAATTCTTTGTTTTTCTGGGGTTTTCAATTTACCAAACATCCCATTACTCTAAGAATAATACAGCACTTTCAGACCAACTGGATTAGATAAAATAAGCAGGAATTGGCACCATCTGAAATTGGAGACTATGAAGTTGAGCTAAATGAAAAAGACTTCAGAGAGGTGTAGAATTCATGGAAAAACTTTGAGGAGCTTTGGGGTTTGACTGTTTTCTTAGCAAAGAGAATTTGAATTCTTAATTCAACCCTGTTACTTCTACTGCTTATCCCCCACTGGAATTAATAGCACTGCACATAACCTTACTATTTAAACAACCCCTAATTAGGATGCCAGTGAGTTTGCCTTCCAGGTTCCCCCACAAGTTGATGCCATGCTGCCTTTTCCTCTTCTTGTAAAGGAGACAGTCCAAATCATTGCCTTGCCAGTTATACTCGCTTCAGACACCTACTTCATTCACACTACTCTTAGGTATTTTTCCTCCTTCTCATTGGGAAAATGCCAACTCAGATTCCCCAAAATGACCATTTTGCTTGTGTTCTTTAGAACATCTTGGTCACTGAGAAGTTTTCTACGCTCTTATGTTGCCCCGATGCACTTTCATGGTTGACAGTGTTCCTGCCTTACAGTCTCTGGTTTGCTCTGTAGAGGACTTCAGCATTGTCTCCCAGAGCAATGGGCCACAGCTATGACGGTGAGGTCAGCAAACTGCCACCTTTGCCACTGCTCAGTCTGTCACATATCTCTCTTGCTGTAGAGGTGCCTGGTGGAAAGTGTCCACCTGATATCTGCTTTCAATCCCCACCTTGCAGAGCAGCACTGCAAGCTCAGCAGCTTTCTGCACTTCATTTCTGCTATGAGATGCATGGAATACTGTCACCTGGTAATTGTTGGACCTTTGATGATATTAATTGGTTATGGATTATGGCAGCTTCTTAGGGGGATTTAGATTTAATTCTTGGGTCTCATGTCTCAGAAGATCTTTCCCTCTGACGTTGGAACAATAGTTACAGTAGTCTGTCGTGTTGAAATTTCTGTATGGCACTATGATGCATTACAGTAATTATTAATAAAGTGAAGAATGTGCAGGGGGAAAAAGCTATGAATGCATCTATCCAGAAAGAACTGGAATGAGTAATGTTTTATAAAGACAGAGTGAAAATCTATGTACCATATAACATCTATGCAGATTTTCCCAGGGTATTCAATATAAAGTCTATGACTTCAGTATTTGCTCTATTGGCAGAATTTCTCATTCTGTTAAAAAAAATGCCTTTCTGTGTATGAAATACCTCTGGCATATTTTGTAGTCCTGAAATGACTACAAACTAGTTACAAACAGTTATAATCTGTAATAGGGCACAAGGGTGAATATTTTAAATATCTGTTCATCGGAATAAAGAGGGGGTTTGGAACTGGATGTGGCCAAAGTCACTGGAATTGTGCTTTCAAAAAAAAAAAAGTATTCCTTTCACCTGCCAATGCATTGGGGTTTGGTTCAAAACTTGATGCTGCTGATGCACACAGAATGCATAGGAGTAAGAAATCTCCTGATGCTGAGGAAGGGGGAGCAGAAGCAGAGAGTTCTCCTTTAACTGTGTGCAACATACATGAGAGGGGAGGAAAAACCACAAAGGAGGCTTTTTTTATTGCTTGCTCTAAGGATCCCCTTTTCTTTCATAGCCCATGGCTTAGTTATCTTTCCCTTAATCTCAGGGTTGGTGGCAGGCTGCAGCTGTACAGCCTGTTGTTGTGTGAGTTAATGATGTGAGAGAAGTCCCACAGGAGTTTCTGTGATCTGTGGAGGAAACTTGTTTGGTGCTGCTTTCCAGGTGGTGAATGCCAGTTCATTTCAAGAGCTTGACAGAGTCAGTGAGGAGGGGGACATGGGACCAGTGAGAGGTTTTTAAGCTGGTACTTTTTTGGCCTTTTCAGGCAGGTGGCATTTGGCCACATACAGAATGAAAGCAGGAGGTGAGTTTCCTTACACAGCAGGTCTGCCTGCCAGGCTGTATAGGACCCTTTGTTTTCTGTCAGAAAAGAGGTTGCTTTCTTTTGAACTTTTTGGGAAACATTGATAAACCAATATAAGACAGTTCTACATGGTGACAGTGCAGTTGTTCACCCCATCAGAGCCAGGGAGAGCTGTAAGGCCTCCAATTGCAGAGGAGTTGAGTGTCACTTCATGTGCACTTAGGAGTCTGGCTACAAACTACATAGGGCAGGAAAGAATGGGGTATGTGTGAAGCCTGCACCTAGAAAACAAAGGGAGATGATGATATTTGAGATAAAAAGGGAGAAACAATAAATAACAGGTCGTCTGTTGGTGCCATTTTATAGTCCAGTCGTGAGTACAAGCTTATATTGAATCTCATTTGACGTATACATTCTGCTGCTTAAGCTGCCCTTGAGATGATCACAGTTTACTCATGGTAGTTTATTATAGCTAATGCCAATGCAGATGTTTTTCTAAAAAGAAATCTCCAACAAGCAAATGACAAAAATACCCAACTGTAGTGTTATGCAGAATTATCTTTTTCACTTGTAGATCAGATTTCTTCAAATTATCATGTGCAAAGCTGCAGTCCTATTTTCGTATGATCTAACTGCCTGAATACAGGTCTTTATTCCTGTCCTGGTTTTGGATGGGACAAAGTTAATTTTCGTCCTAATAACTATTCAGTGTTGTGTTTTGGATTAAGTATGAGTTTAATGCTGATATCACACTGATGTTTTTGTTGTTGCTAAGTGGTATCTACAGTAAGTCAAGGACTTTCCAGCCTGTCATTCCCTGCTAGTGAGATGGCTGGAGGGGCACCAGAAGTTGTGAGGGGACACAGCCCCAGAGTTCATGACCTCAGCTGGGCAAAGGGATATTCCAGACCATACAACATCATGCTCAGTATATCAGCTGGGGGCAAAGCTGGTCAAGGGGTGCTGCTCAGGGACTGGCTGGGCATCACTTGGTGAGCACCTGCCTCGTGCATCACTCATTTTGTATATTTTTCTTGTTTTATAATTACTGTCCTTTTTTTTTTTTTTTTCTTTTTTCTTTTTTCTTCCTGTACTGTTCCATTCAACTGTCTTTACTGCAGCTCATGAGTTCTCTCACTTTTACTCTTTTGAGTCTTCCCCATCCCACTGTGGAGGGGAGGGGAGGAGGAGAGGGAAGTAAGGAATTGGGGGTGTGGTGCTTATCTGCTGGCTGCAGTTAAACCATGATACTCTCAGATGCTTAACTGAGAAGGGTCTGTCCCTCAGCATCATAGTTCAGGCACAGCTGAACTGAAGCTGACACAGATCAGAGTTGTCCACTGTGCAGAGAAAATACTTTGTCCTGCAGGATGTCTAATGATTCTTTGATGCAGAAGGAACCACATCAGGCAGAAGCTCAGCTGAAGGAATTGTAAGTTTAGGACTGCTGTCTTTTAATGTCAAAGTTGAGACTTTCATGCAAATTCTTCCCTTAGGAATCTTCTCCCTTCTACAAGACAGCCAGTCTGCTCCTCTCAGCTCCTCCAGGAGATGTATTGGCATGCTTTGAAGGTGAGTGACTTTGGTGTGATCACCTTTGGCTTTCTCTACATCCTTGGAAGAGGTTGTGGCCACAAGCCCAGCAGAGCAAAGCCTCAGTGGAGATGGTGAACTTCTCCTGCTGGGGCTGTTCTTGTACCAGCTGGTATAAAATGTAAAGCTTGAACTTTCAAACTGCAATTCGCAGGGAGTGCTTGTGCAGGGAAGGTCAAGCTGATGGATTGTCAGCTTTAGTCAGTCCCACAGGGAATGGCGTGGCCTGAAATGTTGAAAGTTCACTTCATGCTGCCTTTACACAACTTTTCTTTTTTTTTTCCGTTTTAATGTCACAGTTTCTTGCTGCTGACTGTTTGAAAAGATAAGTGAATTTATTTCAAGTCCTTGTGGCCAAGCTGGCTACATCCCAGGGATTGCCATAAGGTGTTTGGGGGCTGTGTTGTCAATCCAACAATTCATGTCAGTGCCTGTAAAATTTACTCTGGGACTTAGACACGATTGTAGTCACTGGTGTTGCTTCCAAGCTAGACTTGCATACCTGCTAAAGGTGACAGCTTTTGCCGTGTGTATTTTTAACTTACTGGGTTCTAATTATGAAACTTGGGATAGTTTGTACTTATTCGATTACCTCCTTAAACTAGACTTAGATTGTTTTTTGGATCTCAGATGGTCTCCCCTCCGCCTTCAGTCTCCCTTGTCACGGTTTGCAGTCCTCAGGTTGCTTTTCTGTATTTATTAACAATCCTTTGTTTGCCTGGGGTGGCTCACATTTATTAGAGATTTCACTGCACTAATGTTCAAAGAGAAAAATGGTATCTCTTCTTTGTGAAGAGGAGTTTGCAAATCCTGGATAAAGCTGTGTAAGAAAACATTTTGTATCATTAGTAAACAGGGCAAGGCAGTGAGTTGATAGTTTCATTTTCTTTAGAGAAGATGGATTTTTTTATGCTGTTTGATGTGAGTGGGAAGTGGAAGGGAATTTGTGTATAGTGTGCCATTCTCCTGATTTTAAAATCAATGGTTTTGCCTCTTCCCTTTCTCCCTGAACTACTCAGACTTAATTACATTCTTCAGTTGGGAACATAGGATTTATTTGCATTATCAGTTATAATTAAACAAAAGTCCATGGTAATTACTGTCTAATATGCATTATCATTATATGCAAATGTCGAATTCTTGCAGACAGCCTTATAGAGCCAATTTAAAAAATGATCTATTTAAGATTAGATTCTTCAGACTTTTTCCATTCTACAAATAAGAATCACTTTGGTACTATATTTGTTGGCTTTAAGAGATAGCTAAGCTTGAGGAGACAAGCTGTCATTTATAGTGCATGTTCTGTTTTCCCCATACTTTAGTTTTCATCACTGCTGTGTGTTCCTTATGCAAAGCTGCAGTAACACTTTAGAGCAGAGTTTTTATTAACTTAAGAGGATTAACATTTACTAGGACCACCACCTAAGTTCCTTTATGCTACACAGAGGTGGGACCTGTAATAAAAAGCTCGTTTTTGAAATAGTGAACATGTATGTAGTCAGCTTTCTTTTTAAATGACTGAAGTATCTTGTAGTTTCTGTCACGGTTACACAAGGATGATGCTCTGGGTGAGAGGGAGATGTCAAATTAAGCAGCAGGAAGCCCCGAGACAGCGCTGCTGGCTGGAGCCTGCTGCCCTCTGCCTGTGGAATTCGGGAAATGGATTTTGCTTCTCACCTCAGCATTTAACCTGCAAAACTCTCATTTTTCCCTTGGGGGAATCTTAGGAATTCCCTCCCATTAGAAGAGCTTCTTTGCAGATTTTTTTAACAACCTAGCTTTTAGGGTCACCTGTATTGTTACCGTTTGCTAATCATGTGATGAATTATTACAGCCGTGCTTTCTGTGAGGAGAACCAGCTTTTGGTTATGATACTCTCCTCTCTCTCACAAAAGATTAAAAAAAAAGAAAAAAAAAAGCAGGTTTGTGCCTGTAGAAGCTGTTAATAGTGGTGCATGGGTGCCATGTTGCCTAAAGGATCATCATACCAGCACTCCCACTTTTTATTTTATATATGAAGGATATATTTTATATATCCTTCTGGGATAAACAGGAATTTTCTGCTTCCAGTTATTTTCTGATTTTTCTGATAGAGGCCTTTCTGAAGAAGCATGTGGTGTTCAGAGAGTTTAAATAAAAAATGAACTGTATGTCTGGAACTAAAGTAATAAAGCAAAAAATAGGGGTTTTTATGATTATTTAAAAGGTGGTAGTAATGTCAGGCTTACTTATGATTTGAAGAAGTTGATAATGTTTGCATCTGTATCCCATCTTTATGATGTGTGCAAATCACCAAGTCACCTATACAGATAGGTGTTTGTGTGTTTAGGTAAGAAGGATGTTATATAGGCAATGTAAAACAAAAATTCCATGTGTGTTTAGTAGAGGCTTGTGGAGTTGTGTCAAGCTTATGATTACTTCATCATACTAAATAAATTTTTTAGAATGATGCTTTGAGAAACAGAGCTTTAAAACAGCTTACTGAAAAGAGCCATAAAAATCTCTCTTACTATCTTAATGACATTAATTTCTGAATTTGTCTATAATGAGTTGATTGAATGCTCATATTTATGGAAGTAGTGTGTGACTTTAGCAGAATACAGCATTTCCATTAAATGTGATATCAGGCAAAAAAAATCCAAGAGATCAACAATTCATAGGTTTGAAATGAGAGGCAGAGTAAGTAATGGTCTTGTCCCTGTAATTAATTGGGCCAAAAATGTGGCAGGCTGGTCACCCCTACCAGGTCCCCTAGGTCCAAGGGAGGGTAAAGGTGTGTGGATGGTAGGGCTGGGGCAGCTTTGCAGCCCATCAGGCTCCCTCATGCATATCCAGCCTCTTGCATTTCAAATTTCACAGTAAAATGCAAGCAGCGATTTTCTTTTTTAGAGACTTCCATAAATATTTTAAATGAAACGGAACATTCCGTTTCATGAATCTTGCATTATTTATTTTAAGCCTGTTATAATAATGAAATCTGAAAGTTTGTGTGGAGTGAAAGGCAAACAGAACCCAGTTTCATATCTCTGAAGATTACTGAGCAAACTATAATTAACATTAATACTGCACACTTATTTGATGCTTATCTGGAATTTGCTAGGAAGCCGCTTAGATTCTTTGTGCAAGTTCTCTTGCAGATGCGCACTGCCAAGCAGCCGACCACCAGCACCGAGTGAGATTTGGTGCAGTGTGCTGCAATGTTCACGTTGTGCCTCGCCAGCAAAAATAGAGGTGTGTTTTTGGGAGAGGAAAGTGGCAGCTCTTGCCAGCAGAGGGAGACGATGGACACTGATCTGGGACTCCACATCTGTGTGTAGGGGTGCTTGGAGCGGTGTGGGCTCCGCTGTGTGTGCAGACTTACTCAAATTTCTGTATGCTTCAGTCTTTTTTATTAGGAAAATCTTGATAGATATTTGTGCTTATGGATCACAAAAGGTGAATAAATGCATCAGTGTTACCACATTTCACTTTTAAATAAGAGGGATGAAAGTTAAAATAATTATCACTTTCTTGCAGGCAGATTAGACAAGATAACTGTTTTCACCATTTTACTGTATTTTTTGATAATATCTAAGGATTTAGCAAAAGAAGGTCTTTCTTTGTTAGTCAACTCTGTTCACAGAGGATCTTTTTAAACCTTGGCATCAGAGGGCTGGAGGCAGCTCCATCCCCATGGTTCTGAAGCTCTGGTAGGAGGAAAAGGCAAGGAGCAAGGAAGCAGCTACAAAGGACGGCTTACAGGGGAGCATTCCCTGGCAGACAAAGAGCTGCTGCACCCAGTGATACCATCTTTGTGCTTTCCAGACTGTCTCTAAGGGAAGGACAGATTTAAGATAGTGGCAGCTCAGTGCATTAGGAAGTGCTTGGACAAAAGCAAAAAAAATATTTCTGGGACCCAGGGCCTTCTGTCACATCTTACTGATTCCTAACACCTGGATTGAGCATCTCTTCCTTTGAAAGTGGAATATTTTTCTCTAATTGAACAGTGGCAGGAGACTGTGGTTCCCCATCTGCTGAGCAGATCTGGCTTTAAATCCACAGTTACCATCATCTGCACTCCACCATCTGATTGAGAGAGGAGTGTGGTCCTCTTATCAGCTGAAAGGTTGCAGTTTTTGCACATGCATGACTTTGTCTCCTGGGTTGGCTTTTTTGATGGTTGCGATGGGGTTTCCTGAGGTGTTTGGAAATAAACTGTCTCATTTCTAAAAGAGCTCCTGATTGCTGCTTTGGCATAAGTAAAACAGTCTTCATTATGTTTTATCAGAAAATATTCCTGTTTATCATGACATAATCCAAACCAGTGGGGTAACACAAGGTCTCATTACATTCCTTACATTCCTTACAGTGTAAGGAATCAGTCTGAGGCAGGAGACTGCAATGTGTGACAGTGATAGAGCCCCCTCCAAGGCAGTTTTGGAAGTTGGTTCATACCTGGAGAGGATTTAAAACAATTCCAGCCTGCTGTTTCCTTTTTCAAACATGGAGCAAACTTGAGGTTTCAGTTTTGTCTTACCACCAAATGCTCACTCAGTTCAGAAATGTCCAGGTGCATTTTCTTCTGCTGTTGCTTCAACAAGCTTAAAGTGAAGAGGAGGAGTAGGAAAGTTTCATTTAAGAAGCATCCAAAAGATGCTGAAAAAAAGCACTTGACTAAATGTGAAATGAATAAATGTTCCCCAAAAGCTGTTTGTAAAGCAGAAAATAAAATGCAGCTGCCTTCCCTGAAAGCTTGTCTCTTGCACCCTGCATAGAGCAAAGGAAGCTTCTGCATCGTCAGGGATTTGCAGCAGGTTCACCAGTGCTCTAATGTTGAATATATATTCTGTAGCATAAAGGTATGAAGGGAAACTTATTTTTGATCTCTTACAAAATCAAAGCCTTCTTTTATGACACCTGTTTAATAATCTAATGTAGCAGAGGAATATGGGAAACAGCTCTTAACCTTGAAAATCAGCTTGGGAAAAATGCTATGAACAGGATTTATATGATGACAAATGTAACAATTCACTGAATTGCTTTTTCTCCTGATGTGAACTCTTACAGCTGTCCAATAGAGACATGGTATAAAACACTGAAAAAAAAGTATGCTTTCAATTTTAGAAAAAAAAGAAGTAATTATGGCCAAGTTTAAAAACTAGTGAGTGACTTATTTTTAGTATAATAAAATTTACAAGAGGTTTTTTCACATTTTGTTTTTGGGGGTTTTTTTAAGTTTCTAATTGGGTCTTGCTAAGTTACTTATTTAGTTTTACAGAGCTGGTTCATTATTGACTTAAATCGTGTTCTCTCCACTCACAAATGGAACACCACATGGTTCAGAAGCAATTGGAGAAAGAAAGGAAGACAGAATGGTAGATTTTGTCACCCATGCCTGGGTGACATTATATATATATATATATATATAATATTGCATATAATTATTATATGTAATATATTATATATATGTAAAGCATATAATATACTATATTACATATAATATTTACATATTATATGTAAAATATAATAATGTGTATATGAAGAATGGAACATAAAGAACACTGTTTGTAAAACTAACAACAAGCAAGCCCCAAACCACTTTTCATAATATTAAAACCAATGACAAATAACAGAACAAAACCAAACTAGAGCAGTTTTCTAAAATACAGTAGACTTTTGTGAAGAGTATATGATGTGGGTCTTCTGCTTAATTATAATTCCTGGACCCCACTGATCAAAGACATGAACTTTTCTTGTTAACAAAATGATTCGTTAGCTTTGGAAGATGACTTCCTGTGTCTAACACCACTCTGCTGAGATTTTGAACAGGCTCATAATGTGCATCATATTATGTGTTCCCTTGCATTGTTCTTGTAACTTTTAATTGAGGCTGTCTTTATTACTCTGGTTCATACTGCCATTTTGCTGTAACTCATTTTCTTACAATTAGGTATGCCCTATCCCTGAAATGTAATTTTATTTGTGCTAGTAAACACACAGCACAAGTTTTACATTATTATTTTCATGGGACTTTTGTGTTTGATAAAAATTTAGGATCAGAAACAGTAGCCCCCAAGGCTAAGTTTTGCAGTACTTGAAGCACTTGAGGCAAGTTTCCTGTGGCTGGGGCAGTTCTAGTATGGATTAAAACTAGAAGAAAATTATCTGCAAAAGACTTGAGGGTGGGTTGTGGGTGTCTGTCATTCCTACTCACCACTTAGTGTTTTGTCAGTCTCTGTCTGTGAAACCAAACTGAAATGAGCTTGTTGATCTGGACAGAGAATTAAACAGAGAGGAGGCAGTGTGATAGAACTGATCATTCAAATCCATTGCTAATGGCAGAGTTTCCTTCCAGAGCCAAAGACAGGGCTGCTCCCAGCAGGAGCTGTGTTGACACCAAGTGGAGATGAGCTACACACCAGCCATAGCTCAGTGCCTTTCTGCAGGGCCTCATCCTTCATTCTGATTCATGTATGACTGCACTTAGTGGATTTGGAGGATCGAGAAAGAGCCTGTTCACCAACGTGGGGTTTTAAATATAAGGCAAACATTACAATGCTGGCAGTTTTCTTGAGTGAACAAAAAGTTGCTTTTTGTTAGTCAGCCATCATATAAGCAGTACACTAAGTGTACTGTTCAAATAAAACCAGGATGGGGGTATTGAGGGATGTGTTATGATATAACAGTAGGGCTGTTATTTATTTCCATGCTGAAGCTTAAAGTATTTAGTTGCTTGTGATTTGTTTCTGGTATCTGGGCATAAGTTTCCAAGCAGCCTTACACAAAGAGTGTCAAGTTGCCTCTTAATTAGTATTGAACCTTCTGGGGAAGGACTGCTGACTCACTATATAACTCACTCTGCAACTTCTTTGTCATTTGTCATACGCCACTAAGCAACTCTTAGATATTAGAAGCCATCCATCAGTACCTCCCTCAGCTGGATCCAAACTGACAGCTTACAAATGAAAGCCTCCCAAAATCAAAGTCAATCTTCTAAGCGATTCAGTGCCTTGAAATAACATTTCAGGTGGAATAAACTAAATATTAATGGCACTGATGATAAGATGAACCTTTGCCATTTTCTCTTCTCCCTTTTTCTCAGGAGTGGGTAGCCTTCCCCTGGTTTGCAGCTCTCTGTGGGGTGTTCTCCAGACAGTGTAGGCATTTCAAGTTGGTTCCACCCCTCTTCCCATTCCTCTTTGGCTTAAAGAGCTAAAAGAGAGAACAAGGGCCTTTAGGGACTGAATCGTGCCAAGGACTGGATTCACAACCACAAATTCTGGATGAGACATCTGTTGTGCCTCTGATTGTATCAGTGCTGAAGCTTATTGCATTATAGCTGTAGCTCAGAAACTCAACTCTTTAAGGGAAAATATCAGGGAATATGTTTATTCATATAGGCTTCCAGATTTTACATCAAAGATAAGGGCCAGTAGTTCTGTGAAAGCAAGTAGAGAGAGGAACTTGCGTTTACCTCTTCTCAGACCTCAAAGGGATATCATGTGTATAGGGTTTGTTTCCAGGCTTTATATATGTGTGTGTGTGTGTGTGTGGGGAGGAGGTGGGGTGAAATCAATATTCATTGTTGCTAGGGGACCCAGATACTTTATTTAAATGGGTTTGTATTTTGCACTTGAGATTTATATGTGCTTATCAGAGAAGGGAAAAATGGACTAGGAAAGAACACACAAAATGAATATAAATGAAGTACTTCAAAATTTATGAAAACTACTTAATTCTCTTTATTGTTTTTGGTGATAACATCTGGTAGTAGTAAATTCAATATTTTCAGGATTCCAAGTAGTCTTTCTAATACTTGCACCAACTTTGTGCAAAAATCAGGGAAAAGATTTCTCTCAGATGCAGACGCATCTCAAATCTGTTAATTTAAAATGCCTGGGAAGAGGCCAGTGGGAGGTGCAGCATCATGCATCCAGCAAAAGGCTGTTACAGCTGTGTCACTTGGAGGTTGCCCAAGTGAAGAGCTCTTGATCATCACCTTTTAATAGATTTGCAAACTTAAAATGCACAGCCTGAAATGAGCATGTTAGTGGAAAATGTGCTGCCTCTCTGAGTGGGTAGTGTGTAAATGTGGATTATTATTTTTAGGTGAGGCTTTTTGTTATACTTGTTTTGGAAAAAAACAGAGCATCTATACTGAAGCCTCATGTGAAAATGACAGTAGCTGTAGGCTCATCTTCATGTTAGTAAGATGTGAATTGACATAAATGAAACACCTCTTTCAGGCGTATGCTGTGCTTCTAATTAAAAAAAAAATGAAGGCACAGACACGTTGTTACATGAGGGAGTGCAGCGGATCCCTGCTTTTTGACTAACTTAAGGAGGATGCTTCCTCTTTTGAAGGCTTTCCAGATCCAACTGAAAGCAAGCATAGATTTACTATTTATATACACCCATATATTTACACTCTTTTTGTTTATACTACACTAAGAGTATGTATCTTGACTTCCTGCAGCCTTGCCTTACCCATTTTCCCCAGTGTGAGTTTGGCATTACTACAGGAGCCAGCATCCTTGTTGCTGGAGCACAGCACCAGCAGAGCTCTCTCTCCTGGAGCTCAACCAGCCATAGCAGTTGCTGTACAAACATGGGTCTCTGGGTTGCATTTGCTCTCAGTAATGCTTCTGCCCCCCACAGAGGAACGTCACCATCCACCTGACTCTGAATGGCTGGTTTCTTTGTTAACGGGCTGCGCCATTAGGGTTCTCCTCCATGACCGTGGAAGGTGAGCCCCAGGTACAGCAGGCAAAGTTCACTTAAGCAGCTTGAAGCCCCTGGTGTGGCCAAGTAGAGGATGAATCTTTAATGCCTTCTACTTGAGCTGCATTACGTTTTCATGCATCACAGAAAGTGCTGCATTCAATCTTTATTTAGATTTTCCTACCAGGTATGAAATGAGCTGATGGCAAAATCTGCAGTTGCTTCATATTTTTAAATGATGGAGATAGATGGCTGTAATCTTCTGTCATTTGACATGATTTTTACCCCCATGTTTTTGTGCTTTGGCAGAAATGATGGGAATTCAGATGGTAATGAGGTGGCATCCAGATGCACGGCACAAACACGCGTATGCACAAAATACTGATTTAAATGTGTCCTGACAAGCTGGTCAGGCAGCAATCTGAAGGAAAGGAAACTTCTCAAGTGAAAGAGAAATAATGACAATAATGAAGAGGCAGAACATTGATTTTAATATGTAGCAGCAGTATGGAGATCTGGATCTGATGAATCAGAAGGGGGAAGCTGGCACAGGAGCAAACTGTGATTTGTTGCATACATTTGTTTCCATTTTTATCCATTAGCAGCACTGTGAGCATTCAGATGCAGACAAGAGATCTGGAATGGCAAACAGGGGGAGGGGATCTTGGGCTTTTAAAACTTGGATAGGTGTTGAATTTATATCAGCTAGCTTTCTAATTTCCTGTCCAGGCCCCTTTCTCCTTTCCTTACTTTAAAATAAATAAATAAATGGCACAGTTACCATCCTGTTTCTGCATTCCAGGCTGCAGCTTGGGAGTATTTCCATCACCTCAACAGTTTTATGGACCTTTCCAGTAAGGCAGCAGGCCTTCGAAGTTGGTGCAGTACCATTAGCATATGCCTCTGCAAAGTATTTCATCGTTTTGTGACTCCCTTTTGATCAATTAAGTTTATGTAGCTCTTTCCAAGTTCATAGGGAGAATCTGTACACAGCAATCTCTTTGTGGTACCAAGTTTATTTTCATTGTTGAAGTGCAGCAGCTGGCGTGATGCAAACTAAAACGTATGTTGGGAAAAATAGTAAGTACATCAGGAGAAAATGCCTTTGTGGAAAAAAAGTGCTTTACAATTGCAGTATGAGCCAGTTTTCATAAAGCCTGTGACACATGAACAAGTACAAAGAAATTCAAGTGTACACATTGTTTGCCACTTTCTGTCTCTGGCTGTGAACACACTGATCTTTGGTATCTCTAGGTGTAACCTGTTTGTGTTCACCCAGGTAGAGTTTGACATTCTGCTTGAATGGAAAGCTAGTGACATGCCACAAAAAATACTAATATGTGCACTTAAAAAAAGGAGAGGGACAAAAGAAGACAAGTTTTGAAGAAAGAAGGAAGAAAGAAGTTTTGGCCATGATCTTCTCCTTGATTTAGTGCTGGTATCTCTAAAATTTCAGTAATGAAATAAATATTGAATAAGCATTAAAGAGGGAGAAGGATTTCAGGTCTTGAAGATAATGTGAACATAGTTAATAAGCAGTATAGATTTGTAAATAATGAGCTCTCTCATAGTTTGGGATATAGTACAAAATTTATGGAAGAAGTACTATTGCTTGATGCAACTCTGCAGGATGTTTTTGCATCTTTTAAAACATTTGGTGTCTTTTAAATGCTCATGATCTAAAAAGGGAAAGTACCATAGAATGAGTTGGTTGAGAAACACCCCCAGGAGCTGATTCAAGACAGCAGTAGTGATTTAACACCCTTGTTAACTGTTGATAAAATTAGCAGTTGAAATTAGATCAGGAGACCTACATAGTAATAAGAATGGAGATGCCTTTAACTAGTCTTTAAAACAACTAGAAATGTGTAATATGCAGAAGAATATCATATGACTTGGCAAGTAAATGTGTCTATGGGGAAGTAATCCAAGATATGATGATACACTATGAATGAAAAGCTGGGAAAGCATCAGTGCTTAGAGGGACCAGCACATGTGGAGAAATTGCAGTTAGGTTTGCTAATAGCAGCAATACTTACAAAAGGGAGTAACTAATGCTGTACTAACAAAGGTCATGTCAGGGACATAGGAAAATAACTGCCCTTTACTTACTCAGGTGTCTGCACCAGGGCTGTTAAATGTAATTATGGCTGCTTCTCATATTGAAACACAGGAGTGAACAGAAAGGGTTCAGGAAAAAGCAGATGGATTTAAAGCCCCTGACTTGTTGCAAAAGTTAAAAATGTGTGTGTATAGAATATTTGTATACAATGATTATTAGAAGAACCCAGATATCTATGGAAAGAGGAAAGTTCTAAGGGAAGATTTGAAAGGTCCCAATTGTTACAGAAAAGTAAGGGGAAAAATAAAGTTATTGTTAAAAAATTTTCACTGATACTTACTGAGTCATATAAAACATACCAAAAAAAAAGATTTTTTCTGTGTGACATGAAGAAGCAAGGTAGCAGGTTTCAAAGCAGTGTGGATGGCAGGAGTGTGCTGTGTCTGGTACAGCCCCTTTAGGGTCTCAAGACCCTAATGCCAGTCCCAGACCTTTGAATGCATCAGGAATTCAAGATGGGGTTGTTTGGGCTTTTAAAGAAGATACGCAAGTTCAAAATTACTAGTTGGTTAATGGAAATGTAATACAGAACTTGAAGTTTGGTGTTCGTTGATAAGCTCTAATTTCATACCTGACAGTGCAAAAGAAATGTGTGAGAGGGTTTTTGTATAAAAATGTTGACGTATTAGAAAACTAATTAAAACACAGATTTGTTACTAGTTGGTAGTTTATAAGTGATACATCCACACATCCACAATAATACAGGAAGATCAGTGCTTTTTTTATTTATTTACATTTTAAATTTTGCAGGGGTAACATTTGTTTTGCTGATTGGCATATTTTAGTTTTCTGCTGGGCTGTTCTGGAATGCACTGTTTTGCTTCTCTATCTAGTTGTCCCCAGTTTTTTATTGATCATTTTTGTACACAATACCATATTTACTTTCAGAAATTGTAGAATTTCTATTATTAAAAAAAAAAAAAGACAAGAGGAAACAAAACTGATAAATAATGAAGAGACAAATATTGTATACAGCCTTTCAAGTGTTGATGTTATCTGGCCAAGCTACTTTTTTGGAGAGTATTTTAAAAGGAACTATTAAAGATGTGATGAATAGCAGTGGGACACCACTAAAGTATTAATGATCCATGGAGGAATAACACTAAAACAAGCTTGAGGCTATCAACCTTTCACTTTTGAGACTTACATTACAAACATTTCAACCCTATGCATAGGAACTTTTCCTTTGTTTTGGTGACTTGGGAGGAAAGCATGGTGATAATTTCCTATGAGTCATACATGCTATATATGTATATATGTATAACATGTATGAATTTTCCTGATGTAAATAACATGCTTTGTTATGTGTTTTTTCTGCCTCTTGCTGTATATCCTGTCCCTTCTTTTACAGCAAAAGGGAGAGGATGTGTGTGGCTGAGGATGGTGCACAAAAGGGTTTCCCTGCTTTTGAAATGTCAGAGTTTTGAGAATGTGGAGTTATTGTGGTGTGTAATGGGGCCCTTTTTCTAGCACATTAAGGATTCTGGTTATAAAAAGATTTTTATATTAGTGTTAATTATATATTTGATAAAACATTATGTTTATCTATGTATAGCTAGTCCTGTCTTTTATTTGTACAACATTTCATGTGCAAATCTGATGAGTATTTTAAGGATGAAAATGGCCTGAAAACTCTTCCAGTCCATTTTTTATTGGTGTCCATTTCTCTTAGTCCAAGCAGTAGTTACAGACAGTAGGAGGCCATCAAAAATCTTGTATCTTGCTACATTTGCTTTCTATGACAAGAGAGGACATGTAAGATGTGTAAGGAGGTTGTGACATCCAGCCTGTTACTGTTACAGTGGGTCCAATAACTGATGTTTTGCAGAAATGCATATTCCAGAACCATTTTGGTAGTTTTATCTGTCAGTAGATCTTCCAATCAGGAAGTGATTAGTTTGAATTTTAACACTTGTCTATCATGTGGCGTAGAAGCTCTTGAACACTCAATGTGTCCATCCCATGACAGCCTTAGGCGCACTCTAGTCAGGTCACTGTCCTAACTCTCCCAATCCAATATTGTACTTTCTGAGGCTGGCACTGCACAAGACTTTTTTACTGGTCAAATTACTCTTGGTGCTCTTCTCTGCACCCTGTCCAGTTTTTCAGCCTTTAAAAAACAAATCTAAGGTGAGCAAACCCCGTCATGTGTGGCAGAGCTGAATATTGGGTTCTGGTATAGGTCTCTGTATGCAAGGCATGTGTAGCGATGTTTTCTATTCTTGTTCTCAGTCTGCCCCCAATTATACAAGCAATGATTGCATTAAACCTCTTGCCACAGTTGCAAGTCATTGGCTTTTCTTGAAATTATCTGCTCGGTTGTTTTTTTAGTCATCATATTCTGGGATACACTCCCTGGTTCTCCCAGTACCGGTTCTACTTCTGGGATGGAATAGTTCATGTGGCTGGGAAAGTGCACTGGTTGGTGCCAGTTGGCTGGCAGCCAAGCACTGTGCACCAGTGTGATTTCAGTACAGAAATCCATTCTGTTCTGGTAAAGCAGCTGCTGCCATGTCTTCCTGCAGCTTGCACACAGTAGGTATCAATGAATCAGCATTTCCCTTCATCTTGCAAAGGCTTGAAACTATTGTCAGTCAAAACTGCTTGTGCCATCCTTCCTTTTTGCTGCATCTCTAGAGCTATAATATTCCATTGCCATCCTTTTTGATGGCATATCTTGACTATAAAGACTTGTACATAATAACTTGCGGAGTTAATCCCTAAAAAAATCTGTGGTAGTAGATTAAATGACTATATTCTAGACTCATACCTCCAAATACACATTTTATTTTCTAGTGTGATATTCCAATTTCACAGTTGCTTAATATGTTGATAAGTATATGGGAACAAAGCAGGATAGAGAAAGATACAGTTATTCCACTTTTGTTCAAATGGTTTTAGTAGAATCAAAATCTTTTTTTTTTTTTTTTTTTTTTAGTGAGAGTAGAAGCAGCTGTTTTCTACTAAGTCTCTGCTAAGAGAGAGTCTCCACTTCCAGTATGGTACTTTTGAGGGAATGCTTAGCTTTGTTTTGTTAGAGACTGATGTAGCAGTTGGAAGGTCATCATTTTAATTAATTAAAAAAAACCTCTACAAAGTACCAAGCCTTACAGAAATTGTAATTACAGGAGTCTTTAACCATGTAGTGCAGCATGTGGAAGCTACTTGTAAGACAGAGTCATCCTTTAGTTTTGAGATTACGTTAAATCCCCAAGCCTGTAATTATATGCCTGTGGCTGGCAGGAGCCCATGCTGGGCTGATTGTGTTCAATGGTTGGGATCGTTACTTGCTGTTTCTCTCTATGGGACCTGCAACATCCTGGAAAGCAAGTACCTAGTGCTTGCACTGCTGCTGACAGGGCAGAGAGACTACTTTGGATTTGATTTATTTCATTTTATTTTGACATATTTCAGGTTCTTTACTGTCAGTTCAGAAGATGCAAGGACAAATTATTAGTAATGCTCCAGAAAGCGAGCGCTCTCTTCTGTCATTGTAAACCAAACCAAAGAAAGGGTACGGACATGTGTCCGTACTAGAAATGCAGCGATACCTGATTCATAAGGTCTTGATTTTGTGAAAAGACTTGATGCAAGGTACATATGGGTGGAGGCAGTCCTGGGCACAAGTACACGCCAGGCAGAGAAAGGATTGCAAGCAGCCCTGCTGAGAAGGACTTGGGCATGCTGGTGATGAGAAGCTCAACATGACCCAGCAATGTGAGCTTGCAGTGCATGAGGCCACCCACATCCTGGGCTGCATCCAGAGCTCTGGGGCCAGGGAGGGGATCTGCCCCTCTGCTCTGCTCTGGTGGTGAGACTCTACTGCACCCAGCTCTAGGGTACTCAATGTAAGAAGTACATGGATCTGGAGCAAGTCCAGAAGCCCAGTCCAAGGTCTGGAGCACCTCTTCTGTGAAGACAAGGCTGAGAGAGCTCAGGTTATTCAGCCTGGAAAAGAGAAGGCTTCAGGGAGACCTTAGAGCACCTTCCAGTAATTAAAGGGAGCTTAAAAAAAGAGAGATGGCATTTTTTTTTTGCATGGACAGATAGTGATGGGGTTAGGGGGAACCTTTTTAACCTAAAAGAGGAGGGATTTAAATTAGATGTTAGAATTCGTTACGGTGAGCGTTGTGAGACGCTGGAACAGGATGCCCAGAGAAGTTTTGGATGCCTCATCCCTGGAAGTGTTCAAGGCCAAGGTGGATGGGGCTCTGACCAACCTGATCTAGTGGGTGGCAGGGAGACTGAAACTAGATGATGTTTAAGGCCTGTGCCAACCCAAACCAGGCAAAGATGATGACGGTGACTTGTTTCTGAAACAAATATCAATTAGTTGTGACTATACTTGAAGTTACCTTTGAGAGACTACAACGTACTTGTGCTACTGACATTTCTAATTTTCATAGTGTATATGGCATCTTCATATTTCCCAAATCTTTTAAATCTGTAATTATTTTAAAGCAAATATTTGTGGCTAAGAAAGAGTGGAAAAAGCTAGTAGTGTGTTTGCCAGTAGCTGAAATGAAGTTAAAGTTGTACTCAAAGGTTTTTTAAGCTCTTTTTCTAGTAAGAAAGATCTCGTAACCTTTGTATATCAACACAATTTCAGTGAAAAGGACAAGTTTAATTTTTGCCAGCAATTGAAACAGACTGGTAACATAAAGATTTTTTTTGTAAAGCTCTGGTGTGGGATTCTTGTAAAGGGTAATGTAGGCAATACTGTACCTTAGGTTGTGCTAAAGGGTAATGTTCAGTGGAGAGTTATTTTCATGTAGAAAAGATGTATGTATTCTCTCTCCTTTAATACTGCATTATAAATTTTAAAAAATATATTGTTAAATCAGACTTTAAAAAAAGTAAATTAAAATGTGAATCTGCTGTGTAGTAAAACACTTCAACAAAAGCCATCCCAGGATGTGGCAATATTGACTGATTTTATCACCACTTATTTAATACCTACTGATTCAAAAAGGCTAGCATTGCTTGGAGCCAATAAATGAAGATTTTTGGTGTTTTTAACTTAAAAGACCCCTAAATTATTTTTCCTAATCTCTTCCTAGGCAATGAAGCTAAAATACATGTATGGTGCTATGCAGCAGTGTTTTGGCATCAACTTGGATCTTTAACAGATGTATTCTTGTCTTTTGTTAACCACTTCCAACACACACATGCCCTTGCTTTTCAACATGCTGTATCTCGTACCTGACATGTTCTCCAGTGAGATCTTCTGAAGCCAGAGCAGCTTTTATGGCTCTTAATGACCTGTAAAGCATTCTGCTGCAATGCCTGCGTGAAATTACCCATCAGGGTTGCAGAGGTGGTTATAAAGCTAGGAAATAGCTGCTGTAGTTGATTTAATAAAAATGTGAATTTACAAGATCCTCCAAATTATGCAAAGCTGACAAGTTGTCTTTTTTGATAATCTGAGCACTGGGGAATAACAGGCTGTCTTTATTTCACTTGCCTTTTTATTCCTTCTCCCTGTAGTGAAGGGGAATCTTCATAATAGAGCAGTATTCATTGCAAAATGCTGGACTGACTGAATCTGCAAAAATTTTGTTCAGATAAGCATTCCTCATATTGTTACAGGTTTGTATCAAATACTATAGTGGAAATGTTTCAGTTTTCAAGGTATCCATATAGCAATTTGTTATTTTCAGAGCTAAATTAGGTTTCTTTGTTCCTTAAAAATCTGACTTTCAATTTGACTAATGTGGTAGATGCCAGCAGTAACTTGTAAAATGATGAAACAAAATACTGACTCGTACAAAATCTTTATGGGTTCAGATTTCATAATATTTCATTTCAATTTTCTTATGCAGGTAGATCCAGCAGATATCACTGTGTCTTCCTGACACATGAAGCACTTGATATCTGCATTGCTTTCTCATTGCTTTTCTGTTTGACTGATACTGTTGTTTGACTACATCTCTGCCCTCACTGAACCCCATGGGTTGGCTTTCTTTAGAGGTCTGGCTCTGTGGTGAGCACTGCTGTGACCAAGTGAATTCTCTGTGGTGCATCTGCTGCTGTGTGGCCACACACAATCTTAGGCCATAAACAAAAACAGGAGCATGTGACATCCAAAACCAATTATAGGAGCTCATGTGGACAAATCCCCTGACAAGTGAAAGAGGGGATGGTGTGGAACTGGTTTTAAGGTGTTGTTCAGTCACTGTATGAAAGGAAATGTTTGATACAGCATGAGTGGAATTATACCTAGGGTGCCTTCCAGGTGTATATATTCCTGTGAAACAGAAGGGTGAAAAGAAGTTCATTTTTTGAAAACTCTTCTTTTCCCCCCCAAAGACAATTTCATATTTTGCAGAATTTGTACTCTTCATTGAATACTGGTTCTTTACAGAAATTTCCTCATTGTATCTAAATGCCACACTGCATAAAGATTGTAATCTTCAATTTAATTTAGAGAAATGTCATTACTTTTTTTTTATCCTACAGAAAAGTGTAATAGATAGTAAAATTTTTTGATTCATTTATTTCGGCTAATGTGATCTGATAAGATTAATCAGAAGTTTGTGTTAAATAGGATACATATATTACACTGCCTGTCTTATCATGTGAAAATATAAGCTTCTTTCATCTAGTGACCTTCTACTGAGTACTTTTGAATAAAAATTCAGTTGATAAAGTATTTGTGTGTTATATATATTCTAGATTTATAAATAATCTTTCAGACTCCTGAAAGAAGGAGTGAGTGCAGCAATAAAAGTGATACAAATTCATGCTACTGCCTTGAAGGATCACAATGAAAAAAGATTTTTACAGATGATTCCAGAGAAAATTGTGACTAAATATGTAGCTGAGTTAATTAATAAGGAAGAAATATAATTACTAAGAGTTTAAGCTGTGTTATATAGACTATAAATAATTTTTTAGTATGTCTGAGGGTTTTTGATCTCTTGATGTTATATTAGATACCTTTTTGGTTTTACCTCCTCCCCCATTTTTCCTCCTGAAACCAGCTGATTCCAGCTGCAGAGTTGAATGAATGACACTTCAGCAAATGATGGCTGTCTTTGAAATGTTGAAACATTTAAAAATCACAAAATACTTAATGTGGTAAAAATATATATATATATATATATTAACACATGAGGAATAGTTAAATTAATTTCAGGAGTTGGACTTTGGACAAGAACAGTTCTATTAATCCTCATGATTGTTGTCCTGAAAGAAGGTGATAAAACCATGTCTGTCATGAGTGAATATTTTAGAAATTGTTCCAAAAAGTGGATGTTTTCTAGACCTAGCAAAAATGAGGAAAAATATGCAGTACATACGATAGGTCATTATGTTCCATGTTGTATTTGAAGTATGGATTCTTTGTCTTCTGAAACCTTTTTGAGAAATTCAAATCTGTACACAACCTCCCTTGGCAAGGACAGAAAAATTGTCTGAAGAAACAAAAGCAAAAAATTATCCTATTGACTTGGTTGGAAGTGGCTATTGCAGTGCTTCAGAGGCTGTTTAACATACACAGCATAATCTAGAAGTAGTAAACAATACAATAAGCTTTTTGGATCAAGGAATGCATGTATCCTTTCACTGTTAGTAAAGCTTTGTCTGACCAGGTCTGCTGCTGATTTTGCATATATATCACAGTTTCTGTACAATTATTACAGTTTTACATATTTCTACTTAATCCTGTTGGGACTCAGCATTTCCTTACCTAAAGGCTTGATTTTTCTCCAGTGTCTGAAGTCTGTCCTTTGCAGCCTCTTAGCTCTGTAAGTGTCCTCTGTTTTGCACCCTCTGTCAAAGGAGCTGAACCAGGGTAAGTCATGAAGTCAGATCACAAAGGCAAGCAAGAAGTTCTTCCTCATGGTGTAGCTACAACCTCTTGCCATTTTTTGCCCAGCAGAAGTCTTCAATGATTGTATTGATTAAAATTGCACAAAAGTGGACTCTTGATTTGAGACCTGCTCACCAAAATCATCTTCTTTTGAAGGGCAGAAGGAACACTGCAGGCTCACCTGGCCCTGATGCTGGCAGGTGGTGTCATGGTCCATATCCAGAGAGGTGGGAGTGGAGACCTTACTGCCTGGAGCAGACAGTGCTGACCCCACAGCTGACTGGGAAGGATCAAAGAACAAATGTTAGGGCAGCCAAACTATCATCTTGGCAGTATCTTCTGGTTGCCCATGAGCTAAGGGCAAGCGTTCAGACTGGTCTGCCTGGGTCCAGCAAGGTTTATGGCATTGAGGACAGGCATCTGGCAGATGAAAAGGCTGTAAAAAAGATTCTGGATGCTAATCTGCAGAAAGAGAGCAGCAAGTTCAATCTGCTTTGGCATCTCAAACCTGAAAGAGCTGTGAACAGGGCCTGTGTGCTGACCCATAGCCTTTGGTTTCTGGAACAGATTTTCCAGGGGAGCAGGGAGAAAAGAAAGCAGGTATGGGGTGGTATTTATTGGTATTATTGGTGTGAAGTCCTGTTACCTGAGCAGGAGGTGGCAAGAAAGGGTGGTGGCAAATTTTTTTGTCTAAAAGCACATTGGCAGAGAGAGAAAGCCACTTTATGGGAGAACAAGAACACACAACTCCTCTCCCCTTTCCTCTCCCTAATACTCCCAAGATTTTGTTTTCTTTCTGAACTGCTGAATTACACTGACATAAACCTCTACCTTCATCCACTGGTTTCACCCCTTCTTGTATGCCCTGTCCATCCTTGGCCAGAGGTCTGTGGTTATAAGGATGGAGCCATCAGTTCACACCTTCAGGTGCATCTGCTGTTCCACTGGCTGGGTTTTATGGCTCTCTGGTACAGGAGCAGCTACAAGAAGCAATAACAGGGTTTGTGAACAGATGACTTGATTACCCCTATCTGGTTTTAATGACAATGAAATAAAATCAATTTTCACCAGGTCTGTCTAGGCAATTGCAATGGTGCTGATGGAGTGACCCTTGGAAATACAGCTGTTGCTCTAACCAATAAAACAAAAATAAGAAAAACAATAGTAATAGTAGTTGGAGCTGGACTGTGGGAAGCACAGAGCTGCTGATGCAGTGAAGAGCAGGCAGGGGGAGAGGAATAGCTCTGAGTGTGAGAGCTGTCCATGCTTCCTCCTGGCTTCCTGTAGCTGGTGATAGAAGATGTGCATCATGACACTGGACCATAACATTAAATACGGTGATGGATAAAAGATGGTAGAGGAGAAACTAAGCAATTTTGTAATCAAAGCACGTGAGTAAGACAGAATATATGAAGACAGTTTTAAATATATCATTCAAGTGAAGCATAAATCTTGAGAAAGAAATAATTATCTCTTGTCTTAAAGGAGAGTATCTGGTGCAGGACTTGGAGTTTATGCATAGATTTGATGTGAAAAACTCTATATGGAATACTTTGGTTTGTTTGCTTGGTTTTTAGAATAGGTATGGAGTTTTGTCCATAAAGGTGGTATGGAACTCTTGTTTAAGTGGTATGCTCTACTTCATCATTTTCTGAATGAATTGTAAAAGCAGGTTAATTTGCTGTTTGAATTGGCTTGAGAGGGCATAAAACTCCTCGTGAGCTGAAGAAATCTTACAAATGGTGCAATATTTGGCCAATTCAGCTGCTCTAAAATCTGCTCTCTTCTCCCTTTAGTGAAGGCAGAAAACTCGATTCACTGTGTGTTTTCTATTCAGCATAATTTTGTTTTGGTGTGATCAAATGCTTGGTGGTCCTGCCCACACAGAACAATCCATCAATTCCTTCCACTCTCTCCCTCCCCCTGTGGTCTGTGCTTCACCGGCTGTAATATACTTGTCTACAATTGTCAAAAAGCTTTCCTGGTTATCAAATCAGGCTTTTTCTTTTTTCTTCCTTATAGATCAGTAGGATTAAATCTTTAATGTGCTTTGATTAGAATATTTCCATTTGAAATGGGCTCCTTCTCTCCCAGAAGTAGGATTCCTGGTGTTTTTGCCCTATTTATTCTGAGGAAATGCTAAGGGAAAGAATAGATACAAGGAAGGAGGAGAAAAATCACCACGTCTTGTTGAAATGTGGGGCCTTTTGCCTGGCACAGCAACCATCACTCCCTGCAGGGTCAGGGAATGCGAGAGGCTGGGGGATGTGTCCCTCTAATATCTGCATCTGTGTGTGCAGCTAGATGCTTTCTAGCTTGTAAAGAAATATGGCTTTTCAAGCCTGCATCTCCTCATGCAGGTGGTGGTGACGGCGCTAGCAGTGAATGACACAGCTTTGCCAGATGACACGGAGCTGATCTTTGCATCAGCCAAGAGGAATTAAGCTTTGTCACTCCCTGCCGGGGCTACCTTTTGCCTGGTATGTGCGGGAGGAGGAATTCACAGGCTGCTGCTGCATTCACCCAAGGAGAGCCCCGAGCGTGCTTTGCCAGGGGAGGCAGGCAGCCAGAATGATAGCTGTCTCTTTTAAATGCCGCTGTCAGATCCTGAGGAGACTTGCTAAAGGTAACGTGCTTTCCTTCTTACTCAACCAGGGGCTCCGTTGCGTCCTTCCAGAGACACAGCCTGATTTTTTTACTTTAAAATATGACCGTCCTTCCAATCTACTGTCAGGCAACAAAGAACTCCTGATACAGGAGGGTGTAGGAGCTCTTTCAATTAACATTCCTACATGTCCCAGGCTGTGGTTCTGCTAGGAAGATATTCCCGGGGGTTTTTTTATCTTTTTCTTTTTCTTTTTTTTGCTTATTGCTAGAAGGAGGATTTTTTTTCCCAAGTGAAGTGCTAAAGTTATTGTGGGGTGTTGTCGTTTTGTATTTGTGCTAACTGCTGAGAGGCATCCCTCCTGGGTCAGTGCACGCTCTGCCTTACTGGGAACAACTGCCACTGCTGTCCTGGACCTGTATCCAGGACGAATTTCTGTTGTTTCATGTCCTTTGTGAGCTATTTTTACCTATGCTTTACATGCCAAAGGCTGTTGGATGTGATGATGTTGCGTGTGTTTTTTCGGGCTGCACTCTCATGTCACACTTTGGAAGTTAATTTGCCTGCTAGAGCAGTGTGCATTTTATCTTACTGTAAACCTTTGCAGTCTCTCATTTTACCACTTGGAACTTTAAAATACTACCCTGAGTCCTGTGTGTTTGTTAACACAGATAGAGATGTGAAAACCTGCCTAATGCACCTTCACTGTACAGAAATGAACATGCCTTATTTTCTGGATACATACCTTATTTTCTGAACATAACTTTTTTTTAAAAAAATCTGTTATGTTTGTTAATTTTTTCCTTCTCTGTGTAAAAAGGGTTGATTTGGGATTTTGGCTCGATGTTTTGATGGAAACTTCCAACATTGTAATAGCATTATGTGTCTGCAAATAAGAAGCCTCTATTTTTTTTCTTGGGTTCTGTGAAATATTTAATGGCTGTTACTGTGCAGCTGGATATACATCCATGTGTGAATGAAACTATTTTTATCAGCTATCTTTGATTATTAGTCAGGATAGCTCAAAATCAATGAGTGTTTTATTTTGGAGAAGCATGAAAAGGTAGCATGCTGATACAATGAGATCAGTAATAGGAAAAGAGAGAAATACTGCAATCAAACTTATATAAGCATTTTCCTTTTATTTAGATTGCTTAGTGGGGTCACGTTGTTCAAAACATAGAAACTTAAATACTTATTAATCATCCTCTCAGTAGATTTGCTTCTCTTTCAAATCTGTGCTGGGTAATGCCTGTTTTTCTCATTTGTGTAAAATGTTTCTATTCTGGTAGCTCTATTACATGTTTATCAGGTTGAAAGTCAGTGTATTCTCTTTTTCTGGTGTGAGCAGAGCAACCTTTTTGTCTGCTGATGTCTTTATCAGGCAGATCTGGGCACTAATTTAGTTACTCACTGATGAGAGTTGTTGTTCCACTTAAATACAGTTGCCCTGTGAATAATCAACAATCTAATACATCATAGCCATCTTAATTATTTCATGCTTCCATCATTCAACAGAACTAGTGGCTAGTGGTTTTTTTCTCCTCTGAAATAATCTTAACTACCATTGAGACTCTTTGCTTCTCCCACTCCCTCCCAATAGGAACTGGCATGATACTATTGATTTTTTGCATTAGTGTGCCTTATGCTTGTCTCTGGTTGATAAAGAAAAAGACAGTCTAGAGGTATGTTCATATATCCTCCTGTAAGCCATATGCACACTGGACTGGCATTGCTGTCCTAATTGACAGGTTCCTGAATTTTCACTGTTTTGAGTGAAACCTTTGGTTTTTTATCTGATTCTCTGGGTTTTTTGGCCTTGGCATTTGCATCTCAGAAAACAGTTATGGAGTGCTCAACACAGCCTAGCTGAGGTCAGGGATGGACCTTCACATTATTACTGTGGAGAGGATTCTTGCCAACAGCTGGCAATCTCCTGCTTCTGTATCAGCTGGAATATCTCCTTTCCTTCTAACCTGCTAGTCATGGGGGTTTTGTGCATTCACTGAGTTCCTTTGCTCCAAAAGCAGTTTTCCTTGCTTTAGTACTTGCCCCCAGCCTGTCTCTGCTAGGGTCTTTTTCTTCTGAACTAATCCTGTAGCTTTGTGCAGTTCCCCAAAATAATTTCTTTACTGTCTTTCAGGCCCTACTGTGGTGCAAAGATACAAGTGTGTTGCACACTAGATTAGTGTCTTGTATTTTTAATAAAAGATGTGCAGCTAACTATGCATCAAAATGTGGAAATATCTGTTTTGTGTGTATTGTGTCATTTTTCATGCCTGTCTTGACAAAGTAAGCTTGTAGCTTCATTTCCTGTTCTTTCAGATAGGGATGTAAACAGAAATGCCTCATCTGGGCCACTGAAGACCTCTAAAAGTAATTCTTTCCAGTAGGGAGGTGTTCAGGCAATATTTTATTTTATAACAATTGTACTCCCCTCTTCTTGTACTTCACCTTAACCTTTCAAAGCAAAAAGGAGAGGTTATTTTTGTGTTTCTTTGCATTGTTGCATGTACTTACTGTGTAATTGAAAAAAACTCTGGTGGGAGCATCTACAAGTGTTGTGAGCTAATTTCAAGGCAAAAATATCATATAGTAGTGGGAATGCTCTCCAAAACCCAGTCAGTGACCCACTCCTTCCCATAGCTGTGAGTCAGAGCCTTACCTCTCTTGACCTCACCTCCATGGTCATCTTCAGATGGGAGCATTAGTCTTCTTCTTTGTCCTCTGCCTTCAAATTTACACCATTCATACGAGACAGGCACAATTATAGAATCATAGAATGGTTTGGGTTGGAAAGGATCTTCAAACATCTTCCAGTCCAGGCCCTGCCCCTCAGTCCTGCTTCACTGCTGCCCCTGCCCATGCACTCCTTTTGTGCCATATTGCCTCTGTGGGTCCGAAGGCTACTGTGGCTGCTGCAGCTGCTGTACAGAAGCCTTCTTCTATATTTCCACTATACCAATCACCCCCTCTTAAGGCAAAAGATGTGGCAAACAAGAAGTGCACAATAATTATTCATGCAGGAAATTTAGAAGACTATGAGATTAGGTCCCATAATGCATATTACACTTCAGTTTTGTGAGTCTTTATTTTGGAGGTCAGTGCATTTTCAGTAATGAAATTGTACATTACCAAGGTCAGACGAAGCTTCATGTTTGTGTCTATTAACAAGCAACCATGAGAGAAAAGTATTATGTTATTTGATGATGCAATTTGCAAGAACGATGCTGTGTGAGACTCTTCTCATAGCTGTGGAGACATGATTTGAATTTAAATCTAGTCTATCCAGAAAAGAACAACAAAAAAAAAATCTGGTTTTTACACCAATGTATTTGTTTTACACAAGTCTGTTGTTTCTATGCTATTTTTCCATTACGCATTTTTTAATAGCTATTAAAATGTTTATTGTGGTTGGGAGTTTGTGCTGTAATTACCTGATTCCTTTCATTAATAAATCTTTCACGCTTGTACTTTTGAGCTGAACTATTGCTGGGTCAATCTCTTTATTGTGATTATCTTTACGTATTTGAATCTCTATGTGTATGTATATACATTTTAAGCAATGTTGGAAGTAGTTAAAAGGTTCTGAAAAGATACCTTTTATCTTCTTACCATACTAGGTACTAGAATTTGCACTGAGAAGAGAATCTTGTAATTTTTATATATTATTTTAATTTTTTAATCTCCTTTCTATCCCAAAAAAGCGCATTAAGCCAAAAGTTACATTAAGAAACTGAAGTAGTAGCTGTTTTTATAGTTTTCACTATGAGAAGTACTGGGCTCAGAGAGAATGGTAGCTTACATTTGGACCAAGTGAATACAAGGAAAGGCCACATGTGTAGTTGTAAGAGCAACCACAAATCTGCACTTTGTGCAGCTGCTTGTATGGTAGGATTATTTTTTGGTGCAGTGGAGAAACACTAGGGTTCCCCCCCCCCCCAGTTTATTCATATAAGACCTTGGTCATTGAACAGTATGCTGTGCATACCAAAGAGCCTGTGGTAATCCCTTACATTGCATATGTATGCTAAATAAAATTTATCGTTATTATGTTAAGTAAAACAGTGAGCAATATACATATATAGCATACAATAGCTAAAAGTTGCTGAAATGTGTAGGCTGGTCAGGTTTACAGGTAAATTAACCACTTTATAGTTTAAAAATTGCCTTTCAAGGCATTACAGTGCCTTGGCGGTGGCTAATTGATGTATGGACACGTTTGTTTTTTCCCCTTTATTAGCTGGAAGAACAGCACTTTTAGGAAGCTGTGTCTGTAGTATAAAGTTGCTCACAGAAATGGGTCTTTTCGTTAGAGTCAGGAATGCAGTTTTGCACATACACAGATCAGTGAAGTTATTCTGAATTTTATTATAATGGAAACAGAATAGGAACACTCTGATAAAGATGTCAGCTGTTGTTACACAGGGCAGAGTGTGAGGAGCTGAGTGGAATGCCTCTCACCCATCAAAGCTTTATAGCCTATCTTCAGGATAATTTATCACCTACTGCGCATACAGATCCTTTCTGCAGACATATATTTTTATTCTCCCAGTATGTTTCCAATACAGCGAGATAAAGCAAGCTTTAAAGGCAAGATGCTGCACTCCATTTTACAAGATGATCAGTTATCTAAAAATTGGATTGGGGCCTAAAGCATCAAAGGATGAATTCTGAATGTAGCTGGACATAGGCTGTACTCTGCCTTGCACACAAGCAACTACAACACGCACAAAGCCAGATTTTCTTTTTTAAAGAATGGAATTAAAATTGAGCGTTAGAGACTTGACATCGAGGCTATATTATATCTTATTACAAACTTGCTAGTGTTTCAGAGACTCATCCCTGGTCACCAGCCTTTGAATTATTTTAATAGTAACTCTGATTATGTGGTCTCTTTTTTGCCAATAAATTGCTTATAAAAATACAAATTTAACTACTAGAACCGAGTCAACAGCTTGCTTTGAATGAAGTAAAAATCAAAAATAACAATATCTCTAGGGGCATTTAAACATCCTAGAATGTTTAAATGTTGGTTCCCTGTCTTTCTAAAATTATTTCTGAAGGTTGAGAAAACTTGTAAGTGTCTGGTAAGTTCAATAAATAGGCAGTCAGTAAGGATTTGTTGGCTTTGTGCATTTGGTTGGGGTTTCAGGAATATACTTTGAGGCTTTTCATACTTAACACCTGTTTATCCAATTTGTCCATATTTCCAAGTTTTTTGCATTTTATTTCTGAAAGTGACTTCTGTGCTTCTTCTGATTTAGTAAACAAACTAGTGTGAAAGAATAAAAAGTAGTAGCAAAATCTGGAAAATTTGTTTTCCACTAGCATGTTGGAACTTCAGGGCCACCTCCAGAGTTGCAGCCCTTCCTCAGCCATTAGTGGGGGCTTCATAAGAAGACAGGAGAGAGTCCACAGGGGAGAGCTGTGGGCCTCTGTTAGCAAGGAAGATATTGCTCTTAGTGCTTGTGATGTAGCAAATACAATTTTAAAAACAACCAGAACAAAATCATTCCCTAGTACTACTTGGAATTTTTTGTTTTGTTTTGTTTAAAAAAAATTATTTTGTTGCAAGACTTGTTTGTCAGATAAGGAAACAAAGGCAAAGAGTAGCCACAACCTGTTTTGTGTCACTCAGTGGGTCCATGCTGGTCTTGAGGATAATGCTATCCTCCTACTCCCATTTGTTCATTGCTGGTTAGGAGCAGTTACAGAAGTTGGCAAAGACTGTGAGATTGCAGAGAAGACCCTGCATGACTTCTTCACTTCTAGATTTTTCACCAGTTTTTGACTTTTTTATTTGCACTTAAGAGTGCCTTTGGCCGGGATTGTTTTAGGATTGCTTTGAAATTGTAAGTGCCTGCATTATGATTGCTGAAGGAGAGGGAGAGAGATGAATTTTTGTTAAGATGTTCCTTCTATAATTGGTATTTAGGCTTTGCAGCACTGAGTATGTGAAGAACAAAAGAGGCAGATTTATTATATTTAATGAGCATTATTAGTTCACAATATTGTCTTTTTGCTCAAAAGAATTCTTTGAACTTACTGTTGTAAGAAGTAATGAAAGGAGAAAGGATTTTCTCTTCTAGAGCAAGCCAATCACAGTTCAGAAGTTCAAGCAATATTTTTCACCACTAATATATTCAAGAACTGGCAAACTCTTTATTAATTATTCAGGATGATCTGAAGCACAGCAGCATACTAACCAATCTATGTGATGCTTTGACAAAAAAGAAAGACATAAAAATACTTTCCAAATCTAGCATGTACTAGTTAAAGTAGGAGCACTGCTGCAGCCCTTATGGTCTGAGGGTGTGCGTATGGCTGGAGTTCTGCAGAGAAATTTTTTAGCTTAGATAAACAGATATAATTGCGTTCAGGCGCCTGTAGGGTGTGAAGAGAAAGCTGAAGTCGTATCAAGAGATGGAAGTGGCCATTAGTTATCTTTTATCTGTCTGATTTACCAGCTGGTATCTGATGTGGTTGCTCTGATATCTGATATATACATATGGAAAACATGGGAAATGTTTTTTCTAGCATGTGTAGTATACCTAGCTGTCTTGGGAATATATTGCAGGCTGAGGCTCCAGGTGGAAATGGGCTCTGGTTCCTTGTGTGAAGAACAGACTCACTCTCTCATGAGCTTTATATAATCTTAGTCTGGGGGTCTGCTGAATCTGAGAAACACTGTGCAGTAGGGTGAGAGCATACCTGCCTTCTGAGGCAGATTTCTGCAGCTTAATCTGTCTCCCAGTATGGCTCTGCTTAGTAGTGCCCCATCTGCATTTCATATTGTGCTGCTGCTGATGTGCCTCTGCCATGGGAAGGTCCTGCTCTGGGCATGGCCCCTAAGAAGGCGAGTCTGTCTCTGTCAGCACAGGTTACAGCACCTTTCCAAGCAGCTGCCAGTAAATCAACAAAGGATAATCTCATTTCTTCTGCCCTATCTACATTCCCTGCAGGAGTTCTACTGGCCTGGGGAGATGGCTGCTCAGCTGGGCATGCAGGGAGGACTGCCCTGGTTGAAGAATATCACAAAGGGCCAAGTTTTAGCCAGTTGCAAGCAAAAAGAGAGTGGTTCATAACATGTTCTTTTTCTCCTCAAGGGGAAAAAAAAATCAAAATTTAAAAATTTATTTATTATCTAAATTAATGGAACCTTCTGCATCAAAACTAATTTACTTCAGTGTTACCACAACCACCATGTCATTCCCTCACTCTCACACAATCATTTAGGATCATTTAGATTGAAAAAGACCTCTAAGACCATTGAGTCCAACCATTGACCCAGCACTGCCAAGTCCACCATTAAAACATGTCCCTAAATTGCACACATCTTTTAAATAACATGTCCCTGGGCAGCCTGTTCCGGTGCTTGATAACCTTTTCCATGAAGGAAATTTTTGTAATATCCAATTTAAATCTCTCCCAGCACAACTTGTGGCCATTTCCTCCTATCCCATCACTTTTTCCTTGGGAGAAGAGACCAACCCTACCTGTGTACTTTCAGGTAATTGGAGAGAGCGATGAGGCCCGAGCCTCTCTTCTCCAGGCTAAACACCCGCAGCTCCCTCAGACTCTCCTCATCAGACTTGTGCTCCAGAGCCTTCACCTGCTCCACTGCCCTTCTCTGGACACACTCCAGCACCTCAGGGTCTGTGCTGCAGTGAGGGGCCCAGAACTGAGCACAGGATTCAAGGTGTGGCCTCACCAGTGCTGAGTACAGGGGACAGTCACTGCCCTCGACACACAGTTTCTGATATTTCAGAAACTGCAGGCCAAGTCCTGTTGGCATCTTGTAAACGTATGAATTTCTCAAGATACTCATCCTTTATGCCTCCATTCTTCTTTTGGGCATTTGCTTTAAAGCAGCACTCCTGTAATATTTCAGAACCTTTTAAGACTTTGGGCAAAAGTTAAAAGAAAGCTTTGGCCCAGAATGTTATTATTACAGAAAAATGAAAAGTATTATGTAAGTCTCCACTGCAACTTCAATCTTTTCCCTTGAAGTTTTTATTAATGCTGTTGGGAATTATGTTGTTATTAGAAAAGGAGACTTCCCTGAAAGTGTATTGGGGCAGAAAAATTGCTCCAGATTGGACTGATTATAAAAAGACAAACACTAGACATAGTTTTGTGGGGGAAAATGTGTTACTGGAAATAGTGTCACATCTAACAGGTTTATTCTGCCTTAGCTTCTCAGCAGAGAATAGAGGAAGATGTTAAGCAAGGAAATACCAGCTATTCCAATGACTGCATTACCATAGTACTCTGGTAAATGTCACCGATAAAGCACAGTTTAAATCCATACTGCTCTTAAGGAAACATTTATACTTTCAGTGAACTAGAATTTGACAGCTCTGTCTGGCAGAATAAATTGTTTCTGGCATTTAGTTTTGGTTGGCCAATAGTTTAACCGTTTTTAATTTGGTTATTTGTTTAGTTTTATTTTTCTGGGCATCCAGTGTGTGTTGTGACCTCTTAGAGACCAGTGCAGATTTGCAAATAGACTGTGGGCATTTGTTCTCTGCCGTATCACAGGACAGTGATGATTGACAAAGATGGAATTTCCTACCATGACAAGAGGCTTAAGTTTTGATGTATCATTTCCTTCTCCCCAGAAGTCCAAAAGGAGGGCACCTTTAAGTATTTTAAGCTTTCCAGTGACAGGGTTTATATGTTTTTTTCCCTTTACTGACATGCTTAAACACATAAATTTCTGTAGACCCTAAGATAATGTGATATTGTTATATCACCTCTGGGTCAGGAATTCATTTTGCTGAACCTGAGCATAAACTTACTGCAGATTTTGTTTCATTGAGCTGAAAGGAGTTAGGAATTGAGATAAAACCTGACAGCGTGAGCTAATGTGTAATATGAACAGTTCTTTTTTACTGGACCAAAAAAAAAAAAAAAAACCAAAAAAAAACCCCAAAACCTACACAAGGCTTGGAAGCAAAAAGGAATTGCATTCTTCAAAAATAACCAGACATAAAAACTTTTTATTTAATAGCTGTTTCCTCAAAGAATGAGAAGGAACAGAGAAAATGGGGATTCTAGTTTAGGGTTTGTTTTACTATTAAAAAAAAAAAAAAATAGCAGGAAAGTGCAGGGTTGGTGGGGAAGTTCCTTGGGAAGTTCAGCAGTCCAGAAGATTCTCTAGTTACATTTTGTCTCTGTTTTCACCCTGGAGCTGTGTAATGCAGTGATAAATGTGCCCAAGGGCCACTTTTACGCAGTGTTCCAGAGCTTCCAAGGCAGCAGGAGCCTGTCCTGATGCACACGTGGAAGGTAGGTCGTGCCTTAGGAAGCACTTGAGTTCCTTTGTAGAAGAATACAGTTTCCTCTTCAGTGCTGCTGTTGTGGACCTTGTCAGGATGGTTCAGGTGAGGCCACCAAACAGCAGCAGCAGCAGTAGTTCCTGCAGATGCCCTGTGAGGCCACTTCCCATGCACATATGCTATGTAATATTGAAGAGCAGCTGCTCGATGTTGGCTGACAGCTGCACTGAGGTAGGAGCTGTAGCCCCAGGGAGTAAGGCTGACTTCTTTTTTGCTGCATCTGTGGCAGTAGTGCAGTGTGGAGATCTCCTTTGTCCAGTGTAACAGAAAATCTTCATCACTTATCCCTGCAGAAATGTGAGTATAAACTCTGCCCTTATTTTTCATGAGATTCACATCCTCACAATTTATCCAGACTGAGAACTTGGGAGTTGTTGGGCTGGGATGTGCCCAGTACTGAGCTTTTCAGCTGTCTCCAAGATTTCAGATCTCTTTGTGGCCATAATTGAAATGTTCATTAACAGTTCTAGACAAGTCAGTTTGACTTTCAGCACATATTTCAGAGCTGCTCTGTTCCTACAGTACACTGTGTGTTTTGGTGATTTTCTTTTTACCTGACTGACAAAAAAAGTGCCTTTACTTTTGCAAATACGTAGCTGGGTAGAGGAGATCTCGAAGGTAGTACTGAATCCAGGCTATTTCTTTTTCATGGTTTCCAAGAGAATAGGGAAAAAACTTCCAAAAATTTTCCTGATCTCTGCCATTGGACAGTTGGGAAGGTTGGACCTTCTTGAATGGGCATTGGCCACGTGGACCATTTTGAAGGGGTTTGCATGTTGTGTCTGCACATCCAATGCATTTTGAAAGCTCCAGGCCAACATGCTGAGGCAATTACTCATTTTGTCAGGGGTTCAAGTAATACCCTGGGTAGCATATTATAATAGATGACTTATAATACATCTGTGAGATACCAACTGTGTATAGGAAACTTTGAAGTTACTTTGATGGCATCTTCAGTAGAGAATTTTAAGCAGTATGGTCCTGATCCTGATGAAATATTATGGATAGCTGCCTTAGAAGCAATTAGGACCCAAGGTGACACTTCCAGCATAGTGTCCCACTGAAGGTAGCATTCAGCACCATCGTGCATCCACTCAGATGCTCATTCACAGCATAGTAAGTTTCTCTCCTTCACGTATTGCTCAGGAATTATGCAGGAGCCAAAAAATTACTGTAATGAGCTCCCCCACCAACTATTTAATCATAATTAGTCATAGAGTAATGAACTAAGTGACATTTCCTGTGATCTTTTCACAGCAAGTTCTACTGTCCATGTTACCATAAAAAGAAAAGAGCAGGGGGATGGTGTTGGAAAGAGCAATTGGCTTGTGTTCATGTTGGTTCCCCATAAGTACCCCAGTCTGTCCCACAGTGACATCTTTGTCATGCCAAAAGGTACCAGAAGAGGTGGAGCTTAGTAACATGCTTGAAACATGGTATTTTCAGACATTTGAGTGATTCATGGTTAGCTGAAAGTATTTTCAGATTCTTTTTATTAATGTGGTTTTCTGCTTGTTTTCTTAAGCTGTTAAAAAATTATATTTTCAGATATTTTGTTGAGATTTCACTATAAGCCCAAGTTTGAGAATCAGAATGTGATTTAATTTTATTGATTTAATTCTGTTAACATTTGTTGTTCATTGTGATTGAATGTAAAGAAAGAGGAAAAACGATGATTTAAACTAAAATCATGGTATTTCTTATCCAAGAGCAGAAGATCTATCTAATGTGTTGTATATCTACACTGCTTATCTTTGAGACATCAAATGCAGTGATATGTGAAGCCTGTGCCTTTACAGATGGAGGCAGAGGAATATCTGAAGGTGTCAGAAATTGTGGTGAATAGCAGAAGGATAGAGTAGGCAATTAGTGTTCAGCAACAAACTTCAAGATGGTCAGTGTTGATTACAAAGCTGAAGATAACACACCAAGTGACTCTTGCAAAGTTATCGTGAACAATTTACAAACTCAGAGGAAAAAAATCTCTATACAATTCTGACAAAACTTAATGGGCAGCAACAGCAGAAAAATTCAATGAGGGGCCCATGAGCTATTCACAGTCCATGCACTGTTATTTTCAAGGGACCTGAAAATTAAATCAAGAAAAGCAAGCTTCTGTTCTGCATTTAATTTTCACTGTTATGGAAAATACTAAAACAACTGAAAAATCATAAAAAATGGAGCATATATGTGTTTGTGTAAATATACAGGTGTTTATATACACACATATGTAGACAAGATACATACAGCAGCTATCTTACTGCTGAAGCCAGAGATTATAGCTAACAGTTCAAATCCTAAATCATTGCAATAAAATATTTGAACAATGTAGGAAGGAATAATTCTAAATTTTAATTTCTTTAGAAGAGCGAGATAAATCTACAACAGTAATTTTCACTGCAACCAGACACATTACTATTGTTGCATATCTGTAAACAAAAAGATTAACATTTGCTGTATCTGTAAAGATGATTTTTTAATAGGTTATTCCAGAGTATAAAAAAATAGTATGAGAAAGAGTGTTGCAGGACATTTGAATAGTTGGTCCCAAATTCATAATTCTTTGAGAGCTGAAGTTATGAGAACTAAGAGATAACCACCGTTCTTCCAATTTGGATGGTAAATATAAAATAAGTAAAACATAGTAGCTTTACAGCATGTAACAAAAGATGAATAAAATTCTGTTCACTACATAAGCATCATAAAGCTTGAAAAATGGTAGCTGATCTTTCTTCCTTAGGAGAGCTTTCTGGAAGACATACCTGCTGCATACTTTATGACATGGATCTCATATTACCCTGCAGATGTGGAGGGGGAAACATGTCTTCACTATTAAGGTTTTTTAAATTTTAATTTAGAGTTAAGATGAACAAAATCAGACCTCCTATTTCAAGATCAACTTTGTCTTGAATAGGAAGAACAGCAAACATAGATTATGTAAGCGAAACAGAGAGAATGTGCTTGGATTAAAGCTTCTTCATCCTTGTTTACAATCAGGGTGCCATTGGGATATCCAGGAATGTTCTCATGCAGAGAGCGAGAAGCTCATACATTTTTATCTGAGCAGCTGAAATACAAAGAATGTGTGGTAATTTATTCTCTTTGCTGGTTTTCATTACAAGGGTTTTTATTCTTGGTAAGCCTTTCCTGCAAAGCGGAATAGTCTTCCTGTAAATGTAGGTTTTGTGACATGAATCCATGGGGACTGTCTGTCTGATTTGAAGTTGCTAATGGATTCGGCATATTGCTGAAGCATTTGCTCATCTAATACCACCTCCTTGAATCATGAATTACATTCAGGTTTTGTTCTTGGCCTCCTTCTCTTCAGCTTCTCCTTTCGTGGTGTCTGTGCCAAGGAGCACATCCAAATCTATTTCTCCATTTCTAATCTTACTGGTTCAGATTTGGTTTTGAAAGCATTCTGTGTAGCTGTTCCAACAAAGTTTGGAGAACCAAAATTGTAAGTGCAAATGCTGAAAATCTGAATGCATACTATGCTCTAGCCCCAGGTGTCAGATGTAAGAAAAAAGAGATCCTTTTAGTAAGGAAAAGCTGGCTAGGATCTGATTGTGAAGCTTTAGGTACGTTTATATGTATATATATATGGTTGTATTACCCATGGAATAAGTAGAGATGCTGTGTATTTGATGAGCAGCATGCCTGTGCTAGACTGGGGATCGAGCAGCTACGTGATAGTTAATGGTGGGAGAGCATTTCTGTAACTCTGTCAAACCTGTCCCACTCAGGATAGCTAAGAAATCACAGCTTGGAGTTTTGAGGGGTGGTAATTGGCAGACTCGTTGGATGATCCCTAGATTATTTCCAGCTATAATGCTGCAGGAACAGTACCATGTAGACATGAGGGCTCATCACATAGGCTTAGCTGGAGAAATGCACCAGCTTTTGTATAGCATTCACTAGTCTTCATCCTTTAGGTGATCCTTGGACCCCTAAAGACCTTATCCTAAGGTTCTTTCCCTAAGGATTTAAAATCCTTTGTCTTTAAGTATCTCTGTTCTCCAGGATTTCATGTTGCTAAAAGTCACAGCTATATCTAGCTGTCATTTATAAAGGCATAATAAATTTATAGTGTGTATTTTAACAAGTTGTTGCTGCATAGGTGCATTGATCAAGAGTTGGAAGGTTTCTTTATAATAATGGCTTATAATGCTTCAGAACGGTTTACTGACATTAAAGGGATCTGTTAGTAATACAACTTGGCTATTTTATAAAGTTGTTTAAAATATTTGCAGTTTGAGAAATGCTGGCTGTAATTTAATTTCTGGGTTTATATTCTAGCAAATGGTGGCTTGTTTCAACCATTTCTCAAGCAACCATCTAAATACTGCTGTCGTGCAATATTCTCAGGAGTGGAAGATGCTGTCAGAAAAAATACATGCAGATCACACTGCTGCTACCTAACTGGGATAATATTTTTATATCTATCTATTTATATAGATATAGAAATATATTTTTCACTCTGTACAAATCAAGTGCCTTGCTGACTGAACTCTTAAAACTGTCAGTATTCAAACTTTAGCAGTTATACCATTTCATATTGTTTTATTCAGAACATCATGCAGCACTTCTAGGTAGCTGTATTTTGGATTGTTAATGTTTTCACAAGGCACTAGTTTGGGCTGCCATTGAGAATTGGTAGTCATTGCTTTATGCATTGAAGTTGTACGTAGTTATCCTGTTATGAAGATTTTGGCTGAAGTAATACCTGAAACTCTCAGATTATAAAAAATTGGTAACTTTACTTTTGGTCAGATTGAGAGCCATGTTTTTGATCCTCTATTGAGTTGACTATATATTCTTTTCAAACTTGATTTTGCAGATCCCTTAAAAAATAGTTTTAATCACTGTTATATTCTGTAATACGATTTTTTGTTTTGTCTTTTTTTAACTGGTGTTTATATTTATAAACAAAATGAAAAACACTCTTGAGTGGAGAATGGTGAGAAAATTGTGGAGGTTAGACTTTGTGAATGTACATAATTACAGTTCTTCATTTTGAATGAGGAACAATTAAGAGGATGGTGACAGTATTTCATTCCAAGGATGGTAAAGAATATTTTGTTTTATCTGGAAATACTTTTAATTCCTCATGGTCATGTGGTATCATGCTTGCCAAACATCTCTCGCTGCTGCACTCTTTTCCATAGCAGTAATTTGGCAGAGAGATGGTGAGATTTTTTACGTTCTTAGGACTAAATATTTGTGTTTTCTTGTTTTCTGTCTGTGTCTGAGATCACCTCTATTCAGTTTTGTAAGAATTTTGGTTTGGGTTTTTTTTAGTTGCCTATTCCTTTGTTACTTGAGAGAGCCTCTTCAGAGTAACATTTAACTGATTTGCAAACCCTACAGTAATGTGTTGACAATAATTAATGTAAAATAGGAGTTTGATTTTTATAAGATGCCAGAATTTTGTCTCCTAGTTTGCTGTGCAGAAAATAATTCAAATTATCAGATAGTATTTTTATACTGTGAACGTGATTGATATTTTTGCCTTAAGGCAGTTGTGTTTATACATTAAAGAAGTTAAATGGTAACAGGTTCTGTGTACACTGCATTCACATGTCTTTCCTGTAGTTTTCTCCTTTTCAATACAACCCTGACTTCGGGAGCTGGAGTGGCTCCTATTTGCATACACAAACTGTGAATCCTTGTGTCTTCAAAAAAATACAAGGAAAGCATCATTAACAGCTGTGGTCCAGTCAAGTCCCCTCTTTATACTCAGCAGTTCCCATGGGCTCTCAGTGAGTTTCCAGTCTCTTTTTATCCTCTATCTAGGGATATTAGCCAAAGATGGTGATACAACCCCATGATGTGGTAAAAATCATTTGATGCTTGTGCTTTCATGTTTTTTTCTTAGAACCTTCTAAAGGTAAGGTTGGAAATATTATCCTGGTTTGTGATAGTTTGCTTTTGAGCCAGGGTGCTATGATTTCACCTCAGGACTTAAGTGTGAGGCTTCTGTGCTTTAATTCCCCTTCACTGCCTGTGGGGCTGTCTGGATTTAGACCACCAGAGGAAACAAACTCTGTGAGGATGAATCTGATGGGGATGAGCAGAGCCTCATGTTACCTGGCCACACTTCCTGCTTAAAATTTTGGGAGCCAAGGAGAGATAATGTAATCCCTGACCTTGACTCTGGGTCCTGACACTGAAGTGTAAGAAAGCAAATGAGCTTTCCAGAAATAGCTGTAAGGAGAGGGACTCCGAGTGACAGATGTTAGCTGAGAAGATATCAGTACCTCCAGACTGTGAGTTTTTGGTTTAGCTGCTAGGAAACATGTCTCTGTTGAAATACTTCTTTGCCATTGAATTCGGTTTTGATCTCCTTCAGGTTGCATCTTTTCACTAGATATCTTTGTTGTTTTGCACTAGGTATTTGTGAGAGATAAATTAAGCGTTTCAGAAATTGAAATCTTGCTGCAGTTGGAAATAACCATTCAATATCCACACGTCACCCAGTGTAAAATAATGCCATTTTCACACACATGTTGAATTATTCATGTTATGTATAGAAATTTCAAAGTTCCATCTATGGAGGCATATATCAATCAGGAGAATGACATATTCAGTTAACATCTTTTCTGAGGCAGAGGGCAGACCCAAAGTCATTCAACTATTTCCAAACATGCAACATTTTGAACTGCTAATGCAGTGTTAGTTTCCTAAATGCATCATTAAGTACTGGTATGGACTTTCTCAGAGCTTTTGTTCCAATTTTGGTGAAAGTGGACTATTCTATGAAGCAACCAAGTAATGGATAATAGTTTTCATTTTCTGGGGGATTTATGCAGTTTTCCTTGTTTCACCCCAAAACTTTAAACTGTGGTTTTCATTTATTTGCTGGTTCTAGCTCTCTGATCAATGCAAGGTTCCTACCACATGCTAGCATTGTGAATTATATAGTGTACTTAAGGCAAGAGTTGAAAGTATAGTGATGACAACTAACAAATTGCCTTAATAATCTTGTTAAGGATGGCTATGAAAAGGGATATAACTATAAATTAGGATGATACAAAAGACACACTGCATTAAATTACACCATGTTAGTAGTTTCACAATTGGTGTAAGTATAGGCAGCTGTACCAGCTGAATAGACAGAGTTATTCTGCAGTTCTCTCTGCAGAATTGTACCAGTCACTTTGTTGTACCAGTCACTTTGTTGTAGTGCTTCTTCAGTTTGTCCATTCATCTTTTTTTCTGAAATGTATTAAGAATGTGCAACAAACTCCTTCCAAGGCACAAAGCTCTTTTGAAGGGAGAGTGCCCCCAGTTTTGAAGGAAGCTCATTTTTTAATAAGGTCAGATGCATTCTATATCAAGGGAAAACTGATGTGGTGAGTTCTTCCCAAAGATATATTGTCTATAATGAAACACTTAAATGTTGTCCTGTAAACTGGTAAGACTCACATAAAAGAAATACCAATAAATGAAAGCACTTGAAAAATAATGCCAAATATATCTGTATTTCATGTAAAGTTGTAAATTACTTTGTAGAACAAAGCAGTAATTTAGTATTCTAAGTCTGGGGAAGCTACTTTCTCAGTGGAAAGAAAATAAAGTACATTAAGTATGCTATTGCTTTCTTCCCCTGCACATTAAAATGTATATCTTTACTTGGATTGTATAGAAAAGCTTTTCATAGAATTAAAGTTAAATTAGTTGTGACAGTTGATCGTGATTAATCACCAGTTTTTCACTGAAATAATTCTGTTTTTCAATGTTGAAAAATAGGATTCCACAAAGAATTATACACAGTGGGAAACATCAATCATATTTGTATAAAATCTGAAAGACGAGAAGTATGTCATATTAATGGATGCTTGTGTATTTTATTTGGAGGTTAGAGTGACCTTTCTTTTGTTACCTTAAAAACAGGTAGTTTTTAGAAGTGGAGAGAGAATCATGGAATTTTGGCTGAAAGATGACTGGAAAGTTACCATGGGAGTTTTTCATGGCCTCTCACAATTGCTTGGTGTAGGCACCAAGGGTAAAGGATAAATATTAAGCAGGATACAAATGCAGTTTGATACAGGTTTCCATGAAAGAAACTGTTATGTGTTTCTGAGCATCATGAGGGTTTTAAAAGTTGTTAAATGTAGAATGAGTCTCAAGGCCTATGAAGGAACCTTGAAAAACTCATTTTATGCCCTAGTCAGCTTTAACTTCAGAATAAACAGTACAGTAGGTGAAGTACTGAGTGGTTCAGTCTTCCAGGCTGGAGCTTAACATAGGTGTTAACAGTGGAAAACTTTCTGTATTTCTGTGACACACAAATTTGCAAGGACTTAAAAAAATTACAAATACTTACTGTGTTTGTACATGCAGAAGTAGTGCTTGGACCCAGATTAAGTCTTGGACTAATGTTGAAGGAAGTTATTTAACCATGAAGTATAAAATTCTGACATTTTACTTGGTAGCAATTTTAATACAGGGATTTTTACTGTGCCACAGATAGAGGAGTGCTGTATATAAGGCATTCAGGTGAAGTTCTAATTGGGGGTTAAATTATTCCCAGCCTTAGTAAGAAGCTAAATTCCTTGGGATGAGGAAAATTTTCAAAGATTGAGATGAAAGATTTCAAACAAGATCACATTCTGTTTTATAGCTGGTTCTTAATGAGTTTTACTTCATAAGTCTGTTTTAATTATCTTGTGTGTATTAGCCTGAGCCATCCAGTATGTTTGCATGTGTTAATTCTTTCAAAACTTATTTATATATGAATAATTTTATCTGAATTCTGTGCACATTAATTAGTCTTGTAGGGTTTGGTTCTCCAAGCATCTGCATAAGTATTTGAAAAATTGCACCCCAGCAAAAATACTCTGCAGCTTGCGTCCTAATAGAAATAGCAGAACTCATTGGAAAAAATCACATTAAAATGAGGATTGAGAAGTATTCTGCTGTTGTTCCCACTTCATTTCGTCAGAATTCTGTGATAGTGTGACTCTGATAACTGTGTTAACAACTGTGAAATGCAGGTCATTAGGGAGATTAGGCTGGCAGCCAGTTGTGCTGTTATTACCTTTCAAACTTAAGGTGCTTGGTAAATTATGAAGTACTGCAAGAGATGTAGCTGTATGTTTTCTGTATTTCTTGAAAACTTTTCAAGTATATTGTGTATGCTAAACAAACATTTCTAATGCTGCAATAGGTTTCTTAATTAGATAGAATATGTAACATACAGTCATAGATTTCTATCCCCAGAAATGATAAATGATAGTGGTTGGAGTTGCTCTTATGCAAATGTAATTACTGGCAGGAAGAAGCAGCACTTCATTATGCATTCTGCTTTTGTCTTTTTTGGTGGTTTTGCAGCATTGTGCTTGTACATTACTAAGATCATCTTTGGTATTTGTTAAAAAACTGTGTACCATATTTATGCAGGTACTAAGACAGTAAGTAATATAAATCAGTAGGTGAGACATTTGGATGGATATAGATTTATATGCATACAGGGAAGCACGTATGGCATCCATATACATAATGCTTTGTCTTTTTGCATATTCTGAGAGATATGAAACTTGTTATGAGCAAAAACAGCCTCAAGAGAATCAAACTACAGTGAAAGAACCTTGAAAAACTTACTTGGTGACTCCCATTGTACTCCGAGCTGCTGTCGCAGAAGCACGTGCTGAGCATTAGAGCAACGTTTGACATATGGCAACTCTCTTATTTTTCAGCCCTTACAAATCCCCTCCCCACATCCAAGTATGTATATCCAGTTCATCTGCAGTAGGTCAGGCAATATGACATCTTCAGGATCTTACATTCTCATAGATCATAGCAAGATTTGGCAAAAGTATGCAGTTTGCAGTTAGGAACTTCTGCAAGTCATCCTTCCACTTGCAAATACTCTGTTTTTAGTTTTTCCTGCTTTGTTGAACCAAATCCCCTTTGAAACAAATAGTAGGATTTTTAGTGTAAGTTTTATCAATTCAGGTTTTCAAAACCTTCTTAAAAGAGCTCCAATTTCACACTTCTGTTTCCTCTGCAGAACTTTAGGAGGCTAGGACATGTTGTACCTCAGATTTCATCTTGCTTTAATTTGAGATTAACAGTTCAGAGAATACAAAGCAACAACAACAAAAAGACACTTTTGCCTGTCCACTTCTTTAACAGTATTATGATTTCATTATCTATTTTATTTTCAAGTAATGTATAAGAATCTTTGTATTTTTCCTGGTGATTCAGACTTCTATAAAGTTTGGCTTCCAGAGAGGAAGGTTGTTTGCAAAAGCAATAGGCCTTCGAGCCTCTGTCTCTAAGTCTTTTTTAGTGTAACACTCTGGAAATCAAGTGCTGAATAAAAGGGCAGTGATGAAATTCTTTCTGTATTTCATAGTATGTTTAATTAATACATTCATTTTAATAGCCTTTAGGTATTTGCCTGTTATGAAAATAAGGATGTACTTGAGGGAATAACTTGAGGCATCTTTTACCTGTATATAAAATAATTTGGACTAATAAATGTAATTTTAGAAATCCATAGCATCTGTAAGATTTAGAAATGTACCCGATACTGTTTTAGCAGTTCTACATCTAATATTTCTGAACCAAAAAGTTCAGGTTCTTTAAAAAGTCTCTGAAGGAACTACTAAATCAAGTATAACAAATTATAGGGAAAATTACCTTAAACAATAATTTTTTTTAACAAGAAGTGTGGGAAAGCCAGCTGGTGAAATGTAACAGGGTTTTTCACTGAGATATAGAGGCATAAGTACCCACAGTAGTCTTGAAAATGTTAGTTTTGTCATTTTATCATTTGGCTAGATCTGCACCTTGATGCTGAGAAAGCAGGTGCATCTCTGCTATGATCCTGAACTCACAGACCTCCTGCTAGATGCCCATGTTCCCTATGCAGTGTACATGAGAATTGGCCATCACAAGGTGAGAGCTCAGCTGGACAAAGATGTCAGCAAGAGCTCGTGCGTTGCTGGCACCCCACTTGCATTTAGCTTGAATTAGCCAGCAGGTAATTCTGAGAGTGTGGTGAGCTGGGGGTCTCTTGAGTCCACAGAAGGATTGAGTTTTCCATGCCAGCTCCCCAGCCTGTGCATTTCTCTTCTGAAGGTGCATGCCCATATGTACCTTTTCTTAACAAACTCAAGAGAGAGAGAGTGGAAGAAGCCACTCTTTTCTTTCAAAATCTGGGTACCCCCTGTGTGATTTTCCATTTTGTCAGTATGTGGGAGCTTAGGTTCCACTCTTTAATCCTTCAAACCTATACCTTCCACCTGCACATGACAAAAGAGGTCCCTGAGTCACACCACTGCAATGGTTGCCTTAAATATGTGCTCTTTTTCTTGTCGTGGTACACGGTGATGGAATTCGTACTGACAAAGTTTTGGACAAAGATGAGAGAAAGCAGAAGAGAAATTGTACCCTTGCATTTTACAGGAACTTGGACTTCCTGGGGAAGGGTCTTTTTGACTTCTCCTTCTGGAAATATTTTGCTGTTCTACATGAAAGAGATTGCAGATAAAACCGAATTAAATTTGTATCCTTCAAAAATGCCACCTGAACAGTGGGTCACATTTCCTTTATTAGGCAGTTTATCCACCCAATGAAAAATGGTCTTCTTAAAATCCTTTAACATCTGATTTAATTAAACTTCCAGGCAAAAAAAAAAAAAGAAAGACAAAAACAAAACAAACAAAAAAAACCCAACAAAAAAACCCTAAAAACCAAACTAAAAAAACCCAAAGAAACGAACAAAAAAAAAACCACCAACCCCCCCCCCCCCAAAAAAAAAAACCAAAAAAAAAAAAACCCCACCAAAACAAAAAACCCCAGAACTCAGAATAATCTCAAGGATGATAGACTTATTTGGACAGATGGTAATCTAAAGTTTCTGAGTAACAATCAAATGCTTCCAGCTGCTTCATCTTGTAAAAAACAAGATACAGAAACTGCTTTTTCAGGTATTATGGGACCTTACTTAACATAGAAATTGTGGTTTGCTCTCTCTGGTGAGAGGTACATGCCTTCAGAGGCTGGTGGCACAGAGCAAGGATTTTTTTAGGGTTACATTGTAGGAATCTGGAGACCTAAATGCCATTATGAAGTTTCCATGTAGGTATACAGCATCAGCACTGAATCTATCTTTCAAGCTGTCTTGAATCTCGTTGCTGATATTTCATATTTTGTGGTGCAATAAAAACAAATGTGTTTTTCACTGGCATTTGTCTTTATAGAATGTGGCAGATGGAAACTGCATGTCTCAAAAGTTTGAAGTTTGTTGTTGTTTTTCTTCATCTTCAATGTTGTGTGGAAATTTATCTGCCAACATTCAGCTGTCTGGAATAGGGTATAATGGAAATTGTGTCCTTGCCAATTTAAGAGTCCCTGTAAAGCATTCCTGACTATATATATTTGCATAAAGAAGCATAGCAGTATTTCTGTATAAAGTTTTTGCAAGATTTTCCCTGTAATGTATTACAGTTAATATTTAGGTACTGGATTGAGACAACCCACTCCAAATCAGGATAGCATTTAAGTGCACACAAGTGAACTTTATAGGCTTGCTTAAATCTCATTGGCTTGGTATGTTTAAGTACAGTGCTGAATTATTAAGCTGTTCAACTAGTTTATTTGGAAATATTACCTGTGGAGTTTTATGGTTTTGGTAGATTGTGAGATATTTCAGTGGAAAAGGAAACTTAGTTTTCTCAAAGCTTTTTGTACCTCATTATTCTCTAATTTCTTTTAAGCGTTGGACAGATTAGTTATGATTAGACAGGTACAATTTTGACTGTGATGTATTTTATTGATGTACTGTAATATCAAGAGAGGACAAGCCCAAATGTCCTGTATCAGAGAATAAAAGTAGTACTGAGTCATGTACCCCAGTACAATGCATGCATTTCTGGGTGCAAAATTGTTTCCTTGACCTCTTAGTATCCACAAATAGATGAAACAAAGGCAAAGAACATTAGAGGAATCTCAGTGTTATTTGAACAGCAATGGGATGATTTTTCCCACTGTACCTGGGTCAGCATGGGAGTCTCAGAATCCAGTATGGGTTACCTGGTTTTCCATTATTAATGCAGAACCATCTACCATGTGTAAATTTCTGAACAGGACTAATGCCTAATAAGAATGCCAAAATACTGTAATAAGCTCAAACCCAGTGAAAAGAAAAGGCTATATATGTGCTTTATACATGTATTTATCAAATGGAATGTGTTTTATCTTAGTTGAAAAATCAGCTTTCAGTTGTAGCAATCATGAATTGACAGAAGTGAAATTATGTTTTCATGCATGTAACAGTAGCACTTTTACACCCTTCAGAGTTGACAAATTCCTTGCTGGGTATAAAATACTCTCTGAGAGTATTAATCAACCTATTCTATACAGCATTAAGTGCTTGTGGCTTGTTTTATTGGGCATCACCAATACTTGACATTTATAGAAAGCAGTGCCTCTGGTGCACATATTAGTAACAGTCATTTTAAATTAGTCATCTGGGTATAACTACAGACACTGGAAAATACCAACTTAGCCAACTATGGCATTTAAATGGATGAGGTTGGATTGCTTGAAAACAGACATGAAATGTCAAAACTAAACCAGCACTCACCCTGCCAGGTCATCTGCATTAGTATCAGTTAGGATATCGTGCTGTGAGATTTGTAATGGGATTGCAGGATGTGGCCCTTTTGTCTATGGGTGAAGAAAGGTGTTTTGTTGCATTTTCTCTTTGACAGTTCTCATGTCGTGTGTGATTTCTTGTTCCATTTCCTTTTTGGGGAGGGATTATATTACTACTACTTGAAAGTGGTGCTCTAATATAATTTAGAACTCACCAGAATAATTGTGAGAGTTGTGCAAACTGCTCTGTATCTCCTCTAATTCCCACTGGCTTGATTAGCAACACATTCGCTCTTACATAGGCTGAGAAAGTGATAATTACCTCCGTCTTTATGAATAAAGCTTGGAAAAGTCTTTCTTGACAAGTCATGAATTTGCTGAGAAGCAAGAGGTAGATAGAGATCAGAAATATGTGCATTTTCAAGGATGATTACTGCCAGTAATTTTGACTGAAAAAGAAAGATGATTTCCCCAGATGCTGCAGTGTCTTATTTCAGCATTTTCAAAATTAGATCTGTCCTCTTTCCTTTCAAAATATTTTGGAACTTTTTACTGTATTTTTTTATCCTAAAAGAAAACATGTTTTTAAGGATTAAATAACTTTAAAGGAAGCATTGTATTTTGGATCACAAATAATGCTTCAGATTGACCCAAAAAGTCATTTATTATTGTATTTATTTTACTGTATTATTTTTCATCATTATCTGTTTCTGTAAATTCAAACTCTTCCCCCCTTTTTTGTTTACATTTCATGTTTAAAACTGTCATCAGTTCAGTTCTAATCTAGAGTTTGTATGAAAAATCCCTTCAAAGTTTCTGGTAAAATGGATGTAATTTATGTTTCAGAGTAAATACAATATCTCCACATAAACCATACAATTGCCTCAGAGTATGTTATTAGAATATCACACTTTACCAAACAGCTGGTGTATGTTAGCAGCTTTGCAAACATGTTCTATTATAATCATGGTTGAGAGCAGATACATTGCTTCCTCCAGTTTCCTGGAGGGAGTTGCAAGCCAAGAACTGGTAGTTCCCACTGCAGTCTTGTATTTTGAGAAGGTATAGACTCAGCCTTCTGAAGTGGCGTATTCAATCCCTTTTCTGATGTATGACTAGCAGCTGAGCCAGGATGATGCAGTAGTGGGAGTTCAGAGAGATGTCTTGGTCTCTAGAGCCCTGTGGAAGGTGGGAATTAACCATATCCATCAAGAATGAAACCAGAGCAATTGCTGTGATGTGCTGCAGATCTGTCCCTATTCATTCAGTTGTGTAGTAATTTTGAATGTTAAAACTATCATATTGAATATCAGTTTCTGCTGTATCCCTTCTGATCAGACAGTCTGTGAAAGAAGAGGGACCCTTTCTTTACACAGGTCTGTGCAGTGGTGAGTGTGAGTTCATTGTGTTGCTGAGTGGGTTTTTGATGCAGAGGTGCTGAAGCAGGTGCTTCCTTCTCTGGCTTCACTGGAGCTTGTCTGGCTTGCAAGGGAGTCCTTAGAGCTTCTATGCCTAAGGCGGGGATGGTTTGCCTTGCTTAACCCTTTGCTCTTCCTGCTGAAACTACTGGGTTTTATTCCAGTATTTGATTATGTGGATGCAGTTTCTCTTCTGGTAAGTAGACATTGTGATGTACCTAGTCAGCTTGTGTGGAATGTTTCTAACGATGCTACAGTAACTCCCCAATAAATAATTAACTGTTTAACAGCCTTTGCACAGAAAACAGTTCAGATCTCCCTGGGGAACAGGCAAATGATGGTACTATTTGGTACATTTCAGATACATTTTGCTGCCTATTCTGTTTTCCTGTTCTCTCACATAATCTTTTGTGCCTGCATGTGATTGTCAGGTTGAGTATTCATCAACTGAGCGTGGTATTTGCTGAGTCCCCAGGATGAAGGAGGAATTGAGAATCTGACTCCACGTTCTTAGAAGGCTAATTTATTATTTTATGATACTATATTACATTAAAGAATGCCATACTAAAACTATACTAAAGAACAGAGAAAGGATACTTACAGAAGGCTTGACAAGATATTAATGAAAAACTTGTGACTCTCCAGAGCCTTGACACAGCTGGACTGTGATTGGTCATTAAATTAAAACAATTCCCATGACACCAATCAAACAATGACCAGTTGGTAAACAATGTCCAAACCACATTCCAAAGCAGCAAAATACAGGAGAAGCAGATCAAATAATTATTGTTTTAATTTTTTCTTTGAGGCTTCTCAGGTTCCCAGGAGAAGAAATCCTGACAAAGGGATTTTTCAGAAAATATGATGGTGACAACTAAGAACACAGGAAAACCTTTAATTTAGGAAACAAAATGCTGTATCAATGCATATCAATTGGGTATGTGTGCCAAGTGACTGTGTGCTAGCTGTGTTTGGGGAATGCTGGTGAGTCACCTTGGTGGGCAATATTATTCATTTTCTTACCCATTTGTGCTTTTCATCTTCCATCTCATGTTCTAGGATGCAAAACCCATGTTTAAAGCTTCTGGTCTTCATTATTAACTTTATATCATGACAAGAATATAGTGCATCCTTGGAAGCTGACATGGATTGTTTATTTTTTGCAGTTAAGGGAAGTAAAGTGTAGTAAATACTTCATGCTGTTACTAAGAGGACTCGGAAACTCCTACCATCTGCAGAAATAAATTTCCTGGAATGGAAATAGTTGTGCATCAGGCTTTAATGCACAGGATTTTTTTGTCCACTTATTCTTCATGTATCTTTGTTCTGTGTGCCTAGAGTTGGGCAACTTCAGACAACTTTGGTGTAAGTTAAAATGGCTGAGAGATTTTGGGGAAAAAAAGACAGAATTGTGCAGTGGAATCTCCAGGAACAGTGGTACCATCAGTTGTTCAATTTTAGCAGAAGATAAACATACTTCTGCACACACAGTGGGTTGTGCAGCCCTGTTCACATAAACCGTTAGTCATTTCCAAGCACAGGAGAAGATGGAGATGCCACCTTGCCTTGCGTGTTTCTGAAGGCTGCAGGAGGAGACATCCTGCCCCCTCTATGCTTAGGGCAGGCTAAGAGAAGGGATAACTCTGCATTTCTTGGTGTACAAGAAAGCATTTGCATCAGTTTGCCAATGACTACAGCCATGGTTTGTCCTTCCTCCCCAGGAAGACTGCCTGTTCCCAGCAGTGGCTTCTTATGGACCCATTCCCACTTAGTATATACTTACTGAGTCCAGCCATTAAAACAGCACTGCCAAGTCTACCACCAAAACATGAGCCAGAGTGCCACATCTCTGCATCTTTTAAATACATCTGGGGAGGGTGGCTCAACTGCTTCTCTGAGCAGCCCGTGCCAATGCTTTACAACTCTTTTCCTGAAGAAATTTTTCCTAATATCCAGTCTAATTTGGGTGTTTCTGGATTACTGTGCAGTCCATTCTTTTCCAAACTGAGGTGCCTATTCCTTTTCCTAGGCAGGCATCTGGTAAACTCATGATAACTCCCCAGCACTGTTTTAGCCAAATCTCGTGATTTACATGCGGCTTGTCTGGTACCGTGTAGGAGGCTGGCTCCTCTCTGCCCAGCCTGAGAGTATGAGTGCTGCTGGTGGTGTCCCTTTGGTGCTGGTCTGGGGTTAGGGAAGAGACACCAGAGCCTCTCCTGCTCCTTTGGCCGGGCTCAGGACCAGGGCTGTGGCCCTTTCTGGTACTCCATGGTGCAGCTGACCTGTTGGTCGGTGCATCACCTTCAGGTGACTTTCTCAGCTCTTCAGCATCTGTTCTGGAACCTTGGAGAATTCCTGTACAGCACCATCGTGTGTTGGTGGCTTTGACAGCAGTGTGGTTCAGCAGTAATGGTTACCTCTGTGTACCTTTTAATTATGTTAAATACACAGTCTGTATCTCTGGAACAAACTGCCTGATGCCTCTTAATCTTCCTGTTTATCACTGTTTGCTCTGGTTATCTTCAAAATGCCAGTCAAATACTTGAAAAATGTCTGCATTGATTCTGTAGAATGACTTGTGTAATACAAGTCTTTGATTTCCATAAATTAAGGAATTTATCCTATTTAAATTTGAGCAGCCTTTAGATAAACATTGATCTTAATTTTTAAAAATGTTTAGCAATGAAAAATGAACAGTATTGCAAAAGTGTTACTAAAAATCAATATTAATGATCCGAAAGCTTTTTGGCTTAGCTGTTGAATCAAAGCCATCCAGACCTGCTGATAGTGGACTGCCTACCTTGCTATCATTGAAAATCATTCTAAATTATTGTTGAATTAGAAATACACTGTTATTGTCATGATAAGTTATGTAATTCATTGTTTTTTGACAGTTGTGATTCTTCTTCCTAAAAATACTGCACAAAGATTTTGTAGGGTTTTATTTTTGCCAAACACAGGTTTTTTTCTTGAAGCCTCAAAACTTTTATTGTAGTTTTCTATAGATGATAGTTTGTGGTTTCTGTGCATCACCATCTACTTACACTTTCATATCAATGAAATATTAGTGACTTGTAAACTAGGAACAGCATTTCTACATGGTAAGAACCCTAACCTGTTCTCAGTCATACTCCTTTTTCAACAAGTCTTTATTATGCATTTTAATTATCTAATTTTGCTTTTCTTTTCACTCCAGTACTTTTATTATTTTCAGCTTAAATTTTTTCACTATACATTAATTGTTCTGACATCTCCTGTCTAGCACACAGGTTTCTAGTCCTGATGCAGACACAATTATCTTCTCTTCCTACTTCCCATCTTTAGTAATTTCAAATAAATTAGTTTCCCAAACCTTGATTTCTTAATTTTTTTTTTTAATGCTGGATGAATATTCATTTGTTCTCTCTAGCTGTCCTCACCAGCCATTCTCTTTTGGTATTAGTTTATCAGCCTGATTGACCTATTTCTTACAAGGTTTACTCTGATTCTGCTGCACTGGAGGGCACCTAGGTTGTCAGCCTTGTTCCTTAAGAAGATGGCCATGTTCCATACAGACCAACCCTTCTGTCTTTGAGGGTTGCTGACACATCTGTTTGCTGGGTTAATCTTTGAACAAAGGGAAGCCTCATGTTTGACGATCAATGGCGATTTGGGAGGATGTGCAATAGGGAACAGATGTTGCATCCGGATATTTATCCCAGTGCTTCCCTGTGCTGGCCAACAGTTCCAGTTTATCCGAGTTGGACCCACACCAGCTGGCTTTTATCCAGATGCCAGACATTTGTCTAAGCAGGGGATGAAAAACCACCGGGCATCGATGAGAAATGACATATCTCATCACAACAGAGTTACCACAGCCCAGACCTCTCCAGGCATGCCTGTGGCTTCCTCTGGGAGTAGTGGTGGGGAAAGGCAGCCAGGCACAGGCTGTCTGTCATTGCCCATTGCCCTGTGGACCTCAACAGCTTCAGTCATTTCATCCTAGGCACAAATCTTTGCTCAGAATGCCTGACCCTTGCATTTTGTACAGGCTGTACCCAGAATGGGCAGGCTGAGCTTAGCTGTCAATTCACGAGCTTTGGTTTGCACAAACCACCTTTGCTTCATTTCTGCAGTGTTTTGCACAGCAGTGATAAGCTCTTGTATGGAGGGCCACATTGCTTGTGAGTGGGTAGTATTTCCCAGCTGCAGGGAATTTCACTGAAATTCCCTGATCATTACAAATTGTGCAGCTGTGCTGTTGCCTTTGAGGGTTTGTCTTCTGTCTTAAAGAGGCGCACCACCAAACAAAAAAGTCCTCTCTCTGCCGTGCTTTCCTTTTAAGCAAATAATGTGTTTCCTTTGTAATTTCCCATTTCAGGAGCTCTTGCATGCCGTGGTGGGAGAGGTGCCAGTGAGCACTCTGTGTGCTTTCCTGCTGCAGGCAAGGGCAGTGTGGCTGAACAGGGGGCGACACGGGGAGGATGGCCTGGAGAGAGCTCTGGGAGACACAGCCCTTGGCTGGCAGAGCTGAGGGTAACCCGACTAGATACACAGCTGCAAAAGTAAACAGGGCGAGGGAGGAGGAGAGAAACATGGGTTGCAGCCTGTGCTGCTGCTGCCCGTGTAGTGCCAGGGTGGTGACAGCAGCGGGGCTCGGTGTGGTCCGCGGGAGCGAGGGCTCAGAGTGTGCACTGCAGCCTATGGAGCTGTCCAAGGGCAGGAGTGCACAACAAGCTGTATCTTTTCAAAAGCATGCTCTTTTCTCTGGATCTGAGTTAACTTTGGGTCTGGCAACTTCCATGCATTCAGGAACAGTGAGTTCAGAATCACAGAGCCATTTAGGTTGGAAAGGACCCCTAAGATCCTCGAGTCCAAATGTTAACTCAGCACCGCCAAGTCCACCACTAAATCATGTCCCTAAGTGCCTTATCGAAATGTCTTTTAAGTACCTCCAGTGATGGTGACTCAATCATCACTCAGGAAGCCTGTTCCAAGGCTTGACAGCCCTTTCCATGAAGAAATTTTTCCTGATGTCTAATCTGAACCTTCCCCGGCACAACTTGGGGCCATTTCCTCTTGTTCAGTCACTTTTTGCATCAGAGAATGCAATTGGAGTTAATTTGTTTGTTTTCATTAAAAAAAAAAATTCTCCTTTTATACTACTCCTTGCCTGGTGTATTACAATTGTAAAATATTAAATCTGTAGTGATAGTGTTTTGGGGTGGGGGGATAGGGTTTAAGTTGTATAGATGGCTGTGCAAGAAAACCAATGATAGGAAGCACAAAAAAGAGGGAAGAGACTGTCAGTGAGTAGCTTCAGGCTTTCTTGGTTTGTTTCATTTGGTGTTTTTTATTGTTATTGTTCCAAATAAACCTCAGACCTCTTTTTCATTTTAGCATGGAAATATTTGTTTAGACCCTGGTGTCAAAGCAAGCAAAAACTTTAAACTTAAGAGTTTTGTAAAAAGGAAATAGGGGAAATAGGAAATTGATTTTACTGCCACAAATCATCTTCTGGTACCTTCACTTTTGCATTTTAGCTCAAATCAAGGATAGAATGATCTGAGGAATTAAGTCTTCTTGTCTGAAGACAGTGCAATCATGTTTCTTCTGCTTTGCTTCCCAAACTCTTGGTCCCACATTCAGAGGACTTTGACTCAGGTCCTTCCCCAGTTGTAGATCCAATGAGCAGCACCAAGTATAGTGCTCAGTATGATCCTCGTGGCCTTTCCTAGCTAGGTCACATCAGCAGAGAGCTGAGAGGTTCATGGTATGTTGTTCTGCTGTCAAAAGTGAGCTCTGTTGATCAAGTTTCTAAATTTGTAGCCAGCTTCCACATTGATGCACGCCTCAGTTCACTGGGTCTGTGTTCAGGCCAGACTCACTTGCTGGGAAGGTTATAGGGGACAAAATTATGGTGGATAGCCCACTTATAGATGTAATAATACAGATCTACAAATACAATCCTCATTAGAATCATACAGTCATTAAGACTGGAAAAGACTGTTAAGATTATTGAGTTTGGCCCTTAGCCCAGCACCACCTTTTTTACCACTAAACCATGTCCCCAAGTGCCACATCTGCACACCTTTTGGACATCTATTGTTCATACTTGAAAATAAAGTAGCCTTAGTTCTAGGCTAGATCAGTGTACAAATTTTTCAAAAGCATAAACGACACTCTGCAGGACCAGAGGTGGCAATATCCTGTTGAACCTTACTTTACAGCAGTTACTAAAATTTGGTTTTATGGCCTTGCTGGACTAGAGTGAATAGTGGTCAGCATGGTTAGCTGGGGAACAGTGTTCCAAACTGACTGAGAGAGCAGAGCAGTCTCCCTCCCTCCTTCATGCTCTCATTCCTAGGGAGAGACACAAAGGTAGTTAGACACCAGAGGGGAAGGCAGGCTAATGAGGAGCATATTTGAGCATACCAGGGGGAAGTCAGAGCTATAGTTATACCTGGTAACATTAGCATGCCATTTTTTTCCTCCTTTAAGTATTTCAGCAGCAGAGATCATCTGCCTTCAGCTTGTCAGCTTGCTGCTGCAACCTTGAAAATATCTGCCACTTTAGTGAATGTTTCAGATGGCTGTAATAGAAAGTGTGCCTGCAGCGGGTCTGGGGAGGATATTGTCACCTGCTATGGTGGAAAAACAGTGCTGCTGGGTGGCAGTTACAATTCTAGTCCCAGCAAACGTGAACCTGATCTCTTGCATGGGTTTATGTGGCTGCACACATGGAAAAAACCCCATAGTCTCCATTTAGCATCAAACTTAGCAGTCCAGATGAAACATGGGTCACTATGTGGCTGTGCTTTGTTCTGCCTGGGCTCAGTTCAAAACCTCTCTCCTGTTTGAAACTGGTCTGGGAGGACACATTTAATTGCCTGCAGGATCATTTCTCCTTCTTGCTGGCTGCTTCCAGCAGCTGTGTGTGACAGCAGGGAAATGCTCCATGACAAGTGGAGCCAGGCCAGTGCTGGCCATCAGGCCATGGTGAATTGAACCTAGATTAACAGAATGTTTTCTTGCAAGAGCTGGAAATGATCATAAAGTGCACTTCATGAAGATCTCTCCTTAAGATTTAGTTTCTCCAGAATAGCTTTCTCTTGTAAGTTCTTGATAAACTCAAATTACTTGATAAATAGCAGATAATATCAAACGTAAATTATATTTTCAAAAACCAAATTTGTTTTCCTTGCACAATGTTCTTGAAGAAATAAGAGAATAATTGTGATTTCGTAAAATTCTAGTGACAGGTCAGATGCTACTTTGTTGGGGGGGCATTTCTGACATCAAGTAAACTGAAGATGTATTTTATCTAGGGTATTTTTGCTTCATTTTTAAGTGTAGTGTCTCATAAATTGAATCAACTGTATAGTCCTTTTCTAGGGAGAAAATGTGGATTTTAAATGTGAGAATAGCTCTATAGACCTTTGAATAATTTAAATTACTTGGCTTCATGCTTATTTGGCTTTTCTACTACTATTTTCTGATTTTAGCCAGTTTGTATAAAAATGTCTTGAAGGCAAATCTCAAAACCCACAAATTTTACTATTCACTGAGGTGGTATTGACAGTTTTCTGTTTGTGTATGATCTCACTGAATTTATCTTGTAATGTTAAAGGTGATCTTTAGCAGAATCTGGTAGCAAGAACTTGGGAGAAGCAGCTGTTGTATTTAAAATTAGCACATAAAGTGTCATTAAAATAATGATAGAGGTTCACAGAGTTGCATTCTAAGTGCTAATCATCCTATCTTGTGGATGAGTTGACTGCTGTGCCTTACTCCATGGTGCTTCATGGGTTTGGATGATTGGCCTAAATTATTCGGTAAAAGGCTGATAAAAATAGGAGCACATATATGCATAAAGTGTGACATCTGCCTAATTTCTGCCCGCTGAACCCATCAAGTAAATTAACATTTTCTTCTCCATCCTTGATCTTTGCCAGTGTCACTGTTAGGTGTAAATTACTGTCCTCTCTGGGTTGTCATGAGGATTTTCAGTGTACTGGCTTGAATTGGCAGGGGAAGAAAAAATTACGATGCACTGGCAATATTCTAAGTTGTATGGGGAGCTAGCAAATTACCAGGGCTAGAGTTACTTTTTGGCAAGCTAAAATGTCAACATGAAGAAATGATGATTCACAAAGATTGTTCAGGAGAGCTGTAATTATAATCATAATCCAGAGTGGCTTTTCTCTGTTCATTTAGGCAAATTTTCATAAGGGAACTGGGTCTGTCAAATCAGCACCCATACCTTTACAAATCCACACTACTCCTTCTACTCCTTTATCACTTACCTGCTCACATAAAAATCATTGTTTCCGTTGTACAGTGGAAAAGACTAAAATTTGTGCATGACTGGGGTTTAGTTGCAAATAATGCATGAATGGTCGTGAAGTCTTTTAATACTAATTAGTGAATTGAAGCAAAATTAAGATAATAAAGGTTGGGTTTTGGAATGGAAAGGCACTGTAGTGGTGGTGTTTGTAGATTAGTGTCTGTATGCATGAATGGACTGCAGCCTTTTCTCTTTCAGCACTTTGATGCACTTTAATAAACTTCTGTCTATTTTCAAGTGTGCATGAACACAAAAAATCTGTGAAGAAAGGGATGGTAGCCCACACATCTGGGAATTTCAGAATAGATTGTGTGTTTATAAAAAAAATGCTGGACAATTTTTATAGACTTTTTATATCAAAGTGCTGTTATTCTGAAATTGCTATTGTTTTGTATTGTAAATCACTGTGTTGGAAATATTTATTTTTATAAGCTTTATGAGAATAAATGTTACAATATTTTTTAAGAGACTAAAATGATGAATGTGTGACTTCCAATATCCAGTTTTTTATTCTTACATAGAAATTGTGTATCAGACTTGCAGAGAGCCATGCTCACTGCAGTTTGCCAGGGTATTCAGCAGGAAGCTGCTACAGTAGGGGCCTGTATTTTTATAGCTGCAATTAGGAATGTGATACTAAGTGCCATATTTAAGAAATCCTTGTAGAAATTATGGTGTATGGATTTGTAATGGATTTTTGCTTACTTTCCCTTACATTATGAAGCATAATACAGTAACACCACACAGAAAAATGTATTATTGTGCATTTTATGTAAATGTACATGTCTTGACTTTCTCAATGCACTTAGAGAGCAAGAAGCCATGCAAGTAGCTGAATAGATGCAAAACCAGATCAGGAGAGCATCCCAAATCAAAACAGCATCCAGCCTGTGTTCAAAAAGCAGTTTGCTAACTTTAAAATCCCACTGCCTTTTCATTTGGCTTTAACAGGAGCAAATGACCCCTTAAACTGACATACTTTTTCAGAGCAGGGTCTTAAGGAAAATGATTGCATTTACTATTGCTCTAGTAGCCAGTCTGACTAACCTGAAGAAATCCTGGCAATATTAACGAATAAGTAATCCTTTTATGTTTAACTTTCTTGTTTTAACTTCTGATTTGATTTGAATAAATCCATTAGAGAAGGATAATAGGAACATTTTATTCTTTATCATATTCTTTATTGAAAAGAACATCTTGAAATAACTTATATTACTTGTAAGAAACATTACACATATATGGATCTTGGCATGAACTCGGGGAATAGGCATTCTTTGATCTCTGTTGTAATTTTATTCAACTTCTAATTAACTTTTTACATTCAAGTCTCGATAGACTTTCATACTGGAAGCAATGGGAGCAATTCTGAGGCTAACGCAGTCCCTTAAAGAACCATGCTAGAGAAAAAAACATGTACAACAGTGGTGGTTAAATAAATAATTTCTCTGCCAAGACCCTATGTTCTGTTCATTTTGTTTTGTCTTTGTCATTGACAGTTCTATATTTTTATTTCATCCATATAATGACAGGAGTAGCACTATCATTGTTATGTGTGCTTCTCTGCTAAGCAGAATATTAAAGAAATTACCTGAACCAAAAATTCTGCATGGTTGCAGAAATATTAAGGGCCTTGTTTCCTGAACTTCATAGGTAGTTTTCAGTTCCCACTCAGGTTCCTTGAGCTGGTGATGGTGACAGAACATAAATACAGCTCTCACTTTCTCCCTTGTTCATTTGTCTCACAGAGAGAAACATTAGCCTAGACCAGAGGAGGCACTTTGGGAAGGGAAGCAGCACAGTATTAGTTTCTGCTGTGATACTGGTGTCGCAGGTGTTTCTTGCCAAATCAGCTTGTCTAGTGGATTCTCCATTGGCCTTTTGCTATTAGGAGTAGGAGCTCAAAGTCAAGGACTTTTAACATCTGTTTGATTTCAAACCAGGCTGCTTCACTTGTACTGTGTAGTTAGCAGAGGAAATATAACTTGTTAGAGGAGTTTGGGAGGCAATCAAGAAGGAACTGAGATGTGGGATTAGTCTCCTCCCATTCATCCTCTCCCATACTGTTACTTCCTTTCCTTTTCCTCTGCAATCCAACACAGTTTGGTTTTGCTCTTCTCTCCCTCTTCCTTAGTTGACACACAGCATCCTATGCATTGCATATATTTATTTTCTGTTCTGTTTTCTGTCAGACCTCATCTCAGTTTTGATTCTTTCTATTCTGTATACACTGTTAAAATGTATTGATCTTTCAAAGGGAAGAAGGGACTCAAAGAAGCAGGCAGAAGGAATGCTGCTGTGGAACATGCAAAAATACAGCTTTGTTCAGCATCCCTTGTCTATGGTCTGACCTTACACAGAAATATGAAGCATGGGAGCTGCTTTCACAGAGCTGTTTGGTGGAAGTGTCTTTTGACAGAGAGAAAACAACATTTTTATTATAAACTCCGGGACAGAATGGGTTCAGAAAGCCTAGAGTCAATTCCACCAGCTCAGCTGCCCTACAACTCCCTCAAGGACAAGTCTGCTTGGGTTTGTACTTTACATGGAAATGGCAGGTGACAATGGCAGCTTTGAACAACCATAAACCTCATAGACAATGAGTTTATTATTATTTATTCTCTTAAGGCAAGAAGACAGGAATAGAAATGGATTTCTTGTGGAGTATGAGAGAAGGGGAACGTGTTAGCAAGATGTTTTATAAGCCTCACAAATAAGAATTTGACTCCTGTACTATGCATAGAGAATGGCAGGGTTTTGCTGGTAGACCACTTCAGGTGGGTTTTAATGTGTTAGTTTTTCAGAGTGATTGATGGGAACCTAGGTTATTTTTAAAGTACATCTGCCTAGACATTTAACTTAGAGAAAGCAATCTTCCCCTCCTCCTCCCAACCCCACCCTTCTTTGCCCCCTACCCCTCCACCCTCCCCCAAGAATTTGGACAAAACAGGACAAAACAAGGACAAAACAAGGACAAAACAGATTCTATTTATTTCTTTATTGCAAACTCTTGGTGCGGCTTTTCCTTCTATTTGATGCTCATACAGCATGTTCACCACTGATTCTTGTTACCAGCCTGTACTTTCTGTACTCTCCCATCCTCTACAGCCTGCCCTGCTGATGCTCCCACCCCCTTACATACTCATGCACTCTGACAGAAATCTCCTCCATGGCTCTGCCTCTCTTCCCCATGCTTTCCTCTCAAGGAATGTACCAGAGGAGCTGAAAGCACATTGAGCTGGCACTGTCCATCAGAGGAGTTAACAGTACTTGTTCCACAGTCCTAACTCCTGTTTGGAAATGTTTTCAGAGGCCTTTACTTTTCTAGCCAGCTAAAACCAATGCAAATCTTCGAGCTGTAAAAGCTGAAAGTCAGAATGTGGCTATGGAAGGGAGAAACTTGTTTTGTTCAGGCTCTCAGGGCAGATGATGGTGCCTGTTACCTTTAAGGCTTTGTTTTTCTTTGTTTAGATACTTAGTCGTGTTGTACACCTTAAGAACTAGATTGCAGTAGACTAAAGGAATAATTTTTCTTAAGGGCTTTCAAGAGTTATATCACAGTAGTGTGTGATTTTTTAGGGCTTGACAGACAAAGGTTAAAAGCCACTGCCTTAATCAACAATTCTTGTGAATCTCTTGCTTTTGCTGTTCTCACAGTCTAAATGAGTGTGTTCAACTCACCTCTTTGCAGCAAACCACTTGCTTTGTGCAATATGGAAATCATAGCTTGAATTAGTTGCATTTTTTTAAAATACCAGTTATTTCTTGAAATACCTGAAAGATCATCTGTGCTATCATCTGTAAGACATTGTGCCCTGGTTATTGGTACATATACTGTCCTTTGTGTTTTCTTGTTGATTTGGTCAATAAAATTCCAGCTGTGCCTGTGGTTGTATATCCTGCTTGATAGGGGTGGTGCTGCTGGTTATATGTCTGCTTCCTGACGTGGTTAATAAGATATTGTTGTTGCCTGGATTGCCAAGCTGCAGCAAGTAATTGAAAGCTTTTTCCTCCTTGCATGCATAGGAATGTTTCTCCCTTCCTTCTCAATGGCAGTTTGCATTAATGGGTAATGTATTCTGCACCAGGATCTCCTTTTAGAGACTTCAGATCATGAAGGAAATAGTGTCCCTATGAAATAATGATGTGGCCTATTTTTCTTAGCTTTCGTCTTTTTAGATGTTTAGTACAGATATATTCTGCAGCCTGAACAGTGTGCAGATGTTAATATATTTAGCACTTCATCTGGTCTGAAGTCTTACACACCATGTCTTATTAATAGTTATATTCTACTCTGGGTCCTAAAATCAGCTTGGTTTCCCTCAGTCTTTCATTATAAAAACCTGGACAAGGCACAGGCTAGCCATGATAGAGTGATCTGGACTCTGGCATTCATCATGTTGTTGATCTGCCAAAACAAGGGCTTATTTGACCTTCATTATATGGCCAGTCTGGAAGGTCTCAGCTTTTGCCTTAAACATGATGCAAAATGAGTCCTTTAGCAGCATCAGGTTGATTTAACTTATTTTTAATATGTGATATTTCTTGTTATTTGAGGTTGCTTTCTGTTGTCTATTTTGAAATTATTTTGTGAATTTAGTAAATGCATTGTTAAAAATAAATGTGCACGCACACATACACATATCGTGATAGATCTGAAATTGCTGGCCATGTGCTGTAATACACAGAAAGATGCAATAATTGCATCACCATTACTGCAGTGTTGGGAGAAAGAAGTTTAAATAGAATTTTCACAGCATGAATAAACTAAATCCATATTTATTCTTCCTGCAGTTGTGGCCAGCAATAAGTTAATGCTGTTGTTTCTAGGAGATTCAGAGCCAAAGGCTTTGTGAAGATACAGCTGTGAATTCCTGAAAGAGAAGGGATCCTACTTAAAAGGCTTGGGAGATTTGTGCATAGAAAGATTAAAAATTATTTGTCTGCATTCTTGAAGGTTATGGGGGTATAATTTTTCATGTATGCCACATATTCATTTTTATCTATTTCTTTATTGCTGTATTTTCCACCAGAGGATTGCAAAAAGCTGATCCACACATGGACTAAGTTGCATGTAGGCAAAGATGTGGGCAAGCAGATATAATAATTACCATTTTACAGAATTTGAGGAATACTGCAGACAGTGAACTGCTTGCCCTAAATAAGCTTTGAGATTAAATAGGACCCAGGAGACACTAGCAAATAAAGATTGTTTGACAGGTTAAAAGCCTTGCTATAAGAACTACATGCATGGGTAGATGCTGTCTGGAGCACAGAAGGTGGCCTAGGCTCTATGTGAGCTTTAAGTAAGACAAATATGTATATATTGTTTTGTCAACTTGACATCTCTTTTGTTGCTACGCTTTGTTCCCACTTCTAAAAGCACACAGCACTTTATTTAGAAGGAATTTTACTCTGTACTGTGTTCAAACCTGTCACATCTTCCAAAAACAATGAAGTTTTGCTGACAAGTGAAGTTCGTCTAAATTATGGCGCAGTCTCTGTGGATATATTGAGTAAACTCTTCCAGGGTAGGGGCTGAAAGTAGGACAGTATTTCACAAGGCCATGAGGAAGGTGCCAGCTTTATGGCCTGACTCTTGAAAGAAGTGCAGTCTGAAAGATCTGTTTTTCACTAAGCCTGAGCTGTGCCAATTTGGACTAATGTGCATCATTTGGACTACAAATAAGAGGGACAATCCCACTGGCATGCCAGTATAAATACACTGGTACTGGTATAATGTTTATGCAGCTCCTAGTGGCAGGTTAGAATTATTCTGTCAGTCAAATAAAGCTTGTTAGTGGGATTAAAAAATAACTATAATGCTGCAGATGTATACGTTACAAAGATGGAAAAGTATGCTTTACTCTTAACGTTGTCCACACTAGAGTTAAACTTGTGTAAATTCTTGCTTTAAAATTAAATGGGATACTCCACCAAATGAATATCCTAGTCAGTGTGTACACTGTGCTTTGGTGACAAGATCAGCCAGTGTTTGTGCTGAGTCATGCCCAGTAAGAAGAGCTGGTAGGATCTGAGCCTAAAGCAGTAGGCTCAGTAATCTGTGTGGCTTCTGGAATGAACAGAATACATGAGAGATAGTCTTAATAAGATCTTCTGAAGAGTGGAAGAATGTTATTAGGAATAATAGAATGACAGTTAAAGCAAGTAAAGAAAATTGCAGACTGATGGAGGCAAGTATTTTCCAGCTGTGAGACCTGATGCATCCTGTGGAGCAGCTTCCAGAGGAAGGTGATGAAGATGTCATCACCAGAGACACTTACGGACACAAATAGGCTGAAAAACATTATATAATTTACTGCAAATAGCATTAGTACAGCACCAGAATTGAGATGAGATAACTAAACTCAAGAAAAAATTACCATTTCTGACTTCTTTTTTTTTGAAGATAGTGTTGTGACTTTGCTTATTCCGAAGCAAACTAAACACCTGTTTTCTAAACAGTTTAACATGTTTCACGTATTTTTCATGCAACTTGAATTACAGTCTCACTGATTAGGCTATCAACCTGTATCACTGGCTTCCCCCTGCACACATGCAACTAGCTTCTGCTTTTCCTGTAATGCACTGGAGAAGTTCCTAGTTGATATCCTCTCTTCCCCCAGTCCCTGCCAGCTGTAATGTCAGCAACCTGGGCACATGGTCCTGACCTGCTTTGTGTTGTGCTCTGCACTCATAGAAGATGATATGTCTCTTCCTCTCTTCTACTTCATAACTTTCAAGCAGTCAGACTTGGGAGGGAAAACCTCTACCTCTACTGTGACTGGGCTGCAAGAGCACAGGCACAGCTGATGCACGAAGACATGGCTGTAAAGATGCAGAACTCAGATGAACAGTATATATTTCTGCTGTTGCATTTTAACCACAAATGTAACAACAGACCATAGCCCACATTGTGGTACAGTGTAGTACGTTCCTTACAGTGGAATGCTGTTGGCCAGGAAGCCAATTGCCTTTTGCCCAAAGGAGGCACAGTGGTGGGCAGCCACAGCAGTCAGGAGCGTGGTGGTGTAGCTTCAGGCATCATCCAGGAGCCACAGGATTTGGCTTGGCCCCTTTTCTCCCTATCAGCTACCACTGTCTTCCCAGCCCATCTGGGAATGGGTAGCTGAACCCAGGGTAGAGAATACAAGATAATGCTAACTGATGCATTTTTAAAGTTAATAGCTATTCATAAAAGTGTTTTTCCATGAAGGGTGGAATTAATGCTCAAATATTCTTGAGGGATGCTGATTTAGCATTTACCAGTGTTAAAGTTATTGAATTTATTAATTATTAGAACTTTGTAAAGAAAACAGTTTTCAATACATTTTTCCCCCAAAAGGTAATGCATGGCACTTTCGTACAATGCCAGCATGCAGCAGTACATCAGAGCTACACAGGTGCAAGAAGGACAACAAAAACTTCCTATGGACCAGAGTGTTCAGAATAAAATTGAAGCATGAATATCTGGAAATGCTTCTTGTCAGTGATATCTGTGTCACTTAGGAATTTCCTTTTACATGGAAAGGTTTATAGCCCCATTCTCTAGGATAAGGTTTTCTGCAGAAGTTGTATGTACAGGAAGAAATCCCAAGACTGTTGCAGAAAAGAAAATAGTTTACATCCCCAGTTTCTTCAAGCTTTTTCATGCACCAGCCTCTTCAGTTTCTAGCTGTTGTGGGTAATCCTCACACATATCACTTATGTGATGCCTGTATTATTTCCATAAACAAGAAACAGCAGCTCAAGACAATAAAGTGAAACTCAAGTTGAATTTTAAAATTATGTAACAATTCAGTGATGATTCTGGTTTATGGCATTTGTGCTTAATGCTTGATTCTGTATAAACAAAAAGACATATTTATCAGATTTGAAGTAGTTTGTGGTTGGGGTATTATTTAAATAGGATTACTTCTTTATTAGATAATCCACTGTAGTGAATTTCACCATATGCTAATATCTCTGGAGACACATTTTGAGCTTTCTGCAGATCCTGCATGTTTTAAATGGTCTTGGAAAGTTCTGAATTTTCATGAGCAAAATAGCTTTGAGAGGAGATCAGCATACTTAGTCATTTAGAAAGCCAAGCACTTCCATTCAGGTGCCTAAGCACAGGCATAGGAAATTAACTTTGCACAAGCAAACTTGGAGGATATTCAGATCATTTTTCAAACAGTCAAGCTTGCTGAGGTATTGTAAATATCAATATGAAATGGATTCACAGTTATGCATAATTACAGTACCCTACTTCTCTTGCTCCTAGATTAAAACTGAGCTGCTACTGTAATAAGTAACCATATAATTCAGAAAAAAGAGAATTAAATTTACATAAAGTATAATAAAATTGAATAAATTTTCACTTTAGAGAGACAACACAGTTATTCATTGGTAGTATAACTGTTAAAATTAAGTTTCTGAGAAAACCAGAGACATGTCTGCTAAATGTGGAAAAGAAAATTACCAGAGGAGCTATTCTAGCTCTTTCTTCTCATAATTTTTTCATGTCACACACACCAACAAATGTTACTTATGGAAGCATTTGAAAACCCTATGTTTTCTTAACAAAGACTGCTCTCGAGAGCACTGAGCACACAATTTGATAAGAAAGGATTAAGATTAAATACATCCATATTTGTCCTACTTGGAGCCTAGGCCATTAATGGCTACTTTACATGCAATGCTTAAACATTTTTAGATATAGCTGAGCACTACTTTGAAGAGCAGCATTGTCATTTCAAAAATCAAGAATCATGGGAAGTGACTGAAGCCGCAGCTCTAAAATGAACTTGAAAAGTTATTATTCCTCTATACCAGTGGGAGAAATGATTGCTTCATTTCATGGTTGGAGCTCCCATAACACATCTGAAAGGGTTAGCATATGGGAAAAGTAAATTGTTGATGTTCTGTTGTTTCCTGAATCATATACATTCAAAATGTGTACATTCTACGTCTGGTGAAAAAGGCTAAGATAATTTTGTCTCTTTTTCAACAGTTTATAGTCCCCTATGTTCTGACACAGCTGTAGTGACATTGTAGTAACCATGAATGTTCCAGGATGTTAGTTTTTCTCTAGACTTCTGCAGTATTTAAAAGAAAATCTTACCAAAACATGCTACTTACCAGGAAAAGTACATTATCTGAGATGGTGAGGTAGCAAGACTAAATGATTGTGTAGCTGGGACTTTGGGTACTCTCTGTGACTGGGCTTCAAGTCCCTGCTCCAAACAACATTTCAGCTTTCTCACAGAAGGGGAGATCTTTAACAGAAAGGTTCTGAGTTTAGAAGAAAGTCAGTTGCTGCAGGAATGATCCTAAAAGTTCTTCCAAGACTCTTTCTAAGTCTTCCACAACTTCAGACCTTCTATAAACCACAGGCATCAATGGATACAGGTTTATTTTTATCTGTAAAAGCTTCTAGCTGCAAGCATTGGAGATAATGAAGAATGCTGTAGCTCGGAATTTACTGTCACTGGTGTGATGTTGTGCAAAGAAAATATGCTTTTAGATAATGTTTATGCCATTTAAAGATAAAATTCAAGGAAAGCCTCAGATATAGGAAGTATGAGAACCTATTTTGTGCTGTACTGGCAGGAATCATAAAAATTCATTGTTTTTAGTGAAAAATACTCTTCTTTATAAAGTTAAGGAACAACGAATTTCAGTGAATTGAATATTGCAGATCTAGGAATGTGTGAAGTAACAACTGGGACTCTGGTGCTTTTAATTTTTGAGGAACTAATCTTGGGGATGTTCTCTCAGTTGCAACTGATCCTCTTGAGTTTGTGGTGTTGCCAGTCTCTATGTCTGTACAGATATGTGATTCTCTACTTGTCTGCGGTGCAAACAGCAACACACAAAGTTGATCTTACTCCTGTACACTGAGACAGCTGGAGGCTAGCCCGCTGAAAATGTAATGTGCTTCTTTGAGGAGTCTCGGGACTCTGGTTGGACATTCTTCACAGTGGGGAACATTTGAGGACACCTCAGATCTCACTTGTTTGACTTGTGAAGTCTACTTGGGACCTATATGGTTAAGCTCTAAAATTATTTAAATTCAGTTTTTCCTTGCCCAAATAATGGCTTCTGTGGTGAGACATAAGTAAAGCCATCAAAGAATGGAAAATGAAGAACTGAAAGATGGAAACTCTGTTTTCCCTCATAATGCTTTCGCGTCTACTGTTGAAAAAATTTAGTACAGCTTTCAAGCTCCTAAATAGTAGAAAATTCCTGTGTTTGAAATTCCTCATGTACAAATTTGGTGCCACATTATTTGCCTGCTCCCTCTAATGCAGGTTTTGCGGTAGAAAAGCAGGTACGAATGGTGACATAGAGCTGAGAACAAGTGAAGCATCTTCACCTTTCCTCTCCATATAGGAGGGGCAAAGTGACAGCCACAGAGTTGTTCAGGAGCTGTTCCCAGTGGGGTGGGAAGAAGCTTCCCCTTTGTATGAAACAGGATGTGGCTGTGCTTAGTCGCTTTGGGGGCCACCTGGTGCTGCCCAGGATTTGGACACATTTACTGTTTTCAGCAGTTATCGCATGGACGTGTGTGGCAGCAGTGAAGGAAACGTCCTCTAAGCCCTTCTGAAGACTTGAAGGAGGGAGTGCCCTTAGCCTTTACCACATGTGTAAACAACATCTTGTGTCAATATCTTTCACAGCCCCCAGGAGAGACATGAGAATGCTTCAGTGGCCATAAACTGCCTGAAACGTTGAATGTCTAGACTTGACTCTTGAGGAAGTATCCTTAGGCCTTCCTTTTATTCCCTCTTATGTGCCCCCAGTTGGTATCCTTCAAAGGATATTAAACTAAATACAGCAAATATCTAATGATTTCCTATGGTCATTTTGCTGACACAGTCCCGGGCACTTCAGATATGTATCTGTACACATTGCCTAATGTGTAATCTTTCTGGGGTTACATTACTGTTCTTTCTTAGTGTCTTTAGAGCCATTAATCTTGGACAGATGCCCCACACGTGTATATTAAAAGCAATGCAGAATGATATAAATGGGTCACAGCATGGTGCCTAGCTCAAAGAATGAATCATTCAGTTACAGGATAGAGATGCCATCAGGTTAAAAATAGGAAGGAAAGTGCAAAACCACACAAGCAAAAGGCAATAAACCTACAGTAATAGCTGTAAGCAGTAGGACTACTTGCCTGTCCACTTGATTATTAGCTTTGTAGTCTTTAATGTTATACATGGCTTTGAAAGGATGATGTGGAAGCTCCTGTTACTGGTGTTCAGGACTCTTTCATGAGGACAAGTAAAAGGAGAAGACATCAAGGTAATTTTGCTTTGCTGGTTAAGAATCCAAATAATCTGCAAGATGTCACCTCTGAGATTATAATTTGTGTTCTGCCAAGAAGGAGTGAATTAGCACAGTGTACATCTTTCACTATTTACAACTGTAAAAAACATGCAAAGTATGAATTTGGTGGAAATGACCCCTGCCTCTTAACAATGTAAGAAGGTTGGTTTCCAGTAGTCACTGAGTGAAGACATCAGCTGGCACAGCCAACCCCTTTGTATGACCTACTGACTAGCTGAAATTGTTTACTCTGATTTTTTAGCCAGAGGGAATTATGAGAGGAAAAAAAGCCAGTGGTGTATAAAAGCAGCTGCACAAGTGGATGGGTGTAGCTAAGCTGGTAGGGAATGTGGCCACCTGTGGAGCATTCCATCAGAAGCAGACAGAATCCGTGCTGAGTGGCAGGGTTTGCAGCTGTGTGTCCAGGTGAAGGCATTTCTGTGCTTTGGGGCAGTGCACTTTGACCTGTGAGTTCCTTATGGTCTGTGGCTACTCCCTGCTGATGATAGGCTACTGTTAGAGGTGTAAACAGGTGAGATTTATCTCTCTGAATCTAGCCTGTTTCTCCCTCTACTTTGTATGTGTGGCATCTTAAAATATATCACAGTTTATCCTAATACTGAGTTATTATCTCCTGATGGGGGATGAGGGGGGAGGAATGCTTCATATCCTTTTGCTCCTTTGCTTTTTCTGTGTGCTGGCTTGCTGAATTGATTTTCATCTCCAAGTCTATCATTGCTGGTAATACAAAATTCTCCTACAAATCCCCCTAGGCAGTGCTGTCATAAGACATTTTTGCATTTTTAAGACCCTCCCTGCTAACTACAGAGTGGATGAATGTATCAAGAAATTTTAATTTGATGATAAATTCTTGTGGCTGCTCATGCAACTTTGTTAGTACAGACAAACAGATTTTTTCATTTGGAGCACCATGAATGGTGTGTGACATTTCAGGGCTCTCAGGACTTCCTTGTCTTTCTAGCTTCTTTAGGGTGACATGTATTTCTGCATTTGTCTGATCTTTATTTTGCTTTCCTGTCTCAGTTAAGCATCTCAGAAAGACTCAATAGGAACTCTTTGTACAGTTGGTTGTGTTTGTTGTCCTTTGCTTCTTGGAGTCCTTTGTATCTATTTCTAGTTACGTTTCAGTCTGATTTTACTGTTAAAAGGGCATTGGAAGAAAATTCTTTCAAGTTCTGAGAACAGCTTGCCGTTCCACCAATGGCTCATTGTTCTTTCCCAATAATAATAGGGTATATTTTGCATTTATAGGGTTTCAGAAGTTTATGAAGAAACTTTTTGCTACAAAAATCTTTGAGCTGATTAAGAAATGTAATGCAATTTCATGCCTGCAGTACCCACCCCATTTAAGCTTTCAGTTATAATAGGCTTAAATTAAAATACTAGCTTACTCACCTGTGCAGTCTTAGTTACTTTCACATCTGCCAGTTATTATGTAGAAAACATGTTTGCTCAGGCTCCCTACTAAGTATTTGAATGTGCAGTCCCCTCCCCTCATTGGTGTTGTTAACCAGAAAGCTTTGCAGACTTGTCCTGAGTTCTGAACGGAGAATAACCACAAGTACTCATAGTCCAGTGCAATATTGGGAAAATCTTTCAGCATGAGAGTTGAGATATACTCATTTGCTCCATGACAAAGATTCAGTGGAAAAAGTCTAGTTGTGATAATTCTTCTTTCCTTTTGTCCTCTCCCTTGATCTGATGACAATAATTTGCATGTAAGAAGTCTGACTTGAGAGGACTGTTTTGTTCTGTAAATAGATAGGTTTTTCCGAGGTAGAGCATGCAGTCAAATAGAGCCCAGAAGTCATCACTATCCATCAGTTATAGAGAAATTGCATTATGTTTCCCACCCACTTTTTAATAAAAAAATGTGTGTGTCTCACACTATCCACTGTCATGTTCAGCAACTGCAACTAAGTAATGGATGGGACATCTAAGCCACATGTTCAGTTTCTTTGTCTTCAGCCTTGAGTTCAAGCTCAGTAGTGCTTCTTCTGTGAAAGAAAAAAAGAAAAATGCTGCTTCTTTCAGAAGCTTTAGTTCAGTCATAGTGTATTTTTTTTCCTTTAATGAGAGGGTGTATATTCTACATGTGCAATAATATTAGCTTATCAACTTACCTCAAATGGAAAGATAAGGCTTTACATACCTTTTTCTTAAATTATGTATACCTAGATCCATGTTAATATTTTTTCCATGCTTCTCTATTTCCTGTAGCTGGCAGCTTTATTTTCTTGGTGTTTGTACTAGCGTGTAACGTAATCAAGCCTGTTAGTCTTCCACTTGTAACACTGTAGTCCTAAAACAATTGCAGTTCATTTTACTGTAGAAAACGCAATTATATTTGCTGTTATGCTATTTTACCAATACATGTTCTTCACTAGTTGCTGTATTTTCATCAAGGTTCATGGCTATAAATAATTATTTTGCCTTTTCCTTTTTTTCCCTTTTGAACTAATTTAAGATTTTTGCTGTTGCAACTGTCTAACAGTGGCAGACTTCATTACAGAAGTTCTGGTTCTAAAGGATAACCAAGCTCTTTCAGTCACTTCTTTGAGATCTGATTTTAAATTAAATTATGCTGACCAAACCCTTATCTCACTGGTATAAAAATGGACTGCTGTCTTTGATGCAAATTTCTAAAGGAGTTTGAGACCTCACCAGATGTAAGGAGTGCAATCAGCCAAGAAGGATTATACTGTCAAGAGTGTCAGCTGAAAAGATGGTCCTCCAGAAAAAGTTTATATGGTTCTGTTTGATCTGAGGATGCTATAACAGATAATGTGGTCTTTGATTCCTCTACTCATTGATCAGTATTTAAGCATGTATTCATGCACATGCTATAAATGCATCAGTCATTTGCAATCTGACGGAAAATATGCAACAGAAAGATTTGTGACACTTCAAAGTCTTTGAGCACTCAGTTAAAGGGAGGGCAAGGCAGAAGCCTTATTTCTTCTGAGTCCTTTCTTTTGATTGAAATTATAAAATGCATATACTATTTCTTCTTTTATTCATATTTCTTTCCTGCACTTATAGCTTGTCCTTTTCAAAGCTACGATATAGTTGATTTTTTTCCTTACCATCGTTCTTCTCTTAAGAGGGATGCAGAAGTGACTCACTTTCTGCCTAATACTGTCTCTAATTGGTGACTCATCTGCTCATCCCACCATTAGTGGTCTTTTATGCACTGAAGTTGATCAGTACGTGTTCCACATGGCTTCCTATTTAGACACAGCCAGGTACAGGGCTGTTCTTGAGGCACAAAGGTGCCTGGCCTGTTTGGCAACAGCTTTCTGATGTTTTCTCCAATCAATTGTTACAAAGGAAAAGGAATCACCCACTGACAGATCCTAAAGGAAAAGGAGCGCATCTTCCCAGCCAGAATATTCAAAAGCTTCTGGAAGCCTTTTACTCCTGAGCAGGGACAGTGCCTCTGTCATTCAAGTCTTTGACACACGAAGTTTCTAAACATGAGAAGAGGGCAATTTCTATCAGTATGTTAAACCTGAAAAAGCCTTTGTATATCAGACCTGTCATCAATATGTGTTACCTCCAATCTGAGTTTTAGCACATCCTTTCCACCTCTCCTATTCCGAGCCTTTGTCATCAAGGTTAAACATGACATTGAGCATTGAATCAGCATTTAGAAATACCCATCCTCATCTGGCTCACAGCATCTCTTCTGATCTACTCTGCTAGTTCATACAGTACCTGGATTAAAAAATGTTGGTTTTAACATTATATTTAACAGTAACTGGAGGTGTTGCTTGTTTCTGTTTAGATGAGAGTCCTTACACAAAATCTGCAAACCAGGCAAAGGCACCTGATGGAGCACTGTCTGTGAGGAGACAGAGTATTCCAGGTAAGATTTGCTTTGCTTTTTGTAACACCTAACTTGTTTTTGAACAGCAAGGTAATACTAATCAAAATTCATCTAGTTATAAAAAGCAAATGTATCACAGTTGCTATTGAGCAACTTGAAAAGGAAAGTTCCAAGAGAGCTGTAAGAAGTTTCCACAGTTAGGTTGCCTCAAGCTTTTGCTGTGAAGAACATCCCTGTATCTCTGTCTTTCACAGCAGATTTGAGACACTGAGCACATCCACCTTTTCATCAGAGGCTCATATATTTTCAGGCCCTCTGAAATCTGTTCTTTGCTATCTGGTTTCAATAATATAAGGGAGATTGACTCATAATTTCCACTACTCATCAGCCAGGCTCAGAAGTCTAACAGAGAAGCACTCTGCCAGAGTTCTTGTCTTCATGTGATTTTCTGCCATGTGCAGAATCACTTGTCCATCCTTGTCTTTTGTGTCATTGCATCACACAAAGCTGGACCATTAGATCAGTGGTTAGTTGAAATAAGTGATCTTTCAACCTGTGTCTCTTTTAATTCCTTCAGACAAGTCTGATATACGTCCAAGTTTGACATACATATTATGCAGCAATCTAAAGGAATTTTCACCTCAAGTAATGTTTTAGAGACCTTTTAATGAAAACAAATGAACGCTGACCAAGGGTACACTCGGTGGAATTATTGATATTGCCGTTCTCACCTCAAGCACAGTAACCTCTGATTCGAAGGGAGGATGCATTGCAATAGAAATCAGAAGCTGTGAGGTCATGTCACCCACCCTCTGATGGTCAATATTGCCTGTGCTAAGTGGCTTTATTATTGAACAAAAACACATAACCCACAGAGAGTCTGTGGATGGGGGGCGGAGCTCAGACCTTTGCCACCTGCTAGGCTCAGATTTCATCCCAACAGCTATAGGGAACAGCTAAAGCACATTTTGTGGATGCTTTGTGGAAGTTTCTATGTGTGAGAGAGAGCAAACTCCCTTATTTAGTATTGCTTATAATGAACATTCATATTCATTCTTGAAAACACCATAGTGATTTAAAAATTGTTATTTTTATGGTACAATCATGAAGATCATAACCATTGTGAAAAGACACAAATACAGCATCCAGTGTGCAGTTATTCTTCTAAGAAAATATTTAATTATACAAACATCAACCAAGTCTTTTTTTCTCCAAGTCAATATAAATCAATATTCATTGTTCTTCAGAGTAAATGATGACCTCTATAGGGTACTTTTCAGGTAATGCTGTAGCTCATAGGTCAGTAATATTTATGGCTTTGAAAGTATTCAACCTTTTGGGGTTTTTTGCTGTGATCTTAGTAGTTATAATTTATAGTGTCATTAGTAGTGATCATTTATAGTGTCATTACTGTATTTATAAAACACTTAAGCTAAGGTCTGGGAACAGGCTGAAGTTTGTGAGAATTTTGAGAACTCCTGATGATTTTTGCTTGTATTCTTTAAAAAGAAAGTTTGATGAAAATGTACTGGTACAATTTCTCTTCAGAGCATCTTGATAAGATTAGGAATTTCAGGTGTTGAGTAATAGTCATCATAACTAATGAACATGTATTTTGATTTTTTTACAATTTTGATGCACATTCTGGAGTTTTTGAGAGCATTGCAGATAAATTTTTACTATGTGCTCTGCATAAGTCACAGTTTATTCAGAGAGATAATACAAGTGTTCAGTGAGAAGTGCTTTGCTGTATTTCAGGTGTTCTGAAAACAGCTGATCTACGCTTATGTATATTCTTCAGCTTTTAATATAGTGATGACATTATCTGAATTGCTTATTCCATCTCTAGACCTTAGGAGCCCCAAAGGATAAACTAGATTGAGCTGGTTGGATATTTTTTAAAATTGTAATTAAAATTCTTCATGCCTTAGCCAATTCTCATTGTAACACAATGAATGCTGTGGGTTTACATACACAAAAGGTGTTGCAAAACTAAGCATTATTTTGAGAATTAACTTGAACATTTAGGAGTTGACTGAAGTTTCTGAAAATAACCTAGAAACATTTATATCACTTGACACCATGTTTTGTATGTGAGATAGCACCTTGTAAATAGCTTCTATTCTTGCTTGTGTGTGAGCATTTTATTCACATTCTGGATTAGTCTTGGCAGAGGTGCAGAAGCACCCCAGCTTGCCAGCTTCGTTTGGCAATGGGAGGTTCACTATTAACTAGTAGCGTTAATTAGTACAAGACCAGAAGCAGAACAGCTGCTTTTGCTCAGGAGCAGGATCACCCTTCTGACGTTATGTAGGTCAGCTCCAAATAGCTTTTGAATTGGAGGGTGAGGTGCAGTGAACCCAGTAAATTCTGCTGGACCTGGATGGGAGCATGTCAGCTGGAGTTACTGTCAGTAATCCTCACATGGAGATCTTATCCTGTATGGAAAGCATTCATTTCTCTTCCCCCAGATGGTATGCCTGATAACACATCACATTTCTGAACTGCTAGTTTTTCAAGCTTGAAGCATGGGAGTACCTTTGACAGTACAGCTGTCTATTCCACTTGATGCTTTGTCATTCCTAAGACATGGACAGCAGATGTTCTATTCCCAGGGAATGCTCTGCCTATTGAATTAGCCAAGGGAAAACTTGTGGGTTTTAGCAAGGTAATTGATTGCATGCAGAGTTTTGCACAGGTTTGAACAGTCTGTAAAAAAAAATACTAGCGAAGATACACAGGATGTGAGATGTAAATCTTCCAGCTTGGTAATGGGATCGTGGCATCTCCCCATGTCTGGTGAAAGTTCCTTCTCATGACATTTGAATTCACTTTAAAGGATTTCACTGCTCCATCCTTTTGGCAACTATCAGAAAGGCGAGCTTTTGTTGCTGTGAGGCTTGACACTACTATACCAGCTGCAAACCTCTAGAGGTGGGTTTTATCCTTCCATGTGAAACTGTATTGAAAGAGCAGTATTGATGAGCACTGGCTGAGTGCACAGAGAAGTAATGTAATTCTGTAGAGGTTACATGCAGCTCAGGCTTGGTTTATTTTACAGGAAAAAATGTTGAAATAATAATTTTATAATTAAAGTCAAATGAGCACATACTGTGAGATCAGCACACTGAGTTTAATTTCTTTCATCCCCAGAAGGAAGGAATGGATTAAGCATCTCCCTGGAGCAGAACCTGCTTATTTGAGATGCAGAATGTATAATTCATGTGATGAGACTACATGTCATATTTACCATGTCTTCACATGGTGCAAAATCAACAAGCAACAGATCCTTTCAAAGGGATTTACAGAATTGCTGAAATAATAGTTAATTCAAATTATATGCGTTAATATAATGCAGTTTGAAACATGGACTTTATTTTACATATGTGTAGGTGTTTAGTTACAGTTATATATACATGATTGTTTGAAATGTTACTTAGCTTCACAGTCAGAATTTCTTAACTTAAAAGTAAGGCTGAGGTAATGCTAGCATGAGAAGCAGCTTGCAGTCAGAAACAAACAGATTTTTCCCCTCTAAATATTTAAATTTAGACTGTCAAGCAGAACATAATGAACCCTTATTGCTACTGTGTCCTTACAGAAGCCAAGGCAGTGAGTATATTGTGCCCCCCTGAAGAAACTGTCAGGAGTAGTGCTAAGGCACATCAATGAAAACAATGTGTTTCAGAAGTCATTCACTTCCCCCACAATCATAGATGCAGTTTAAAACAACTGTAATTTAAAATTAAGGTATTTGATCGCCAGCTTCTTGAATCCCCAGGTTTAGATGGACATAGTTCCCTTGAGTTCTGGACTGAGGTTTCCTGATTTGCACACACTGAGGGTGTGCCCAGGCAGTGCCCGGCCAAGGGCAAGTGCTGGGTCAGTAGCAGGTGAGCCAGAGGTGTCATTCCTGGGATTGCCTATTCCTGCAGGAGCTTTAAAAAGGACATCAGCTATTCCTGGGGCACTGATACAATGTCAAGAGCTGATGGCACAGTTAAAGAGGCACTTTGAAGTCAAGGAGACCTTAACATTTACTCCAAGATAAGCATGTTCCTGTGCTGTCCTGAATATGGAATAGCTGTTCCCATGATTTCCAAACTAAAATTCAATGTCCTCTTATCTCTTTTAACAATGTGGGTAAATCAGTCAACAGTAATGATGTGCAAACTGTTCACTTTATATATCTATTTCTTTGTTTTCAATTCACTTACTGAAAACTGGCAGCATGGAGTGGAACGAAGCAACCTGACACAAGGATAAAAAATTATTGCTTTGTGAAGTGAGAATAAGATGCCATACATTTAAGACTGATTAAAATTTTTCATAGAATCTGCAACAAAAGTTTCATTTTGCTTTTAGTCCATATTTTTTATTGAGTCTTAAAACTTATCATTACTAAAAAAAATAGTTCAAAACACCACGTTTTTTTGAGGTGAAATGTGTCAGCTTCTCAGTGTTTCATTTTTGGGGTTTTTTTTTTGAGAAAAGTGAATTTCTGCTCAGTCTAGTTGGCATTTAATTTAAAACAAAATTAAAATCCATACTTATTCCTTTTTCTTTCACTGACCTAGACATGTGCACTTTCCAGTCAGACTTCTGACTGTAAAGTCTCGTTGCCTGAAGTAGTCAAGGGCTCAGAAGAGCTATAGTGTGAACTATACACTGGGAGAGCTGTTTGAATCATCTGTGAATTCAGAGATTTTGTTTGGCTTAGGACAGTTGCAGTTGTGAGCTATCTCTTTCCTAAGTAAATTCTTGTTCAAGAAACGGGCACCAAATAACAAAGAGTAGAGGAAATATTTCTTCAAAGAGTGGAGTTTTCCTGTTGTCTGGGACAGAAGGATAACACAGCTGCCTGCCTTCTGTCCTGCTCAACACACCTAGCAGAAGGCCCTTGAAGTCTTGCCCTCACCATGTTGTCCAAGCCAGTCCAAACTGTTGTTTCACCTCCCATGTAACCCTTGTGCTCCAGCTCTGCCTGCCTCTGGGACCCACAGGAGCCTTCCCAAGTCTCATTCCAGCCACCTTCTACTCCACAGTGACAACAGATCTGCTGAACAGGCAAATTATCTGCATTTATGGGGTGAGTGCATGCCAACCCTTGCAGAGACAAGCAGGAAAAGACCAAACTAGATGTTTAAAATCATTCTTTTGCAGTTTTCTCCACTAACAGGAGCCTCTTCTTCTCTCTAACCAGTTTTTTGTCATTTGCAAGATTTGTACATGGCTGCAGGGAGGTACTTACAGGTCAGTTATTAAAATAAATCACTGTGCTCTGAAGGAAAATTGTGAAGACTTTAAAGTCTGAAATTAAAGCGACTGGATTTTTCAGTTCCTTTGTACATGTGTAGATACTGCACTTTCTTTCCACACTACCTGCTTCTTTGAAGCATGCTGTAATTCAGGTTTTGTATTTCAGCACAGTGTTTGATCTCAAAAACAAGGGTAGCCATCAAACTGGAGGGAAAATAGAGTGAATGTACAGCCCTGAGCACATCCTCTGCAGTGGCTCAAGGTCTGGAATTGCAGTTAGTAGATGGTTTGCAGCCTTGTTTGGGGGGAGCTTGGTAACAGGATTTTAATACAAAAATAAAATGTTAAACAAACATAATTTTAGGGTAGGCTGAATTTTGAACTGCTTAGCTAGAAGGGAGCACATGCAAATCAAAGAAGCTTAAAATGCCTTGAAAAGATAGTATTTACAGAGCTGATACTAAAAAAGTAATTGCTGTATGATGTAGTGTCCTCAGTAATTGCTTAGGACACAAAATATTCCTAAGAGAAGCTATGAAATACTAAATTCTTGTAATAAAACCAATAGTTAACATCCTGGGAATTTTCAGGTTCTGGAATATTTAAATACACAATGTAAATGTCATTAGAAAGCAGTAAGGCAGTTTTCATCCTGTCCTTGGCTCTGAACACATAGAGGAGCTGTTTACAAAAATACAGAGGTATGCCTTTTTTTCCCCTCCCTGGCCCACAGCCTGCTGTGCAGCAAATGCTCACATTCTGTCTCAAGCTGCATCGAATCTGGCTTTCCTGAGGGGTTTGTCTACTACCCACAACCAATGAACTCAAATGTAGGTCAGGTGGAAGCTGAACAATTTTAAAGACCCTTCTTCTTTCTTCACTGTGATTCTTGGGCTTTTGTAACATCTGGGAATGTCTGTTTAAATAAAAATACTATCAGAAAATTACTATCAGAAAGCAAGCAGAGGTTGGGAAAAAATAAGAAAGCAATTGAATTTATATATATATCTGTATATGTGTATATATATATATATGTAAACAAAAATTCCAGAATCCAGTCTAAATTAAAGCCAGAACATGTGATCCAGTTATGATGTCATTGAGTTGCCAATATAGAATTGTATTAACTGAATTTAAGATCGTGTGTGCTGTGCCTCAACTTAAATAAGGAAAAGTTCTGTACTGCATAGATGGAGTGCATTAATTTTCTGTTGCAAGATCATCTCAGAAGAAGGTGAGAAATCTGGAAAGTAAGATGAGAGAGATAAAAGGGTTTCTAAAAAAATCCACATTGATTGAAAAAAAAAAAATTAGGCTGCTGAAGTGATCCTGGCATCTAAGCTCCATTAAGTGACAATGCTCAAGAGGGAGATGGCTCCCAGGTTATTCCAGTAGCTCAGCTCTTAACATCTGCACCAGGTTCCCAGTGACTGACAGATGTGACAGACAGATGATGCATTCCTCTGGGTACGTGTTTACCTGTGTGCAAACACAGCTCCAGAGCCAGTTTTGTTTTCCTTGGTGGTTACTATGGCATTGGCAAGACAGTGAGTGTTCAAAAGCAGCTGTTCTCATGCCACAGTTAACTTGGTCCAATTCCTTTGGGCTCCTCTGCTGAGTTAAACTGCAGAAGATTTAAATGATCCTGTTATTTTTGACAGTGCTCCTAACATCAGCAGGCACCCTTGCATCATTTGCTAGAGTGCAGCCACCTTCTCAAGCAATGTTGCCTGACTTGTGCAGTCCTCAGTCATTTTTTTCATCCTTGTCAAAAGAAACCTGCCTTGACTTTAACTTCAGCTTCCCTCAGATTTCAGAAGCACTCTACTGTCACAGATGCAGCACTGTGTTACCTAATCCTTCATCCCCCATCAAAATGTGAAATAGTCTTCATTGGCTAACTGGTTTTGCAGAGTAAGAGCATGATTTGCCTGAGAAAACCTGTCAAAATCATCCCCAACCTTATTCATAGATCTCATGGTGAGAAAAAAGAATTCATCACAGAAGACTTGAAAATAAAACATATGTCAGTAAAAGCTGGGTTAGGAAATTCAAGTATGTGTTACAAAAGCACTTTTTTCCCTCAATTTGCATTTTTCTCATAGTCACTTACTTTTACTATGTACTTTTAAAAATCAGCACAAAATGCCACTGAAGAGATTTTAAGCATTTAGAAATCCATTAGCTGTAACCTCTGCAGTCACAGTTATTATGGGAACGATCGTGGGTGATTTCCGAGCAGGAGCAAGAGTTCTGACCTGTGAAATGCAGATCACAGCCTAGTAAGCTTTTCTGCACTTGAGGTGTTTATTATATCTGCAAAGTCATTTGCTGATTTTCATGTTTGATGAGAGGCTCCAGTTGCTGTATCATTTACAGGCTTCCCTGTGTGTTTGTTTAACCTGCTGGAGGTTTACCAAATGGTCTGTGAAGCAGCTGCAGAGCTATATGTCTTTTCCTTCCCACTGACATTGAAAGTTTTGGAATTTGCTTTCATGTGTTTATTACTGAAGATTTCTTTCTTGTCCTTCCTCCTATTCATCAAAATAACTTTGTTGGAAGGACTTCATGTTTCATACACAGATAAACAGCAAAGAAATTTGTCTCTTGTAGAAAATTAACAAAGGTCACTGCGTTCTTACCTAATTGAGATTGCTGATGATTTATTTATACATATTCTTTACAGGTCTGCTACATGCTGGTGTTTTTCAATACTGAAAAGGATTAGAATAGAGAACAGTCTCATTTGACTCCTTTTACCATGAAGGAGAAAATGTATTAAGGGCAATACTGTGCACAAGGAATGTGCACTTTTTCAAATACCCAACTGATTCAAGGTCTGAAAATTTACCTGACTTGAAATGATTTTTGCTATTCACACAGCCAGGAGCAGGTTTTGTTGATGATGGTACCAAACACCTTCATTCATGTGTATTTGGATTTAATTGCATATAGTTTTGCTAACCTTTAGCCTTTTAGAGTAAAATGTATTCATTTATTTCAGCTGCATTTTTTTTCCAGAAAAATCAGTTTAGCTATATGTAGTATAGGATGATATACTATATAGCATCTATAACATCATTTTTAAAACTGTCTCAGCAGTTTAGCTGTTGCATACACATTTTGGGGCAGGGATGGGCAGTTCTGAGTGAATTGTTGTGTACTCAGCAAATGTGCTTGCAGTGTGTACATGTGCATGTACTCCTCTGGCCATGTGCTAGTTTGAAGCATGAGTCCCTAGTGCCTTCCTTCCAGTCACTGGGATACCCCAGGATTTTTCAATGGAGCTTGGAACCTGAAAATAGGTCGGGAAGCATCAGTGCATCTCCTGAGGTTGGGGGTCCCATCTTCCAGGACAATTGTTTTCCTGCACAATTCTGGCATGCTCTCTAATGTCCACAAAGGGAAATTAGCCTTGTGATGGTTGGTTTTGCTCATTTTTATAAAAGTGTTGGTGATGTCTGTTGAAAAATTTATTCTCCTTTAAAGGTTTCAGTTAGAAGAGGAGGCATGGTATAGTGGACATGTGAGGAGAGGGAAACAAGGGGAAAAAGAAAGATGGTCAAGACTAGGTTTGAAATAGGAGCATGGAGACAGTCTCTGAAAGAGACACTGGACTAGCTGGGTGAGCTTGGAAAGGGGGAGGAAAACCATGTACTCTTGAAAGGTCATGGAAGGATGTGCCAAGCAGAAGGTGATTTATAACCCTGGGATTGTGCAATTGATGGTGATCCCTTCCTGGCTGGACATAAAACTTGCCAATCCAAACAATCACTGCTGTCTACTAGAAGTTGTAAAACTTTGTGAAACCAGCATGACTGTCCCTTGTGGAATACACAACCTATTGCAGCTACTAGAGGTTCTTCTGGGTAACAGAGAAGCTAAAATTTAGTATTGACCTCTTGAAAAATGACTGCATTTTCATGGGATAGCACAGCTGGGCTTTCTTGGAGCAAGAAAAGGGGGTATCTTCAGAAAAATTGATAGTACATGAGAAGAAAATTCATGAGGAATGCTCAGGTTCGCCAGTCTGTTCAGAAGTAAGAAGAGGTATTAAAATTGTTTTCAGGCAATATATTTTTCTCTGAGTGGAAATCTATTTAAACATTCTTCTCTATACTGTTTTCAGTCCAGTATTGGGGGAAAAATGTGTATTCAACAGCAAAAATGATTTCTGCATCATTATGTTGAGATACTTATGGATCCAGTATCTCTAGAGAGGAAGAGCAAGCAGTAAATCTGTGTATACAGACTGTGTCAGTGCATTCAGAAGAGACTGAATAACCTAATTGCCAAGAGCTTCATATGTAAGTATTAAAAAGACTGAGAAGCATTGTACTCTCTAATGTGACACTACTGGATGTCAAGGAACTGTGGCAGGACCACACTGGGCAAAGTAGGCTGGCTCTAATGCTGTCCCTAAACCTCATTCTTTCCAAGATGGAGCAGGATTAGATGGAGTGTTGATCTGACTCACGAGAGTATTGCTTTCTTTCAAAAGTCTTGTGTTGCACAAATCTGTAGACAGAAGCATATGACTGGCAAACAAAATCCAGGCTTGTTCCTTTAAGCTCTGAGAAGTTTGCTCATCTGAGAAGTTTGGGATAATTTTTTAATCATTTGCCTGCTTGAGTCTTTTTGCACTTAATAATTTCTTTTTATCTTATAGATAATTAACTTGATGTTTTTAATGTTCCTAATATAATTTCTAATACCTCTTTAAAGGACTTAATGCATTATTTCCATCTGTTCAGGGGTTTTTTAATATCTCTTTCAATTTCTTCAGTGATTATCATTTCAGGGCATGAAAATAGTAAGGAAATAATATACCATCTACAAAGATAACACCAAAATATGCTACCCCAGATCTGGATAGTAGTTTGCCTTTTCTTTTCAACTGTATCAGTGCATCAAAGCTGTTCATTCTCACTCTGCAGCCTGATTTATACACAAAAATCTTAAATTCTTTTTTGTTGCTATAAAATTCTATCCATTTTGCCAATATGAAATGGCTCAAAGTATTTTGTATGGAGGATGGAGAAAAGGTTTCTTTGCTTGTTTACCTTATAGCATTTTCACACTTTCTATTCATTTCTTACAATCAGAAGAGGAAAAGAGATTCTGGTGCTCGTGTGTCTTCCACATCACATCTGTGGTACGTGGGGCAGACAGAGATGTAATGGCACGCCTCATAGTGTAGAATAAAAGAAGTGGTTTGGTTTGTGCAGGATCTGGAAGACCAGAAGTTTATTATAACATCAGTGCAAACTAGCTTTTGTTTCCTTGCTATTTAAAAGTGCAGTGGTAAGAACAAAGGTCTTGTCTGTTTGAGTTTCGATGTATTTATTGTGAATTTCTGAGGCCAAAAGAGGTATTTGTGTCTATCTTAACTAAACATACAGCTTCCTGGAATTTATTTGAATCTCAACTTGTATTTGAATTATATTTTGAATTATATAGAATTTGAATTATATTGAATTATATAGAAGGACATTCAATCTATTTATGGTTGCCAGTGATGCAAAATGCATCACAACCTTTTGTGGTTAGACTCACTGCATTTATTTTTAGTTTGAGTATGCGCAGGTTCAGCTTCACCTCATTTGTAAGAAAGAGTTGTTTTTCATCAAAATTCACCTCATCCTTTATAGGCACTTCACTCTGAAATCACTATTTAATCTTCCCTTTGTTAAAGTAATCAAGTTGTGCTTCAGGGCTTGTTCCTCCCAGGAATTTTCTTTTAACTATTGTGAAAACTCTTTCATTACTTTCCTGTCCTCTCTTTTGTTACTCATATACTTCGGGAATTGTGTCAAAAGAAGGAGAAAAAGCATCTGAGTGACAGTCACTACTCCACTAACAGAAAGGTGTACTCAGTACTGCTGTGTTAAACTGTCTTCTTTATACAGTCATGGTTTGTATTAATTATTCTGGACAGTGAGAGGTTTGATCACCTGGGAGGGTTCCCAAATAACTTTTTGGCAACTTTAATTTTGTAATTACTTTACTGGGCACCTGTTGGGGTTTTTTATATATAGATGCACACATCCATTCACATCTTTTACATTTGTAGATCAAGGTACTTATATCACTTGTAGGTGATATACAGGCTAGGAGCACGCAGATAGTCTTTTTTATTTATTTATTGTCCTTGTCCAAATTGCAGTTATCTGTGTCACTTTATGTCTGTGTAGCTTGGGGAATCCACTGATGTTATGTGAATAAACACATAAAGAAGTCTCTTCAGTAAAGTCTCCCTTATTACCAAGCTGAAAAGAGAACAAGAAAGCAAAACAAGGAGTATTTTAATAGGGGAAAATAGCAACAAGGCTGAAGTCAGGAGATTTCATTGCTCTTATTCACAGAAAACATTGGTAGAAGGACACTGTGAATATCAATCCAAGCAGGAACAAATGTCAGTCTTCAATGCTAATTGATTTTATTGGTGGAGCAAAACGAGCCCAGCTTAATAGTTAACTGTAAGACAAGATTCTGCCAAGACCTTCCTCCTATATTAGATGACACTGTGACCCTGAATACTTGTTGGATAAATGATATAGAAAATGAGCACTGACCTTTGAGATACTAAAGACACATCGTAGACAAATGAGACATGTTAGAGCTGAATTTTAGATATCACTGCCAAATGATGAGTGATCATACCTGATAACACAATCTGACTCTTGAACCCTAAAATATTGCTTCTTTAGAGGAAAGTAAGAAGTAAAAATTGATAGAGGTCATACAGGGAAATCATGCCATTGTGCCAAGACTGCAACAAAATCGACCAAATCTATCAAGAATAAAAATGCTACAGTTCAGTTAATAATTTCTAAATAACTTGTATTTAACATATTCATGTGGGACTAAAAGTGTTCTCTTTCAGAAAGATTTCAGATTTATTTCTGAAACTGAAAGTTTATCAAATATATTTGAAAGTCATTACAAATTTTTAGCTACAAACCCAGATACCTTGTAAGGAGCTTTTGCAATTTTATGATAAGGATGGTATGTAAGTGAGGAAGCCATTAAAAGCCAAGGGCTTTTTCCTTAGCCACTAACCAAAGGTAATGGTGCAATAGAGAGCATATACTGGGTGGGAATGTCCAATCTCGAAGCTTGACTTACTTAATCACACACCACAGAAAATAATAGGACAGCTGTTTAAGTCAGTCTAGTTTAAGTGCTAGCCAATGAGAATGATAGCTGGATATAAATATAATGTATGGTAAGATGTGCTTTCCATGGCCTCTGTTAAGAGTATTGGGGAAATTGGAGTGTTTTTGACAAGTTGTAAATACATTTGATAGTCCCAGTTTTCTCTGTGTATAAAATTGGAGTAGAGACTAGAACATTTTATTTGTTGATCCACTGCAAATTTTAATATATCTACTACCCTATAAAATTATCATTGACCAGTTGTCAAAAACATGGGAATCAGAAGATGTCAGGGCATCATCTTGTATTTTTCTAATGCATATATACTTAGAATTAAGCATTATAAACTCAAATCCATACCAAACAGTCTTATGAGATTGTAACAGCTAACATTAGGCTGATTATCTCTATCTCCATCATAAGCTCTGGGTTTTCACTAAGGAAAATATTGTGAGTGTAAAAACCTGTTGCAACCATTGTTAAATCAAGAAGGGAAAGAAAAACTGGAGCAAAAACTCTCTTACAGAGAGACATTTTGTAAGACCACAGGGAGCAGAAGTTTGTTTATTCAAAAACATCACATATTGATTTATGTGGAGAAGAAAAAAATTTCAGAATGCACTTGTTTGTGTAACTTAGCAAAGTTTTATACCAACCTGGAACCATATGAAATGTAAAAATTCCATAACTTTTTCTCTAGATCTGATTAGCAAATTTTACTCTCAATGGTAGTGGAAGATCTCTGTGCTGAAGCCTCTGTATTGAGAAAGGCCTGCTAAGTTCCTTAAGTGATCTTTATACATTTAAAATAATTTAGAATTTAAATATTTTCTTTAAAAATGCTAGCAGTATATCCTTTAAAAGCAGAGGAGAAAAAAACAGAGACAAACCCATCTTGTGAATTGTTTGCATGGAGTCAGCAACCTGAAGAAGTGCTCTCATGCTGCAGTTTCCTTCTGTTTGAGTAAAGCCTTTATTAAGAGTCAGCTCTTTTTCACAGGCAATCTTACTTTAAAGGAAGTATTTTCAACAAGTGTGCTTTGAGTTGTGTTAGCAGTTTCCTCATTTACATCCTTATTGAGATTCTGTACATTGCACTGTGCTTGGAATGAAAGATGTCATTGAAGTCTTCAGGTAGTACTATTTAGCTGAATCTTTATCTGTTTCAGTCTATTTGAAGATTTTAGCTATTCCTTCAATCCATATAAATCCATTTTCCTGTCTGCTTTAAACTGTTGGTCACTGAAAGAAGAGAAGGACCTTGCAATAGACCCAACAGACAAGATGTGTTTTTGAAGTAGAGGTGAACCAGAATATACAGTTAGGAGGTCTTAATGTTTTTGGAGAGGAAGGTAAGATGTAATCTTTGTTCCTTTTCACCCAAAGTTTCTGAAGAGTAAGAGTAAATGTTGAAAGAAAAGCCAAAAAACTTCCCTATGAAACTTAGGTCATATTTTGGACAGAGGAAAGTCTTCTTCCTATATATAATCACGAGGCTGCTCTGGGGTAATATAAGCCTCTTGTGTTGATGTCGCATTCAGATTTTTACAAAAACCTGCAAACACCTTGAAGTGACCTGAAGATGTGAAATATTCCTATCGTCTCACAGGCTAGTGAGTGTGCAATGTCACTATGTGCTAATATGATGCCATCTCAGTTTCCGCGCTAATTTAATGGAATATGGTGACAATTTAGATGAAACAAGAGATCACATAGGTAGATTCTTGCAGCTGGGTATTTTACTGTTTCGCTGCAGTGATTTGTTCAGCAAGCTTGACTATCTAATAAGCTAGTTCATGCAAATGAAGGCATCTGTCTTCATCCCTCTTTGCCATTAGTTCATTATGCATACATTAAAATTCAGGGAGTAAGCACAGAGATTGATTAGAGAGTTCCAGAGCACAGGTTAGCAGCCCAGAAATGCGTGACTTACTTTACAGCAATAGTAAATTCTTGTGGATCTTAAATGCTTATTGACATCTAAAGTCATCACTATTTCTGTGATTTGGTAAATTTTAATATAAGCCAGTAGCTTATTTTGCAGTTCTTTAACCCTCCTTTTCCATTGGCTTTAACTGTATTTTTTTTCTTCATATTGAATATTGAGCAAGTTAATAATCTTTTTGACACAGGCAGGTTCTTTTTTTCCTATAAAAATCTAATAAAAAAACAGTGCATCCTGTTTGTTAGGTTGCATATTAAATTGTCCCCAAAGCCATCCTTGTAACTTTGGTTTTATATCAGATTGAAGTATGCAAAAAGAATGAGTCATTGACAGATCACTTTTTAAACCATTTGTAGCAATACACTCATCCAGCCTGATTTTGAACTACCATCTGCCAGAGGTCAGCATTTCTGGGCTGGGGTTTTCCACAAGTTGAGGAGTAAGCAAACCATAAAGATATCAGCGGTCACTGAGCACAAAGAGCAAAAGGTAAAATGTGTGGGAAGCATTCACTCGTATTTTCCATATTTCTCTTTTTTTCTCATCCATATCTCATTTTCTCAAGGATAGCCTGATCTTCTACACAGAGACTTTGATAAACCCTTTTGTCATGCTGAGTCTCCTTCAATACTACCAAGTAGAAAGACAGGGTGTGCATATCATTCAGGTGTGTTTGTTCTGCAATCATTTATGTATATGACCCCTAAAAACTTAAACATCTGTTCTTTAATCTATGTACTTCAAAAAGTTATGCTGTCCCATTCCTCCAAATTTCAAATATTTGAAAATTCACTACCCACTATTTGAATACATGAATGATAGTTTTTCTAAAAATGAGTGACACCATTACCATATCCTTTTCTTATCCTAACTGATTTGGTTTGCCATGACACTAATGATCTAGCTCTATGCCATAAAAAGTAAAACCACTTGTGTTAACTAATATATTACATTATTTAGCAACTGTAGATCATAAAAGGCAATGCAAGGTATGTCAGGAAAAATAAATGACAGCTCAAATGGAGAAATGTGATTCAATGACACTATTGCTAAGATTTACCTGGTAGCAATAGGATGTTAAAACATTGTGGCAAACCATGTCTTAAATAGCAAAAACCTAAGCAGTTCAGACAGTTCTTAATCTAAAAGGAAAAATAGATTAGGAGATGATTTGATTGGAGGTCACAGTTCTGCATCTAAGGGATATCCTGAATGTAATAGTGGTACTATAATGAGATCTTTGTCTCAAAGGTTTGTCTACTCCCAAATCAGATAGACATTATCTACACATGTAGCGGAGTTTTCATCACTTTCAAAGCCACACTGGATATCTTTCTAAAAGGTAATCTATAGGTGGAGATAGCACCATATCAAGTTTCTCTGCTTGTCTCACTCAGGTGATGAGGGCGAGAATTGTTTTCAGTGGTTCTTTCCTGCTTTGAAATGCACAAATGCAATCAGTCCTGTAATCAATCCAGCCTGATCCATTTTGGTAACTGTAGAAAGCAGAGAAACTGCAACAGTTAGGCTGTGTTTTTGTGAGTAGTGACACATCAGTGTAAAGAAGCACAAATTATCAAGAGTTTTCTTGGTGTTAATTTCTCATTAAAAAGAAATTAAGAGGAAGTTGGAGGTGAATTCATCAGAATTATGGGAAGAAGTTCTATAAATCTAAATTAGTGTCTAAGTTCTGTGCTGTTCTGCACAGTAGGGTTTCTACTAGTGAAGGAGGGTTAATGAAGCCTCTGTCCCATTCAGACAGAAATGTAGAAAAGACTAATGTCATGGGGCTCTGTCCTTTCTTCATCACTACTGTCAGCAGAGACAAGCTGAGGAGATCAGGATCACACTGCTGATGCACCAACCATTCTTGAGTTTAAGATTTTGTTGCTTATCGTGTGATCAAAATTTTTGAAAGGAGATACTTGTTTCATGTGGGAGATACAAGTTTGAGATAACTATGGGTATAAACTTCAGCTTGTAAGTACCTCCTACTATCCATTCCACACTCCAGCTAACAATAATATCGTGTGGAAGCATGGAAGTTTGAGCTCTGGAAAGCCTTGCAATATCTGCTGAAGAGGTGAGACCATCAAGTCCTTCATCACTGTGCTTATTTTTACCTTCAAATGTCTTTGCTAAATAAAGCTCCACCTTGACAGTTTAGTGAGCTGCTCTGGACCCAACAGATGTTCAGGAAAGTGACTGCCATCATAGATAATGAGGAAGCAAAAAAATGCTTGAACTTTCTGAAACACAGCAAGTGCCTCAGGGTGGAACTGGTCCTCATCTGAAGATAAGGAAGTTGATGGTTGCAGATTTTCAAGTGATCAATGGATAGTATAGATACATGTAGGTTTTCTCTGAAAGAGAACCATTGATGAAAACACTAGAACTTCCCAGCTACCTTAAGGAATAAATGTACTTTCACTACACTGCATCATTGAGCAAGTTGTAGTTTGCACTGCATCTTTATTCCAACCCTACAACAAGGTGGCATATCAGGGATAATTTTTCTTTTTGTAGGTAATAATACAAGAAAAAGTTTTGTTGTTGTGATTTAACTAAATCTGGATACTCTTACTGTAATATATTAAAGTATTCATATTTACTGAAGCTAAGTGTTTTAATGTTTTATAATTTTTTAAAATAGTTTTTCCTCCTGTTAAATTCCTCTGCTTAGGGGTTATTAATAGGGAATGATTGTGTTTAACCTGATTTTTCCAATCCTTGATGTAGAGCAAAAAAAAAGTACAGAAAAAAGAATTCAGAAGTGTTCACTGACAAAAATTCCTAATAGACTCAGCTCTTAGAAGAATGAGATGCCATCATCTCTATTAAGATAACTCAAGTTAATCTCTTTGCACAATATCTGTCAAATTAATGTCGTGAATAATTTTAGGCTGATAGTACTTGGAATGCACTATTGTGCAATTCAATTGCGAATACAAGGAAGAAAAAAAACCAAGAAAACAAAAAAACTATGCAAGCAGGACTATCCAGAGGGCCAAAAAGCCTGTTGTTCCCTTACCAGCATTTGTCTGGCTTGAAAAAGCATCTAGACATGTGGCCATCCATCTCTTGTTTTAGTCTGCATATCTGCCACAGTTGGCCTGGAGAAACCTCTCTGCTTCTTACACCGCTGCTGCCATGGAGCACTTCTTCCTCTAAGTTAAAAGCAGCTTTTATTTTGCACCCTCATATGAAGCCATCCTTTGTAATTTGACTTTACAGAGATCATCCTTGTCTTTTCTGTGTGAAGCTTCTTTAATGTGAAAACTGATTTTACACCATGCCACACTTATTTTCATTTTCTGGCGAATGTTCTCCACTACTCCTGTCTACAAGGAGTGGATTCAGACGCAAGCAGGATGTTGTGCTTTGAGCATTTGCCATTGGTAGCACGGCTGTGCTGCTGCTGGAGAAGCACTGGGGCTGCACTGTAGGCTGTGGGATGCAAATGTTAAGCCCTGGGAAGGTAATAATGGTTTACTCCAGTCATTGTTCACTCCTGAAATGTAATTAGTGAAGTTATTGCAGTGTGCATTGATAATGGTGTCATATGTGTTTTTTTCAATACTCTTCTGTTAGGAAATTGAGGTGAGGTTCTTTCATTAAGAATTAAGAGCCTCCTTTTTTTGTCTGCAGCTGGCTTTCTAGTGGTTATTTGATTTTCAGGCTTGGGATACTTGTATTAAATTCTGATATTTTAGTTAGAAACAGAATTTAAAATATAATGCTTACATTTGTGATTAAATTGAAGACCTCCTTTGCTGAATGACGCAGTTGAGATTTAGAGAGTGTTGGCTGCCAAGGATTCTGCGAATATGAAAAATGTACCCAAAACCAAATAGCACAAGAGCTAATCTCATTTTAGACAGGCAACCAATGAACCCAGGTGTGAACTGTGCTGCTGTGTCCTGCAGGCCTGGTGTTTTCAGTGAATTATGTGATCATGTCCTCTATATCACTGCTTGTGATGGATCATAAAATACCCTTATTTCCTTTTCTGTGTGATGCCTAGGCTAGGCAGACATTTTCTAGTCTATAAGCACTGGTGGAAGGTATTTGGATTTTAGGTAATATTTTTGCAAAGGCAAAGTCATCTTGTAGATGCTCTTATAGCTAATATATATATATTTTTTTTTTTATATATATATATAAAGGAGATCATCTAATGCCTTGTACACAACCAGAACAAGTGTCAGTGTAAACTGAATCTGTTTTAGACAGTTTTTTGCAAGTGTCTTAGCCTTGCCTATCTCCTTTGCTTTCACTGAAAATGGTACAACATTTCACCTGTACATTTATACAGATTAACCTGGCTGCTGACCCAAGGCAGCCTGCATTGGCAGTGTTTAAATTTGCAGTGTTGTTGATAAGTGCAGTGAGTTGTGCCTTGGAGATGTGTTCTGCTGCACCTTGTACCAGTTTGTCTTCCACTGTGGGTGGCTTGGCTTCTGAACTGGGACTGGTTTTGGGGATTGTCCCTCCACAGGATGGAGGGGAGGCCACAGGGCAGGTTGTGACCAGCTTCATGTCTTCAGACTCTCCTCAGTGATGTGGTTTTGTTTGTTTTTGATAGAAATTTAGATGGTTTAGAAGTTAGTGACAGCCAGTCAGGAAAAGGGCAACAAGGAATGGACTGCTCATCATCTCTTGACATCCTTCTTGTCACACTAAGAGAAATGCACATACCCACAGGACTTGAAACACTGAGTAAATGTGATGTCTCCACTATAACAAACTGCTCTCTGTTCCCAAAGAATTGACTTTATCTTTATGTGATTTCTTACTAAGCTAGGAGATACCTACTGGGATGTAAAGCAAAATGTTTTCTTTGCAGAATTTCTGCTGACATACAAGGGAAAGTCCATTCCAGGACAGCATTCACTGTATTTTCAGCAAACTTACCAATTACTTACTTTTTAATTATATATGGTTTTGGTAGGAAAATGTCAATAACAGCAAGTTTGGGGTTTTTTACTTTTATGTTCAGTTCCATTTATGCAGCTGTTCCAGCTGCACTTAACAAACTTGTTCAGTAGGTAGAGAATGGAAGAAAGCACTTGACCTGATTGTGTAGATTTTAAACATTTTTTGGGGTTTTAAAATGAAATTTTCACAGACGGGCCTCAATATCTGAAACGAAGGCAAACATTTTTGAGCTTTTCTTTAATATGTACATTAAGATATAAAATTGTAGTAATTTAGAAAATAAATGATAATAATTTTGACTAAGAGTTCTCTCAGCTTTCAAATATTTTTCTGTGAAAAAATCTCTTAAATCATTTAGTATTGTTTTCTTTTTGAAGAAGTGAATATACTCCAGGTTCATAAGTCTCATGAGAATTTATTTTCCATGCTGTTTATTTATTGAAAGATATTATTTATATACACCAAAGAGTAGAAAAGGACAAGAAGTCTGCTCATGTATAAAATACTGAAAGCTTTACTATGTTTCTATTATTATTGAAGAAAAATTGGTCATGGTGTTTCTTCAGTTTTACCTACCTGCAAATTGTTCCATGTATTCACTCTCTCACAGTAAGATTTACCCGGTCTAGAATTTGAGCATCAGCTTTATCTTTGAAGCTTTCTTGTGCTACATTGAGTATTCCTGGAGTCCTCCAGGCTCCAGGGCAGATCACAGTGTTAATGGACCAGCTGACCCAGCTGCAAGTCAGGCACACACAGTCAGGATATTGCAACAGCAAGCCTGGGAGAAGCATCCAGAACAGCAACTGAGAAAACAGCACCAGTGTAATGTTTTCTGTGGAATTCAGCTGCTGTGTATGCTCCTGCTTACAGAACTGGAGATCTAAAGGAAGCTCTTTGGAGCAGAAACCATTCTTTTTCATTTTATGTCTGCTTGTGTGCCTGTTTTTGCTCCCCTTGCTGAGCCATTTCCATGATGCAGTGGGATTCCTGAGCCCCATGCCAGAGGCAGGTGGATGCCAAGAAAGCTGTGGAGTGGCTGGTGCAGCATGGACAGGCATGTACCCAGGACTGTCCTTGCAACAGCAGGAAGCAATGGAAGTGCTAAGGCAGTCCCAAGATGCCCCCTCCTAGGCTGAGGGAAGGCAAGTCCAAGTGTGAATTCATAAGAAGTCTGGAAATAACTTCTGTGCTTTCCCCTCAGATGCTGACTATGCTAATATTATTACCCGTGTGGGAGTACATGTAGGAGAGAACAGACTCCAGAGACCTCTAACTAATTAGGAGCTTGCTGGTTGGCATAAGTAATGAATTATGAGTGAGGTGATACATGAAGTAGTTTGATTTTTTACCCTTAAATTGTAACACAGCATTGCCTTAACTAGGAAACAGAGACTGACCTTGCATTAGTTGGGGAATAGCATGTACAGATGTGGTTGTGTGTTGGATTGGAAATGAACTCCCAGGGTTGTTCTGATATTGAGCGTTTCAATAATATTCCAGTGGGGATTAGTCTGTAATAATAATGCCAAAGCAATGCAGATGAGTAAGCATGTCATATATAGCATTATAAGGTCAGTAATCATGTGTGATTTAAGAAAGCAAAGATGAAAAACAGAATGATGAGGGTATCAAATGGGCCTGGTTCAGATCACTTGCAGGGGTAACAATCTCTTATAAACCAAACCAGCTTAGGTAGTTTAATTTCTTCCTGATATGATTATGTACAACAAAAGCTACAAAATCCTTCAGAGCAGCAAACCTAATGAAACTACTGTGCATGCCTGAATGACCTTCTTTGTCAGTGTGCAAGGAGCACCTCACACCACCCCTCCCTTACAGTGCTGGTGCATCTTTCTCTCCTGCCTACCAGGGAAGAGTGCCTAGAAGTCATTGTTCTGTTGGCAAAGGTAAACAGAAATTTGTCATAATAGATGGTGAGAAGGAACGAGCCTGGTTATCACTTTCCATGCCAGTAGTTGAAGGGAATTGTATAATTGTTAGCCTGCTTAAAATGCTGCTTGGATCATCTGTTCCACATGTACTTTGGACAGCAGAGTATTGCCCAGCACTGGATTGCAAACTCAGAACCTATGTAAAAGACCAAAACACATGACTGTATTATGCTTTGGCAAAAGATTAGCCATTGCTTTGCAGTGCAGTGCATTGTTTATGTCCTGTATACACATTGTGGCAAAGTATTTGTTTAAAAAAAATCTTAGATGGTTACTGAAAGCCAGATTGTACTACTGAGAATTAAAAGGAAGGATTCAGTCTGGGAGGAGGGAAGGGAGGGGAATTTTCCTTTGGACTCAGATCTTGTGGTTGGGTAAACCCTGAATAAACATGTGTCACGCACTGGCACAGCAGCTGATGTTGCATCATGGGTACCAATTTATTTTATATATATACATTATCTTCAATACATTATCTTCAGCTGCAGTAAGTACAGTGACTAACTCTTGTATTAATTATGAATACTTACAGGTTTTTATAAAACTGAAAGCAGTATTTTGGTCCATAGCATCTCTACAGCTATGCAACATGTCTGCATGTTCAGAAGCAGGTAATCACATCTGTTCTTTCTGAACTGTCAAAAAGGCCAGATGTGAGCAAACATTATGAGAGCTCAACAGCTTCCAGATGGTACCAAATGGTGGTTTGGTGTCAGCCAAGTTGGAGAATGCACTGGTTAGCTATGCTGCTGTCTGCTTCTGATAGCCTAGGTTACTGGATGCATTGCAGAATTATGTAGTAGTAGAAGCTTTATAAGCATAGAGGAATTCTTGTCCAAGCATGCTGTATAATGGTCAAAATGTGAATAACTGAAGTGAGGTCATCATCAGCTGGGATAGATAGATTATCCTGTCAGACACCTAGAAATGAGCAGGAGCACAGGCTGATGCCACATCAGAAAAAGATTCAGCAGCTAATCCTATTAGAAGTACTACCATGGATTACAAGCCTGTGCACCAGGACTGGAGTCTCTTCTGAATTATTTCTCAATCTGCCACCATTTCCTCAAATACAGAGATAATGGTGGTGGTTTGTCAATTCTTGTTCAGGGCAGCAGTTCTTCATTATAAGGTGAAAATGTGTTACAACATCTCCTCAGTCATGTGGAATGATCTTGATAGAGCCTTGTTGCTATTTGGATAGTGCTACTTCTACACTTACTGGTGAACATTTGAATATATACAAGGACCTTGCTTGGTTTTTGGGAGGCTTTTCGTCTTTACATCTCATGCTGCCACAGCAACTTGCTGATGCAGTGCAGACATACTGTTTGTTTACAGTGAATATTTGATGTTTGTATCTGATCAATTCACCCAAAAGCTGCATATTAGTACTGAAAAGGAGGATCCTGAGATGGATGGTCCTGAGATGATCTGAAAATTCTGAAAGGATGATCCTTTCAGAATTTTCCATGATCGTTAAAATTTCATGTATTTTTCCAGAATACCCAGGCAGCTGGTGGTTTTACTAGGTCTTCCCTGATTGCAAACAATGGATATGTGGCTTTCCAAAGAGTTGCAGTCCTGCTGAAACTGCATGTGTAGGTTACCTTGTCCACCCATGTGCAATAAGGACATCTCTTTTTGAAAGTTTGAGGCCTTTTGCTGCATGTGGCCTGCCTTTGTTATCTGTGGAATTAACTTACCATTTTCCAAGAATGAAGAAACTGCAGAAGGAGGTGTTTTAACATGTGAGGGAAATTTTATATACACTTAATCACTATGAAAGCCCTTCACTTACTTTATATCTGTTCTGCAGAAATTGCAGAGAGTTACAGTGGAGCTGTATTTATGTAAAAATAAGGAATAAAACTGTTAAGATCTGATGTATCTCTGTCTGGATTCTTGCTATATTCAATTGTTCTATTAATACTGACATCTCCTTCTGGCTTCATAGTGAGTCTGAACCTAAAATTATAGTTCTGTTATATCATTGTGTGCTTTACCCTTCTGTTTAATCAGTTGAAGTGCATTATAAAGCTCAGAGGTCAGAGGTAGAGAGCAGAAAATGAGGAAAGATAGCTTTTTTAAAATGAGAAACAACTATCTTTAGTTATAAGTGTTCCCAGACTTCATATTTGTGGGCTCTGTATAGTATACTAGCACGTTGGTGTCGTTTTTAATAACCTTTTACAGAACATATGGCTCAAGATTTATCTATATGCAGAGCCTTGTGGACAGAACTTGTAAATTGTAATATAAAAAAATCTCCAGATGTACATGTTATTTCTTACTAACACAGAATGATTTTCTTGGGAAGAAGGTGACATATTGGAAAGGTAACATCTGTGTTACTACTTAAATTTTAATAATGTGAATAATTTTCTTTCAACAGAGGAATTCAAGGGCTCAACAATAGTTGAATTAATGAAAAAAGAAGGCACCACCCTAGGGCTCACAGTATCGGGTGGTATCGACAAGGATGGGAAACCAAGAGTATCTAACCTTCGTCAGGGAGGAATCGCTGCTAGGTAACCACATCTCAAGCTGCAAAATGCATTATAATATGTGATTGCCACAGAAATACATACTGCATCAGAAAGGTCACCTAAAAAATATGTGACTGATGCATCTATAATGGCAGCCCATCACACTGGAGAACCTCAGGGAAATGGCAACAGCTGGTCCTTCTTTTTGCTCAAGGCTACTTTGATAAAAACTGGGAATACCAATGAAATCTTTGAAAGTTGTCATAAAACTCATGGTATTTCTTCTAAATTATACATGTTTTATTTCTGGGGGTTTTTTTGTCTTTGAACAAAAATTTGAGAGAAGTAGCATAACACACCGGGGGGGAAAAAAACAAAAGGGAAAAAAAAGAATGATAGTGCTACCGTAATTTTATTCTTTTTTTTAGTTCTTCATTAGATAGCTTTGAGATTAAAAAGACTCTGAAGTGATAGGTACCTTTCTTACTACTACAGTGGAAAGAAAAACGGCTTTTAATCATGAGTCAGACAAGTCAAAAGATGAGGGTTGAGCTAAATCATTCCAAGTAACTGAGTAGAACGTATGCTTTTGGCCTTGGCCCATCTCCTGTTGATATGATGTTAGCTGTGAAGGCAACCAATGTCCAAAAAAAATTTTTTTGGACATGGGGACATGAAGATGACTTCCCAGGTCCTATGCCCAAACCAGTCAAATCATCCAGCTCCTTTATTGTAGGGCTGGTTTTGTACCTCAGGAATGAATAATGCAACAATGTTCTTATTTTAGTATTTTAAAAGCTAGAGTAGATTAACATCTTAAAATGCCACTTTCTGTTCTGTTAGAAATATCAACTCGTTTTGATGTAGATTCATGGGAAAAAAATTCTTACAGTTACTAAACAGTAATTTAAAGGATTTAGTCTGGTTCATCAGATCTGTCTTTCACAAAAGAAATATGTACTTTTCACTAGGAGTGACCAGCTGGATGTAGGGGACTACATCAAATCTGTGAATGGAATCAACCTGACCAAATTTCGCCATGATGAGATCATCAGCCTGCTCAAGAATGTTGGTGAAAGGGTTGTGTTAGAAGTGGAGTATGAGCTGCCTCCAGTCTGTAAGTATTTCCAGAGCAAAATGAAAGCCTATGTAGAATAGCAGATGTAGTCAACAGTGAAATGAGCATGGTTGGTAGTAGTCATTTTAGTAGTGGTTGTTTTTTAATTTTCTTTTCTTAATTCTATTTTTTCCTGTGGCTTATCACAGAACATTGAAGCAGTACAAAAGAACTGGCAGTACAGAGGGATGCTCTCGGATGTTTTAGAAACAGAAATGTCACCAACAACAGAGCAGAGTTACCAATCTCTGCTTTTTGTTGGTTTTTTGGTTTTCTGGGGGTGAGGGTTGGTTTTTGGTTGGTTGGTTTTGGTTGGTTGGTTGGGTTTTGTTTGGGGAGTTTTGCTCAGAAGCTGATGAACTTCCCCACTGCTTTCTAGCAACTGGAGGATTAGTCTAGTTATGTATTTGGGGGTTTTTTGAACCTCCTGACAAGCACACTAAAAAATTTTGAATGTCCTCTGTTGATTAGTGTTTGCTTGTGGAGAGGGAACTTCATGTTCTGAAGCACAGTATCTGAATTAATCAGCTGAGTTCAGAGTTACTTTGCTGCAGATGTTGTTCTTTCATCAGCATTATTTGTTTTGCATTTATTCAACTGGGCTTTCTTTGGTTTTCATCCCCTTTTAGCAATGTGCCACTCTTGTTCACTGAGACTGGATTTTGACACGCTAAATTACAGTAGCGTTTGTAACTTTCTCTTTAATTCTTTGGAACGTCCAGCCTCTTCATACAAGCATAGATGATAAAGTTGGAGATAATTAGCAGACTAGTTGTTTCCATGAAGTACTAGTGAGCAAGCTGCTTTTGTTAATTATTAAAGTTTTCCAGTAGTTGTGTGGAGAAGCCCTGGCACTTCCTTCCTGGCCCCATACATAAAGAAATTCTACTGTTGTTCCCATGCTTGCTCCCTCAGGCAGAGGACTGTCACAGTTTCAGAGCCAGAAAATGTCCGTCATTTAATAATGATGGATTAAATTTGGCTGAGCACTGGTAATCCCACTCCCTAGTGCTTCCTTCCATTTCTGAAGTGTTCACAGCAGGAGGGTCCAGCTGCTGTTTTCAGCACGAGCCACCTCAGTGTTTAAAACTGGAAGGTGAGCAATGCCTGCCCCATGTCTATTGATGTAGGGTGACTCTAATGCAGGGAATAATGTGCTCTGACTCTGTGATTTCAGAAGGCTGAATAATTGCTTTATTAAGCTATACTATATTACACTAATTCTTTACTAAATTACAGACTGAAGAGATACTATACTACAAAGATACTAAAGAAAAACCCATGACTGTCTAGAGACAGTCCAGGACACAGCTTTGACTCAATTGGCCAGGGAATCAAAACTTTCACGGTGTCCAATTAACAAATCGCTTTGGGTAAACAATCTCTGTAACACATTCCACATGTGCAAAACAAAAGGAGCAGTGAAGAGATAAGAATTGTTTTCTCTTCTTCTCTGAGATCTCCTTCTCCTTCTCACTGCCTTCTCCAGGAAAAATCCTGGGAGAGAGTTGTGCCTGCTGCTGTCTGTGAAGAGAGCCTCAGTCACACGTGTCCACCTTTCCCTGTTGGAAAGGGTTAAGCAGTTTTTTCCCACAGCAGGCTGAGGCTGGGGTGCAAGGACAGCCACCTGAGTGGCTGTCCCCAAGTGGAAGGAAGCTGCTGCCATTCCTCACTGCTGAGCTGTGGGTTTCACCTCTCCCCTGTGGAAGTTACAGGCCACACCAAACAAATGGGGAAGTGTGGGTTCATCATGACCTGCATGCAAGGCCACTTTCTGTCAATAGGAATGAAGGCAAAAGTTGTCTTCTCATAAATCTTTTTTTTTTTTTTTGTCAGTAAAACATTTTTAAATGAGAAGAAAGCAACCACATGGACTCAGTAACACAGTTGTGATCTTCAAGCTGTAGCAGGAATTACTGCAGCACAGAGCAGTGCTCTGGAGGGCCATGTTTCACCTGTTTTCCTAAGAAATTGAGATTTATGTAATTTCACTGGGTGGTTCTCCTGGTTCCCTACAGTAACTTTTTTAATAGGGACTGAAAAACTCCAAAAAAAGTACATTCCATACAGTACATCTCCTGGAAATAAGCACCTGAGTGAGTTGGGAGCAGGGGGGTCCCCAGAGAGACAGAGAGAGGGGCAGAGAGCACTGAGGGCCCTCTGCTCTTCCTGGTGCCTTTCATGATTGGCAGCACACACAGGGTAGCCTGTGGCACCCTTGCCCCCTCAGGGTATCCTGACAGGGAAACTCTGGTTATTGCAGGCAGGAACATTAAATGACACAAGTTTTCGTTAGTTCTGCTGCTCACAGAACATGTATTTTATAGAGCTGGGTTGGTTTGGTTTTGATTTTTTTTTTTCATTTTATGTGTGTTTGTACTGTTTGCAGTACTTGAGTGGAAGGTGGAAAGTGTGAGTGCATGTGATTTTGCACAGACTATTTTTCCCATTGGAAAATAGTTCTTAGACCCTGCCAAAGTTTTCCCTGTAAAAGCTAATTGCAAACTCTTAATAGCAGTAGTTTCAAATTTTGTAAAGTGGATTATCACATCCAAATGCATGAGTCTGTGCATTAGGCTTCTCACCTCCTAGTCCAGCTGTACACCAGTTCTTTAGTACCTCCAGAGAAAATACTGACTCAACTAGAAACTAAAGAACTTTTTTACCTACTCACCAATTATAAGAGAGCATGCTGCATTTTGACAAAGAAAAAAAAGTCCTTATGATAATAAAATGCATTATGCATTGTAATCTAGTAACCTAAGATCAGAGAAACACCCCAAAAATCTTGTCTTCTCTCTAAGTGACAAAAGCAAATATTTACATAGCTAAACAAGAAGCTCAATAGGTACTCTTAAGAATTTCATATCATTTTTGTCTCACTGTGTATTTCCATGTTTTCTAGCACTCTTCTGTAACTATAAGAAAAGCAAAATTATGCCATAATTTAAACAGTAAGACTCAAATTCCTCAACTGTTAGATGCATCTGTGTCTTTTTTCCAAACCATTGTCACTCTGCAAAATATCTATCCCAAAATTCTCTCAAAAAGAGGGTGAGTTCTATTTAATTACAGGTCTTCAGTCTGTCTGTCCTGTAATTGAGTCTTTCCAATTGCATGACTCAATATCTGTCTTAAATTAGAAAGTATGTAAATCTGTGTGTATAATTAGAAAAATAATAACCATTAAGGTTTGTTTTCTTTTTCTTTTAGCTGTACAAGGGTCGGGTCTCATCTTTAGAACTGTGGAAGTTACTTTACATAAAGAGGGGAACACTTTCGGATTTGTAATAAGAGGTGAGTTATTGTTGAGTTTGAACTCTGTGTTTTCTTGTTAAAAAAATAAGTGATAAGTTTTTGAAGCACTCAGAAATATGTCAAGATTTATGGCTTACAGTTTGTAAAAATCAATATATTACATCTTCATATTCATGTGTTGTTTTTATGAGCTGCTCTAATTTTTGTTTATGGAAGAATTTTAAGTAATCAACTATGCCAAGGAAGCATGACAAACTCTGGTCACATAACACCACCAGATTTTGCTCCCACTGAAATCACCACGAAGATCATAGTTCTTAAAAAAAAAAAAATACATCTAGTACTTGTATATATTAGGCATGAAATTTGATTAACACTGCTGTATACAACTAAAATATTATCATTGACTTGGAGAACAGAAAAAAGATGCAGCTGTTAATTAATATACCCCAATAATTAATTATTATTTTCTTCAGGGAAAATGTCTTTTTTCTTTAATACATAAATTATTAGTGGTCACTCATTAATATCAGTATACGTAAAGTGCACATTTTTTTTCTTTGTGCTGCAAACATTGCAGAACAATTGTTCACACTGAGATCTTATTTTCAGAGTGAAGGTTCTAAGAAAAAAATCCTCATTTAGTAAGAATCCCTCCATATAAATGTTTTTAAAGATTCATCTATACCTAGAGTAAGTTGATTTTATTTAGGTAAAACTCAGTGGAGGGTCATATTAATGGCTTGGCCATTTTCTTCATTCTTCATTAGCCCATCTGTGAAGGTGCATGATGCAAGATGTAGTCTTGCCTTTTAGAAATGAGCTTTCATAAAAAGCATACAATGAAGGTATACTTTCTCTGGCTTTTTCCTTTTCAGGTGGAGCACACGATGACAGAAATAAATCTCGTCCTGTAGTAATAACATGTGTCAGACCTGGAGGGCCTGCTGACAGGTACAATTCATCTTTCTCTGGAGTTCATGTGAAAGAGAAATGGAGAAAGGTGAATTATTTGGGACAGAAGTTAATATTTTGAGTGAAATAGATGCATTTAAATACAGTCCTTTGGAATTCATGGGTTTGTCTTTAATTGTTGTAATAGAAATAATAATAACTGCAGCAATAGTAATGGGCAGCCACAGAGGCTCAGCGCATTATGGTGTGTGTGAACTTTAATTTAGAATCTTGCACCTAAAATAATTAGAATAAATTCCTGCAGTAGGTCAGGGCACCTTTTTTTGCATTCTTCAGACAACTGATGTAGCTCTTAATTATGCTTTTTATACTCTAACACCACAATCTTTTTCTCTTGCGGTTCAAAATAATACTGTGACCAGTTTGAGTGTTTTATCGTTCTGTTAAGATGTTTGTACATATCTGCATGTGAGGTCACACATAACTTTACCTAGAAAACTTCTGAGCACAGATTTATGTTTTGGCCATATTTGTATATAATACCATTATTTATATATATATATATATATATATATATATAAAGAAAGAATATTCACTTTATTTTTATGCACAACCTGTATTTTCAGAAATGGCATTTGTGTCCTTAAGCCATTAAAGAAACTCAAAGGGCAGTTTCTTTAAAGCAGATTGATATCTATAGCCTATGTTGACATTTTCAACCTTGGAAACTAAGAAGAAAATGTTTCAAGAGAGCGTTTCTTTTGTTCCCACACTTTTTTCTCTCCCTCATTCCCTGGTTTCCTTGTTTTTCTCCACGATCCTTAAGTTGACAGTGTTAGTATTTAATTTTTTGGTATAATTCTATATAGGTTATGGGATGTGCCTAGGAGACAGCATTTTAGATTTAGAGCTGAATTACTTCTAAGTAGGAAGAAAGGAAAAATGGAATTATGCAAGTAAAAGATATTTTTAAAGAAAATCAATAAATGGACATTCACATTTTGCAATCTGTTTCAGCACCCATGTGTTTGCACCTCGTGTTTATTTTTAGGAAAATATTGGAGGAGGATGTGTTTGTGTATATATGAAAACAGAGTTGTGTGGACAAGGTAGAAAGAAAGCATATGTTGAGCAGAAGCTATGCTTAGATGCAATTTAACGTGACTTGATTATTTCACTGTGTGGTAAGCTGTTTTCCAGTCACTGACTTTCCAATTAAAGCAATTTCCTTTCCACTGCGCCCTCTGATCATTCTGGCTGTCAAAGCAAATGTTAAGTGTTAAGGCAAGAGGGATGGATGTCAAGGAGGGCACGAGAGAATCACTCTGCATAAAAATGGTACTATCTCCACATCAATTTGTCTTACTAACAAAGATCACTCCTTTATTCTCCCTCCAGAGAGGGCACAATCAAACCTGGGGACAGGCTGCTGAGCGTGGATGGGATCCGGCTGTTGGGAACAACGCACGCTGAAGCCATGAGCATTCTCAAGCAGTGCGGGCAGGAGGCGACTCTGCTGGTTGAATACGATGTCTCGGTGATGGGTAGGTCCTGGGGTAGGAAGTGGGGCTGTGACACTGGGAGCCAGCTGTGATATTTCTCTGCCTGTTCTCCATGAGCTATTTCAGCAGTGACTGTGACCTGCTATGCTCCTAGTAGCACTGCTATTCCCTTCTGCATTGTATCATTAATCTTGGGTTCATAAGGAGGTGAGCAGTGTTTTACTGTAATTTAGCATTCTGAAAATTCCATGGTTTGTAGGCTGAAACCATAGTCTGGATTCTAGCAAAGTAACTTTTCCAGTGACTAGTTTATAATAAAGGTTAATGAAGTGTAAGCATTTCTGTCACATGAGGGAGGGGAATACTTGATCTAACAAAAATTCTTTTGCCTTTTGCCAGTGCTGCTAGTGGCAAGACATAATTAAAAAGTCACAAGACTGCCACAGAGAAAAGAATAGGGGAGAGAAATTTTGTTAAGAAATCCAGAGGAGGCAAATGGCTTGAAAAATGAGCTTACATGTTATACCAACTTTGATTGAATTCACTGAAAATATGGGAGGTTTTTTTGGAAATTCAAGTAGACCAGATGATTTTTAATATGAGATTTGGAATTTATTTGTTTCCATTTGTTTTGGAAATTGTCATTTCCCCTCAATTTTTTCAAGATACAGAAAATTCATAGCAGCAAGAAACAGAAATACTCACCAGTCAGACTGAAATATTTCTTGTCTTTTTCACTTCTTTTTCTGCTCAGTTCCACAGTCAGGTTTCTAGCCTAGCAGTAAAGCAGCCTCCTAGGGATTTGTGAAATAGCACTGTCAAACTTCAAAGCCTTGGAAAAGATTAATACTGAAAAGAATAATGTCAGATATTTGCTTATTCTGGAACAGCCCTCTTTATTCTTCTCTGAGACACAGATTTCTCTTTTTTTATTACAATATATGTCTCTGTTTACTTAACTGTCAAGAATTGAAGTGGCAGGTTTGTGTAGTGTCTGGCAGGCCTGATGGAAAGTTGTACAGATTCATGTCCAGAAAGGTGGAGACAGCTCAGATGAGCTCTAGCTTCTGAGGAGAACTAGAATTTAGGTGTTTCTTCTTTTTCTTCGAACGACAACGGATGACCAAACCCTGTCTATCATCACAGTTAAATCAATATTCTTTCTACTCCACTTTTTCTAAAATGAACCCCTGGCTGTACACAAAGTTCCCAGCAAACTTTCATTTCAGAGAAAACTCCCATCCCCATTTTCCTTGTATACCCCAGAGGGAGGCTAAGCCTCCATTTCACTGAGGATCTTTTGGAAATCTTTGAAGGTTTGTGTAAGGAGGAGACCACGTGATGAAATACTCTGTTGTGTCCTAAATTGCAGCTTGTTCAAGGCAGGAACTTTCTTTTCAGTACTATCTGGATAGAGCTCAGTTCAGGAGGATACAGAACTTAGGTGGAAATTTCAGGCTTTTAACTCTATAGGCAGCACCTACCAATCAGTCTCTTTGTGTCATTTTCTCTCTGAATTAACTCTTTTTGTTCTCAGCACCAAATCTGGATTTACTATTCCTGCCTTCCTGGCAATGAATGTGCTATCCAGCAGAAGTTAAAGGAGGTAGAAAAACCTGAGACTTGTGGAGCCAGAAGGAAAGAAGGAAAAGGAAATCAAACACTGGGAAATGTATGGAATGGTGGTCCAGCAGAGTCTGCAAGAAGAAATAAGGAGGGAACCAGTAGACTGTCTTTCTAATGCATTGTGATATTACCTAGCCCCCAGTAGGTTTTGAAGTTTTTCCAATCTGTGTGCCCTGCATAGTATTTAGCAGTGGTGTGAACAAAAAATTTTGTTGGGAAGCTCTCTTGTGCAGCTATTTTATGACCACGGTGCAAAGGCTGAAAATCATTCATCCTAATCCATTGAATCCTGGCCAGGAAACCTTTTCTGATTTGAATCTTCTCTTAGTTCTGCTCAAGAGCAGGAAAGTCAAAGTTGGGAGTAATGTGAAAGAGAGAGCATGAGTCATGAAGAGAAATTTAAAAATTACAGAAATGTTATCCTTTTTTCTCAACTCTTAATGTTGCCCATAAACTGTTTGTAACACTGTCTAAGGGTTGAAGAGAATTTGAAAGTAGGCTGAAACAAAGGGAGAATATTGGGTAAAGTGACTTATCAATAACTGATGCTTGAAAATAGATTAGCAGGTTAGCCTACCTGAAGGTGACAGAAGCAATCCAAAAGTTGCACAGAAGTCTTGTGTTTTCTGTAGGGTCCTCCTGTTATAAGCTTTCTGTAGAATATATTACTCCTAGAGATATAATTGTAGCACTGTTTGCTTCAATACCTTCTCTTCTGTTAGTGATGGTAATATCCTGTAAAGTAGCATTCTGTGTGGCCAGAACTGGGAAGAGCCATAAAATACATTCTGGTAGCATGAAATTGGAACTTGATTTGAAATGGTTTTACTAGATGAAGGAAATAATCCTGAACTAGTTTTCAACTACAGTCCTGTAGTGTGTAACTGACTTTTCTTACTCCTGTAAGCATAAGCTGTTTCAAAGGTGCTCTATTTCTCAAAGTTTAGTTCTCCCAGCTGAAGTCTTCAAGAGGTCACTTGGAAAGCTTGTACATTTTATTGTTTCTGGACCCTAGACAAACTGGAGTAAAAAAAGCATCAAGGGGTTCTGTGCAGGGTAATCAAGTGTGTTTATAATGTAAGAGATGTGGCTGTTCTTGTTGAACTCTGGGGTTACACCTGTGCTTGCTTAAGTACATCCTGAAGTCTCCTGCTCTGCTGGGTCCAAGGAAATAAATTTGTCAATTCAGCTTCTTGGAAGAGATTTTTTTTTTCTTTAAGCGCTGCTGAAAATATTTCCAGGTTGGTGTGTGGAGTGTATTGCTGTAGTTTCAAAGAGACTTTGTCATAGTAGGAGTTTGAAAATACCAAGATAATCCCTGAAGAAAATTGAAAAACCTAATTTCTGAGAAAGTATTTTATAATGTGATAAAAGTTACATTTGAAGCTGTGGAGGATGCAGTCTTCCAAATGTGTTTCTGTTTTGCAGAACACATTCTCCAGTGTTGAAGTACTGTGATTGCTTACCTTTCTTGTTGATTTTAGAGGAACTGCATGCGTTTTTTAACTTTGTGATGCTAAAATAATGCTGCACTTCAGTGTTTGCAAAGGATGTGGATATGGTGACTCGCTCTACACAAAACTATTTAGAATTAACATGATCTTTGTGGGCTTTATTACTTTTCTCTGTAGTCCTTACACTTTAAGTGTCCAAACTTTCTGGTCATATGGATCACCTATTTTCATCTAGTGGTGGGAGAGGTCTGTATAGTGCAGTGCTCTGTGCCCTGTGATTACACCTGAGCCCTCATTTTGAGGAAGGGCAGAAGTAGAGGCAAGGTGGTAGCGAGCAGTGACTTATTGCCACTGTCAAGATAATTTTACAACCTGAATCCTCTCCTGTGGCAATCAAATAAAACATATTAATTCCAAACTATAAAGTTAGGTTGGAGACTGAAATTCTCACTGTTAGGCAGTGGTCAGATGAGGTATCATAATTAGCTACTCACAGCTGGAGTTATAGTGAGAGTGAGGGTAAGAATGCAACACTAATAACAAGCTACAAACAAAGATTCACAGTGCCTTTGTCTAAAACAAAAAATAAAAGTTTATCAGTACATTGAAGCTGAGGAAATGCAGTTTCCCTTCAGGTTTTCAAAGATCTGCCATGATGCCACTGGGCTCTGTGTGGTCTCTATAATTGGGGTTGCATCGGCTTGGGTAACTTTCCATATTTTCTCTGAAAGGGAGCAATCAGACAAGTTCAAAGGTAATGACTACCTTGAGTTTAAATTCTGACCATTTTTATGTAGTTCATATCTAGAGTTTATGATCTTTTGAGCAACCTACTTTTTAAGTCTTGGATGCTCATGCTGGGACAATCTTTGAATCAAGGATACTGTAGTTAAAGAAAACTAGCAGCTTTTGCCAGAACTTAGACACAAAAGAAGCTTTTTTTAGTTGTTTGCACTTGTGAGACACAACATCTTTCTCTCTTCAGTGGGTGTTTGTTAGTTCAAACCACTCTGTGGTGTTCAGGAGTAAAGGAACATATTGCACTTTCAAATTCCATATGTTTCTCTGGCTTCTTTAACAGTTCTTGCTCTTATTTGAGCCAGGATAGATTTGCTGGAATGTGGCACCCTGTAAGCTTTCTCTACAAAACAGAAATAGTCAGCTTGATTTCTGTTGCAAATCTACCAGAGTCACCCTGACACAGAACTGCTTGATTTTAACTAGAGCAACACCCTCTATTTTCTGAACTCAGTGTTTAACACTGATAGAACTTCCTAGAAAGGGGAATACTGATGCAGACATTTGCTAGTAAATCTTTTTGCTAGCCTCATCCAAGGCTTTTGCCTCTTTAAATTCACCCATTAAAATAAGCTAATTATTAATTAATTAATGCTGTCATGACCTTATAAAAGTATATTTAAAGAAACCTACCTCACCTTTTAGCAACTCTGCCTGGCAAGAAGATCACTAGGGAGAGAAAATTTGCATAGTTTAAAGATCAGGTGAGATAATCTGCAGTCTAGTGCAGACTTTCAGCAATTTGTGGAAGGTGAGAAAGAGAGGAGAAAAAAGAACTTACGGGCTGACCCTTAAGTTTCATAAAGCAATATCACTCAAGTGCATCCAGAGCTGTGGAGACCCTTAAAAGCTAGAGATTTTACAAGCCCAAAGGAGCAGAAGCCCCAGAGACTCCAAGGACTGACTTAGGATCTTCATAAGCCTTACAAATGTTGCAAGAACTTGCAAATTGAAGTAAAGTCAGGAACCCTGTAGGATTCCACACTGCCTTTTTCTTTCTATTGCTTTGCAAACTTAAAATGTACATTTCTCTTGTCTCATATAGGGTTTTGACATAACAGATAGGTCAACATACTCTAGCATTTGACTGCAGCTGCAGGTCTCCTGGCTATCACAGGGTGACAGATTCAGATCCCTTGAAATTCTAAGTATGAATTAGTTGCTTAAAACTTTGAAGAAGTTTGCTTGTCCTATGTTGCTTCAGAGACAGATAGAATGAAAATTAATGTGCAAAACAAAGGTCATAATAGCTGTATTAATTGAAACATTACTTTAAATACTGCTACACAGACACATACACAAGTTATGTTACAAGACAATGCTGGAAGTCAAAATGTTGACTGTTCCACTTGGGAAATGTCAGAAGAGAGACTGTCTGCTCAGCCACTGTCCAGAGGGGTGTGCATGCAGTACAGTCACAAGAGCCACAGGAGAGATAATAACCTTTTATGCAGCTATTCATTTTGAATTTTATTTCTGTCTCCAGTGTGTGACCACAGGCTTATTAAAGGCACTGCCCAGATCCTTGTCTAAATGCAAAGTTATTAATTTCCTGGTGCTTTTTCCTGAGGCCCTAATCCAGCCACAGTTTGAGTGCTTCAGGCAATATGCAGATCTCAAGGAGAAAACCTCTGAGTCCCAAGGTCATTCCATATGTATTGGATCTTTCTTACAGCAGGAGATAACACAGACATAACTCTAACACTTCCAGAAATATCCACTCACGGGTGTGTTCACTAGGTAAAACACATGGGGTTTTTTTGTCTCTCGTGGAGGGTAATGAGTGATTCACATTCACTGAGCAGATACTTAAATCTATGTGCTATGGCTCATCTTAATGTGCAGTTTCCTTGTTCATCAAACCCATGGCGTGTTCTGCTGTTGGTGCCAGATGCCTGCATCAGGGACACCAGTGTAAACTGACTGTCAGCTGTGAATATACACAATAAATAACTTTTCTCTTTGTAGTGCCAGCAAGGTGTGCTAAGGCACAGGGAAGTGGTTCAAGACAGCCAGCACAGCTTCACTGAGGGCAAGTCCTGCCTGACCGACCTATTGGGCTTCTATGATGGAGTAACTATCCCAGTGGACAGGGCAAGGGCTACAGATGTCATCTCTCTGGACTTCTGTAAAGCTTTTGATATGGTCTGCCACAACATCTTTATCTCTAAACTGGAGAGAGATGGATTCAGTGAGTGGACTGTTGTTAGATGGATAAAGAATTGGTTGGACAGTCACATCCAGAGCGTAGTCGTTAATGTCTCAGTGGTTAATGTCTCAGGGCATCAGTGACAAGTGATGTCCCTCAGAGGACCAGTGTTATTTAATATCTTCATTAATGACACAGATGAAGGGATTGAGTGCACCCTCAGTAAACTGGCAGGTGACACTGAGCTGAGTGGTGCAGTTCACACACCTGAAGGACAGGATGGCATCAAGAGGGACCTGGACAAGCTCAAGAAATGGGCCTGAGGGAATCTCAGGAGGTTTAACAAGGCCAAGTGCAAGGTGCTGCACCCAGATCAGGGCAAACCCTGGTATCAGCACAGGCTGGGGATGGACAGATGGAGAGCAGCCCTGCTGAGAAGGACTTGGGGTGCTGGGGGAGGAGAGGAGAGGCTGGACATGACCCAGCCATGGGCCCTCACAGCACAGAGCCAAACGTGTCCTGGGCTGCATCCAGAGCAACATGGCCAGCAGGGCAAGGGAGGGGGTTCTGCCCCTCTGCTCTGCTCTGCTCTGGTGAGACCCCACCTGGAACACTGCATCCAGCTCTGGGGTCCCCAGCACAGGAAGGACATCAATCTGTTGGAGAGAGTCCAGAGGAGGCCACCAAGATGATAAGAGGGATGGATCACCTCTCCTGTGAGGGAAGGCTGAGAGAGTTGGGTTTGTTCAGCCTGAAAAAGAGAATGTTTTGGAGTCATTTGATTGTGGCCTTCCAGTACCTGAAGGGAGCCCACAAGAAAGATGGAGAGAGTCGTGTTACAAGGACTTGTAGAGACAGAAAAAAGGGGGAATGGCTTCAAACTGAAAGAAAGTAGGTTTGGATTAGATATAAGGAAGAAATCCTTCACTGTAGGGGTAGTGAGGCACTGGAAGGTAGCTCCGAGAAGTTGTGGCTGAAAGTGTCCAAGACCAGGATTGATGGGACTCTGAGCAACCTGATCTAGTGGAAGGAATCCCTGCTTACTGCAGGTGGGCTGGAACTAGATGATCTTTAAAGTCCCTTCCAACCCAAGCCATTCTATGATCCTGTGGTTTCATATGATTTACCCTTGGCATGAGAAGCCTGAGGCTTGTGATGCGTTTCTGCTATCGAGTTTTCTGGCTTGCAGGACGGCTCTTTTACAATAGGGAGAATGGGTTATTTCTTTTAACCCTTTGTCTCTCATGCTGCCACAAAATATGTTGTACAGACTTCACTTAGTCTCATCAGAAGCCTGTAAGATGGTTGATACTGATCAGTTTGTCGTAAGCTCCTGCGTCCTTACCTGCTTTAATCTACTCTACTTATCTTCTTTAAAGGAAATATAAATACCTTTTTTAACACCTCTTGAGATAAATGTGATAACATGGAAACCTAAGGTAAATAGGCATTATAGTTTAAAAAAAATCCAGCTTTTTGGGCTGGATTCAAGTTCAAATTGAAATTCAAAAAACAGTTCTTGCTTGATCAGTTTTTTGTGTCATCAAGAGATACAGCTGCTGGCTGTGATAGTGAAATAAAAAAATGCTTGCAATTGGTGACCAATGCTGTTGGTACCTTTCAGCCTTTACAGAATTTGTGATATAATCTGATACATAAAAGCAGCAATCAGGTGTTCCCTCCATGTTTCATAACCTTCTTTTCCTTGCAAGTCCCTTTTTATGCCTTACACACCTCCTATCCAACTTATGCACAGCTAGCTCCTCAAAATTTATGGTGCTTTCCCCTATGGGTAGGACATTTTCATTGTGGGGACTGCTGAGCAGTGAAAGAGGTGTGGAACAGGGCCTTGTAAGAAAACAGATTTTTCTTTCCGATGAATGGTACCCCTGGGTTGCATAAGCAACTCTCAGTTTGTTGTTTACCAGTACCTGTGTAAGCTTACATCCTTAACAGCTTTGACACATTTTTATGTACCATTACCTGGGTTTCTCTGTCAGAAAAACTTCAATCTTCTGACATCCATACCAGAAGAGTTCCTCAAAAGAGTGAGAGCCACTAAGCCTGCTCTCTGTTAGCAGCGTTATCAGACCAGCTGTCCAGCACAATGCCCATGTGATTGATTCCTGGAGGCCAGAAAAGTCTTCATACACACACATGACCGCAGGGTTTTGAAGGTGTTTGCTGAAAGTGGAGAACAACTGCAAGGGTTATGGATCCCATGTTCCTTCCTGTCTATTTCATGGAGGCATGATGCTTCTTCCCTCCATTCTTTGCTCTTATCCTGATTCTGAGCTGCATTACTGTCTTTTTCCAGTAGCTGCTTGATTTTTCCTTACTCTGCTGACCTAGTTTGAGTTGTCTTTTCTAGAAGGTCCTAAATCCCCAATATGCTATTCCCTCTCCTTACAGCCCAGTTTTTTCTGCTGTCTTTTGCCAATAAGGCTTAAGTGATTTTCCAATACATTTCTCTCACACTGCTGATTTCTCTGTTTTAAAGGCCTTTTGCAGTTTACATGCCTGTCCTTCTTTAGCCCTTTCTCTTTTCCCCATCTCTTAGCAAGCCATTCCCAAGTTTCTTGTTCTGCCACTTCTTTATGGATCAATAACCCACTCATCTCAGTTCTTCTCCTTCTTGCCCAAAAAATCCTTCTCTCCCCTCTTCTTAGCTCCTGATTCCCAGTGCCAGATCTGTCAGGTAGAGAGGATACACAGAAAACATGAATTTTCCATATAGAGCCTAGAGAATTTTCAGGGGGAAGGGCAGGGTAGGTGGGGCAAACTCTGGGTTTTCCTAATGAGCTGTTTCAGCTAAAATAACTAAAGGGAGAGAAAAAAGTACAGTCTGAGAAGGGTAACCATTGTAAGAAAACATCACACCAAATATTTTTACTGTGGCCAAGTTGTAAGTTACAAGCAGTTAAAAACAAGATGTTTTAATCAGAAAAGTATTATTTCCATGATTCCCAAGTCTATTTGCTCGATATCTTTTCTCTGTCTGGTTGTGATTTGCTGCTGCAATTTAATAGCCATCTTGCTAGTAGGTGATTGCAGAAGTGAGGAGTTGTCATGTTTTACAAGGATTTCATAAATCTTACAGGTATTTCTTTTTTTTACAAACTTCTTGATCATCCCTAAAGAGAAATAAAAGGAGTTTAGCTGGACCATATAAGTTACAAATTACTCTAACAGGTCAAATTAAAATTTATCTCAAGTGCTTTTGAAACTATGACCTTATTAAAAGCACCTTAATAACATTGTTTTGTATGGGAGGAAAAAAAACCTGTAAAGGTGAAATTAGATGTCCCTGAAACAGAAAATTAAAGGTACAATTTATTGTCATAAATAACTAGAAAGGGGGAGGAATTTCACTTCATGTATAAAAATGCTCTGTTTTACTTACTGAGTTTTGAGAGTAATGGAAAAAATTTGTCTTCAAAGACTTGTCAGGAAGGTGAAACCTGTATTTGCTTGCAGTTAATCTAAATAGCCTGCAGTTATAAGAAATCAGTCTGAAATATCAAATGTATTTCATGATGGGCATTTATTAAAGACCCTTGCTAATCTGTGATAGTATCTCTTTACAAAGCACATGGTCTCATGATGCTAATCCAGGGGCTAAGATCCTCAAATGGAAGCAGTCTCTACCTCTTAAAAATATCCTGTTTTGCTTCTTTTTATAAGTAATTAAACACAAATGATGGAAGGAGAAAATTCTTGTAGTAATCTCTCCTGTCCACCATCCAGGCTTCAGGAATGCAGAGCAAAGGAGCAAAGAACCCTCACAGACACTTAGTAAAAGATGGGAAATAAAGAGTTGATCAAATCTTTCCACTTCACATGAGGGCTATCCAGATACACCAGGAAATGCAGGGTGGAAGAGAATTGGCACCCCTACCATATGCTCATACCTTTGGTCAGCTGGAAGTGGGTCAGTAAGTTGGCTTCTGTTACTTAGCATGCTTTTCAACAGAGACTGTGATTACAATAGGATAATGAGGTACCCTGGCTTGTGCTTGTCTGAAAAACAAATTAGGCAGGTAGCTGCCGTACTTAAATTCGGAGCGCAGAGGTGAACGTTTTACAGAAATGGTGATAATTAAGTTTTGTGGAGATTAAAGGATCTTTTGTATGTGCCATGCAATTCAAATCAAGAGAAACTCTGTATTTGGAAAAAATCCAATTAAAAAAATATAACAGCCCCAGATTTGTGTTAGTGCCACTGCAGTCATCTGAGAGACTAAGGAGTAAGAGACAGATCCGATTTTCTTTGTACTAGAGAGAATTTGTGCTGTAACCCCAGAGAACACTAAATATCTCCCAAGATTTTCCCTGAGGGGAGGCATTTTAAAAAACCTGGAACTGAACCACTCCATCCTCTTGACTTTTTTTCATGGGTATGAGACATCAGACTTTCCCTGACAGGTTAGGTCAAGGGGGAAGAAACCCCAGAGTTTTTGGCTTTCACATAACAAACCGGATTTCAAATGTCAGCATTTGATTTTATAAATCATGGCATGGTATTGATGCTGCTGGTCTTCTCAGTACATCCTGTCATTCGTTAGTTGGATATGGAATGTGGGAGAAGCACCAGCTGCTATGTTTAAACTAGAAATCAGCTGCAAAGGGAAAGCAAATAAGAAAGGATGTGTCCTTTCTGTGCTTCTTTGAGATCTCCCTTGCTGGAGGAGTGGCTTTTTTGCTACTTTCATGAACTGACTCACAGTTAAACTCAAGATTTGAAAGATTTTTAAAGATAAACCCAAGAGTTTTTTGTGTATATTTTTTGTGAGGTTTTTTCTTGTCTTTGCAAAGTTCCTTTTAGTTCAGCTCTTCAGGGATTAGAAATGTAAAAATTTAAGATGCCCATGCAGCCTTACTCAGATGCCTTGGCGCATATGTTACATTACCAATTTTAATTGGAATGATTGCATACATTTTACCTTCCACAGTCACCTGCTGCATAGTACTAAATGATCTGAAGAACAGTCATGTGAGAGAAATGTGCTAAAAAAAGGTGATCTCATCTTGATGCAGATGCCTAAACTGGGGCAGGTGAAGCACATTTGTCAAATGTCAGTTTTCTTGGGTGGTTGTAGAGAGAGTTTAGGCTCAGGTGTAGCTCCTTCAGGTCTGTCCTAGAGAGGTCTGCATTTTGGTGCAGTGAGCCCCAACACAGGTGACTTAAAACGTCCTCTCCAGACAAATGGATGCTTTCAGCCTTCATTTCTTTGATCCTTGCTTGTTTATCTCTACAGTGGGAAAAGCACCATGATTTTGCTCCAAAGTGTGTTTATAAGAGAAAATCATTAATAAACATTTGTTGTAGGGAATACTCAGAGGCTGCAGCATACAACGGCTCTCCCCCACCACATATGCTCAGAGAAGATTGAGAATACTGTTTAGTAATTAAGGCGTGAGCTTGGAAAAAAAGGGAGAAGTGTTCCTACTCATTAAATATTCACTGTCTACCTTCCATATGAGGCTCTTGAAGAAGGAAGTATATGTGCTTATTTAATTAAAGAGGGAAGGTAAAAATAAGTGCATCCAGGCAATATTCATTCTGGGGATCATTAGGTTTGAAGTGCTTTGTGCCCACATGGTGACTGTAATATTTTCCTTTTAATGTCATTCTGTTTGTAAACAGATGCTTCTGATCTTTATTGGTATACGTGTATTTTTATGATGATTTATACTGATACTCTGCAGATTTTAATCAACTTCTCATTTGGGTTTTTTTACACCTTGCATAAGCACAGTTTTTCTGTTATGGTCAGCTCAGCAGTGTTGTTTGGAATAGCCTTTTTCTGAACACTGTGACCTCTAATTTTTCAAGGTCTTTACAAAGACCTTAAGTAAATTTGGGTGGATTTCACTGGTAAAAGAAAAATAACAACCAGAACCAAAGAAATGGACTGAAAAGAAAAACAGATTAAAAAAGCTTTTCACAGTTTCTCCTTTACATAAATACAGTAATTGCTTAATTATAAATATGAGCAATGGAACATCTTCAAAAAGAAACAAGTCCCCAGACTTGCATGAGAGGACCTGGAGCCCCTCGGAGCCTGGCAGCAGGAGCTGCTCTGGCAGGAGGTAAATGTCTCGTCCTGCAGCAGAGGAGGAGCCACATGGGAACCTTGCCAAAGGTGACCCTGGCAGCAGGCTGGCAGGCTGTCTGCTGAGATAGCAGATGATAGAGTGCCCTTCTCATTGTATGGCTATAACAGTTATGGGCCACTTGAGTTTCTAGAGGTTATTGCTTAGCTGGGATTTTGGGAGCAGAAATATGGGGAGTTGGTTTTGCTGGAAATGTATGCTGCAGAGAACAGGGGATATAGAAGCTTTCTTTTACTTTAAATGTGTAAATGCTCCCAGTAGTACTCTTCCTATATTCTTTGGAACAAGTACTGGGAAGGGAAAGGCTGGAAATATATAAGCAATTCTAGATTATTTTTGCAATGAGGTTTGAAAGAGTTTATGTTTAGGACTATGGTTTCTGTGTTGGACTTAAGGGCAATTTACCTAAACTACTTCCTCTGTTTCTTTGAAATGTTTTTGCTGAACTGCAGCTGAGGCAGTACCAAAGCAGAAAGAGAGAGCAGTAAATAAACTTGTTTACTGACTCGTTTTTGTCTGACTCAAACATACCAAAGTTTGTACAACCCCTAAGAGCAGAAAAACCCTCTTGTCCTCAGTGCCAAAACCTCCAGGTCAGATCTCAGCCTCAACTTTCTGCATGATAGCCTTTTATAATGTTTCTGTGCCAATGCAGTAATTATTTTAAATTTAATCTGTACTAGAGCACAGATTATTTAAGAGACCAAAGTTTCAGGTAAAAAAGTGGTAGCAATAGTACATATTTGAAGGATTAGAAATTAATATTTTCTGTTATGTACAGCACGGTGCAGTTTAATTTTTCTTTTCTTCTGGTTCATAGTTACCTGATAGGCTTTGCAGAGGAGTTTTAGACTAGTCTTAAGGTCCTGCCTGTTCAACCAAACCAAATCAGCTGATGTCAATGTTAGCAGAAGCACACCCAAGGTCAGCTTTCCAAGGCAGAGACTGCAATTATCTTCTGTTCAGAGGTCACTAACACATGTAAATAGTAAGTAGCCATGAATGTATAAGTTGGTATATTTCAGTACAGAGGAGCCCTGAGCAAGGTCCAGTCGTGCAGCTTGCATACACCAGGCAGGTCAGCCGTATGGGAATGGGGCTGTACTTGGCTCAGTCATCCTGTTGACAAGCAGGAGTGGCTGTCACAGCCTCAGCATCTTGCTTATGTGGCTCTGCTGCTTCCAGGGCTTCAGCCCCCACCGCCGTGGCAGAGAGACAGGGGCAGCTGAGGTTCTCACTAACACAGCATTGACTTATCCAGGTGTCCAAAGTAGCCATGGCACACCTTTGCTCTGAAGTTTTTGGCACTATCTGAGATGTCCTGTCTGATGGAGACTTGGATAGATAGCACTGTCAGCTCAATGCAAAGGTTGGGTGTTGGCTGTTCAGAGTGCTTGTTCCCATCTATGAAGTGACAGAGTGAGGGGCTTTGTGCTCTGTAGGCTTTTGAAGAGAATCCAATCCCATTCTAATTATTAGTGTTCCCGTTAGATGGAACTTAGGGGAATTGTGTCAAATAGGCATAATTGATGGGTACTGCAGCTCTTTATATTATCTATAGTGTGTACTTATGGATATGCTTTCAAGGTTGGCTGACGTAAAATTCAGCACACCAGCTGTATCTTAGTTTGCAGGCTGAGGTGCAGATTGTGTTGCCCTTATTTGTTCTATTTGTTGTGATTAGACAGACAAAGAATCATGCAAGAGATGTAGAGTTTTGAAGATACCAAAGTTCTTGTGCATTTTATTTTCTGTCGTACTTGGAGGAGAAAATAAGTACAGGAAGTTCTTTTGGACATACGTATCTGTCTATCAGGCCCTGAGAAGTTTTGGATATTCCATAACTGAAAGTGTGAAAGACCAGGTTGGATTGGACTTTCAGTAACTTGGTCTAGTGGAGGGTGACCCTGCTTTATGGAAGGGGATTGGGACTAAATGGTTTTTAAGGTCCCTCCCAACTCAAACCATTCTGTGATTCAATGTGATTCAATGGTTCTTTGAGAGCATCTGTGCTAATTAGTGTTTTGTATTGCAGGGCCTCAGCAGAGGACTTATTATGTGCATGTTTTTGGTGTCTGTCTCATTTTGGAAGATGGTTTTTGAAAATAATTACTTGTAAGTTCCATTCCTGGAATGAAATGCAGGAAGAATTCCATTGCTGCTTGGAATTCTTCTGCAAACATTTCATAATCAATCTAATGCTATATAGTGTTTCAGGGAAGTTTTCAGGAGTCATCCTTCAATGGAAAGGTGCTATTTGAGGCTCAGGTTGCCAAACTAACCATAAAGGTGTACTTGTAAGCTCCCAAATTCTGAAACCATGTGCTGGCATCAGGGATAGAGATTTTGAGTTCCTAATAGTTCTTTAACTGCCATGTGAATTTTCTGTGTGGCATTCTTTCTCAAGATAACAAAGCAGAAGGTTTTAGTGCCTGTGCTTATTTACAGTAATAAACTCAGACTATCCTCAAAGAGGCAGATCCTGGATTCTCTGTACAGGCATCATCTACCGAGTTGCTTTTGTGTTGTAAATTGTGCAATAGACAGATTGTGTTTTAGATTAACAAGACACATGTAAAGAAAAAGAGAAGTAAATTAAGAGATTGGGATTTTATACTGCTTTTGAGCAGGGAAGAGGCCTAGTAAAAGTGTGAGCTTGAAACAGTTAGTATGAGGAAGCAGCATCCTGAGAATTGGGGAAAGTATTTTGAGCTGAAGTTGTTTAGGCAGGTTTTATGGTCTGAACATGAGAGAAAGTCTGAGAAAGTCCCAAACTGATTTTGAACATATCTGCATCCACAGTCTGGGAGCATTTTGAAGGCAGAGATGGTTCTTCAACTGGTTAGTGATATTTCTTAGCTGAGAAGGATGGTGGGGCTAAGGTTGCAAAGTATGAAATTGGTAAAAGCAGCTCCTAAGCTTTTGATTTGAAGAACTTGGCTAAATTAGAAGCATATAAATGAGCTGCAGGAATTAGGCAACAAGAGGAAAATTGAAAGACTGTGCCAGTCAGTTGACAAGAATATTAAATTGCTTGTGGATAGAGAGGATAATAGGTGGCACATTTGTTTAGAGAATAATGTCTCCATTTTCCATTCTGAGGTTGAGAGGTCTCTCTGATTTTGCTATCACTCATTCTGCTGGCATCCTCTTGCAATTATTTCTATTTATCATTTTTGAAATTTGATTATTCTAAAGGTGAGAGAGTATAAAATGCCATTGGTGGCTTTTTTCCTTAGCAGCAATTAATGGGATTTTTTCCTGCGAACTCTGTGATCTTTCTTTCAGTAGACCAGCAGTTCCAGCGCTGCCCTGTTGCTTGCAATAATGGAAAATACACTATTTTATTTATCTATTTTTAGTACTGTTTTTGCCTCTCTAGTTCTAGTTCAGGTAAAATTATAACAGCTATTGCTCATTCTACAGCCTGCCTGTAACACACAATACCCCAAAATCAAGGGAATGCAAGGAGCACATATATTGTATGATAGATTGTAAGTTTGTCTTGGAGACTGACACTTCGAACAAGAACAATATTTAATTTTTAAATAGTGGTTCTATTATTAAAAACTGCTATTCTATCTCTACAAATATTATTCGTAATACGTTGTCAGCTTAGTCTGTTTTATAGAATCATGGAATAGTTTGGGTTGGAAGAGACCTTAAATATCATCTAGTTCCAGCCCCTCTGCCACAGGCAGGCATGCCACCCACTAGATCATGTTGCCTAGGGCCCAGTCAAACCTGGCCTTGGATGCCCTCAGGAATGGGGCATCCACAGCTTCTCTAGGCAACCTGTACCTGTGCTTTACCACCTTCTGGTAAAGGGTTTCCTCCTAACAGCTAAACTAAATCTCCCCTCTTTCAGTTTAAAACTGTTCCACCTTGGTCTATCACTATCTACCCATGTAAGAGGTCACTCTCCATCTTTTTTATAAGATTCCTTCAAGTACTGAAAGGCAGCAATGAGGTCTTGCCAGAGCCTTCTCTTGCCCAGCTCTCTCAGCCCATCCTCACAGGAAAGGTGCTCCAGTGCTCTGAGCAGCTTCATGGCCCTCCACTGGACCTACTCCCAACAGTTTCACAGCTTTCTTAGCTTTCCAGAAATCCCTTCTAGAGCTTGCTAGCTGTCATTGATTTTATTTTGCCCATAAGATCTGTGATGAGTAAAAGGTTACTCTGCTAAATGAAGCATGAACAAAGCCAGGGTGCAAACATTATGCAATATTAGTAGAACAGGGGACCAAAGCCAGCACCGTGAATCACACTCTGTGTGTGGTACATTTATGACCTTTAGCCACAAACGTATGAGGAATCAAATAATATTACTCTGAATGAGTGATAATGGTGCTACCCAGCTGTAGGGCATCTTGAATGTTGTTCCTGTGCCCTTTAAACACTGCAGAAGTCTTATTCCTGTCTCTCTTCCTTGCTGCTACATTCCCTCTTGAAACCATTGACCCATGATCCCAATCTCAATTTCTTGATTAGATCATCTTTAAAAATACATAATTATATCCTTTCTTTGCAAAATAGAGATCAAATAATCTTTACAGTACAAGGAAAGTGTATTACATAAATAAGTGACCTCCCATGCCCTCACCTCTGCCCAAAAAAATCAGTATTTAAGTATTAAATCAGATCTCTGTAAGAGACTTGGTTGGTCATCCAACTGATGTAAAAAAAATGAGTAAATGAAAATGCCCCTACAAAAGAAATTTTAAATGGTAGCAAAGTAGCCTAAGTGCTTTATGATGTAGATGAAGAACAGGGGCAAAAATGGGGTTTTGTCAGCTCTTTTTATCTGTGACTTGGTGAAACCTGGTAAAATAAAAGAAGAAAGGTATAAGTGAATTGAAGCAGAAAGGAAAGAGAAAAGCTTCCCTACTTGCAGCAGATCTCTCTCTTGCACACGCATTTCTAGTTGTAGCTCTTGTTTTGCATGAGATCATGGGAAAGACAGACAGACAAGTTGACTGCCTATCTCTATGGCAATCTCAGAAAATCATAAAAAGGGACATAGGGGAGCCAGAGTATGATAGAGGACTATGAACCTCACACAGCTAGGAATGCAATCTTGCACCGAACTGTGAGGAGTTGGGACAACTTTAAGTGTGTCAGTCTTACGGAGAAAATGTTTTAATGGACACCAAAAAATGGGGGGCTTGGGCTGGTATTCATGTAAAAGAAATAGTCCTTAAGAATACAAAAACCACACAGAGAATGACAAGATTCATTAAGTGTAGTTTAAGATACTGCCTGGCAGTAATGAATAGTCTGTGGGTGAATGAAGAAAAGTGGATGTGAATGCACACAGAGTCCCTGAGTGCTTTCACGTTGCTCTGCTGTCAGCTGAGCAGTACTGTAGAGGACCTTGCAAAATGGTCTATATGGAGAGCATCACTGCTAAAACCACACATCTTAGAAATTAAATTCATCAAGCGTGTTAGAAATCCTGCCTGTTCTTTGGGTTGGTTATCTGGTCTCAAGTTTGAACAGCTAGCTGTGGATTTCAAGTGCTGTGTAAGATTTGTATCAGCTTTGATTTTTGCATTTCAGCAATCTAACTTCCCTAAGCAGGGGAAAATACTCAGAACTCATGGCGGTAAGTGTGTGGTATTTTGATCCATTTCTGTTACAAAGAGCAAAAAGCTTTTAACATTTCAGCTCTAGTTTCTTAACACAGAAAACAGGGAGGCTAATCCCTAGTGCACTGACTCTGGACTGGCACAACCACATCTGCTGTGCTTTCCTCACCATTGATTATTCTGTCAATCATAGAATGATTTAGGTTGGAAAGAACCTTAAAGATCATCCAGTTCTACCCCCTGTGCCATGGGCAGGGGCACCTTCCATTAGACAAGGTTGCTCAGAGCCCCATCCAACCTGGTCTTGAACACTGCCAAGGATGAGGCATCCACTATTTCTCTGGGTAACCTGGTAAATAGGTACATATGTACAAAAGAGTTTCTCCTACTTTTTTTTATTTTTCCAGGTAAGACGGGAAAAAGCCAAGCACTTGGATTTCTTTAAAACATTCTGCAGCTTCTCTGGGCAACCAACCTTGAATGTTATTCTCAACTGAGACTGAGATACCAAATAAAGGCACAGATTTGGTTGCTTATTCTGTGCTTTACACATCAGTTTCATCACTGCTGCTTTTAAGTACCTTCTCCTTGTGTGCTGAGTGCTGACAGTAGCTTGTTGGGATGTCTCAACCTTTCACTGCGATGGAGTGTTTTGTGTTGGACCCTTTCTGGAACTCACACTGGCTTGTGTACACAAATGCACACACATAGTTCCCCTACATTCTGTTGGGTTTTGTTAAAGAAAGCAAGTTCAAGGAAAGGCTTGTGCGTTTCTGCATTTAAGGATTTGTGAGTGTCCATCTATGAGAGTTTACTCAACAGCTTCTTTGGGGAGCAGTCAGTGCTGTCCCTTATACATCAGAGCTGTCACATACATGATTGCTGAGCAGGTACTGGAAAAGATTCATTGATTTTTGTGAATTGGAAAAAGAATAGAGAGAGCAGAGGAAAGCAAGAATATAGTCTAAGGCATTTGGGAGTAATGGGGGATTGAAACTGATTTCTTCAATCATGACTTTCTGTAAGTGTTTGAACGTTTTGCTCTTAAAGGCAAGAGTGTCAAAGATCTCAGGTTTTTTTCCACTTCTTAACAATCTTCCTTAACTTCACTAAGATATGCGTCTCTAATCCACTAGTCTGAACATGAGGCATGCAGGCACCAGGTATAAAAATTAGGATTACAGAAAAGGAGAAAGAACATGAAGTTTCAGGTGTACTGACAAGAACTGAATGGAGAAAATGGAACTCCTACCTGAGGGAGAGATTGCTTTGCTTGGAATCATAGAATCTTTATGGTTGGAAAAGACATCTAAAATCAGCAAGTCCAACCATACTTGCTATCTGTGGGCTGCAAAGATTTTGTATAAAGGGAACAAAAAAAGGTGTGAGGAGTAGAAGAGCACACTTCTTCAATCAAGAAAAACTATTTCTGTAAAATACTGTCTTCTGTTTTTAACATAAGGGAGACACATTTCGATCTGTGAAGATACTGCTACAAAAACGTTAAAACTTTGCATTGCAAGAACTACAAGGTTTGAGGACCTATGCATTTTTTCTGGTCTGAACCAGCACCTTGCCAGTTTTTTTGACTACTATCAGTCAGAGAATCACAACAGAGAAGGCTACAGGGACCTGCTATACACAGTTTTAAGGTGAAAACCTGGTTAGTCTGTGAACACCTAATAGGGAAGAAGCTTGGAAAATTATTGTGAGATAGTAAGATATCCACTTGTTTGTCACATCATTTCTATAAAGTACAGCAGCATCCAGAGAGGTCAATAGCAGTCTTCTGAAGCTGTGTGTTTCAATTGGTCCAGCTGGCTCTTTAAAGACAAAATCTAGTTTGACATCCTTCCTCTGGGTCAAGATCTTTTAAGCTGCTCAAAAAAATTATTTGTACCTTGTTTTGCCATGACTTTGAAAAAATAAAAGAGCAGCCCAAACCTTGCAGTTGAGAAGTGAGAAGCTGCAGAGCACAGGTAGTAGCAGCAGAGCTCAGTGTTCCTACAGGAGCAAGCTCAGTAGCTGTACTTCCCAGTTTTAAGTACAGGAAGGCTTTGGAAAGGAAAAGAAAAGCATCATAGACTAAAAAGGTTTGGTTTCCTGTGAATTAGTGTCTTTATTGATCACAGCTATGACTGAAGCTTTTCCCTATCTAGGGCAGTTGAAGGTACTGTTTCACCCTTGTGTAGACCCTCTGCTACCTAATACAAGCAGCTCACTTTTTGGTTTCCCCACTGTGGGAATCCTAGTGTTTTTTGTCCTCTACCACCCACCAGTTGTTGACCTGGATTTCAGATACCATGGGGATCAGTAAGGATTAACAGATATATACATTTTTGAGGACATAAAGAAACACATGTAATGTGATGTCTTTATCAGGTTAAAAATACATTTTTCAATTTTCAAAATGATTTGTGATTATCCTTTGAGGCAGAGGAGGTTCATAACACTGTTCACTTTATTTAAAAAAATTTCTAAATATTGTACTAAATACTATTTATACTATACTAAATATAGTATATTTACATATCATGAAATTATATCCAGAATAAAACCCCTTGTTTCCAGTGATTTAAGCTGTCAAATAAAAAAGGTGTGCTGCTATGTAGCTGTATTAGCATGCAGAAAGCAATGCTGCTTCCTATGGGAGGTTTTAATCAAGCCTCTTGTAGTGATTGAGATGCAATACTCTAAAATGAGAAAAATTATTAACAAAATCAAAAATCTAGAGTGCCTTTCACACAAATATTCATCAGTGTATTCATCAGTATCTTATGTAATTACATAGTCAATAAATCAACATAGTGTGTAAGTGCTTCAGTCATGGTGTAAATATCTTAATGACTGGAACATCTTCACACATGAATAATTTATACCTGTATGATTCATTTTTCATATCCACGCTTTACTTCAGCATGAAAAACTAATTCTTCTCTGTCAGAGAATGTGTGCTTGATTATTGCCTTCTTTCTCTTCCTTGTGCTTCTTTTCCACTGTTAGACACACTCCATTTCTTCTCTTCTGGTTCCTCTAATGTAGTTATCTTATTTATTCATCCTGTCTGCCTTGGTTTGTGTCCCAGTGCATTTCAACAGGCACCTGGGAAATAACACTCAGGCATAAACTGCTTGTGCTTATGCAGTTTCCCAAGTAACTGGAAAAAGGACCAGCATCTTGAAAAATCTACACATTCTCAACAGATATTTGCATTCAGTTTCCTCTCCTCAAGGCAGCCATTGCAGAAAGAACTTGTGCAAGTAGGGCTTTGCCATTTTCTGGATCAATATGAGTTAAAACCATTGTCAAGGTATGGATGGCAAACATTGTTTGAGTCTTCTTCCCATATATTTGTAAATGTGGAACTTGTGTGTACCTCCAGAAACCACTGGAATGTTCAAGATGAAAATAATTGCTTCTCAGTGCAGGAATGGGAATAAGGAATACTTAAATTCTGCTCTGCTGCACATGTTTATTTGGCTGTTTGCAAGGCACTGCATGAATCCTGCCTTACTTAGACCTTTAACCAAGTCATCTAAGACAGGAATTTCATTGTGATAAACTCCTTCTTTAGTTAGTAAGAGAAAGACAGGTAAGTTAGTAACTTTAGTTGGTAAGATAAAGACTGCTGAGGGCAGTTCATCCAGCTCTAAAGCTACTTAGTGCTTGAAGCTCCAGACAGAAGTGCTACTGGGTGGACTCTATTCTTTTAGCTCAGAATTTAAACATCAGTTCAAGTTTGTGGAACAGCTTATTTTTCTAATGCCTGTGAAGGTTGAGCCTTAAAAATTCAACCCTAGTTGTGTACAGAAATTGTTAACTCAGATTTAATGACCGCTTTCAAAATTGCTGAATCTTGCCTTCAAACCCTCAGATTTTGAACTTGAAAAAAAAAGAAAACCAGCAGGAATCTAAAAATTATTTCAAGTTGTGAGGGAAAAAGGAGTTCTATAATAATCAACTGACACTTTTCTGGTATTGTATGTTATTCCATCCAACCTTTTTTCCGTTTCTATATGCATTTACCTACATTACCCTCTAATGAGGAAGAGCACCTTCACTGAGTATTCATCACCCTCTCATTCAATTTCTTTTATTATGATATAGATTGTTAGTTTTGTATCCTAATACAGTTTTACTGTCACTTCTGTGCCAGTATTACATTTTTTGACTAATTTTTTAGATTTAAGACTGAGTGGAGTATCTTATATCTGTCCTCTCCTCCATACTTGGAAGCCCAGCTGCAGCTCTTTTACAGCTTCAATCTTAGTGTCTTCTGAGACACATCACAATTGATTGTTGTCTTTGTATCCTCACAGCTGGTTCCAGTATGTTGTGAATACCAATCTCTCCTGCTTGCTGACAGGACATTTGGTAACTTTGATCCAACATAAGTCTTAATTTATTCAGTTTTTTCTTACTCTGACTGTAAGCACCTCCAAAGGTTTCTGATAGCACTTTGTCTCAATCTTTTGATATCCTTAAAGGACATCTTCTCTTACTGTATCTTACTGCACTGAGTTATTGATCAATGGGTATTGGTTAGTAGGAGTTTTCAGCCAGTCTCCAGAATGTACTTCACCCTGATCCCTGCCTGCTTTGTTTTGGCATTTAGGAAGAAGCCTGCTGTCTTTTTGCTCTGTTGTGTCTAGCACTTGTTCTCTGGGGTAGTTTCTCACCACAGTCATTGATCATGACTGTTGCTCCAACTTATTTTCCTGTTTTCTTTATTCAGTGGTGATCACTTACTATCTATGTTCTGTTGTAAGACAGTATTTTGTCCAGTGGAAGGATGCTAAAAGACTCTTCTGAACTTCCTCACATATATTTTGCTTTAACTTCTACTGTGTATAGGTGTCACGCCTCCTGCACTTTCACCATTTTGTCCTTTCTTTTGTGAAGGATTTCTTGTAGACCCTTTCTTTATCTTCATTTGATTATTAGAGCTGCTATCTACAGACCTTCATCTTCTTTTGTGAAAATTAATTTCGCTTCCTTCTCTAACCTATTCACTGGTTCATTTTTTCAGATAATTTTCGACTTTTTAAATTAATTCCGTTTTTTCAGCATGTCTGTTTAAATTCCAGGTAATGTTTATCTTCAGTTGTTCAAGAGAATGATTCACTAACACACCCTGTTTCCCTCATCTGGTCCATCTCTGATTCTGACACACTCTGAAACTTTCCGACATCCAGGATTCACAAACTTTCTCTTGCTTTTAGCATTTTCAACATCAAGAGCTGGTTATTGACTCCTTGAATTATGCTATTCCAGTATTTCTTGAAGAGGCATGTTATCTGGTCAGAGAAATAGTATAGCCATGGAGATTTTATGTGGGGAAACATGAAAATGGCATAAGTACCACACTGGTATAATACTGATCTTTTGTTGTCTAATTTTAACAGATTCAGTAGCAACAGCTTCTGGGCCACTGCTAGTTGAAGTTGCCAAAACTCCTGGTGCTGCTCTTGGGGTCGCGCTATCTACCTCGATGTGCTGCAACAAACAGGTCATTGTCATAGACAAAATCAAATCTGCAAGTATTGCAGACAGGTGAGTGTGACAGAGGACTGACACTGCAGGTCCATGCATCCATTTTACTTCTTTTTCTGTTTGGTCTGGTTTTAAAGGAACCCTTCCCTTTGTTGAGAAAATCGACTGAACCAGGTCCTCTCAAGGCTGCATGTCTTAAAATTAGCACTTTGTCAGCTGGCTGTTCCAGAGTGCCGACTCTAAGGCTTCCATCTATTTTAGCTCATCCGTGTAGTATTCGGTGACATAAGCCAGCCCCCGTGTAGCACGTCACTGGCTGCTTGCACTATGCAGCACAGGAGTCTGGCTGTTAAATGTAACACTGTGGCAGAGATCAGGATTTAAAAAAAAGAAACATAAACCCACTGGGATTCTTGAAGTAAGCCCACCATATGGAACAGCTGTCAAGGGAAGTAAATTTTGAGGCTTTGCAACCTTGGAGTGTTCTTTTAGGATATATCACTCAATCTTGTGACACAGTGAAACGGAACTCCTTATGTCTGGATTCTTCTACTGATATTTTAGAATACAAGTGAGATATAAGGAAGACTGGCTTCTGTATTTTTAAATTGTTTTGCTGTAATATTTCCGCTTCATTTAAACCTTCAAATAAAACCATTTAAAACATTAAAATTATAGCTAGATATTTTTCCTCAGTGGTCTGATCCTCTGCAACAAAGTTGTAGGATCTTTCCTGGGGCGTGTGTGTGTGTGTGTATGTGTGTGTTTATACATATACAAGATATTTCTATATTCATATCTCTATTTAAATTTTTTTTATATATTGCGTTTCAGCAGCAAATTCCTCCTGCATGTCCCCAGTCACCCTACCTTGTAACTCCTCTTTGGCAATGGTGCTTTTGGTAGCACCCACTTGTAGCAGTGAGTCTACAGCTCCTCTGTGGGCTTTTCCCTACAGTAGAAACTTTGAGAGTGACGGCCATTGATCCAGGGGTGTTCTCCAGTTCAATGGTGCAGGATGCTTTAATTTTCTCCCTCTGTTTTTTCCCATTTCGCAGGGGGTAACCAATTAAAGGAGCTGTCCACTTGACTGGTACGTCGGGATGCTGACTGCTGTGTTTGCATTTCTCAACTCATCCAGTAGCCAGTCTCTTGAGTGCAGCAAAATTTAGCAGATAGCCCCCTCCCCACCCCACTCCTAGAGTCACCATGCTAGCCCTGGTTTCATTATTTGTTTGACTACTGCATAATTTCATCATCATTTACAGCTTTTGTACTAATAAATGTTTGAATTATAACTCAAAAAATGATGAACTGGGTGCTTGTGTGAGGGATATGTGACCAAGTTATTCGAGTCTCCTTAAGCTCTTCTCATTTTATCCTGCTGCCATTCACATATATTTTAGAGTCAGCTACCCCATTGCAGTTTGCAGTTCTGTGAGTGATGTCTTGGCATATACTGTATTAACGGAATTGTTTTTAAGGTTTGTACTAATAGAGTTAAAGTCTGACCAGTGACAGTGCCTACAAAACACAAATGTCTCTCGAAAAAAAAGAACATGTTCATAGTTGTCATGACCAGTTTGAAGGCAGAAAAACTCATTGTGCAAGAAAATAGCATACCTGATCATACCAAGTTTTTCCCCTTTTGTATAGATGTGGTGCATTACATGTAGGAGACCATATTCTGTCCATTGATGGCACCAGCATGGAGTACTGTACACTGGCGGAAGCAACGCAGTTTTTGGCTAATGCAGCTGATAATGTCAAACTGGAGATCCTTCCCCACCACCAGACACGGCTAGCACTGAAAGGCCCAGAGCACGGTAAGAGGATCTGTAGCACCAAATACCTCTTTCTCTTGCTTTCTTGTGCTTTGCCTGCCCATGCTGAATGATCAAAGCTATCGCTGCAGTTTTGTCTGTAAGTGTTGTTTCAGCTCCCCACGTTATGCTTCTGCAGTTTCTGAGCAGCTCTGTGTGTTCTTGGTCTTAATGAACCCTCTGAGATTCCAATGGCCAGAGAGAGAAACGTTTTGCTAAGAAATACCTCTACAAACTTGCAAATGTACATAAAAACACCTGTTGACTCTACTGTTGTAATTGTTGGGGGTGCTACGAGATACTTCAGTAAATTAATCTCTACATTGATTCTTAAATTTAGAGTGGGGAAGTAGTACCACAGCCAACTTATTTTCAGCATATTGATTTGATAGTTGTGGTCAATTAATAACACCTGTTCTCCCCTAAAATACGTAAATCCCTCCCTTACTTTCTCTTGTTAATGGCATTATTATTTATTGCCATCATCTTTTAAAGTGCTTCTGAGATTGCTTCACAGGTTCACTGTCAAGGCTTATCAAAACTGTTTGGAAACAGTTTCCTGGATTGCAGACCTTTTCACTGTGATTCTTATTTCATACCAATATGCTTGAATAGAATGGCTTTCCATTCTCAAATCAAATGTTTGTAAAATGTCTTAGTATTTGAAGATGGAGGCTGCCTGTCTTGTCTTCTCACTAACTGGGAGAAAGTGGCTAATTCACAGTAATCCTTAAATTCAGTCTGAAATAGCACATGTTGATAGACATCAAAACAGTAACAAGGGTTATCAAATACACAGAAAATAGGTACATGTGTTGCAGCATGAACCAGTGGCTTAATTTTTCTGAGCCTATGGTACTGTGCTTCTGCCACCTCTAGACCAAGACAAGATTTCTGAGGTCTCGAAATGTCAGTGATGGTCAGTGTTCTGGGACATCCATGCAACTTCCAGGTTGTCCCTTGATAAATGGTGTTCTAGACAGTTTCTCAGAGTAGGGAATACTGGTCTAGTGACAGAGCAGACATTCGTTTCTCCTAGACCAGGGTGAAAAAAAAGTAACCTTTGCAATTACATGGTCTCCCTGTACTCAGCTCTTGCCCTTTTCTACTTAAGCTGCTTAGAGCCAGAAGGAGCAGAGTGATACTGCACAAGCAGAATGAGTTGGAGCCCAAATTTGCAGTGTATGTCCATTCCTTTCAGTTATGACAGTACATTGCAAACAAATCTTTCTCTTTTTTTGAAGCAGAGATGTCATGCAATTAATTTCTGATGGTTAAAGAATTTTAAGACTGTTTTTTGGGGGAAGACAAATGCTGGGGCCAATGATTTGTGTAGATAATTGTATTACTTGAAGTAGTTGGTTTGTTAACCAACATTTATAACAGATTGATGCTGTTAATATTCTAGTAACCAGTGTAGATGCTTAGAAAAAGAAATGCTCTTGCTATGCCAGAGTTAAGAATTGTCTGTTACTAAATCATATTTAGGTGATCAGCAAAAGATGATCTATAAGAGCATCTTTTGGGGGAAAGTATCCCTAAAGTAATAAAGTTGCTTTCTTCAGTAAGGCAGAATAACTAGGATGTTTACAGACTATTTCAGCTCCACATCAGGTGGTGCTACCACAATATCATGACCAATTCAAGATGTAACAAGCTTTATGGAAGCAAGTTCCCTCTAAGAAACAACCTTTTATCAGGTGTGGTATGACCTAGAGGCTGCAGAGAGTGAAAATCTCCTTTGCTTTGTCTGGAATAAGCTGAGTCATTAGGGCTGTACCTGCTGAGCTCAGTTATTGGTCTTGTGGGAATATGTTAGGAATTTAAAACAGGCAGGAAAGTCAGTATATAAAATAAACTGAAATTTTAGCCCTAAAATAAAGTGAAGAGCTCTATAAAATATAGGATTCTTCTTCATGTTTTTTTTTCTTTACACTCTGCTGCTGACATTCATTTCTCTTGCTGCCCCATTAGTTTTATGTTTACTATACACAGCCCTGTACTGGAAAAGCTGAAATTACCACTAAATTACTATGGTTACACACAAAAGGATTTTCTTTTACAGAACTTTTGTTGAATTGGGACTATCCTTCTACAAGCTGAGCAAACTGAATTTGTGTACTTTCCCACTTTGTAGTACATTTTTATCTCTACTCTCGGCATGAAAATAAAACATTAAGAAAAAATCTCAAGGACTGCCAGATAATTTCCTGCTGGAAGCAGTCTTTTTAATTAAACAAGGCTCACAGCAGCTTGAAAATAATGAAAATCCACCTGGCCACTTTGTTCTTATCAGATTTTAATTTTTTCACTGTAGTTAAAGTTAAGAAATCTTGCTGTCTGTGCACGTAATTGAAGAGACGATTTCATCTGAGAAGACATTCTAAGTCTCTAAGACACATAAGGCCATATCAGACTGCTTCTGGTGTTTCCAGGACTTTTCTGGCTAACATGAGATTTTCCAAAGTTCCTGAGGGTGGTGGTCCTAGCAGGTGAGGAACCCAAGGGGCACAGATCCAACCTGGTGCTGGCATTGCACCTCTACCTTACTTTTGACACCTGATATTGGGGCAAAAAAATAATTCTTTTGATTCAAGTACATGCCGGGGCACAGTGTTCCCATGGAGGATTGCAACTTCAGGGCAATCTGACTGAAGACACAGGGCCAGGTCAGGCAGCTCCAGGGCCTGCAGGGTCTCCACCACTCCACCAGGCTGCAGGGACATGGTGAGCCCCTGTGCTCCCCTTTCCCTGTCCCTTCCCTGGTGTGCACTCCATAGATCCACCCTGTAGACATAGGCATCGCGCTTGAGTCAGAAGGGCTAGTACAGCCAGGCAATTAGCACATCAGTGCTCATGTGGTACAAAGTGAAACCAAAGGACAGCTTTCCTTCTGCCAGAGCACAGGGCTTGCTGTAGTGGCTGCCCTTTCCCCCCCTTGTTTTATTTCATGGAATAAGACATGAACATAAGGTGTAGGTCCAACCTAAATGCTCAAGGTTTTGGGCTCCTGTTAAAGGCCAGCATGGGGACAGACAAGTGTGCAGCCACAAGTGTGCAGCCATTTTAGCAGACTTTTAGCCATTTAGCCATTTTAGCCATTTAGCATGTAGCAGAGGGACACAGGTAATACAGCTCATGGGACAAAGACAGCAAACTCTATGTTTTATAGAAACAGATTTAGAAACAGTTTAGATTAGATATTAGGAAGAAATTCTTCACTGTGAGGGTGGTGAAGTGCTGGGACAGGTTACACAGAGAAGCTGTGTCAGCCTCATCCCTGGAAGTGTTGAAGGCCAAGTTGGAAGGGGCCCTGAGCCACCTGGTCTAGTGAAAGGTGTCTCTTGCCATGGTAGCAGGGTTTGAACAAGATGGTCTTTAAGGTCCCACCGAATCCAAACCATTCCATGATTCTCTAGTATGGGCAAATCCCTTGGTGTTATAAGACAAAAAATTCAGTGCATACTTCCCAGTTTGAACTGTGCCTTTATGGTTCAGCAAGGATACAGACATGCTGAATTTAATGATGAATATATTATATTTAATCAAGGGAGACTTCAATCCCTTTCCTTTAAGATTTGACAACTGAAATGCTTCCCATTCTCTTAGTAAATACCAGTCTTCACTTTCGGCACATAGAACCCGCAATTAAATAATTAAATACAGTCTCAAATTTAATCCAGTGAAGGATCATTTTAAAGTTTTGAAGATCAAGTTAAAAAAAAAAAACCAACACAAAAACCACAAAACAAAAATACAAAATTGCAAATCCAACTAATCAATAAGACCTCTTTTCTTTATTAACCAGCTTTCAGGATAGTTTTCCTGCTTCTGGCATTGGGAAGTCATTTACTGCACAGAATATCATAATACCAGCAATAGATTGTGGCAAAATTAAAATGTCAATACAGTAAATTGAAATAGCAGGGAAGTATCTCCATTCTAGGCAGTGCCATGTAAGGTATCTGGTTGGTCTTTTTAAAATAGATTAATGCAAGCAGAGAGTTATTAACCTTCAGTTAGTGGTCATATGTAGTATCTTAGTATTTTCTGAGAAAGTTTGCAATCTTAGCTCCGTAGCCAGAAGATTAGAAATTGATTCAGTAACCATAATTTTTGAAACAAATATAAAAAAGAAAGAAAAAACTCAATCAGAAATGTTTTTCTGAGAAAAAATATTATTTCTGCTTCTCAAGTTAGAACCCCCTGATAAAAAGACAAGACCAGGTTATTGGTTATATTTTATTTTATTTTATTTTATTTTATTTTATTTTATTTTATTTTATTTTCAATTTGTTTTCTTTCTTTCACTTCTGGTTTATAGTTTTTTTTTTATTTTGTTTGTGCAATTCAGTTACTTTTACCTCTTCTCTGGTCCTTTTTTTTTCTGATTTTCCATCATCCCTTCATGCGGGCAGTGAAGGTTGAAAGAAGCAACAGGCAACTTACCTGGGATTCGTGTGCCAACAGCCAGAGCAGCCTCCTCACCTACCACCATTATAACACCTACCACCCTGACCATTGCAGGATGCCAGCCTTGAAATTCCAGAAAGCGCCTCCTCAAAAAAGCCTTCGTAATGTTCACACCTTTTCCTGCTGACATACTCACTTCTCTTCTTCTTCCTCCTCCTCCTCTCTCTTCTTCCTCCTCCCTCCCTTCTTCTTTCACTCATACTTTTCCCATTTCAGGCTCTAAAACCTTTTCAGTTTTATGGATGCTACACTTTTTCATAGCCATGCCGAGGTTATTTCTGACATTTTACACCTTTTCTTCTCTATAACAAAGCAGCCTTTGTAGATTGGTAAAGGCTTGAAAATTCTGAATTAATCAGCTCTTCTTCTATGTATGAGTAGACCATTGGATTGGAAAAGTGTATACAAAGCATGATTTTTGAATGCAAAGCATTGCTTACAAATCTTTGTCAGAAATTACCTACTACAAAAAGGCATTTCTAAAATCAGTGTATCTAGATATATTGATTTGCATTATTTGCATTACTCTGGGGATATGTGTTGAAAAGTTTAATTTCACATGGTTTTCTTAAAGTAAGTTGTATACTATGAATATATCTTTTGTGTCTACATTATCTTTGTTAGCTTCCAGCAAGTGTTGTCATGAAATGCTGGCTTTACTTTTTCCTAGGGTCACCTGTGTGGTTTAAATGTCTTTGTTATTGGAAGTGCACCAAGCATTCCTGTGCATCATACACAGCCTATACATAAAATGTTTGATTCATTGATGAGTTACAGGCATGTGCCGCGCTCTTCTGTGAAGACTGAGTGCTGTATGCCAAGTGTTTGATTTCTTACAGCAGCTCTGGTGTCTTCATCCTTCTCTCCTACCTCCATGAGTGCATACAGCCTGAGTTCCCTGAACATGGGGACCTTGCCTCGCAGCCTCTACTCCACCAGCCCACGGGGGACAATGATGAGGCGGAGGATGAAAAAGAAGGACTTCAAAAGCTCCTGTAGGTGGTAACTGCATTTCCTCAAAAATGTGCAGTGAATGAATGGGTGGAGGAGGGGGAAGATGCAGAGAAAAAGCACAGTACCTTAATTAAACACATATATTCTAGACAGAAGAGAGAGTTCCTGGTAGACGTAGGGAAACACAAGGGTAAAAATATTTGTCCAATGCTAAAATGAGATGAGTAGATGCTGTCTAGCATAACTATCTCATCTGAAATTTATAAAGGAATATTTTTTTCAGATAGTGCTGGAAGAGTTTGTTATACCATTACTGAAGTGATTTTAAAATTCTTTATTTAACTCTTCCTATGTTCATTAGGGAATAGTCAAAAACAGATTGCTGGTAAGCTCAACCAGCTTTAGGGACAGCTGTCACATTAGGGAAGGCAGAGTTTGCCATGGCACCTCCTAGGTAGTTCTAATGTTTACATCTACACCATGACCTGTACAGTTATTTTGGTGAGGGAGAGCACGTTACAGTGAAGACTGAATAGCCTCATTTGACCACTCTCTGGGACTCAAAGCTTGGATTGCCTATGAGTCAGTCATTTCCCAAGCCAGAACAGATCTATTCAGGCTGTTCCATTTTGCATATTGCTAAGCATTCACTGGGTTGGAAAGAGTGTGGCTGTGTCAGTGCATTTTTTCCCAGACTCCATGAGAGTGCCGCCTCTCTTTTGGTTTGTCTGTCTTTGTGCAACCCACAGCAACTCAGTTCCTCCAGAGCAGGGAGGTGAGAACTGCTCTGTAAATCATTTGCTCTAGGTAACAGTGCTCAGAAGTCCACTCTGAAAGAACTGAGCTGCTGCACATTACAGCACTGCTGCTGTATTTTAAAGATTCCCCATGGTCATAGTAAAAACAGAGCAAACCAGCAGCTTCCAAGGCCAATCACTACAGAATTATGAGAACACATTAGAGAGGAACTGAGGTTTTGCTTTCTTGCAGTTTTTGTTGCTTGCTTGTTATTTCTTCTGTAAAGCACATATTTTTGCATAACATTTGCCTGTAAGTGCATTTTTTGTTTTTAATCCGATCAGCCATTTTTCACAGCTCATCTATTGACATGTTAGCTTCTAATGGGTTCTGTTGGGTCAAGGGGGGATACTGTGTCTGTCATGCTGTGGTATCAGTAGAGGTCCAGCTCTTACACCTTCTCCTCTGCACGTGAGAACCAGTAGTAGTGTTACACTAGTAGTAATTTATTTGAATAGTAAAATCAATGCAAAAAATTGTTCATCAGTTGTGCTACGTTTTAGCTGTTCAACAAAGGATGAAATCCTCAAAGCTAATCCTATTATGGGTCTTGGACACAGCTGTAACTTGTGTTGTTCAATTTTTCAGATAATTTTTCCTTCAAGGAAGCCTTGTCTGTGTTACCTTGAAAGACTCAAAACAAGGCCAGTGATGTGGCATTTAGGGGAACAGTCACATATGTACTGCAGGCCACCTAAAAGATTTTTCAAGTCAGAAGGCCCTGGGGATAACAAGCTGCTATGAGTAAACAAATCTCTAGATAGGAGAAGTTAGGACAAGGCTTAGTTGTGCAGTAGTTTATTACCCATTCGCATTGTGAGGTCTTGATACAGAGCATTACAAAATACCTGAAACTGGCCCCATCACTGAATGGTCGGTGCCTCAGTACAACCTGTGACTACATCAACAGCCCTGAACTGGAACTGGCTGTGGAGGAATTGGCTGGCCAGCCAGACCTGTTTGCTCTTTTTGTGAGTTTGCTTCTCAGCCCATGCGGAGTTCCTTACTCTGTTAGTAGACTTATACCCATACTTCTGACAGCCAACTTTAGAGACCCACACTGCTCAGAATGTCCTGCACTGGACCAGGACAGAGAATGTCCAGTCCTGTATCTTTCCACTATCCATCAACAAGACTTGGAAAACCTCTCCCTTTGTGGGAGACTCATGAGAACCAGGTAGATTGACTGCTGTGCTTTTCATGGAAAAGGAGTAGCAGAGTCTTTAATTTTTAGTGGGCTTTTAGTCATGCAGATCCTTCTAAATATGTGGCTGTAAAAATTGAGGGCATGCCCTGCCGCCACAAGCTTTTTTTTGCCACTTGTTTTCAGGTTTTATTCTTCTTCTGCTTTTGTTTGTTTGTTTGTATGATTGTTTGTTTAAGGTGTGGGATTCATTGTGGAAACACTTAGATTATTATTTCATTAAAGTTTAAATCCTGAAGTATTTTGCATTAGGTCCCTATTAGTGGTTGGAAACGAGCCAGAATTTATACCAATTTACTTTACCAGGATTGCATATGTGGTAGATGTTCAAGAGGGTTTTAGACATGCGCAGGTGCTCTTTTCTCAACAGCTATCAGGAGGAATTGCAAACATTTTTCAATTGCTTGTAGGTCAGAGTGGGAGACTGGAGGCATAATAATCCATAGATGCACCTTGAAGTGCATCTTATTCTGCTTCTTGTATAACTGTGGGCATAAAAGTGCATAATTTTCAAATTCATGATCATGATTTACATAACTGCAGAGCATATAGCAAACTAGCCCCCAGGAATGTTGCTAAGAGTTAGATGAGAGCTATACAAGTATGCTGGAACATACCCCTAGCAATAGCAAGCAGTGTTCACTGGAAATACAAATACATCCATGTCCCCTTTTAAAATCAACAGCGCTGCTTCCTGGCCTGAAAATTCTAATCCATCAAGGAGCCAAAAAATGTCACTGTTTCTTGCTGCAGTTACTGTTGAGTTACAAACCCCAACATGCTCTAAGTCATGGGTTTTGGTACCTGTGACATTTTACATTTTGGGTACCTGTGGCATTTAGAGTCTTAGGAGATAGCTATTGTTACATGATTAAGAAAGGATAATTTTCATCTCTGAGGGGTTTTTCTTTTTGTTCCTGTTTCTCTTTCCTTTTCTTTTGGAGTGGAAGGAGTTCCTAATTATCATACTTAAGTGTTGACATCATCAAAATGGTTATCAGAGTGAGTTTTAAATCCCACAGATACTGACTTAATTTCCCAATGTGAATTAAAACTTTTACTGTCTTTACTTTATTTCAACTGAAAGTTGAAATAAATTTTATGAGATATTTAGTAGGACATTATAAAAAGAGTAAGAAGGTTACAGAGTCAAGATACCTGCTTCACGGAGGGAATAGAGACATAAGCGATGGGAGATAGAGATGAAGTTAACAAGTAATTGTTATATGACCTTTAAGAAAGGGAAAATTGAACTTTCCTTTGCCCTAAATTAAGATGTTTCTAGAAGGTGTCCTAGGTATTATATTAATTTATTTGGTTTCATTATATTTTAGCCTTTGCAGCAGTGAGGGCTGGAGAAACCTATTTCTCAGATGCAGTAAATGCTAAAGCTGATGGAAGTTTCTAAGAACAGATTTTTAGTATTTGTCTTTGTATATAAGCATATCTTATTGAGTGCAGATAAAAGAAAGAGTAAGAAGGAAGCTATTGAGTATCTGAAATTATGCACAATTCTTAGAAAGAAAACTTAAAACAAGATATGAGGAAGAATTCAGTTATTTGGAAGAGACAGTTTTAGAGTGGGAAGGGGCTTTGCTGGGAGAAAGCAGAAAATTGTGAGCTTTTTGGCAAGTGAAAATTTTGCAAAGATCTGTCATTGCCAGCTGTGCCACATCAATCAGATTTATACTAACAGTATATAGAGCAAAAGGCCAATGCTTGCAGCCCCATAGTATGTGGAAATACTTATATAACCTCTGACATCTTTTTACAGTTGTGCTAATACTGTCTATAATGTCAACATTTTTTTCCCCCGCATCTAAGAGAAAAAAAAATCCACAAGTAACCTATACCTCAAGTAATCTATGAAATTTTACCTAATTCTTAGCAGACATGTGCATGACATGAAAGGCAATAGTTTGTCCCTGGGGGAATTCAAACCATAATACAATAGGCGTTTAGACAGTGGTCAGGGAGGCAAAGGTGCAGTCCCTCCTTTTACAGGTAATTGTATTGAATCTCAGTGTTGTTTTTGTCTTGATCTGTACTGCAGCCTTTCAGAAAAAGTGTGAGTAAAGCCTGAGTTTCTCATAGAAGGGTCCCTCAGTGGCTTTGAGAGACCCCACAGAACCTTTTTTCTCACAATCCCTTGATTGTGAGATACACTGGTTGGCAAAACAGGGCAGTTTGTTCAACTTCCTTACATTACCCAGTTACTCTGACAAATTGCTGACTTATGGTAAACATGTACAAGAAGAAGGCATCCTTACTGCTTGCAAGCAAGCCTGATTCATGTGCTTTGTTGCTAGCTACAGTGAATGGCTGTGAGATGTACAAAAGAGGAATCTGCCTGAATAACAGCTGGGCTTGTGCCTCCAATTGCCTTAGTTCCTGTTGAAGTTCTGCTTATCCATGCCTCCAACCTAATGCAAACAGAATTCAAGGATGTCCTGAGATTTTTGGAATGGGGATATCAAACACATTTATTTTACTCAGAACAAGAATTACCTTTTTGCATTCCAGCATACAACCAGATGTTTTCTATTATCTTATATGCCATAACTGTTTATACATAATTTATAAACTCTAGCCTAAATTGACTTCTAAAGAGACATTTCATTGACTAGATTTATTGTAAAGAACAATTTTCTCAAAAAGCAATGAAACTTCTGCTGTGTATGAATGTCTTTCCTCCTGGTCTGCTCTGTTTTATAGTGTCTTTAGCCTCTAGCACTGTTGGTTTGGCTGGGCAGGTCGTCCACACAGAAACCACAGAGGTGGTGCTGACAGCTGACCCCATAGTGGGGTTTGGGATACAGCTCCAGGGTAGCGTGTTTGCTACTGAGACCTTGTCCTCTCCACCTCTCATTTCCTACATTGAGGCTGACAGTCCGGCGGAAAGGTGAGCTCTGGAACTGACTGCTGAGTGCATTCCATGGGCGCTCCTCGGGGGCTTTGGGCTTCTTGCTCTCTTTCAGTTTGTGACAAATCGCAGGGCCTTGCTCACTGGAGTGGGGCAAGTAATACACTCTCTGTTCTGACAATGGTGTTTCATGCACTTGGTCAGCTATAAAAGAATGACAAGCACCGGTGTTCTAATCATACAGAGTCCTCCAGAAGGAGACTGGAAGCTATATTCATGCAAAACAAAACCAAAAAAAAAGAATAAAATCAGTGAAGTCAAAATAGTGATAATTGAGCATGCTAGGGCGAAAGCTATATCCAGCTCTTTTCAGTTTTGGTACAGAATCAAATCTTGAGGAGTACCAGAATTTTGACTTAGTAATTATTTCAATTAAATTTTTATGCTTATATATGTATTTAATCATGTCATGAGAATGATAGCAGCTGCACAGACAAGCACCAGCTGCCATTTCACCTGCAGCCCAGGGTCAGAGGCACAGATGATGTCCATGGGTGGGATGGAAGCATGAAGACCCCTCTTCCTGGGTCCCAGCACCTAGAGGACACAGCCCATACTGGGAGTGCTAGATAGTGTTGTGGTGCAAAGGGGCAGCAGCTTCTGTGCCTAGGTAGCTTGGTGAGCTGCTATGCCATAATTATCCTTCAAGGTCTGGTTGAAGGTGTTTGATCAGGTGGGTCATATCAGAAACTGTGTGGCCAGCCAAACCAGGGCAGTGATCATGTCCCTGTCCTTGGCACTGGTGCTGTGTTCAGTTCTGGGCCCCTCTTTATATGAAAGACATTGAGGTGCAGAGAAGGGCAGTGGAGCCAGTGAAGGAGATGAAGAACAGCTCTAACAAGGAACAGCTGAGGGAGCTGTGGGTGTTTAATCTGGAGGAAAGGAGGCTCCAGGGGAGCCGTATAGCTCGCCACAACTATCTGAGAACAGGATGTAGCCAGCTGGGGATTGGTCTCTTCTCCCAGATAACACACAGCAGGACAAGAGGAAATGGCCTCAAGTTGTGCCAGGGTAGGTTTAGATTGAATATTAGGAAAAATTTCTTCAGTGAAAAAGGTTGTCAAGGACTGGAACAGACTGCCCAGGGAAGAAGTTCAGACTCAATTCCTGGTGGTATTTAAAAGACATGTAAATATGGGAAATCAACACAGAAAGGGTGGACTTCTCAGTGCTGGGTTAATGGTAGGGCTCAGTGGTCTTAAAGCGTTTTCCCCACCTAAATGATTCTGTGATTCTGTGATACTGCTGGTAACATGTACATCTGATGATTGTTTTGTATTGTTTTGTACCAAGGTGTGGGGTGCTGCAAATAGGAGACAGAATAGTGTCAATAAATGGTGTCCCAACAGAAGACAGCACATTTGATGAGGCTAATCAACTGCTCAGAGACTCCTCTATCACCAACAAGGTCACTTTGGAAATAGAATTTGATGTTGCAGGTATGAATGTCCTGTTATTCTGTCTTGCAAGAAAAATGAAGGAATAAATCCCAAGTACATTGCAAGTGTTAGGAATCTGAGGTAGAGGTTTTCTTCTCACATCTACACCACTCAGTTTTCAAGTGACTTATTTGAAACGTGGTTTCTTGTACAGCTTTCTCATTTCACACAGCCCTGCAGTCTATTTTGGAAAGCAAATAGAAATGACAGGTCCTGTTGTAAGATCTGGTGACTGTCTCTCCTCTGAGTTATTTCCAGACATTTTTCTGGCCTGAGATAGAAATGTTCTGCTAAACAGAGACAAATCCTCTACAGGCCAAATAATGAAATGTTTTGCAAGACAGAAAAGTATTAAAAAGGGTGGATAAACAAAAAAACTCTGGAGGTGTTTCACTCACAGTATCTCTAAAGAAAATAATAGAAAATTAATTATCAATGGCCAGAAGAATCTTTGTTAGTTTTTCTGGTGAGTATTATTACTAATGGCATTCATTTATTCTGTAATGTGTTTAAGCATACAGAATATACCCCTGAAATCACAAACTGTGTATATCAAGTACACATTATGTGTGTGCACCACTGGAATCATTTTCTTCCCACTAGATGTTAAACCCATGGCAGTTACCTTAGTGGACAGTTAAAAATAAGTGCTAGTCCTGCAGCAGCAAAGGTCAGAAATCCTTATGACTCAATCTCCTGTCCTTTTAATTAAAAGCTGTCTGCCAGCAGTGAAATTTTCCCGTGTGCTCACAGAACTTGCATATGAGCTAAAAACCTGCAGTCTCAGCTGGCTGCTGGCCCGTGCAATCTCTACAAATTCAGTTAAAGCTTAAAAAAAATTGAGTAACCGTGAAATTACCAGTAGAGTTATAAATCATAGCTCCTTCATTTTAGCACCTGTGTTTTATCCCTGCCTTGTGACTCTGGTGTGATTTCATCAACTTATATAGTTGATGCAATACTCATGCATAGTTCCATGCTCATGGAATTGCTGTGCCTTATAAATTATCTAACATTTTAAATATTTTTTATAGAATCAGTTATACCAAGCAGTGGAACATTTCATGTGAAACTACCAAAGAAGCATAATGTGGAACTTGGCATCACCATAAGTTGTAAGTACAAGGGCTTATTTTTCAGACCACATTTATGGGATAATCTGCAGATAGTAGATCTTTGAGCTACAAACTAACATTTCTTTTGGTATAAACTTATTTTTCCTTTTTCCAGCTTCTTTTACTGCTTTTTCTCTTTCGAAATACTGTTCTGTAATGTATTTATACTCCCCTTCAAGTAGTTAACAAAGCCAGAAGTTTGCTAAATCTAATGTTTGACTTACTCCTTCACATATTTAACTCCGATTAAAGTTATTTATTAAAAAAAAAGAAAGAAATCAGCAGAATTAGGTCCATGCAAAAGTATTTCCATAGCTGGGAAGTTTATAGCCTGAACAGAACCCCACTGAAGGGTCTCACAGACATGAGGATCCACATACCTAGGTTATTTTCTACTTCAGAACACAGGTACATCCTCAGTCTCTAGAACTTGTTGGCAGTCCTGAGTGTGTGAGTCACAGCAAAATCCCCTTTCACTGGGGATTGCGGAGATTGCTGAAGAAAGTCACAGGAGCCTGCATCAATCTGTTTCTCAAAAAGTATTTGTTGCTGTGGTTTGAAATTAAGTGTTCCTATATTTATTTTGTGAGGAGAGAGTAAAACAATGTGTTAGAACTGGATTTTGACCCGATGAACTCCAGCATACTGAATTCAGCTCTTGAGGGAAGGAAAAACAATCCATATCAAAGTTAATGGGCTTGACACTGCAGAATCTGGTGTCATCAGAATTAACATTCTTTTATGGCTGTGGCCTTTCTTAGGCTATTAGTCTTCCTTTAGAGTTTTTCATGTGTCTTGGGGGAAGATTGTGCTTTGTATTCTCGAGGCTTTTACCAGCACAGTGGAATATGGTTAATCAGAAGTACAGCAGGGATCTCAGTGCTTAGGATTACATCTCAGGAACAAATGAGAGACACTGCAGGCCCATTTGTTTGTGTTGCACACTTGAATGAATGTGATACTGTTAGACTCTGTAACATGTGATGTGATATTTGAAGCAAAATTGTAGGTCTACATGTATCTGTGCAAATGAAAATACTGAGAAATGATAAAACCAGGAGCGAGGCTGTTCCATTTAAATGTTATTCTTAAGATTGATAAAGGTTTGTAAGGTTGTTGAAAAAATATGGTCTTACTAGTAATTTGATTTGTGTTGTTTTTTGGAAATGCAGACATCTCCTTTTTTTGTCTGTAGGAATAAACTTTTAATGGAAAGCTAATGTTCTTGGAATTTAGGTTTTAGGACTCCTCTTTCAAACTTTGCATGCCTTACTGATCTGGAATTTAATTCCAAAAAATTAATGCTTTATAAAATTAGTGCTTTATATAATCAGAGTAACATGTGGTTGCTCTTAGCTCTCTGCTCTTGTGAATATACTGCAGTATCTTTATATTTAAATTAAATTATCTCTTATATATAATAATCTCATTGATAGTATTTCCTTCATATAAAATTTATCTAGGATAAATTATTTACATGGTTTTAAAGGGTTTATATTAATAACTGGTAGAAGTCTTGAATTGCTGCATGTCATGCTTGCTTTTCAGTGTTTTGCTCTGTTTTACCTAATTAACTGCTAGATAAGGCAATATGATTTGAAGAATACAAGCATTTTATATTCATTTTGTCAAATTTCTGTCAGGACACTTTAGCACATTAGCGTGCCATTGATTACTGATATTTTCAGAAAGCCATATGATTTCTTTTAAGAAACAAATACTAAAGGAAACTTGGCAGAGTTGGTATGTCTTAAGCAGGGGGGATGGAGATGATCAGATTCATTCACTTGTGGGCTTGATCTCTTAAAAGGGCTAGAGACCTGTTTCATCCTCTTCCTTCTCAAGTTAATGGAGTTAATGGTAAATGAGAAAGTGCTATTAAAACATTACAGGGAAACACCTTTCTTACTTTCCATATCCCCCATTTAGTTTGGGATTTGTATAAGAGTAAGGAAATTATCTAATCTGACAGACAGGACTGACAGTTTTTGTCAGAGAGGAAGTGCAACTTCACTTTGGGCTGGCATGTGAGCATTTGTCTATTTTTAAGTCCTTTTTTTATTTTTAAGAGTTCTTCTAGGTCAGCTGTTAGGAGTCAGAGATCCTAGAAGAGGAATTTATTTCTCTTTCTTGAAATTGTTTTCCATGTTAATGAGCACCAAGAGTGCTTGCATGGAGTTACAACCAGGTGCTTTATTGAAGGCATATCTGAGGTAACACACAAAACTAAAGACAAATAAGATAATTCATGGTCTTTGAAAAACAAGACTTGTAATAGGAGAAGAGACTTTCTTTAGTTTCAGATTTATTAATTCAAGAGAAAAATAACAGAAAACATTAAAAATCCCCTTAGATAGCATCCCCTTCTGTCCCCTTAAAAGCAGGACAGAAGAAAGTTTCATGAGCATCATTGTTAATATTAATCCAGGGCTCTGAGTTTTGGATAGTGCATGTCAGTTATCTCCCAGTATAGTGGTCTTGCCTAAGTCCAAATGCTAGGACTGCAATGTGTGTATGAAGGCAGACTGCTGCTGACATCCTATCATTTGTCCCTTAGCTCTGCAATATCTGTCTAATTTTATCAATGATAAATACTGAATATAGACCTTATTTCATATTTTCATATTTTGCAAATATACATGACTTTATATTTAATGCTTCACATATCACTAGTTTCACACCCAGTTACCCGATTAGAGCAAATAGAAGGTCTCAGTTCTTAAAATTATATCATCCAAATTAAACACAGGAGTGTTCCTGTGCATGTGATTATGCTTTTGTAGCAGAATCATTCCCTAGAAAAGGAACATTTACAAGTAGTGCTAGTAGTACTCAAAGCTGTGTCAATTTATTTGCCATTGACATTGACTTGAAACCGTGTAATGAATATAGATTTTCTTTTCAAAGACAAAAACCTTTTTTAAAGGTTTTTGAGGCAAGTGGCTACTTTATCATAGACTAATTATTTTTTTTGTCAAGAACATTGAATGATGTCCAGTAAAATGACTTACTAGTGGATTCTGGTAATTGTAGTTAACAGCTTTTTTTTTTTTTTCCTTTCCTTTTCTTTTTTTCTGTCTTATGTGAGATTCTGATATCCTTACTAGTAATGAACTGCAGCACCTTGCTTCATAAATAATCTCTCTGAAGCTAATGGTACTATTCAAGGAATAAGAAGCTGCAAAGCTGGTAAGAATATCAGAATCTCACCCAAACTATCATCAGTTTCTCTGAGTTACTTTGATTAGCAGCTATACCATAGTCAGCTTTATTGGTTTTGTATTTCATTGGAAACAAGCTTTGTAAATATCTAAAGATACATTGAGTATGAGAATTTATTTTCTAAAGCATGCTTCTGTGTATTTTGGGATTTCATCTGGCAAGCTCTACTTAATTTTGAAGCATTACAGGTAATTCTTTTCAAGATAGAAAAATATCAACGGATTTCTCAGCGGCTCCACATGAACCAATACTTAAGGAACAAAAGAGCTGCATCCGTGTAATTTTAAAAAGCTTCTTTATCTATTTATTAATCACACTATTCTTAAAAATGTCTAGTAGCTGTAAACCAGCATTGTGGATAAATGGACTGACTTTGTATAAAAAGTATTTTTCCATCACGTGAGCATCTTCCTTTGTTTGTTCAGTTTGTTCAGAGCTTGATCAAACTCCAAAGTTTGAAGTCAGGCTGAAAGTAGTGGGTTTTGTCTGGGTGGTGGGTGAGATGTCCACCCAAAATCTGTTGTAGTCACTTTGTGGGGGGTTTTGTTTGAGTTAGCAATGTAATAAGCAAGGAGCATTGTTTGAGAGTGTTTTTAAATGTAGTGGAACAGCTGATACACAGAACTGATAACTCTTCATTGAACTTACTTTCAAGTGGCTGGGTAAGTGTAGTAGAATAGGGTAGAGAGACCTGGGGTGGAGACCAGATCAAAGAGTAATTTAAAGAGAGACAGCAAACAACTTGCTTAAGAGCAACACTAAATTTAGTACCTGTACAACGTCATGCACTCTTCCGTCCACTTGTAGTTATTCATGCAGACTCTAAGGTCTCTGCAAAAGCTGAACAAGACTAAGCTGGAACAGGGAGGAGAAAAGATGAGATCTTCATTGGACAAGCAGAATGGGGCAAGGAGAGGAAGCAAGTGGAAAGCTGTAGCAGAGATGCAGCAAATGAGGGGAGAGACTGAACTGTGATCAGCATTAGGGGCAGCTGGGACTTGAACAAGAAGGCTGGACATGGGTGAGTGGTAAGGTGCTTTACTTTTAACAGCCTCTTAAAACCAGAAATAATTCTGAAGTGGAGACTGGAAGCTGTACAGTGTCACTTCAAGCTTGCATTATTGATGTGGGTCTGTCAACTGGTCAAAGACTGCTTTCCCTCTGGATCTCTGGTTTCTCTGCTCTCTGGGGAGAGATGGAACAGTGGTGTGTAACAAAGGGGATGGAGGCTGCTTAATGAATGGGATGGAGGATTGCAGAAAGACAAAGGAGGCAATCTCATGGTCAAGGTGTTTAATGCTGCCCTGGAGAAATTAGGATGGTTTTTCTTTTCTCTGCAAAAGACTTGTGCTGAGACAAGTCATTCTGGGAGTGGGGGTGGAGATTTTCCACAGGTGGCTGCTTGATTTTATGCAGAAGTATTGAGATCACGGGGTTGCACTTACAGAAATGCTACTTGTCAGCAGCTGTTGCTGAAAATGCCAGTAGTTGTATTTCAGACATAGAAGCTCTTATATTCTACAAACTATTGTGAGACATAAAGGCATGGATATCTCAAATTGCTCACTGAAAACTGTCATACTTTGACCAAAATTTTTCTATGTTTCTTTTGCTTATCTGTAAAATCAGCGTAGTACTCAATCTTCTTGCTGGAGACAGCATTTGTTCACCAGTGTTTGGGAGACAATCTTAGCCTGTGGTAATGTGCAAAAAGGTCCAAAAGTTCAGGAGGAAATTCATGATTGCAACACAACTTGAATAATTTGTAGGAAGTATGCCATGAGCACTGAACAATACCAAAATGAAGTGTGGTGTATCTGCTGCTCAGCATGGGGGGATTCATTCTACACAGAGCTGTTTGGTGCCTACAAAAAGGCTTTCATTCTCCAGACCAAATAATAGCCCAGGAGAACTCTTAAAATGCTGCTGGTTCACACTTCCTCAGTTTGAAACGGTGATAACTTTGTGTACAGCATCATAATCTTTGCATCCACATGTACTTTGTGGCTCTGCTCTTTGAGCTTTGCTCTTTCCCTCATTTTGGTTCCTCCTCTCTTCTTTTTACAAAATAATGGACTGTTTTCTTAGTTCTGATAATTTTGTAAGACACTTTCATGAAAAGTATTTCAAAACTAAAATCCTAGTCTGCAGTGGATAGCCTATAACCTGAGAGTAAGGCAACCCAGAGGGTAAAAACATGGAATTAAAAAATCACCAAAGTGATACTCTAAAATTTTAACAAGATATTAATTGATAAAATAAATCCAAAGGATTCAAGTAAATTATGGATTTTTAATGTATTTGACCCATGACATGAAAGTATGAGAAACAATCTACGAAAATAACATATCTTGCAAAAAGTGAATTACTGTTCTCTAAATTGCAACATAATCATTTCCTGAAAGCATGCTGGTTTAGACAAATTTCTAAAAATTCTTCAAAGTCCTTGTATGTCTGTTTTCTGGACTTTCACATTGCATTTGAAATATGGCTCTTCAGCAGTTCTTGAACAGTTCCTTTGGACATTCAAAGGCTGTCTCAGCCAGGGCAGCTAAGGTTAACAAGACCTGTTAGCATATTGTGTTGGAAATGTCATTATTAATTTACCATGTGGTTGCTGTAGGTGATCTGTCATTTTGCATCAGAGAGAAGATTCATGAGCTGCTAAAGTAACTGACATCAGGATTTTGTAGGTGATCCTCCAACAAGGACAGTTTTTGGGTGATTGTCAGTTCAGGCGTGGGAGCCTGCTGGAAAGGTACCTTCTGTGAAAGGATGCAGGGGCCCAGTTCACAGAGCAGAAATGGTGTGGGGCAGTTGGAGAATACTAAATGTGCAAAACTGATTAGTGCTTTCAGGAGAGCTGAGAGCATTATACCACATGGCAATGTTTTATTATCAGCACACTCTTTGTTAGCAGTCCCAAAAGTCTGTCTGTGTTCACCACATGGAACACCTCCAGGGAAGAGCAGCTGTAGGTGATATTCTTCCCAGAAGTAGACAGCATATGCCACACAGATGTTTAACAATATGTCTTCCTCACCTCAAATTCTAAGGTGATGCTTGCCATATCAGATCTACAGTGCAGTCTTTTGTCAGCAAATGGATGAACCCTCCAAAACAACGCACTCAGCGAAGCCACTTCAAGAAACAGTCCTCTGGAAGTAGATAGTGATCACTGTTGACTTCCTCTGGTGTATTTAACTGCTTCCTAGGCAGCTAAAGGTCAAGCAAAATTGCAAAGCAAATTTCCTGACCAAGGGAAACTTGTCAAATACTTTTGCACAAGTTGGTAAAGAATTGCTTTGCCAGGTGTTGAAGAGCAGAGCATGTTTTTAACCATGAGAGACAGAAAAATTGACCATTAATGTCAGATCCTTCCAAAAAGAGATAAGTGTGCAAGGAGAGTGGTGGGAGTTTTACTAAACTGACTGGAATTGCAGTTTCTAGTAGGCATCCCCAGTAAAAAGCTGGGAAAAGTCCACAATTCTTAAGGTCCAGCAGCAGTACAGGGGGGCAAGGTTACTCTCTTAGAAAGAGGTACCGGTTGCTTCAGAGGAAGCAGTGAGTTACATGAAGCAAACATTGGTGTGCTGTAAGCTACACCTGTGCAAACATGCTAATAGTGTATCAGCCCAGTGGGGTGTGTGGCCACTGTCCACAGCATCTCCTTTATTGGAAGTGGATTCCTCCTTCTCACCCAGGACACCTTACCTTCATACCTCTGCCTTAGGCACTGGATGGGACACAAGTGCATGGAAAGAATGTGGACTAGCCCACTCTAGATATTTTGCCAGAGCAGCTCTGTTGGACAGGGATATGGTATTACAGGAGTTATTCTGGCAAAAGATCACCATTAGTAGTTGCCCTGAAAGATTGTAATGACAGAAAGTCTTCCTTATGTGTTACAGCTGTGCAGATCTTTGTGATAGATCACTGGAGCTGTACTGGGGGTGTCTTCACATGGCTCCGTCCTGGTCTAACCCAGAATTCAGACATATCAGGCTAAGTTCCTTTTGTACCTGTCACTGCAATTCTGAAATTTTCTAATCTTTGAGGAGTATCCAGTCTTGCCAATATGCTGCTGGTGTTAGTTTTTACCTGAAGTTCAGATAATTTAAGGGTAGGGGAGGAACATAATACAGGTAAAGAATGTGTATGAAGTATTGGTTTGTGGTCAAAATTAGTCCATCTGCATTATCTAGAAACAAAACCAAATGCCTGTATATATTCTTTATTACAGCTCCATCAAGCAGAAAACCAGGGGACCCTCTGGTTATTTCTGATATCAAGAAAGGAAGTGTTGCTCACAGGTAAGACTCCCAAAAAAGCTCCCAATAAAAATCTGTTTATGTGTGTAACCAGCCAAATTCAAATTAAACAGAGAGAGCTTTTAAGAGACTGTGAAGAGGCTGCACTATATTTTAATAAAACTTTTGTGAAAAGTTAGAAAATAGAAGGTATATTAATAAATAATTGTCCTAGAAATCCATCTTGTTTCTATAATAATGTTTAGATACTTTTCTTTTAATGTTACTTGAGTTTCATGTCTGCTTGTTTGCAGGACTGGGACACTGGAACTGGGTGATAAGTTGCTGGCAATAGATAATATTCGACTGGACAACTGCTCAATGGAAGATGCTGTCCAGATCCTCCAGCACTGCGAGGACCTTGTCAAGCTAAAGATCCGCAAGGACGAAGATAATTCCGGTATTAGCAATGGCTATTGCAGATTGGTGTGGATTTTCAGGATTTCTAGAGCATAGGGGATTTATTTTCCATTTTAGTGAAATGTTTTTTTCTGAACATGTCTGGTTTATGCTAATGATAATCAGAAAATGTCACCTAAAAAGAATTTTAATGGTACATAAAGTGTTGAATTTTCTCACTGGCTATATTGCTTGCACTGCAAAATTAGGTCTTCAGTTTACTGAAAAGACAATTGGCCCTCAGGTGCGGCCATATAAAGTTGATCTGTTTCTTACCAGCATATTGGGATTTTCTCTGCTTTTAAAATTGGAATCATGGTTAGCAGAGCATGTGTCCTTAGGCTTCAGTTCTCCAGCGAAGTGGTGTAGTGTGTGCTTTGTCCATAAACTCAAAAATTTGACTTTGGTATGACTGTTCACATGCTCAAAGGTAAGTAGTACTTTTCACACTGTGCTGCATATCTGATGGCTGCCATGTCTGATCAGCCCAATGGAATAATGGACCTGCCATAATTTTCTGCACCTACCCCTATTAATAGTCTTGTGTCTTCCCCACTCTGGATTCCATGAGAGCAGAATTTCTACCTGGAGATTATAAAGTGAGTTCTGTTATGCACTGTAGGGCAAAGGAAGTAAGACAGTTATAACTACTATTACTGCTGGTGTTTGTATTACAGTGTTACACGAAAGCACAAACTGGAGATTCACTTCTCTTCAGCTCTTTACAAAAAGAGCTTCTCACAGTAAAAAGGCACAACCTGCCACACTTTAGTATTTGAAATTCAGTGCAGCTGTTGAAGTGCTGTTTAGAATTGCACTAGAAGACACTTTTCCTTTTTCTTTCCTCCTCCTAAATGATTTTGAAAGCAAACCAAGTATCTTCTCAGTATTATAGTACAAAGCAAAGGCAGCTGCATTTAGTACCTTGTGCAAATTGTTGCTGTAATTGAAATGGGGATTTTGGTCTCCACTCATGGAAAATAAGATCTTTGCTCTCTTAGGTATTGCACACCATGGTATCTGGTACAGGTTTTAGTATCAGTGGGATTCTTATACCACAGTTTCCTTTTACACACTCTCATTGCTTGATATGTATCTATATCAAGATTCTCACACAACTACAATGTTTTATCCAGACATGACTGGTGTAACTGAACAGATTCAAGTGTAACTGGACAGCTACTCAGAAACCTACTAAAAAAATTCTTTGTACAAATTATTCTTGTAAGAGTTGACTAAGTGTCAAAGCGTAAATGAAAGTATTTATAGCAGATTTCAGGTACTTTGAAATTTAAAATGAGTGAGTGTCTCCTCAAATGTTAAAGAAAAAATATTTAGTGGTATAACAGTAGGAAAGATGTAATAAAAAGTATATCTCAGTTAAAATAATTCTTTTTGTGTTTGCCATTAATTTACTTACTTTTTACTTCTCACTGTATGTTTTTTTGAGGAAGGGGAGGCAGGGAGTGGGGGTTTCTGACTGTGTTCCTCTGAGCCACCGTGCAGCTTAGGCCACAGCAGGGTGAGGCATGTCAGGGGCTCCCCAGATCCTGCTGCTCCTTGCCCTTGTCACTGTATTGCTCTGATGTTGTTCTGATGAGCAAGAGGCCGCTGGGCAGAGCAGAGGCACTGCAGCACAGAGGACCTACTTTCATTAAATGTGGTTTCCAAGAATTAGCCACAAGAATTGCATCACAACAAAAGATGGAAAATCTCAAAAAGATGAGACCCATAACCATAGTACTTCAGTTATATCTTCTCCCCCGATGGAGGTATGTTTCCAGCAATTTTTCCTTTTCTTCTTGCCAGCTTCCCAAACTGAGGACAATCTTAAATCCTAATCTTAATGGCTAGCTACCTTTCTTGAATATTACCATTCTTTGCTTTCACATGGCAGAACTGGCCTCCTGGTGAATTCAGGCCACGTGTATGTCCTTTTCTTGGATAGCTCCAACATTCTGCTCAGCATAACATTCTGCCAATAATTGTCTGACCTACAGCTAACCAGAAAACAGACATAATGGACCAGTCTTCTTTCCAGTCGTTCATCTTCTTTCCAGTCATTCACTGAGACCTCTCTCTTCCAGGTCTCATGTGGAAGGGCTGCTGATTGTTAGTAACTTTTTATTCACTTTGTGTTTATAGCAGAGAAATGTTAATGTTGTGTCACTTGTTAGCAAGTGCTGGCTATTACATATTCAGCTAGCTTGGTGTTACTTTCCACCTTTCAGTTGAAGCCTTGTACCATGTCCATGCCACATCTGGATGAACAGTGCCAGCATTTGACCCCAGGGGATTTGTGGTTGTTCCATAAATGCTTTAAGCAAGCAAAGCTGCCCCTGTTCTGCTGTGCAGTGGCAGCTTGCATGCCAGCCCACTGTGAGCCACAGGGGCTTCCAGTGACATCTGGGGAGCTGGGTGCTTCTGGAAAGAGCATGGCAAACAAAGTGCAGTTGATGTGAACTGTGCCACAACACTGATGGCAATGCCCCAGGTAGGCACAAAACCCCTGTATTCTTTGCTGAATGAACACCACTGATTCTTCTCTCCTTTGTGTCTCTGTGTGTAGCTTTTTCTGTAGGTGGATAGCAAGGAGGAAATAGAAGGAGAAGGTGGGGGGCTGGAAATCTAAATTTTCTGAAAATTGGGAAGAAACTTAAGTAGCTTCAAATGTATTAGTGTTCCTGCAGTTCTGCCTAAAGTACCACGTTCAGTAGTAGAAGGAGGCAACTCTTTGAGCCTTTTCTAGTGATGTTGGTTTGGAGGGTTTTTTTTCCCTTTCTAAGCTTTTCTATCTACAGGAACAGGAATTATAACATTTGAATTTTCTAAGTTGTTTTAGTTTCAGTAATATTTATGGAATGTGCATCCTAGACATTTTCCACATTCACTGAACTGCTTAAAATGTCATTACCCACAGATCTAAGAGAATTTGTCCACCAGACCAGTTGCCCTGGCTGAATTCCAATATCAGAACATGAGCTAGAAAGCATTTGTTATTTTGAGGAGAACTCTGTCATTTTAGATTTTAAAATATTACTTCACAACTCAAAGATGCTGCAGTTGATTGCTCTTCTTCTGTGGTTAGGATTTTTTTAATAATATGTAAAGAGCATTGTATAAATGCAGGCACATATCTTGTTGGTGCAATGCCTATTGAGTGTTGTATAAGGAAATACATTGTATTTAAGTTTACTCAGTGATGGATTCTTTTCCAATTCTGATAATTGTTTGGTGAGATAAAACTTCAAAATAATGCAAATTACTTCAAGTAATATCATGAAATAATATCTAATGGACTTACTATTCAGTTTAGTTGATAATTCAGTATACAGAAGATATTTTTGATTCTGTTACCAAAAGCTCAAAACATGTCCATCAAAAACATGGACTATTTATGAACACAGCTGCTCATCTTATAATGACTTTTGAATTTAAGAAAGTTTGGATTTAAAGCTTCTGAATTACCTTTAATTTTAAATACCTTCTATTCAGTTCAAGAAACAGATGAATATCAGTATTTATACCATAGTAGTAACTTGCCTTTTCTCTAATAATGTGGCACTGTGGCAAATAAGGACAAGAGCCTCCTGGTCTGCAAGAGGCAGAGCCTGGCCAGCAGGTCAGAGGAGGTGATGCTTCTCTGCTGCTCAGCAGTGCAGAGGGATTTCTGGAATGCTGGGTCCAGTCCATGGGCTCCCCAGTGCAAGACAGACGTGGACATACAGTGGATGAGGTCCAGCAAAGGGTCACAAAGGTAATGAAGAGGCCAGAGCATCTCTCCTCTGAGGAAAGGCTGGGGGAGATAGGACCACTCAGCCTGGAGAATCCTATTAGTGTGTATAAATATCTGAGGGGAGGGTGTAAAGCAGACAGAGCCAGGCTCTCCTCAGTGGTGCCCAGTGGCAGGACCAGAGGGAATGAACACAAACCTAAACACACTGAGGTTCTGTTAGTGTCAGGAAACACTACTTTGAGAGTGACCAATCACTGGCACAGGTTGTACAAGGAGGTTGTGGGGTTTCTACCCATGGAGATATTCAAGAGCCACCTGGACACAGCCCTGGGAAACCAGCTGTAGTTGGCCCTGCTTGTCCAAGGAGGTTGGACAAGGAGGCACCCAGAGATCCTTTTCAACTTCAATCAATCTGTGATTCTGTAATGAAATAGCCTTAAGTTCTAGTTTGATAGGAAGGAGATCTAAAGATTTTAAAGACAGTAAAATTTAGTCTTAACAGAATGAGGAGAGTTTTTCTATCAACTTGTGTTCAGCTTTTGGCAAAAAAAAATTGCATAATAGGTAAATTTTTTTTGTTTTTTAGAAAATAATCCGGTAGAATATGATTAAGAATTGTATCTGAAATATGATCCTTTGAAAGTGTTGTTGGATTACCAGTCACTAGACTGAATATGCTATTTTTTTCATTCCTTCTTTCATAAGAAACCAATTGCATCCCTTTGGCATTTATTGCAGATGAACAGGAGAGCTCTGGAGCAATTATTTATACTGTTGAGCTCAAGCGCTATGGTGGGCCTCTTGGAATCACAATCTCTGGTACTGAAGAGCCCTTTGATCCCATAATCATTTCCAGCCTTACAAAAGGAGGATTAGCTGAAAGGTAAGTTGGAAAGAAAATTATTTTTAATATCTCTCCATCAAAATAGAGGTTTGTTTTGTTTACCTAAAAACCCTGATTTTCCTGGGTTAGCAATGGATTTTTTTATAATTCTCCAAATCTCAGTTCCTAATCTTTTTGCTGTTGTTTTTTGATCATTGCCAAGCTCCAGGAGCATGAGCAGGATGTACATATGATACAAGGTAGAGGATTGTGGATTATTAAAGATCACCAAGGAAAACCTAATCAATCAAACTGAGCAGTTTGAGTCACAGGAACATTTTAGCAGTCTTCTAAAACCAATAGGGTTGTATAATACAATAAATAAAGAAAGCACTACATGTGTGCAAGTTTATCTGAACTCATCATACACTTATCTGCTACTGCATCTGCATGTGCACTTACATACACCATAGGAGGTGTTATCAGAGGAGCAGAAATGCTCCTCATGGTAAGTGATAGATAGAGAAGAATGAAAATGATCAGGATTTCTGTCACCTGTCATTTCTCAGACTGGATAAGCTGTTGAAATTTGGTGGTTTCACCTTTGGTGGTGGTTTCAGAGAGAAGGTTCAGCACCAAAACATGATACTGTGCACAGCCAGAACCATTTACACAAAAATAATTTATTTTCTTTTCTTGATTGACCCATCCTGAAGGCCAGGTTTGTGAAATAGCTGGTTGCTTGCTTACACTGCTTTTTCTAATGTTATGAGACTTCTAGAAACTTGACTCATTTTAGGATTTACTAAGCTGAGATTGCTCTTGAGCAGGTGGGCTGCAGTGAGTTTCATCCACAGGTGATTAACTCAACTGTCACAGTAACACAGAAATCCACATCATGCCTCAGCTCTGCTATTGTCACTACAACAAAGGTGACTTGCTTTAAGCATTTCTAACAAAAGAATTACTCTGTGACACAGCAATAAAAGCAAAATAAAAGAAAGAAAGGGAGATGAGATTTTAATGCTCCAAAATGCAAAGAAATTGCCTTTGTTGCCTTTTACACTCTATTCTCAATGTTTTATTTCTCTCTCTTATTGTAGGACTGGGGCAATTCACATAGGAGACAGAATCCTAGCAATAAATAGTAGCAGTCTGAAAGGAAAACCTTTGAGTGAAGCCATTCATTTGTTACAGATGGCAGGAGAAACTGTCACCTTGAAAATCAAGAAGCAAACAGATGGTGAGTGGGGCCAAGGGTACCATCCATGGTCCTTAATGCACGTGTTACTGCAGATTAACAAGCATTTAGCCATCCATGGAAAAGCTTAGTGTCAGGAGTAAAAACCAGATTCTCAGAACTGCAGTAAAGCAAGGATCAACACCTTTTTTTTTTATATAATCCTATTCAGCTACCAGTCCCAAGAAATTTTCTGTGCCTGTGGGTCACGTGAGTGAGCTGAGTGATGCTGAAGATGAAAGCTCCGCTGCACAGAAATCTGGCAAGCTCTCAGACATCTATTCCACTACAGTCCCAAGTGTGGACAGCGCAGTGGAGTCCTGGGATGGCTCTGCTATTGATACCAGCTTTGGAAATCAAGGTACTGTCAAAAATACAATCGACATTTAAGGCAGGAATTATTGCCTTCATGGTTGACCTTCCTTTGCCCTAAGCAGAACTTTTTTATCCGTACTAACTTTTAACCCTGTACTTTATAATGTGCTGCTGTCTCATTATGACCACACATCTCGGCAGGCAGCATGATTTCTTGCACTTGGCTGGCCTCAGATTCCTTCTTTCATGAGGATGTGATGTGTTACAAAGCATTTATCAATACATTAACAGGCTTTTGTTAGCTTTACTGACATCTGAATAGCTCGGTCCATAGCTCATCCACAACTAAATGAGTTTATCCTTCAAGTACAGATCAATGCAAGGCGCAGAACACTCTGGAGATGTTCAAGAATTTGATGCCCATATTCATTAATTTTTAAATGACAACAGATTTATTATAAACTGCTCAAGGGCAACATTAGTCATTGCCTATAATTTGTAAATCTTTTGCTTCTTCCTCATTCCTGCAGAATTAACACCTAACTCTCAGCTGTCAGAAAGAATCATTCCATTTAAAGACATGATTTTCGATAATGATATTTTTTCACCTCTCTCTGACTATTGTTTTATATAGGATTTTCAAATAATTTCAGTTTGTAACACATGTTTATTTAGGCAGTGAAGGATATAGACATCTTGTAATATTCTTGATAACAAGAAAAGTAACTTACGCACAACTTCAGTGTTTTATTTAACTCTTTTTAAAATGTTTCTTCCCATAGTAAAGCATGTATTCCCATTACCTGGGAGGTATTTGGACAGATAGATCCTTACTTCAAATAACTTTTCCACTGGAGTTGGAATTTGGATGAATTTGATCCCTTTCCTTAACTGTGTTGGTCAGTTTACCAAAATAAGTTATATTAGATTTTCTTCTGGTATTTTTGATAGTTCTAAGGAGAACTATTGCTGAATAAGTGCCAGGATGGCAATTCTCATTTTCTGGATGAATTGAATGTATTTGGAGCAAATTGTTCAGCTGTGGAAAGGACTGAGGCCCAGAATGCTTGATTATTTGGATTCTGTGCCAAAGCTGAACCAGTACCTCAAGGCAGTTTTTTTTTTAACTCCCTTGAAAAAATCAGCCCAGACTTGGCTGCATACATGGCACCTCTGCTAAATAGCCTGAGTGCAACCAGATTTGTGCCTTTATCCCTTGGTGTCGTGGTGGCCCCCATTTCTATAAAAGTTCATTCTGTCTTGACCCATCAAGCTGAGTTTGGCTTTGCTCCAAACCCTTCTTGGCAATAAGCACAGACTAAGCAAGTTGAGGAGTTTGAGGGATGGTTCTGCAGCACCAGATAATACTTTATCCTATTAATTACCAATTTAATGCTGGTGAGCTGTCTTTTCTCTCCTTGAATTAATACCCCATTTTGTACCTTTGTCTTTTGTGTCTGTTTTACTAATCCGGAGCCTTCCCCACAGAGCAGTCACATTTCCCAACCAATACCTTTCCTAGAATCTGGGACTGTGTTAATATCTGCCAGTTTGCTGGAAAATGCTCACAGCTCTATAGGTACACAGCATTTCAGGGAGACAGGTCTAGACTGATTTATGGAAGCAAATTACCCTCTTTAGAGGGGGGGGAGCAGTGATAATAATAACACTTCCTAATCCAATATGCACAATATGCACATCAAAAAACACCAACTTTTTTAGTGTACAGAACTAAAAAAGTAATATATCAAGGTGCAGTATATTACATATATATGTTATATATGTGTGTGCATGTATAGATACATACATGCATGCATGCATGCAGACATATATAGTGTATATATTATGTATATCATTTCCACCATAATGGATTTTGCTTACTAGATCAGCATCAGCTTGTGACCCATTGATCCATATGTTCTTCTTGATGCATCACTTGGAAACTGCTTCCTACTTGGAATTCAAATTACACCTGATTTCAGTTAAAGTACTATTGAAGTAATACCTGCTTTGCTAGTATGATAAAAGCACCCAGAAATAAACTCTGCAGGTCTAAAAGCCATGTGATGCCACTTACACAGCCTTGAGACACTTAGAAATGCGTGATAGAGATGGTGTATATTGGTCCTGGGAATGTGTGCCCATTGTAAGACAGGTCTTTCCTGAGCTCTCAGAGCCCTAGCAAAAGGGCACAAGAAAAGCCAAGTTCATGGGATTTTTTAGTGCATCTTTGGAAACTTTTTTCAAGGCATGTGAAGCAGTTTTCTTAATAAGTTAGCTTTAATTTTGGGCGTGGTGCATATGACCATGTTAACACATATTTAACACGTCCATAACATGTGATTTATTCACTACTGTTCAATCTAGGATGTTGAATCGGAAATTGATAAATTGTGGCAGTATCTAGAACTAAATATAGAAGCAGCTGAGACATAAACAGTAGGAGAACAGTGTTAGATGTATTTAAGATTTTGCTTTCAGTGGACTTTCATAAGAGAAACTCTAGAGCATACCTAATTCCAGACATAGTCTAGGTCAAATAATCTGGCTACAGAAAAAAATAAGTTAACAATGACAAATTCACCAGTTCTTGAGAAGCCAGCTTCAGAGGTGTGCTTTCCTGTCACTTCAGCATATGCATTGCTGCAAATTAGTAATTCATCTTTTTAGGACACACCTATCCTGCTTCAGGCTACAACTTCAATGCCTACGAGTGGAGGAGTCCCAAGCAGGGCAGTTTGTCCCCTCCGGGCAAAGCACGGAATCACCCGTTCCATGAGCCGGGGCTGAGCGATGACGAGTGGGACCGACCTGCAGCAAGCACGTGAGTTCCAGAGCAGGGCCTGTTCTCTGGCCTGCAGCTGCAGCAGTGCCTCAAAAATGAACAACACTAGCTGTCTGGAAGGAAATTATGTTTTTCTAATGAAGTTATAGCAGCTCTTCCTTTGAATATGAGACACAGTATACTTAATGAAACTTACTGGGATGGATTAGTGGTCTTTATGGAGGATTATGATGCCAACACCAAGACCTATATTTATTTCAAGTTACTTCAGCCTATAAAGCACAGCATTTATCCCTTAAGAATAAACAAACAAAAAAATTAGGGCATTTCCCTGGGCAAGTTTCATAAAAAAATCTGATCTGTTTTCCACTTCACAAAAATAAACCTACAGATAATGTGGCTGAAGACAACTGGTGTGTTAATCTTTTGTCTTCTATGAAGATTCATTTTGGTTTGGGCAAAGAAGCACAAATTAGTCTTCTTCCATAAATGCTTGAGACATTCACATTCAGTAGGAGTGATACAGTAGGAGTAAAAAGTGATCCAGGTACAAATGTCTTGTCCAAACTATTGGTATTTTGCCATGCATTTATTTCTTCTCTCCTGAGAAGTAAATCTCATTTTCAGTTAATTTCTCTGCAGACAAAAGCATTTCCTGAGGGAAAAAAAAATTTACTTCACAATTCCTAGAGATAGTGAAAGACCCAAAAATCTATCTTCTGTTCTAAGTTTTCTTTTCTTTTGGATTTGGTAGTGGATCCACTGCAGAGGCTTGGGTAATTCCTGCCAATGAGCAGTTCTTCCTCAGATGTGGGAAGACAGGCATCACAGTAAAAGAGATTTCTGTGCTCTTTGCACCCACCCTCAGGATCTGCAGGCATGCATGTCCTTCATGAGAAATACACTTTCTTGGTGTGCCAGCACAGCTAGCCTGAAATCCCAGCCTGTGAAAAATTCAAGTTTAGTATCAAAAAAAACCCTTCCTAGTGCCTGTATAAACACACTGGGTAAGGAAATCCATGAGGTCCAGTCTGTAAGCCTTGAAATACAAATCAAGGCAAAGATTAGATGCTGCTTTCAGAATTTGAATGACAAACCCTCTGATACAGCCCATGGCTTTGTGGCATTTTGTCTGGAGACAAGCCTGGCAAGATGGCAGCTAAGATATGAGCAAGTGTGAATTCCCAGTCCATATCCAGCTCCTTTGGTCCCTACTGCAGAAGCACACTGGCAGCTTTCATAGGCTAGTAGTGGACAGTGTTTGATAAAGGAAATTAGATAGTTTTCTTCATAGTGCCCATTCTTGGTAGCCTAATATTTTTAGTTTAATAGGGTCTTTTATCCACAGTTACAGCCCATATTTTGTTTCTCAAATGAGATGCAGCCATGATTCCAGAACACCTACTGTTTTGCAGCTATGTAAGTAATGGGCTGAAAAAGTTGATGAGCAGTGAATCAGGGAGCTGGATTGTAAAATACAGAATCTTCTAAATGAAAAGCATGTGTTCTATTACCATTTTAAAGCACTGTTCAGCAGAAAGTATGCACATTAAAGAGTCTTGTTCTGCTTGTCAATGTGACTTACACCTGAGAGATACAGTACACATTAAAATAATGATCACTTTAATGCTGTATCTGTAAAATGGATGGTGCCACATCTGATGGTGTTGCTATCCCAAGTGCTGGAGTGTTTGAGAAGGCTATGTCTGCTCTCCAAGCCTGTTACAGGAATCCTCAGAAAAAGCACCACTTTTCTTGTAGTTCTAGCTAAACAACTTCTCTCCCTCTAGCTGTAGAAAATAATTTTTTCTTGCCTTTTTTTGTGTAGCACAGCTTCCAAGAATATGTGGCAACAGAAGGAGACTGAGACATTGGGAGAGAATCAAGAAAACCATGTAAAGCAAACATCTGTAGAAAGATCAGGTGGAGAGAGCATCAGGAGCCTGAAGAAAGAGGGAAAGATGTGGAAAGGTGCCTCTGGAGGGCAAAGGAAAGGTGGGGGACAGCTGGAAGAGTGGAGTACTTCCAGGTAGGAAACCAAAAAGTGCAGAGAATTAAGATCCAGCTGGGCTGAGGCAGAGGTGGGGGGCAGGGGGTGTGAAAAGACAAGGGAAGAAAGGAAAATCATTTGAAATGAGAAAAACAGGGTAAAAGCAGAAAACACTGCATTAACTTGCTGTTGATTGACAGAGGAATTTCAGTGGGCAAGCAAATGAAACCAGAGAGCTTAAACCACTCTCTAGCCTGGTGTCTACCTATCACTGGCAGGTAGAACAAGTCTGTTACAGTTCCTGCTCCAGAGAAAATGTTTAACACATTAAAACATCAATGCTTACAGGAATGAGTCTGCCAGATCCAAGAACCTCCTGATTAAGAAAACTAAAAAACACAAAGATTTTGTCCCTCATATGGGAGTGAGAACCATATCAGATACCCATGTCTTCATTATCTGTCCTACTGCCTTTCCTTCAGTCTTTTTATGTATCTATTTCTGACAGCTCTTTAAAAAAGCGTCAGAAAACCAAATGTGTTCATTATGGATCAAACAATATTTCATATATTTTAAAATCAATCCCTCAGGTTTTAGATAAAAAAGACATCTAGGTAAATTATTTTGGTACCTCTTCTGGTTTTTTGGTGTAGTAGCTCAGCTACAAATTACTCATGTGGCTGTAATGAAGATGCAAAAGTTGAGATTTCACACACCAGGAGACAAGACTCAGAGAAAAAGCACAAGAGGAGAGGAGAGCTGAAAAAGAAATTGCTTCCACTAAGAAGTCCAGACATAGAAGCATCATGATTTTCTATTTCACAGAAGTCAGAGAAGAAATGGACCTCCAGTTCTAGGAAATTCAGGTTTTTCTGTCGCAGACAATTGCCTCAAATTATCCTGTTCATTAGCTTAAGTTCCATTTGATATCATTAATGTGCAATATAACAAGAGATATTGTAATGGATAAATTAATCTATATTCAAAATTGGCAATTAAAAGAACTACATAGATTTATGGGAAAAGCTCATTTCAGAAGTCAAGGATCTTTCTAAAATCATGTTTTAAATACTTTCTTGTCTTGCCTGGGAGGAATTGCATCTGTGATCTGAGTAGGTATTCTTGCCATTGCTGTATCTATTGCAATATCTTAGAAGAGACACTGATGCTAGGTGGAGAATCATTGCAATAAGAGATTGAAATGGCTGACCATTGTCTGCTTAACTGATTGTAGCTGTAAGAAAGCATCTCTGAGGCAGAGTATCATGTGTGTGAAGCATTCAAGCTGTCCTCCCTTGTGCTGGGCAATTCTCCTATTTAAAAGCTATTCTGTAAACACAATTACATTCACGCTATTCTCAGTAATACATTGTTTGTCAAGCAAGGCCTCAGATGCTTCCATAATAGTGTTTGCTCTGTTTATGTGCTGGTTAAGCACCACTAGCTGCAGTCCATGGGCAGCTGCTCCAAAGTAACAGCTTGCTGCCACCAAAAGGGCAAATTGTCACTTTCCTTCCTCATCCTTCTTCCCCTGTGCCTTTCACATAATCAGCCCTCTCCCATGCAGCAGCTCTGATGCTTGTGTGAACCTTTATTGAGCTGCTTCCCCTTGCTAAGGTAGAAACCCCTCCTGCTTCCCTCCCTGTATACACACATACACTGTAAAGGTGTTGCTTTGGGCTGTGTCACCGCAGCCCAGAGTGGAGGTTTTTATCAGACCTCACTTGGGGTAGCTGAGCAGCTACCTAAGCATCACTGTTACCAACATCTGCTCAAGAGTGCTTTTAATAAGGCTTTGGGTGCATTTATGAAGCACCAGAGACCTAAGTTTCCATGCAAGACAGTGGCATCCCTGAAGGTTTCTCTGTGTTTATGTATGAAATGATTGGAGCAGTTTCTATTATGGCGAACAGGTGGGCTTAAATTGATAAATGCAGCTTAGGCTGAAGGAATCAGGTAAAAAGCACCACCAAGCCTCTTTTGGAAAATGTTGTTTGCAAAAAAAAAAAACAAAAACAAGGACTCTTTCCACATTGCCTGGGAGAAGTCTGTGAGGTTGAAAGGTTTTATTGCAAATATTTGTTGCACGGAGCAGCTCCGCACACAGCTACTGGTTAATTCATTAATTTTCATAGGGAGGTCCCAGTTTCAATCCAGTAAAAATGTGTATTGAATTGTTCTTGGAATCCATTTATCTCCTTACTGAACAACTCGCTGCTCAGACCCTGCCAGCTGCTAGTGACTGCCAGGTTATGAGAAGGCTTGTCTGTCATGTGCTCTGCATGTCCATCCGGCCTCTCCTGGGCAGCCACTCTTCCCCACTCTCCTGCATAACCTTGTGTCATTCAAGTTGCAGTCTGTGGCAAGGCACGTGTGTAATATATATTTTTAGAGGGGGGAAAACGTCCACATTTTTTTAACTTCTCATTGTAAATCTAGCTTCACAGGTACCCATGATAACACCGAGGCTGACCAGGAGGAAAATTTCTGGTCTCAGGCTCTGGAGGATTTAGAGACCTGTGGCCAGTCAGGAATTCTGAGGGAACTAGAGGTAGAACAATCTTAACCTTTCTTTCCAATTATAGAGAAATATAATGGTTTTGGTTTGGTTTACATTCATTTTATTTTCTCCTTTTTTCTTTTACGTTGCACTAATCACACCAATTCATTTAAAAGCTTTAACCCCTCTCCACAGGACAAGGCTGACAGGCGTCTGTGTTTGAGAAACATGACTCTCTTGGTACCTACCCTTTACCTTTATATTTTTGCTTGTGCAGCTGCCTCCCCTGCCCCTAACCAGAGCTGTTTTCTTTTGTGCAATGCAACCAAAATTCTATGAACATGTTCACCCCAGTGCTTTTGACTTGCAGCTTCTGCTGTGCATAACCATCGATGCTGTCTGTACAGGCAGCAAATGGCACAGAACTTCTAAGTGGGCATAACCTTCCTGCAGCAATACATTCCACTCGCTGACAGATGCTTCATGCAGCTTTTCTTAGCATGTTGTAGGTTGTCTTTTAAATTGAAACTTAATTTGATTAAGATGAACATAAAAGAAAATCAGCTTCTCAAAATGTTCACCTATAATCGTACCACTCTGAAAGAAAAAGAAGCTGCCAATGTGAGAAATGTTCATTATGCAGCAATTTCTTCACCATGTAACAAATTTCCATATTTCATCCTTGAGTTTATTACAAATCTAACCATGCTTTGTGTTAGATTGTGCTGAGGGCATCGGGGGAAGAAAACAGAGACAGAGTAACTTGGGAGTGTTTAATTGTCTAATCACCTTTTCTCTAAGTTATCTAATCAGAACAATTAAGCATTGTACTGGCAATTAAAGCTACAGAATGAAAGGTCCTAAAATATTTTCTTTTATGTTCTTTTAAATTCCTGGAGCTGCAAAACTGGCAGAATCTCATTTTCATTTTTATGTTATATAAAGTCCTTTAGCAGCCAGGAGGAATGTGAATGGCATAACTGGGTGAAAGTTTTTCAGTTCAGATTAATTTACTTCCTCAGATTTATGGCTTTTGTATTGCATGTTCGGGTAGCAAAATGTGATTCTCATATATTTGCTATTGAAAACCAGAGAAATATAGGAGAAAATGTTATCCTGGTTTAATTCCATAGTTAGATATGGTTTAGTACTGCAGGCTTCTCTTGCAGTTTTCAGTATTCAGAGCATAATAAAAGGATATGAAAATAGATAATTCCAAAAGAGAAATAGGTCATCCATGCTGACCAGAATTCAGTTATTTCAACACACTGAGTTTTCCTCAGCCTTTCATGAAAGTGAAATTCAGAACTGTAGATGCACCATTTATAGCATTGCCTCATTGCACAACACCCAGCTCTGAAAAGAAAGCCAGACTCATTCAGTGTGACAGGATGCTGAGAGTGGCCATGTCTCGACTTTATGAAGTGCCATGGCGTAGTCAAGGACTCCTTATCATTTTTCATTTCAAGGTCTCCAGCCAAAGAGCAAAGAAGGCTGTTGTTTGCCAGGTCCTCTGGCTGCTTTTGCTCCATCAGGCAGTAATATCAGTCATTACTGAGCACAAAAGAGTGTTATGACTACCATCCATTATCTTATAGTGAAAGTAGTGATTCAGCTGTGAGAAGGAAGGGTGACAGACATGCTCACCAGAGTTATAGGCAAACATTTATTTGTCTGTTTTGCCCTTATTTTTTACTTCTGCCATTCAAGCAGGCTGTCTGCATCCAGTCCCAGTCAGAGTTCAGGTTATGGTCTTTAAATTTCCCTTTCCAGTTGTTCATCAGAAGAGATAATAAATAGGAAATTCAGCACACCCTGTCCCCACAGTGGCTGTGCCAAAGTGCATATGCCTCCCATTCCCCAGAGCAGAAAATCTTTCCCAAGGGTGAAGGCTCATTGCTGTGCATGGATTCTTTTAAAGTTCAGTCTGTTCCACACAGTGGGCGAGGTGACTCCCATCATCATCTTTCATGATTTCATGTATTCTTGCATCTAAAACAAAAGGCTTTTACTGAGATTAAAACCAGCAGTGAGACCAGGGCCAGTATTAGTGCTGAGCTAAGGCAGCCACTCTTTCCAGGCAGTGAGCTCACCTGCACTGAGTTTTCCCTGAGCTTGGGTAGAGCCAGGCACTCTGCCCATGCTGCCTCTAGAGCTACCTACAGATTCTGCTGGCTCACATATTTTTACCTTGCACACACAGTGTGAATTGTAAATGCCTTCCTGTAGTTCCAATTCCAACAAATGCAATTATGCCACAACTTAGATGTTGTTTTAGTGATGTGTAAAATATTTTTAAAGTAAGCAATTGCACTACATACTCTTCAGTCTGCCAAGGGACTGGCTTACAAGCACAGCAGTTCTGGTGCTCAGTATTTTAGTTTGAAATGCCATCTGAAAACTTTTGCCCATAGGGTTCATATATTGTTATTGTGTTTTGTTGTGGTCTTTATTTTATAGTGACTTGCAAGCAGATTGAACATCTGTCCTCTTGCCTTTTGCTGTGCCCTGAGTGATTGTGTTCTGACAAAGAATAGAGGTGTTTTTCCTACTGCTATGAATTAACCACTTACTTAACCCACATTCTCTGTTACAAATTAACCTGTTCATTAATGCTCTAGGCCACAATCATGTCAGGAAGTACAATGAGTTTGAATCAGGAGACCCCACAACCACGTAACCAGCTGGGAAGACAAGCCAGCTTCCAGGAAAGAAGTTCTGTAAGGCCACATTACAGTCAAGCTACTCGTAGCAACACATTGCCATCAGATGTGGGGAGAAAGTCCATGGTTCTGAGAAAATTTAAGCAAGAAATGAAAGAAATCATGTCACCAACTCCTGTGGAGTTACACAAGGTCTGTAATTTTTTTTCTGACAGCTTTGAAATAATATATTCAGCACAAGAACTCTAATTATATGGCAACACAGTAAGCACTTTTTATAATGACTCCACAGATGTAATTTGGGGGCCATGCATATTAGTTCTTACAAACACATTAATGATAGATCCTTGTGGGGGAAAACAAATGAATAAGATGCATCCTTGTCTACTATTTCATTTTACAATAAATCCTCAAAAGGCACTGCTCTTTTGACAGGAGCATCCACTGGTAATTTGAATTGACAGGACCAATAACTCTTCTCCACAAAATGTGTTCATTAAGAAAGCAAAGTTTAATTTCTAGAAAATACATTTCTTCAGGAAATTACTCAGGAGGGTTTGGGGCTCCCATAGGTCCTTTTTTAAATTAACACTCGTTTTGAATCAAATACAAGGAATTCAATGTACATAATATAGAACGTTATTTCAAATTAGGTGTTGCTTCTTTTTTCTTTATAATTCCTTTGCTCTAAAAAGGATAAATAATCTTCAGACTATGCAGCTTTTCACTGCTCAAGATGGTTGGAATCACTCAGTGATATGGAGGTGGCACTGCATTCCTAGCAAGGGCTGGATAAAGGATGTTTGGATATGCACAGCAAACACCTGAACCACTTTAGCTCTCAAGTCCAGTGAGGTCATAAGAGCAACCAGTTTCCAAAACTTTGAGGGACATTATAATGCTGTTCTCCCAGATGGGAATGAGCATCCCATTTCCTGCACCCACCTTCCTCTTAAAGGTCTGAGATCTTTCCAGAGAGGAGGCAGAACACAGGGATATTTCATTAATATGTCACCTGGTCATTCTCAGTAGATCTGGGTTGGTTTCTAAGCCCTGTGGATTTGCCTGAGTTTAGTCTGTAGTTCAGTTGAGTTCAGCAGCGTGAGGACTTGCTGAGCGTGGGCTAAATGAATGTTTATAGAAGGTAGTAGAGAATTGATCTCATATATGGTAAATTAAGTCATTGGCAATGTATATGATCAATAAGGATGTGTTGGGATAGTTTTAAGCTATTCCTATTTCCAGCTTGATGTGATCAGTGGAGTTAGGTACTGTGCTCAATTTTTCTGAGTGGTGAATAAATGTGAAATATAAAACCAAAGTATGCCAGTAGGCATTTCACAGTGTGCTCACATTCAACAAAGGCACAGCTCTGGATTACAAAGCCAGCCTTCCATGTTAAAATAAATCATTACCTGGAAAGGAGTCCTGAGATTTCTGTTAATGAGTCAGTGGTATTCTGTGATAGTAACTAGCTGTTGAGTCCTGGGCAGTACAAATAACCTGTCCATGAGCTTTCTCTTGCTTCAGCTGACTGTTTTTAAGATTGCTTTGACCTTCCCTTGGAGTAATTTCCAGATTTTGTTCAGACAATATACCTACTTTTCCCCTGTCTGCTGAAGTGATGCTGAGTTTGTTTTTACTGTCTGTTCTGTCACCCAGAGAAGAGTCATTTCCTCTCTAAAAAATCTAAACGTTGAACCTGTACCAAGGATTTTCCAAATCCTTACAGTCATTCAAGAAAAATAGAAACTAGTGACTGGATCTTATGCTCTGATTCCCCAAAGTGAGGTTGTACTCCTGTGACACATGCAGGTTAGCCCAGGCAGCATGGACTGCTTTTTACCTGAGCAAGTTCTCACTTGTTAGTTTTCTTACTGATTCTTGTGTAGCAGTGTGCCTGCTACTTTCTCTCATGTATTCATGTTCATTTTTGTATTAGACCTCTAGTTTAATACCCTGTTCCTTTGGACAGCTTATTCAACCAGAGTTTTCCAAAAGAGCTGCAGTGCCATAGAAATGACTTCACTGTCAGAGAAATGCCTTGGTTGAAGTACTTTTCATGTATCCTCTTGCTGGCAACATGTTCTGCCCTCTGCAGGCAAATGTCTTAATTAGCTGGGCCACTGAAAAATAGGAAGACTTGGAAAAATGTGATGGTGTGGGCAGTTCTGAGATACAAGCTAAGACACACCTTGTCTAAGACCTCCCTTGGCAGATTCTCAGCACGTACTTGGCTGCGTGCTGCTGAGCTGTGCCAGTCTCTGGGCATGGCAGGGCAGGGGCCACTGTCCTGTGTCACTGTGAGGAGTCTGCATCCCTGCTGTGCCCACAGGTCAGAGCTCACTTTGCAGCAAAGTGACCTGAATTCTTCACTGCTCCTTCTTTCTGCATTGCATTCACCAGCTGTGCTCTTGGACTGTCTGTGTCCTGAGGAAAATAGGATTGAGATAAGTGTCCTACTAATCTCTTCAAACATTCGTTCTAGATGGTTTAATAACATTTAATTTAGCTGGATAGTGTATTGCTATATCAGTACCCAAATTTAATGAATGCCTTTAATGATTTAATCTACTTAGATAATAATATAGATTAATATTTTTCTAAAAATCATAGCAGACCATTTTTTAGAAGTTTCATAGAGCACACTTTCCTCTGAGAGCAAAAATATGCACTAGGATCAGATAATTTTTCAATATTATTATTACAAGTAGTCATTAACCTAAAATTACAGTCAGTTAAAATATCTCAATAGCTGATCTGTGCAAGATGTATGAATTTAAATTAAGCATTTTCCCATAGACTTGAGAGGGAGAAGAGGCATAGGCAAAGACTTAAAATGTATAAGCTTGTGTTTTAAATTTGTAACTATTTAATTGCTTATGAAATATGAATTGAATTTCCAAATCCACTTTCTTTTTCCCTTAGGCTCCTGATGTAAATTTAAAAGTCTAATAAATCACCCAAATGGAGATTTCACTATTGAGATCAGACCTTCCAAAGAGTTGTGATCAGCAGTACAGATAAACCAGCATGAGTTAGGTGTTGTGTGAATTGTCTGCAGTTTTATTCCTTTCAGAGAGGGTGGCTGTAAGTCAAGATGAGGAACCTGTGGTAGGGCTTTGTCCATACCCATTATTGAGTAGAAATTGAGTATTTCAGATAGCAATGCTTTTATCAGAGATTCTCTTTGAAGAATGTATGTTACCCTGGGAAGAATTAGCCCGAAAATTCTAACCTCTAATACAAAAGAAAGTTGTCTGCAGATGCCTTCCATCTGAAAAATGTGACAGCTGTCAAACATGCAACAAAGTTAAATTGCTACCTCATCCCTGAAGCAAGCATAAGTTTCTTTAAGTTCCAAGCTCCTGTTAAGCACAGCAAAAGTCAAGAGAAGATAGCCATAAGGGAAGCAGGTTGTAAAAATCTAGGATCTGTATATCTGAAGAACCACAAGCTTCAGGAAATATTTTGAAATGTGTAAATTGTGATTGATAAAACGACTTGGGATGATCATTCCCAATGCCCCTCCTTGTCCCCTGCCTTGCCCACTCCATTGCAGTCTCTTCCCATTGACTCTCTAGAGCAAAGCCCCTCTTTCATGCCCTTTGTAATTTGAAATGCTCCATTTTTTGTCTCACAAGGTGGGCATGAAGTAGCACATGCATTGTTACAGACAAGATCCAGGTTAAGGTGTGCTAATGTGTCATGGCTCTTCCTAGGGGTGTCTAGAGCTGGATTTGTGTGTGTGTGCTGTTTGCTGATAGATCACTCACTGAAAACAGGGAAAAAAGCAACTCTGGCGTAGAACATATGAATGGGGACCACCATCCCTGGTGAGCTATTCTCCACTCCAGTTTGGCTCTGAGAAGGTCTTGACTGTAATAGTGTCCAGTATGGGATCTGAAACTTAAAGAAAGATGTTGACCATATGGACAGGATCCAGAGAAAAATAAGCCTTATTTCACATCACTGCAGAGAAAGACAGAGTAATGTGATCTTGTTCTCTGTGGATAGCAACAGGCTTAAGCCTCAGCAAGGGTGTTTTAGTTTAGACCCAAGGGAAACATCTGAATGACTAGAAGGGATTACTTTATAATAGACTGTGGAATCTTGATCACTGGAGATTTGAACATGTGGGGCAGATAAATGTATCTCTGAAATGCCTTAGGTGCAGTTGATCCTGTCTTAGGACAAGAATGAAGTCTAGATGACTTCAGAGAGCCCCCTCTTTCATGTGCTTTTGTTGTTCATCTGGGGCTGGATCCAGCTCCATTTTACTCCAGTGCCTGAAGAAGGGGAAAAGAAAAGGAGTAAGTGGAAAAGGGAAGTTCCTTTTAAAAAACATGCCCCCTGTGCTAGAACAGGACAGAGTATTTCAAGTCTTCTTGTCTTAGGCATTGCATCCCATTTTTACATGAAATTTTCAAGGCTTCTTTAAGAAGCAGTTGACTTGAAGAACTTCTGTCCTTTATGATGATGAGGATAAAAAAATTACTTTGCTAGAAGAGAATTTGGGTCTTAGTCCAGAGCTAGTTATTTTTAATTTCTGCAGGAAGTGCATACAAATCTGTCAGTAAAATATATCTCCCTGCTTTTTTTTTTTTTTTAGTCTTGCAGAATGGTGGTCTTACAGCATTTTTGTAGCAGCTTCAAACACACTCTTCGTTAAAGCCATGTTAAACATGCTGTGATATCACCAACAAAAGCCTCTGTTCATAGCAAATTATTAGAATTTCCCTAGAGTCCTGCTGATAATAGCATCTGTTGATACAAATTAAAATCATTCTATGATTAATTACTGTGAATTTGCAGATAGGTTTTTCAGTAGCTAGAATGCCCATTGACTCCTAAAGTTCATGCAGGGATGGAGGACATATGACAGATCCAGCAAGAAGTTATCTTGGAGGAGGATGGGGGAAAAGAAGGCAAGAAACTTAAATTCCACAGTCCCTGCAAAGTATGAAATGACACCTCATACCAAAAAATGTCCCTGGCAGGAAGAAAACCTTTAGCCTAAGGGGACTTTAGGTGTGGCTTTCTGCTTTGCAGGGCTGTTCAGGGGGACAAAAACACAAGGGAAGAGGATGAGCTGGGGTAGAAGTAAGGGATGAACATCACATGGGGGTGTTTGTGCTCCCCACGGCACAAGGCTCTGATGTTTTCACAGCAGCCCCACAATGCACCATCCACATTACAGAGAAAATGGTGCTACTGCTTCAGCCACTGCCCTTGTATCCAGCTGCTCTCAACTGCTGCCCAGCACAGCTACCAAACCTGCCAGGGAGTGTGATTTCATTCTGGTCAAAGCAGGGCTGATACAGCCCTAAACCCAGGTCAAGAAAAATGCAGTGAGCAGGAAAGCAACCCAAATCCTTTACTCCTGTTTTGAGAGAGCCTGGTCTGTTCTGGCAGTCCTTTTCATACTGGCAATTTAAACAGGAGCTCAGCAGCTTTCTGAAGGCAGCACCAGCCAGTGCTGTGCCCCAGCACTGCTGTGCCTTGGCATCCTTCTGTGAAACACTGACCATGTCCTCGGCCTGCTTTGAGCAGGACACTGAACTAGAGACTTTCCTAAGTCCCCTTCAATTCAAATGATTCTGCAATTCAGAAACATCAGGAAGGAATTCAGTGGCTGGTGCACACACAAGGATGCAACACATGGGACATTATTTGTACCAAGTCATTATAAAATTTTGGAACAGTTAATGTCACTTTTATCAGCCAAGGTATGATAAAATCAGTGCATTTTGAATTAAAGGTGATACATGCTACAGCCCTAAAAACACGGGTTTGACTGTGCAACTGTAACTCTGCACAGTGGCACACCACTCACATAATTTACTTGCATGGGTCAGCACCCCTGATATGAGGGAGGACCAAGAAAATATAAAAACCTAAAAAAAGCATGCCACTTACCCACAAAGAAGTCTCTATCTTTTTCTGTCAAATAGCTAAATTCACAAAACTATCTGTGAGGACTTATCTTCTGAATAACTGAAAAGCCTTCTCCTAACGGTTTTACCTTCTGTTTCCTGCTTTTTAATGACCACCTCCTGCTTATGTAACTGTAAGAACACTGCCTGCAAGCTCTTTCAGAAGGAGCCTTATGTGTACTTCCTTACAAGATTGCATTATAACTCTTATACTGAGCACTTCTGAGGTTAGGCTCTACAGGGCAGACCACTGCCTGGCCCAAACCAGGCAGTCTAGAGCTTAAACTGACAATAGTCTTTATTCCCTTGATTGCAAGACACAACACTAATTGTTTGATTGAGGCCAGATCTTTGTACTTGAAGCAAAACTAAGCCATATCTTGTACTCAGATGCTGGCAGCTAGAGAATAGAGAGACAAAACACTAAGAAAAGGTGGCTAAATACCACAAATTTCCAGCTGACAAGCAGAAGTGAAAAGGGCTGTTTATTTACAGAAGAATAAGGTGGCTTCTGAGAATATTAACATAATGTCAAAATGGCAACAACTTTAATACTGTAAGTACCAAACAGTAGGTAAGTGATCTCTCTAATGTGAAAAAAAAAAAAAAAAAAAAAATCACCAAAACCATCCTAGGAAGAAAACCTGCTTCATGCTTGTAGAAATGGGGGGATAAGTGTTTTTTCTTTCTCATCACATCACCTCTCCTCCACAGGTAACTTTGTACAAGGACTCTGATGGAGAAGACTTTGGGTTCAGTGTCTCAGATGGTTTATTGGAAAAAGGAGTGTATGTTAAAAACATTCGACCAGCTGGCCCTGGTGATCTGGGAGGTTTAAAACCATATGACAGACTCCTACAGGTAATGTTTCTGGCACTGTGCAGGTCTAGCATGAAGGGACATGACATACAGATCACTTTGTAAAAAGGTTTATAACCACACTGGGGGTATCTGGGTATGTGTCTTTGGAGATGTGATTGTAGAAAATTGCACTTTTGCAGTTTTGTTACTTGGAGTGGCCCTGCAATCCACATTGCTTATTATATTTTAAATAATGAGCACCACTGTTTGTTTGTATTTCTGCTGGGAAGGGATGTGTGTAGGGGGATCAGGAAGGACAAGTGACCATAACCGCTCTGCACCACAGGCTGTGCTGTGTAGATTTCTGAGATTTCTTTTCTTGGCAAGAAAAGGCAGCACTTCGTGGAGCTTTGGACTTTTATGCAGTGGCACTAAAGCTGGATTTTCCTGTGCAGTCAAGTTTATAGCAACAAACTCTTTCAGAATGCTAGGTATTTTAGAACTCCAAAGGAGACATACAAATGCTCACTAGGAAGCTGCAATTTCCCACAGCATTTCCAGACAGATTTTTCTTTCTTGCTTTTCTTGATACAGACCTGATAATTATTTCTGTGTTTAATCCAAGTGTTGACTGACATAGTTGGAATAATGTAATACTTAGCACCACACTTATCACAGTGCCAAGTTGGACTGTGATGAAAATGCCAAATTATTTCCCAACTAGCCCAATAAAATATTTTACATAAATTTATATATATTAGGTAAAACCAGAGAAGACCTGAACTGAAATTACAGATGTGTTCTACTGCATTTAAATTGACGAACACCATGAAAGACAGAAAAACTATGTCCTGTTAAATGTCATTATTGGAGTGAGCATTGTGAAAGCTGGCAACAGCCAGCACCAGTGTAAATATCCCCACTTCTGCTACACTCTCTTTAAAAGTGAGTAGAAAACTTAATTGATGTCTTCAGACCAGACATCACAGTTAAAAAGTCTTATACTGGGCAATTCTCTACTTGGAATAGTTAAATCATGCTCCATAGTCTCAAGGATAAATTGTTTCTCTTGTGATCTCTTTTTTTTTTTTCCTAAAATGGTAACAAAACTCAATCTTCTCATCAATCAGGTAAACCACGTTCGCACCAGAGACTTTGACTGCTGTTTGGTTGTGCCCCTCATTGCAGAATCTGGCAATAAGCTGGAACTGGTCATTAGCAGAAACCCCCTGGCATCCCAGAAAGGAAGCTCAGAACAGCCTTCAGGGAGCGGGGAGTGGAGCGACCCGAGCGCTGCCTTCCTGCAGCAGAGCGGGCACAGCAGCGTCAGCACGGAGACACGGGACCCCACAAACACCTTATAGCAGAAACCACTGGGGCGGGACACTCAGCAACTAAAGACAATTATGGTGCTAAATCCATTCGAGAGTGCTCTGAGACTGAGGCTCAGATGCTGTACAGCACTGAAAAGCACAGGAGGTCAGTTGGTCTGTCTCAAAGCTTCTATTAATCCACGGTTACTTTGGAAATAGTTTCATTCTTCATTAAGTCATTTTCCATTCTAAGCAATCTAGGATTAGTAACAGTAAAAAAAAAAAACACATAAGGGCCTTTTTTTTCCCCAAATAAGAAACTGGGGAGATGTTTTAAACATGCTCTAAATGTTCTTCTCCCTTCAGCAACAGCAGCTGTTAGAGGGAAAAACATGGAGTTAACCTCTGCTAACAAACAGTAGTGTCCAGATTATGGTGTTTTTAAAAATCCTTTAATGTGGAAGGTGCTGCTGTCTGATGGACAAGGCAGAGTGGTTTACTGCACTGGGTTTTCCTGGGAAATGGCTACATCTCTGATTTTGGAAACCTTTATTCGCTGGCGAGAAGGGTGCACTCATTAGACAAAGCAGGGTTTAGATGTTACAACAAAATGCTTGCAGGAAGCTGCAGTTTGCATTGAACATTGCTCCCCACTTCAGCAAACTTTGTTAGAACATATGTTACTCCCTATGCAATGAAATATTTAATGGTATGTCTTGCAACCTGTGGGGATTTTTAAGCAGACACTTTTTTAGTGGGATAAAACCTCTGACGAGGGATTACTGAAAAGAGTGAAACTGGAATGAGTTCAGACAAATTAGAAAGGTTTTTTTAAAAGAAAATGGCTTTTTTAAAATTATGTCAGTGGAGATTGATACAAAAGCTCTTTAATGATCCATAAACCTGTAAACTTGTACTGTCACACATGAGCTTTTTAAGTCAATCAGTTTCTTGAAGGAAGAAAGGTCCTATTTAATATGCTTTGTTTTCAGCCTTCTTTATGATAAACATTACCCCCTGCAACACATTTTTAGAATATAAAATTGTAAATATATTTTACAAACACATCACACAAATTGTCTCCTCTCCCCTCTTCCCCCAAGCAATAAAATACTGCCAGTTGCTTTATATGCTCACCAGCAGCTGCATTGGTTTATTCTGGTATTCAAGTTGTTATTGGTAATTATTGTTATTGGTGAATATAAAGATACTGGATTTGTACATTTGTAGAGTCTCCATATCTAAGCAATCACCTTACAGAGTTGTTTCTGGTCAATTTAAACTGTTTAATGTATCCCTGTTGCTGTTTCCAATACATAAACAAGCTCACCTGCCCTGCACACACACGAGTATCTCTGATTTCTAGTTCAGCACTGCCAGAAAAGGTCAGAATGCCATTATAGGCTGAATCATGTAAAAAAAAAAAAAACAACAAAACAAAAACTCCAAGGTTCATGAGTCACTTAAATATGTATTTTTATTTGTAACAAATAAGTATTAAACTGTAAAGTATTTTTGTACAAATTTAATACTTTAATAGCATGATATTTATCGTCTATGTTATGTTTTTTGAAATTCAAACTGTTGCAAATATTTGTATGGAAAAACTGTATAAATTGAAATAAACAGTGATTTGAAGACATTAAAAATGAGGTAGAGTTTTTCTACTTGATATTTTTCCCAGGTTTTTTTCCCACAGTTTTAGAAAAAAATACCATTTTTGTATTTGTGGTATACTTTTTCCTACCATATGTGAAAAGAAAAAATTGTTGAAGGTAAGCAAGTTGTCCACATTTTAGTACAATGTGTCTGATGTTTGAACATTCAATTTATTAATTTCAAAACTGCAATGCAGCAAGTCCCAAAGCACACATGAGAAAGCTAAAAGTGGAATGTTATTTCAACTCTGACTTGGAGTTTTGCTTTTCTTACCACGATCATCATCAGCATAGAACTATTAGCTAAATCAGCAATGGCAAGTTCTACATCATAGAAAAAGTTTTCTATGTCACTGATTGCAACTTTCTTGTTATGCCTGTAACAAGATTAAAACCCATGATCCATCAAAGCTTCATGGCCACAAATCTGCCACATCAGAAAAACCTAGACCCCTTTGTAAACTGTTTTTTTTTTCTCAAGGAATCAATAGTATTGGCACATCAGTAAGAGCATCTCATCAATATCATAGCATTTGGAGATGGATAAATATTGGTATGGACAACTAGGAGTCTTTAAACCAAAATACATCCTTGTGTATTTTTAAGGGGACATCGGGAACCTCAAAGACCTGTAAGTTCATTCTTCAGCAAAATGAAAGAAGTACATGATTTTTGATGACCAGTACACCAGTGAATCTATTAAAAATGGATCACTGAAAATTTAAGAGGCTCAGCATAAAACAAGCTGTTCTTCACAGAACATGCAAAACCAAGAAAGGCTTTGAAAGGCACCTGAACATTCAGCGTCTCCATCCCAAAAATCTTCAACAGCTGCAATAAAGGTTCATACCAAGACCAATTAATAATTGTCTGTTAGTTTTTGAAAAGTTTCCTAGGAATTTGCTGTCCCAATGTTAGATTCTTAAGTCTGGAAGATCCAAGTGGGGATTCTTCTGCTGTTGTCTGTCAAAACAAAAAAAAAATGTTACCCAAGCTTGAAACAGAACTAAAATATATTAGCTTCTTCAAAACAGGCTCTTTCTCCATGAGCTCAGAAATTAGATGTAATGAAAAAAAAAGCATCTGTTATCAGGTTTGACTTAATAAAAATCAATTTCAATTATTAAATTTTATATACATCTCTCACAGCACGTCACCTAAAAACTGACATTTGTGCACAAACTATAGGCTGATACAGGCTAAGCTGGCTAAGAGATCACTCTGAGAGTAAAAATACATATAAATTTACTACTATTGACCTTTTTTTCTGTATTAGCCATATATTACTCTGCAAAGACATCTGCCAAATTTGACTGCTTCACCAATTACTGGTCAACTTGAAAATTATTAAATAAATGTCGATCAAACAATCGTGACAGTGCCCTGGTGACTTGTGGTTGAAAGAGAGTGCAAAAGTTTGTTTTGAACTTTCTCAGTAAGGAGATACTTACCACAGGTATTTCTGTAGCATCCAAAGGTGCAGGGATTTGTCTTTTACATGGACTTCGGTGCACGCTGCCCATCTTCTCTTTACTGACAACTGATGACCCTTCCTGTATCATGAGGTCACTCTGAAGTTCAGGTGGGTCAGGAGCACCTTGAGGAGCAGAAACAGACTGAGCCTCGAGCTCTTGATTTTCCCAGCACTTCATCGGGGTAGAGGGCATTTGTTTGGCATAGTTGTTTGTTTCTGCAATTGCCTCTCTCAGAAACTTCTGCAAACGCGTTTTTCTGGTGATCTCCTTGCTCTTCACTGCTCTCCGGAGGTGCAGCTCCTCAGCCACGATGTAGACGCGGCAGCGCCCCCTGGTCACAGCCGTGTACACGTGCTGCCAGTGCTGCCGGCCCGCATTGCCGACCACGTACACCACAGTCCTCTCCTCCGAGCCCTGAAACGCGGGAGAACTCTGATTCAAAGGCCGATCTCCAGGAAATAGTTAAAAAAAAGACAAGAGTGAGGAAGTTGGAGGCAACTGGGGACACTCTCGAGAATATTTTCTATCCTGCATTCAAGGAATTCTAGTTTCAAGAAAAGTTTCTGATTCTTTGATGAGAGAATAGAGTGCATTAGCTCAGCTGACAGCTGCTGTGGTTTTACCTGGAATGTGTGAATAGTTCTGGCCCAGGCATGCTTGATGTGACACAGCTTCTTCAGTGCCGTGTAGTTGACAGTGAACGTGGAGCCGTAGGTGCTGCTGATGGTCAGCAAGCGCTGCTTATCAATTTCTACATCCTAAAGGAATAGCACAACACTCAGCAGTGAGCCTGGAGCAATGTCTGTACTTCCCTATTCTGGCTTGCCCTGAAATTACAACCAGCAAGGTCAACCAGCTCAAAGTTTCAGAAGACACTAAACCCCATAAATTGCCGTCTTTCCCTGACCACCTTGAAGGAAAACAGTTTTCACTGTTCAGGGCTACACTAACTACTGATACTTTCACTGCTCAACTCACTGAACCCAGCCAAAAAATCAAGTTTTTTGTTGCTGTTACTTTTAGGCCAGCTTGGTTTTCTGTCAGGGAAAACTTCAGCTGTAACATTACTCTTTACTTCAGACCATGTTAAACATTATCTATTTCAATTAAAATACATTTGAGTAATTACAGACTGTATCTACACTGAACATAATCACACCAAGTGAAACACATTCTACCAAAAACCCAGAATAGAGGTTTTTTTTAATTTTCTACCGTACCTTGCCTCTTCCATGCCTTTTACACAACTGTTTAGCAGAACTAAGTATGTATTAGGGGCCAAATTTTACAAGTGTGAATTGTTTTGTTCTGGGAATTCAGCAAGCACTGAATCACTTCCCACCAGGTTTTCTTTGTGCAAGTTCTTGCTGCCAGGACTTACCTCTGTTATGAAGAATATATCTCCATTGCAGAGTCGTTTGCCCTCCTCATTAGACTCTTCAGTGAATGAGGTTTCTCCATTTCTGCATTCCTGGCCATTAGAACCCTCTCTGACACCACAGGTTGCCAAGAGATCCTTGAGATAAACATTTCGTGTGCTGGCAATCTTGTCCCCAGTTTGAAACAGAAGTCTCTTCTTATGGTCTCTAGGTCAGAGAAAGAAAAAGGGGAACATGTATTTACAAAGTGTGCATTTACCGTCTCTCAGTATTTTTTCTCATTCCACTCTCTATACTTGACCCAGATTAAAAACTTTAATAATATTCAAAATAGTTAGTTAGGATAACAATTTATGTCTTGAACTTTTGTATAACAAATTGGTAAAAAAACCAATAATATAAACCAGTAATACAGAGTAGCACAAAAATATTTCAGAATCTATTTAGAAATCATATAGTAGCAAAAAAAATTTAACCTTGAGGGTTTTTTCATGTTGCTTTTATATGAATTTTGAATATTCAATAGTAACTTAAAATCTCAGAATTCACATAATGAATTTAAATGAAAAGCCATTTACCACTATTCAAAATGAGATTAAAGAGTCCATCAAATAAAAGTTTATTGTAGGAATGATTTATAAAATAATCAGATCTAGATGGAACATTGGAAGTTTTAAAATCTTATTGTATGGTGTTGGTCTGGCTATAACACTTTTAAAAACAAAATTAAATTGGTGACAGGAAAAAAGCAAAACACTGGCTTACCTGGTTAAATGATTTGAGTAGTGTTGGCAACAAAGTTCATTTATTAGATCACAATCTTGCCTAAATCATACAAAACAAGAACATGAACAAAGTCATTATATACAAAACATACAATTACAAGCAATGTCATAGAAGCATTAATTTATAAATAATGGAAAAAGCCCTTTTTCTATCTGATGCTCTTCTACCACCTATTAGAACAATTACTTATTCAGAGTTTAGAAGACAGAGCAGTAAAGGAACAGTTTTGTCTAAATAGCACAGAAAGCTTTTTCACTGTATGCCTAGATTAGCTGGATTTGGTTTTAAGATAAAGAAGAAAACTAAAGAAAAACTAAAACATGGACAGATTATTTTCTGTCTGTGGATATATTAAAAATAGCAAGAAGATTTATTTGCTTTTTAAAGACCTGGAATTTTAACTTTTAAATGCAACTCAAGTACCTATAAATATATTCTAGAAGAATCATTCACAAAAATTACTAATAATAGTATTGTACCTGAATGCAGACTGGAGAAAAAAATTGATACCAGAGTTACTCAGCACTCACAAATCACTTATTAGCTCACTGGGAACCTGTAAATAGTGCATGATTTTTATGTCCTGAGAAAATGTTCTTCACAATTAAAGGTGGAGTTTTTTCTTAAGTACCCTTTTGTGCAGAACTCAAGGTTCTGGACTATTGGTGCTAGTGCACATTATGCCTTTTATCCCTTCAGTGTTTCTGCAAAGCCATGCATACTATTCATGTTCCTGTGATTACTGACTTCCAGTCTTTCTCCAAAGTGTGTTAGAGCCCTACATCCCACCGTTCCCAAGTGATGAGTATTCCAAGTATCTAGTAGTTTTTGCTATTGCCACTAGTCTCTCCAACTCAACACACTCAGCTATTTTTAGATTGTGGCTGCTAGCAAGGATTTTTTCAATGTCTTCTTGCACACTCCATTACCTTCTGAAAGCAATGAATTGTGATTGTTTGGCATCCTCCAATCCTGGCCCTTTTTTAAGTAAATTCTTTATTGCAGTTTGTAAATCTGTTTTAAAAGACATAAAAGGTAAGACATGAAAATATTCAGAATTTAAAAAGAAAAATATAATTCAATATGAAATTGCCTTTCCTTATTTCTTGCTTTAATGACATCTCAACTTGTTTAAAACAAAACAAGAAAGAAACAACCCCCCCCCCAACTCCCACTCAAAATGACACACCCCCAAAAGAAACAGAAATACACCATAAAAAACCCAAGAAAACATCATGCAGTTAATCCACTCTTAAAATCAGAGAAACAAGAGTGATATGGAAAGAAACAAATTCTTATTTCTGCATTTAATAACAGCTGCATGGAGCATATTTCATGCAAAGTAAGGCTTTGCTACAGCACACTGAAGAGGTAAAGATTAAATATTTTCAAGCCACAGACCTATATACTTGGATTTCACAGAAGAAATCTACTTTCAGTTTTCTGCTTGCTGAGTATTTTGCTAGAGTAAGGTAAGGTGATAATGTTCGTACTATTTTTTTCTGCATTCCCCTTGAAGTGTTTTGATGCATATAAAAGAGAGGCCACTCAATCCACTTACACCCAATAAATGTCAAAAACCCCAGTAAACAATGGCTCTAGCCCTGACCCCAAAACATTTTAAGAGAAATACTGCCATCCCTTCTTAGAATTTTCCTAACTCAATTCTACAGCTGGGAGCACATTCCTGTCCTGCACACCATACTGTTACAGTCACTTTTTACTCAAATGATTCACCTCTGAATCAATTCTGAAAATCTCTTAAGGTTGACAGCTCTGCTACAATATAAAAAGACAACCCCATTTGATTACAGTGGTGGAAGCTGTCCCCCATTTCAAAGTCTAACTGATGAGCTGGAGCTCTACAGCTCATTCTTTGCACTTACAGGTCTTGCCGTGTGCACTTACTTAGAAGGCAAAAGACAAACTATGAACGTAGCATTTAAATTTATGCCACAAACAAAGCCAGATTAAAATTTTCCCAAAATTTTTGCTCCAGACAATAGTCTATGTTTTACCAAAGGGAAAATCAAGATCAGAAACTGACATACTCTGACAATTCCCGCCAGCAGGCAAAGCAACAAAAATAAATTTCTTCTCTGGGATTGGCATTGTCATTTCCTCATTCCAAGCAGAAACTTTCAGCACCTCATCAAATTCAGGAAGCTGCCGGTGAGAGATTCTGGACCAGAGCATTAGAGGAAAAACAAGAAGTTATTTTCAGTTACAGAATTCCAGCATATCATCATCTGCATCAACCTGAAGTTCACCACCTAGAAATCTTTTGTCATCTACACTATATTGCCTGAAAACTCCTTCCTCAGAGCATAACTTGATTTCACATTGAAAAAATTGGTAGTTTGTTCTCTAAACCCTCCATCACTGCAGCAGATACTTAGTATTACTTAGTTCTTCCCATGGGAGCAAAATGGATTGAAACAGAAGTGTTACCAAAAAATAAGTAAGAATGTTTGTAAAACACTTAGTAGTTCTGGACATCTTGCAAATGTTCAGAATATTCTCAAATTCAAATAATATCAAAATCTAGATTGTCGCAAACATCTTTTTGTGAAAATCTTTTCTTGGGATTTTTTCTTCCTGAGAAGCTGAGAGGCTTCAGGAACAAAATGTAAACAATGGTTACCTGCTGCTGTGGAATGCAGCAGGTCCATCTGTGATTGGTCTCATCTGCTTGTTTGCAATTAATGGCCAATCACAGCAGAGCTGACTCAGACAGAGAGTCTGAGGCAGCTGCCTTTGTTAGCATTCTTGTTCTTTCTATTCTTAGCTTAGCTAGCCTTCTGAGATGAAACTTTTCCTTCTATTCTTTTTAGTATAGTCTTAATGTAAGATATATATATCATAAAATAATAAATCAAGCCTTCTGTAACATGGAGTCAGATCTACGTCTCTTCCCTCACCTTAAGACCCCTGTGACCACCCTCACACTAGATTTTCTTCTTAGAGGTTTAAAAAAGAAATCAAGCACTGTTAGGATAATTTCCAAAACAAAAGTAATGCAAATGCTGGAAACATTTAGACTCTTTAGCTACAACAGAGAAAAAATACAAAGGACCTGTGATGTAATGGCCCTTGACATCTAAAGTCTCCAAGCAATTCAGTCTGTTTTAGTTGCTGTCATACTTACCAGCAATGTCTTTAAAACTTCATTTTTAGAGGAGGATTGTAAGCCATTTTAGAAGCCATAAAGTCAGTTGTGCATTTACAACTCATTTCAAAACAGAGAGTATCTGATAGCATAATAGTGAATTACATCCCATAAAATTCAAGAGCATTCCAACACACACTCTTTTTGTCCAATATATACATCTAAAAAAATCTGTGGGGTTTTGTTGCTGTTGTTTTGGGGGGTTGTTTGTTTTTAAAACCAATGTTATGGATTTGGACTAAAAAAACTAACAGAAGCAATACTACAGAGTCAAATCAGGATGCAGGCTATTTGCAGGTAAAAGGCCAGGCAAGAATTACAGGGATTCTTCACACACACATCAGGATATCCTACCTTGACGCACTGTCTACAATTAGTTGTGATTCAGCTCTGTGGTTAGTTCGCAGTTCCACAGAAAAGCCTCTTGATTTTAGACCCTCAAAGATATCAGCTAACATGTTTCCTGGGTCTATGCTTGGTAGCTGTCTAGTGTCACCTAAACAGAATGCATGTTAGTCTTTGTGAGAAGGAATAACATATCATGAGGTGAAAACTGTCTTTAAAAAAATGAATACTTGTATGAACATATACTCAAGCGTCTACAGAGTAACATCCCTCCTTAATGCAATTCACACGAAATCAAACTTTCAAGAATCTAAGAAACTTTGGGAATAGCATAGTTTTCTTATGCTCCTCACCCAGTAATGCTTTACTAGCAAGTGCAAATCCTTCTGCTTGATCTGCACTGACAGTGATCACATCTTACTCAAACCCACTTTGAAAGCTACATATTCAAAAACAAATGCCATAAATAGCATGTCAAAAAGGAAACCTCTAAGAAAGCATAAAAAATTGATTTTACATTTCTTTGCTTTCCTTTTTAAATTAAAACAAGATGATCCTAGCATTAAGAATGGCATGAAAACTCCCTTCTAACATACAATTCATATGCTAACAACAGCTCCTTCACATTTAAGGAAATCAGAAAAGTTTTCCAATTGCAAGATGTAATAACATACCACATGGAAGTCAGAATAAGACAAAACACTGCTAAACAGATAATGGAGATACTGATACTTTCATGCTGACATTTGGAAAATTGTCTACCTCATTTGACTTAAGAAATAGCAGAAGTATCCAAGTACAGAACAATGTAACATTTTAAGAGACTCAGTGCAAGCTCTGATACTTACACTGTATATTGGGCAATATTGGGCATTATGAAACATTGTACAATGCTGAATTTGCTGTTTCACTTACCTAGTATAATAAGCTTAGCAAGCTGAGCATGCTCACACAAGAGTTTCAAAACTAAACTAAGAATGCGTACAGACACCAAACTTCCTTCATCCACAATGAGAACCGTAACTGCAGAAAATTTCCACGGCTGCTCTTGGTCACTCCGCCTCCACGACTTAAAACTATAGATAATCTAGAAACAAATAAAGCAAGCTCTGACACTAATCAACTCTAAGCCATGTCATAAAAGTAGACAGTGTGGTATCATCTGACGTATGTAGAGCTATTATCCAAAATTCTGAACTTACACCTGTAAAGACCCAGAAGACTCAACCATTTTGTCTTATTTTCTTCCTCAGTGAATGCATTTCTAGCTGAGATTAGCAACACTGACTTACATAAAAGCATAGTCTTTTTTTCCTGCAGAAATTGTTAAAGACACTACATCAGCGATTAGGTTGCTCAGTAACAGAACACCTCCTACTACAACTTGCTGTCATTAATAATACCCAAAATTGCATGGGGAAGGGGAACAGGCAACTAACTATCCAGTCCCCAAAGATAAAATAAACCAACAGTACTTTTTATGTTATTATAATTTCTATTTATATGGGTTACTATGTAACTCCAATGTCTTCTTGGCACTGTTGCTACCTAGAACAAGACAGACTTGGCCTAAGTTTATTAACAAAGTTTGCTTTCTACATTTTTCTAAAACAAATTCCACAATACCTAACATCAATTAAGGAAACACTGTGCAAATGAGATTTCTCTCATTATTCAGCTCCAGGCTACTGATCTTTTCATGTATGTGCTGCTGTAATTGCTAGGCAACAGGATCCTAGAAAACAGCTCTACCACCTAGAAATCATTTTTGTCTTCATTAAACTAAAATGCGGAACCGAGAAGCTGAAAAAACCAGATGCCTTAGAGAAGGCACAAGTTTCAGATGTATATAAATAGTAAAGAAACCAAAGCTAGAAAAGAATGTATTTCAAATGACTGATTTATAATTCCCCCAAACCATAATGCTGATTTTCAGATGCTGATAAGCTGTACCCAAGCATTAACATTAATAACAATAATAGGCTACACATTTCTTAAGGGAAGTCCTATAACAAGCTGCTTTTTTTTTCTAAAACAAGAATGGACAGTGTCAAAATGTGTTTCAGAACCCAATTTAAAAAAAAACAAAAAAAAAAAACAAGAAACAAAACCAAAAACAAACCTTACCTGATGTAGTGTATATGCAGGAAGCTGTGTTTTTTCTCTCAAAAGACTTGTTGCCCTCCCTGTAGGTGCAGTGAATAGTACATTCAAATATTTTTTTGCATACATACTCTCTGGTTCCCAGTAGTGATCAAATGTATTCCATTCCTCAGATGCATCCAAGTCTCCTTCAAAGACCTTGGAAGCAGCTTCCACTTCTTTTTCCATTTGCATTAAGTGACGAAAAAGGCAGCTAACTATTGTACTCTTCCCACAGCCTCCTTTTCCACTTATGATTGTGACAGGATTAGAACAAATTTTTTCTACAGCAATCACCTGATCTTTGTCTACCTCTGCTTTACTTTGGATACCAGACATAGAGGCCACCTCCTTTTCAGAAAAGTGATTTTCACCATTATGATTGTCTGGATTATTTTCCTGTATTTCATGTGCCTGGGTAATATTAATTTTGTTACCTACATTTTCTCCTGGTGCCTTAGAAATGCTAAGTATCTTTTTGATATCCACATCCAGTTTCCATGTGTGTTTTGCCAGAAGGTCACCTACATACATTGCAATGTCTTTTTCAGATTGGTAAAGATGAGGCAGAAACACCAGCTTTTTCTCCCTAATCACTACATTCTGATCTTTCAAAAAGTCAAGAGATTGCCAAACATGCTCGATGGACATGTGTTTGGATAGCAAACGAGCTAATTCATCTTGATCTTCGTATGTGTGTCCCATTTGTCTGCAGCGTGTCTTGAGCTGATCATACAGAATTAATGCATTCTTCTGCAAGACAGGAATCTTCCAGAGGAGATGTTCACACTGACAGAAGGCAGCCCACGTTGCCTCACAGTAAGGAATGTTCAGCTCCTTATACATAATCTTCTCCCCAAAAAGAGTAAAAGCAAACAGAGATTTATTTCAGAAGATGTTAGCCTCTTGCTGAACAACATTCTTCCTAGTAAATACAAATTGCAATTCAGAAGGTGGAAGTTTGCAAAAATTTGCATATTTTTCATAAAGCAAAATACTTAAAAGTAACCTGGAATAAGTTCTCTTATTTAGCCTTCTGTATGAAACAGAAACTTTAAAAATAAAAAACCTGGCAAAGAAATTGGGTACTAGGGAAGAACTCATGCACACCAAATACAACATTTTCATGTTAAGGTACATAAACTGTAGAAACAGCGCACAGGAAAGCCAGTAGCCAGAATACTGTACCTAATTCTGAACGTGTTCAAGAAATATGCCACCTCTACAGACACTACCACAAAATAGTGAAAGATCGAGATGTTCAAAACAGATGAACTATTGAGAGCAAGAAAAATTAATTGCACGTGCTCAGTTGTAAGAGAAAAAGCTAAAGAGAGTCTTCAAGCAATAAAAAACTGCAGTGAGAATGCAGGTCCTTGAAGCAAGAGAGCAGCAAGTCCATATTGCATAAGCAACAGTCAAACTGGACATCAGGAAAATCTTTTCAAAGGAAATTACGTGAAACACTAGAATATATTGGCTACCCTGCTGAATCTCTGAAATTAGATTAAGGCAAGTCAGAACCTCCATCAGTAAAGCACTGGAGGCCTAAAGAAGAAGGAAAACCAACCACATTTGTGAACACCTAATGCTCTCATGTAAGGTCCAGGACTGCTAAGGTGAGGTGCAGCAGCAAAGCTCACGGCAAGCACAGCAAAGGAAAACAGGAAGGTACGCAGCCACTGCAAATTCCATTGCAAAAAACAAACTACTGGACCAAATGACCTCTTACAGAGAAACTTATCAACCTTACTATGAAAGCATAGATATTGTTCTATATATCAGGAACAAAAGTCTCACTTACTGGTATAAAATTGAAGTGAACAGTTGACGATTTTAAATGAGATAACTTTTGGCTCAATTACGTCAAGCATTTTATTTTCTGTCTCTTGTAGAAAATACTAAACAAATGGTTGTAACAAAACCACTTTCTAAAATCTTCTGAGATTAATTAATTCTAGACCAACGGGAAAGACAAAACCCTTTGCTAAAACTGAGTCCTGTACATCATCCATTTCCAAATAAGCTATGCCTAGCCCCTACAAATGCCCATTTAATCAAGTGAACCCAACTAAAACAGTACTGTAGTCTAATGCACCTCAAATGCAGCACACACCATATTTTTACCATACATAACATTACTTACCCTGCTGAATCCAAGTTTCCATGGCTCATCCTTTAGTATCTCATCCAGTTTTGTTCCCGTCTCATCAGCCACCTCCTCACCATCCACATCAGCCTTTCCTTCCCAAGATATCTTATCTAACAGACAGCAAAAGTGGCGTGGCAGAAGAACTGGCAAGAACTCCAGTATCCTTGGAAAAGCCAGAGCTCCCAATACCGCCTTTCCTGCAACTGCACACACCATAAACACAGGAATTTTTATGTCATGTACAAAGACTGTTGCAAAGCAATTTACACTGACTCTGGCTTCATCCTTCTGCTTTCATTATATATCCAAGACATTACAAATTTCTCTCATTTTCTTAGCTTTCGTAACACTTTTCAAATTTTTTTAAAGTCTGTTTTCCCTAAACTGCCTTAAGAAAAAAAAAACAAGGTCAACAGATGACATAAAATCAGCAACTAAATGTATTCACTTGGAAAATATGTACCATTCACTTGGTTTAAACTGCATACTCAACAGCATTTTGTAGAAAGTCAGTTCAGACCTCACCATGCCTGCCTCTTACCTAGAAGTAATTTTCATACAGATGTACAGAAGAACATTTCAAACTCAAAATAAAAAAAGAGGCTTCAATATTTGTAGTATCAGATCAGTAGAGGAGTTTACCAAAAAAGTGCTCTCCACTGGCTTTCTCAATGACCCCAAAATTAAACTATCACTTTCCCTGTTTACATCAGTCATGGGCTAAGAGTGAGGAATAATAAAACTGATTTGCTCTATATTTTGCTTTAAAAAGGTTATTTCAGAAGAAAGAAAAACAAATTTAAAAAGAAAGTGAGACTTTCAGAATCTTTAGCTCTCAGAAAAAATCAGGCTATTTTTAATTAAGTGTTAAGGAAAATTTAAACCACTAATTTTTCTCAAATATTTTTCTGATCACTGTCTTATCCTCATAAAGCCAAACCTTTTCCCTTTTAAGCAAGTACTTAATTTACACATAAATCATCAATACACACTATTTCCACACACAAAAAACCACCATGAAGCCTTGAAGAACAAACTACTTAAGCCCATAACAATTCATGACAACCAAAAGAATTTACAATACTAACAGTAGCAACTGGGGTAGGGGAAGGGTCTATATTGCTCAATGATAAAGATTAACGCTTAAAACGTAGCAAATTAATTTAAGCTAGATACTAGGAAAAAATCACCAACTACAAGAAAGGTGAAGAGTGGCACACTGTGCAATCTTTTTTATCATTACAAAATGAGAACAAAAAACCTGAAAGCCTATAGAACACTCTCCTCCCCTTACAAATGGGATTTGAAGCACAGTCAGTTCAAGTCTAGCAGAGGCTCTGAATTATGCTGTTACACACAGTTTGACATCCCAAAGTGATGTCACCTCCATCACCTGACCTGCCACTGCCCAGTAAGCCAGGTACTGGAAAACTCTGCTTGCTTATACCTAACAGCAGATAGACCCAACCTGTCTGTACAGGTCATGGAAACAGACCATCAGAGCAAACCAGAGCTCTAACGCTGAGGCCACACCTCAGACACCCCAACTTTCTCGTATTTCAGTGTTTTGCCTCAGACCAGCTGTCTGGTCCCACAGAGTGAATGCCCTTTATGGACTGGAGTACCTCAGGAATGCAGGTGGAACACCTTGTTTGGGTTTCATCCAGCAGGGATACTCAGTCAGTACTCTCAGAGGTTGCACCACAGTGGGGACAAGGGGGATGTCAGCTTCAAAAGCACACTCCTGATCCAATCTCTAACACTCACGCTCATGTAATCACACCAACATTGCCCACAACAGTACCCTCAGAAGTCTGAAGTGGAGACACTCCAATGCTTCCACAGTCTGTTCCCAGCCATCCCAATCTGCTGACAGGTGGGATCCCAACACACCTACATAGTCTATTTAGTGCAGCTGGTTAGGACTACACTGACCTCCTTCACTGATCCCTGTACTACAGAGAAGCACCTGTACTACTTCTGAACATGTGCCAGCCCTAAAAAGCCATCGCCACCGTGCCTAAGTAGTGATCAACCCATTTTTCAATAAGCCTTGTTAGAGCTGAATGAACTACAGGAAGCACCAGTGTCCTTGCATGCTAGAATCACAGAAGCATAAAATAGTTTGGGTTGGACCTCAAAGATCAACTAGCTCCAAACCCCTGCCACTGGCAGGGACACCTTCCACTAGACCAGGCTGCTCAGAGCCCCATCCAACCTGGCATTAAGCACTTCCAGTGATGGGGAATCCCTAGCACATACAATTCTACTTAGCCTACAGAATTCAGCAAAGTCCTTCTGGATGCCTATCTTTAACTGATAAATTGTCCTACTGTCCTGACATATTTTAAAATAAAAAAAATCATTTGAATATACAGTTCAAATGAATACATGTTAGTTTGAATGCTGTATATGAGAGAAAACTCCTTAGATTATAAACCAATTGGAACAGCACAGGATATACCTACATGATTTTGAAACATAATGGAAGATGTCGTAATCCTTGGTATCTCTTTTGATCCCTCTTGGCTGTAGCTGTGAAACTTGGAACTGTTTTAGTTTTTCTTCAAGGTTGCTAAAACTCAGCACAGACTCCATAGGGAGCCAAGCAAAAAATTTTTCTTTCCAATCTTCAGGAACACAACACTCCTTAAGAAAGAGTGAAAATACTTGTCGGTTGTTTTCTTCTACATCAGTCTGCAGAAAATACGATGGATATCCTTGCACAAAGTACTTCGACCCCATTTTTTTGGCTTTAACATTAACTTTCCACCAAGGGTCAACTAATGGAAAACGTCCAACCACTTCATACTCCTTTTTTGTGCCACATTCCTGTATAATAACTGAATCATTAAAAAGAAAAACAAATCCAGTGTTAATTGGCAGTCATAAAAATTAAAACTTTGTGTTGATTAAGAGTATTGTTGGTTTAATGCTTTTTTTTTGGTGTTTTCTGTAAGTTGCAGTAGTAATAGTAAAGCAGGGGTTTCCATAAACTCCTGATGCCTGTCTCTCCACTAATATTTAAAAAAGAAAGTGAAACCAAACTCAGAAACAAGCACTAAAACTTCTTCTCTAAGCATGAGGAATAAATCTTGCCTATGAATTTATTAAGCTAATGAAATACACATGGTTTAATATTATGGTTCACTATTTACTCCACCTCAAGTTTATAACTGAATTTGAAACAGTTTTATCACAAAGTATTCTATCACAATGCCTGCATAATCTTCAGATACATTTGTATACCAAATATTTCCTGTGACTGGAACCACCAAAATTAGAAGGAATTAATATGTTTAATTATTAACATTTTGTATGACCTGGTTTGAACTCCTCTTTGCCTTCAAAAAAAAAACAAACAAAACAAAAACAAAACAAAACAAAATAAAAACAAAAAACCAAACAAACAAACAAAAAAACCCCACACCATTCCCTGATCGGCAACTGGGGACCAATTGCTATGACCAGAACAAAGTGGGCACCTATGTTCGGCAGGGCCTCTTCCTCACCAGGACAGCTCTTAGGTCTGTAATAACTTACTCATTTCTTCCTGGTTATTTAGCTCAGTTTAGCCATTTTAAAAACAACTTGCAGATAAAATACTTTTTAGGCAGAGGTTGCACCAACTTCACCTACTTTTTCAAGCTCTAAATAGAAAGTTGGAAGTCATTAACATCAAGTATCAACACTCTCGTATGTCCTAAAAGAAAAAATAATGCGCTTTCTTTGTGTAGAGTTAATTTGAATGGGAAAACCCTGTTTTCTTACTGCTGCAATCCTGTGCCCATAGAAAAGCAGAGATCACGCTTCCCTCCCACTACCTATTCATCGCCTACTTCGGCTCCCAGTCCCCTCCCTGGTGATCAATTCCCGCAGCGAGGCAGGGCCGAGCCGGGACCTCCCCCGCCGCCATTCATGCCTCCCCCGCCGCCATTCACGCGGCGCCGGCCCCGCTCGCCTCCCCGCGCCCTGCCCGGGGCCCGGAGCCCCGCGCAGGGAGGGCACCGAAGCCCGGCCCGGCCCGTTCCCGCCGCCCCTCACCGGCGCGGCCCGGCCCGCTCCCGCCGCCCCTCACCGGCCCGGCCCGGCCCGGCCCGTTCCCGCCGCCCCTCACCGGCGCGGCCCGGCCCGCTCCCGCCGCCCCTCACCGGCCCGGCCCGGCCCGCTCCCGCCGCCCCTCACCGGCCCGGCCCGGCCCGCTCCCGCCGCCCCTCACCGGCCCGGCCCGGCCCGCTCCCGCCGCCCCTCACCGGCGCGGCGCGGGGGCAGCGCGGCCGCCAGCTCCGTGCCGGCGGCCTCCAGGAGCGCATCCTCCGCCAACAGCTCCTCGAAGTCCTCGTCGCTTTCCTCATCGTCGTCCGCCACCTCCCAGCGCGGCGGCCGTAGGTGCCCCCAGAGCTCCACGGGCGCACCCCGCGCCTCCGCCATGCCGCCTCCGCCGCAGGTCTGCCCGCCCCCGCGGAAGGGCGGGACGGCGCGACCGGGTCGGGACAGTACGCGGCGACGAGTGATTTTTTTTTTTTTTTTTAACACTTCGGGACATAATTCTCTGTGTTTACATGACCCCTATCACAAAACTATCAGATCATAACATCGCACTTCCAGTATATCCGATTGTGTTTCACCCAGGTGCCCCCACAGTAGTTTAATGTTGTGTATAACTGGCAAACTCTTCTCCGGGAGGCCCTCATTGAAACCACCTTTCCTTCCCTACACTGTAACCCTGGCAGTTGCTGCTTAGTCTTCACTTTTGCTCAACACCGGATCCTTGCCTTTTCTGAAACCTTATGACAGTTCATTGATGCAATACCAAGCCTTCTCATGCTCAGTATTGAACTCTCACAGAAATCCTGCTGTTCAGACATGAAAGCAAGTCTTTCTACAACCTGTTTTAAACAGATTTTCACTCATTAGTAGTTAGCAGGTTAATATTTGCCATGTTGTTACATAGCTTTGTTTTCTCAGCAAAATTTTGCAGTTGTATTTTTGCATGTTCACGCCACTAGCAAGCATATGTTTTCATCAATGAATTAAGTTTTGTAAGATTTATTTTTCTAAAAAAAAATAATTTTGCTGACTTCTGTATTTTGATCTACCCTGTCTTTATTTTTTTTAACTATTTTCTTCCAACTTCTTTGTTTTGTTCTATATTGTCACACAGTACACTGGAGGCCTCTGTGGATGTCTCACTGCTGTATCAGAGTACTGGCAAGCAAATTAAGGGAGACACAAAAGCAGCAGGTGCTGGTGCACTATTCTGATTGAGATTAAATAACTGGGTGGTTTAGCACCCCAAAAGACCAAAATGCAACACAGAAATGCCCCCAATGCTACACTAAATAGAATGCAGCAAATAATTTGCCCAGCTTCTGAGAAGCTGTCAGCAGCACAGCCATACCCTGCAGAACAGTAGCATAGGTTGTTTGTATGTGTGTTTAGAACAAGTGATGGATAATAAAACAGATCAACATACAACAATTACTTTTGGTCTAACCTGAAAGAAACACAATTCTTTTCCACATTGTTTCATGACTCCTTCTCACGCATGATTCAGGAGGCCTTCCACCCGCAGGACTACCCTACAAAGAATGTCCCCCCTCTTTGCCACCTTCCTCCTCACAAAATTGATGGGCCTTCAGCTCTCTCACACAGAAGCATGGGACTTTGTCCTGGCATGGTTCTCTGCCACCTCTCCATCCCTGGGAATACCTACATCACTGTGTCAAAGTAATACCTATAACACGACAGAGACGTGTAAATACTGCTGTTACTGTGTTAAAACCTAGCTGCAAGTCTCATGCACACATAAGAATATTGAAATAGTTGTTTTCAGTTCTTATGTGAGAAATATTGGGGTTCTTTCTCCATCTTAATTCACAGAAAATGAAGTAACTACTTGACATGGCAGGCTGAAAACACAGGGCCTATAAAAGGGAGACATGAGAGGAGATGGAAACATTGATGTTAATTTTAAAAATTTAAAGCATTAGCTTACTGAAGTGTTTAATGATGTTAGGCAATCATACATTTGACTCAGTGCTTTAAGATACTTTTTCCTTATAAAACATCATTTCACATTTAACTATGTATTTGTCTAAGTGAAACTGGATATCTGACTGCCCCAGTCTATTCTGAAAATACAAATTTAATACTATATTCATCAAGGCTGACTGGAATTTTGTAGTCTTTCCACAATCCATACTATATAGGCTGAATTTCTGTATGATGCCTTACATTTACATTTCTCCTTATCATACAGTCAAATGCGTCTTGATGATGAATGGCTTTCTATGTGCCCAGCTTTATTAGGTAAGTCTTGATTTTCAAAAATATGACTATTTGCCACTCATGTGAAGTCAGATTGGTTTTCTAGAGATTGGTGAGGATTAGATGATTTTTTTGAATATTTGAGACTAAATGTTTTGCTTCTTTCAGGAAAGGAAATGAAAGCTTGTGATTTCAATGAGGATAACTGGTCAAGCTTCAGTCCTTTTCCCTGCACTTCATGTCATCCCATTTTATTGTTTTGACTTCATTTCAGAATTTTCTTTTTTTTTAGCATTTCATTTCTTTCATTTCTTCTCCTGTGTTTGTTTACCTGTCTTCCCTGATTTTGAGATTTCAGTGTAAAGAATTTTGGCAACTCTCGGTCCTTTTCACTGCATCTCATTTCACCTCAGTATATTTTGTTGTAGTCACTCCGTTTCCAAATTTCCTTTTTTTAAATTCCATTTTATTTTATCATATCTCCTTTCCAGAATATTTGTTATACTTTGTTCTTTGATTTCAAGATTTCATTTCCTTTCCTGTCACAAAGATTTTAAATCATACTTTGAAAAATACTTGGAAATCTTAGATAGCCTTCGGGGACTAGCTTATTCTCCATCCTGTCTCACTTCAAATATCACCCTAAAATCCAACAATGTACAGTAAACAGCAACATGCTTTGATAGCCCTTTGGTTTTACTTTCCAGTGCATCATGACATCACTGTCATGATAATTCATGATTCTTAAAGTATAATCTGTCATGCCACTACAGAAGTTAGTGTTGCTCTTCTGTCTGTGGAGAAAAAATCTGTTTATAAATTTGAACAAAATATTGATGCATTCAGTGAAAAAGAAATGCAAATCCCTGAAAAGCCAACTCATGATGAACAAGGAGAGATAATTTGCTGTCTTTTACTGCTTAGTGTCTTGTCCCACAGTAGCAAGTGTGTCTTGTCCCATATTGTTTTCATTTAATAAGAAGTATGCCCATATAAATCTCCCTCTTTTAAAAAGGTGTGTGAAATCCTGAAAACAATTTTCAGAACATTCTGACAGGTACCATTTATACACTGAAGGGTTATATTTATGCCAGCCTCCAGATTTGAATAAGACTTGGTACATTTTTTTAGTGTTTCCCCACACCAGACACCCTCTTTCACAGGATGCCTAGCAGTTCATCTTCAAATCTGACTAGGGCTGGGAGTAGGGGGAGCATTCCCTAGTCTCAAATTTGCCTGCTTCCTATTCACTGCTTCCTGATCTGTGCTGGGATTAAAGACATTCCTCTCTGCCAAAATCAACACTAAGTCTGAGTTTGCCATCTGAGCAGCAACTGGAAGTCCTCAGAGGGTGAAGTTAGGTGATGTATCCAGAGCAGCAGGAGGCAGGAGTAGCAGAGGAAGGGTTAAACTCTAATTCCTCTTGAGATGGAAAGGGTTTGCTTTTATCCTGTGGTCTTTCAGGGTGTCATAGAGCAATCATGTCCACAGAAATACTTTTCAGGGAGTGAGGCTCTGGAGGCCAGCAAGGCTGCCTAGCTGCCTTTTGAGATGTTACACTGAAGTGCTGCACCCAGACAGCAGTGAGCTGTCCTTACTGCTAGCCACAAGCCTGCTGGAGCACAAGGTCCACAAGTGGTCAGCTACCACCAGCCTGACTTAATAGTGGAACGTGGGGATTTTTGAGATCTAGGGATCCCATAAACAGGTGTCAACATATGGAAGCTTTCAGAGGGTGGTGGCTAGTGAAAAGGGGCTGTAAAAATGACTGCAGATTAATTAGCACTTTTACTTACCAGAGTTTCTCGTGTGAAATCTCTTCACAGCTGGGTGACATTTCTATAGATGAGGCAAAAAGTGCTAATTCCACTGACATTGCTTTTTCCCTAGACAGTAAATTTCAGAAAATGTCAAACATGCCAAGAATGAGATATATATGTCTCAGTCCTCATTAGGAATCAAACTGGTAGAACTTGAGACATATAAACATTCAAAATCTTTAAAAAGTGAGAGTTGTTATAAGAGCATGCTTAACCATAGTCGAGAAGAGGGGCTCTCTGAAAACTTGATAGATGGAAGATAGAGCCCCCTGGTTAGGACAGATGTAGTGATTTAACTTGGAACTCTGCCAGTGTAAACCAGCACATTAGCAATAATGTTGAACTCTGCTTAGAAAACATGCTTGGCATTGTCAGGACTTAAGGAGCCAAGGCAGATTCTTTGCATTTGATCCAAAGTTCTGACACAGGACTGCTCCTTATTAAAAGCTTTAGAAGAAAACCAAGACAACCTTTTCATTCTCCTTTCTTCCCAAGGCCACAGAATGTTTGCAGCATCTGGCATGTATTTCCCCTTACAGAATGGTGACCTCACCAAGATGTGGAATCAGGGTCACTTTAACTTAACCATAGTGTCGCAGAACATTCTAAAAATGGTTTACAAGTTTATTATTTTCTGTGTCTGAGGGAGGAAAAAGCCAATCCAAGGGAAAAAATATCTGGATAAAATGGCTACTGTTACAGCCAAAAACAAAAACACACCTAGATTACTATTTTTATAATTAGGTGTATGTGTACAAAGATTTCTGCTGGAATATATTACATTCATGCACCAGGCTTCATGTCATACTTGTGGGTTTGTATATCTCAGGGGAGAAATCCAGTACTGTTATCTGATTTGCCAGTAACATATAAAACTTCCCTTAACAGTGTTTCATAGTGGGTAATACTTGGAAGTACTTTTTCTAAAACAGTCTGTATCTTGGTGGCTTATAGAAAAAATCTCCTATGTTTATCCCAATGCATTCCATTAATGAAAAGGCTACAGAAAACAGACACAACAACATCCAAACCAAAAAAAAGAGCTCAAACCCCCAGAAAATGAAAGACAGCCTTCTTAAGTAATGCCTGAAATTCTCCAGTTCTACTTGTAAATGAAAGTATGGGTAACTTTAATGACCATGTGATAATATTTTGGTTCAGTTGTCCCTGGCTGCCCTCCCTCAGCCCCTTCCTCAGCATCCTTTTATAATTAATGGTTTGGAGGAGAAATGAACTGCATAGGTCTGCATTTTTGCAAGAGAATTCAAGACTTGTTCTTTATGTTTATCATTTATAGAGCTATGTTGTTCTGTAATGGTGTAATCTCTACATTCCTGGTGAACCACACAGCAAAGATCTGGTTAATAAACTCAAAATTAAATAGAAAGAAGTCTCAGAAAAGGAAAAGTCTTTGTCTTTTGAGACTGTCAAACAAAAGGATATTAGTATATATGTTTTAAGTATTGTTTTGTAGTTGCTCATCTTTACTTTTTGAGAATATTTTTCTGATTACAGGGAAGACTAAATGGGGGAAGGAGGGGGGTAACAGGGTGGGTGTACATTTCCTCCAGGATTTGACTGAAAACTAGTATTTTCTGGGCTAATGGAATGAGTTTTTTTATTTTCCTAAGGCAAAGGTCACCCTGCTGCCAACAGTACCATACTGTGTGCCTGTCAGGGTGTGATTCTGGGCCTAATTTTCATCTGTGTTTGCAAACTAACCTGGGCCAGAACAGGGGCTGAAGTGGACGTGTGCCACCATCCACACTGTCTGCTGCTAAGGCACTCTGGCACATTTTACCCTATGTCAATAAACACCATCTCAGATGATGCCCAGGCCCTGAGAGTTTTTCTTCCCCTTCTCACAGTTCAGAATCACGACCAAAGAACAGATCCTGTTTTCTTTTCTGGTTCAGAGGTAGCCACTAAAGCTTCCCAAGAGAAGTCATTTACCTGAGTACAGTTCTACTTTGCAGCTGTTTGCCACCAAAGGCCACTGCTCCTATTAGCTCTATAAAGCTTTTTGTGATACTCAGATCTGGAAAACATTCATAGCCACTTTCCTCCTCTTTAATTTTTATCTGGAGCTTTCCTTGAAAAAGAACTAAATAAAAATGAGTAAGCACTTTCACAGTCTAAGGTCTGAGCCACTTTCCAGAGGGTCCTTTGAGAGCCACTTTCCAGAGGGTCCTTTGAGAGCCCTTCCAATTACTTGCCTTCAGCTGGGCTCCTGAGTTTAGCTATTAATTTTTCTTCATAAATAAACCACATCTGTGCGCTAACCCTTCTTTGTTACCGTTCCCCAAATCTTCTATACTTTTCTGGTAACAAATTTAATGCAATTTTCTTCATGTGGTCTTATAAGCATAATGAGCAGATGGAAGTGCTCGGATTACAGCTAAAGCCAGCTTAAATGCAACTGTTCATCTTCTTTTGAAACAAAATCAATGAATACAAAGATTAATTTCTGACTAAGTTTGATTTGCCTCTTTTTCCTCAAACAGCCGCTCCCAGTAGGTGTTCTGCTGGAAAAAGCAAGGCTCCAAGAAGGATTTGCAGAGGAGAAGGGATGGAGAAGGAGCAGATGAGAGATACTAGTAGAGTTGAGTGTTACAGGAAAGAACTTTACAATCCTCCTATTCATCCCAACTACTTCCAGGTCTGGGTAGAGAGTATCAGACTGTAAACCCTGCCTTTTGTTTTTGCGTAAGGCACTCTGATACAAAGGACTTGTGGGTAATAGAAAAACTGAGAAGAGTGGTGGCGTCTTGTTGATTGATGCTGTCAAGCAGCAATGGGAATAGAGGTCAGGAGGATTTAAAATCCACTGGGATTTAATGTCACTATGCACTTTACTCTGGGATGGCTTCCATCCTAAATAAACCACCTGGAGAATGGAAGTAGTTATGACAAGAGGGATATGGCAGCTCTGAACTTAATAAAAAGTTAAAATGCTCACATAACACAGTGCTGGGTCACACATCTAGTATGGATCAGAAGATACTCATGGAAAGTGAATGCACAGTGACAGGCAAATTGCCCAAACCATGTGGCTTTTTTAGCATAGCAGGGATAGTAAAATAAAGAATAAAGCTCCCTTTGGGGTCCTCACACAGAGTGAAATTTAAGTTTTCCAGACCAAAATGCCAGATGCTGGTAGAAACGCATTGTGTTTTGGGATTGATAAAGTGCTGCAGCTATTATGCTTTTCCTTTGGAAATGTATTAGACCTTTAGTGATCACTGCAGGCCAGGACTTCGTTATTTCATAGAAATAAAATTACAGAATGATTTTTTCCAAACTTTAAAAGATTTTTCAGTCTTGATTGCACATAGCAATTGTTTTGTGACCATTAAACCAGAACCTGTTTTCTTCACTGACACATTTGCTCCCCTTTTGTTGATATACAACAGTTTTAGCAGGTAGTGGGTTGTGTGTTCTGGGTTTTGTAGTTTCATAGGTTTTTGTTTGGTGTAGTTTTTGCAATGAACTTTTCATTTCTTCTGAAATGTAAAATTGGACACAACACATGGCAAATAGATAAATTAGAAGGACAAGTCTAATGTGGAGTTCTCACATTTGCAATTTAGCCAAGATTTCTTTCATAAGCGATGGAAGAGTTTGCAGTGGTAGCCATGGTGTGTGGGAGTCTCTCCTGCAGTCATGCAATGATCTGCAGTAGTGTCAACAGAGCACACAGAGGGGGAGGGAGGAGGGAGAACACAGGAAAATGTGGGGGCTACCTTGAACAGTAGGCTGAAAAATTTTAGAGGGTGCTGGATAATGGAGAAATGGGGGAAGATGTGAACATGGAAAAGAAAAAGAGGCCCTTTCTGAGGATGCAGAAGGAAAAGGTAGAAAATTAATGTAAAATAAAGAAAAGAAAGGCAGACTTTCCATAGCTGTTTCTCAAGGAAAAAGCCCAACACTTAATAAGCAGTGCTGTCTCCACTAAATTCATTTAGAAACCAGATCCTGGCTAGAATTTTGATTAGTAATTATGAACATGTTTCCTTTCACCTACAGCTTTCCAGGGAGAGAGACCAAACATTGACTGAATCCAGTGATTTCTCTTTTGTATTAGCACTACTCACACGTCATTCATAATGCCCCAAACAGGAGTAATGAACATGTTCTATACAGTGAGCTAATTGCATCAGAAATTATTTGTTTAATAATAAGATGACCACTTAAAAGTTAGTTTTAAGATGTAAAGCAGAGAAAATTGTTTCTTGACATGACATGTGGCAAAGGTTTTCTAGCACATAAAGGTCATTCTACTCCTTTGTGTATGAGTCTACTCATGTAACAGCTATTCAGAAAATAATACAAATTTGTTTATATTAATTGAAATTTAAAAGAGATTTTGAAATTTAAAACTCTTCTCACTTATTTACTCTTAATTTAAGAGAGCTGTTCCTATGAAGCATACTTGCATGATACTTGTATTTTTGGTTCTAAGAAAATGAATTTTGCTGTATTCCAACTCATTTGTTCACATCTGAGAGTGCTTGCAGGACACCCCCTGAATTTTTTAACACAATACCAACAGACACTTATGTTCAGACTGGGTTTTTATTACTAATGAAGACAATCAGTGATTTCATGTATTGAATCTGATATTGAATTAATGAAAGACAACATGTATGCAAATGGGCCAGGTCATTCTTCCACAATGCATTTCACAGTAGAACTCAAATTTTATGTGTGTATTTTGAACTGCGACAATGTACTCAGCTGCTACTTGGTTTGAAAGAAGAAGCTCTTTATGGAAAAGGATTTTTTAAATGGCTGTAAGACCAGCCTAATGAGATTCAGGACATTTACCTTGCAACATAGCACTGGTCAGGAACAGAACAAGTTTTTTCTTGTCTCCAAACAATTATGAGTCCATTTTTTGATTATTCCCATCAATATCTTGATATGTGGATTTATTGCTTATCTAGCTATTCTACTTCTTGATGAACCACTCTTTTGGCCAGTTGCCATGAAAGTAAATGTTGGAGCTGAGACTAAGCTGTGGTCAGATGGATCAGATGGTATCACAGCCCATTTGTTTCTCCTGCTCTGCCATCCTCTACACAGGTGAAGCCACACAGTCAGCTCTCCCAGCACTCATCTGCTCCTGCACAGTACTGGCCAGTTTATTTTAGCAGCTTGCAACAGCATTTTAACCTAAACTGGCCAGTTTTCCCAATGACACGGGTGAAGGGCATTCATGCTAAACATGATGAGGCAAGCAGATGGGAGAGTTTAGAAGTGTTGCCTAAATTCTTTTACCTTAAAGAGACTTTCTGATCAGTTTTCTATGCTCAGAGCATTTTGGCTCTGTTCTTGACTTGTCACAGGGTTAAGGAGAGAAATCCTTAACCAGCTCTGAGAACAGCAGTTAAAAGTATTTCTTGAACATACCATATATATACACCTTCACAAGGTATATACTATACATAAGCATTATTTTCCTTCATTCTGATATCAAAGATGTGAACTATCTTCAGAGAATGAAATACCATCTCAAGACAAATCATGTGGTTTCTTACTAATGCTGCTCTATCAGAGCATCCAAGTCAGTGCTAAGCAATCTAGCAAGTGGAGGAAAGGGTGAGTCATTATTAAATTTATGAGAAGCTGCTTCATAAATCCTATATAATCACTTTTTCTGAGCTGACTTGGGAAAATCCTTTAAAGCTGCCTCATTCTATTTGGCATCCACAGTAGCTCAGTGTGACAGAAGAGATTTACCTTTCCCCAGACAACTTCCCAGAGCCCTTGCTTTTCAGCTGACAGCGAGGAAAGAACCTGTAGCAATGCGTTTCAATTTAGAGTCAGATTTAAAGTCATCGAAGGCACCTGAATTTAAGCAAAGCTTAGGCACATAAAACCAAAATTACAACTCAAACCCTCTCATTCTGTAATTCCCTCATTCTAGAATTATTGAACCACCCTGGTTACCTAGCTTATTTACTTCAAAGCTTTCCATGTCTCTGTCCAAAGCTCAGTGAGGATTCAGAGCTGGGGTGTTTCTCCTCCTAACTTTCCCATGGGGTCTGCTTCAGCAGCCCCTCTGGATGCCTAATGCCTTAGTAAAATAAAAGATTCTTGGGTGGAAAGTAAAAGAAAAGGAGCAAGATGAAAGCCAGATGCTGAGCACTGATCCAGGGCAGGGAGGTGCCAGGGTCTCAGTGGACATTTACAGTGGCTCTTTCATGCCAGATAAGCTCCTCAAGCCTCTCTCCTGAGCTGCAGGCTCCAAGCAGATGTATGTGCCCATCTCCCAAGATGGACAGGATTTTGGATCACACATAACCCTTGAAGCTGGATGCTCCTTGCTGGCCTCCTCCTCGAGCTCTCAGCCTCACACATGGCCTGACACAATTCCTGGCAGCAGCATCTGCCTTGAAACAAGGGCAGGGCTCCCAGGTCAGTTTCAGTGCCCAAAATGTGGAGTGTCAGAGCCTAGCTCCAGCTCTCATCAGTCTGGTCCCTGGAGAGGGAGAGGGGTCTGGGGCTCTCAAAGCCTTGCATCTGCAGCTGAGCTTCTCTGAGCTGAAACCAGAGTCCGGGAAGCCAGAAACTGTAGTAGTGTGCCAAGAGGGCTCTTCAAAGCTGTCTAAAGCAATTATTTTTATGAAACATATTTGAAAGATTAAGATGTATTTCTCATCTTTGAAATGCTGAATGACAGTTACATTTTTTACTTCCCATAGCTCTGGAGTATTACCCAGGTCCAGAACAGAATTCATTACCTTGCTAATTTTGAGGGGTTTGACTTTTTTGATGACCAACCCTCATGTTCCTCCTAAATCCCTTAGCTAATCACCAGATCTATCAGGATATGCTTCTGAAGTATACTCTGTGCTTGCATTTTACATCAGTGACTACTGGCACAGAATCAAAAAGCCTAATTGGGATTAAATATTCATATAAAAGGGAGAACAGTGTCAACAGCAGAAGCCTTACCAGCATGTTCCTGCTTGCTTGCCTTTGCAATAGCTGCATGTCCCTCTTTTACTCTGTTCTCATCCTTGATGTTACTGATTCCTGTTTGTCATGGAGTTTATAAATAGGGGTCTTCCTTCCCTTTTGATTTAAACCAGCAGTTGTAAAAGCTCAGCAGCTTCCAGTGTTATTCTTTTATTTAAGCCATCTGATTCACTTTGTTATATCAATAAATGAGAGACCCTTTTCTTCAAAATGCTTTTCTCAGATTTCTCCCAAAATTTACAGTGCTTGTGAAGATGAACAAAGTTCACAATGGCCCAATTCTCTGTAAGCATAGCAGATCTCAGCTTGAAACAAGATAACCACCTAAACTATACATTTAATGTAGTACAATTTTTATTATAAAGTGCTTCTTAAATATTTCATGACCTTTTGCTACAGAATTATTAAAGACAATCTAATTCATTATCATCTTCCAACAGAAGAATTCGTTACTTGAGGTTTTTCTTGTTCTCATTGACATGACCAAGTAATGGATAGCAATTAATGTCTAAGAAGGAAGTTACTAATGCAGAGACTTTTATAATAACAGACAGAAGGCAATTTTGGAATAAATTATCAAAAACTAGCCCTGAATTTTTTGGTTTAGGTTTCTTTTTTTCCTTGATCAATGGAGGAAAATTGTACTGCATGTATCTTCTTATTCAACATTGGATTTGTTTGGTTTTCTTTCAGAGTGTGTTGATTTTATTTGTCATCATTTCTTTCCTTTCCTTTGCAAGAACTCTAAAGAGTGCACATCCTTCAAAACAACTGGTGTGACACAAGACCAGCAGTGTGCATGTATAGAATATCAGGACCTTAAATAACTCTCATGTTGCATTCAGTGATCTGAATTTTCATGCTGCAAATGTAAATGCCATGTTCAATTTTACTTTCTGCTGCTGTAATGCAAGTATGAATATTGCCATTTTCTGTAAACCCAAAAAGATCTGGCAAAGCAACACCGCTCCTGGGCTTGACAGTGATGGCAGTGTTTCAGCTTCCATTAAACAAATGGGAAAAGACTTAAAAAATTAAACACAAAGTTGAATATTTCATAGTGACTTTGCTAAATGGGACTGGTCTGTCTCTTCCAGAGTACTCTACAGAAAGTGACCCCTTGTGGCAGGTGCGTGTCCGTCTGCAGATGTGCAGGGACTCCTGCACCACAGCACATCTCAGGCAAGGCTTTTTTCAGCTGGCCATACCAGGGGACTGTGGACCCAAAGATCTGAAACCCAGACTTTGGAAAAGAGTGGAGAAGTACTGCTGCTCCTAAGCACCTGGCCCTGTTTCTGTGCCACTGCAAGATCTTCAGATACCCTCCCCTTCCCTCCCTAGGCTGCAGAGAAGCCAAGATGGATCTTACCTGTGCATGAGTTTATATACAAGCCGAGAAAATTAACAAATAATGACTGGCTTTTGTGTTCCATTTCCGTGACAAAAAAGAGATTCCCACAGTTTTCAGGTGCCACTTGTTAATTTCTTCCCAGCATTGGGTGACACTAACTGGTTGATGGCCAGACCTATGATGCAATGAGCTCTTGTGGTGCTTTGGGTGTGTCTGAAAGGTGGAGGGCTGGCTGTGCATCGCCGGTGTGCAGGGGCTGGCAGCAGGGGATGTGCTCTGCCTAGCACTGGAGGAGACATATAATGACAGTGAGAAGAGTCAGGGCTGCAAATGCACCTGAACAGCCAGACCACCAAACAGAGGCTGTGTCAGTTGTTGATGGGTCCTGGAAGCAAAGATGTTGCTTGCTCAAGGAAGCCAAGGGGAGCTCAGTGAGGAATAAGGTGATGCTATTCATCCCTCTTCTGCAGTGAATGAACTGAGGCATCTCTGCTTTGTAAAGCTAAACAGTGAAGCAGTTGCTGTGCCTTATATTCCATTTTTGTTTCCGTGTGCAGTGTACAAGCTCCATTACAAAATAAATAGCCCAGCAAAGATCTTCTGAAAAGTTACATGTTAACAGTGTTTTGAGGATGTTCACATTTTTTCTGTGCACTTTCATATGTATGCAAGCTGGTGTTGGAATTGATCCCCTAAAAAAGGGCTTATGGCTAAAATATTCTACGTAACAATTGATAAAATTTTATAAAATGCAGCTCATAAAATCCTGCAGAATGTCTTGTATGGTATAAAGCTGTGAAGTGCATCTCATAAAATACTCTGAATCCTGTATCTTGAAGCAGAGGATAGATCAAACGCTGCAGCAAATGAATTTGGATGACACCTGGCTTTCACAGTGATGGGTTTATTATTGGAATCTGCTGTGCTGGAAGAGATGCGAGGAGGGGGGAGAAGGTAGGGGGAAGGGAAGTGTGGTCTGCCCTCCTGTGTGATGAGCTAGCCTCAGCTAGGGAATATTTATAGTTGTGTTACTAGAAATGGTAACCCCTTTCTATCCCTCCCAGCACAATCACTATTCTGAGCAAGGAGCAAATCCATAGAAATCCCTCTCAACTGGGCAAAGCTAAACAGGCATCAGCTCCCTGGAACATGGCAAACACCATGTCTGCCTTCCAGTCTCTTAATAATATATATGCATCTTTCTCTTGTTTTGTATAAGATACCACAAGAAAGAAAATTACTCCAGCTTCTTTCCTGGGGCTGTCAGTACTGATGTATCCCAACTGCCATGTCCATGGAGAGGTTTTATTGGAGGTAAGATTTTGTTGTAGGGGTTAGGTCTTTCTGGAGAATGATGCTTCCCCTTTCACCAGGGAAGAGGTGATGGAAAAAACAGAGCCTTTTTAAGCACTTGGCCATTCTGACACCTCTGTCACAAACCACTCATGCATGAGATGTCAAGCTGTCACAGTTTTGGGACACTGGCTCACGCTTTAAACATGTTCAAAATATCATGCATTTGAGAAGTCTTGCTGAAGTTGGAGAAAGTAATTACATACCTGGACTTGTCAACGCGGTTCCCGGGAGCATACTAGTCTGAAGGTACATTTGCACCACAGCTGTGGTTTTAAACATATGCTGACCAATACAGATTCCTGGCAGCTCCTTTTGTGTCTCAAGGCCCACGATCCCGGCAGCAGACAGCAAGAACTGCTCTGATGCTTCCTGTCTGAAGTTCCCACTTGCACCTGCCCAGCAGAGCCCAGCAGCAGAGCAAGTGCTCAAACATGGGGACCTGGTCTGGACAGGTTTCAGTATCACCTCATAAAAGCACCCAAAGCTTGTCTGCAGCACTTTTTGCTCCGTTTTGTGCCCCAACACTATTTCCACATTGCTAAAACAGCTCTAAAAGTTCTCACTGCAGAGGATGCAGGTGACATTGGACTTCCTCATCCATTTTCCTTATCACACTTTGCAGAGAAACAACCTCTGCCTGGGGGTCCTATTTTTACATCCATTTATGACTCTGTAGTGTCCTCCCACTGCAACTGAAAAACCCCACACACATTTTTAGTCACTTTGTACACTCCAGATTAATCCAAATATTTCTCCTTTCTACTTTCTAATTAGTTCATCTTTCTTATCCTCAAGCCCATGTAGATGGCTTTATTTTACAGTGACTTCATTGATGCTTCATAGAAACTTCCCTCAAAATATGCCAGGAGAAGATATATTGTACAGGAGGACAGGCCACCTTGTAAGAGACCCAAATTTTAAAAAATTACAAATTGACAAGAAATGAATGCCTGCTGTACTGGAAACTTTACAATTATTTCTTCCAAAACTTATCCAGGTTATCCAGGAAAAACTTATGCAGGGAAATCTCACCATTTTCCTCACAAATATCAGTAAAATCCAACAATGCTTCCTGGAGGCATTTTGCAAACTATGGTGGGTAGTGGCATTATCCCCACTCGGCAGCGGTCCCTTCACATCCATGTGCTTCTCCAAATAATGACTTAACCTGTGTCAAAACCAGGCCAGGGTGACATAAAGAGAAGGTCACTCTGGTATCAAAGACCCTGCTGTAATAACTATTAAAGTTAGTGGATGTATCAAAAATACATCAGAATCCATTAAAATGGAATAAAATTACTATTTTCTTTCCTTTCCAGTGCAGAAGGAGATAATACCATTTGGTGTCCATTAGTCACTCCCATAAGACCATGAAGAGTTTGTTCTAGTGCTGCAGCCAGGTAAAAAAAGGTTGTATGCTCCCAGAGGTATCAGGAAGCCTGGGGTTTTTTGGGGCTAGGATGGAGAAATGGCCCATCACCACTATCCTTTCAGGGGCAATTTTTCTGCTGATTCACTGTCTTCTTTTTCTGTTCAGTTGCAGTAATGTGACTTCAGAACCACTGTGCTCAAGAGGAATGCTCTTTGTTCACTTTTCTATTTTGGGAGGAAGCAACAGAAAGTTTTGGTGTTTCCTGTTTTCTGCAGGTATATTTCGAGACCAGGAGCCTGAAAGATGAAACAGTGTGAAAGACTTCAAAGATCATGGCTGACTGACGGTGAAATTAAGAGTCCAGGGAGAATTTTCTAGTGTCCAATGCCTAAAAAACCCAATTAGATGGAGAGACAGAGTCATTGCAAGTGGGACTGCCAGGAAATCCCAAAGTTGGTCTCTGTGACAGTGTCTTGAATTGGTGTAAGTAAGGGTTCAAGCAAGTAAGCAGGTGTTCAAGACCCACAAAAGCAGAGTTGGGAGAAACAGCTCCTATTCCAAGCAGGCTCAAGCTTTTTCCTCCCTCACCATGTTTTCTTTCAACTTTTTGTTATTTGTTCTGCTCCCAGATTCCTCCTATCTATATTCCCCCACTGCCCTTTTAGTGATCTTTTATTGCTTTCTTCCCTCCTTCTTGGTCACATGTGGTCATGTACAAGAAAATAGAAAGTGGATGACAACCTAACCTAAAGAAGACAGGAAATTTTTCAGAGAGTGCTCTGAGAGATTTAAATCAAACCAAACACATTATCAACCCTGTGACTCAAATTCAGCTGACACAATTATATAAAAATATGCATTGTTTTCATGAACATTTAAAACATGGGTGCAAGACTTCCAAATGAGCTCTGCACATCACTTAATCAGTCAGGAAAAGCCACTTTCCCTTTGCCAGCGGCTGACGACTGGCTAGTGGCGTAAAGCACAAGCGTTAACGAGCCCTAATGACTGGCAGGAAAAGGGAGGAACTGCTCCAGACCAGGACCGGTTCCAAAAGCTATGGTGCTACTGCCACCTGAGGTTTTCTTCTGGAAATACAACTCCTATGTGGAAGGGGTTGCACAAAAATTGGGGTAGAACGGGCGAAATCTGCCCTCCTCAGTGCCCTGGGCAGCCTGGGCAGAAGGACCAGAGATCTCCAGAGGTCCCTGCCAGATGATTTGTCCTGTGATCCTATGATAGTTAAGACAGCTGTGTTTTCATACCATTTTTTTAGCTGTGTGATGTTCCAACTTCACAAAGTGAAGGCATTTCACCATTATGGTACTGGCAACCTTTAAAACCAGAATCCAGGCCAGGGTCCACATGCACTGCTCCAGAGCATTACACCATGGCTGGGGTCTCTTCCCACTGCACACACAGACATCTGTGTTGAACAGCACATTAGCAGCACTGGTGCCCAAATCCATGTAGTCCTGATATAGCATGTGACAGGGAAAATGAATGGAGCTTTTGAAAAGCCTAGTAAATATTTTTTTTTAAATTAAAAATTAATTATATACATTTCATCATCTCATCTTCTCTTGTGTTGGTATCTGATTTTAATTGGGAAAGACCATGCTGTCATTTGTGCCCAGCTTTTGATCCTGTTCCTGAATTTCTCTTATTTGTTGTAAAACACTATTTTGATCATAAAAGCTATTCTCTCATACAAACTTCTCCTGTGGTGGATCTCAGCTTTGCACATGATGTACATTGACCTACTAGACCAAACCTCTGCAAGGCATGAATTTTAAAGTTAGTTTTCTCCATCATGTTCATTATTACATCTTTCTGGCTAGAAAAAAGTATAATTTGGTTACATTTAAAATAAAAAAATTAGAAACATAGCATGCCATTTTCAATTGTGACTCTCACCAAGATACTATTTTGGACTCTTTATCTCTTCTTCAAAGCCCGTCAAAACTTCCATTATGGCCTAAAATAGTATAAAATAAAGCTACATTACTTTTGAGATTGTAAAATATTAATAAACTATGAATAACCAACTAAAGCTATTAAGTATATTTTAATAGGCTTTTAATTATTTTATTATTTCTTGCTTGCCTAAATTCCTTATAATGGTAAAATCATTGCACAATATTTAATGTTAAATCAAAGAAAGCAAAAAAAATTAAGATCATGTCCCCTACCAATCAGATAATTCAGGAAAAGAAAAATCTTTACTACTTTACAAAAGTTGATACTTGCAGTTCCATAGCTTTAGATGCCATTTTATGGAAGGTTTGCCCTTTTCAATAACTTCTCTGTTCATCTCCAGAACTTATTTGTATTTGTACTCTCAGTGCAAATGTGAACTACCACTTGGGATCTCAGGCATGACACAGAAAAATCTGACAATTTTGGTTAAATGTGGTTATCCAAAAGTATGTTCGTACTAAAACTGTATATAGATTTATTATATGAATAGTTTAAATATGAAAAAAGGTGGGAAGAGAGAGAAGAGATGGAGGGTGAAAAATCAGGCAAAGGAAATTCAATGCTTATATTTTCTTAATCCATCAAATTCTTCCCGTTTCTTATATTAGTATTTTATTGTTCATTATAGCTCCAATGAAGCAATTCTGTTTATGTGTGTGCTGGAAGAAGAAGTCTATCACTTCTAGTGAGATTCCTTAAATATTTTCAAGATGAGCAGATGCTTGAAATAAGCATACACTGGGCCAGTGCCCAACTGCACTGCTTGGTATTTATTAGTAGTAGTGCGTGGCTAATGTAATAGTTACTTCCTTTCTAAATTCTCTCTTCAGCTGTTCATAACTTCCCAAACCAAATTCCTTTTAAGCCTTAAATTCTAAATAGTTGGCCTCATGCAAAAGACAATCTTTGTATATTGGTTCCTGTAAAATCCATCCATCTGAATTCACATTATGTGGATAAGACAGAAGTGATTACCATGAACTCTTGCTCAGTTTTTTTTCATATAACTGACAATAGCCACGAAGTTTCAAGCATGGTTGAAATTGCCAAATTCAGTCTCTCATTTTACAACAGATCTTCTGCAGATGCACCATGACTCACACTCATGAGTTCACTGAACTCAAGGAAAACTTGAGGAGGATCAAAGTTTCACTTGTGCGGTGTTTAGGAAGTATTGAGCATGCACAGTCCCTGCCAGGAGCCAGAAGCCATGTGGAACTGCCAGCCAGGGATGTCCATGAGGGAGGACAGAGCCCTCAGCCCCACTGCAGACATGTTTGTGGTGACACACGGAAAGTCTGCAAATCTGAAAGTCTGGCTGAACAGGGTCCACAGCCAGGCAGGGATGGGACAAGGCTGGGGACATGGTCACCTGCAACTTGGATGGGGACAGTCCCAAAGGCTGAGCTGAAATGGGATCCACTTTAATACCTTTCATTCTGCAAAGAGCTCTTCATAAAACTAGGCAACTGGACAACAGTAAGGCAGTTTATTATCCAAAACCAGATAGTTTTTAAGAGAACTTTAAAAGAATTTTAAACCAGAAAGTTTTTAAGAGAATGAAACGGTTACATTCTTTGGAATCATTCCTTTCTAAATACATGTCATGCCACGCTGGTTCCTATTGCTGTCTGTGTATGAATGCTACACAGCATGCATGAAAATGTCATTTCTATGACATATCTTGCAGTTCTGTACAAATCACAGTGCAGATCTGGATAGTATGCAAATACTGAAAAACTTTGGCTGCTCCTATTAATATATTCAAACTAATTTGCTAGTACAGAGAGAAATAATCATTCCAAAACCAGAGGCATTAACTAAGTAGGTACTCTGTGTAAGACCAAAATTCCACTTGAAAAAGCACAACAATAGATAGCAATCTCAAAGAAAAACACCATATGATAATTGCTATCCCTCTGGTTTTGAATGTAGGCTGGATATTCACTGAAGGGCTTTGATATACAGATTAATCTACATTCCCTCCAACTGAATTTGATTTTCTTCATTAAATGCCACCCAGTTGAGTTTTGTAATCAAAATTAAGAAATAGCTTTTCAACATTTTCAGAGGGGTTGAAGATCATATTACTCTTGTTCAGCAGAAAATAATGACACTACTCCTAAAGATATATAGAAGTATTTGCAATATCAAGACCCTTATTATCTTCTTTTCTTACCTTTACAAAATAGAAATGCTGACAACACACATTGAAGAGCTTGGATTGGTATAAATACCAGCAGTAACAGGGTGTTTTACATCAACTTCTACTGGAGGTTTTCAAACTCCATTTAATCCTGAGAAAAATTTTTGCTATTGCAGGTTTCAGTTATTGGCAACAAGGGTTTCTCAGCTAATGTTGACAGGGAAAATCCATTTTCAGTGCAATTATAAAAGTATTGGCAGAGACATGGGAGATTATGTGCCATCACATGTCTTGAAAAGGTGCTGAAAATGCTTTTGTTCTGTACATGGCAGGATTAAATAATTTTTTGTCTGTCTGGCCTCTGCTGCTTCTCTAACATCAGAGTAATTAGGATAAATGAACTCCCATTTGACCCTATTCAATGCCTGTGGTACATAACCCCTATAAGATAACACAAGTATTACACTTAATCCCCAGTTCAGCAGAGCACTTAAATGTATATTTTGAGACCCAATTTAAAGGTATGTTTAAAAAGAAACATTTCTTAATGGCACTGGTGAATTGGGGCCTTAACAGGCTTTCACGGTCACTGCTCTAGGAAGCCATGAGTTAATGTAAATCCTTGGAGAGCAGCACTTCTTCCACACCTCACACCAGCAACACAGCTGGACTGCCCAGCAGGCTCCGTCCCAGGACTCTCGACATCCAGGCACTGCTCCACGGGGTGCTGAGATGCACAGAGCATTGCACAGCCACACGTGGAAGCAGAAAATCCTGAACCCAGATAAAACCCAGATAAACAAACAACCCAGAACAAACCCAGATAAAACTCTCAAACCAAAGGCACTCTCCAGCAAACATACTTTTCTTTGGAAATCTATTTTAATGTAGTCAGCATCAGGATACCTCGTATTGTATAAGCAAACATTTTTATAAAGTCTGACACAAAATGGGAGTGCCAATATTTATTTGCCAATTAAGGCTTCTGCACTATTTTTCTTAATATAAAGTAGAATGGCTCATTCCATGAGAATATCCATCTATTTCAAGCAAGCTTGGTAAAGAAACTGAGGCACTGGGTACCTCTAGAAGCCTTCATGGCTCAGTAGGAAGGAAAGGACCAGTATTTCATATATGCCAGCATGGTCTCAGGAAAATCACTTTCACAGGCAACAGCTATCAGCATAGAAAGGCATTGAATGAAGTAAAGAGTCACTTAGGTAAATGTGTTATGAATTTGAATGTAACATTGCCTGATGACAATACAGGAAAAAAAAATACTATAAATGAAAACTTAAATTCAAATGTAATGGCTTTGAACTTTTTCTATAGGGTACCCAATGCAAATTGGTTTTTAACCATAAATAAATGTTTGGTGGATAAAGCCTGTAAGATCTGCTGGCAAAGATGCATGGTCAGAGCTATAAATATGTGGGAAAATCTAATAGTTCAAATTTACTCCAAAGGTCATCCGGAGTATAAATGTATTCTCAGAAAAATTATGCAGAAATTTTATCATTCTCTTCTTCACATGGGCTGAGATTTCAGGAAATAAGTAAGTCCTCACAAAATATAATGACAGGAAGAGAAAAATGCCTGTGCTGTGACTGAATCCAGTTTCTTCTAACAAATTATTATGTGCTCTGTCACATAAATTCCAACCATTAATCACTTCCATAGGCATGAAGCCAGAAGAATAGCACTATTAAGACCAGTTTCAGCTAACCCCTGAAATATTTTACTCTTGAAAAGGTTGCATTTTTCTGGACAAAGGAGGTTTACATGCAGCTTGGCAAGAAGTTAATGTGAAAAGGAAAAGCCAAAACAAAATCAACTTACAACTGCAAAGCTTTGACTTCTGAATGAAATGGTTTCTTCATATGTTTTGCCTATATATAAGCCAGGAAACATATATAATCAGTGAGTTACAGTGCACAGATGTACTTTTAATGTGGGATGCAACTCCTCTATCATAAAAGGAAAATGCAGTCATTTACCTCACCAACATCCAATACTTGGGCCACAAGGAACATGCAAGAACTGTGTGTGCTTGCCAGATCAAAATACAAGAATAAACCTATATCACAGAAGCTACCAAAGACTTTTCCTTTTCCTTTGCTTGCAGATGGGCACAAGGTCCCAGGAGAGATCTTGCATTGGGAGTGTTTCCAGGACAGCTGTAAGAGATCCAGTTCACACTCTTGTCTATAATGAATGGGAATAAGCTACACTTTGCGGGAGTACATATATGCTAATTAGCACCATTTCCTCTGAAATTATATTTTAATTAAACAACCTTTAACAGAAATCAGACTGATAGCAAGTCCCCCCAAAACAAGCACACAAAAAAGCCCCTGCCTCTTCAGCTGCAATGGCAGAGAGCTTAGATTCTCAGTCGTGGCTGTAAAATTCAAGACAGCACATAACAAAGCCCAAGAAAATTATTACAGGATTTCTGTATGTACATAAAGTAAATAAAAACATGTGCAGATACTTCCCATCCTCCTATATCTCAATAACACTAGCCAATGAGCTACTAATAACATTTTTGACAGCAAGAGGCAACTTAACTTTCCCTTCTTCTTTTGTTCTATACTAAACATTTATCCCAGGGAGTTGAATTTAAGTCGATATTGGGCATGTAAGGTTTTACATAGAAAGCTGAGCATGATTTATCATCCATTTATAGAATATTAACAGCTTCATGGTTCTTTTCCCCTTTTTTGTCACTGATATTACACAATTTTTTCACTGCTGTGTCCACAGAATTAAAACTAGTAAATGAAAAGAGAATGGTACAAGGATGCTGAAGGTGAGCTCTGGGACTATGAAGCAGAGAAAAAAGTGTGTCCCTCTCCCATGGGATTTTCCCTCTCTCCAGACAGCACAGCTCAGAGCAGTGATGCCATGATGGAGCACCAGCACTGCTGGCAGGTGCTGGGGACTCACCATCCGTGAAACCAGCTGGAGAGACGTAGGAAACTTTCTCTTCTGTATTGCTGCATTTTGGTGCTCTTCAATCTCTCCACTCCTTCAATCTCCCCAAATAAGGTTTGCAATAAAAGCAATAAGAAGAATGAAGTGGCAATGCATTTCCTAAGAAGAACCAAATGCTAAGCAATAAAGCAATGCAAACCCAGCATTATTGATGTACATTTTTTTAATATTGACAGAGGTACAGCAGATCCTCTGACAGATTCTCTGTCCTTTGTGTGTTTAACCATGGTACTTCACAAAGTCTTATATTAGCCTACTTTTTCATCTGTGTCACAAGAGTGATGATGTTGAGTTGGTAATAGACTTATCAGGAAAAACAAAAATTTACCTTTTTTGATATTAAAAATACTGTGATTTTTAAATATTATTTTTAAAACATTTTACATTTGAAAGCAATACATATTTTTATACATTGACCCACTTTCTATATTGTCAGAAACCTGATTGGGGTTTTCTTAATTAAGAGCTTTTCACATAAAACCCATTAATGTCACAGGAAAACACAGTCCCAGAGTAAATTTTTATTTATTAAAGTAGAAGATTTATCCTTTGCTACTTCAGGAAGGTGGAAAATGTGTCCTATCAGTTGGATGGGAAACAGTGATATGCATTCTAGTGCTTAGGCTGATGTAACCTAAGAGATGACACTACAGTTTCACTCCAAAATAAAACTGTGCTAAAGTCAGTCTGTATATAGAAATACCATCAATGATACCATAAATGGTCTCAACATAATGATAGATTGTTGAATTAAAACATGTCTAAAATCACAAAAATGCAGCAATTTTATATTTGCTTTCTGTTGTGAGTGGAAGTAACAAACTTTGCAGATGCAGAATGTCAGTAAGCATTTGAAGGAAAAATCTGCATTTGTATTCTGAGAACTCAAAGGCAGTTAACATGAGTTTTGTAATTTATTGCCATCATGGGAATCATAACTTTCAGGAAAGTCTGTGAGTTTCTCAAACTATATTCCCAGCGTCAACCTATTTACAGAAAGAATTTCAATGAGAATTACAATTATATGTGGGGCTGATGAAAAGCATCTTTTCCCACATTGGTGCTGCTAGAAACTGCCAGTCAAAGCATATTTCAGTATTTTCTGTCTTAATGATGAGATTTGGGAATGCATATACACTAATTGTTTCCAAAAATTAAAAAAAAAAAAAAAGAAAGAAAGACATTGCTGAGTTTTATATATTTCATTGCTTAGCTTAGTGTATTAATGTCTATGCAAAATTCAGCATAGCACAGCCAATTAAAAACATGAGTTGATGAATACTTACATTGCAAATTGGCTTCAGGAAAACTCTAGTCTACCATCAGTCAAATCATCACAACAATTGCTACAACTGGTCTCTCAAACACAATGTCTATGTGCTCAAAGTCCTGCCTCTACACATTTCTCTTTTAAAAAGCTACAAAATATTTGAGTCATTTATGCAGTTACTGTATTTCTAGAGTGCTTAGCAGACACAACAGTGTTCTGTAATATTGCCCTAAAATGCTATTAACACAAACTTCAGTTAGATGAATGATACCCTCTACTTCCTAGCAACACAGGATACAAAGAATGTTTAGGTAACATTTTCTAGCACTGCAAATTTTACACTTGTTTTTGTATGAGAAAGATAAAACCATCATGAAGTCAGAAATTTTTGTTTCTCTTAGCTCATCAGTAAAATCATATCCATTTGAAAATGTTCCAGATGTGCATTTTATATGGAGGAGCTCTGCTTTGGATTTATTCCCCAAAAATAATAAAATCTGACAGGACTGACACCTTCAGCTGCCTCTTAAGTGCTTACACAATGTAACCACAGCAGTGCACCTCTCAGCAACATACAAATTTCATAGAAATGTGAAGAGAAAAGCAATGGGATTTTGAAGAAAGTTTAAGGGAGAATTCACCATCCAGATAACACAACTTCTGGCATCCATTCCACTCAGGACATAGATGCAGATACAGAAATTTTCAAAGTATTTTGAGATTGAGGGTGCATTTCCATCTCTGGGCAAAAGTCCTAAGAAGCCAAATATGAAATATCTTTCCAAACATGTATTTCTGAGACTGGTAGAGAAATATTCAAATTTTTGGCACCACAACATTGCTGGGCACCAGCTGGTCCTGCCACATACATTGAGCCACACACCTTTTACACTGGTACCTTGTATGTAACAGAGCTCCAGCCTGCTGTTATTTTATCATATCCCAAGCCTTAACACTACTGAAGGACTAATTTATGCTCCAAGTAACATTTGAATGTGATAACCACAAAGGAAATAGTTGGGTCAAATGTTACCTGAAACTGGGATTCCATAATTAGCTTAAGCTGCTGGAATGCAGGCTGCCACCAACCCTCGTGTGCTCATTGCCTTCCTCTTGTGAGCAGCAAACAAACAGCAGCCCACGTATGTAGGCTGTAACCAGTATGAGTTCAGCTCATACTGGTTATGATCTACACACTGAGTTACTCAGTATGGACTTAGGTGAAAATGTGATTGTCTGTGAAAGTTTAACTTCAGAAATGTCTGCTCCTGAAATTCTTCAGGATGAGCTGCTGCACTTCCATCCACGTTCCTTCCAATGCAGCTTAATATGAAGTTTTTATACAAATCCTTGTGGAAAAATCAAACAAGGGATCCAGTTTAGGCAACAGTAAAGTTCTAAATCACTCCCAAGTCCATGAAAACTGCTAAAACTCCTGCTTAATGCTGGCCATCAAAGTGGGACTGTAAATCCCACCTTTTGAGGAAGAACGTCCAGCTCAAGCAATCTCAAGTTCTGCCCCATTCCACACCCTCAAAAAAGTACACAAATCTTCAAAATAATCAGTGTAGCCATGTGTATTGCAAAGCATTCCAGAAAACCAGCAGTGAGACTATTGGGCAAGGGAGGTACATTTCCCCTGCTCTAATGCAAGAGACACATGCTAGGCAAGGAAGACTTCCACAGGGGAACTCTCCACTGACCTGGAAAATTCAGTTTGCACCAGCAGCCCTAGGAGTTAAAGCTCCTACTGTGTGCATTTGCTTGTATTGAAGAAACAGACCCTGAGGCATGGTGTAGGGCATTTGAATATTATTTTCTTTTTTCCCTAATTGTGAGAGAAGCTTACTCTGAATTTGGGGAACTTTCTGCACTTTTTACCTGAAATTACTTGTATCCCAGCTATGTAAAATCAGGTATCTCAGTATTGCTTTATACTAGGGCAGAGGAGTCCTCAGGCTGAGATCCAGTACCTAGAAAATACCTTGGAAGTGCTGCTCCAGAAACTAGTTGACAGATTTCTCTCTCCTTTTGACTGTTATTCTTGAAAAAGGAGAAATTAATATTTGAATATAAAGGGATAGGTTCCCCAAAAATAATAAAGTTGAAGTCTCATAAAGAACTATAATTATGTTCATACTTTGCCACATCTGTTGTTCTCTTCAGAAGCTTCACAGAGATGATTAAGCGGAATCTTGTCCCAGTTGTGATTTTCAGCAAAGTAGTAGCATCTAAAACATGCCTGCTAACTTTGGACATAATGTTTTGAAGGAACAGCAGAACAGTTGGTGAACAATTATGGGTTATGGCCAGTAATCAGAAAACACCATTAAAAGGGTTCAATTGCAATTACAGTTATTTTCTTGGCAGGTATTAATGAATGTGTTTAATATTTTAGTGGAGATACTAGGTTTCTAATTAGACTAGATGTCTAACACCAAGTATTAGATTTAAAGAATCAATCACTTTAATGGCTGACTCATTAAGATACAGAGTCAACTATCTATGAAAATAACTTTAAAATCTATTTTTCTCACGCAAGGATCTGTAAAAAACAAAATCAGTATTGAATAACTGGATTAGGATGCAAATAAATGCAGGTGTGCTCCAAATGATGCATGCTGCAGAATGCTCAATAAGATCTCACACATGAAAGTAGGCCAAGTTTTGTGATTTACAATAGAAATTTACCTGGACACTCAATTTCTTAGCATAATTAATATTACTATGTAATTCTGGTTGCCTTTCTGCATGCTTAGTATTACCTATCTCTGAAACAGCCTTAAAAGCAAACACTGCTGTCAAAACAGCATCCTTTAAATTTAATCAGTGGATTTGACCTGTCAATATTATATGGCTCTGCTTTCCTGAAAAGCAAAAGGTTATGTCTCAACATGGATTTTCCCCTCCCCTTTGTTTACATAAGTTAGATATGTCAGTCTTGGAGGGTGTCACGATCCACTCTAAGAGCAGGGAGTTGTGATGATTTGTTTACTGATCTCAGAGTGCAAAAAAACCAGCATGAAAGGATTTCAGTATTAATCAAAAAAAATGCACCTTTTATTGAATGACCACAGCAAATGCGATAGATTAGGGAGAGAAAAAGATAGAGACAGAGAGAGAGCGGGGGTTATAGCTACCAAACGCAGAGATGAAGTCCTTTGCAGTCCAGCCAAGGATCTGCCTGTTAGGTCAGGGAGATATCAAAATATCTAGCTAACTCAGAGGCTTTTATTATGGTAACTCTATTGAAAATTGTGAAGGGTGGGAAACAGATACAATAAAGAACAGATGTAACAGGTAGTCCATGTTCTCAGCAGTAAGCAAGAGCCACTGTCTTCTTGGTCCAGCAATCGGGTAGTGCTTGGCAAAATCTCGCTTTGGTCAGGTCGGCTCTCCCCCTCCCCCGTGTTAGGGATTTCAGTCTCAGTCCTTGGGAGAGGGGGAGCTTCGATGTAGGGGTCTCATGCTCATGTCTCAGTTCTTGAAATGGGGCTTCATCCATCTCAGTCCGTCCATCATGGTGGTTGAAAAGCAGATGAGGGATTCTCCATGGGGGACCACCAAAGGTTCCCCCAGAAAGACCATTTGGCCAAGAGGTGGGGGAAATTCACGAGCTATTGGAGCAGGAACCATGAAGCAGGTGCAAGCATTCAGGACAAGTCATCTCCCCTTCTCAGGCTCAGTGTTCCATGGCAGCAAACACACCTGCAAACAATAGCTTGGCAAACCAGCAGGGTTCTCAGGATCTTGGTGAGCAACCATCTCTAAGCAAGGCCAGAATTCCGACCAGTGTCTTTTCGGTGGTCCTAGTTTCTGTCCTTTCTGTCCTTTCAATCGGGAGGCAGATGAGAGAAACTTCGGACAGCAACTTGCAGAGGGCAAGAGCTCAAGCACAGCTGGTGTCTCAGCAGAGAACCTTTTCACAAGACCACAACAGCCCACTCAGCCAGCACATATCCTAAAGCTCCCTGTTATTTGCAGTGGGGATATTCTCTTCCCAGGTGGTAGTGGGCTGCCAGCCACCACCAAAGATTACAGTGAGGGTGGTGAAACACTTCCACAGGTTGCCCAGAGAGGTGGTGGATGCTCCATCCCTGGAAACACTCAAGGGCAGGGTGGATGGGGCTTTGAGCAACCTGGTCTACTTGAAGCTGTCCCTGCTTATCACAGGCTGTTAGACTAGATGCCTTTAGAGGTCCATTCCAACCCAAACTGTTGCATGATGATTCTGTGCTTTGTAAAAGTCACTAACAGCAGTCCTTGTAGTCAAAACCTCTGGAGTTCAACATAAAGTGAAACACAGAATTAATTCTTTTTAAATGAACGGGGGCTGCTGAGCTGCTTTATTGCTGCAGGAGACGGGATGCTTCTGCTTTCTAAGTGACAGCATTAACTTCTGGCATTTATACAATCTCAATTCTAAAAGCATTGGAAACATCTAACCCAAATTCCACTTAAAAAAAAAAAAAAAAAGAGCAGTTCTTAGGTTCTTCCAAATATTTTCAAGACTGGCGATGCTGACAACAGTGTGGAAAAAATCCTGAATACAACAAAGATGATCGTCCAGCTCATAGTCTCTGTACAGGCACCACACACAATTAATACTACTCCTTGTCAAAGTAAAAATCAAGTTTTAAAAGGAACATCTAGCTAAAAATTCAATTGTGATTATCCAAATCTCTGTCTGACTAATGAACCACTGTTCTTCCTGCTAGTATCTAAGAATGTCAAGATTACACAAGATTCACTGATGTTTTTAAAATGGTATTTAATTATTAACACTAAGACCACTCAGTTGAAAGCTTTGTCTTTGACTCTCTTCTCTGTTGCTGGACCAAGTGTAGTATTTAGGGAGCTGTGGGAGTCTTTTCTGCTGCTGTTCCAGAGAGGCGCCTTGAAGCGACATGGAAGTACTTTGCTGTGTCTGGAGCCATGAGCTTTGTTTCTGCCTTATGCAAAGTGAGCAGCAACAACATATCTGACATACATCTTCTGAGACTCAATGTTGAAGAAGCTGACTTCAGACAGCTAAATAATTAACCTTATGAATAAGCAAAGGATTTGCTGCTGACCCACTTCCCAAAGAGCCTGCACGAGGCTGACTACACTCTTGTTCCATCAGCACCACAACAAACATCTCACCAGTTTCATCCTTCCCTCTATATTTTTCAGTGCTGTGAAGCTCTAGGAGCCTTTTGAAGCCACTCAGCTGTGGGAAAAAGTCTGGGAAAACTAAGGGCTGCTCAGCACTTTATGGCCCAAAGGCCCTTTAGTGCCCCTGGTATTTATGCCTGAAGATGGTGAAAGACTCCAATTACCTCAAGTTTCTTGTCCCAGCCCCTGTGCAGGACCCTGCAGGAGTTGCATGCAGCCCTGCACATTGGGGTCAACACGTGTGTGATGGCAGCATGAGGAAATGAAGTGATTTTAGCCATGCCTGGTGCCTTTTGAAGCCCCTCTAGACAAAACCTGGGTGCAAGCAGTGCCTGAGGGTGAAGTGTGTCCTCCTCTTCTCCCAGCTTTGTTAGCACCAGTATGCTCCCCAAGTGAAGAGGGCCATATCTGTGTGGGTACTTCTGTGCTGATGAAGCTCTCCCAGCAGAGACAAGACTATTGATATCAGGGGAGGTTTGCTGGCTTGGTTTTATGGGTGAGCCTTCACATACATACCTCTCACAGAAATAATCAATGCCTTCAGGGTTTTCTGCCAGCTCCTCCTCCCTCTATCCTGCCCTTGCTATGTGTGCCCATCCCAGTTGTGATTTATGTGCCACATATGCAGGGTGCCATTGCTTACACATTGGAATCTGGTGCCTTTCAGGATGCTCCAAGGTACTCAGGGTATGGCCTGGCTTTGCAGATATAAGAAAATATAAAGAAGCTCAGTGCCTTCACAGAGGAGCAAATGGAATTGAGATTGATACTCTAAGAGCCATAAAAAGGCACCAGACACATTTAGGCATCTGCATGCCACCCTTATTTCCACTGACAGTAATGGTTGCTTAAGCACTTTGTACACATGTAGATACCTATTTACAGACACTTAAGTGCAGATATTTTCATCTAGAGCTGAATCCTGCTCTTCAATCTCTGCAGGATAGACCTCACCATGAGCTGAAAAGCCACTGCTATTTTAAGTATTTAGGGGTTTTTTTGTCCTTTAGCAGCATACATACTATTAATATTGTTACACGTGGGAGTTCTAATCAGGATTGAATTCAACTAGACACTCAAATAGAAATAAGCATATCTGACCTCAACTTTTCAAAATGCCAGGAAATAAAAGATTCAGAATTAAAAGTGATCATAACAAAATAAGTTCAAATGTTGAGATAAACTAATTTGTCTCAGGTTTTAGATGTCAGAACGACTGGCTGTTACAGGTGATGTAGGCTGTTCAGTGAGGACAACTGAAGACAATTAAAGCACATTGGAATTTGTACAGAAGGAGTAGTTAAGGGTTTTATAAGCAGAGTCCATATAGCACTCCCAATATTCAGGCAGCTCTAACTGCTAAATTGAAAATGGACAAAATAATAGCAAACTCAGAGCAGACTATGGTTTGATGTTTTGTTCAGAGAAACAAACTGAAGAATAATCTGCCTTCTGTTTCACAAGGTAGTGCAGTTATTAAACTGCACCTTATTAAAGGTTTCATTTGTAACATTACTTCCATGAAAATGAAAAAAAAAATCCCTTTTTACATAAAAAAGGAAAATTTGCCTATATCTGGGCTGTCAGTGAAGCATTTCATATTTTCCTAGGATTCAGTCTTACCCATGGAATAAAATGGTAATGCTCTTTTTTTAAACTTCAGCAGCTACCGAAATAAAAAAGGTGTGATTATAAGCAAAGATAGATTCCAGACTGATCCTGACCTTAAAATACAAAATCTCTCAGCTTGCTAAAATAAGATGGCATCCTTGAAAGACATGAGACTTGTATAAATGGGCAAAAACCTTGAAAGAAGACTTTTAAGACTTTGCTAGGATTATTAACTACCAGTACTACCCTATTAACTGCAGAGGTATATTTTCCTGATGTCTTGTTTTCAAAAGGAATTGTACTCACCCTGAGCCCATTCAAAATGTCTCACCCAGTCGCATGAATCAAACCAACATGTCTGTTCAAGAGCTGTTCACAATCCTTAAAATAAAGGTCACAGTGATGGACTACTGCCTAGTGCCACCAGATAGCTCTGTTCCTAGGCACAGCCCATTTCTTATTGCAGCTAGACCTCCCCTGAGAATAAGATCCAAAACTAACCTGCATATCTTACCAGAAATATACATGCTTTAAAACAAAATTTTAAAAAGGAGATAATTGAGTTACAATAGGGCAAGGTGTAATGAAAAAATATAATGCAGATGGGATTTAACAGGAAAAAGAATGTATCGTTATTAGGCAAAGATGTGGGCTTTGTAGGAAACCAAAGAAACATTGAGAGATGCTTTTCATCCTGGAATAGTTTGGCTTTGTGACCTGCTTGCTAAAGGGTAGAGTCTTTCTCATGAAACTGTAAGTACTAAAGGAGATAAACTCTCTTCCCTTGATCAGTGGATTTGAAAATTCACCATCGGGGATTTTACAGAAACAGATGGCACATCTGTCTCTGAGTTTCCTTGTTATTTTCCTGCCCTGTAAGAACATCATGATGGATTTGCACCTGCATATTGTACACATTGAAATATAATTTAGAATAACTTTACAATTACGTGATTGTCTCCACTTCCCATGGAAAACCTTGTAATTTTGAGTCTGAGGATAATTTCATAGTAACGCATGGAATCATGACATGGTTTGGGTTGGAAGGGACCTTAAAAGATCGTCTAGTTCCAATCCCCCTGCCATGGGCAGCAGCACATTCTACTACACCAGGTTGCTCAAGTTGTTCAACCCAGCCTTGAACATTTCCAGGGGTGGGGCATCCACAGGTTCTCTGGGCAAGCTGTCCCAGTACCTCACCACCCTCACAGTAAAGAATTTCTTTTTAGTATCTAATTTAAAACTACTCTCTTTCATTTCAAAGCCGTCATCCCTATCACTACATGCCCTTGTAAAAAAGTACATCTCTGGCTCTCTTGTAGGCCCCCTTTAGATACTGGAAAGCTGCTACAACTCACATGTCTTCAAATTAGGGTTCCTCAGGATCACAAAATTTAATGATTCCTTTAACTTAGCCAGCTATTTTGAAACTGAGAGACCAAAGCTCACCTGGGGATAAATTAATGGTTAATGGCCATGTGGATGCACCTACATAATCTAACCTCTCTCCTCTGTTTTCCCACATTGCTTTGTATCCATGTGTGCTGTGCTCTCCTGAGCACAAATTGCCTGGATGTTACCTCCCTGTGGAAAGGCTGGCAGGCAGCCACAGGGCCCCATGTGTGACCCTGTGCTCCTGGAACCACACTGCAGCAATACTACAGCAGTTGTGCCTTATGCATTTGTACAGAGCCACGCAGAGGTCATGGACTTGGCAGTTTGGGAAGAGGAGACCATTTAGTCCTGCCTCAACAAGAGCCGTGATGATGTGAAGATACACAGATGTATATCAAAGCCATGCTGAGAGGGGTCACTCTGGGAACACTGCTCAAAGCAAACGAAGGGCCTCTGGCACAATGATTTAAAAACAAACCTCTGGAAAGAAGCAGAATCCTGGCAACGATCCAAGTACCTTTCCCAAGTACCTCTGAGCAACAGATGGACTTTTTCCAGCAAAGCCACCAGTTATGTATAACACAGACAAAAGGCACAGAGGAGTTTATGGTCCTTACCCAGGCCTCCAGTGACAGCAAGCTTCCTCTCCCCACACTGGAGCCCGGAGCAGAAGCTGGGAGAACAGAAAGCTCTTTCACCCCTGCACGCACGCACACGGAGTGGGAGCGTCTAGCCAGCCCCGAGCCAGCCACTGTGGGACTGCCGTGGTTTCAAATAAAAATAGTGTGATGGAGGTATGTTTATGAAAACATCAAATACAGAAAAGAAAGGCAATGTAAAACACACTTTCCTTTTCATAAGGCATATTTAGCATTTTACAAGGTATACTTTCCCAAGTGAGGAATGGAAAATTGCTAAGACATTGAAAGCACTCAGGCAGACAGACTCAGTGTCATTAAATGTTCATTCAGTACAGTCATTCCAAAGAACTGCATTCAGTATGTGCTTGCAAGTAACAAGAAAGACCTTAAGACAAGAGCAATGCTCTCCTTTGGCATGAAAATGGCAGCCTTTATCAGTGTTGCAGATGTAAATAATTTTCCACTCCCATCTGCAGCAACTCTGGCAGATTGTGCTCTGTGGTGGTGTCACTGGGCAATTTTGCTGCTTTGTCTCTTGCCTGGCCGAATAAGCTGATTACTGACTCTTGGTGGCTTCCATCAGACCAACATCTTCCACACAGGAGGTGGGTGTGTGAGTGCAAAGGCTCACGTGCCTGCTTCCTGCCATCTCCTATCTCCCAGCCTGTGCCTAAACCCCAGGCTAACTATTCCACAGCTTTACCCTGATTACTCTTAAAAGTACTCAAGCTTTCACCCTGAATATTCCCTAGTGCAGTTTAGACCATGCTACCTCTTATGTGACACTTTCTCCACAGCTGGAGGACTGCAACAGCCTTAAAAAGAATATTTGAAGGCTACTGTTATATCTGTCCTTCAATTGTCTCAAGCCTCAAACTATTTGCAGGAGTCAACTCCTGCACCAATGCTCTGAAATGTTCCATTTCTCACACAGAACGCCTCTAAGAGGTACTTTAAAGGAAACAGCACTGCATGTATTTGGAGAAGGCAACACCAGATGCTTTACCAGAACTCTAAATGCTTCTTCTGGGAGAGCATCAGTGTTGTTCTTCTGCAGAGGCAGATGCAAGAAAGCACACAACATAACTGTTTGCAAACAGTTACCATTCAGCAGTGCGAGCAAACTGAAAGATCCTACTTGCAGCAACTAAAAAATGCAAAATGATGGTAAGAAAATAATAAATACTTCCCAGAATATAAAGTCATGCTCATAATTCTTGTCTCTACAAGTGAAATGTAGTATCTTAAGTCACCTCGGTAGAAAAGCTGTTTAAGATTATTTCATCATGAAATCATAGAACTGATTTACTTCTCCCTTGAGAAGCTGAATACAGTTCAGGCCACTATTTTCCAATTTTCAAAAGCACTTCTAGTAGTATATATACCCTGCTGCACAGGTTATCCACATCCCCAGATGGTGCCTTTTGTGATTGCTCAGTGTGAGCTACCACCGTCACGTCCGACTGCACCAAGCGCTTTGTGACGCCTGAGAAACGCCGGGCATCTTTGCTTTCTGCTCAGTTACACTGAGTTTGAAGGACGGGACACGCAACTAGGAGAAGGCCGAGGTAAAATTCTGCTTTGCATTAAGGGTTTCTGAAGTGAAGCCCGTCCCTGTGGCACACAGGCGGACGGGAGCATCAGCCCCGCCGCCGCTCCTCAGGCACCGCCGAACAGGCAGCGTGTGCAGCTGTGCACAGCACCGTCCGGAGGGCAGCGGAGTGCAGCTGAGGTGAAGAGCAGCCCAAGGGCTGGGTTTTCCAGGCACTGGAAGCTCCCTCCAGGCCCTTCAGAGCTCAATTGCACACGGGCCGCCCGCAGCGCCCGCCACAAAGTCCGCACCCGGGCTCGATGCGCTAGGCCTCTCGGCGGGGCGCCCTGCTCGGCGCTGCGCGACGCGGCGGCGGCCATGGCGATCGATGCGCTCGGCCGCTCGGCGGGGCGCCCTGCTCGGCGCCGCGCCCCCCGGAAGCGGAGACTGGCGGCGGCCATGGCGGCCATGGCGGCGGAGCAGCGTTACCCGCGGAGCTCCATCGAGGATGATTTCAACTATGGCAGCAACGTGGCCTCGGCCAGCGTCCACATCCGCATGGGTAAGGACTGCGGATGGGTGGGAGAGCGGCACGGCTCCGCCGCAACCCCCCAGCGCTTGCGGAGAGGTCCCGTTGCCCGCGGTGGCGGGGCGGTGAGGGGATGCCCTGCGCTCCCGGCAGGTGCCCCTGTGACACCCCGGTCACCCCCGGCCTTGAGCTGCACTCGGGCTCCGCGCAGTGTTTTCACCTGGCCAAAGGTTGTGAGTGCGGAGCCAGGGCGCTGTTTAGTCCAGGTCAGGCATCAAGGGTGAGGGGCCGCGGCCGGCGAAGGCTTTGTCGTTTAACCGTGAGTGAAGGGGGTGGGTGTTCTCCGGAGAGCGCTTACCCGTGGAGCCGATACCCTGCGGGGATTCAGACCTGATTTTGTTCAGCGCGATGAGTTTTGAAGTCCAGACATGACCCATGAGATGCGTAGTCCCTGCAGAGACGCGCCTCCCCGAGGTGTTGAGGGAAAGCCTGGACGTGGCAGTGGGTGCCATGGCGTGTGACACAGCGCTGTTGGACTCTGTGCTCTCACAGGTCTTTTCCAAGCGTATTCATTCTGTGATTCATAAATACTAGAATTAGTGACTGTAATTACAGAAGTTTAACCATGAGACTAAAGGATTGGAATTTCTTCTGTGAGGTGTTAAAATTTTTGTTTCTTCCAAGCATTTGGCATGCCTTCCATGTTAATCCTCTGTCAGTTAGGTCCATTAGGCACCAGGAACATGATAGAGAAGGTGTGCTGTCAGTATAGTGAGAATGGGTGTACGTGGGTCTTAAACTGATCGAAAGTAAATTCCTTGTAAGTGTTTTCTATATTTCTTTTGTCATCATTGTTAATAGTTAAATAATGATGTCCAGGAATAAATGCAATTTTGCTGTAATACTGTGTCAGGTTTTTAAAGTAAAATGGCTTTTTACGACTTTGTCTGTGTTTTTTCACTGACTTTATAACAGTTCCCTCTGAAAATGAAAACTTGTATCTGATTTACTGTTAAACTTTGAAGCTGTAAGTCAAAAGTAGTTTCATTTTTATTTTCCTTTTCCAGCATTTCTGCGAAAGGTGTACAGCATTCTTTCTGTTCAAGTTCTATTGACCACAGTCACATCTGCAATTTTCCTATACTCTACTGGAGTGCAGGCATTTGTTCATGAGAGGTAAATTCTTAGGTGAAATGCAGCTGTTTAGCATGTGTTAGGTATAAATTATGTAACTTGTTGCTACACTTCGTAATCATTTTTATAATCTGTGGTTTTGTTGCTGTAATAGATACTTTTTAACTTGATTAGGGAGTAACTTTTCTTCTCTGACATTTTTCTCCTTGGTTTACTATGAAAACCATTATTACCTTTTTTGTTGTGTTGTTATTTTAATCGATGCTTTATTAATCATGCTTATTTTAATATTTATGCTGTGCAAACTTTTACATGAGTTGCAGAACATCTCAGTTACTGACATTTCTTGTTTTACAGTCTAAATACTTTTAGAATCTCTTTGGAATGCTGTTGTTTATAGGTGCCTGTTCCAAAAAGCAGAATCATGTCTTATTCCTCTTCCTCCCTCTCCCATCTTCTTTTTCCCCTTTCCCCCTCCCCACTCCCCCAAAAGAATTAGTCTGCCTAAATTCCTGTGGGTGTGCTTCATTTTGCCTCTCAGATTTTCATGATAAAATGAGTCTCAGAATGCAAACTGCGGTGAACAGGCCAGGGAAAAGACCAGCTGGGAAAGCAGGAGAGCACCATGTCTAGCTTCTGTTTTCCTCCAAATGCACTTTTGGACTTCTACTTTCACTTTAAAGCCCAAATATAAAGGAGGATTAAACACTGCATGAAAGTTTCAGTTTCTGTATAACCTATAGTGTATACAACAGTGGTTGTAAAACCACAGTTTTCTACATAAACCTGATAATTTAAAATTGTCCTACTTGCTTGGAACTGTTGAGATTTTGTGTTTCATGTTGGCCCCATTTTTCTTGGAGGGCTACTTGAATTATTTAGCAGTACTTACTGGTCACTACTGATTTTCTTTGGTGCAGTTTGTGCCCATGTTTGTTGCATTCAGGTGCTTATAGTTCTCTGAATATGGAGTTCAGAACAGGCAAAATGGTACATATGCTTTAATGCTCTTACTTTGTATGGATGGATTTTCTTCTTTGTATGTGCTCATTTCCAGGTCATGGATTACTGGGCAATCTTGAGCTTTAGTATGAAAAAGTTGTCTTTACTTGTGACTGTGCTATTTTTAACTGATTATCTGTAGTAGTATTCTTTAAACAGTTTTATTGTAAACTTGCATTACATTTACTTTGGATATCTTTTCCTAGATGATCATTTAAAATTTTGAGTTTATATAAACTGTTCCACAGTCTTACAGATATTTAAGTTTGATCTTTTTTTTTTTTTTTTTAATATGGAATTTTACAGGCCTGCCTTGCTTTTGATATCTGGATTTGGATCTCTGGCTGTAATTGTGGCACTGACCCTCTACAGACACCAGCACCCTGTTAATTTATACCTGCTGTTTGGATTTGTAAGTGTTTAATTAAGTTAAATTATTAATTGATTAATTAATTCAGTGTAATAGTCCCTTGAATATCTTGCATTGTAATTAATTCCTTGAAACTAGAGGTATGTCATTTGTTTTTCTTGTATTCCTTGAAAGATATCCTATATATTTATGAAGGTCTGAGTTACTTTTTGGAGATTCTGCCTACAGGTTGTTCCTACATAGCAGGCACTTCAGGTTTCTTTCAGCATCTTTTTAGAAAGAGTGTTAGAACTTGGAACCAATTTGAGCAAGGGTTATTGCATGTGTGTAGAAATCTATCTGCTCTCATTGTTCTGTTGATGTCAGGGATTTTTTCTATGCAATTGCTCAGTAGGAAAGGAGGAGGTATTCCTGTTACTTAAATTGTTAAATGGACAGCCTTCAGCAGAGACCCAAACCAGCCATATACTTTATTCTTCCAGTTGTCTTTTTGATGCTAAATTCTGAGCATGTTTCCAGCACAGGCAGATCTGTCAGAGCTGTACTCAAATTTTAGTCTTCTGCCTGATGTTGTGAGTATGTGGATCCAGGCTAACAGTTGCTCTTGGATATTTTGGATTATGTAGCAAATCAGTCTTCTGAAAAGAAGTCACAGTAGCTCAATTAAAATTTGATGTTTCAAGAGTTGCCTAAATTGTGTTTGTGATAAAACAGAAAGACAGCTTTGCTGTGAAGTAAACAGATTATTTAAAGGGTAAGTGTGGAAGGGAAACTGATGCAGACACTGTTAGACAGCTATCCAACAAGATATTACAAATATATTACTTTTATAATATATTACTTTTACTATACCTTGAATAGTTTGTCAGAAGTGTCATATAAATACTGTGCACTTACAGTAGGAAATGTGGCATTTTTCTATAGGGAAAGTCTGTCACTCATTTTCACTTTGTATTGTACTTTTTTAATGTAACACAACTTCCAGCCCAGGAGGACAGTGTGATTGCCATTTTCTTGTTGAAAATTAAACATGTTTTCATACAGAAAGATTTAACAGGAGACCTAATGTTTAATGGTTTGATTTTTTTCTTACCCTCGTCTTTTTTTGGGTTTGCTTTTTGCAGACTCTACTGGAAGCACTGACAGTTGCCATTACAGGTAAATAGTAGCCATGCTATTGTCTGATTCCATAAAGAATTTGGAAAATGAATCCATTATATTGTACCAATTGCCATTAGGGTTTTCTAGATGTGACTAAAATGATAATGAATCCTGTTTGAAAATTTCAATGACAGTGATAGGAGTTCAGCAAAACCAGGAAATCAAGGGAGAAAACTGAATTCTGATTCAGAAATGAAACTGTATAAACTTGAAGTGAGAAACTGGGGAATCCATTCTTTCAGTATAGTTAAAAATGTTCTCTTTCATAATGTTCAGCTCGATCTTCAAGTTGAAATAGTCCTACCTGCCCCTCAATTTCCTCAAAGGGAATCTGAGTTTGGAGAATTCTGTGCTTCATGGTCAGGGTTGAAATGAGGCAGTGTGCAGTCACACCATGGCATCATCTTGAACTATACCTTAGAGCATAAGATGAAACCTCTTCATTGTGGCCTATGATAGCCTGATTTGGGGATAGAAAAGAAAAAGGAGGAAGGAGGGAAGAAAAAGATTGCACATGTTTCTGCTATCTTTCCCTTCCTGTCCCCTAATCAAAACTTCAAGCATTTTTAGGGGATTGTTTTATTTTTTCCCCTTGTTGCAATATTGTGAAAAATTTATACAGTTTTTTTCCTTAAGATCTCTGTTATCTGTGCTTAAAATCTTTTTGTTTTGTTTTGTTGCTGTGTTCATAATTCTGACTAGGGAAGATCTTTTATTTCCATTTAAGAAGCTACAATTATAAAGTAACTGTCAAACTTAGTTAGTACACGATCCCTGAGTCCTATGATCATGAATTTGAAATGCAAAGACAAGTTCAGGCATAATTTACTAAATTTTGTTCACAGTTAAGTTTAAATTTCTGTTTCCTCAAAAGATAACTCAGCAAATACATAGGGTAGAGTTCTTTAATTGACAGATTACTCTTTCTGTTTATAGTGAGTTTCTATGATGTCTCCATCGTCTTGCAAGCCTTTATTCTTACTACTGCTGTATTTCTTGGATTGACTGCATATACCTTGCAGTCAAAGAGAGATTTCAGCAAATTTGGAGCAGGGTATGTTGTCATATTGATGATTTTTTTTTAAATTTTATGTTGTTGTTAAGGTTTTGGGGTTTTTTTCTTAAACCAAGCTTTGCAGGTAAAGTAAGGAATACAGGTCAATAGAACCTGCTTCAAGGGAATGGTGAGGGTTATTTATTTAAAATTATTCATTTTACCCACTTCTGATCCTTGGTAAATTCTTTTCAGTGATAAAGAATCTTAAAACAATTAGAAAACTAGTTCACATGGATTTTTCACTGAGAGAGAAGGCAGATGTTTCAAATCTTTAAAAAAATTAAAGTTAAAACATAACTTTTGACAGCTTTATAAAACCTTTACTGCTGAGACCAGTAAACAGTTGGCATCTAAGAATTCCATATACTTGCCATATATATTGTGAAGAGGTGTTAGAAAGGAGGATATTTCAAGTCTAAAAGAAAGTATATTGTTAGTCACAGTGTAATTTATTTTCTTTCAGCCTCTTCGCTTGTTTGTGGATTTTAATCATCTCAGGTTTCTTGAGGGTAAGATACTTTGTGTTCACAGTTCAAAGATATTCACAGTATCACAGAATGGTGTGGGTTGGGAGGGACCTTAAACATCATCTATTCCACCCGTCCTGCCATGAGCAGGGACACCTTCCACTAAGATCAGGTCACTCAGACCTTTTACTAACTTCTAGTGTAACTAAAAGGTTTGCATCAGCCCACTATAACTTAATGAAAGAAAATTGTTAGCCAGATCCATTACTGTTCTACATCATGCTGGTGATCATGTAACCACACATTTTCAATTTAGATTTTTGTTGGGTGCTGTTCTTGCCAACATAAAAGGAGTATTTGGGTTGATAGACAAAATTTGTCAATTGAGATCGACTACTTGATGAAGAGAATGTGAAGGACATTTGAGATTTAATTATATTTTCTAGCTTCTAGTTTTCTAGTCTGCTGTTAGTATTCTGGAGACCAGAGCTTCCTCCCTCTTAAGTGGAGGCACTTTTACTCAGTCAGAGATTGTGTGACTGGAGAGTATTTGGAATAAGAGCATTGAAATATTACCATAATACTGTGGTTTTGTGTACATAACAGTAGAAAGACTGTGTTTTAAATGTGGCATATCATTATGCAGGGATTTTAATATTTTAAAAAAATGAAATTCACAAGTATCTTTTTCATATTTTATCTGCCTCCAGCTGTTTTTCTATAGTGAGACAATAGAGTTGGTGTTTGCTGCTGCTGGAGCTCTTCTGTTCTGTGGATTTATTATTTATGACACTCATCTGCTGATGCACAAGTTGTCCCCTGAAGAGTACATACTGGCTGCAATCAATCTCTACTTGGACATCATAAATCTCTTCCTACACCTGCTGCGTTTTCTGGAGGCATTTAATAAAAAATAAGTCAAAAGCGGAGTGGTTTGACTACAGCACAATTAAAGTTAAGTTTATGGATGATCTGCAAACTCAGTAGTTCTGCCTTCTAAAGACTGAATCTTTATTATGTTTGCATTCCATGAATATTGGTCCCTCCTTAGGGGGAAAAATGCCTTTTTACATAGCTACAGATCTTCTCCAGACCATGTATATTATGTAGTTAACATGTTGTCTTCATTACAGTCACTTTTTTAATCACTTAATTTGCTGTGTAATTAAGGATTAAAATTTTGCCAACTCCTGTTTACTTCAGAATAAGCTTCCCTGCTGTTCTGTAGCTGCTGAAAATGTTTCCTTTGGGATTGATCATTCGTTTATGTACCACATAAGGGTAGCATGAGTTTACCATTGTGCAATGTTTCACTGAGATATTTTTGTTGTTGTTTGGTAAATTGAAATGCTATCTCTGACAGAGGTACTCTGTCCTAGTTAAGGGCTGTCACTATGGAAGCTGTGAAGGTGTTAAAACAATTAAAGGGAATATTCTTTATTTTAGTACTATTTATTGCCTATCAGTGTTCTGAAAAATCATTTGGAGATTGATTATGGCATTTTATCAACTTATGTATAATAAAACTCACTGTGTGTCAATAAAAATTGGAAAGCCTTTAGTCTGTTCTTGGAGAACTTCGGGATGCTGAGAATGAGCGCTGCAGACGGCTCGGTGCTGGCAGGGTAGAGATGCTGGGACTGTGGCTGCTTCCCACGCTGTGGAGATGCTGGAGGGGCAGGCAGCGTAAAAACGGTTTTGAAAGGCTTCCTTTCTGTTCAGTAAGGGATTATTACTGCTCGCAGTCCTGTCAGTGAGGGGTGGGAGACGAGGAATGCTGTACTTGGGGAAGGTGCGCGGCCCGCCCGCCCCACGCTGGTACCGGGTGCGCTTTCCGTGAGGCCTCCCAGCTACCACTGCGGATGGGTTTGAGCGAGTGTGATAGCCTCCCCCTTTGCCTTAGGATTTCATTCAGAACAGCGGGGCAGGAGCTAAGAACAAATCCCTGCTTTTTACGTTGTGATGGAGCACACGTTTATCCTTTCATGCCTCCCCCTCGCCCTGGCCGCGCAGCGCCGTCCGGCACAGCCCCTCAGGGGCGCAAGCGGGAGTGCGGCTGCGCGCTCGCTCCGACACTTACGGTAGAGCCCATCTACCCCCGCGGGAGGCCGGGCACCTCCGGGTGCGCATGCGCGGGCGGGCCGCGTGGCCTTGCGTGAGTGTGTGTGGCGGCCTCGCGCGCGGCAGGTGAGCAGGGCGGGCCCCTCCCCCCCGAGTGCGCGCGACCTCCGCCGTGTGCGCGCGACCCTCCCTCAAGCGCTCCCGCTTCCCTCCCCGCAGGACATGGCGAAGAGCCTGAGGAGCAAATGGAGGAGGAAGATGCGGGCGGAGAAGAGGAAGAAGAACGCGCCCAAGGAGCTGGAGAGGCTGAAGAAGATCCTGGGAACCAAAGCGGATGTCATCATGGAGGAGGTCAAGGAGGTGGCGACCGTGGTGCCCCCCGAGAAGGTCCTGGAGGCGAAAGGTGAGTGCGGCCCTGGCTGCTTGTTCCTGCTGCAGTCGCCCCGGTGCGGCAGGGCCCGCGGTGCTGGTACTGCCCTGTGACTCTCACCGCCGGCATCAGCCGTGTGTGTGGTTGTTACAGGGGGAGAACAGGCACTCGGCAAGCCTGTGTTTTAAAGCTGAAACACTGACTCTGGTCATTTCGCAACACTGGCATCCATACTGTCCACACTGCATCCGGTCACTTGCGGAACAAGGTTATTAACATTTGGTTTTAGTTATCTTTATACAATACGTAACGTATTGTATAAAGAGACATCTCTCAGACCCTCAGGTGAATGCGGATTCACCAGTTAGCAGTTGTTCCAATCACAGCATTATGTTTGCTGCCAAACTGTCCTAATTTGAGGAGGCTGCTGAACATAGAGTAATTGGGGTAGGAGTAATACGGGCCCAGTTTCTGAATACTAATTAGTGTTACATTGCACGTAGTGTAGGAGTGGATGGTATTAGGTGTCTACAAATAATGCCATCTTCCTCCTTGTGTCTGGAATCGAATGTAAACTGTAAAGGAAGTAACCCAGGAAAGGGAAACAAAGGTTTAAATAGCTGCATACTGGATAGGAGTCAGAAAAACACCTCCTCTTTCCAAAACTGACGTCCATACTAAATCATAGTCTTATTTTGATTCTCCAGTTTGTGCCACTTAAGATGTTCTGATATTGGAAATGGAAATAAAATGGTATTTAAAAAATACTTGTCCAATTAAGATTAGCTTCGAGTATAATCTGTCATTTTGTCCATGGTTCAGATTTGTCCTAGAAACCAGGTGTAAGAGTTATTCTTTAAGGGTTAGTTAGAATTGAATTTCCAAAATGTTTTGGAACACTGTCAGACTTCTGATGCTGAAGTTGAAGGAGAAATCATTCCTTTAAACCTAGTTTCTGAAATAAATGCATGACTATCTGTCATTTTTGCACCTCCTTTCAACTCTGCTGGCAACTTCTCTACAGTGGCCAATTTCAGTTGGCTTTTTCAGAGAGATAGCAGCCTCAGAAATACCTAAGAAAATATGTATTTCACAAAACAGCTACAAGTTTTGTGAAAATAATGGTGTTTTCTTTGAGAGGACTTTTCAGTACTAAATGTAGGAGCTTGCGTTGCCAAGTGTTATGAGAACTGAAGTAGATAAAAACTTCACCCATAATATGTACTTCCTGTAGACAGATAAATCATTTTCCAGCCAAAGAAAGTATATAGGTAAATATTATAGACATCTTACCCTATTAGGGTAAGCACACTGTGAATTTTTTTTTCCCGTTTTTCTTCTTAAGAAAAAAATAATAAAAGGTCTGCTGTGCTGGATAGGCTTTTGGTTCTGCCACCAGGCCCCTGTGCTGATTCTCTGCTGATTGCAAGTATTTGCAGGCCCCCCAGTTTAGGGCTCCATAAGCACATCTCTGATGCAGATTCCTGTAGCCTATCAACCTCAACTTTTGAAGCAGCATGTTGGCCTTTTCCTCCTGAGCTTTGTCTCCCAACACCAGACAAGCAGTACATCAAAGTCTTTTTTCCTCTCCATAAAACTTGTGGTAAAGGCGTGAGTTGCGCACATATGGTTTGGGAACAAGGCTGGGATGTAATTACAGAGCACAGTTGCAGTCAGTACTTAGCAAGGTGCTCCTCTTGCACTTTCTTATCTCCCTGAGACATGACGTTCATGGGATGTTAGGCAGCTGGGGACGCCCTTCTTGGGAGTGACCATGTCATGGGCAGTCTTCCTCATCTCTTGGGAGTGACCATGTCATGGGCAGTCTTCCTCATCTCTTGGGAGTGACCATGTCATGGGCAGTCTTCCTCATCCTAGGGATTAATCCTCTCCTTCTGCCTGTAAATGTGTTAGACCTGATGTCAGGCTCACTCCTTGAGGCAAGTGTGGCATCACTGGCTGATACTTCCTACTGTCATTGGATTTCACCTTTTCTCCTTACTATTCTTTTTACTTGTATTCATTTTCCAGTCAGAATAATTTTTTAGAGCAGATCTTAACTGTTACATCCTAAAAAGTGTGTAATTGTGCATATCTTTCAGTAAGCCTATGGCTTCCTGCATGCTTCCATGATGGAATTACAGTGTTCTTAGACACAGGATTGGAACAGATTGCTGATGAAAGAATAAGATGCTTTGCCCATACGTGACCTTTAGGAAAAATATTGCAAATTTACTGTCAACTCTTGAAGTTCCTGGGTTGCAGTTACACTGGTCTGGAAAGTGCTTTCAGTTTATAAACCCTTCAGTTCTCTATGTACAAATACTGTTGTGTCTAGGGATATTTTTATCATTTGGGGAAATCTAGTAACAAAATAGCTTCTGTGAAGCTGATTCTGATATTTTACTCACTAAAAATACCTTTAATTTTCAGATGACTGCAAAATGGAGCTGGACAATAAACGAAACAAAAAAACTCTTCTAGACCAGCATGGACAGTACCCAATATGGATGAATTCCAGGCAAAGAAAGAAGCTTAAGGCCCAGCGTGTTAAAGGGAAAAAAAAATCAAAATTGGCCAAAGGCCTCGTCTGGTAAAATCAGTTTTGTAAAGATCATGAATATTTTATTTAACAAAATAAATTTTCCACATAAAATCATGAGATTTTGTGCTTGGTCACTGTGTATAATTTATTGTGTTGAATGAATTTTTGAAGAGACTATTTGCCCAGCAAATGATGAAAGAAATTACAGCTTGGTGTCTGCCAAACTTAAAAAGCAAGCTGAGTGCCTTTGAATAGACTAATTGTGTGTGGTTATCTGTTTTCTTGGGGGTGAAGGTCTTCCATCTTTTATACTGTGAGCACCAAAAGCAGTAAAGGAAATCCTAAAAGTAATTAAACCAAATGTTCTTGTACTGTGGTCTTTGTCAGTGTAACTTGTCTTTTAGTAAATATAACCAAAGAATTCTGTAAACACAGTATCCTTTAAATCTTTCTGTAAAATTTGTTGCTCCGACTTGTGTTGCTTTTAACGTCTGATAATTAACAAAAATATATTTTCATATGTAACTCCAAAATTTTTATGCTGAAACAAAACCAGGACCTCATGAAAACTCTGCAAGTAAAATGAGAAAGTGTCAGTCTGACACAAGTTCACAAAGAGAACAACAAAATATTTCATTGCTGTCTGCAACAGGAATACTGTAGGAACTAAATAAGTGCAAGTACAACTGATTCTTTTATTATTAAAATGAGAGAACGCAAAGGCACCAAATGGAAATAAAACAGTTTTATTTAAGATCTTTTCCATGTTTTAGTAAAGTAAACGAGAATTTTGCTTTCCATATATATTTTCAGTAGCCTTTTATTCCTTTTAAATGGTACTTACCTATCCTGCTTTACAATGTGTGCATAGGATAAAATACTGTGTGATTGTGTAACAGATGCCATTTGTGTGATTAGCTACGTTTGAGTGCATATTACTTGGCAATAACATGTGATGACAGATGCAAGGCTTAGTTGCCCTGAAAGCTTGTGTTTTTAAAATGTCTCTCATTTCAAGGATGGAAATAATTACAGTACCAATGCTGCAGTATGTTGCCTTTTCAAGTACCAGGCATGGGTACAGGGCATAACCTTTGTCCAGCTCATGCAAGATGAGATCCAAGTTCTGTAATTATGCACAAATTGTGGTTTGTATCCATTATGATAACTTGGGCATAGGAAAGAAGATCTATTATTTTAATTACACTAGGTTGGAGTATGCTAAATTCTGGTAAGATGAGCTAAGTGTGATAGAAAATTAAGTTTTTCTGGAAAAATACTGTGGATTTATTACTATTGTTAGGGAAAGGTACATAAAAAAACTACAACAATGTTAAAGGAAAAAGCAATGTGTCTTCTATTTTCACATAAATTGACAGTTAATGACTTGGTAAGATATATAGGTCACATATTACCAAATTATATGCTATTGATAACTTTGTATTTTAAAAATATTTCCGTTAAGTTGATAAAAGCCCTGCTAGTTGATAAAAACAGCTGCTGCTATCAATTTTTTTTGGTCTTACTAGATAAATGGATCTAGATTTTGGTATCAAACTTATCCAAATGTTAGCATGTAGATTAGGACTACTTTAAAATTGATTCATGTGAAGGAAACTGTTTATGAATGTGTTTAACCAGGAATGGAATGGAATGAACAGTCAGATTATATTTATTTATTGTTGTAACAATGTAGGCTTTATTTTGCTTAATACATGCTTTGGGGAATTGAGGAGGGGAGTTTCTTGGGCTTAAGTGTGAAAAAACAATTGTTTTCTTCTGTAAAGTAAGCAGAGTGCTATTTTTGACATGTTGTTTGTAAATCATGACTTTCAAGCAGCTCCCGATGGGAAAGCAGGCTGCTTTTCCTGAGTGGAGATGATTAAACTGGCAAAGTCCCCCTGTTTAGATGTACAGCTTCAGAGTCAGTTTATTTAGGTGCACAGCCATCATCTGCCTCATCTTCATCGAGCCTGCCACTGCTGCACTGCCCGTATGCTGTCCTCTCTCCAGAGCTGTTTCACTGCTGCTTCCTCTATAAGAGAAAATTACCTTCATAACTGAATAGTCTTGCTTATTTGTGCTTTTATGACCTAACCCTGAGCTTTGTTGTGTAGCTTTATTAGTCAGCTGCTTTTGTGACCAGATTAAGAATTTGAATCTTAAGGGAAAGACAGCAGATGCTGCACTGATGTTTTATTTAGAAGTTGCTTCCTTCCTGTAACAATACTGGCTGTGTGAGGTATTTCCTTCATGGTGTCCAGGATAAAGTCAAACATGTTCACTTAAACTACAGATATTTTAAGACATCCTGTTTGATTTTTGAGGTGAAATGGAGGATAAGAAAGGAATAAATGTGGTCTTTACTGGAATAGAGCTCTTAGTCTAGTACCAGTGTATTGTGTACGATATCATATCTCACTCGGGTGAGGCAGAGCTCTCTATGGGTCAGGAAATATTTTTGATATTTTATAATATTTTGTTTGGGTGGGATTTGTAATCCAAGCTAAAAGCTTGCTTGTAGACAGACAGCAGGAACCTGGCTAAACATGCAGCATGGATGTAACCAGAGCCTGAGTCATGGATACAGCAGGGAAATTCTACTTTCTGGGATTTGAGTATATACTGTATGTGGATACTGTAATTTTGTATTTGGAATTTGTTTTGACCAACTCTATTTTTTGAATGGAAATACCAAATTACTTAGCTGCCTTTGAGTATTTGATTCATACTGCTGAATCTAAAACATGTTTCTGTTTGAGTTGATGGAAAAAGCCATGTTTCCTTCCAATAGAAATTAATCTAAACATAATTGGTTTTGACTGAAATACATATTTTAAAACTCCACAGAGGGATTTTCAAAGAAGTAACTGATTTGCTTCTAAACAGCATTCTAGTAATATCATAATTCATTGGTCTTTACTTAAAAAATGTTATTTAGGTTGGGATTGAGGGAGAAAATGTTATAGTTGATTAAACAAACTGATGGAAGTCTGAAAGTATGTAACTTAAATGGCACTGTCAAAGTTGTGGTGGTTGGGTTTTTTTAATTGTGTAATTGTGTTGTTATGAAACTGCTTAGTTGCAACTTTCTGCCATCTACCTGTAAAGTGCTGTGGTAACTGTACTTCCTGGACCTACATACAGAAGGCAGAGGAAGTAATGCAGGTACTTTTGAACTACATGCAGGAAAGCCAGCACTGAAAGAATTAAATTCTGTCATTTTATTGAAATGTTTATGGGCATAAGATGTGCATGTATTCATGCAGTATAAAAATTGCATTACCAAATTGCTAAATGTCCTGCAGATTGTTGGCAGTTTCTTAGGAAGGTTACAAGGTCTGCCCTTTTTGACCTAGTGTATAGGACTTAATTTTTAAAGTGAATTATTTCAGATGCCTAAAATAACTGGCAGCACTGATGGTTCAGTTCCTGGGCTTTTCTGGTAACTCATTCCTGCCCTGGGGCACCTCTGCACTGTGTAGTCAAATCAGTGAGGGGACCAGTTAACTAAGATACACTGAAAATATTCTTCTTTTCCCCATTTTTTTCAGCTGGATTGTTTTACAGCCTTACTGTACAAAAAACTGTGTCAGTAGGAGGCAGTACAAGACCAGGATGAAAGACCAGGCTGGTGAAGGTTGTGTCAGGCTGTCCTGGTTCATGAGCCACCTTTCCTCCTGTGGCATTAGTGCCTCTTGGTGAAGCCACTGGGCAGTACAGCACTGTGAAGGTGGAGAGCAGTTCTGGAGACAGCACAAGCAAGTGCATTGAATGGGGGTTTTGAAAGTCTTTCTCGATTAAGGGCATAGTATTGGTGTCTTACCTACAGCCAACACTGTGGTTATAGAGGATGCTAAATATAGTTTGGGGCTGCTTAGTACTGGAGGAAGAATGTCATGGCCATATGGTACAAAATGGCCTCCTCATAAGTGGTCACAACAAAAGGAGTCCTGTACAAAGGCTTTATAGTGTAGGTCTCTTTCTATTATTCTACCTTTTCCTCCTGCTGTTTAGTGGGTTTGACTTTGATGGAAGCTGGATATCTGATATCCAGCTGATATCTGAATCTGATCTGTAGTGTGAGCATGTCTGGTATCAGACATTAGGAGACTGTAGCCTTAGCGTGCAGAAATCTGAGTGCTGCAAAGCAATCTGCTGCTCAGGGTGGCATGGTCTGAATTGAGCTATGGCATTTGTGGGGAGGATGAGACTGAAGCACAGCTATGCATTGCTCTCTTAAGGGCATGGTTTTGTCATCAAAAAAACTTCAAGGAAACTTCAAGGAGTGAAGTTTCAGGGCAGGACTGACTGAGCCACCTGAGAGCTCACTGCTACAGGAAGAGGCTCTTTTCAGCTTTTTCCTTTCCCTTCTCCAGGTACATTGTCCAACTTGCAATTTCCTACTTCAGAAGAAACAGACATTGGGATTATTTTTTCCAAGTTAAAAGTGAGAAAGAACTAATAACTTCCTTCTGTTAATAAATGCTGCACAGTTGTGACAATCCCACCATTTTCACTGTCATTTCATTCTTCCTACACTACTACAGTTTTCTTATCTCTACCTAATCAATAGTGACAGAATTTAAAGGAAAAGAGAAGGCAGAATAGGAAGGGGATATTTGCACTGTTTCCTCTCTCATCTCAGTCATTTAAACATTGCTTTCTCGGGTCTCTAATCTTTCTCATGCTCATGTATCAATATAAAAGATCAAATATCAATATAAAAGACCAAATATCAATAAAATATAACTGAAATGTTAGGAACAGTGTGGCAAAGGAGGGTTGTGTATCAAGGGTCCTATGCAAGGCAGCATGAGGACTGCTTATGAAGTGCTTGTGTATTCACAGTAAACTGACTTCTGTTTTCAATCCAGTTGACTATTAGAAGGCTGTGAAAGTTACTGATGTTCTTGTTTGGTAAGCTATTATCTAGTATATTTTCTCTCTAACTACAGTTAATTTTCTTGCAAGACTTTTAAAATCTGAAAATTTCACAGCATTTTTAACCTTTTGCCTTTAACCAGAAGCTGAGTTTGTGGATAGTATTTCAGGAAACAAAGGTGCATTTGTTGTCTCAGGACGGCTCATCTGACTCAGCCCAGCTGGTTCATTCATACACTCACTTTATGTGTAATGTATAATATCTCTCTTGAAAGGTGACAAATTCATAATGTATAGATGCAACAGCTATTCCATACTATACAGCTTGATACCTTGAGTCTTTAAATTACTTTGACAGTAGATGTTCTGTAAATTTAGCTTTGGTGGATCCTCATGTCTATGTTTGAAACAAGAACTTTTTAGGTCTACACATTGTGCTTCTGTCCATCTTGCTTCTGCAAAATATGACAGAATTTGGTGTAGATCAGATCAGAGCTGCAGTTTGTCTTGCAACAGAACGCAAAACGTTTCTATGAAAGCTTAGAAGGGCTCAGTGACAGCAGCCCCTTGATTGTAGTCTCTTAGGTTTAGTTTATCACCACTGTTGCTACTGAATAGCCTCAACAGAAATGCAAAATTTGACTTAGTTCCCTTAATATGTGCAAAAATATATTTTAAACTAAATTGTTTGTGAGAACTAAGAAAGGTAAGATACACTGCTTTTTCTAAACTTCTTGCACCCCCTTGGAATGTGGAATTGTTAGAGGATATACGGGAAGAAGCTGGGAACTGAAGTGCACCAGGTTATGTGCAAGCTGATGGTGGAGCTGCAAAGTGACCCATCTGAAGCACAGCTGGGTCCCCTCAGACACTTAGACTGTTTTTTCTCTCCTAAATGTCTTTAAGTCTGCCTGAATTCTTGTGGAAAAAAAACTAAAAAATTGGCAACACTTTAGAGCAAATGCAGCCATAGGGTGATCCATTTACTTGCGGTTGCTGGAACTGCTCATCCCTGTCTTGGCTGCTACTGTTTTGAAGAGAAAAAAAATGTTTAATTCCTTGAGTGTGAGACCAGGGTGTAAGATCATCCATGGGAGAGGTTGCAGGTTGGTCTGTTGATGTAATAACCTTAGGAACTGTTGCTTCAGTGAAGGGTACAGTGTGTTTATATACAGGCACCAGTGATTTTATCCATCACTTTTAAAGAGGTGAAGTGTTAAGCACAAGACTTTTTCTCTTCGGGGAGAAGATTGCATGTGGATTTCTTGGTTATTTTGCTTGTTGTTTAAAATAAATACTAATTTGCTAAGCCCTCTATGTGTCCAGTATTTTAGAAATATTGTTATAAAATTTAAAATCAAAATTTGCACTTCTGTTTCCTCAGGCAACCAGAAAGATGTTAACAGCCAATGCATGTCCCTAACACATATTATCAAATCTTCAGAATATCATCCCTTGCTAATAGTAGAGATTGGAATTTGAGGAAATTGTAGGGTTTTGGGATTTTTGGGTTCCTTCCCCCATGGAAGAATAGTTTTTTGTTGAAGTCCTTAACCAGCTCCTGACAGAAACCCTTAGCAGTGGGAAGTGAATCTGTACTTCCACAACTGGTGATTGCCCTGTAACAGCGATGGGAGGAGGACAAAGGGCAAAGTCTGTCACACAATGTATTTCCATCTCAGCATTTCATTGTCCACAACAGCATCACCCAAATTCACTGCTGAGCGAGACTGGGTTATCCGTCGTCGTGCTCAATGGCAACAACTTCGACCGTGTCATGTCCTCACTCAGACTCAGCAGTGGCACAGATGCCGTGAGTCGGTGGCTTCGCTCCGTGTCCCCCTAGGTGTACCGGTGGCACGGCTCGGTGCTGGGAGAAAGGGGGAGGCTTTTCATGCCGAATGCCGCTTTTCGTGCCGAATGCCGCTTTTCATGCCGAATGCCGCTTTTCGTGCCGAATGCCGCTTTTCGTGCCGAATGCCGCTTTTCGTGCCGAATGCCGCTCCGTGCCTCCCTGCGGAGCGGTGCCGGCGGGACCCGGCTGTGCGGGCAGGGGCCGCTCTGTGCCGGGGCAGTCGCTGCCCGGCAGGCGGCGCCGGCGGCCGCGGGAGCGCGGCGGGCCCGCCACGGGCACCGGCCGCGAGTGGCCCCGGAGCGGCCCCGGCCCACGGGCCCTGCGAGGGTCCCAGCGCCAGCCCCCCGTGCTATTTCCTTTCCTTTCGGAGCCGTGCAGCGCTCCCAGGGCGGGCAGGGGCTGCCGGGGAAGGCGCGGTGCCGCCGTGCTTGCCCGGGGTATTCCCTGTGCTCCCGGGCTCCACGCTCTCCTCACTGCCTGGAAAGCTGCTGGAAGTGCAGTCACATTCTCAGTCCTAGTAAGCGGTGGCATTTAAATGTCTAAAAGCACTTGATGTTTTTACTGATGATATGTTTATAACTGAGTGCAGTTATTCTCTAAAAATATACTAAAAATGCTACTTCATGAAAATGCTTCCCCAATCTAATTTTTTTCCCCCCTTAAACATGTCATTTTTCCAGGGGAGTGCACAAAGGGATCCATGACTTTTTCTGATATATAGTGTTGTGTGTTTAAAAGGAAGGCTCTTTAAAAGCCTCTTATCAATCAACTGAAGCATTTTAATGACAATTTCAGAAACTCAGTGGAAACAGAGTTGTTTTATATCTGCTCGTTTTATTTGCATTTAAAAATCTCCACGTGGTGATTTCAGCTCAGGTCCTGTGTCAGGGAAATCCAGAAGTGAAGTTGACCAGAGACAAGTAAAAATGCCTGTGTTGTTTTCATTGTCCAAATGTAATGATGTGCAATGATTTAAACCAGCAGTTTCACATGGTTAAAAATGAATGAGATTTATAAAATTCTAAAAGTAACCTCAGACACATCAAAAAGGATAACAGTTTGTGTTAGGGTAGCATTAGTTTTGAGAATACAAAAACTATTTTCTATGCATTCACAAAATAAAGTGTTTTTATTTTTAGGCATGCACAGAAAAAAAGGTTTGTTTTTATACCAACAAACACTGTTACAGCAAATGCATCCATTCCTGCAATTATGATTGAAGCTGAGAAAAATAAAATAATCTCAAGAATTTCAGGAGTAAATGTAAAACAATATAAATTAAAATAAAATTAGAGGGAAAAATATTTTGGGAATACAAGATCTACTCTGCAAGAAAAACACAGAAAGCAAAGTTTCTTTATCTAAACAGAAATTTAAGAAAGCCATACAATGATACATTGAACAAATTTATAGAATAATATTTAAAATTGAAAAATATTTTTCAAGATGCCAGAAAATAAATGTTGCTTAATTTGCAGAAATAAATTTATACTTGGGGGAAAAAAGTAAGTTAGAAATAGATTTAATTTGCATAAATCTATACAAATAAAGTAAATTTATGTTATACCTAAACCTACCAATTCCAGTGAATGAGAATTTTGCCATTCATTGGTCTGGAAACAAAGGTTAAATCTTGGGGGAAAAAAAAAAACAAAAACAAAACCAAAAACTAACAAAAAAGCAGAGAAGCTGAAATTCCAGCTTTCATTGAAAATAAAATGAACAAAAAAGTTTTTGCAAAACCTTTTCAAATGTTAATTGAAGTTCTAAACACACTTAGTTTTTTTTTTAGAGTTATTATATTATCTTTCATTCACAGACTCTACTTTTTGAAGTCTTATTTCTGTCAGAAACTTCACTAACACAAAAGTGTAAACCAATGAATTCAACTTCTGGTCTGCCTTGACATCTTTAGAGATTGTTTTGCTGTGGAAGGAAATTAAATAATTTCCAAAATGATCTTTCCCAAGTATCTTTTTGCATTAAACAGGTTTTGGATTCAGTGATTCCTAATGAATTTGGATGTGTTAACAGTGACTGGATCATATCCAAATATGACTTGATGGGAAAGCCATTAGTTTTTTTCCCTGAAGTTACACTGGGATCCCATCTGGTGATTGCTAATAAATGTGGATACATTCTGGGAAAAAAAAAAAAAAAGAGCTTGTATTGGATTCTAGTATGAATTACTGGGAATGCAGTTTCTTGAAGTTTCATTCATGCACTTCAGGGAAGCTGGAGTGCTTTAAAACTGGACAAAAAGAACATGACATAAGACTTTTTTTTTTATTCTACAGCAATTATTTTTGCAATAGAATCATGTTTGAGATCGGCAAAAATGTATTATTATGTAAGAACACTTATGACAAAATCAAGAAAAAACCCATTGATGAAAAGCAATTTTATATTTGATTGTAGCTACCAAATGTTTACCAAAAAATAAAACTTTAATTATTGAGTGAGTGCCTGAATAGCTTTCCTCCATAGTAGAATGAAATCTAAGTCATATTTATCTTTCATATGCACCATCCAGAACATTTAGGCAAGTTTCATTTTTACATGCAGTGTTAGGGAGAAAATCTGAAGAGGACCAGAAAGAAATGTTTGTCTCAACAAAGAGGAAATGCACATCCGTTTTCAAAATCCTATAAATTCTTTGAAAATACAGCAGTGTGTTTAGAATAGTAAGGCTGATGGTTGGAATGCATCTTAGGTTATTTGTGAACACTACAACTATTAATTACATGCAGGGAAATGCTGTGTTTCTTTTTATAAAGTTAAAATATTGTTCAGCTCACTTTTTTCTTTTCTTTCTTTTTTTTTTTTTTTCTTTTTTTTCCTCTTTTTTTTCTTTTTTTGTCCCTTAACAAACCAATTATTAGCCAGGGCAAATTGCCCCTGGTTTTGATCAAAGGAGCAATTTATCTCATGCTGCAGTTCTGCAGCCTAGCAGCTATCTGCTGTTGCAGAATGTGCGGGTCGCCTCTAGCTGCCGACCCCATCCAGGCATGAGGAAAGGGAGTGAGGAAAAACCTATAAAGCCCAAAATAAAACTGCGGGTTCTTCTGGTTCTTGTCAGGTTCAGTTACAGTGGTACAGAAACAGCAGTAAATTCACTGAGGCTCTATCAGATCAAAACAGCTCTGTTATAAATATCATTCATATAAACCATGTGGGCGAGAGAGAAACTGTCAGAAGAAGGGAAAGGAAAGTAGATCTTTTGCACTTAAATAAATTATATGATACTTTTATAGATTAAAACAAAAAAATTAAAACTTAACATATGTATGCCTATATGTGTGAGTGCATGTATGTGTGTACATTCACTTGGTAGTATTCATTTAAATATTCAAATGTTCTAAATCCAAATATTTTACTTTAAAAAAATATGGAGATTTCAGTGACTGTAGGTAAAATTAGATACAGTATAAATCTAGAACAAGAGGTTCAAAAAGTGCTTTATGTTTTCCTCAAGAATTGACTCAATGGCTTGAAGCACTTTTAATTGGGTGAACAGCGCAGTTCTGCTGGGTTTTGCAACTGGTGAGTATCTGAGAGGGTTATGATTATTAAAGGTCGTGACCTTTGAAGGTGGTGAGGATGTGATGACCAAAGCCCTTGTCTGCCTACAGAGTTGATAGAAGAAGGTTGTTTTGTGTTTCCCTGCTGTATTTAAAATTATCAGCCAGAGTTTTAATGACATACCACTTTGACAAATTCCCTGTGCTTGATGGTGGTATGTCTGGATGTTTTACATTTTGAGATGCCTCGACACAATTGTTGGAGTACAATTAACAATTCCTTTACATGAAATAGCTAGAAATAGCTTGAAGTTGCCAGGTGATAATGTACTTTTCCTCCTTTCTGACCTCAGCTAGATCTAGAACCATATCTTAGCTACAAGAGTTCATTAACTAGAGAAAGATTACTATATACATGTCAGTTCAGTAAAGTATAAATGAGAGAGAACACGCTAGCAAAACCATTAACACTGCAATGGCCACAGCTGTACAGTAAGAAAAGAGGGACACATTAAAATGATGGGAGTGCACCAAGGCTTTTGTGCAAGGGAATTAGGTTTGTTACATGATTTCATGAGAAGTGAAGCTACATGCAGTTTACACAGCATTTACCAAATAGAGTAAATCTGTTTCTTAAGAATTGTCATATTTTTGGGCACACCACTAATTTTGATCTTCAATTATTTTATTTTTTTAACAATTTTCAAGTCGTTTTTCTTGCCACTGTCTCCTGATTCCTCGCCCTGGGGAGCCGAGGTTGTTGAGTTCTACTGTCAGTGCTGTGCATTTGCTGGCTCAAGTCCCAAGTCAGCTGAACAGACAGATAGTTGCTTCAAAAGGGTAAAAGATGGGATTCAAGATAATTTTGGTACTTAACTGCTCACGGTAGATAGCTTACTGCCTTGCAGGTCACTCCTTAATGTCACAGGGAGTAAAGCCAGAGACAAAGAAAAATGAGGTTCAATGAAAACCAGGAATACAGAGGAGGAAATATGCAGAAAAAACCAGGACTCCTAACGTAAAAACTGTGAAGCAAAAAGAGCCACGAGCTGACCCCAAGGCTTCCTCTGCTCTTCTCTGTTGGGTTCACACATTCACTCGGTGCCTGTAATTGTGTCTCTGATCATGTCCAAAACTGTTGCAGACTGACAGTGCATCCTTAAGCACAGCTGGGAAATCAGAGCAGCATTCATTTACTCCAGCTTTACTCTCTTTATTTAGAGACTTTAATCAGAGCTGGTTATCCTTAGCCACATTTTCCATCATGGGAGGAAATAAGGGACAGCTCAAGGGGATATTTAACTCAATTGTTTTTTACTCTTTATGCATATACTAATCTGTTTTCCTCTACCTGCTTCTGTCCACTCACTACAGTGAAAGGTTTGGGTGAGTTATGTGGATTACACCTTTAGCATAGCAGCACCTAATATCTTTCTCCCAAATTTCCTCTTTTCCTCCCACATTCCCTTCCCAACCAATAGAACCCACAACCTCATGGCTCAAGCCACAGGGTGACAGGAAGGAAGAATTTGACAGCTTGCAAGCAGAATTTGTGCCTTGCATCAGCCTTGTAACCATTTTGTTTGTGGGGCAGTATCTAAAAAGACAAAACTGTTGGGATTTTGGGAGGAAGGATGTAAGTAGCATCCAACGCGCTAGAGATCCTCTCTGTGAATTGGTTCTGAGCAGACATCTCCTGTTGGGCCTGGATGTGGCACTTTCAGAGAGGAACAGAATTCAGAATACATCTTGAAGTGGATGATACTGATTTTAGACAGCTGCCCATTCAACACACTTGAGCCCTCTGCAAAGCCACTTATTGTTCCCCATAAAAAGAAACATTAGACTTGAAAGTCTATGGATCTCTGCTGAAGTCTATGATCTTGAAGCTTAATCCTGACTGCTTCTCTCTTTTTTGCATTTATGTGCTTTGCTGAGTGTTGCTTTTGCACATGTGTAGGTGTGTATAAACTCCTTCTCTCAGGAGTTTAAGAGAAGGAATGTACTGTAGAGGAGAAGGGTGACACTACTGGGCTCTGAGGCTGATGCTAAAAATGAACTAGCAGGCCAGACCTAGCACATGTGCTTTTGCACTACTAAGGAGCACCAAAAAAAAAAAAAAAAAAAGCTTTCAAATTTTAAAGATGAAGGACAAATTTGGCAACACCTTTGATGGACTCACCATTCTGGTGACCTCCCTGCTGCAAGGATGTCAGGAACACCTCCTCTCCCTGGGAGTCGTCCTTCCTGCTCTGCCATATGTTGGCTTGGAGGGGCCAGGATTATCAGCAGCACAGGCAGATACAGTGGGGTGGCTGTGTATCCAGAGGTGAATCAGAGTGCATGCACTGGGCCAGCATTGTCTGTGGAAGGGGTGCCTTCCACAGGGGTGGGTATTGCTGATGCCTGAATGTACAGACCTGCTTTGTAAGGTAAGTTTTTGTGTCTCTTCTTGACTGCAGATGCTGTGTCTCTTCTTCACTACAGATGGTGAATTATGTTTTTCTGTAATTTCATTTTCTGCTGCAGCTGCCATCCAGCCCTCTAAAGTAAAAATCTATAAGCTACTTCTGTAAGTCACTAGGTGGAAGCATCTACCTTAATAGTACTAGCACAACTCCTTATTTAGAGAGCTAAGTTTTTCAGTTCCTCTCATCTTTAATTTCCTCATCACATTACACAATGTCTCATTATCACATGCTATTAATGGCAGTTGTTCTGTTGTCTGGTTCAGCAAAGTACCTCAGCACAAGACCATCCTGTGTCCTGATCCTGTAATGTTTGGAAATGCACTTTATTTTGGATAGTGACTAACACTTGCATGTTTGAGACTTCATTTGGTGAGACATGCAAGTATGTGTTTAAACAGCTCACAGGAGCAAATGCCTTAGTGGCTGAGCTGGGACTAACACAAACCTGACCTTCAGCAAACACCTTCAGCAAATTCAGTATGAAGCCTTCTCAGAAGGGCTGCCTGGGCCCCTTCTTTCTGTACCAGTACCTCCCATTTTCTCCAGGCTGTGAATTCTCTTCTCCCTTTCTTCTCTCCATTCAGAATAATTGGCTGCCTTGGAGAGGAGTCAAGGTGCCAATCAGCTGTGTGTGACCTGGGCAGCCTAGAGAATGCTGTTGTTATACTGGAAAATGTCCCTAATTTATGTATAGGTCTTCTGCAGCATCGTGCCTCTTAATTAGATGGCCACTTCTTCCTCCAGGTTTTGGTATCCTGATTCTTCTCCAATTCTGTTCTGGTCATTGAAATCTGGAATACTCACTAAAGCTCTGGAAATGGCCAGGTGCAGGAGAGCAGTGGTGTTAAGCAGAAAAGGAGACAAGTTGAGATGGGCTGTCCAGCTGGATATTGCATTCTGACATGCCAGAGGCTAAGACTGCAGGCTGATTTCTAGGTCTCTCAGTTCCTAATTTACTTTAGGCAACAGCAGCAGGGCTAATTCAATTTAAACCATTTAATCTAACCTGGTAGATTTTGCAGGAAAGTGGATTAGCAAGTGCTGAAAGCACTGCTTTGCCAGCAAAGCTCCATAGATGATAACCTCATGGAAAGAGACTACAAACAACTGTCTGAGGCTGCCCTGGAAGTGTTTTACCCTTCTCAACCATGCCAACTCCGCAGCAGGCAAGCAAACCAGCTCGATCCTGATCCAGCTCTTCCTCCATTGGCATGTTCTCCCGCAAATGCCCGTTTTTATTGAGGTTGATACTTGAATCGGAAAGAACTGAGTTTGGTTTTCATGCCACAGACTACAATGCTGAGAAATAAACAAAAAGAAATCTGTTTTTTACTTGTTAGCTGAGCAGTTTTGATTTGAAAATCGCTGACAGACGTCAAACATGGGACCCCACAATGAAATGTTTACAGTGCCATATCAGAGAGGGATTCCACTTTGAAACTGAGTGGAAGTATGTGGGAAGTTTGCAGAGCAGGACGTGTAGGGGTAGAAAATTAAAGCACGATGGAGCCATCAGCATCCAGAGTTTAAGGAAAGAAATGGTATTTATATTCTTCATGTTTCTTCTCAATTGACAAGCTGATCCCTTCCATTTGTGGTTATTGAGCTAGCTTTTGTCTTGATTCCCTGTATTTTCAATTTGCTGGCTTTGGCTTTGTGTTATTTTCCTTTATAAACGGCACTAGCAAAGTGGGGAGCTCTGCACACTCAATGGTGAAACAGAAAGAAGACCATTTCTTTATGTTTTTCTTCTGTTTGTTTTTCTTGTATGAAGATATGTTTCATGCAAATCGATGTATAATTTAGTGCTGATGCTGCACCTTTATTTTTATTTGATGGAGAAATGCTTAACACTTGACACTATTTAATTTTAATATTATTTTAATTTTCTATTTAATTTTCTCATGCAACAGCTCATGCTGCTTTCCATAACATAAATGAAGAAGGCTAACTCTGTAATTTGAAACTTGGAATGACTTTATTATTACAATCTGATTTGTTTACTGTTGGCAAACCCCAAATATTTTTCTGAAGAGGAAGTTGCTCTGTTGTGCCTGCCATTAATATAAATATATATTATGCCATGTGCATTTCTATATAGGGCACATTTGCTTCCCAGTTTACTGTTTGTCACTGAGAATAGAGAAAACAATTACAAGACAACTTGTTTTTTATTTTGAAACTGTAAAAGTTATAAATTGCAGTGAATTGGAAAAACTCAAGTTGCTCTATGGGACAGAGGCATTCCAAAGCACTTCCACTGGCCCTGGAAGTACAGAAACAAGAGCATGATGAGGACACTTTGTGGAGGTAATGGCAGTAAAAGAGATGTGACTCACTTGTGCCTTCTGTTGGCCTAGCTCTCTTTGCAGTTTGGGTTTGTGTTTCTAGAGGCAGCATACAGAGGAGTGCAGAAAGTAATTCTGCTCTAGCACAACTGAACCTGCAGTGTCACTTTTGCACCTCAGAGTAGGGATTAACAGAAAGTATTGCACAAAGTGGAGAGAGCACCAGCTTGGGAACAGCTTGGGGGAAGTGATGCTTATTCATGTGGTGGGGGACTCACAGGGGGTGGTTTAGGGGCCACACTGGCAGCACACACAGCATACATGAAGAGGGAAGATAAGGGCTGAAGAAAATGAGGAGAAGCCTTCCTGCAGGTCAGTAATATGAACTTGGCTGGCTGCTATCCCTGGGGAAGTGGCAGAAGCCTTGTTGTTTGGAGCATGTGAAACTAGTATAAACAAGACCATAATAAATGTTTGCTGGAGAACAGTCCTGTGCTGGCAGGGAGTGCTGGGTGACTTAATGGGTCTTTTCCATCTGTAGAGTCTATGAATAACAACAGATGATGCAAAAGAAAAGAAAAAAAAAAAGAGGTGTGAAACTTCTGCAGGCATTTTTCAGCAAGCAAATTGCTTTCCTAAAACAGAGAAAAAGTGATCTGAAATCACTCAAAGATATTTGTTGAGCCGTATCCAAGTCTGTTTTTACAAAATCTGTTGATATTCAGCTGCCAGGTGAAATCTTGGGCTGATTGACATCCAGTGGAATCCTACCACTAGCTTCACCAGGGCCAGGTTGGAGTAATTGGGGAACCAGAGTTTGGTTCATTTGATCAATCAGAACTGAGAAATAATAACTCCAGCTCAAAACAGTTTAACTCATTTTTCATCCTCACAAACAAACAAACAAAAAACCAACCAAATTAAAAAACAAAAACAAAAAAAATCCCCCAAAAAACCACAAGACAAGAAAGAAGAAAAAACATTTAGCAAAAGAGTAGATAAAAGCATTCCACTTCCAGTCTCCCTCTTCCCTTCTCACAAACCTGCCTCGCCCCTCACCATCCCAGTAATCCTGCAGGGCTGCTGTGTTTGGTTTGCTTTTGTTTGGATTAAAAAATAACCCATTAGATGTAGCTCAATAATTGTGGCAGAAAATCTAGGAAGCGAAACAAGACAGATATATAAGAAAGAGGAGTGGTCTGTTTTCATTATTTTTCTTTCATTTTCAGATGGAGCAGATGTTGTCTGTTCTCAGCTTTTCCCAGTGGACACTCTTTGCTCAGACTTTGTTGCCACTGTCCTTTGAGGATGCTCTGCCCTTGCTGGCCCTTCACCTTTCCTTCTGCAGTGATGCTTCTGAGGTTTGGGAACATAAGGATGACAGAGTAGAGAAATGAGAGGACAACTGAGGTGAGGCAGGAGGCTTGTACCTCTGTGGAGGACCAGCTGGGTGAAAAGGGGGATGGAAAAGCAGCAGTTTCCTCTGCTGCACCTGAGTTACCACAGCTCAGGGAGGCTCTGTGCCTTCCCAGAACCTTTTCCTGCCCATTTCTGCCACCAGCACCCCTGCCTCGGTGGCCTGGACTCACACTCCTCCTCAAATCCCCCTTTCTGGGGAATTTCTGTGGCTCCAGGCTGCCCATGCCCCAGGTTCCCGTGGTCAGGAGCAGGGGAGTGGTCCCAGCCTCCAGCCCCACTGTGTTTGTTGGGGCTGTACAATCCCAGGATGTTCCAAGAAAGCACAATAAAAATTAGAGCAGTGCTGAGCCACAACGTCTTTGATTCATGCTCAGTAACCACATGAGAGGATTGCTTGCTTAGAAAATGAAACTGTTTCAGCATTAAGAGAAATATTTATGAAGATCCTGCCAGCACAGCTGACCTGCAAGACTGATTTCCTGATGTCTCCTCATAGCAGCAACCTTCCTTTCTCTGCCAGATTTTTGCACCTTTCTTTTGTCAAGGTTTGTTTTGTTGTGTCATTTCAGGGGGCAGAAAGGATGGGTGTGTGTCTCCCCAGCCTCAGCCCCCTGGCAGTGTGCAGAGATCTCAGTGCTCCTTTGCTCTGGCTGCTGAGTTTTGTGTGTTTCCAACTGCTCCCATGACCTGCCCTCCTGGAGGGTTGTGCTTTGGTTTTTCAGTCTATCAGAGCCTGTGCTTGACCTCTCCTGTCAGCTCTGCAAGGGCAGGCTCTGGTGGGCTCAGGATCTCTTCCCTATCATGCTCTTCTCACACCCTCAGGCTTCTGAATATGGTTATGATCAGCTTTGCTTTGGTTAACTCCACTGGCTTTTAGGGTGCCTTGGAGAAGATGCCTTGTGGGCTCAGATTCTCATTTGGGGCAACAATTTTGTTACATCCTTGGCAATGCCAATCATACAAAATCATACAAAATTTTTATCATACAAAATTTTCCTTAACTTCCATCTCACGGTGCTTGTCTGAATGCCCTCCAGGGATCTCCCCTGTCCTCCCTCCACAGAGAAATGGAGGAAATATTTCCCTGGTGATCAGGGTCTGCTCTTCCAGCCTTTTCCCATGGCTGGTTTGGGATTTCATGGTGCAGTGGACTTTCCCATAGCTGTTGGTCACGGTATGCACTGAAAACTTCTCACTGTGCTGTGCAAACTCCCTGTCACACCTGGTGAGCAGACTCACTTTGAGGTTAACTTGAGAGTGGTTCTGTCTTTGTCTAGATGTTTTTAGCATTTCTCCCCCAGCCCTCACGGTTGTTGCCTTTTCCTCCTGGCTGTCACGCTGGGTCCTTGCCCCATCATCTCAGTCCTTTCTTTGCCCTTGCAGCTACTTCCTTGCACTTGAAGTCCCACCTCCTTGCCCTTCAGACAGAGCCAAGTACAAAGTTTGTAAATTGTCACATGTGGCTTTAGGCATCTGAGCTTTAGAATATAGAGATTTTCACTGATGCCTGTCCTGGATTATCCTGTGTGTTTTTAAAAATCTCTGGCCTCTTTCAAGGAAGCAGAAATTAGGCTCCTGAGCATCACATTTTCTTCTGAGCCTTCTCTAAAACGTTTGGGCCCATCCACAAGGGTGCAGCAGGAGAAGTGTTCATTGCAGAAGAGTGCACATGTGTGTGCATATGCATATACATGTGTATATGTGTGTATGTGGGCACCTTGTGCTGGATCAGGTGCCAGCAACAGGGTACAGTGAATAAACATGCACTGCTTGATGTTTTGGAAGGGCTATGGTTTCATTTAGCACTATGGTTGCTCACAGCAGGGGCATTTTTTGTTGTCTTTTTGACACTTTAGCAGGTACAGGTTTCAATAGCTTGGATATGAGGGCACAAAGAGGAAATTTTGGACTGGAGGCCAGGAAAGCATTTCCCAATAATTGCCCTAAACCATAGAAATAATAATAGTAAATGGCTAATATGTTCAAATCTAAGCAGCATGAGGATAAAGCAAGCTGTAGGAAATAAATGAGTAATTGTAAGAGTGGTGTAGGTTGGTAGACAAGGACTGTCTCTAATTTTGCAGTGAGAGAATGCAAACAGTATTCAGTGTCTTAAAAAGTGAAACATTTTAAAATGTTTTTAAAGAATGAATGCTGCAAGTATCCCACTTGTGACAGTCATGTGTACGATCTGAAGAGATCTGTTGGGACCCACAGCATTTCAAAGCTGAGTTCCACAATTAGATGTGTGCAGCACTGTCTGGTAAAGGGGTCTGATTGCCAAGCAATGTTTTGAGTTATAACAAGACAAAGAATCAATCATGAAGAGCCACCAAAGGGAAGATGCATAATATTTGCCTTATGCAGCTTTCAGGATATAGTAATGACAGCTGTGGAGCTTGCCCTGCAAAGCTTCATGCTGTACACTGCTCGTTTCTCTACTCCACCAGCAAAGCTTGGAGTGGCACTGCTGGGGACCGAGTTTCACCTCTTGCCTTAAGTCTTAGGGGGCTGCCAATGGCAGTAACACACAGGCCAAAGGTACAGGCAATATCATCTGCAAAATAAAATTATGACCCTCTTGCAAGAGGCCTCAGAAGCCCAGAAAAAAATCCTTATTTGTGGCATTGTACAGGGCTTCTGCATGATGGAAGCCACACACATCTTTTGCTGACTTGCGGCCCAAGAGATTATGGTTTGCAATGTTAAATCATTGACAGTAGTACACATTGAACAATCACTTTTTATCAGGATGTTGAATGGTGGCAGTAAACAAATTAATCAGGGAACAGAAATACAAACATACGCCTTTATCGCTTATGGCATGGGTAGAACCCTTATTTTCTCCACTTAGTTAGTGTGTATGTTTTTAATGGAATAAGTTAAATGTTCATCATTTTTCTTGTTGTCCAAGATTTCAGCAACAAAACAGTAGGGAACTCCCATTACCCATTTCAGCTCCAAAAGTATTCTTTTCTTCTCTCTGCAAAATGCTCAGGTCTAGTGATCCAAGTTAAACATTACTGGAATTTAACCATGACTCAGAAACAATATTAATTTTGAGTCCACATATTTTTCTTCTGGTAGGGTATAAAAGTTTAAAATACGTGCACCCTCCAGACAATCTGTAAATGGTAGAATGCAATGGATGAGACAAAGAAAAACAAAACAACATGCAAATATACCAACAGAGCAGCAGCAGTGTTGGGTGGTATGAACTTTTTTGGTATGATGGCAGGAACCAGAGTTTTTTCCCCCATTTCTGTTGTCAGGTTCAAAGGGAACAGAAGACTGGCATCATGCCACTGAGCTGGGTCAGAGGATTTCTGTCCCATACAAATCCATAACTGGGGTTACTTCTTGGTGGGAAGCACAGGGATCGTTCAGAATATTAGCATGGCATTTCTGAACTCCCCCATCGCTCACTCCCTCCCTGCGCGGGAGATACCACACTGCTGTTTGTCTGAAGTCTAAAGGCTGCCACAGCCACCTTTTTCAAATTAAAATGGCAATGTAAATTTTGTAAATGTTAGTTCTCCTAATTGGCAGTGGCTTGTATAATTAAAATAAAATCACTAATACTTTCTCTTGTTTTTTTGTTTTTTTGGTTTTTTTTATCACTGAAGTTCATTTTTCAGTAACTCAGACAATGTCTTCATTTTTATGAAGACCCATACTGACCTCTAAATATCTGATTTTTTTCAGTGAATGTTTATGCCCATCTGGTTTGAATTTAGCATTCTTATGAGTCATTCCACTTTGATAGGAACACTCTGCTTTAGAAAACTTCTTTTAATATTTTAAAGTTTTAAATCAAACACTGCATACGGCATTACCTAAGCCCCCCTACAATTATGGAAATCAGTGGGTTTGTTTTCTTCATTGGACATTGCATTTGCTCTCTTTGTGAATTAAATGATTTTCATGCTAGAAAGGTCTATAATGCACATGTGTTCAAGTGTTTTACCATCTTTTGCTGCCACATCCTTTCCCAGACTTAATAACAGCCTTTTTGGAAACAGCCTCAGTAGAGGAAGGATGAGTGATTCTATAGGAAATAAGGATGCTCAGCACTTCCTTACATCTGACATTTAACCCAAGCAAAAGTGCTATATTTATTTTACTATCAACACTGATTTTATTACTTCTTATGTTCTTACTACACGCATTTCCTGATGTTAAAGATATAACCAATTCTTTTGGGTTATTTCTTTTCATGCAGTGAAGAGTTTAAATAGATTTTTTTAAAGTGAATAGCAAATGAAAGGGAAGGAAAAAAGTTCAAAGCAAGCTATTAAATGTATGGTGCAGTGGAAACCATTCTATTTAAAAATGAAATTTCAATTTGCCAGTATGTTTTGTTGAGCTATAACTGAATCATCACATAAAATAGAATGGGTCAGTTCCAACTGAAAAAAATGGAATATTTTAAAGTATTGTTTGTTTGCACTTAATACGTTCTAACAAGCTAAGATTCCACTTCCTTTCTTGACTACTTAAATTAATTTTAGCTCTTAAATACATACAAAGTAAAATTTAAACATTGATGTTTTCTCTGAGACCCCTAACTAGAAGAGAATAGTTTCTGAGCAAATATGGGCGAATTGCTTTAAACCAGATGAAAATTACAGTACTTTATTTTATTATAATATGGAAAAATGTAAGAAGTTGGGGTTTTTTCCATAAACACAAACTATTTAAGCTCTCGCTTAGTTTAAGCAAATGCTTCGCAATTTTGAGAGCATCTTCCCACATACTTAATAATTAGACTGACACTACTTTCCCAGTTTATAGCCTATAATGTCCTTCTTCAAAGCTTCTGACTTTTCTGTCTTTTCTGCCAGAGTAAATTTGGATTCAAGTAAACAAAGAGAGTACCTAATTTTTAGCTGATCTTTAGCAGAAAATGCAGAAGCCCACCTTGAGGATGGAGCTCCATGAGGACCCAAAATGACCATACTTTATACTCTTATGCTAGGGTGCATTTTACATTGACCAGGGCAGCAGAGCAGCAGCTAATGTGCTGTAAGCAAGATCTGCTCTCTGGAACAAAACATTGTCATTGCTATGCACACCCATAATAGTGTCTGGTTTATTTTGGTAGCATTTTAGGTAAGGTAAAAAAAAAGGACAGGCCCATTAATAGAGGCTAAAATGTAGTCCCTTCCTTTCCATCATTCCTAAGCAGCCTGTAACATGAAGAATGCTTTTGTAGTTCACATTAGTCACATTATCATGATGGAATAATGAAAGAAGAAAGGATTTATTTTTAAGTACAGTTCAGAGGTGTAGTGTTGTCAGACTAATGTCAGGATACCACACTTTTAAAAAACACTTAACCTTCATCAGTCAGACAGATAAATACTAAAGATACTAAAGTCCCTTTCTAATCCATTGAGGATGCCATGTTTTTTCTTATCTTTCCTTTTATTTTTTTTTCCTGTAGATCAGATAATGGAAAACTTTAGCCTTGCTAAGAAATCTGGGGATATTATATTATAGAATTATGATTTTGCCAATTTTCAGTAATAATTTTTCACCAATTGCTGAACTTTGTTTTCTCCATTTGCAAAGACAAAAAGGAAAATACCTTCACTCATTTGCTCAGTATTTGTATAGAGTGGTGACTGTTCATTTTCACATGTAATGGACATGTGAAACATTCATCACATAGTTGTATTCACACAGGCTCTCTCCCATTTTACTTGTAAGGGTTAGGGAGAGGTAGTGGAGAGACTGCCCTGGTGAGTGCATATTCTGAGAGCTGTTAAACAAAACATTTTGCATTAAACACTTTGATGGTCTGACATTATTTTTAACAGCATTATGCAGGTAGTCTGTTCCTTTTGGGCATACCAAGTGCCCTACAGTACCATCCACAACTAGCAGAGCACAGGAAGGGGTCCCCACAGCAAATCATGCTATTGTTGACTTCTTATTTAATAACCATTTTTTAGAGGTAGAAACAGGAGAAGCTTGCAGGTAAGGCACTGATCTGAACTGCCAAAGACTGGGCTCAGTTCCTGATTCTCCTACAAGTGTTCTCTCTGAATGGTACATGCTATTGGGATAAGGGTACACCCTGCAGCAGGCTGAGTCTGACACCAAACACCTTTTGCACTGGCCTTGCATGGATGCAATGCCATGCTCAGATGCTTGGCTTTACTCAAACTGGAGAGAAAGGTGAGGCTCTTGCTGCTGTGGCTGGTGGTGTAAATATGCACAGAGCCACCATGGAGGGGTGCTAATCCAGATGCCTTCATGGTGATAGCAGGTAGCCAGCCCTGGCCAGGGGAGGCAGCTGGGAGACCTTTTCCAAACATGTCCCAAGTACTTCCCATAAAAGCAAACAGGATTCACAGGTTGCTGCCCAAACTGACCTTACACTCTAAGTGTATGTTGCAGGAAGGCACAGGTATCTGTGCCCCAAGCTGAGGGTGCTGTGGCCCTCACCCCACTCATCAGGTTTTGGGATCCTAATGAGCTGGGCATGGGTTACACTATTAAATTTGGTTGAAACTGGCCCAAAGTTGTTTGTTGGGAAACTGGCAGACAGATAGATGGATACTATGGTTGCATAAACTTAGTTTCCTAAGGAAACTGGATCAAGAAATGAGGATGGTAGCACCTCCCTACCATACAAGGATGGTATGAGAATAAGGGCTTTTCTGGTGGTGAGCTGCTCAGGTGTTTCAGGGATGGAGAAAATGCAAGTTCTTAGACAACTAGATTAATTTTGGCGTTTTTCCTTCTATTTTGAAGTTGTGTACTGCAAATGGTCACTCATGGGCATATCTTTTGAGCCAGTAACTCTGCTAATACAAACTGTGTTTGAAGTATCAGCAACTAATGAAGTGGAAAGAGATTCAGATTTTGTCTGCTGAACTGCTAAGTGTCTGTGTGGCAAAACACAAGAATTCCTACTTACTTTTCCATGAGGAGAGCATATTTTGAGTACAGCACTACTCCCTTTCTCCAGAAAGTTCATCAACTGAAAGCAACCAAATATCCTTTCATATTTCGAATTGTAGTGCATTTCCTTGCCTTAAATTTGAAAAACAAATTTGTGTGTAATAATGGGAAAATCTTTGCAGTTCAAAGGAGAAGCAGGTGCAAGCCTTAGCTGCACAAAGCATTGGTCTTTCTGAGCAGAAAGGTAAGCAGCAGTAAATCATTGAAGCTCAGGTTCATGAGGAATCCAAGCACTTCCAACAGAAATCAGGAGGAATTTCAGAAGGTATTCTAAGGCTAAGAGCCTAAAATCTTCCACTCCTTCACAGCCTGGTGCTGCAGGGAATGAAACTCTGGAATCTCTTCAGTTTTCCATTCCCAAACCCTGGACAGGGGTAGCTCAGCTCCCTGATCACAGGGAAGGTGGCCTCTGAGAGGCCTGGGCATGCTGGCATCTGTCTTGGGCTGAAGATCTGCTGGGACCTTTGTAGGAGGCATTTCTCCTTGCCATGTTGTGCCTAAAAAAAAACAGGTTGCTCACTAATCCAGCAGCAGCTCTTTTATGAGAGCAGGATGGGGGAGTGATGTGCTGCTGTGTGCTGCCTGCCCTGTGGGTATCTGTCCCGGTCTCTCTGCAAGTCCCTCAATGTCCCTGGGCCTTACCCGGGTCGGCAGAGAGTGGGGGGGGTGACCCCACCACGGCCGACTGCGGGGAGACACTCTCTGTGCCCCGAGGGTGCTGAGGGCACTCAGGCTGGTTGCCTTCGTTGCAGCAGAGACGACCGAGACGTCGGTGGAAGAGGAAAGGGGCCGACTCCCAGCAGGGGGTATTCCAAGGTTTTATTAAGGAGTCCCGAGCGAGCTCCTATACCTCAGGGGGTTCCTCCTGCCGAGAGCGCTGGGGGATGTTCGAAGCTTACATTTAAAGGGGGGAGGAAACTAACATAGATAAAATCCTACTGACCAATAGGTATCTCTGGGGGATGGGTGCTGGGGGAACAGACATACAAAACAGCGTATGGGGCAGGACTCGGGGGGTTGACCCTTGGCCCCTGGCTAATCACTCGACAACTTGGACCGAAACTTCTAGGTAGGGGGCTGGGATGTCGAGGTGACTGGCAGAGAGCCAGGGTGGGGGTTTTGGAGATCTTATCCCGGGAAAGGGATAACACAAAAGGAGGGGGGGGGGTGCAGTCTGGGATAAACCATTTGGGAAAAACATGGGAATACAAAACCAACTACTTCAAGGTATTACAAAATATAAGAACGCACTACAACATCTCCCTCTTTTCGTTTAAATAAAAAAGGAAGAGGCACCTAAACATTAAATTTCAGCTCGGAGTGCTATCAAGCATCAGCAAACCAAGGCTGTTTTGTAAATTCTGCAGAGGTTTCTGTCTCTTCCTCAGAAGAGGTGGGAACAGTCACCTGATTGACTTCTAAAGGGGAAATAGCTTTCGAGATCAGTTTGGTCACAATGCTCTTGATGATCCCAAAACTGATCAAAATAACAAGAAGAACAAGCAAAACTAAAAATACAGATTTCAAAATGGATTTGACCCAGCCCGAGAGTCCCCATCCCTGAAAGAGTCCATCCATCCAGTCCGCTGTTTCTTGCTTGATGTCTTGGACCATTTGTTGCATCTTCCCGATGATTTTGTGGACATTTTCAGCTTTGGATGACAGATTCAGGCAACAGAGACCTTCAAACTCCTCACAACGATGGTTATGTAGCAAGAGGAGAAAATCAATTGCAGCCCGATTTTGTAGGGTGGCTTGCCTTGTTGTTTCATCGTCTGCCAGGAGGTCTGAAAGTGCAGCTGATGTAATATTGGCCTGTTTAGCAACCCAACACTCTAGATGTGATAATTCGCCTAGAGCTTTAGCTGCAGACACCCATGGCAAAAACACGGTGATCGCAACTCCTTTTGGTTTGGACCAATGTACAATTTCAGAATCGCAATTTGGGTCCAGATTCTTTAAATCTCTCTTTTTGCGGGCCGAATTGCGGGTGTTGGTTTTGGTTTGCCAATCCATAATTTGGGTTTTGTTGGGTGTAAACAGGCTCAGCTTTCCAATGGTGCATGGACCTCCGATTAGACGAGAGGGGATGCCTGCCCATGCCCTGTCACCACAAATGAGGAAAAACCCCTTAGGAAGGGCACGGGGCTTATTATCAGGAGTAGAAGGTATTCCTACTTGGGAAATTTTCTTACACCAAATTTTTGCTGTATAGTTCACTTTAAACTGTTTGACTTCATGGTACAAATCTACTTGATCTTTTGGTGTAAACGTAAACTGAACACAATAGAATGCCTTGGCAGAACCAAGGAGTTCAAATTCTTGGGGTTCTTTTTCTGCTACTGCTTGTCTATCAATTAATTTTGACCAAGGGGATAACGGATTATATACTGGGGGAAGGGGAGCAGCTAATGTTGGCGGAAATTCATCATATTTAGATGGGATCCCCACAAGGCAAGTGGACATCGGGTCAGACACAGAAGAGGCTGACAGGCAAATGTGGTCTTGGTTGAGGACTCTGGCGAGGGTGGTCCACACATTTGCTTGGGGTTGTGGAACAATCCACATCTGACCTGGATGGATGGCTGTCAACAGAAGCAACGGAAGGATGGGGCTCATTCTGATGACACCAGGGCTGAGTTCAGATCAAAGGAAAACACTAAAACTGAAAATAAAAAATGTTAGGGATGAGGTCCAGGTAACAACAATTTAACTTTAAAGAGTCTGACGGCGCTTCCTCCTCCAGCAGGCACTGGCTACCTGTGTTGCAGCTTTGTCCTTTGACACCTTAGGAATGTACGGTCTCACCCACCTGGAGGGGATCCATCTCAAGCCTGAGGGAGTGGATACGCACGCATATCCCCTACCCCAGACTACGAGCTCATGGGGCCCCTCTATTTTCCAAGTTTCAGGGTCCTTTATGAGGACTGGCGGACGCACTTTTAATTTGTGCTGACTGTTCTCGTTAAAATGTCTTACAATAGGTGGGTTAAGGTTTTCAAAGGTACAGTTCAAAAAGTTCAGTGTGAACAGTGCTTTGGACAGCTGGATTTGAGGGGTCTCTGTTTTCATCACTTCACGTTGCCGGTGAAGAACCTTTTTTAGATTCTGATGGGCTCTCTCCACCACAGCTTGGCCTGTCGGGGAATAGGGGATGCCTGTTTTGTGTTCTATTCCCCATTGCTGCAGGAAGCTCTGAAGGTCTTTGGACTTGTACGCTGGGCCATTGTCTGTTTTGATGACCTTAGGGATTCCTAATGTGGAAAAGGCTTGCATGAAATGCTTCTTTACCTCACTGGCTTTCTCCCCTGTGTGGGCAGAAGCATAGATGGCACCAGAAAAGGTATCCACGGAGACGTGGACATATTTAAATCTGCCAAATGATGGGATGTGGGTTACATCTGTCTGCCACACTTCGCAGCTCTGCAAGCCCCTAGGGTTTGCACCTGCACTTAAGGTAGGTAGTGACTGATTTTGACAAGAAGGGCAGGTGGCTACGATGGCTTGGGCTTGTTTGTGCTTCAGATGGAATTGTCGGACCAAGGCAGGTGCATTCTGATGAAAAAATTGATGACTGATCTTTGCTTGTTGGAATACCTCTGGGAGCGGGGCCATCTTGGCTGTAGCCGCAAGGGCATCAGCTTTCCGGTTACCTTCTGCAATGAACCCCGGCAGGTCTGTGTGTGACCTAACATGCATCACATAAAATGGGTGTTCTCGGCCAGAAATAATTCTTACTAACTTAGAAAGTAGTTCATATAAAGGAATGTTGGAAACTTCTTGCAACACAGCATTCTCTGCCCTGGACACTACACCTGCAACATAAGCTGAATCAGTAACCACATTTAAAGGCTCAGGAAACTTCTCAAAAGCTCTGACTACAGCGGCCAACTCAGCAATTTGGGGTGATCCTTCCACCTTGGCAATATCTGCTTCCCACTGTTGAGTTTGGGGATCTTTCCAAGTTACCACTGACTTGTGAGACGCACCAGACGCATCAGTAAAAACTGTCAGTGCTTTTAGAGGTGTCCTGCTCTGAATACTTGTCAGTGATAATGAAAACTGAACATCTGAGTTGAAAATTTTGTGGGCCGGTCTGTGAATTGAAATTTGGCCTGTGTAGCTATCTAGGGCTAATTGCAAGGCTTCATTCTCTTGATAAAATTGCTCTAGCATTGCTTGAGACAAATGGCCTGATTTCAGGTTTAAGGAAATGTAAATGCAGTCAAAGTCACACCCTGCCAATTCTCTGATCCGTATCCTTGCTTTCCGGATCAATTCTGCCATCAGCTCCTGTGGCATTGTCATCCTTTTTGACCTGTTGTGACTGAGAAAGACCCATTCTATAATTAAGAGGGGATCTTTCTTGACCTGGTCCTTTTTCTTTGCCTGGACAGTTTCCCACTGAAAAATCATACCATGGAGATGTGGCAATTTGCCTAAGATGATAAATTTGAAGGGGAGACCCTGCTGGCACCTGTGGGCCTGTCTAGTAGACATGATTTCCTGAACTTTCTCCAGTGCGGTTTTCGCTTCCTGGGTGAGGGTCCTGGGAGCACTAAGGTCATCTCCCCCTTTTAACAAATTGAAAAGGGGGGCTAGGTCTTCGGTGGAAATGCCTAGCCAAGGTCTCACCCAATTTAAGGATCCACAAAGTTGATGGAGATCCGCTAAGGTTTTGATATCATGTTTGATAGTCAATTTTTGCGGCACAATGGTCCGCTTTCCAATCTCAAGGCCCAGGTACTTCCAAGGTGGCATCTTTTGAATCTTTTCCTCTTGGAGCTCGAACCCTGCAGCAACCAATGCATTGATTGTCAGGTCAAGTGTGTGAGTAAGCATGTCATCACTTGGGGCACACACCAGGATGTCATCCATGTAGTGCAGGATGATGGAATCTCCTGCAGCTTCACGGACTGGAGACAACAAGGAAGAAACATACCTCTGGCAAATCACAGGACTGACTTTCAGTCCCTGAGGGAGGGTCGTCCAATGGTATCTCTTCATTGGGGCCTCCAGGTTAATGGTGGGAACCGAAAAGGCAAAACGCGGAGCATCGTCAGGATGTAGGGGAATGTGAAAAAAACAATCTTTGATGTCAATTACAGCTAAAGACCAATTTTGTGGAAGCATGCTTGGGGAGGGCATCCCTGGTTGTAGGGACCCCATGTCCTCAATAACGTTGTTGATTTGACGGAGGTCATGGAGTAGTCTCCACTTGTCTTTGTTTGGTTTTTTAATGACAAAGACAGGCGAATTCCACGGCGACATGGTCTCCACAATGTGACCTTTTTCTAACTGCTCTTGTACAAGTTCTTCCAGCGCCTTTAATTTGGTTTTGTTGAGCGGCCACTGAACTACCCTTATTGGAGTATCAGTTTTCCAAATCAATTTTTGGGCATGGCGCACCTCAGCGACCGCTCCCCGAAAAACCTGCGGGTTTTCTGGGATGTCAATTGTGGTTCCCCATTGAACCATTAAATCTCTGCCCCAGAGGGGCTCTGTGTAGTCTAAAACAAATGGGCGAATGGAAGCTATTTTGCCATTGGGTCCCTCAATTTGAACAACGTTTTTTGACTGTCTTGCCAATTGAATTCCCCCTACACCTTGCACGTGTCCTGCTACGTTTTGCAATTCCCAGTGTGATGGCCACTCTTTAGATGGGATAATCGTGACATCTGCTCCAGTATCTAGAAGTCCTTGTATGGACTTGTACTCACCACCACGGTGCAACCCACATGATAGCTTGGGTTTTTCTTTTCCCAATACCTGAGTCCAGCAGACATTGGGAAGGAGTTTACCTCTGAGGGTGTCTGCTTGCTCCTGGTCCCATGGAGGCTCAGGTACTGGGATGGCTTGGGCTATGATTTGGCCTTTGGGCAAGTACACGGGTGGATGAGTACAGTGAAGCCATATGACAAATTGTTTCGGGTCTGATGATATGAGACCCGGAGGAATAATAATTTCTTGGGGTGTGTGTTTTGTGTCCCCAAGGACGACATACTTACTGTGACGTTTCTGGCAAAGCTGTGTCCAAGTACCTGGTTGTTCAGGGTTAACAGATATGAAATGCCAGTTAGTGTCTCTGAGATGAAGAGGTTCAGTCAACGCCAGCCTGTAAGGATTATGTGAAGAGTCAGTGGTTAAAATTGGTCTGGGATTATTCCAAGGAAATGAATGTTCTGTTTTGTTCAAAGCCAGTGCCTCGCTTGGCACCGATACATCTTTTACACTAGATTTCTTTTCCCTCCCCCGTACTTGAATTGAGCCCACCCTATTTTTGTCATAGCGCTGGGGAAAGGAGCGCTCTTTACTCAGTTTTTTGAGAGGTGGTCCTTTGGGGAATTCTGGTTTTTAAGCATATTGTATTTAAAATCTAAAAACTGCTTTTTCAGAGGGCAGCCCGGCATCCAATGCCCCAACTTCCCACAAAGATGGCAAGGTCTATTAGAGCTGGAGATTCTCTCTTGTGGTCTCGTGACATGCTGGAGCTGGCTGGTGAATGATGGCTCAGGGGTTTCCACTGCAGCAATCCTTCTCTGTGGTTTTGGTCTCTCGTCGTGGTCAGCGAGGGTGATGGTTACTTTCTTCTCACACACTTCAAGCATGGCCTGCAGCGTAGGCGTTGGGTCAAGAGGCAGGCTGAGGATAGCAGCTTTGCACTTCTCATTGGCATTTTCTTTAGCAATCTCGGAGAGGATTTCCATCCTGGCTCCTTCATTCTGAACTTGCAATTCAACAGCTTTTCTCAACCTTTCCACAAAACTCAAAAAGGACTCAGATGGAGATTGTGTTATTTTCAAATAATTTTCAATTGGAATACTAGGACGGAGCCCAAAGAAAGCTTTCTCAGCTGCTCTAGCAGCTTCTCTGAAAGCCCTTGTGGGAATGCTTTCTGCCTGGGTCACGGCGTTTTCCCAACCCCCCTGTCCACAGAGATGATCGAGGGATAACATATTACCATAAACATCACGAGCAGTAGCTTCATCAGCCCACAGAGCTGGTAAAATTGCTCTCAATCCTTTTTGCCATGCAACTTCCCACAAAAGATATTCAGAAGAGGATAACAGGCAGGAAAAAAGGTGTTTTATATCAGCAGGGGTTAAAATGTGAGCAAATAATGTAGCTTTAAGGAGCCCTCTAAAATATTCACTTGATCTCCCAAAATCTTTTTGGGCTTTGGCTAGTTCTTTAACAGAATCAACAGAAAGGGGGCTATAATTTGGCTGGAATGCCCCGGTGGCATCTGGAATATATGAGACAGGGGCAGCAGAAAAGGACTGTCCTGTTTCCGGGTTCTGACTCCCAGCGACAGCGTCTCTTGTTACACTGGTCTGAGCGCCGGAGGGCGGGCCGTGGGGGGGGCGGAGGGAGCCCGCGGCGGGCGGGCAGAGCTCTGAGGGGGCGGGGGCGGCCAGGGCCGGGGCGGGAGGGGCGGCCGGGGCCAGAGCGGGAGGGGCGGCCGGGGCCGGGGGAGGAGACGGGGGAAGGGCGGGAGGGCGGGTTTCGGGGGCGGGGTGCTCCGAGCAGAATGGGTTGTTGGGAGAGCGAAAGGGATTATGGGAAGGCGAGGAAACCACCATTGCCACGTGGTGTCCGCCATTATGGTCCGGGGAAGTTACCGGGCGCGTCTCGGGGGTACCAAGGCGGGCACAAAGGTTGTGAGACACGGTATTATAACTTGGGGAAGCAGGGGGGAGGGTAAGATTTCGGGAATTCAGGGCAGAAGTGTCCGGGTTGGAGACAGGGAACCTCGGGGGGGGAGCAGGGGTTTGTGCAGGGGCTGGGAGTGGGGGAAGGTGAGTGGGGGAGGGAGAACCGAACTCGGAGGGGGGTAGATCGGGTTTTTGGGAAACAGAGATATTGAAACTGTTGCCGGATGGCTGTTCTTGCATCTTTAAATTAAATTTTACAACATTTCTTATCTGCAGGGCTAAAAAAGCAAATTTTGACGGAGATATGTCTCCTGCTTTCCCTGCCTTCAATAATTCACTACCAATTTTGTCCCAAAAAGCCAAATCACTGAGATTTTCAGTGGACACGTCAGGGAAGTGAAGGAAAAGCCATCTGACGAACTGTTTAACATCTGTTTTTGAAAATCGGATTTTTTCACTCTTAAGAATGTTTAAGAGATGATAATAGACACCCTTGTGAGATACAGAAAGCCTAGCACCCATTTTGGCTCTGATTTTAAATTTGTATCTCAAATTTCAGCAACCCAGGTGGGGGGAGGGAGGAGAAAAGCCTACAGCTGGCAGCCTGCCCACAATAGAGAGAAAAAAAACTTCAGCCCTCCGCGGCAGGGCTGAGAACAAAGGGCGGGGAAACACCCCCTCCCAAAGAGGGGAAAAACAAGAGAAGGGTAAAACTTACCAATCCAACTGCAGGAGAGGGGAACGAAAAAGCCTGGGATGTTGATTTCCACCTGAAGCTGACTTCTTGGGGTACATAAGAAGCTCCCAGCTTCGTCCACAGGAGAGCAACTCACTAAAACGGAGTGTGTTCTTCCGAGGTAGCTTGCCGGCCAAAGGCTTATCGAACAGACTGAAAGTATGTCCGAGCCCCTTTCCGTGGGCTCCTGGAATGGTCCCAGAGCCCCACGTTGGGCGCCAAGCTGTCCCGGTCTCTCTGCAAGTCCCTCAATGTCCCTGGGCCTTACCCGGGTCGGCAGAGAGTGGGGGGGGTGACCCCACCACGGCCGACTGCGGGGAGACACTCTCTGTGCCCCGAGGGTGCTGAGGGCACTCAGGCTGGTTGCCTTCGTTGCAGCAGAGACGACCGAGACGTCGGTGGAAGAGGAAAGGGGCCGACTCCCAGCAGGGGGTATTCCAAGGTTTTATTAAGGAGTCCCGAGCGAGCTCCTATACCTCAGGGGGTTCCTCCTGCCGAGAGCGCTGGGGGATGTTCGAAGCTTACATTTAAAGGGGGGAGGAAACTAACATAGATAAAATCCTACTGACCAATAGGTATCTCTGGGGGATGGGTGCTGGGGGGACAGACATACAAAACAGCGTATGGGGCAGGACTCGGGGGGTTGACCCTTGGCCCCTGGCTAATCACTCGACAACTTGGACCGAAACTTCTAGGTAGGGGGCTGGGATGTCGAGGTGACTGGCAGAGAGCCAGGGTGGGGGTTTTGGAGATCTTATCCCGGGAAAGGGATAACACAAAAGGAGGGGGGGGGGGTGCAGTCTGGGATAAACCATTTGGGAAAAACATGGGAATACAAAACCAACTACTTCAAGGTATTACAAAATATAAGAACGCACTACAACAGGTATCCCATGCACATGAGATGGGACTAATCCCCTGACCAGTTTTCCATGTACCCTGCCTCTGCCAGGGCAAACCCTGTGCTTAAAAAAATAGAAAATTCTTGATCAGGAAGAAGGAGCTGGTACATCTTTGTGCTCCTCAGGAGGGAGGAATACAGGCTCCAGCATCTTCTTACACATCTCCCCTAATGGCTGGCTCCTCTATCTGCAAGGAGAGCAGGGCCTGGGCTGCTGCAGGCAAACAGGGAAGCTGAATTCAGGTCTCCCACATGCTAGATGAGCACTCCTGATACTGCAATGCTGTATAAAGAAACCATAGTTGCCCCTGCCAGCTAGTATGAAGGGCATTAAAAAGCAGGCTTGGTCTGCTTTTGGAGAGCTGAGCCTCTGGGCTCAGAGGAGAGGGAATGATGGCATTCACGTCTTAAACCATCTTTCTCCTCAGTGTGGGTTTTTCTGGAGCATCTCCAAAGACTGTCCCCACTAGCTGTCCCCATTTTCTGGACCTCAGCACCCAGGGAAAAGGTCTAGACTCGTGTTCCTGTAACAGGCATCTCAAATTAGGTGGTGCAAGTCCTGGCACGCAGGGATTTGGCCCGGCAGTGTCTGTGTTTGTTTAAAGAGCTATATGCTGAGCCAGGTTAGTGCCTGTTGCATTAGTCATAACAAGCTTTCAGGATTATAAATGGAGAAAGTGCTGAGTAACTTGTGATTCAGCCTTACTATGATTTCTAAGTACATATTACTAATACATTCCATGCTATTACACTCCTTCCCCTCCCAGTTTGACACCTACATCCGTTCCCCACACAAATCTGGAGCAGAGAAAGCTCCTCTTTTTTCCAGTAGCTGGTAGGACATGAGGAGCTGCCTCATCCTCCACTCGACATTTTTATCACCCTCAAAAACTCCCTTGTTTAAAACTGTTTACTCTGTGCTGGGATGCTTTCTTTGGGAAATAGTAGTGACAGAAACCAGTGGATTTAAGGCAAAGTTGCAGGTTCTGCACCCCCTGTGTGTAGCAATCAGTATTTTTTGCCTTTGTATTTATCATGAGTTATCTGCAGGGTTTTATAGGAGAGTGAAAATTGAGCCATCAGGTGGTTTCTGTGGTGGAAGCTTGAATGTTCTATATATATATATAAAAGACAACTTTGTTTCTTTTGGCATTATCTAAAATGAAGTTAATGGTGGGTGGAGGCTTCCTGGGAAGGAAATGCGCAGGGGTAAAAAATGAAATTGTGGTGGGCCACCACCCTGTAGGGCCTTGGTGAAAACGCTGAATAATTATCTGAATGTTGTGGGTGATGGAAGTTTGTGTCCTCTTCAGGCAGGGCTTTGCAGGAAAGGCTGTTTGTGCACCTTTGGGTTGTCAGGAAGAACACACACACACACACACACACACACACTCCTCAAGCAAGGGCAGAGCCTTACTTGCTGGAATTTCATTTTATCAACTTTACTAAATGGGGCTGTGGCAGTCCCCAAAATTGGAAGCAGAGTGGCTCCTTTAACAGCTGGGAGAAGGAGAGGGACCCCCACAGCCCCCTGATTTCTTTCTCCAGCTTTCTTTCAGGGCCTGTCAAGGGACCCTGAAGTGACCAGGATTTTAATAACTTACTTTAGGTTAGAAGGGACTAGTCTGGGAATCTGAAGTGCAGATTACACCTATGACAGCAACTTCAGAAGTTCCTCCTCATGAGCTCCATTGAACACTGAGGAGCCCAGGTTTTTCAGGCATGTTCCCAGTTTGGGAATTTCAGCACATGGCTGGAGATGGTGCCAGTTTTGCATCATGCTGGAAGGTTAGTGCAGTGGTGTAGGTGAAGCCCTGGGTGAACCCACAGAAATCACACAAGGCAGGGGTCAGAGGAAGGCTGTGGCTGCCCAGGCCAGGTCTTCAGCAAGGAACCTGCTGATCATGGATGTGGGAAGAACTACATCTGCAAAAGTGAGGTTTAGCAGATAAAAGCAATTTTTAGAGGTAAGCACCATAATAACCACAGGTTTCTCTTGAAACACTGGTGCTGTTTGTTGCAAATGACCAAGAGGCCTGGTGACCTGCCCAGGAAGGAGGGAGATGTGCGCTCCAGGTGCTCTTTGATTCAAGAGATTGGAAACTTTAGCTTCTGTAGCCATCTCAGTGCTTTGACCACCAAGCTTAGGCTATTCTAGAAGAAAGCACCCCACTGAAGCTGCTCAGAGATATGCAAACCTCATGGAATCTGGACCCCTCTAATATCTAATTGTACAGTGAAGGGCTTTTACTGGTAGCAATGGAACTTGTTGTTCTAAGCCTGTTTATAAATTTATTTTACTCTGTAGATAAAGACAAAAAAGCCACACAGGTGGCAGTGCCTGGGACCCACCATCTTTCATCCACCTCTCCCACTGCACCCCATCCACTGATCTGAGCCTGGCACTGGCCCCTGGCCACTGAGCAAAACAACATCCATTGGTACAGGAGGCACAGACAGCCTCAGTGAGGAGAGAAATACCTTCACAGTGGGTTCAGCACTACCTTGGACACTGCAGGAAGAATTCCCCTTCATACAGTCTCCCTGGGAAAGGAGAATGGGTCCTTGCTCACCCCTGTGACAGAGCATGCCAAGATCATGGTGAAATATTAACTCTGGGCACCTCAGAGGGGTAGGTATTGAATTCAAATGGAGATTAATTTCTCACCTTCATCTCTGGCTTGTAATCAGAGGTGGAAAGTGTCATCAGCTCTGCTGCATAGGTCAGTGTTGTATCTCTCAAGAACACAATCAGCTGGAAAAGATTTTCCCAATGTCTATTAAATGCAGGCAAAAGAAGAAATGGAAGAAAATAAAAATTAACGAAGAGGAGCCCGTGAAGGCTTTAATGGTATTGCTCTGGCATGGAACTGCCCATGAGCTGGGGATGGTGGGAGTGTGTGGAGCAGTGCAGGGTAAGCAAAGGGCAGCACCTGAACCCTGTGTGTCAGCAGGTACACATTCTGCACAGTATCAGTTACCTCAGCAATTCAGACAGACTGAAACAGGAGCTATTTCCTATGAAAAATGACCACAAGAGCTTTCCATTCCATGACTTTAATTTAGCTTTTTTTAGGCATTTGGATATTTTCCAGTGCTTCCCGGTAGCTGCTATTACAGTATTGTTTCGAATATAGATTGTATGAGTCACTGTACTGCCAAATTTAGAATTCATCCTGGAAATGCTCAGGCTCTTCTTTCAAGTCTTTTCTCCCAATCCCTTGGGTATTACACAGGCTTCCTCCAGATTTTATGCCGAAGTCCTCACCATTCCACCTGACATCCTCTTTGTGGTGAAATCTAGTTATTCCAAAACACTGTGAGCTCTGAGAGGTTAAGCAGGCAAGCTTACAGTAAATCCAGAGAATTTGGGTAAGCACTTCCTGACAAAAACAGTTTTACATATTTGCAGTTCAGAGTCTGGTTGGAAGTTTTCTTCGAAGAAAACAGAAAGGCAAGAAATTCACATCTTTGGAACTATCTGTGATGATAAGGAATGCCTTCATGTGTGTGCTTTACCAAGGCTGTGCCTAGAAGAGCTGGAGAAGCCAAGTACTTCAGGTCTTCAGGAAAACTGCATCTGTAGCCTACTTTCTTCCCTTTTAGTTTTTTTTTTTAGAGGATATAGCACAACGTTTGTGCTGTAAAGCCAGCTTCAGCTGGAAGCATCCTTTCTATAGATACAATTTGTGCAAGGTTTTAGCACACTCACCTGCAAAATAATCCAAATTACAGACAACCTGCAGACTGTGTGCTCAGCTGGACATGTAGAGCTCTTCCTGAAAATAAGCAATATCCATCACAGGGATTTGCAGCTCAGCCCTGCTAATTCTGTACTTCTCTTTATCTTACCACTTTATTTCTGTTACCTTTTCTTCTGCATGGTAGAAATAATTATAGCGCATTTTGGACCTGTACAGGAGTCACAGATCTATTTTTTCTCCCACTCTAGTGTTATACCTTTAATGTAATAGAAACTGCAGTCTTGTTTGAATTACTCTTGTGTTGTGTTTGGATTCTGCTGTGTCTGGTGGTCAAAGCAATGAGAAAAGTAGCTCATAATCTGTGAAACACATGAACTACATTCCTGCGACATTTGGAATACTTGGCAGAGAGACAGTGTTGATTGAAAATGAGCAAAGCACTGTTACCTTTCCTTGTAGTTTGCTTTGTGTTATGGTGGCTAAGAATGCTGTTGCATAATAATTTTTAATTGTTTTTCTTTTAGGCTAGGAGGCCAGATACTTTTGTTTGGGTTGTTTTGTTTTGTTGGGTTTTTGCTTTGTTTAATTTTTTGGTGTAGAAAAAAACATATGCATCACCACACACCACTGCTTGTTTCCCAGTATTTAACTGACATCTCAAAAGGAGAAACCCCCCTGAAACTCAGTGAACATTAAGTTGGCTGATTCTTCACCAGAAAGACCTTGACTGGGCATTTAGGCTTTATTATGTATTACAGTGTTTATCCTCTATGAGGTAAATCTGCTGAATTGAAAACACATGTCAATATAATAACAAATGCATCAGCTGTAAACATGTCTTTGCCTTGCTGAGGACAGAAAAGAAAACAAACCTCACATTCTATACTAAGGCCCGCTAAGACAGTTTTTAATATGAAAAGGAATAACAAATCATTAAGTGGGAAAGTGGCAGAACACAGAGCTGAATACTAGTGCATACTTTGTGTCAGGCTCTCAACTACCCAAGCCTTGGAGAATTTATTTTGCCAAAGCTTCCTCCACATGAATGGTATCAAAGGAACCTCGAGCCCTCAGACATGTTTGATGCACACTCCCACCAAACTTCACAGGATGTGATGGGATACATCCTTATGCCATGCCACAAAAATCAATCTGACAGGCTGCAATATAGCATTTTTGTTCTTTTGGACATGTGGGTCAGAAAAGCCACCGAAAGCTACCATAATCACACAATTCCTAGGAAATTCCCATGCCAAATACTTTGTGATAGGTCTAGAGCATACTAAGCATGAGCACTCTGCAGCAGCTCATCCAGGAACCAGGCTTTGCTCACTGTGGTACTCGAGGCTGCAGGAGCCATGGGTAGCTCCTGATAGCTCCTACCTAAAGAAGCATCTGTTGTCTGGTTGAAGAAGTCATGGATCTCAGTGGTTGAATGGACCCAGGAAATGTTCATTCTTCATCAAAGCTCTGCATTCATTTCTGTACTTGCAGGCAATACTAATGTGTGATGGGTAATAGCTATAATAGCATGGAAGTATTAATTTATGGTAGGTATATGATGCATACACTAAAGGTGTCCTTGTGAAAGCCAGAAGCAGAAAGCCTCAGCACTCTACTTCTTCCTAAAGGACATTCCTAAAGGAAATGGGTTCTTACACGGTCACTTTCTTTCTATTGGTGAAACTTGCTCCTCATAGCACAGCAATTTGCCTGGTCCAGCTGGCAGAGAGCTGTCCCAAGGAATCATCTGACAATGCAGACCCTATTTACCTCTGGGTAACCAAGGGCTGTGGGAGCATGGAGCACACCATTGTCTGACTGATTCCATAATCCAGGGCAAGACCAGAGGCTGAATCTGAAGGGTGAGATGACATCAGTTCAGGTAATGAGGTGCCTGTAGGCTGAATTAGTAGTGGGAGAGGGGAGGGCCATGACTATGGATCTCCTTTCCTGCTCCTTTTAACACATGGTAACTAATCATAGTTGGTTTGGTTTCAAACAAAATCATTACCTTTAAAAAAAAAACAAAAACCACAGATGTTCTTAAGGAGTACAGGGAGTACAGCAAAGATAACTCACAGCCTACATTATTGTACATACTCAATCCCACCTAAACTGTGCCAAATTGGTAGAATAAAGCTCTGTTTAACTGCATGCAGTGGTCTCAGGGCTCCATAGCTGCATACTCCAGAGGTCAGCTCTGGTAATAGAGGTGTGGCACTCACTGCTGTCTTCAGAGCATTTGTTACTGGGGATCGGTAGTTTTCCCATAGCACCCAAAAGACCTGGTCCTGCTGCAGAGCCCCCATGTTCACAGAGGTGCATGACTATGTGGTAGTGTTGTCTTTGTAATACTTCAGCTTAATTTAAAAAAAAAAAAAGGAAGCTATGGGAGCAAGATTTGGATTGGCTGTAAACCAACATATGCACAGTTTAATAACATACATCTACATTCAGTGATTTCAGCTCTTATCTTTTAATCAGAAGCTATAGGACCCTAACCCAAATTTTAAACAGCTTACAAGTGCTGATTTTAAGTCTTACCTTTTCTTTGTACTGAGTTAAGTAGTGAGAAAAAAATCACTGTTATGGAAAAAAACTCTTACAAAAACTATTATTAGTCAACAGGTTTTAAGTTTTTCTACCAGCTTCACAGCTGCTGTTTCCAGGTCTCTTTTAATTAATCCTGGTAACTGAAAGGTTTGACAAAAGTTTGTAAACCCCTATCCTTACAGGGTTTTCAATTACATTAATTAATTAGTTGTATATAAATCAATTCACACAGCTGAATAGACCTAATTAAAAATAAATACATTTACAAGCTATCTTATTACGGCAGCACTGAGGGTAATGAGTTCATTAAGCATCACATGGAGACATTTCCAGGCTGTGGGTACAGGCTGCAACATGTTGAAGACACTCGCTGCTGAGGAAAGGAGGCTCTGCCAACAGAGATTAGCCTATCTGCAACAAAAGCTTTTACTTCAAAGATCATAGATAACGTTGGAGGGCTTAATGAGAGTGTATTTATAAAATGTAAATAGTAGGATCTAGTGGGCACATAAATTGCATAACACTCATAGCACACCCTCTGCTCTTGCTTATGGAACAGAGTAAAAGTTAACAAGTTATGGACATCACCTCCCTGTTTCAAGGGGTTGTTCTGCTTGTAGATCGATTCCTATTAGTGCAGAGTGCCTTAATAATTGGAACTGTATCACAAGCTTGAAATAGCTGCTGCACACCCCATTTGTCTGAGTACCACTTTTGATGAGGTTGGTCCCAAAATGCCGAACGTTTAACTGAAATAAATATAAGGTGTCTCAGCAAACTGTTGTGCTGTTCTGCCTTTAGAAGGACGAACTTCCAAAAAAACCCTTTCAGATCACAAAAACGTAAAATGCTTTATGGGTAATACTGAAAATGGGATTTGTTTTATGTTACGCAGAACTGATAATTGGTTCTTTAAAAGTTTGCTGCGTTTTCACATGAAACATTAAAATGTTATGTGCTGAACTGACAGACAGAGGAAATTTTTAATATGCTGAAATAAAACGTGCTTAAATAACACTCCCCAATAGTCTTTCATTCTTTGCTTCGCTTATACAGAGAACCAGCCGTCACTTTTAACTTTTAATAAGTTTCATATGTTTTGTAGAGGAACTGTGTTTGGTTAATTCTAACCTTTAATTAGTAGCCTCTGGATTGGTGTATACCCCAGGCACGGGGATGTTATTAGTGTGAACTGAAAGCTATGTGTGTTACTCCATAACAGATCAAAACAAACCTTGTATGCTCTGACAGCATTAAACCCCACTGAGACTTTGTGCAGGATATGGTTTTCCACTTGCAAAAGAAAATTGTAATTCACAAGCCTTTGCCAGATGTTGTCCTCCCATACTTACATACCTACCGAGTAGGTGGTCACCTAGGGTAAAGCCAAGTGTGCCCTGTTAGAGCATTTGTCAGACTAAATAATTTCTTGAGGTCTTTTCTTTTCTTCTTCTTTTTTTTTTAAGAAAAATAGCAGCAAACTATTTTTAAAAGCCGTGCTGGAAAATTACTGTTTTCTATGAATGTGATCCTGTTGTACAAAGGAGTCTGTTGAAGACTTGATTTCAGCTGAACAATGAATGTCACTGCAGACCATGCTGCACCATAAGTGCAGCAGTAACACAAAATCTTGAAGCAGACAAAATGAAGAGGAGATTGCAATAGAATGCTTTGAAAGGTGACTTCAGAAGACATTCTTTTGTTAAAATTAGAGATGTTCCTGTAACCAAATAGAAGAGTCCCCTAAATGAGAATAAAATACACTGCTGGTTGCTCATCCCTGGCATTTTATTAGCATGAAGATACCTGGTACAAATGGGTACTACTATCAGACTGGTATCAGATTTTACCAAGTCAGCAAAAGTCATCTTTGTTCTCTGTAAAAAACTTTTCCCAGAGAAAGATTGTTTAAACTTTGCATGGAAAAGAGAAGCTTAAATGAAAAAATTACACTCAACCTTCACCCAAATTTTCTTTGGAAACAGCTTGGGTGACCCTGCTTTGGTGTTTTTTACATACTCAGCTGTAAACACAAAAACATGGCTTAAATATTGTAAATGTTATTGCAACTTTTGTGGTCCAAGAATAAAAGTGAGGCAGGATTGTGGACAGTAATTAAAATTAAAACAGTGTTCCATAATGGAAACTTGGAATAATTTTCAAACTTAATCTTCTTCAGTAATTTTATGCAAAATTCTGTAAGCAAAAGAAGAAGTTTCTGGTGTTTTAGGATGTGCAGATGGTTTGGGGTTTTTTTCCAGGAGATTTTATAAACATGTCAAGTAATGACTGCAAGTGATTTTATACAGCAAAAAGCATTAAGATGACTTTTTAAATGAAATTAAGTTCTCCCTGGCTTCTGGACTTTTTGAGAAGAAAGAGATAAACTTTTGACTCTGAATGCCATAAGGTACTTACGGTATGACTGCTTGAAGCCACAAAAATCTTATCTACTGCCATGGTGGAAACCAGCCTGTGAACATCAGACGTTCAGTGAGATACTTACGTGATCTATTTTTGGCCAGATCTAATGTAAGCATTGTGATAAAAGGGCAGGTCCTGCCAACAAGTCGGCACATGAAGTGCAGTGCAGTTGCCGACAGGCAGGGCTGTGCCAGAGCAGCCCTGCAGCTCTCCCTCCTTCCTTCCTTCCTGCCAGGCAGGGCAGCTCCATGGAGCTCTGGGCACAGGGACTCTCTGCAGGGTCAGGCCTGTCTGCATGCACCTGGAATTGCTTTGCTGGCTGCTTTGATGCCTGCCCGAATAACTTCTCAATAAACCTAGTGCAGCAAGTGCCTTCCTTTTATTCTATTAAAAAGCACATGTAGCTTTAGTTCTATTGATGGAGACCTTCCTCAAAAAGTGCATGTCTGTCCTAGGAATGAATTAAAACTAGTCACACAGCTGTTATGTTACAGTACATAGAATGCAATGTTTCTCTGTCTAGGAACACCACACTGACAACTGATTTGGTGCAATAGTCCAGTATCTGCCTTTTCATGCATCTTGGATTTAGTGGTACTACATTTTGTGTCCATGTAAACAAAGGAAAAAATTTCTCTCATTGGCAACAAGAACAATGTACATGAACATGACTGTAAGGGCTTCCAGCACTAAATTTTATGTGTAAAAACACCAATAAAAATCTGAGCTAAGCTTTGAGATTTTAGAAGAAATCTGAAAAGCCAGGGTTTTTTCTCCTTGCTTTTCTCCTTGTTTTCCCTGGTTTTTTTTCCTCTTTCTTTTTAATAAACAGACAAGGCAAATCTTCCAACAGACTCTGCAGTGTACATCTCAACAGGTAAACACTACTGGTCATTTCTTTCAAACATGTCATCTTCCTGAGATTAAACCTGGATTAATTTCTTCTTTAGACAGGTGACTTTCCACTCCTTGACAGAAACTGAACAGCATAAAAAATGGTTCTGGTCAAAATTACAGATCAGCTGGAAATTCACAAGCAGTCGTGCAGGATTTCCTCTAGAGAACTGACTGACTGACTGACTGACTGACTGACTTAGAGCCATTTTATTTGTCAGTTATGTTGTTTTCCTCCAGAGGATAATAGACAAGCAAATTAATTAGTGAAAATAAGCTACAAAACCATCAAAACATTCAGGCAAAGCTTCACTCAAACTAACATGTTCAGTGAAACAGAAACTTGGACTGGCAGCTCTCTGTTTTTACACTATTTGTTGATTCTACTGACAGCTTTAATCATTGCTGAGCTGACATTCTGGTGGTACAAATGAGTAAATAAAATGTCAGTTTTGCTTACGATGACATTGAACATAACTGTTCAACCTTGACAGGTCTATATTTGTAGACAAGATAATAATTTCTTTAGACTTTCCTGCAAGAATAACATGTCTAAAATCTGCACTGCTACCACATACGTGGCCTGTAAACACTAAAAGTCAGCTATTTTTATTTGTGATCTTTTGACAAAAACTAATGGTGTCATTTTTTAAATTTTTTTTTTTACCTAGTCAGAAGGGCAGAACAGCCAGCATGCACCCAGCTCCAGATCACAGAGCAAAAGCCCCACCTCACCCCAACTGATGGGAGCTCCTCTATCAGCTCCTGTGGACTCGGTGTTGACTCTTCCAAGGGTTGCACAAAACTCCAAGTTTTTCTGTGAAAAACCTTGTGTCAAAGAGGTTCTTTGTTTAAGGCATAACCTGAGTTGTCTGTCAAATGTGGGACTTGATCCAGCAAAGCACTTAAGCACATGTGTAGTGTTGTTGAAACCAACGGGACTACCGCTCACATGCTCAAAGTCACGCGTGTGTTTAAGTGCTTTGCCGGCCTGAAGCCTTGCAGAAGTCCTTTATATCATGTTGATTTCAAAGCACATTTCATTATTACATCACCGTGCTGTTCTTGGCAAGGAATGAATTAATAAATGAGACAAGGAGAGCTCCGGCAGGAGCTGCTGGGGGAGTGGGACACTGCATTCCTTTCAAAGCCAGGTTGTGGCAATAAGTTTACAGGAGACATGAATCAGCCACGGAGGCAGATATAAATAACGTGAAGCAGCCGGGCCCGGTGACATACTGCTGCACTTTGTATATTGCAAGAACATACCAATACTGGGTACATTGTGTTTTTAATCTTCCCACAGACTTGGCATCCACCCACCCTCCAAGGCCAGCCATATTCTGGTCAGTGTGAGAATGCACTAAGCCCCTCTGTCTGCACAGGATTTTAATGCTATTTCACAACCTGGGATTGCATGGCTGGAGAACAGCCCTGTTGTAAAGCCACAGTATCGGCATGCATGTGCTTTATAGATATGTTAAAGCCAAAAAGTCTCCCTTGAGGACACAGTGGTAACCATAGGGTTGGGTGAGACACATGCTCTTAAATCCCAAGATGAGCTCTTCCAGAGGGATGCTCTGTTGCATCCTGGACCATGTGGCCATAATTGTGTTGCTGCAATCAAAGCTAATCTGCTTTCACATGCACAGTCCTGTTCAGATCATGCATTTTGGGAAGTCCAGAAACCTGCTGCTGTCACCGTGACATTTTCTGAAAAATCCCTTCACCAGGATTTCTTCTCCTGGCAAGATGGGAAGCCTCAGATTCTCCATGTTTTGCTGCTCTGGAATGTAGTCTGGAGATTGTTTATCCAAACATGTGAATTGTTTTTAATCAATGACCAATCACCATCAGCTGTGTCGGACTCTGAGGAGTCAGTCACGAGCTTTCATTATCATTCTTGTTTAGCCTTCTGATGCATCTTTTCTCCTTCTCTTTCTTTAGTATAGCTTTAGTATATAATTTCTTTTAATATAATATAATATCATAAAATAATAAATCAGCCTTCTGGGAACATGGAGTCAAGTTCTCATCTCTCACCTCGTCCTGGGGACCTCACAACACCACATGCTGCCATGACATGGCCATGGTACTGCCCACAACCAACCTTGCAGCCTGTTGCTGGTGGGTTGTCCTGGCAGCCAGAGCCCTGCCTGTGGGTGAGATGTCAGAGCCCGTGTTGCAGAGAGCCCTGTGCCTCCACGTCAAGGCATTGCACTCACACTGGCACCTCACCCAGGCTAGCAAGGTGCAATGGAGTCTGCAGGCACCATCTGCTCAGATAAGGACAATAGCAAAAGCCACACTGGTGTCTCCCCTTGTCATGGTCCTACTTAGGAAGGGAGCAGCTAAGTGGAAAAGAAAGAGTGCTTTGGGGAATAGGGCAGGAAAAAGAGGGCAGAAAGGATGAGGAAGGAGGAAGAAGAGGAGCAAGAGGGTAGCAAACTGTATGAAAGAAATGTCCTAGAAACAGCTGAAGTTCCCTTTTGGGACCTCTCATGAGGAACTGCCTACGTGGTGATGAGGATGGGAGAGCAGCTATGCCCGGGTGTGATGAGGAAAGAATGTTTTCCTTGCTGTGAGAAGAGGGTGCTGGGGTGGAAATCTGGGAGTGGAAAATTGATACCACAAATCAGCTGGTCTGTTGTTATCTAGGAAAGGTATCAATGGCCCTTTAATTTTGCTGGGATTGGGTTAAGTATTGACTTTTATTGATCACATGAATGGGAGGGAACAATGGGAGCTATGGAGCTTTCTAAATAATCTTCACACACAATAAAATATATACAAATAGCACAAATCTAGTTCCTCTTTTCTTTGAAAGTTGCTTCTAAGGAAGCCACTGTGCTACAGATACTGACAAGCAGCTGGAAGAAATAACTTCCAGTACTGGGAAGGCCAGTGGGAAGAGGGGACAAGCTCCTTGTCAGAGCCTCAGCTTCATATGCCTTTTGTGTTAAAATCTGCAAAATCTTGTAAAGCAGGACAAGGAATTTATTTATCATTTCATCTGGGAATTCTAGAAGTTTGGAACCGTTTTTCATTTTTCCTCACTCTTTTGATTTATTTGCATATTGTTACTGGTAGATTAATGTCATTCATGACCAGAATACAACCGATCATGTAATTAACTATAAACAAAGTTAAACAAACTACAGTTTTCCAATCTGAAAAGGGGCTTGATTTAGATTTTGTTCTTGAACTAGGACTCAGTGTCCCCTTTGATGAAAGCTGGAGGAAGGCTCTCAGCAGCAGCTCAAACATACATTGCCAAACTCACAACAGAGAAGGAGCAATCACACGCTTTCCAGAGGATGTTTTGTATCCAGTTGTCCCAGCAGCATGCAGCAATGCTGTTATCATGGAGGCTGAATTGATGCTTTTCCTGGGAAACATCATTTGGAGAAGTGCTATAATCATCTTTTCTGATAGATACATTGCACAGTGCTGATAGAAAATGAGTACCTGATCCAAAACCCTGTCACCAATGGTAAAGTTTCTGTGCTTTCTCTGGGGTTTGGATCAATTTCTCTGTCTGTAGTTGCTGATATAGGAGGAATGTTATTTTTGCTGTGGTACTTGCATTAAAACTGAGCTATCATTTAATCAAGGTTGTTGCAATATGTTTGCTAACAGACACAACTTCTCTGAAGGATTTAAATCTGCTAAACCATCTGGGGAAGTGAAGATAATGCAAAATGTAATTTTAATGTATGTAAATGTAATGCACAAGGTAATTTTAATCAATGTCATAAGTGAACCACTTTTTACAATCTGATTCTTATCCGCAATTCTTAAGAATAATGTACCACAGCTTTTACATTTCTTCTTTTAGGACAGCTACTTTCAAATTATTCTCCTTTTAAAAAGGCTTCAGGAGAGAGGCAAGAAGAAGAGCTTGTGCTCACACACTGCAGGACATGGGTTATGTTCCCACAGCCTGCCACATTCATCTTACCTCTGTGTGCCAGTCTAGGGTGGCTGAGCTGGTCTGGAGAAGGAATTACCTCTCCAGTCTGACCTTCTGCAGCTCATTGCTGCAGAGGGAAGCTTCAACAGACTGGGGCACACAGCTTTTTCTTAGCTCAGCATAGCTCATTTTGAGAAATTTTGATTTGCAGGTGCTGGCTGGTCTGAGTTTTTGTCTGGAGCAGTTTTGGGAACAATACCCAAGTAGGAGCTTCCTCCTGCAAATGATGAGGACCTTAGTGCTGTGTCATTTTGCTTTGCCACCCCCCTGAGCCCCTTGGCCATGGGGGCTGCACAGGGCACTGTCCTTTCTGGAGCTCACTGGTGAGCCACTGCAGCTGTAGACAGGGCAAGGACTGCTGCTCAACTGAGCCCGTGGTCATCAGGCAAAGGCCAAAGATGCTGACAAAGTGCACCTTGTAAAAATCACTGAGATATCTAACCTCTGCCACCAGAGAAAAGTTAGTTGTGAAAAATTCTCTTGAGATCCTTGCAGGGGCTCTAAACCTCTGCATGAGCTGAGCCAAGTGGCTCTATTAGAGAAAGGTACCTGGAAAGTAAGGTTAGAGGAATGAAGGGTTAATTTAGGTAGGGAGTGCCAGTGCACGGACAGGCTATGGGTAAAACTGGCAGCACCTCCCAGAAAGAATAGCTTGCTATAGAGCAGTAGAAATCAGGGAGGGCAGAGGTCTTTTGTGAGGCACAGGGAGGGAAAGTCCTTCAGCCTGTGAAATGCAGCAGGGAAGGGAGCAAGGGAGCACCTGGTCGCTATTTACCACTTTCCTGCACTCTTCTGCCCTCTGCTCCACTTGGCTGTGAGCAGTGATGGTGTTAATCAGTTTTCAAAGATGGCACTTCTGCATGACACTGTTTACTCTGGGTGCAGGAGGAGGTGACCCACTGATTTTCCTGATGGACCAAAGGAGCAGAAAGTCAAGTTTCAAGCTATTGCTGTGACTTAAGAAGCATGCAACTCTTTTGCCTCTGGACATAATCAAGTCAACATGTTCAGTATTGGTTTATGCTTTAAAAGCAAAGTAAAAGCAGATGAAGTGTATTTATAAGTTCATCAGCCAATGAATGATGAAATGGAAAAAGAAATTAATAGGAAAATGTCAGCCAGGATAGAGGAGGGAATCAGTGTGAAGTTCACATTCAGACCAACAACTTGGAGTTAATTCCAAAGACTAGGATATATTGATTTTCAGTAGAAAAAATTGACACCTATCAACTCTGAATTTAAATGTACACCATAAAAAAATAATGTGAAGAAGATCCTTTTGCCAGATTAATTCAGTCTAGGAAGTTTAAAGAGCACTTAGGTTTGGCCACTTGAAAATGTGTAGCTTTGATTTGAAGTTCAAAATCTTAAATAAAAAGGGGAACATAGAAAGCAATATTACAACAATGAAGCCTTACAACAATGCAGTCTCCCTTACACTTGCCAGATCCAGATAAACTTGGGTCTAACACTAAAAGCGGTGAATAGAAAAGCAGAGGTGGAAAAATGCCTCTTTGCTCTGTGCTTTTCTGCTCTGCTAAAGTTGCTGCTTTTTGTGCAAGGAAAAAATCTGATATTTAAAAGCTATTTTCAGCAACATGAAATACAGGGACAAGCAGAAAGAAACAGCAGCCTTGTTAACTGAAATGTGAGGGCAGGCCAGTAACAGAGGATACCAGCACTGAACCATCCATCTTTTAAAAATTATTTAGGGAGTTGAGAAAAAGACTTTATATTTCATAAAAATCTCCTTGCCTGATCTAGTCCAGTATTTAAGAGAAAGAGATATGAGGAAAGCAGCATAATGAAACCCAGCCCAAATAGGCCAGACTGGAACAAAGGAGTTGCTGTTGATTTTGTGTCAAGCTTTGCCACAGTTTGACTGTGTGAGCTGGAGCAAGTCTTTATGTCCATGCTGCCATCAAAGGTGTGATTGCAGCTCATATATTCATGCCCCTGAGCACTCTTTGCATCAGTTTAGCCATCTGTACCCGAGCCATCGTACACTTTTACCTCTTTTAAAGGCTGCAGCAAAGACTGACGTAATCCAAGTTTGCAAAAGCTTTTGTGGTCTACTGATGAAAAGCATAGAAATGAAAGATGCTGTAATATTTCTGCTTATTGAACCTACTGGTACAGCCATGTGTCTTGCTGCTGGAAGAATCCTTTAATAAAACAAAATCCATTGCTCATCCACTTTTTTCTGGCTGCAAAACTATTGCTGTGAATTGACGCAGGCTTAAAAATCTAAGCCAGAGCACAGAACTGAGCAATACTACACATATATATGTTCTTGGCAGTGCCTTGATGCAGATCCTGACCACGATCTGTTTAATGAATGTATGTTATTTAATGATCCATCCGGTGCTGATTTAGAAAAGAGCAAATTGGAATGTTTGTGCTCAAATGGCAGCTAGGAGAAGATGGCTCAAAACGAGCTCTTCCCTTGGTTCTGGTAGATCTCAGAAGCAGCCCCTTCTCTAAGAAGCAGCCCCTTGAAATGGCTTGAAATGAGTCTGAGTGGAGTTTACACATTGATGTTCATAATATAATTCATGTTTCTAAAAAGTAATAACTGAGAACACACGCATAATAGAGGCTCAGTGAACAAAGCTTGTAATGTATAATTTGCAAGGAATATTTCTTTAAAAATGTAAAGCAGGAGTATCACTTATCATTCCCACATGGAATGAGTGGTGAAAAGGTTGTGGAAATAATTTTTATTGTTATCATATGTTTTTCCTAAATGTTGCTATAGGAGTAAACCCTTTTTGGTATTGCTTAAAGTATTGCTATTGTTTGACATCCAGCATTACACTTGTGTTTGAATAGCTTGCCCTTGTAGCATCCTTCTTTGCCTTTGTTGATTAACTCAGAGATAAATATACCATTGTTTTCATGGTGGATAAAAACTATTCAGTCTCCTGCTGGGTGACTGAATATTCAAAGAATGGCAGGAGTGCTCTTAGTGGAATAAAACACTCGGACAGTTTCTCTTTGGACCAAGGGACCATGGTTTAATGCTCTCATCTGGTTTCCTTCCATGCCCTTGCCCTAGGATGGTGCACACAGCTCCTGGAGACTGTATGAATCTCACTGCTACCCAACTCCTCCTCTGAGGAGGAATTTGCAGCCTGGAGCAGGTCTGTAGGACTTGGAGATGAATAAAACTTCCTACAGTTGGTTTCATTTGACTTGTGTGGTCAAAATGAATCATTTTTGGTCTCCTGTGAAAGGTGATCAAGGAGGTTCTGCTAAAAAATGTGTGAGTCTCTCTCAGAGTGTATTTCAAGTTTTAGAAAAACATGGATATGTAGGGGATGAGGTAGTTTTCAATGTTCCATTTTTATGGTTTTCAGGGGAATACTTGAAGTTTAGAATAAGGAATACATACATTGGTTCTTGCTTGCATTTTTTTGTCAGTACATCTGATTTTCTGACAATATATTGCCACTTCCATGTGAAAGGCACAGCAGGTCAGAGTTTTATTCCATGGAAAACAGCTGCAATAAGTTAGCAGACATCCTTCACTATGTTGCAGCTGCTGAGAAACAGTTGAGTTCTGATGTCAATGGACACCAGTGCCCCATCCCTGGAAGTGTTTAAGGTCAATGTGGTGGTTTTAAATAGCTTGATTTTTGGTGAGAGGGAAGAAACTACGAGTGGGAAAAAAACACTACAGTCAGGGTGGATGGGGCTCTGAGCAACCTGGTTTTAGTGAAAGTTGTCCCTATGCCTATGGCAGTGGTGTTGGAACTCGGTGATTTTTGAAGTGCCTTCCAACTCAAACCATTCTATGATTCTATGATATATTATACCTAACCGTATTTTTAAATATATTCACTTTTATCAAAAGTAATGGAGTCTGGGATCACCTGAGACAGCTCCAATTCACTCTTCTCGATGTGAAAATTAAAAGTGAAAACAACAGTGCTTTTCTTATGCTTAAAGAGATACAATTCACAAATACAAAGAGAAACAGACATTAAGATATGTAGGTATGTAAAGGACTCAGTGTTTTAGAAGCTCAGTGAGTCCCCAAGGGCTTTCAAAGAGACTGGGAATCTCAAGATGCTGGCAGGGTCACGGAATGAGGTGCACTCTTAGGGCTTGTCACTGAATCACAGAATGGTTGTGGTTGGAAAGGCTCTGAACAACACCTTATCCACCCACCCCCTGTCCAAGCAGGGCCCATAGAGGAGTGGCCAAAAACTGTGTCCACGTGTCTTTTGAATATCTTCAAGGATGGGACACTCCATAATCTCTCTGAATAACCTGTGCCAGTGTTCAGACAACCTCAAAATTAAAAAGTGTTTCCTAATTTTTGGGAGAAATCTCCTGTGTTTCAATTTGGTCCCATAACTGGGCACCACTGAAAAGAGCTTGGATCTGTCTTCCTTATCAGCCTCTCTTCAGGTGTTTATACACTGATAACATCCCCCCTCGGAGCCTTCTCTTCCCTAGGCTGAGCAGTCCCATCTCAGAGCCTTTCCACAGAGAAGTTCCCATCACTATCATCTTTGTGGCCCTTGGTTGAACTTCTCTTCAGTATGTCCATATCTGTCTTTTAGCGGGAGCCCAGATCCTGACCCAGTGCTTCAGGTGTGACCTCACTGGTGCTTTGGGAACTGCCTCGACCTGCTGGCATCATGCTGGGTGCATTTATTACAACCATGTTCCTTTTGGCATAGTTTATAACCTACAGGGTTTGCAGTGTTCTAGTGTTCTCAAAGGCATCCAGTTTTCTACTTTGAACTCATGATCATACCTAGAAAAAGAGCATCTCCTGGATCCAGTGATGGTTGGACAAACTGGGATACTAGTGCATCACTGGCAAGACATACCTCTTAATCTAGAAAACTTAATCAGGGAGGCAAAAAGGAAGCAGAATTCCTAGAATTTTCTGAGGAAAGCTCAGCCCATGGCAAGCAAGATGGGCAACATCCATCACCTGCAAAAGAAAGGCCTTTGATTGTTCAGCATGAAGTCAGAACTTCTGTTGGTGGAGCACAGCCAGGACTGCTCCAGCCTGGCAGCTGCCATGGTCTCCTGGACACTGTGGGTTGATGCAATGCCCAGAAAACTTTAATAAATTAGCCCAGCTGAAAAGAGCTGAGGTGATAAATATTTTTTCTGGTTATCTCATAGAAAAGCTGTGCAAGCCAAAGGGGAGAGTGACCTTCTGCATGGCCCTGCCAAGGCCTCCTTACCCCTCTAGTCCTCTTTCTGCCTTCACACTCCTGCATTGCTGGGTACCAGTACAAAATCCTTACTGCCTGGTGTGCCAGTGCCATGCAGGGAGTTACCCTGGAGATTGTCTGTATTTCCTACTACACAGTATTTCTTCATAGATCAGGTCTGGTAATACAAGACCTGCAGAATATCAGGAAAGAATTCCCTGGAAACTACCCTGAGACTGCTGCTGTTCCCCTTTTAAGGGCATGAAGTTAATTAATTTCAGGGACAGCACAGAGAAATCCACGTCTCTGCAGGAGTTTGCCATTAGCTGGGAATGACATGGCACTCTCTACTATGTGGGCTGGCATCCACAGAAAAGGGGTGAAGACCTGCCTGAGTCTGCAGTCACATTAACATTCTTCACTCTCACCCTGTGAGGTGCACCACAGACATTTTATCAGATAAGCAATGCCTTGCATTGAAGTGTAGCAATTCAATAAACTTATATCTTCCTTTAAAAGCAACTTGCTTTCAAACAATTGTGCACAATGTCAAAAATACTTGTTGTGTAGCTTACATCAAGTTTTAATCTCATTTTCAGTAATTGTTTAAACAGAAATGTTTCATTTTATGTAAACGTTAACATTATGCTAAGCTGTATTCTACTTCTGTGTACTAACAAAGGTCACGAATAGAGTAATAAGTGTTTGAGGTTTGCAGGACTGCTTTGATGTAAATTCTATTTGCCACTGGTATTCTTCATTTACCACATATATCCCCAGAGAACAGCTTGCCTGCATAGCTCATAAATTTGTTATAAATCATAATGCTTCTATTACATCATTTCCAACCTATCCGAGCTAAATACACAATGTGATTTTTTTTTTTCTCCCTATGTGAAATTTCCAGTTTGGTGGCATATCTGCTGCATAATAAATTCCAGACAGTCATTCTTTCATGGTATATCTAATGTCTGCATTTTGGACTCAATCTAGTTGATTATTGAAATCTGTGGGAGTTTGCCAGAAGTTACAACAGGACCAGAATTGTATCCTCTTTGTATTTAACTTGCCTTTGTTGGAGCAGCATGCTGGTTTGGAACCAGTTTCTAATGAGAATATATCTGGAGCTGCAAATACCAAATGTACTAATTGTCTGCTGAAATGCTGGGTTTGGTGCCAGCAGTAAGTGTTGGGTTTCTAATTCAAGGCTGTTTGTTTTCTCTTATGATTTAGTGCCACAAAATTCATCTGTTACCCTTCGCAACAAAAGCAAATGAGGAAAATGTTGGCTTACAATGAACATTTCTGCAATCTGGCAAAAGAAGGGCAGTGGTGCACCAAATTTCTGCTTGGTTTCTACTATGCATACTTTCATTCCAAAATAGGGAAGGAAAAAAAAGATGTGATTTTATGTGATAGTATTAGCAATGCTATTTATTAAATCTTGTTGAAAGATAAGTCTGTTAGTGTAAGCCCCCGTTTGCAAGCTTTGTTAATACACATTAGTCTCCAGAAGTGCATATTGTATTGAATTCAGTGGAATTATCCATATGCATTCAGTTATGCAGTTCAATGTCTGTAGTGTTCTGATTTTCTTTGGTAGGAAGCAGAAGGGTGAGATCAAACTCCTGGTTTATAATGTTCAGAAATACTCAGACTAAAAATGGCAAATGGATCAAAGTCATAGTAAACATGCTCTGCTTTTTATCAGGGACATCGTTTGGTGCTTACATGTGGGTCTACCTGTTTTCTGCTTATCTTTGGTAGCAATATAATGATGAATAAAACTAAAACTGCTGGAATAATGAAACAGTATGCCCTCTGTCTTTTCAGTGCTTAGCACGGTGAGCCAAGTATTTCCCATGGCTTCTTGTTTCCCTGCTCTGGGTCTGCTGGAAAACCCTTGGGTGTAGGCAGCCTTGTGCTGGTGACTGTGCTGAAAACTGTCCTCTCCAAGAGCTTCCTTCTCCAGCCCAGTCAAACCACCCTGCAGGGCAGCAGTGTACCTGCAGAGCTGAAGCAAGAGTCAGGAAGACAGACACAGCAATAGCTCAATTAGGTACATTTTTTGCCAGCAATTTCCCACATAGCCCAAGTCAATTTAAAACACAAACCACCTATCAAGAAATGCCTTGAAATTATTTACTGTTTTATGATTGCAGTGTATGGCAACATAATACTTTTAATGGAAGCCCAAATAAAGGGCATATGCTGCAAAGTGTCTAGGAATGGGTTTTATGAGCTTGAATTCTCACGTCATGCACTGGTAGCAATCCTGACTTCAGCAAATGCCTTGGGGACATAGAAGAGCATATATAGAGCTTTAATAAAGGTATAAACTGATAATATTTATTTTAAAAGTGTATTATCACACTGGGAGAGCAGGTGGGGGAAATATCACAAATAATGAAAAGATTTATTGTTGCAAAGTGCTTTACAAGTGTTACAATATGTTAAAATGTAGTGGTCTCCAGTAAAGGCATTGGTTGCAGGGGCAGTCCCACTAGCTCAGCTCACAGGCAAACAGCACAAAGACTCTGTGGACTGGAGCTAAGGGGCAACACGATGATCATGCTGATGGCTCATGGCAATGAGCATCTACCCTTGGGCTGTCTGGTCCAAAGGGCTGGCAAAGGAGTTTTGCGTTTATGGAGACGAGGATAGATGGGGCGTGTTTGGGTGCATCCCTGAGCCCTGCTGGAGTAAACTGTTTTTAACTGTGACTATCCAGACCTTGACATCCTTTCAGGCATGCTTGGTGCCAGACTGTAACCAGCCTTTAGTCCTTGCTGGGAGCCATTTTCTGCACATATTGCCAAGTTAAGACAATGGTATGTGACTGCTTCAGCTAGAGATGTTTTAAAACCAGCTCTGGTGTGACTTAGTGTTCTCATCCTCTTCCCATCCCATAATATACTCATCTCCATTTTTGTTTTAAAATTTTAATTTTATGGTACCAGAAACATGATTTATTTTTTTGATTACTAGTTGAAATGAAATTCCTTTACAATTGATTAAATATCCCGTGTATAACCTTCCTCTCCTCAAAACTTTAAGATCACACAAACTATTCCCCAACAGATGTATTTATGATCAAGCATTTCGTGGCCATATTTGGTATGTGTTTAGCTGTTTCAATATGTGTTCAGTCCAGATATACTCAGCAATCAAACAGTTGTTGTATATGAAATTGCTTCATGAATCACATTAGTGGTGCCATTCCAATGGCATAAGAGAGTCAGACCACCATTATTTCAGAGTTCATCCCTGGTCCCTTCCAGAATATGAAGTCAGGAAGGTGAGTGAGTGCTTAGGCATATCGAGATTAGGATTTGCAAAGGGTCCAGAGCAGATGCCAAGTAGTGAGTCATGAGAGAACAAAGGGAAATCATCTAGGGACCTGAATGCCAACCTACCCCACACAGGTGAGTACCATAACTTTGGTACCACAGTTGTGTTTAGACATATCTGTTTGGACCTGTACTTGTCACTTGAGCTGTGCTGAAGTGACAGAACCTGCACACCACAATCCTGCTGATGTGGATTCAAGTCCCTCCAGCGTGATCCGTTGCTGCAGATCCACAGGGACGCACCAGAGCAGGCCCAGGGTAGAGACAGATGCTGCAGAGAGTGAGGAGAAGAGGGAAGATTTTTCTCCTGCCCTGAAAGATGAAGTGTCACTGAGCTCACCACTCCTCCTCAGCAGAGGGCTTATGACAGGGTGTGTGAGCTGTGTGAGAGACCGGCAGTGACTGGAAATTGCAAAATTGAGCCCCTTCGCCTGCAGTGAGGGCTCCTAAATCATCTGGAGGAGGCATCCAACAGCTTTACCCTAACCCACCACATGTGAGATACCATATGTGTTTCCTGAACCAGTGTTTTATGGGAAATGCAAATCAGAAAACATCAATCCTGCTCTGTGCTTCTACGACTGCCCCCTTTGGACCTTGCTGCTGCCATGAGCATTCTTGTGCCCTCATGCTTTGGTCCAGCAGGGTGGATCCCCCACCAGCTGGTCCCTGCATGTGCATGAAGAATCAGGTGACCCCACTGACACGTCTCTGCTCCCATCACCTGGATGGTTACAACAATACACAGCAAGGGTGGAGGGGCTGTGCTTTGGGGATGGGCAGCAGGCAATCCTCTCCTGGGTTTGTTAGCACAGAAGCAGGAAGGAGCCTAGGAAAATCCTGTATCCCAGCACCCTTTCTTATAGCACTTCCCAACATCTCTTGCTCCCTTCCATGAACAAAGGCTCCCCCTCCCACCCTGTATCTGGTCAGTTCTCAGAACCAACTGGTGCAATATGTACCCTGTTCTCTGCAGGGAAGGGAGGAGAAAACCCTGGCTCCAGTGAATTTACAGGCAGGCAAAACTCAGAGACTTACTCTTTATTCTAAAAGATGGGTTTCACCATTAGATGAAGTCCTACATCTCCTTTCAAACTGCTCTGTGATGTGACTGCTAAAGTACTACGAGACCAGCATTTATAATGAAACTGAAATTTTTATATTTATGCACACTGTCTGTTAGGATAAAGTAATTAATTTTTTAATAAAGCATTTTTCTAAAATGCTCTCAAAAGGTTTCCCATGTAAAACATGCTGTTATTCTTTCCCCACTAACTTATTTTTCTCTTCAATGTGATGCTTTGGTCTTTGTTTTGTGACTTATGCTTCTCTGAAAAAAAGCCCATAAACCTTGACAAAAAGGCACTTTTGGCTTATAGCTTTATTCAATAAATATGGTGTACCTGTAGCAAAACTGTTTTAGGAGCCTTGGGAAGACAAGTCCACTTGCTGAGTACCAGAACAAAAAAATTGCTTCCCCCAAGCTTTAGAAAGATGCTTTATAACACAGTGGAGTCTATTCTGATTTTGGTTATATTTGTACCATACTTTATAAACTGTGGCTTTTTGAAGTATGAATGTGATTTCATGTAGTTCAATTCTAATAAAGCTTTCAGGAGTGCTTCAGCAAGTCTATGCAAGCATTTCTGAGAGCTCCCCCAGCTCAGACAAGCACAAACCCTGTGGCTACAAACAAGTCCCCAGCTGCTGTAACTCCAGGGTAGGAACCAACCACAAAACAGGAAGGTGAGGGTTAGCAATTAGCTGTAATCCAAGATTAATACAGTTTTATTGCATGTCTCCACAAATCACAGATTGATGTGGAACTAATGGTTTTCTTCAGTGCTGATTTGTGCTGTGCTCAGGGGTACAAAATTAAAACTAAAAAGATTGTTTCTCAATAATTAGAGCTTCAATTGACGTTACTGTAATTTACTAATAAAATTCATGAAGAAAAGTTCACTGTATCTATATTTTTTCTCTCTCTCCCATGCTGTTTTAATCCTTTTCCTTAAAAGTTCTCTTTTTTCTGCTAGAAGCAAATAGAATAACAACAATAATGATAATACTGCATTACAGCACAGATCTGAAGTGCTGTTGCTGTTGTATGCTAACACTTAAGCTTCATGAGGGATAATTCTCTCTGTAGCTGCAGGAGAAAGAGAGACTGGACAGTGTGGAAGGCCACAGGAGAACTCAGGCAAGGAGGGTGGCTTTTTTTCTTCAGTTTTATCCTATACCAAAGCCTCTGAATGAAGATTTGACCCAGATCTCTCAAAGCTGAGGCACAGCACGTCCAGGGAGGGTCTCACCAGGTGCTATGCAAGCTGGCTCTCAGCCTTCCCCTCTTGCCCACTTGTGGCTTTGGCTGCTCATGCTGACTAGAGAAACTGATGTGAGGTTTTCATTTGATTGCAATACCTAATGTAGGTTAGGGGATATAGGTGCTAAACAGGTGCTCTTGGCCCAGAAACAAGCACCTCTTCTGGGAAATGCACCATAAAAAAGGGGGATGGAGAAAGAAAGGAAAAAACCTTTTAAATAAATATTTCTCTTTCCCATGCAATGGCTCTACAGGATGAAACAGAGAAGAGCTCTGTTTTTAGAGTTCCCTGCAGTTAAGTAATCTTTGTCTGGAAATTAATAGAAACATTTGTGTTTCCTGCTGAGGGCTGTAGCCTTATTCACAGGCACTGAAGAAAGCATCTTTCTCCATGGCACTCAGCAGGTTTGCATGACACCTGGCTCAGGGTGGTCTAAAAATGTGGCTGTGAAATTTTTCAGGGTGCCAATGCTGATGACTTGGGGTATATGCTGAGTTTTGTGTGCCCAAGGAGGTTGTCCAGTGGAAACTACCTGAACATCCGAAGGGATAATCTTCAGATGTAATTGTAGAACCCAAGACCTTCACTGGGAAAATCCAGACAAGTGCTTTCACCCAGCAGCCACTGCATTCAAACACAAGCTTTGATTTTTCAGTAGGGTAGGTGCCAGCTAAGAGAGGCTTCTCTAGACCAGTAAGCTATAGAAAGGTGGGCACCTGCAAGTTCAGGATGTCATGTTGAGCCACACAGGAGCAGCCCTGACTGCTCCCAGGAGCTCAGACCTGGCACAGACCCTACGCTCTCCTCCTGGCTCACTCCTCCTGCTGCTTGTCCCCTTGGATCCTGCCTGACCACACAAGTTTTCCTGTGACTCCTCCTGAACTTTGTCACAGGCCAGCACCGCAGCTCCTGTTGGTTTAACCATTTCCAGCCAGCTTAGATTGAGAGGGTGGAAAAGACTGGGGAAAGGGGAGAGGAGAGGCTGTCCCTAGCAGCAGCACAGATTTATGCCTAGCTAAAGAGGCTGCTCAACTCCAATCTCATCTTCCTTCACACACATTTTCTGCTTTTTATTTGTCCCCTTTGATTCCTAAAATTTCAGGTGTAATTTACTGCCTTCTTCCTCTGCCTCACAGGCTTCATTTCTTCTCCATCTCCTCCATCTGGCACCACTTGCTGGGTGCAGGCAGGGTGACCTGTTTGCTGCACACATCTCAGCCAAGCCCAGCATTGCATATAGACCCATGGCTCTGGACGAGGTACTGTATGAAAACAGATGTGACAGCACCACACATGGTGGCCAGCATCACTCTGATGTTTCCATTCTGCCACTTTGGGCTGCATGGCACAAAGAGCTGAAGGAGAGAGGCAACAATAATTGGCAAAACGCTGTAATTCATGCAGGGTGTAATAAAAGATGCCTGGAGTTTAGTGCAAACCTCTGTACGTACTCATGCTTTGTCCTGGGAATTGCAGGTGAGACCTGGGCCTGTGAAACTCAGCAGGAGGGCTCCCACTTTGCCTTTGAGCTGTTTCCTCTGTGAGGAAAGGGTGTAGGGACCAGGCTATGAGGAATACTGAAGGACACAGAGATGGCTGCTCAACACTTCCATCTGTCCTTTGCTACACAGTATGAGCAAGGAGAAAGGAAGTGTCTGGAGATTAAAATGGATTAAAGGACATCCATCCTTTTCATCCTCTGCATCCATTGCTTAGTAGGACAAAAATTTTAAACTTTTGGATAATGAATCCATATTTATTAAATATATAGTATAATCATAAGTAGTATATATAAATATATATTTATATCAGTTGAATTGCTGGTTGTCTCAGTAGAGCTACAAAATCTCCAGATGAATTGTTTTCAGTACCTTGCAGCAAAAATGCTGATCCTTCTCCCCAGATAACTCCAATCCCATAAAATTAAGAAAATACATTTTAGATTTTCCCTGGAAAAATACTGTCGCACTATCCCAATGTGCGACATTTTCTCTCCCAAAGAGAAATAGTGGTTTTTTCAACACGCAAACATTAGCAGCCATGCAGGACATTATGATCCATGGACACCTGCACTTTTAAACTCAGGAAGTACAAATCAACCTATTTTTTATTAATCTTATCTCAAAAATCTAGCTGATGGGACATACTCTTAAGTTTATTCCTTTTTAAAAAAAGCTTTTCCCTCCTCCAGGACTGCTGGTGTTCGCTGCTTAGATCAAACTGCCCAAGTCAGCCATCAAGTTATCTGTTCACTACTTCTAGGATTAAGACATTTTTCTCAAATTATGTTTATAGGCTGCTCCCCTCTCTTTCTGCTCAAGTCCAGACCTCTGGTGTTTAAATTACATACTGTGCCAGGTATCTTATCACATCAATACATGAGATCTCTTCTTGCCCTCCTGTTTTCTTTTATTCTAAAATAGATGGGTGCCATATGAGTAATCTCTAAACACAATTAATTTCTTGCAAAACTATATCCTTTTAGGGGGGTCTCTAATGCACCTTTCTAATCTTAGCAATACCATACCATTAGAATTGGCCTCTTCAGCTCTGGAAGAGGGCTCTCATCAGTGTGCTTGACACTGCTGGAGTAGCTTCAGTGGGTTTAAACATCAGGATTATATACCCAAGGAGCTTGCTTGGCTTTCTGACAGCTGCCTAGCAGGGTGCAGATGGTTTTAGTTTATTCCCCATTTACCACCAAATGATTTTGCCCTTAAAATTAATAGAAGAAAAATATTTGGAAAGTGATAGCTGGTTGTTAGATATTACTTTTAGTGTTCCTGTTCACATTTTTCTTTTCTTTCCCATATGCGCTTTTTCTTGTGATCTTGCAGGACTGTAAAGTTATGATTCAGCAAAGTGCTGAAGGTGAGAGCACGGCTGTGCTGATTCTGTGGCTGCCATGAGAGCCAGGACCACCTTCTGGGTGTGCCTTTTGCTGGGGTGCTTAGCTTGGTGAGCTCCATGGCAGCACCCCAGCTCTGGGGTCACTGTCACCTTCAAGATGGGAAGGAATAGGTGGTATGCACATTTTTGGAAGCAACACAGGGATGGGCTCTAGCAGGGGGTCAGTGCCATCCCTGTGTCTGCCCCAGACATAGTTTTGGGATACAGCATAGGGGTGAGGAAACTTTTCAAATGGGATTTCATGGTGGGGGGATACCCTGTCTCTGTGGTTTATTGCTTTTGTGGACATCCAGCCTCTTGACCCAGACCATCCCAAGGCTGGAGAGAAGGCAAGGCTTTTGATTCTTACAGAATTGATAGAATCTATTGAAATTAGTTCCATGTGGGGAAGTATGGACTGTCTCCACATAGTCAGACTCAGTATGGAGCATACTGTCGAGTTTGAGCTTGACTCAAAAAAATGCTTGAAGGCAGAACAAATGCTTCCTGGGGTTTTGAAGATACCACAACCCATGAGAAAGATAAGGCTGCATGAATGTGTTTTATATAACCCATGAACGAAAAAAAAATCTCAGCCTTAGCCTTTTCACATTCATATCACTCTCAAATGAGTGCAAGTGTGGTTTTTGCAGTCATTCCTCCTTTATCCATGTGTATACCTTTGCCTTCTAGCTGGATGTCATTCAAGTCTAATCTCTGTGTTCAGATGGGCCTTTAGAGCACCAGCACCAAGCTCCAGAGGAGTGCTGACAGACATGACCTCTGCAACTCCTGTACATTTTCCCTCTCCTCCTTTCAGACAGGGAGTTTTCTGAAGGTGTTTTGGCCAGACTTTGATTGGCTGACTTCTTCAGTGGCATCAGGAAAAGTGATTTCATTGATTTCCCAGAGCTGAACAGATTCACACCACCTGGGAAGGTGACACAAAAGATTTACAGTGAAAAAGGTACATCATACTTTTACTATTTTCTGATGCTGTTTTATTCTTATGAGATCAGGGTCTGGACAATGATAATTCAAAAGGCTTCTTTTATAGTCTTTTTTAAAGGGCTGCATAGATGGAGGTTTAGACTCCATCCAAAGGCTCAGCTGTGTAATTTTTACTCAAACTCAATCCAGCAGGAGCAGCCAGTGCAGCAGGACAGAGCCTGATAGCACTGTAGATTGAAATTGAACATTGGCTTTAATTAACTCCTCCATTTCCAGAAGTGGCTTGTTTTTGAGTTTAATTGCAATATAATCTATTATATTACAATGGAATATATACTGTAATATAATATATAGTGTATACAATATAATATATATTGTATATATAATATATAGTGAGGGAGTCTGATCAGGTTTGGGCCATAGTCTCCCATGCCCTGATGCTGACCTCTGCCCCAAATCAAAAAGAGCAGCACTGATGAACTTCCCAAGAAGCTGCTGACTTATTTGAAATATGTGTCTTTGCTGTCGGTGACATAAGTGCACTCACTAATCAGCAAGTCTCAGCTGAGATGGTTGTTTTCCACCATGAGTTTAAAATACTCCACATAGCTCCTTCAAGCACTTTACTGCAGACTTTACTGTGGTCATGCCGCCCACTCTGCTCACTGACTGCTCAGCTGGGGCAGCTCACCTGGCTCAGCTGTCCTTTGGGTGAGGCTGCAAACTTTGCATCCCCTCCAATATCTGTTTTGACCATTGATGCTGTTCCCCTCACTTCTTAAATGCTATACCACAGGCTCAACAAACCATAAGCAAATACAAAATTATAAGGAAGTGTAGTGACAACATGACTCTGTATTTTGCCTTTTATTTCCATGTTTTAAATGTGTACTTACGGTTGTTTGAGGTTTGAACTGACCATATAACATCTCCTTGCAGGTATGTGACTGCATTGTATAGAGGGACTTCAAAGCATAGGACCATAGAATGGTTTGGGTTGGGAGGACTTTTAAAGGTCATCTCATCCAACCCCCAAACACACGTGACCTTAGTGCTTCTAAGGTACTAGGGACATCAAAGAAATGATGGTGGATGGGAATACCTCTAAGACCTTAGCTGGAAATTACCTGGGCTGGTTTTGACAGGGGTGTAATTAATTTTCTCTGTAGTAGCTGTATGGGACTAAGTGGTATGTGAAGAATACAAATCTGTTGTTGCTGAGCAGGGCTTGCCCAGCATCAGTGCCTTTTCTGCTTCTTGTACTGGTGCACCAAACGTGGGCTAGGGATACACAAGAAGATGGGAGGGGACCCAGCTGGGACAGCTGAGCACAGCTGACCAAAGGGATATACCATACCATGTGACATCATGTTCAGTCTATAAAATCTGGAGGAAGAGGACAAAAGGGGGACACACGTTTGAGCTGATGTCATTTGTCTTTCCAAGTCGCCACTATGCATGAGGGACCCCTGTTTTCCTGGAGATGCCTGAACACCTGCCTGCCCACAGCAGGTGGTGAATGAATTTCTTGTTTTGCTTTGCTTACATAGGCATCTTTTGCTTTTCCTGTTAAACTCTCTTTATTTCAATCCATGAATTTCCTCACTTTCACTCTTCTGATTGTCTCCCTCATTTCACTGGGGAAGAGTGAGTTGTGTGCCAGCTTGGTTGCCAGCTGGGGTTAAATCACAACCCCACCCTAGCCTTTGATGAGTCACATTCAAGGGACAGGTGTAGGAATGCCTGCCTGCTTCAGGCAATGGGTTGTGCTGGCTCAGAGGGGACATGACTGTCTATACTGACCCTGTCCCCCTCCCAGTCTGCACTTAATTGTTCCTGTGAAGCTGGGACACAAAGCCTGAATCTCATTCTGGATTTTATACACCTACATTGTGCATGTGATGGAGACAACTGACTTATCTGCCTTTGGAGATACATCTGGAAGAGGAGTGCAGGGGTTAGAGCAATTGCTCATGAGTAGGAGTGCTCAGCTCAGCAATGTAACTGGAAACTACCCATATTCACTTTTTTTCAGCTAAGTTAACATCACTGTCTCAGCTTCCTGAACAGTCAGTAGGGAGGGATGAGTGATTCATCCCACCCAGCTCAGACCCATATTTTAGGAAGGAAGGAATTGCCCTCTGGCTGATGAAAACCTTAGATGAGACATCTAAGTTTTAAATGACTAAAGCTTGGTGACACAGATCTCTGCCTAAATGCAGAAAACCTGTTAATTTGGCTACTCTTTTGACCTTTAACTGAAGAAAAACATGCTAACTTTTCATCAACACCAAACACTTAATTTTCTTATTTACTACTATCCCACTACTTCCTGGTGTCAGCCTGCTCTTCATGAAGAGCACCCTGAGTCTCATGTCCTGAGGAGAGCAGGAGCAGAGCCATACACATAGATTTAGTCTTTGTACTCAGCACTGGGCCAAAAGCATTCTTGCCAAGCTTTCTTCTGACCATGCTTACAATGCTATTTGCCCCACTCTGTCTCTCTTTCCTCCACTTCTGTTTTTGTCTTGTTGCTTTTCTTTTGCATACAATTGACTAGATTCACTAGGTTTTGTGTGTGGAGCAGAGGTTGCAACTTTAACTGGTCTTCCCTTCCATGAAATATATCAATTATCCCTAAAACTCACTGCCATAAGCCACTCCAATTTCACCCACCTCCCATCACTGTTTTCTTCCTTGCATCTGTCATTTGTGTGCACCCTGAACTGTGCCTGTTTAACTTCATGATTTGTAGGTTTTTGTGTTACCAGAAAAGCCATTACTGATCCATGACCAGCCTTTCAGGGCTGCATGTCCTAAGAGTTTATTTAAGGCCTTGAGATTCTCCATAATGTAGAGTTCAGAGAAGTGCAAAGGTAAATCTGTGCACTACAAGCTGATTTTAGTCAAGCCCTCATGAGGAAAAGGCAATAGTAGAGGTCATCCTTTACAGGTCAAGGCTAATTGCCAAAAAGAATTGAAATAGCTTTGACGTTGTTAAGGGAAAGGGGATAGACAGATTATAAATGCTTCCTGTGTTCCACAGGAAATGAAATCTTCCTATCTTCCTTTCTTAAGCCTATTTCCTATTGAAATCAAGCGCTATACTATTTAATTATGTGTATTGGTTAAGAAAGATGGGGACTCTTTTCATGTAAAATACACCCACACATAACCAAACCAAAGTGTTTTGTGTCAAATTCTAATAGAAAGTAAAACAGCTTTCATTCCTAGCACAGACAATTAAGTGCTGATGAAACCATTTCATTCTAAAGATTTTAGTGGAAAACAAGTCTTCCCCCTAACCTCTGAATAATGATGCACTGAAACTTATTTATAAAGAAAATGTCCTTATTGGTCTGGATAACACAAGGTTTCTGACTTTCATTCTGTGCTGTGCAATTGCTGTTTTGTATAACAATTTGTAGAGAGTTTGCCAGGGACATAAGTGATGGAGAATCACCAGTAGCCTCTGAAAAATGTCTATTATTTTAAAGCATTGCAAATATTTAGATGCAGTTATGGTCCTGCTGTATAGTTACACATACCCAAAACCAAACAGAGATGCACCTCATGATTGTAAACTGCTTGCAAGAGTGAGAGTGGAGTTTGTGTAATGGCCACCTCCAACACAAGTTCTGTAGCATTAGTTTTTGCCACACAGAGCTTTGTTTAGGGCAAGATGCCTTTCTCTCTGCAAAGATGTAGGGTAACTTATTGACCAGTCAGTGGTAGCTCTAAGAGCTGTGGGGAATACAACTGGACAGTGAGGTGGATCTCAAGGGTGTTGCTTGTAACACAACAGCCATATGTGGGGATACCAAAAGTCTGGATCATGTGGGGAACTCCAGTGGATGATATTCCCCAGGGCTTGAATCTCATTGACTTTACCGTCTGTTGGGATAAAAACGCCAAACCTAAACCATCCCAAAGTGTGCACATTATGAACCTTGGGCAAAAATAATCTTATTAACTGTGCCCTTGATAGACATTAATTTGTCTTGGACCCAAGTGCAGCTGCAGCCTAGGAGCAGGAATTTCTTGTGAACACCTCCTGAGCATATCAGGCCTCATAAAACCCCTATCTTATGCTATGATGTAGCTTCAAAGACAATACACTGCTGTTATGCAGGACCTAAGCAACTCCTTCAGTGCATCTGCTGAGCTGATTTGTTTTCAAATGTTGATTTAAATTTTACTTTTTATTATGTGATATTACTAAAACTATGGTTTTATGGCAAATGTGTTCCAGTTCAATAAAAATGTGCTTATTTTTTTTCCTCCTCCCTGAACTAAGAACAAAATGCCTTGAGGGACTATATATGTTTAATAGATTTTCTGAATTAAAACCCCCTTCAATTAAAATAATAATCTTTGGTGGTCCCACGTAATATTTTGTAGCTGACATTTGTGTATAATGTAATGTAATCTTTTTTTTCTGATGGGACTTCTGTCTTTGCTAAGTTTCCTCTCTGGCTAATTAATGTTTTTGCCTGCTATTGATTTTTCAGATCCACCCAACTTTCATTTGTTATTTTCTTTCACTGATTATTTTAATAGCATGCCTTAATGTAGCATATGTTCAGATTCCAGCTCCAGTTTTACCCTTGCCATTATTAACAATGTAAAGCTGCTCCTTTATGTGACAATGCTAATGTTTTTAGCTGTGCTTAATTAGCCCCATCTCAGTAGGGAAGCACTGTTAAGGCTTGTGCCCTATCTGTTAATGTTTCAATTTCCCCTTTTTCTAGCAGATAAAAGCTGATTGTAATCCCATGTGGCAGGTTTGGGGCACAGCCATCTGCAGTCTCATTTTAGAGTCTAAACAGGCAGATTGCTTCCCACTTAAACTGCTACCACAGTAGACTGCTATCTTCAGGGTAATCATAATTTCATTCATGTATCTTCAGAGGATGTTAATTACAGGAGGATGCTTTCTTTCTCTTGAATACAGGAACAAGTGCACTGCAAGTTTAGAGCGATTAAGGAGGGGAAAAGCATTAAATCACAGGTGGGAAGGAAAGAAGTGAGAAGCATATCCAATAGGCCAAAAGGTTGTTTGAATAGCAAAGGGAAGTAAAAGGTGTGAAGAAAAAAGACGTGTTAAACCTTATTGTCATGTGGAGGTGAATCAGTCCAGAACAGCAGAGCTTGTCATTCTAACTGAAGGACATGAGGATGGTTGGTATAGCAACTTGGGTAAAGCAGGACCTGCAGGCCAGGGACATCTGGAAGCAAAGTGGAGTGCATGCTCAGGATGGCTTCCCTCCTTTTGCATTTGAGAGTGAGGTGGGACGGCAGGAGGATCAAGGTTTCCCCATCACTAGCATGTCCTAGCATGGCACAAAGCCCGTGGATCCTGGAGCCAGGCAAAAAGAGCATTGACCTATATTGACTCTTCTTGTTGCAAAGACTCCAGACAGCAAGGATCATAGGATCATAGGATCATAGGATCATAGAATCTTAGAACAATTTGGGTTGGAAAGTACCTTTACAGTCCAGCTTCTTGCAATGAGCAGGGATATCTTCAATTAGATCTAGTTGTTCAGAGCTCCGTCCAATCTGACTTCCAGTGTTTCCATGTCTATATTGTTCAGACAATGTATTTAACATACAATGGCACACATTCATTTGGTTGAGCAACTAGATGCAATAAATCAGAATCACAGAATGATTTGGGTTGAAGAGGACTGAAAGATTATCTAATTCTAAGCCCCATGCCATGGGCAGGCACCCTTTCCACTACACCAAGGTGCTCAAAGCCCCATCCTTGAACACTTCCAGGGATCGAGTATCCACAGCGTCTGGGGAAAACCTGTTCAATAACATTTCAGCTGGGAGTACTTCTGAAAAGAGGAGGCACAAAGCAACTGGACCTTTATTTGTGCAAAAAACTTTATGCTTGTCCTGTTTTTATCCAAGGACAGGGTTAATTTTTCTCAGAAGGTGAGAGGGAGCCATGTGGTGTGTCCATGTTGTCATTCTATACCCTGCACATCATCACTTGTGGGTGGAGTTAAGAGACTCACTTCTGAGAAGGAGGGCATTGCAGTCAGAGTAAAAGCAGGTGCACGGGGATCCAGCTGCCATTTTCTTAGTTGTCTCAGGGTCATGCTGCATCAGGTCAGTGGGTGAGCAATTTGCATGTAAAACACCCCCTCTGTTGTACACTATTGTTATTAATATTGTTGCTGTTACTGTTTATTTTCTTATCTCACTGCTGTTTCCAGTAAATTGCTCTTAGCTCATAATCTCTGCCTTTTGTCTCTCTCACTGGAGGGCCCTGAGGCAGGGAGCAGGAGTGTTGTTCCTAAACCAGGACAATGCTTAAGTACTTCTGTATATGTAAAAATTAATGTAATCGCAAAGATGGTGGGACATCAAGAAAGAAAAAACGGAGAGGTAAAATTCTACTTCCTTGTATGCAGAGGTGCTGGGGTGAAAAGCATCATTCAGGCTTCAGGTGAAGTATGAGGCATGACAAATGTGACTCCTCTCGTGTGATTGGGAGAACACGTTGTTGCCATTGCTCTGGGCTATGTTTCTAATAATGACCAGACCAGATGGTTTGGTTTTGAAAAGAGCTATGGACAATTAAATAGCTGTGCAAGGCACTGGCAGCACCAGCTTTCAGTACTTCCTCCCCATATTTGTGTGGATGAGATGTGATGGTAGAGGAAAGCAAAACCAGGAACTTAGTATGACACCTGCCACGGGCATCTTGGATAAAGCACTCTTGGCTGCTAGACAAATGCAGGCCTTCATCCTGCAGCAGCCAATTAGTTTTGTACACACAAATAGTCTCACCGTGGAATAAAGCATGCAGAAGTTTATTGGGAAGCTTATTCCCTAGGAAGGGAAGTGGAAGTGAAGCAAGCTGGAGGAATGACTAAGAAGTAGGGGGGAGTTAAGCACAGAGTAGCAGAAGCTGGCTACCCACTTGGCTGACCCATCAGGTGAGTGGGTTGCAGCTGGAGCATCACACCAGATAAAATAACAGGAAGAGCCAAGTGATAGCACACACAGGGAAGATGACCACCAGGATAACTGAACACTGGAATAATCTTTTAATACCACTAAGCAGGGTGACAAGGCAGAAGAGGACATATAATGTGATGAATAGAATTACTCACATCTGACTCAGGACTGAATGGGTGTTGTTACTTAGTGCTTTTTTTTTTGTCATCTTATTTTGAATATTTTACAAGTAACTGAGGCCAGAGGAAACATGTCATGAAGCCCTTGGGAAGAGAGATGTTGAGAATGGAGAGTCTGCAAGTGAGTGAACACAAAGAACGTGTAAACCTACACATCTCAGGAAATAATAACTGCACAATCCCCTGAGGTGAGAAAGGAACGGTTGCCAATATGAATCAATGGACATGCACCACAGAGACTTAATCAGATGATGGATGGAACTGTCCCACTCTGCTCTGCACTTGTATGGCTACACCTTAAGTCCTGTGTGTAGTTTTGGGCACCATAATATAAAAAAGATATAAATCTGTTAGAGAGTGTCCAAAGGAGGGCCAGGAGGATGGTGAAGTGCCTTGAGGGGAAGCAGTATGAGGAGCAGCTGAGGTCACTTGGCTTATTTGGCCTGAAAAAAGGAGACTGAGGGGACACCTCACAGTGGTCTTCAACTTCCTCACAAGGGAAAGCAGAGGGGCAGGTACTGATTTCTTCACTCTCATGACCAGGTACAGGACTCCAGAAAAGGTCATAAAGCTGAGTCAGGGGAGGTTTAGGTTAGATATCAGAAAATGATTCTTCACCCAGAGGGTGGTCAGGCCAGGAACAGGCTCCCCAGGGAAGTGGCCACAACATCAGCCTGACAGAGTTCAAAAAGTGTTTGGGCAACACTCTCAGGCACATGGTGTGATTCTTGTGGCTGTTCTGTGCAGGGCCAGGAGCTGGACTTTGACAGTCCTTGTGGGTCCCTTCCAACTCGGGATATTCTATGATTCTATGATTTTAGGTCTCACTGTAACAGGCCAAGAGACCATGGAAGAGCAAATGAAGAAAGGACAGAAGAATCCTGCCAACTTACCTGCGGGAATCTTGGGGGTAGCTTAGTTTTAATACAGTTTCCTGAACTCTTCAATTTGTGTCCCAGACAGTACCCAGACATATCCCTGTGTCTGCTGCTCTGAGGACCTGCTCTTTCTAACCTAATGCCTGCATAATGGAAACTCCATGAACTTGGATGCAAACTGCAATCTTCCTTAAGAAGAGAAGGCTCATCATCTTGGTGGGCCCCCAAGAGGCAGATCTGGGACCAGGCAAAAAAAACTGGTTTTTGATTTGATGCCCTATCAGCCTGGCCTGTGCTATGGTGCTCCCTGCCTGGTGGGTACTTGCTTATCCCCAAATACACAGTTTAGCCCTTAGCTCAGCACAGTGAGTCCTGGGCCAGGAATGGGTGTGTCACTTTTTGGGGAGCCTCCTTAAGATGTGTAGTTCTGCTAAGTGCCCACCCCTGGGGGCCCTAACAGCAAATTAACTTCTCAGGCACATGCCTGTCGTCCTGGGACAAAAAAAAAAGACTACTTGCATGCAGAGATTTTACAAATTTGGTCATCGTGACCAAACTTTATTACCCATATTATGTAACTGTGACAAAGTCTAGGAATCAAGCAACATGGGGATCACAGAGGCTATTATGTTTATTGTGCTGAACAGACTGTGATAAACCATTAAAGGAACATTTTCAACAAGCAAGCGATTTGAAGTACAATCATAGACAGCAACTCTACATGAAGAACAAAGCAAAAAGTTAGAAGACACTCAAAAGGAAAAGTAAACTGTAGTTCAACATCTCGAAGCAATTTTTTTTTTCCTGCAAACACACCTCTCTTGCAGAAATGGTAGAAGAGTTACATGTCCAGTCATAGTTAGCAGTGACCAATGACAGCAAAGAACAGTCGTATAAAATTTATCTCCCACAAAAATAAACTATATATATAAAAAAATTTTATGATGTTCTCACTGACTCAATGGCCACATGCAAATTTTCCGTCTGAAAAAATGAGGTATAGTAGGCCCTAAGAGGTAGTAATGTGTTTTGATTGTACTACAATATATAGAAAATGTAGGATTCAGTTCATCAGAGTGGTAAGTCTCTCAGAGGTTGAAGAGTGACACACAGAGAGCAATTATTTCTGTGTCATCCACTGAATACCGTGGCTTAAAAAATGCAACAAAACCCCTCAGACCCCAAAAGGGACTTGCTAAGGCATGATTTGATGCCCTTTGAAGTCAGCAAAATTCCTATTACTGCCTTCAAGTGACACTGGATTTGGCCTGTTAGAGCTACTTATAGCTAGGATTATTTCTCTTTCACTCGATATTATCATGTCTAGTTACAATATCCCAACCAGCTCTTTCCCAGCCACTGAACCCCGCGCAGTGTTTGTGGAGGTCTGTGTTTCTTGACACTGCCTCTTGGGAGAAGCCAGTTATCCTTAACTGCACTTGGCTCCACGCTAAAGCCATACCAACAGATGCCTTCCTGAGAAACTACCCCTGGCCCAGTTATTAATACAATGGTACAAAGTACTGACTAGGAAAGAGAGGAAGAAGGGAAATAAAACAGAAATAGAGAAAATGAAATTGGAGGTGGGGGAGAGAGAGAGAAAGAACAACAAAAGTGAGAGAGGAGAGAATAAAAAACCTCTACATAAGAAGCATTTAAAATAAATCTGGCTGAAACATATTACAAAATCACATTTGTGTAAAATACACGAAAATACTTGTCAAGCATTTTCTTACAATCTACTAATTTTTTTTTTAAACACATATTTGTGATTGCATTATGCAAAAGCTGAGCTTGTTGCTTCCCACCTACAAAGCTTCAAGTTTCTTTGAAGGTTTTTTTTGTTCATTTTTTTATATTTTTAATACGAAAGTAATTTAAAATGTGTTCATTTTCCACAAGTTATTTTACAAAAATAATTTTGAATTAGGGATTAGTTGCAGTCCTGTTTCAAACGTCTCAAAACTGATGCTGAAAGTAACAAGTTCATTCCATTTAAAGTCTGGAGGTAGGTCTTTGTCAATCAATTAGTCCATTTCTTTAAACAATTCATTTGAGGTACAAACTTGGACAGTAATATTTAAACTTTACAGCTAAATTTTTTCTGTCATGTAGTGTCCTTGAAGAAAATTGTCCTCACAAACCTATCAGCAATTCAGTACAAAAATATATTCAAGTTAACAGTACATTACACAGAAGTCTAGCAGAGAATAGAGTAAGTACATAAAATAAAACTAAACAAAACCAAAACCAAAAACCCACACAAAAAAAGGAAAAAATCAAACAAACCAAGTGAAAGAAAAACACATAGTCATGCTGAAACACAAAAAAGACATTGCTTCCTTAACTGCAAAAAAGGTTGAAATAGAAATAAGGGGAAAATGCAGATACTCATGATTATCTACCCAGTAAAAATTTCCTGCATTGAATGTGTATAGCAGCATGTATTTATCAGTCTGTTGAGTTATTTGTAAAAATCAGAGGTAGTATTGAATAGTGGGGTAATATTGCATCTGGTGCTAAAAGTGCTGCTTTGAATGAAAAGATGGAGAAATGTCACTGGCACAGAGGTGCTCAGTGAACCATCCTATGTCAAAATACATTGCTTAATGTAATGCACGAGCTTAGCTGAGGTACATGGTGTTCATTCTTACATTGTGACTGATGAGTAATGAGGAAAGATTCAATTCTTTCAAACTACTGGTACAGGGCAAGTGGAATTAGTAGAAACTAAGCAAAAATCTGGATTATTTTTCTTCAGATAAATTTATGATTAATTTCTAGGTACCTTTCTGTATGTTTTTAAAGACTTTTATCAATAAAGACTTACTCATTAATGGCATAAGAGTGGTGTCAGTCATTCTTATTTCCATAGAAAACTCCTGGCTCTAAGAAAGCCAACTCCTTGGCTCCCTATTATCCAGATGATAAGGACTGTTCATTTGGTTTACTACTGCTTGTGCTGATATGTTTGTATCTAAAACTATACAACGTATCTTTGTCTTTTTTCCCTTTTGCAAAATGAAAGTACCTTTTTCATGTTGATTTCTTTCTTCTGATTACCAACTGAAGGAAATGAAAAATCAGCTTTCATTTTTTTTTCCCAAAATAATGGTAAGTCTTAAAAAAAAAAAATCAAGTACAAGTCTACAAGAAGGTTACAAAAGAAAAAGAATAGTATCTACCCCCTATCTTTGGTGTTCTAAAACAGGGAGTTCACTAAGTAGGGAGTGGGTTGCTGGAAGTGTTGCAAGGCGTGAGTGTTACACACCCAGCCTTTCCTATTTCAATGCCCATTACAATGACTATGTTACAAGTTTCTTGTTTATACGCAGTGCAGTGAATGACATAAACGTGATTTGGAGCTCTTCTTGACCCAGTCACCCTTACTTAGCAGCTCAAACAAACTATTAGTAGGTTAGGAAAAAAGAAAACAGTAATTAAAAGTTGCATCGTTAATCTGTGTCCCCTTTGTGTTACAGCAGTTTTTCACTAGACCTAGGACTGTGAAGGGATTATAAAGAAGATGATTAGTCAAATCCTTTTTAAGGTTATGTGATTTTTTTTTCCCCCCAGGCAAAAGTGGAAAGACCATGGCAATAGAAAGTAAGTGGTCAAGGCAGTGTCTTCTCCCTTCAAAAGACCCAACTGCTGATGAGGTAGAAATTGCATGGTGTGATCTCCTAGTCTTCTTCTGCAGATTCTTGTGAGGACGTTTCTTCAGTCTCTTCCTAGAAAACACAAATGGGAAGGATAAATACCGTGGTGACCAGGCATCTTAGGCTGCCAGTTCAGCTGTCCCTCACACAGCTGACAATTACCTCTTGAGCTAATAAAATGCCCTTTACAGTTCCTGTGATGTCTCAAGAAGCCACCTTGGGGAGGAAGGGAAGGTACCCTGCTCTCTGATCCCCCCACCTTGCCTTGCCAAGTTTTTCTTCTACTCCAGGAGATGTCAAGAAAAAGCATTCTGTGCCATGCTTTGTCACAGGCCTCTTATGGCCGGCAGACATGGGCAGCAAGAAAATGGAAAGCATTCTGAGCACATATCCAATCCTAAGCAGCTGCTCTGGGAAGCCTTCTCCTCCTCATTGGCCCTAGTGCTGCTTCATGTTTGCCTTCAGCAAGCCTGCCCAAATGTGATGTTCTTATCCTGCTTTTTTAAACAAATGCTCAGTACCTTTCAGGACATGGGTGGTGAACTGGGGGCAACTAACATTTCTAATAAAAGGGGCTGTCAATGAAAAGCTGTTTTTTATCAAACACTGAACATCATCCCCTAAGACAGCACGTGAAAAAGATCTAGGAAGAAGAGGAATTCACCCCCTCAGCCAACTGAGACCTTTGAAGAATGACCAGCTTAAAACAGCTTATAACAGTCTTCATACTTTAATAGATTTGATTTTCCACATGGCTTCATTTTGTCTGGGTGGCTAACTGACACAATTTATAACTCTCTTCCTTTCCCAGGCCACTACAGTACACCATTCAGCAAAGCTTGCCTTAAAGCTTGCCTGCCTTATACGACCAAACTTCCATTCATTAGTGTTTGAAACACCTCAGCTGTGAAGGGCTCCTAAATGCTACCATGTGTGACACTGCTGCAGAGGAGCGGCATCAAGGAAAAACACAGTGCTTTAATCATAGGCCACTGCTTACTGCAATCCCCTTTCAAAAGGTTTCGACCTCCCCCTGCACCTCCCTGCAAGAAAAGGCCAAAAGAAAGCTGTAAATCCAGGGAATAAACATAACTATAAATGAACGGATGACAGCTTAAAAAATATAACCATAGCAGCATCAAGCCATGAGATTTCACACTGGTTTTGTTTAGTCTGCTTTGGGTTATGTGGGAAAAGTGAAAAGCATGAAGGAAATGCTCCCCCCCTCTTCCTTCATGCCCCCACCCCTGCTAAAGCTTGGGCCTCAGATATTTAGGCCAGTAGGTTTATACCTCCTGACAAGGAAACAGGCCATGACCCTGGGGTACTCTCTTGAGCACCAGGCACAAAGAAAGATGTAGCATGATCAAAGCCGTGGATAGAGCAGAGAGAGCAAAATCAAGTGTCAGCTGCCCCCTGACCTTGAATTTTCAATTCTTATATTCCAGATGACACTGATCTATCGTACAGATGAACAATTTTTTCCTCACAACAACTACTGTCTACTTGTAGCTGGGTTATATTCACAGCGCTGGAACAAAAATGATTCTCAACTCATGAAATGATCAAGCAAATTTTACTCTGTCTCTGGTGGCACTGGGGAAACTGAGCTCACACTCCATCAAATCCCATTAATGCATAATGCATTTTTCCGGCTTATCTTCTGTGCAGAGCAGGACTGTTACAACATTTCAGTCAAGAAGAAAAATGGTATTTTCAGGCACCTACCGGAGGGCTAATTTGGGCTGCATGTGGAGAAACACAGCAAAATATGTCGGTTTGAACCTTGGTAATTCAGAACTCAGAATGATTGCGGCAAACCCCAGTTCTGCCTCCAAGCCAAGTATTTCAGTTAAAAAATTACTACTGTGGGTTCTGTACTCTTAACATAATACAGGTAGACGTGTTTTGGTATTTGATGATGATCACATGTTTAATTTCTTACAGTGCTGTGGTCAGCCTCTGATTATCATTTCCTGGAAGACGGCAGCACACGTGTGGGTGCGGAGCGGCAGCTCTCTTTGTTTTATGCTTGGCTTGTCAGGAGACTACTGAAACCTGATGAAATCATTTTTCCATGAAGGTAGACTTCCGATCACAAAGTAAGAAGGATGGGGGAGAGGCAAAGTATGTGAAAGGACATACTTCAAAGCTCAGCCAGGGTGGCCACAAGAGAGCTCTTTTTAGTTAAAAAGTTGTCCACTCTAGTGATTTTTACTATGAATCTCACAGTATTTTTTTCCCTAGTAATCCTTGTGCAGTGACCAAGAAAATAAATGAGAATTTCTTCCTTCATACACTTATATGTGCTCATGTAATGAAAGAAGCTTCTCTCACCTACACATGTATGTGCAAATATGTGTACCTGTAATACTGGGAAGGATGAGAAACTAAAAATCAAGCTAACACCCCCCCCCCCCCCAATAATGTAATTAATAAGCTAATTATTAAAAAAAAAATATTTGAGACTGACAAACTTCAAAATCATATCACTGTTGGGAAATACTTTTTTATGAAGAAAATCTTTTCAAAGGAATCAGATTGTTCATTCCTTGCAAAAGCCTACAATGCCTCTGTTGCAGATGAGTGTTTTAAGCCAACCTATCATGTAAGCTTCTTGTCAAGACACTGATGGAGACATGACTGCTTATCTGAAGGCTTACAATTCAAACAAAGGGATACTACAAATCAGACATATATGAAAGGAGAGACCTAAAGGAAGAAGTGAGTAGAGGTTCTGAAAGACAGAGTACAGATGTATAATGCAGGAACAGAGAGGGACTTTTTGCACTTGTGAAAAAGTTGCAAATATCAGAAGGTTGTGCAGCTGGGATCTTCAACCCCACCTCTGCCTCAACAGCACCCGCCACCCCTGCACACACACTTTCTGAAAGATGGAGGGTGGGGCAGGCATTTTGAAAACTGTGTAACCTTTGGAAGTTGAAAACCGGCTCTGTGCTGAGTCACTTCAGCCAGAGATTCACTCAAGTGCTGGCACTGTCAGGGCACTGGACACCTCAGGGGAAGGATGCTTACCAGTAGTAAGCACCCTCCAAGCACTTGCAAGTCCTCACAGACCTGCAAAGGTCAATGGCACAGCCATCTGTCATGGTCCCCGAGTCAAAAGTTGAAGGAGGAACTGGGGCTGGCATTAATTGCTTTGTAAGTCCAGATGTGCTTCCAATAAATTTGAAGAGAAGGGAAAAAATTTAGAAGGAAAGCATGGTCATTAGAGCAGACATTAGAAATCCAAGTCACTCAAAGTGTGATAGCTATGCAGAACATAAATTCAGCAACACCATCACAGGATGCACCCAGCAAAGAAGCAAAAGTTTTGGGTTACACGGCAGCTTTAATTGAGGGTGTTCTCACTTAGGTGCATTCACTTTAGTTGTGGAGGCAGAATGGTGACATGTGTAAATTGACCATAAAAGTGCATCGACCCAGTTTTGCCTTGAACGGCTACTTCCTAGGTTATTTGTTTTCTGCTGCAGCAAACTAGTGAGAGGTTGGGCCAGCAGACTGCAAAGAGAAATCTGAGAAAGCTTCAAACCAGGCTGGATCTGGCCAACAGGGAAGCCACAGCCATGAAGAGCTCAGGAAGCATAGGACAAATACTCGAAGAACAGGGTGAGTGTTCATATCCATAGCTCAGGCTTTACTCCTGCTGCTACGACAATATGCCAGGTGACTTCCCATGCATCCATGTGTACATCCCCATACATATATCTGCAGGGGCTGATTGGCACAGGGACCAGCTGCAGAGGCAGTTTCACTTGGCACACTTGGTCATTCGCAGGTCCCATGAATGAGTATGTTTGTCCTGAGTTGCTATAGGACATAGCATGATGTTATATGACAAAGGCAGCACACTCAGCCATTTCAACACTTTGCTGCTGTAACTGCCCCGTCAGACAGGGAGTGATAGGGAGCTGGTGTCTCTCCCAAAACAAGGGCTGCAAGGTGGCTTTCTCCAAAGCTCATAAAGGAGCCTTTTCCTGAGGGGCATCACCGGCAAGGCGCTGGCAGATGTGGACACTAGTCTGGACCCTCATCTCTCACTGAGGCTGGCCTCCCACAGGAGAGAAAGGACAAACTTTGCAATGACTCACAGCAGATATCTGCCCTCAGAAGGGCTACTCTGCAGGGGACTGGGATCACTGTTGTTAGCCCTGATTTAACTGGTGAAGGTAACAAAAAAGGAACAGGAGGCAGGACAGCAGGTTTCAGTTAGAAGTGCTGTCTGCAGCCAGTATGTTTATTTGGGCTAGCCAACACAGAATTTTGAAATATGACAACCTTAGTGGGATCTGGTTGCCTGAAGACAGCACCTGATGCCGTTTTAGATGCCCTGGACATCTCATCTGGTAAAATAAGCCAGAAAGGTGCTGGTCTCCTGTGTCATGCCCTCCTTCTCTGTGTGGATCCCTGTGAACCCCTGGGACACCTGCGCAGAGCAACTGTGTCAAGATGTGTGGACCCGTGAACCCTCTCCAGAACTATGAAGTTTAATCTCTCCTTTCGAAGTCTCAGTGCTGTGGAAAAACAAACTGGTGCCAGACGCTTTTCAGTGGTGCCCAGCAACAGGACTCAGAGGAATGGCCATAAACTAAACCACAATAAGTTTCACCTCAACATGAGAAAAAAATTCATCACACTGAGTGTGGCAGAGCACTGGAATAGGCTGCCCAGGGAGGTCATGGGGTCTCCCTCTCTGAAGACTTTCAAACCCTACCTGGACATGTTCCTGTGTCACCTGCTCTAGGTTACCCTGCCTTGGAAGGGGGTTTGGACTGGATGATCTCCAGAGCTCCCTTCCAACACAAATGATTCCATAATTCTGTTATTCATTGCTAAACCTCAGAGGTGGGACCATCCAGAATGGAGCTGTGCCAGAAACGATTGTATTTAAATGTCAATGTCTTTTCAGATCAAAATCACCCCCTGATCCCAAGAGACTTCTTTCCCACGACATCCTGTGCAGGTGAAATGTAACTCTACCTGCTGCCCAAGACCTCTATTTGGTGATCCACTTTTGGCTAGTGCAGGCTATTTTTTCCTGAAATTACAAGCAGCCAGTTGCATCCTAGTGGCCTGAAGAACAGACATACTTAGTTTGGTCAATGTATGTCCTCTGTGATTTTTTTTGGTGGACACCCACAAACTGATAAAAGCAAAACCTGATGACGAAATAATTGTTGGGAGGAGCATTTCCCCACCTGTAGCAAGGTAACTGTGGCATTTTTGTAAAAATGTTTGTTCTGTTCTAATACCCTGGACAAAACTTCAAGGTTAAATGTCTTGGCCCTATGAAACTCACTGGCAATTCACTTTTTTCACCTTCTGCTCATGAATTTCTGACCTGCAGATTAAAAACCTAAAACCCATTTTGAAATGAACTGCAGCATCACAGTAATGCTGCATAGGGAGCCTCTGAATTTTCTACAGCTTTTATTTTATAATGAAGTATTAGCTATTGGCACAGATTTTGCTGGCTGCTTTCTAAGCCCAAGAGGGTATGCTTGAATAGATATGTCAAAAAGAACTGCTGACAAGAGCAACTTGCAAACTGTGGACCATTGTCTGCTGTTAACATGTCTGAAATCCCCTGGCATGCAAGCTAATATTTTCAGAGGAGTCCCTGAAATACAGGGATAGGAATAGATGGCTTCTAGAGCAGAGGCCAGGGGGACTCTGCCCAGCTGAGACAGTGCCATCCCTACTGCTCCACAGCCAAAGCACCAAACTGCTTTAGACATTCTTACAGCACTAACAGACACTCAGTGCAGGTTTGCTCTGTGTGAAGCTTAGGGTGGGATCTGCTGCTTCGAGCTCTGCACTCTCTGCAAAGCACACAAGCGAGCTCAGCGACAGGTGCCACTCAGCAGTAAGGCAAAGTTTAACTCTTAACTTAACAAAGTTTAAGAAGCTGGATTCAGAACTCAAATTGTTGCAGGTATACTTCACACGTCACAGTGAAAGGCTTTATTAGTGCAGAACAGATCACCATGACCATATACAGAAAAGGCCATGCAACCCTTCCAACTGCTGGATTAAAAAATTATTTTGAGGAATTATTTCAGTACAGAAACTCTGTCTCTAAACACATATAAGTCAACCAGACCACGAGCAAGCAATTGCTGTGCACTGCAGCTGCTAGCATGCTAGAAGGAGCACAAATTCTTTAGCTTGGTGCCTAACAGGACAGTCAAAAACTCTGGCTACAGAGCAGTTCTGAGACTCCCTGCCTTCTCCTACCACTGTTTCTGCAATCATTGACTAAGTCATGGGACAGCCCTGGGAGCTGTAAGCAGGCAGGTTCCCCCCCAAGGAAGTACAACTTTCAGTACTTTAATGACATTAAATATAAAGAAAGAGACAAACAGAGAGATGCAGCTTGGGGTTGAGATGCAGGGACTGGAAACCAACATTCTTGCTTTAAATGTGTAAGTTCCTATTGACCTAGCCTCTAATAGCCCACTTTGTTATGTAAAGACATTGGCCCTCAAAAGAGCACAGATTTGGCCATAGCATGATGGCATAGCAATATTTAGATACCAGCAAGCAGCCTTGCTGAGCTGCTGCTTAACTTTCCCAATGCCCAAGTGCTTGCTGCTGGGCATGTGCAGAGATACCCAATATCTTGTGAGCAATCTAAGGGCTATAATGTATCCTAAAGATTGATTTGACTTAGTGATGTCCTCAAAGTTTTCACACTCGGGAAGGCAATGTATAATAGATAGCAAAAATAAGACTTTTTCGTTTTAATAAAATTGTGTACATGTAGGCAATAGCACTGGATTGGAAACTCACACATGGACTTGTTTTGAAATCCCCATGCTCTATTTGAAGTAGGTATTCAAGATGGGTTTTCTACCTTCTAGGAAGAAGGCTCTCCCATAAACTTTTGTGTATGGAAGAAGCATCTTTCTTCTATTAAAATCAGTCCACTTTTATATAAATAATCAATTATTCTGTGAAAGACAGAAAGGGAGTACAGAAAGTAAAGCCAAAACCTGACTCTCTCCTGCAGGTCACCAGCCTGTGGTTTTTTTAGCTGCATAGTAAGCAAATTAAGTGTGTCCTCTCCTTTTAAGGCTGGAATAGCACTGCTTGACTAGCAAAAAGGCTGCTCATGGGGATTACTGGATAATACACATCCCCAGCTGTTGGAGGAAGTGATCTAGCTGAGGCAGCTGAGTGAAGTTGCTGGGGCTGTGCTGGGACTCAGCTGGTAGAGGTCAGAGAGAGTTAACCATCCTTACACACACAGGAACCACTACTACAGATCCCTTCCTCTACTGGAGGAAGTATGTTGCCAGGCTTGGCCAAGTTTTGGTCCTTAAGCAACAGGTTTAGATAACTGGAGGGGACCAAGACATTGCTTAGGAGGATTCCCACAGGACAGGACAGGACATTCCTCTTTAAGTCAGAACAGCTTACTTAAAATATAGATTCAAGTCTATTCTTCCTGTTACATTAAGGGGGAATAAAAAACATTTCTCCATCTCCTAGCTTATCTCCCACTAGGACAACTGTTTGATATAATGGAGTGAGTGATAAGGAATCTCTCTGGTTACTTTGAGAGAAAGGGCTTATCTGACACAGGAGTTTTAAATCCAGGAGGGCTCACACTGAGAACTTCCAGAAACAGGAATTAGTCTGACTGACATTTAGTTAAAACCTAAATGTACCTGCCTTAGGTTCTGCCTCTCAATTTCTCATACACATGATCTTGAATGGACCTCAGCTTTAGGTGCCCAACTTTGCCATGGATTATAAAGCAGCCCTGAAATTAACTCAGCAATGAGGTTCCTGCAAGGCAGCAAGTCACTCAGTGCCAAAGCCTGTGTGGCTGAAGCCTTTTGAAATTGAGACTCAGCTGTCTAAGTTACGTCAGGCCAGATTTCTTAAGCGCGTTTTGGCATCTGACTACAGCAAGTGCCTTTTTGACCTAAGCAGGTCAAAACACTTTGAAAAAATCTGTTCCCCATGTGATTAAAAGGAGACTGAAAATCTTCAGCAAAATCTCAGTACTAGTCAGAAGAATTTTACAGGAAACACCATTTAAAGTCTGCAAAGCACAGACCTAAAGTGAAAATGGTGCTTGAAGCAATTGCGGGTGCTATGCAACACTGACAGAGATGTATTTTGTCTTGGAGAGCTTCAACCCTACAATATATAAACATTTCTGGTGGGAAGGAAATAAAATATTAAGAAAAAGAAGGCAGCGGTGCTGTTAGAAACATATACAACTGAGCTGGACTGACCCCAACTCTGAGAAGCTGCTCTTACAAACCTCTTGTGGATGCTGTAAACTGGAGGAATGGTAAACTGCTCTGCATTCACAGCCAAAATCCAGACTGGAGCATAAGGCAAGCAGAGGCTCTAATAATAGTCTCTAATCACTAATATTTGTGTCCATAATTAGATGAAAGAAGATGGATGCCAACCTTAAAAATTCTTAGACTTGCCTAGTTCACTGAAATGCTGTGGGTGACTGTGTTAGCTCTGCTTTCTTGTGGCACTGGAGATGGAAAAGCCCAAAAGGCTACTGGAGCCCACAAAGGTAAACCTGAGTGAATCTGCCTTCTCCTTGAGCCCTTGAAATACTTGAAACAGCACCAGTTTCTCTGCATACTTTATGCTGAGAGGCAGAGGAAGGATTACAGCAACGGTCTCCCAGAATAGGGTAGGGAAACATTACTTTGAGAGGCTTTGAAATGGAGGTCAAACCCACATCATTTACCTTTTGCTCCTCCCCGCCCCCCCCACCAAATATAAACCATGAAGAGGAAAATAAAGTAAGGCCTGTTATATTTCTATCTCTTTTTTTCTCCCCCTAAAAACGACCACTTGTTACAGACAGGAAGCAACTGCCAAAAGTTGTTCACCTTCAATCCTTTATCACTTAAAAAAACATTGTGGCTCTGACCACGAAGCCACTGGCAAGAGTAGTTTGGGGAGAGCTATCTATCTACAGCGATAAATAATAAAATAAAGCATCTTCCCTTTTGAATCCCAGCTGAGAGATTTTGCCAAGTGATCAAACTTGTCTGAACCTCGGAGCAGCAGCTTTGAAGTAATAAGAAAGAGATTGAAAACTTGCAGCCAAGAGCCGCACACACCTCATTAGGGTCCAGCCATGCGGGGAGGCCAAGCAGCAGCCGCCAGGCCCAGCCTCACGTACCCTCTGGAAAGGGGCTGTGGGAAGGGGAGATAAAAGCGCCTTTCACAGTGGAAGCGCACTGGTGACATTTTTACGAGCGCCAGCCCCGGGGCTGAGCGGCCCTTGCCATGCTGCCCGTGCAGCCTCGGCCACGCAGGGCGCATGGGCTCGGCCGCCGCCATCCTTGCTCTCCGCGTCTCCCCTGGCTTTTCTCATCCCTTGCTTTTTTGTTTCTGAAGGAGTGAGTTTAACATACAGGGCTCTACCTTACCCTGGCCATTCTCAGAAAAGCCCTCCAAAATGAGAAACATATTTCTTAAAGATAGTGAGCCAGGTTCCCTGAGCTGGTTCAGCACAGTTCACATGGGACTTTCTAGTATAATTTAGAACATGATTTTTAACAACAACAACTACAACACACCAAAACAAAACCAAAAACCAAAAAACCCCTAACCAAATCAAAACAAAAACATTAAAGCTTAACAGAGTTGTAAAATGCTCTAAAAATGTCTGAAGATTTTGATCATGGATTTTGCCACACAGACACTGGCAAGGCTGCGTGCTTCCAGCAATGCAGAATATTTAACTTAGAGAGCTGAGGTTCTGGGTTTAATTTTCAGTTTCAGACTAAACAGCAGGTCTGCAGTGAAAGGCAGGCGACAGCTCCTGAGCACAATGGGGCAATGGAAATGCTTCTCTTGCAAACTTTACTGATTGTGTAACCATGGAACACCTCTTCGTGCAGACGAAAAAGCAAAATCAGAGAGGTTCATGTTGGTTTTAATAAACTTCCCCCATCCCTTCCCTTTTTTACTGCAAGAATTCAGCTGCTATTTTATTATGTAATGCTGCAGGCTAAAAATATATCCCTAATTTAAGCCACCTTGCCAATAAATCTACAAATACCAGGTAATCCAAAAAGGGTAGTTATAGTTTAATGACAAACTCTTCTTGTCATCTTAATATGTTCAACTCCTAAAGGATTTAGAGTGATGCATTTAAAGGTTTTTTCAACTTCTTGAATATCTCACACTCTGAATCTGGTGGAAAGTGTGAGAAAGTTTGGCCTCCTCAGCACAGAGCAACGACACAACTTTTCTAGATCAGTCTATGCAGCTATCCACAGGACAAAGCTCTTTATTTCTCAAAGCAAGATAACCTGATTCAAAGTGACTGATGGTCTCAAATTTAGTAGATACTGATGATTTCCTTTTGATTATATAATCTTTTATGGGAATTTCTTTTCCAATTGAACACATATACATTCTATAATCAAATCAGAGAAGGTATCCTGATGGAAATGTTCAAAACATGTTTATTTTACAACTGAGACAGATTTACTGCAATTTATACTTCAATGTTAATCTATTCTCCTGTCTAAACATAAAAAAATACCAACATAAATTATAGTTAATGCCTCACTACATAACACAGTTCTCAGGAGACTACTGAAGCGATGTGTGAGCCCCCTAACTTACTGTAACTGTGTCTTTGCTGTTCTGAATTCAGTTTCCAGAATTTGCTTCAAAATAAGCTTGAGAATCAGGGAAGGGGAGGGGGTGGAAGACATTCACTACCTTGAATCTGATATCTCCGGGGTCCTAGAGCTCACATGTTCTTTCTTTCCAGACTCAAGTCTGGTTTCAATGGAGCTCTCATTTTTCTTCCCCCTAATCCTGCCGTGAGATCAACCATTGGTAACTCTGTGAGAAATTAAATACCAGGATGTGGGAAATCTGAGATCTGAATTCAAGCAGAATGTGGGTGATTCATTTATTTCTCTCCTTCTGTTTTCCCATGGTTGTTGTGTGGCAAGTAACTCTTCAAACCTGAGATCAGAGATCAGCCCTGAATAATGTGACTACATTGACAGAGCACAAGAAAAGCAAAAACTACACTAGCAATATTATATCCCTCTCTAATATAATCATTAGTCATTTCTAAAGAGAGATTTCAGCCAACGTTTTCTGAAAACATTCTGGAATTTCCAGAAATGCTTTACAGTGGGATCAACAGCAGAACTTCATCACAGTGATGCTCAACATCTGCTGGAGCAGACCTCCTAAAAAATTTAAAATTTCTTGTATTGGGATCCCAATGAAAAGAGAGATAGTTTGCTATGGTAATGTGACTGCTGACTGCTACAATGCCCAACAGTCAGGCAGGGGTTTTTAAGCTTTCTCACTCTTCAGTGTGAGAAAGGAAAATTTATTTGTTTAGGTCCTGTAAGGATGAACTCAAGATGCTCATAAACATTAGACTGTGCAAAGATTTAGATCCTTCTCGCACTGTTTTGATGCAAAGTGTTGATGTCTGAAAACCACCTACATACTTCTGTAGCCTTCAACATGAAGTGCCTAGGACCATAATTCTCACTGCATGGTCTAACATGAGGCTGTGATACTCCTGTACTTCTTACTGTCTACTGTCACAGCAGTCACATGCCTACAATATCCAAGGAGCAATCAATGACCATGAGCTCTGAATGTGCCCCCAAACTGCACCTAGCCTGTCACGGACTGTGTTTGTCCTCTGGGCTGCTTCACTCCATCTCAGCACTAAGGAACAGTACAGTGAGAGCATCAATAGAAATATTATAGAATAGAAGCTCCACAAGGAAAATTGGTTTTAAAGTGTCTATTACAATTGTTTCACACTGATTATGAATCCTTCACCTGAGCTGTCCTCTCTGAACTGCAAGGGAGGAGGCAAGCTCATAGGCTCAGCCTGTCCATCCTAGCCTTAATGTCTGGCACAGGTGTCACAAGCTGAGGAACTGCCCAGGGAGGCCAGATGTCACCCAGGGGTAGCATGGCAGCATTGATTTCAAGGAACTAAATTCACAAAATACCAGGTTTCCCTGATATTTATCCAGAAAAAAAAATAGTCTTCTTATTGCTTCTTTCCATAACATGTTTAAATATGTTAATAAGGACTGAGTATACTGCTATTTTTCCTAGCCAAACTTTATTAGTGCTGATAGGTGAAGACTGTAACTATCTATCTGAGCAAATTATTTAACAGACAAAAACTGTATTTTCATTGACCTTAACTTTGATTCTATTTGTGCTTACCTCATTACATATGCATCACACCATACTTAATCTTTAAAATAAAATTTGTAGCAGAATTTATATGCTGAATTGGAACAGCAAAGATAGAGCAATTTCCAAGAATTGTTACATAGGTCTGTTTCCCTATTTTTCCCTTTTTTCAGTGCAACAAATGAGCAAGGATACAACCCTGAAGTATCTATAGTAATATTTAAGTCAGGGAATAGAGCATCTTTCAGTGGCTTCACCTGGATGTGGAGGAGCAACAACAATGCAGACCATTGAAAATGCAGAGCCCTTGATGAGAAGCTCAGGAACCAAGCTCTCACCAAAGAGCACTTTCCTCCTGTGCAGCCTCCTGCTCCTCATCTTTGCGAATTAGCATTTTGATTATTTTTATTACTGTAACTCCACAGAGTGATCATGCTAGTAGTTTCAGCTTTCTGAGTATCAGACAGAAAATATCTTAAAATAATCCTTATTTTCAGGGAGTAGCCATGTGCTGCTGAGAATGCTGTATGTCTCGCATGTCTTGTATGAAGCAAGATACCCAAGTGTTAGCAGCACTGACTCTTGCTACTCTTGAAAATCTCAGCCAAAATATGTAGCATGTGTATGCAAAAGTAGCACTGTTTAATTTATTCCTGACTGGCACTTTTTTAAACACTGCTCAGCTATGCTCCTCAACAGTGTTTCCCAAGCACACACCACAAGCCCTTCTCTTCTGGCTACTATTAGTGAGACTTCAGTTTGTGTCAAATCAGAGCCAAGTTCTGAACCGAAGGAGTTCCTCCCTAAACACCTTTTGTGGCCACAGCTGTGGGGTCAAACACACAGCCACTCTGCCCACAGATGTTGCCTGACCACCTCAGGCTTCTTCCACAAGCAAGGAGTGGGGAGGGAAGAGGTAGGGAGAGGCTGAAGAGGAGTGTTGCTGGCTTAAGGGAAATCTTTTAGCTCACCCCTGCATACTCTAGCCTTCTACCACCAACTGCAACACCCACTCCCTATGCTGTGCAAGGAGTGGCTCAACAGCTGCAGTCCCTGAAGTTTTACATTCCTGCTTTTAGGATCAGGTCTTGCCCACCACACTGGAAAAAAAGCAGGGACCTGAAAGTGTATCTGTGTTGAATGGGCAAATGTGTGACCAGTGCTTCATTCAGAAAGCTGCCTCCTGCCCTAGAGTTTGCCTCAGGGAAATAAATGCTGTGTGTTTGAGCTGTCAGGAATCCATTATTGTTCTTGTTCAGAGATGAAGGTTCCTGTTATGTTGAACTAAATCACAGCACTCCTGCTCTTCGATTGACTCATAAACTGGCTGACAAGGACATGACATCTTCAAGTGGCACACTGCAGCAGGCAAGACTGAATCCCCGAGATAGTCCCTCACAAGTCAGGAAGTAAAAAAATATCTTGCTAAATCTGATTCCTTTTTTGTCACATCAGATTATAAATGCATGCACGTTGACCACTCCGTTATGCAAGAAGGGAGCATAAGCACCTCAGTTTTAGTGGAAGGGGAATCAAAGCACTGTGACACTTGCCCAAAATGGAACTTACACAGCACAGTTCTCAGAAATAGTGGTTTCAAAGGGAGCTGCGCTGTCCTGGCACAGTACTGACTGAGCACCTCTATCTGTTCCTTAGGCACTGCATGGGGCACAGTGCCAGGCACCTTAGCCTGCCTTGTGGACCACAGGTGCATTAAGCAAGGGGATGTAAAACTCAGCATCTACTGTCAGAATTACACATCTGAATTTAACAGATCTGTGGACTCAACCAAATCAAATCATGCTTCTCCTGCTTGATCACTCAGGCTCTTTGACCTTCACATGCTGAGCTGCACTGTGTCTCAGGTTTAGGGAGCAGCACTAGGAACACTTCTCTCCTGGCAGCCTGGAGAGCTTGCTAGGATAGGAAATGGCACTGCTGCTGAGGTATTTCCAAGTTTTGAGTCTTCAAAAGTGACTGAATGCCTAAATATACTCCTGCTCTTTAAGAGTTTTTAAATCCGTTGATTTAATCCAATCAATTTGCTTAATTTATTTACAGACAAATTTATGGAAGTAGCCATCTCAAAAATGTTCCTCTATCATAGCTATGTAGTAAATGACAATCAAAAATATTTAAAACCTTAGCTACCTCAGTCTTATACTGATTCAGGTATTCAGGCATAGCATCATTGAATTACATTATTCAGATTCTATTCAGAACTTATGTCATGTAAGTAAGAAAATATCTTATTTCAGATATACCTGACCTCCCTTTCTAGCCATCATTCTTTAGCCCAGGTTAGTACTTCATCTGTTCATTGAAGCAGTAATTGCAACTTCTATATTTTCTCCCAGATTCTTTTTCTTATTTTATTTCAAAAAACATCTGTTTTGTTGGTTTTTTTTTTTAAGTCATCAGACAAATTATTCAGCGTCTCCCTGTCACAATAAACCCCTTATAAAAGAAAAAGGAAGACTGAATATATCTTCCTTTGGAAACCACACCAGTTTCCACCATTTTGCCTTGAAAAGAGAAAGAAAGTAAGGATGTTAAGCCCAGTACCCTCCATGAAATTCCATCTACTGCATCCATGAAGAAAGCTAGAGACTCTCCTTATTTCCCATAAGCCACAAAACATGTTTGCTCAGCATGTGTTCACATGGTACCAAGAGCCTACAGTACATTAGAGGATGTTCCAGAGTGGCCTATGTAACACGTGCACATTTATCCTGTGCTAAAGGACAAAATTACACACGTTATTGGAAAAGAAAGTTTTACCTCTCCAGGATATGACTTTTTGGGAGTTCCCCTGGGAACTTTCTGACTCTCCTTATCAATAAACACAAAAAAAGTCCATGAGACACAAGGTAGCTTGCTGAATGCAGTGGAAAGAGCAATGAAACCCCAGGGCACTAGGTCAACTTCCAGGGCAGAGATTATTCAGTATTTCTACAGTCAAGGCTCAGACTGCAGCATTCCTGGGTTCACAGGACACAGGGTGGCCTTGGACAATGGCACTCACTCTCTCAGATGTGTATGTGCACCTGCTTGGTGCCAATCTGTCTGTGACACTGGAAGCTTCTTTTCAGCCTGTGAAAAGTGGATTTCTGGAGTATTCCTACCACATTTCTGTCTGCCATTTCCCAGAAGGGAAAAGGATGAATTTCACATACGGTGGCTAGCAGATACACAGAAGGCCTGAAGCTGGTGTTAAGTGCAGCTTTATTGCATGGCACAGAGAGGTGATGAGGTATGTGCTCCCTGGGCCTGCTGGCTGGGGTCTGCCAGCACGTTGGCCCCACCACACAACCACCAGGGGCCCCAGGTTCACAGCCAGCAACTTTGTGGCTGCACATCAATGTGTGACCCACAGCTGTAGCTCCTGGGCTGCAGAGCCTGTGTGATGCTTCTAGCATTTACTGGGTCCTACACTGAGTAGACATATGCAATAGATGCAACCTGAGACCTGAGGTGTGTTTATATACATATATACGTATATGTGTGTGTATATATATATATATATATATATATATATATATATGTATACACACACGCATATACATATATATGTATATAAACAGATCTTCTGTTCTGTATGAAATAAGACTACACTTTTTAGTGTTTCTTCTTGTTGGATTTGATTTTTTTGGACATTGTTTTAAAAACATCTACTACATTTAGCATTAGGTAGGGAAGTATGCTTCACTTGTTCTTTTGGTGTACGTTTTCTGTACAATTTCTTGTGTACACTGTTTTATGCATACTTTACGTGTACTCTTCTGACTGATATACTTTTATTCTGATCTACACACTGTCTTTCTGAGTGGTATGCTGTCTTTCAGACTCAGATACAAAGGATTTCCAAGGATGTGAGATTTTAAGAGAGATAATAAAATTTTCAAAGGGCTGTTCTATGTTCATTATATGTCTTCTCTGCAGAAATGATAAAAAATAAACATGTCCTGTTTCCAGAAAATTTTGATAGTTTTCATTGTGTTTTCCTAAAAACATCTATTTCCTTCATATTACTTTAGAGTGTAACTCCCCCATATGGCTGAGTCAACAGCTGCTACAAATTGCTTAAAAATGAGGAAATGAAGAAATTTCTGTTTGGACTGTGTATTTGCACACCTCAGTAAAAATATTACTATGTCATGACTGTAAGATCCAGCTGTACATTCTTTAGAGACAGAGCAGATTTCAAAGAGTCTTGTTTTGAGGTTCAGGCAAATATCTACGTGAAAGTGCTAAATTTACCAATGTCACACAGTTATGCTGGCTCTTTTCTTAATTTCCCCAAGGAAATGTGAGAGTATGCATCAGTGATCATCACAAAGATGTGAACAGACCACTGTATTCAAAGCTTCATATTAAAGACATGGGTGTGTAGATTTCCAGTGGGTTTTACTGCTGCTATGTACTCTCTGTGTGATGGTAAATCCTCAGAGCTCTGGCAAAGTTTAAAGATACTGCAGAAGTTTACATAAACATCTGTATGGCCCTAAACTGGACAGCTGATATCCATGAAGAGATTTAGAGCATGGCAGTGCCCTGCATGATGCTTAAAATCTGGGAAATGGTAATAGGAACAGAGCTGTTATTTGCAAAATGAGAATTTTATCTGGTCTTACTGCTTCTGTACTTGTAAAAGTGACACAAACCCAAGAGACATACTTGCTAGCAGCAAGAACAAGAGTAAGAGTGATGTAAACTAACACTCCTAAGAAATCTTTCAGAATACACATGAAATCCAAAGCACAGGAGACCACTCAGGGACCACGTGTGAGCAGGAGTTTCTGCCACTTTTACCAAGGAAGGCTCACCATCAACCAGCAGTTCTTGACTGTAACCTCTCACAGTCCCCACCAATGAAGAAAGTATACATTTCTAACTTAATCCAGACTGCCACATGGTAAAGCCATCTGGGAGGATATTTTGAAGGAAACAGATGGAAAAGGAAGAGATTCCTCTGAATGTAGTATAAGATTTACATTATCCTCCATGAACTTCCATGTAGTCCCCATGTTTATATAATTTATCACTATTTCCTTAGACAGCTCAGATTAGAAAGCCTGCATGAGCTCATGTTCTTGTTGTTAATTCAGAGTCTGAACCTCCCTACTTCAAAGGGAAATTAGGTACTATAAAGAGAAATTAGAGAAAAGCAACCAGACCTGAGTGAAACCCAGCAGCATGAAGTTCTTGATCACCCCAGGAATTACACTGTTTTACCTCTCCTTCTTTCAGCCTCAGGAAGACACCATCCTGAGCATTTGCTCACAGTGGTAAATATTTGTTCTTTGCCATGCACCCATAACAGCAGAACTGCAATGGTGTGCTACTGCAAGCGTGAGAGCGTGGCCTGTTAAAACCAGGAAGGCCTGAAGATAATTCAGTGATTTCACTGAACATCCCTTTGTCCAAAGATTAAAAACAGAAATGTTGTCTGTGTAAAGACATGGCATATAATAATTTAAGGTGTTCTTTCACTACTCAGTTGTGGTAACTGAAGAGATCTAAACAGCCTTCTCTCTCCTTTCATGTATTCTTCTGTGGCTCCTCAGTTTCTGCACAAACACTTCCATTACTAATGGAAATGTCAAAAAGCTTTCTTTTCTCTGTCTCTGCCTACATTGCTACAACTGCTGAGGCACCACTGTAGCAGCAGTGGCATCCAGCTGGTTGACACACGCTTCAGCATCCCTATCAGAATCACTGCTTCAGCAAAAGGTCAGGAAAATCCATATGGGGAATGCTAGTGCTTCAGTTCAAATGCCTACATCATTTGGCCATCAATTAAATCTGTCATTACTTTGTTCTGCTACAAAACAACAGAGTCCAGGTCCCTTCTTTGTCCTCCTACACCCCAGCCCAGCTTCAATCCCAGATCTTTCTTCCTCTCTTGCATCCAGGGTTGCACATGGTTATTGCACAAACAAAGCACTTGCAGGCGTCAGTGCCTGGGCAGCTTGGAAACCTGGCAGCACCACAAGGCCCTTGGCAGCAATGGGTTCTGCTAGGCTAGGCTACAGCCATCAGTTCTAGACCCCTTCTTCCTGCTGACCTCAGTGGGACTGAGCTCTGATGCATGCCAGAGGAAAAGGCAACATTAGCAGCTGCTTGGGAGTCTCTGCCTCCTGGATTTGCCTCCTCTCTGCAGCAGGGCTTAGCCTCCCTGTCACTCAGGTGCCACAAAAGAGAGAGCTGGCTTTGTGTCCACCAGCAGGTTTACTACCATGTTGTAGTAGGAATAGCCTGATTGCAGCAGTAACATTTGAAGGATATAAACAAGACATGGAGGGGAAATCTCTTCTATTAGAAGAGCTTGGTGTGTTCTGAATTGTGTGGTGTAGTCAGATCATACATAGTAAGTTGCTGGGGACTTAGGTGGGTTTTAGCATAAGCTGGCCTAAAGACATCACCTCTCCTCACAAAACCTTACTTGAAAGTATTGCTACATTCATCCTGTGTGTCACCTCCACCATTCAGAGAGATTATTAGCTGTGCTATGGATTCATCATTGCTACAACTCTATTGATTTCTTTTGTAGAAATCTGATTCCTGCACATGCTTTGGAGAGTTACATCATTTTACCCCTTCAACTCGTATCTGGATGTTTTCTGTTTCGTATGCAACAGTTCCTAATTCAGACTGCAGTTGATATTATGACGATGTACACTGTACATTAATGTATTAGAACCATAAGGTGGAAAAATTGAAGTATTATTCCTTTCTAAAAGCAGACCTCTTTCCAGAAGAGCAATGGACCCTTTATACTCTTGACTAAGCTATCGTTCATGTACATGGAGGTACAGCAGCACAGCCCACGGACTCTGCCAAGCAGTCATGGACTTGTTCCCATGCCCAGAGGTTTTTCTCTGTTGGTGCACATATAACAAAGTGTTAGAGTTAGGTTCTTGGGGTTTTTAACAGGCTGGAAGAAGAAAATGATGTTGATTTTAACTGCAGTGTTTGACTGGTTTCATGACACCTTGTGGCTTGCATTTTTTTTCAAAGTGTTAAAAAAGAATAATACTACCCAACCCAAAAAGTTCCAATGTGTTAGTCTTTATGATGGATCCAATCTGGTTACCAAGTTCAACCTATTATATTTTGTGGATTTACAGAATCCTTTAGTGTGATGATGCAGAGCAATGCAGAGTCCCCAGGCAGTGCAAAGGAGAGCTGCTTTATTGCAAAACCAAGGCCTTTTTAAGCAGTTAACAGGTTACCAGTTTGCACAGTTTTAAGGCACAACAAGCCCAAGGCCACCAACCACCATACACCGTGACGTGGACACGTGGCCATCACCCTGCATGTCTCTCACGTCTCTCACAGCTCTCTACCCCTATTCCAGCTGAGTCACTCTCCCATAGTTCCCTTCTACTTAGCCTAAGTAGCAGGCCTGAGCCATGATTTCACAAAGGCCCTTATTTTATAAGGCTTTGCCTATATGCAACACTAAGGAAAGCAGAGAGATGGGTTTCATGCACATGCCCCTTCTTGCTGTAATGCAGTTCCCACCTAGCCATATTCAGGACACAGAGAGATACTTATTGCATGCTGGACTCACATCACAGAAGTGTGCATGTGTGTCTGCATTATCACTGCAAGGTGACCAATGCAGAAGGAGGACAATTCTGAGCAGTCACTGTTCCCTGCTTCCTCCTCTCTTTCCAGGGCCACCAGATGACTTGTTCTGGTGGTTGTGCCCAGCAAGCCAGCAGCTGTCCCCCAGCTCATACAATTGATGCATTTCCCTTCTTTCTTTACAGTAAAAGAGGCCAGTTGAAATATTATTTCACTAAAGTAGTCTAAATAATTTAAATTAGTTTTTCTTACCTGAGCAGGCTTCTTTTGAACCACTTGTTGAGGCTGAAAAGTGAAACAAAGGCACAGTGAAAAACAAAATTAAGTGAAAACGCTTAACTGTGATTTTATGAGTACTAGGAAAAATATTTTCAGCAACAGAAATAAAACACAGGAAAAGCCCACAGTCAGAAATGGAGAGATGAACATACCAGCTCTCACACCCAGCCTCTCCTATACCTATCTACAACTTTGCTCTGAAGTAGTTCACGTTAGTGTGGATGAAGAGGAGTATGTTAAGCTTGTACAATTAAAATCGAAGTGAAATCTAATTTAGCATGTTACATCTTTCTGCTCTTCTATGGTACTGCTGCCTTAACTTATCAGACCATGAGAGTGACCTGATTTTATAAATAGATTTTGTTGTCTCCACTGCTGCTGCTCTCTTACAGCATTCTCAGCTGTGAGTGGAGTGTCCTGCTGTGGGGGAGCCCTCCCTATTCATCACAAGCAGGGTCAAAGCTTAGGCAGAGAAGTGAAGGACACATAACCCCATTCCTGAGCCATGGCTTCCCACTTGACCAAAGCCACCCTTGCCAAAACCAAGGAGACTGGGATGGACAGTGGTTCCAGCCCTTGTGAGTTCTGGTTTGAGATTTTCAGCTGCATGAAGCTGATGCTGTGCTGACCCTTGCAAGCCTATTCATGTGATTACAGGGATGCCCATCATTAGCCAGGGTGGGTGTGTCCACCTGCCTATGCAGGACCTGGTGGCACCACCACGGATCCTCAGCAAGTCTCTCTCCTGGCTGGTCCCACGCAGGACTGGGAAACACAGTCCTCACATGAGTCAGGAGACCCACCAAGGTGCCGGTGTGCTTCATCCCCACCCAGGAGAAGAGGAGTACCAATTAAGGAACAAATACAGACGTGCTTAAAATACACCAGCATTGCCCAGATGATGGGATGACCCTTGTGGGTGCTGGAAGCAGCATGGAACAATAAGATCACAGATCAAGGATGAAATCCTGACACAGAAACAACAAAAAGGCTTCTCTTACTTCAATGGGACAAAGTTGCTGCCTCCCTCCCTCCCCCCCCCAGACATTCTGTTTTTAAAGTCTATGAATTTCACCCAATGATTTTCTTCCTGCCCTTCCTTCCTGCTTTTTCCTAATCCCAGCCATGATTTTAGATTTTAGTGCCTTTCTTGGGCAGAAGCCAACATGCCATCCCTCTGCATGGCCAAAAACCTAATTTTCACGACAGTGTAGTAGGAAATAACTGGAATTTTTCTGAATAAGCAGTTTAGTGTAACTGGCCTTTCAGAGCAATATTTCAGTGGGAAGGATCAATGAAAATGTAAATTAAATGTAACTGATTAAATTTGGCTGCCCACTACAAGTGTCCCATTTTAACAAGAGATGCTTTGTTTATTTTCAGTCTTTTTCTAACTCAGTAGAATCCTACTGCTGTTATATTTTTGTATATAACAGTCTCCAAGTTCTGCTCTCAAATAAATATGAGAGGAAAAAAAATATCTGATGACTAGGTCTGTCTTTAAACTTCAGGGTGGACCCTTTCCTTTTCCATTAAATTCCCTTGCAATGGAGAAACTATTATCAAGGCACACATTTTATTGATGCCTTCTCCAGGTGGACTGCAGGCCCTGAACTCATTAATGGACATTTGCTGCTCTTGAACAAAGGAATGATTTGTTTTAAAGGAATCTCTCATAATTATAGAACCCACTGAGCTCTTCTGTAATCTGTCAATTTTTTTCTTCACTTTATTTTCTTTTCTTTTGCCTGTTGATTACACCTGTACATGTGTCTACTCCCAAACCACATGAAATCCACAGACATTTTTAGAGGCTGACTGTTTTCTCCAGCTCAGAAAGCCCCATATATTTTTGGCTGTGCACTCTATGTTCATGTGACTCTCACTCACTGTAACTCAATGAAATCTTCTGAAAGAGCTGCCAACTCACCATATTTTCCATGAATTAGGTCCTGACACTTCAATGAGAGGAAAGACAATGTCTGAAACAAGGCCAGCTCTGGCTTTCTGCCTAGTATGTGTCACAGTAATTCTACCAGCTGCCCTTCTACACAGCAGTTCATACTTTTCAGACCACCAAAAAGCCCCTTGAATACTTTCAGTGATAGCTGGGGCTTGAGCTGCCAGCATGTTTTCCCAGCCTCTGGCACCCAGTGGCTTTGGACTGGACCTTTAAAGTTTTTTTTGCATGTGTTTGTTTTGTTTTGCTATTTTTATGAATGGCTTCCACAGGGAACTCTGACTCCAGCACAACCCTATCCAGCCATTCATAAAAAGCAGAGGGAAAATATTGTAGTTTGCCCAGTTGGAAACTGTCTGTGATACTGACCAAGGCTTTCAAGAATTTTAGTCATTCAAGACCTTTGCTATCCTAGCGCTTCATATCGAGAGCTCCTTGGCAGGGCTTGCTCACTGCCGGCTAGGTTTCCCTGGACTTGGGATCTGGAGCTCAGCATATGTCATGCTTGCTGCCTTAAATGGAAGAGGTTTAGCTATGCAAGCCCAGGAGCAGGGCTCAGTCCCTCAGCCAGTGTGAGTGGCACACACACTGACACGCTGGGAGCCGTGCCTGCTCATGTCACTTTGAGGGCTTGGGCTTGTGGCAGCTGAATCACTGCAAGTGCCAATTCTCAAAGGCATTGCTTTTCATGCTTCAGCCTGGCTGAGTGGGAATGTGGCTGGACATATAAATCCTGTAAGGTCCAGTCCTGTGAGGACTGGTGACTGCTGACTCAGAGCGCCCTGACCAGAAGAACTGAGGTGCTCAAGAATAACAAGAAATTTCCCAAGCACCCCTTTAGTTTCTTTAACTGTTGTGGATGCAATGCCTTTGGAACCATTTTGACACACTGTAGATACTAATGCTTCAACTTGTTAAACGTTGTGTTTACTGCATTAAAAGATCTTTTCAGGGCTTTGAAAGTGACACCTCTGATTCACAAGTGTTGCATCTGCATGTTCAATTATCAGGAAAGAAAGACAATCTGCCTTGGTTATGGAAAAGACTGGAACTATAAGATAGCCATGGACAAGAGGCTTTAAATAGGTGCTCTGGGGCAAAAATCAAGTTGTAAGCAAGAAAGGAGAGCTCTGAATTATTATGTATTGCCCCTGCTAGGAGCCTGAAGAGTAAGATGGTAGAACTTCTACTCTGTCAGAGGCTCTCTCACTTATGTTAGCCATCTTAAGAGGAGATTAGTGCAACACAGTGTTTTCACATTTCATTTTTAACCTAAGTTTGAAAACCAGCTATTTTACACTGCATGCACACCAGCTGATGTTCCATATACTCGAAAGCAAACTTCAGGGTTTTTTACATCATATGCAAGTACAAGTCAACACTAGATATCTTTTTAAAATATGTATGAGACAGAAAGAACAAGCTACAGTGCCGGAAAAATCCCATAACAAGGTCATTTAAATGTCTATCAAACAAGAACAAATCCAAAATGCAGCAGTATTTCTTTTGCCATGCTTAAAATTTTGAGTATGTGAGCTAAGGCAGAAGATAACAATTTAAAACTTGAGGATAATATTCCTAACTTTGAAAAGGAAAAACGCCACAAAATGCCTGAAAAGGAGAATACACAAAATTTTGATGTTTTTCTCTTTGCTGTAAGTTTTGAATGTTAAAAGCCCAACTGTTTATCTTCTACACTTCTTCCACTCCTCCTCAGTCACACATTCCTCATTTTGTTTTCTTATTTTCAAATTCTGTTGATTTGCTTTATGTCAGTATCATACATATATCCTTACAGCTCATACTGGTCAAACAATTTCTTTGCTTTCTACATGAGAACAAAAGAGCAGTCTCATGTGATGAGTTCATATTCATCTTGTACCAGCAGTCTAAACTTGTATCAAATTCAATTTGTCACACTTATCATTCACAGAAGTACTTCTTACCCTGTGACTTTCCCTAGCATCACAAAGCTAAGGAAGGAAAATGGAAAGTTAAGGGTAAATCTTTATCAACTAGTATGAGCAATGCTGGAACACATCTTTATTGATCAGAAATAAAAACATTGGTTTGAATGCAAATCATCCCCTGGCTGCTACGCCCGAAGCTCCAAGGGGAAGCTGCACACACACAGTGTTCTTAGATTTTCTGTTCGTGTCTTCCTCTTCAAACTGAGTGTTATGAAGATGTCTGATTGATGCTTCTTGGCAACAGTGACTCTTTGTTTTTTTCCAACAGCTTGACACAGATAACAGATTTGCATGGAGGTAGCTCTGCTGGGGAGACTAAATGGCCATGATGGAAACTAATACCCAGTTAGGATGACATTTATAGTGCTGACAGCTCTCTGTTGTGCAGAGATCGTTAAAATAATTTCATAGGTCATCCAAACACTTGTAGTTCTAAATTAAAAGATGAGTAAAACCATATTTGGTCTTTTTGTCTACATACCCTTGAAAAATCAGGAAGTTCATATTATACCAGTTGAAACCAACATAATCCAAAATAAATCATGTCTTACAAGTAGTTCCATATGACAGCAGAGTAACTACCATTCTGCCCTACAGCTTTAATTGGTTTGAGCACAGCTTTTCTCTCCTCTTCCAGCACAGAATGATACAGTGCTGGGACCAGTGGCCCACACAGCCTGCCAGGAAACTCTCACGTCCCAGCAAAAGCCACTTGCAGCTTCCTGATCATCAGCAGAAATCTTCCTGAAATTGCATGGGATGATGTGCCTGCCATTCACTCCTCAGGTCCAGGTATGCTCATGGCTTGCTTTAGGAATAATTTCCCTTTTGAGGCAGTAGCAGAATTGCTCTTTTATCCCATCAGCAGTGAGGGGACTTGTGTTTTGGAAGTAGAGGTCATGAATTCTCCTGTCTCCCTCACATGCTTGCAGTCAACTGGCAACCGTAGTATCTGTGTATGCACACTGCTGTGGGTCATTAGAATCTAACAGCAAAACCATCTGGCCCTTAGAGTTCAAAGGAGATTTCACAGTTCTCTGTGCAGTCTCATAAAGGAGGCTAATAGTAATCTGTGGAGAATTCTGGCAAAATCTGTGAAACTATTCTTTATTTTCTATCCTACTTGGCACTCCTCTGAGTTTTTAATACAAAGTCAAATAATTGCAAAAATATTTATTAGCTTTTAAACTGACCTTCCCTGACTGATGCTGGAAAAGTCTGCAACATGTCAGAAACTGCACCAGTTAGTCGATGATAAAGAGTATTTTTATTCCACTTGCTGGGGAAAGCAGAGTGCTTTCCCCCAACTTTTCAAAGTTTTCCAAGTACACAGAGTGACTTTTAATAGTTATTTTACTGGCATAAAAAATTTATATTTAATTTGGCAAATTCAAAGCACACTGCTTCAAATGACTCTTTTGGCAGTCTTAAAATTCAGGCAGTGGCACATAAATCCAGTTCCATATGTATACATCCAATGGAAGTCAAGAAACTGACTTCATCAGGGTTAGGATTTCATATATTTTGTTTACAGAAAGCTACCTTCACTACAAAATATCTGTAAACCGCTTCATTTGGAATGGTTTTATGTTCTGGGAGGAATAAAAGAGTGAAAGAAATGTATTTAAAAACCTAATTCTGTTTTCTTTTATGCTTATATAATCCATTATTTCTCAGTTGCTTTGACCCAACCTTACTCTCACCATTACAGACCTTAACAAGAACAAATTTAATGGTTAGAACAGGAAGGGAAAACCCATCATTTTTATTAATCTGCTAGCTGAACTGTTAGTTCAAGCACAACAATATTCCAGTGATTTTATCAAGGATATAATAAAAATTCAAAGCACAGTGGTAGTTAGTTCAGTGTTCTTCATAGATGTTACTAAGCTTTATAATGATAGCCAGTATTAGTTACATTTCCATAAAATATTTAGGGCAGTGCAGCTTATGAAATATCCATTTAATGGACGTTGTATCTGTGTTTCAATACAATAAGCAAAGTTTAAATTTGTGTTCTTATTTAAAATCAATACAACTCGTCAGCAGAAGTATCTGCTGTTGCTGACTGCTCTTCTTCAGTCACTGCTGCTCTGTGGGGTTTCCCTGTTACTTCATTATCATCTGCCACACACTTGATAAGCTTTCCTGATGCATTTTGCTTAAGTTTAGTTTGGCAACCTGTGCATTTTGCTGCTAAAATATTAAGAAGTATTTTCTGTCTCAGAATAACTCTAGCACGCAGTTCAGCATTGAGGTTTTCCTTGATATACACCTAAGGAAACATGAGCTGTCTCTTTTGTCTGGCAAACGTCATATGTGTCTATTTATAACTCCCTACACAGACAGACTATTGAGAAAGCCAGAGGGGAGGTTTCAGTCATTCTTAGCTATAGCTCAAAGAAAAAATCTTACATTTTAGTAGACAGAAATAAATTATGAGTTATTTGCAAAGAAACCAAGCCCTCATTATTCAGGGATAAGCTGATAGGAAACGGCTTAGCTTTATACCTTGCAGACCTGTCCAGACAAATAACTATTGTGCAACTGTTCATCTCCAGACTATCTTGTCTGTTTGGATACAGGAACTCCTGTGTTCACCATGCGTTTTTCTTGGCCCATGTGGAAATGATTTTTGGTCACTGCCAAACAGGCTAGATTTGAATTGATGACCTAGAGGTGGAAAGCACTGTTTCACATTACAATCTGGTTCCAACTTTGGTTTTAAAGTCTTCTCTCTCTTCTTGCCCAGGCACCTCCTGCCATACGGACCAACATGCCAGGGCACTTTCTGCTGCAGAGGTCATTCCCACTGGAACCACTGCATGGAGCTGATCAGAGCTGCAGGACTGTCAGCAGTGGACTCAACTCTGGACCTGACTGCCAGGAGCTCCTGAATACTCTTGACTTTTGCATTGATCTCTAGTGAAGTTACAGAATAAATAGCATAGCGAAGCCCCAAACAAGCCAACCTGCTGCAAAATCCACTGCTGTTTGGAAAGTGAACTCTGAACTTCAGTGGTTTTGCTCAAAATGTAACTGTTGTCAGGTTACGTTTCCCTCTATGGCTGCTGATGTTCACTCTTCTCAATTTTAAGGTCACAAAGACATCAACTTAGTAACAGTGTCCTTGTGTCATTTAGAAACCTGAAATACCTGCAGCCCATTTTCCACAATGTAGGCTTAGATACAAACAATCAATCAAAAATTCCCAGGCCTATGAAAGCTTCTGCTAACAACAGGTCCAAGCCTAGAAACAGGAATGGACAAAGAACAGAAGTGATTGAAAACAAAAGGTAAATCGCTCCACTGGGCAGACCTGGGACTACAGCAGTGTCCCAGCAGCATCAGGTGGTAACTCTGTCCCTGGCTATGCACCTCCACCACAGCAATGATGCAATGGCCATGCCACAGCCTAGACCTGTGCTTCTCCTCAAGGAGAATACTGATGAAAATACAGTATGCACTTCCCCTGGCTCTTGGGCACCTTCACCACTCTGGAAAGGCAGCCGTTCAAGCTACCTTGAAGGCTGTGAGATTTGAGCCAAGCAGTCTGTGACCTCCCGTGGGTATTTCCCACTGGCAGTCTGTGGCATGTCTCTTCAGTTTAGCTGCATACTACAAGAACTGCTGCCTCCAGAGATTTGTGCTTCTTGCTTTAGTGAGACGCATCTCAGCCAGAGCAGGACAGCATCAGAGTGGGCACTATGGGAAGGCAGGTGCAACAGACTGCGATCAGCCCAGAAAACCTTCAGACTTCACCAACAGGAGAAAGCAACCCAGTCCAGGACCTCTGACTGGCTTGTATCTATGCCACCTTTCCTCCAGACTGCCTAGAAGGAAGAGTCCTAGGTCGTGCTGCTTCCTTAACAACATCTGTCGCGTGACAGAGGACAAGATGGTGAAGGAAAGCAAGCTCCTGGCTGCACAGCACGGACAACTGTAGGGCAGTGCTGGGGGCTGCCTGTGTTCAGGCACTGCTCAGCTCACTGAGCACAGACACAGCACTGGGTACTGGTAGGAAGAGCTATCTGTCCCCTCATGTGCACAAACTAGGGTAAGGATACAAGGGATTTTAGGGAGCCATTTTGCACAGCCATTTCTAGTCCTTCGTGGATATAAAGCATCTTGTTCAGAACTTACGTGGTCAGCCCCAGGCACAGCCCTCAGCTCCTGCAGGAGCTTCCCCTTCCCATTCCATTGCCTCCCTGACCTCCCATTGCCCTCTGATGGCTTGGGCAGGGTTTTCCTCCAAAGAAAAAGCATGCAGGGCAAGGAAGGCAAATCGCCTGTGCCTGGCTGATTTTCTGCAGCTGAGGATCTGGCCTGAGGCATTTCTCTTGAACTTCTTTGTCTAAGCAGATTCATTGGTAGCCATATGGCTGGCTGGGGATGTTTTTGTATGTCTGGGATATACAGATGTCTGATAGCTGTCTGTCTATTAAATAGATTTGGTAATTGTTACTGCCTCCAGGACACTGATGCAGCTAAGAGTGTCTGTCAGAGTCCAAGCAGACTGCTAACATTCTGGCATAATTTCATAAAGAAGTCAGTGTCCAAAATAGAAATACATTTTCCACGTACTTGAAATATACCAGGGGCTTGGTGGCGAGTTGCTGTAATTAATCCACTTCCTGGCTTGATATATTTTGGGATCATTCTGGTGTGTGGTATGTTAAATACTGAACTCAATTCATATTCTTATTTTTAAATGGAAATTACATTCATTATGTCCAAAGGAATGATTCCTAGGTCCATCATAGCAAAGCAGAAAAAAACTCCACCATTCCATTGCATTTCTGGTGTGATTTTACTCATTAACAGCAATTTGATCACATGCATCATTATGAAATCTATGCAACACTATAATGTATTTTAAAAGACAGTAGCAAACAGCTTTTTTTAAAATCTAGTCAGAACCCATTTAATAAATGATTACAAACTCAACATCTATCCTATTGTCAATATCCTACTGTCAGCCTCTCAACAGCAGCAGAAATATGAACAGTGTTCGAGTACATATGCTTCCCTTGATCTGAAAGAGATTGAAAAAGGGGAAGAGAGGGAGGAAGACAGAGATTCTGCTCTTTATAATCCTGGTGTAATTTTGGAGTTTTCTATTTACAACCTTGAACAGACTCTGAATTTAACCCAATCTAGGAGAGAAGAATTTGACTGTAATTTTTTGCAGGACTAACTATGGCTAGACCTGACTGTCTAGCCATAGTTATTTAACAGCCTTTTGGAAGCTACATGTGACCTAAAGATCCTATTTGTTGCTTGGATCTACCAATGTGAACATCAAAGGTATGTGTGTAAGGTATGCATGCAAATCCCCTGCAGATTTTTTCATAATAGTACTGAAACCTGACACCACATCATGAATGCAGCGCCTGGAGCACCCTACTACAGCCCCACTCCCTTGTAAAGCTTAACGTGGTTTCCTTGCTCACAGAGCTCCATTAGCTGCCACTTGGAGAGCAGCCTGCTTTTACATGTTAGAGCTGCTAGGGAGGGCTTGTGAACATTTTAGCAAATGCAGGTCGTTTCAGAGAATAGGACTGACGAATTGATTCTCGGTTCCTGAAAACTCTCCCGTAATTTGTTGCTTCTGTTGCTGAAGTGACAAAACCTAAGTTTTCTTGCTGCAAAAAACACAGCTAAATTCTCTCCTTGGTTAAATTCTGCTCTTCTGCTAAATTCCAGAGTCTACTGAAAGAGCTAAATGCTTCCATCTTCCAATTAGTTACATTTTATTGTACTTTGAACCTCTGTGGTTTGGGACATGCCAAAAATTGTTGGTAGTATCTGTGGCTAGGTGGTCCTGGCAGCAGAGGTGAAAGCAGATTGTTGGATGAAAGAAGGAGGAGGAGAGCTGGCCTCCAAATGCTGCTGTAGTTGGCACAGAGAGGCATACCCTTTCTGGGAATTAGGTGTGCTGGGTAGATAGGGGTTTGTTTTGCAGCTGAACATAATCCACCTTGGTGAGATCAGGTATTATACCAGCACCAGATCACTTACCAGCAGCTGCAAGATTATTCTAGCATTGGCAGCGATGTGGCCAAGGATACTCTGATACTCTAGATTTTGACAGGTAAGGGCAATGGTGTGGAGCAAGGTCCTTCTGCTGGCGGTCAGCAGCAAAGATGCAAAGGGATGGGAAGAAGGAATGAAAAGTGGCAAGGAGAGATGGCAAGAAAGAGGGGGCCCAAACACACACCGCCTTCTCTGCTTACACACAAATGGGAACAAATTCTCTGCACTGCCATTATGTGCAAGGAACTGAGAGGAAAAACAGAAACACATTGTTCATATTTCTTTTTGTCCACCAAGCTCACTAGATGGCTGTATTATTGTCATACTTTTGGCTTCTTCCATGCTCTGAAAGCATGTGCATTACTGACATATTTTGAGGGTTTTGTGGTGTTTTTAAGAGAGCAATTGGGAAGTTTGGTTAGAAAGAATCTTCTTAGGTACCAGTGGGTTTTTCAGATTTTAGGATCAGATGCATTTTTGTAGGCTTTATGGCAGTGCTTTGTCTTCTCAGATCACAAAACAGGTCAACAGAAATGCAAAGGCCCTGGGACTGTACTGCCCTGGAGAGGAGTCTACCCCAGCTGCAAGGCCAATGACAGAAGGATCCAAGGGAGGATGTGCTCTTCCTGAAGAACTCCAGCCATCTCTCAGCACAGCAATCTGTGCAGGAGAGAGTCTGCTTCAGCTTTCTGGCTGGAGGCACTGGCAACAGGACAGTCAGGATATTCACTGTTTATTATACAAGCACGTAAAAAGGGTGGGAGACAGTGAGGGGATAAGGAGTTGCCCATGCCACTTTGCCTTTCATCACCTCTCAGGAACGACTGTCTTTGGGGCTAATTTAGATGTATTTACATCATAAATGTGTGGCCCTTTCAGCCACATTTTTTCACTCTAATTTCTGCCTGCCCTTGCTGACATATGCCCTTTGCAATCTGTGGTTATTTTCCTCATTCTGAACTGTGGAATTGTCCTCTATTGCAGTTTTTTCTTTCACAGATAAGCAAATAAATAGCTCATTAAAGTGATATAGTCTAGCTCTATTTTACTTAGCAAATACTGGGGGGTTATTTAAAAAAAATTATTCTCTATTGAAAATACAAGGCTTTGCTGACTGTAAACTGGTTTGCAAGCCCAAACCAGATGATTTCATAGTCTTCCAGATGTATTATCACAGTTTCAGACATCTTCCAGACTGACAAGAGAGCCAGAACTCTCATGAGATCTCCACATTGGGATATTATTAATAAATATTCTGTATCTCAGGGACAACCTACCCAATAAGTAAGTTCCATATGCCTCTTAGAGGCATCAGTGTCCTTCCTCTCCTTACTCCTAAGTGCGATGGGCCCAACTCCTGGGCTGGGATTGGTTGAATGGTCCCTCACAGAGGGACCTCTAGCCATAGTTAGAGGCACAGCTCTAACTATGACTTAATACATGATGACAAACCTTTCACATCCATGCTTATCCCATGACATGATGATGTCTGTGCTTGGACCAACTGACAGACATCAGATCACATGTCTGATGAAGAGCAGAATCTACACATCCTTGAAGGTAAGGCACAGTGAAAAGGGCCTTCAGAAAAAAGAATGCAGGATTGTGACCATGGTCACAAGGGTTTTCAGGATGAAGAAGAGACGAGAATGTTGACTCTATGATCAGAAGGCTTGATTTATTATTTTATGATATATGTTACATTAAGACTATACTAAAAAGAAATAGAAAGGAAAAGGTTTCTTCAGAAGCTAGCTAAGCTAAGAATAGACAAGAATGAGTAACAAAGATCTGTGTCTCAGACAGAGAGCAAGAGCCAGCTCTTCCATGAGTGGTCAGGGAATCTAAACACCCACAGGAGACCAATCACAGGTCTACCTGTTGCATTCCACAGCAGCAGATAACTATTGTTTATTTTGGTTGCTGAAACTGCAGCTTCTCACAAGGAAAAATCCTAAGAAAGGATTTTTCATGAAAGATGTCTGCGACACAGGATAATTTTGCACTGTTGAGAATTTTGGTAGGGAAGATCCAGACTAGGGAGCTTTAGATTAACCTACCATCCCCTAGAAAACAGTTAGCCCACTTAAAATTTTGCACCATGACTTGTAGCATTGGCCAGTAATACCTGGGAGTGCTGAGTACCATGCTTTCTTGAGTACCATGCAAAATAATTCTTTCTAAGTGAATCAGAAATAAAAGAGCATCCCAGCACAGCAGCTAGGGATTCCTGGGGGTATTTACTTTGCTTCTCAGTTAGCCTATATAATCTGACAGCCCAGAGGACACATACATCTCCATTTGCATCCCTGGTGTACAGAGAAAGCAGCGCACTGCTTCCATTCTGCAGGAACATCCACACAGGAGTGTTCCAGAGAAATCAAACAGTAAGTTCCGAGCAAGAAAAATGGAAGAAGTTGATACAAAATCCACCAAGAGCAGATGCACAAAACTAGAATTCTCAAATTTATTTGAACAATCTTAGAGAAGTGGGCTGAGCTTAAATGCATTGGGCTGGTATCATGAGTAGCTCCATGCAGACAGCGTAGGGCTGTGGCAGTAGAAGAAAATAAATCTAGGAGGTCTACAATGTGAGTCAATATATATATCTTTCAGCTATAATATTGTATATAATGTAGGAATATGCTGCAATGCATGTTCAGAATAAATTTTAAATCAGTTATCAGTCTTTGCTTTAGGTAGGTGCTGGTTTTGAATGCACTTGAGGAAACATTACGTACATAAGATCGTTTTAAATGGATTTCACTCAAATGAGATACAAATGACACTGCATGAAGTGCAGACCAGCAAACCTAATATATTGTCTCCTTTATAGGAAATCAGAAACCAAACTGTGAGTTTTGACTGACAGTAACAGATTGTCCTATTATCAAAGAAAAATCTAGTTAGCAGAAACACAGGCATGTTTGTTCCTGATCTCATGTTAACAGCTTGAGTAAATGTCTCGCTTGCTAGACATAGAGAAATACTAGTTAATTCAACACCTAGCTATTTTTTCTTCTTTAATAATACTAATGCTATGAATGAATGATTACATATTATTTGCTTATGCCCTTAAAAGCAATTGAATTTAACATTTTCCCCTATTTCTGTTCTGCTGCTGCCTCTTCTGTAAAAAGAGGATTTCTGCATCTTAACCATACTCAGTGCCTACAGCATTAGGAAAAAAACCAGCAACAAATACACAAAATCCAAGCCGTCTTTTGCTTGTTCCTTTATTTAGTTTACTATACTCTCATTGTTTTATTTTAATGGCTGGAGCTTGATACCATAATAATTTTCCTCAGTCAGTTCATAATATCAATTTCCCTGTAGGTCAGAAAAAATACCTCAGGAAATACCACCTGCTATTCAGGGATATTGCAGGATATTTGCATTTTCACTTTGTAAAGTGTTATTATTTTAGACTGACAACCTAACATTTATTTAATTATCCCAAAGTCTTTGGATCCCTAAAAGCAAGAGAGAGAACGGGTGTCCTGGCTGGCGTCCCACTAGCTTTTCATGGTCATTAACAATCAAGAGTGAGAAGACAAACAACTCACTGCTGAAAGATGTGTGCCTCACAGCCAGCCTTCCCTGTCACCTCCTCTGGAGTATGAGAGCAATTCAGCTGTTCCATCAGTCTACCCTTGCTTTGCCAGCCCTCCTTTGTAGCGGGGCAGCTGCCTGACTGCATCTTTCCCTCCTCTACAAACAGCACTGAAGATGGTAGATGCAGGCAGACTATTTATTCCTCTGAAGGAATACAGGATGCTTGAGCAACCTTGATGGTTTCTGCAGGGAGTTTGATGTCTTCCATCTATCCTTTTATTCACTGCGTGTGAGAATGCAGTATTTTGGGACCATCAGCAGGGGAAGGAAAGGCCCCCAGTTAGACACTTGCAAGCCTTGCCACATTTACAACAGCTGTAGCAAGTACCCCCAAAAAAACTTCAGCCTTTCTGCACTTTTTCTCCCAGACAGGCATTTTGAGGTGACCACCAATACAAACCCCAGCAATTCCATTCCCTGAGCATTCTCAGCATAGCCATGAGGCTGGGCATGAAGGATGAGACCTGTTAGAGGGAAGCTGAAATCCTACACATTTCTGATCCACTTTGACACAATATGGAGTACATTCAGCTTTAGTAACCTTCCTCCCACCACATCAAACTTATGTTTGGCTGTTTTGTTTTCTCCTCCCAGGCTTATACTGGTGGGGAAGAGCCATGCCCAGCAGAGCACAGCAGCAACTGCTTTGAGGAGCCACAGCTGGGGTAGTGAGCGGTGAGGCTGCATGTTACATGCCCTCACGCGCGTGTCAGGAAGCATGCGCTGCTCAACATGTCGGTGGCAGAGGCACCCATCACTTCTCCCAAGGTGATTGCCCCACCATGCAGAAACACACCTAACAGTGAGCAAGAGGCAACCGCAGAAATAGCCCTAAAAATGGCTTTATTTTTGAAGGTCTGTCCAAATCCTGCTCCGTGGTTCAGAAGGAAGCATGACTGTGGGAACTTTCTTGCACAGTTTGCTTCTTCTCAGCTGACCAAATATATCCCAGAGAATTCACTTCTAGGAGGAATGCCTCGAAGCAATGTTTTGTATGATGAGTGTTTCATGACATATCTCTATTTCCAGCAGCAGTACTGGAGACTGCTGAGGGAGGGCAGTGAGTATTACTGTCTGGTTGAAAGGAAACTTTCTTTTTGGCTGGTTGCACAAAAGGACACAGATGAGGCACAGAGTAGGCAGGAGTGCAGTCACCACCAGCTTCCCTGCATCAAGTGACCAGCCTCACTCATGCTGGGAAGCTGCACTGCCATGGCCAAGCCATCCTGCTGCTGGGGAGCTTGGTGTTACACAGTGCCAGAGGTAATCCAGGCTCCTCTGCTATGGAATATTAATCCCAATATTTCTGGGTGGGACGTGCCTGGCCTCGTCTGACCCTTGCTGCTGGACCAAAGGCGGCAGCTGTGGTGTTTCACCCCAGAGATACCTTTGGCCGGCTGGATGCTGCAGCTGGGCACTCGGAACAAATCCAGGCAAAGTAGAAACTCAGTTTACCTCTGGTGGAAAAGGTTCAGGCGACGGTGAAGAGAGAAAGGAGAGGATTCTATCGTAGAGCTTTAATCCAGAGTTTTATTCCAGGATGACAGACCTCTGAATCTTGTAACAGCTCCCAACAGAATCCAGACCACACGGTCCCGTCTCCTTTTAAGCCCGGGGACAGGGGGAGGGGAAAGGAGAGGTTGGCACACCTGGGGGGTTGGGATAGGTGAAACAGGAAATGGCATCACACTGCAACACTCTGCCATGGTGCAGGGGCAAGACTGAAAGCTGCCGCTATACCAGCAGGTCCAAGCTACCAATGAGGCACTGGCACAAGTAGCTCCAAAGTTTTCCAAACTTGCATGAGATTGGTTTGCCCCTCTTGCCCAAGAAGAGAAAAATATAAAGAGGCATAAACTCACCATTTCCTTTTCCAGATATGGGGACTATCACAAACCAGCTGAGAAGTCCCCCCTCCCAGGGAGTCCTCCCCATGTATTTGGACTCAGCAGCCAGTGTCAGTGGTGAGGTCTTGCTGGCAGAAGTGAGCTGTGAGCTGGCACTGACTCAGAGGTTGTTTGTACAAGGGCTGTCTCTTAAAACTTCGTACTGATAAAACTTATGACTGTGTTGAGAGATGCTTATAAAACATGGAGTCACCTCTTATTCAATTAAGGAAGCTGTCACTGAACTTTCAAGGAGGCCTGAGTGGGTAACTCCCCTCTGTGCTGGGCTGAACTCAGAAATATCAATCTGTGTGACACTTCGGATGACCTGGGCTGCCAGTCAGAAAGTTCAAAAGGTGAGGAGCACCTCTCAACAGGAATGAACAGTGACGCACATTTGAAAACAAACCTTGTGAATACAATTAGTTATTTGGTACCCTCTCCTGCCTGGAAGCTTTTGTGCTACTAAAAAGCTGCCCAGAAGACATGGCAAGAAATGACTGCAAACTAGCTGACTAGTTTGCAGGGCTTATTTAAAAATCAGGAGACGAGAAATCCCAATGTTTGATATTTAAACAGAAAAATGTTTTATTTTAAAACATTTATGTTCCTTTTATGATTGCAAAATCAATATTAATACAGAATGTAGACCATTTTATAGCCTCCACACAGGACTCCACTGCTGCTCCCTTCCCAAGAAGTCTGGTTTTTGGGCAGATGAGAACTGCCAGTGGGAGGTTCAGAAATGCTGGTCCTAATATATAACACCAGAGCAAGACCTTCTGCCCTTCCTCAGACAAACTGGCTAACGACTTCAGTGAGAGTTCTGCCTCAGTAAAAATACCAGGTTTTGGCCAATTACCTTCAAATGGATAGAACAGTTTATTTGTGGTTTGAGGTGCTTCCTCCTGTCTGAACTTTCTGTTTTCCAGACTGAGCCTAAGAGGTACAAAGGAGGTTTCCCACGATCCCCCAGGCTGTCTGTTGTTGGGGATACCAAATTATTCTCTTGAACTTTTTTACTTGAGTTTGTGCTTCCAACCCCTGCATTCACTGAGCAAAAGCAGCAGGTAGAGATGGGATGTCTTGACAAAAAACTTTACTGAGTTGAAAATAATCTAATGCTAACCTCCATAGACAAAAAGATTTCTCTAAAATTCTTTAGCATTTATTCTCTCTGCAAACTATATACACTAAGACATGCAGTGTTTCTAAAAGCCCCTTACGACCTATAGATGAAAACCAGGACAGTGCAGAAAAGCAGGAGTAGAAACAATAGGCAATGCTTCTGCCATTTTTTTCCCATGAGTTCACTGCAGAAAACCCTCCAAAAAGCAGGCACTAAATATTCAGGAGCAAACCTTACAGCAGCCCACCAGATCCTGCTAATGTCACACGGCTGCTGCCCTGTCCACTCACCTACTCACATGCCTGAATTTCATTGATTCATTCATTTGGGAGAAGGCCCTGCAGTTCCCCTCCACCCTCCTCCAGCCCATTTCCTTTCTAGAGAGCACCCCAGTGCTGAGGACTGCAAAGCAGCGCCCCAGCTCCACTCCTTGGTGTCCCCCAACTGTGGTCCTGGGGAGCAGGGCATGGAGAGGAAGTGGTTCTGACATGTATTTTGCTGATGTTTTAAAGCATATGGTCTGAATGTTCTGAATGCCGTGGAAGATTACTGTCACATGTACTAACCCATTGCCTATCTGTTGACACAGTATCACCTTTCATAAATTGCTGGTACCATTTTCCCACCAGCTCTGCTCCAAACACAGGAATTATAGGCAGAACACAAATCCAAACAACCCTTATGTGCTTAATAAAATAAATAACAATCAGCCCCTGAAACAATTCCCCTTTAAAGGAATTTTCCTTATTTTAGATCAAACACTTCCTTGGGATCCATGCTAATTTCTACTTTCCAGTGTCATAAATAACTAACACAAAGGAAAAAAAAAACCCAGCACATCTAAAATCAGCCAGATGTATATTTTTAAATCCTAACACATATGCTCATGTCATGTTTTGGATACTGGCACAATTTCTGAATGAATGCAAACAAAGCAAGACATGCTTGAATGAACCCCAACCCCTAATGCATACTTAGCATAGCTGCAGGTCACTGTAGCCAGACCAATTTACACCAGTTCCACAGTTGGTCTGCAAGGTTCATATGAGTGTGGTATCTCTGTGAGTGCCTCCTTCCTGCCCTTCATCTCAAACTTGTGAACAGGTTAGTGCTCTGTATCTCAGTATGCCACTGAAAAATTTGGATTTGGTTCAGGTCTTGGGAAGTTCAATCCAGCTGGAAAATGCACATGCACTTCTGTCTCCTCCCCTTGCTGCACACACACTTCCCACAGACACTTCTTTTCACTGAAGGAGAGATTAATGTCACCTTTTCATAGGAAAGCTGATTACTGATATGTTAGCCCATCATGGACTATATAGTACTATATTTTGGGTTTTTCCATGAAGAAAATATCTTCTGAAGTGACCAAGTAGTTTCAGCTCAAAATTTAATTTTCACCTGAAACCCTATTTTCTGATGACAGTATTTGAACACAAATATTCCTTGTCAGAAGCTAACAAAGTTTCATACTCTGCTGTAACAACTCACCTCTCTGTGCTTCCATTCCTGAAACCTGTATCTTTCTCAATCCCTACACATTTTGGCTTTCAACAAGGTCCCTGATAGTCCTGCTTTTATTCTCTCATCACCTAAGCAAGGGGAGGTTACCTGATATTAAACCATCAGATTTGTTTGTTCACAAATACTGCTGTGCTCCAGGGTTTAGACCATGTCACCACTGCAGGCCCCAAATGCCCTACAGCTAGAGTGGTCTGTGGGGGCATGATCCTACCTGTGGGTCATTTATTTGCATTAAATTATCCAAAGCAGCTATAGAAAATAAAGGAGAATGGAGATAAACAAAAAAGTAGATTAGCGTCATTTGACATCTTCATCCTTGTTTTTCAAGACATCTGACAAGCACTACAGGCCCATAAACTGGACTGAATCTTCCCTTGCAGGCTTCCCTTGCAGGCTTCCTGTGTTAATGACTATAAGGAGAATGCTTGCATCCTTTTCTGGTGTGGACTACTATATACAGGACATTAGATTTGTGAATCCATGATCTAAAAATGTATTGTACATGTATTTTATTTTTTTTTAGTAAGGAGATGCCTACATGTTACTTGCAGAGTGCAACTTGTGATTTAACCCTTTAGAAATTAAGTACCATACTGCCATTCCCTCACGCATCCTAATCCCAGTGGAATGGGGAGGAGAATCAGAAAGAAGGTAAACCCCCTGGGTTGAGATAGGAATAGAATAATAACAATAACAATATGATCAATAACAATAATTTTTAAATAATAATGGTGATGAAAAGGGGGACAACAAAGAGAAATAAACCTCCACCAAACAGACAAGTGATGCACAGTGCAATTTCTCAGCACCCACTGACCAGTGCCCAGCCAGTCCCCCAGCAGTGATCAGCCCTGCTTGTCCAAATTCCCCCCACCCTATGCACTGAACAAGACACTCTGTGGTATGGAATACCCCTTTGATCAGTTCAGGTCAGCTGTCCTGGCCATGCTCCCTCTGGCTTCTTGTGCACCTCCTCACTGGCAGAGCATGGAAAGCTGGAAAGTCCTTGACTTAAGGCAGGCACTACTCAGAAACTACTAGAACACTAGTGTGTTATCAATATTATTCTCATACTAAATTGAAAAAGACAGCACTGTACCAGCTACTAGGAAGAAAATTAACTGCATCCCAGATGAAACCAGGCCAGTAACAATACTGTCATTGCCAACTGTAAAACAGAATCCCTTTGCTGAGGAGATGGGGAATTATGTCATATTTTCACATGTGAAGAGCTAGTTAAATTGTACACAAAATCTTTTTACTGTCTGTTTCCTTACTTTTGTTATACATAAAAACCAGTAAAGAATAAGATTGCCTATAGAATGTTTGCTTGTGTTTTAGTGAAAGAAATGTAAAATATGCCCCAAATCCTTTTATCTTATTCTAACAAAACCACAGCCAAAACAACTTCCTTCAAAATTTAGGGAAAAGAGAAATGATCTTGGATCTCAGCTGAGAACTTGTTCCCTACATTTCAATCTAGAGAGAACTTTTATGGCTGAGTTATTACTAATAAACAAAGTTTATAACAGAAACATTGACAGGACTTCTACCAAAAGGATACAAGCAGAGGTATTAAATTCAGCTAACATCTAATAGAAACTCTGATCTCATCACATGCCAACTAACATTATACTCAGAATAAAATTAATCCAGTGTGGACTGCCTGCTGTCAGTTCTCGAAGACCGCTATCCTCAAATTCCTCCCACACAATGGCAGAATTTATAAAGCAATGCATCTTCTTCAAATCAACAGAAATTACCAACGCTAGACCAGACTGCCTCTTCATTTGACCAGATTACACTCCTTTAAACCTAGAATATCCCTGCTGGCTACACAAGACCTCAGCCTCTTTACTGAAGTTATGACTTCAGCTGCCTTTGGCTCAGTAGCTGTTGGAAAGATTAAACAAAAATTAGCAGTTCCTGTAAAACAAAATACTTGGATATTAACCAGAGTTAAAAATCAAGCCTTAGTTTGCTTCCTGCCTGTCGGACATGCTACACTGAACATCCTTTTTAAATTCCACAGGTAATAAACTTGCACTAGATGAGCTGGTCTCAGCACAAGTCTGTACTGATGCCAGCCCCAGCAATCTCTTTCATCTGTGCTGACTGCAAACACTGAGGCTGCAAGGTATAGGGGCTCATGAGAAGACACTGCTTTATAGGTTCACTGATAAATTGATAGAGCTGATAATGCAACTATTGCTTGCCAGGAGCTCACAAACTTAAACAGATTTTTGCAGTAGTGGCAGAGTAGTAACAGAAATGAGCAGGAAAAACAAGGCTAGTACAACTCACAGGATGTGAACTTCTGTTTCCTAGATGAGTAAATAAAACAAGTCTTTCTCAAAAGGATGTGCTTGTAACCTGGGCTCGATATGGTAGCAGTGCAGTCAAGACAATTACAGTGGAATTCAGGTAGGGGCCAAGTGTGAGCAAATATAGCAACAAAAGACCTCATGCTACAGGATTATTAGATATGTAATAAGAGAAACTTAATCATCTGTTCCTGATGAGACAGTGTCCAAAGTGGGAAGTGAGCAGTGGAGAGGGAAAGTGAGAGCCAGCTTTGAATCTGAGGACATGCATCCTTTTCCTGCAGGACAGCACTGCTTCCAGCTGAGAATGTGAGAGCTGCCACTCCCAGCGCTTTGGACAAAAGTGGCCAGGCCCACTCCAATCAACCATTTACACTGACTGAACTAATCCGGCTGACTTTGCTTGTAGCAGATTAGGAAGCGCCCACAGACAGCACCTGCTGCAGCTGGGCAAGGTCAGTAACCTCTGGCTGGGAGGCTGTGACAGCAGCCAGGGCAGTGACCTCTTCCACCAGCTCAGCTGGAGCTCAATGGGGACATCTTCCTCATCTTCCTACAGCTTAACTACGTGGGCTCCTCACCAGCAATGGCCAGCTAGGATGACTTGGCCTCTTGCCTCCACCAACCCCACCTTCTCTGTACCCAGGCAATCAGCTCTTGCCAGTATGCAGCTCTGGAAAGGAAGAAGCTTTGCTTTCCGGTAAATTTTTGCTGCCACAGCAATGTGAACAGTCTTCATCTCTGGCCAAATAAAGAATGCCTGATCCTTAATACTACATTGGTGTCAAGGAGTTTTTTATTTTTACTGGTTTTTGGTAATAATAGTAACACCAAACTGTATAAACCCAATGAACTGAGGCAGCATACATATCCTAGTGATTAATAAATCCCCAAACCCACCCAAGAGACACCAGTAAGACCAGAAAGTACCATTGCTACTACCTACTCTGACCTTTTCCACAGCACAAGTCACAGAGCTTTTCCCAGCAATTCTTGCATCAACATCATAATTTCAGGTTGAAATATTGCATATCTTTTAGAAAAACATCCAACTGTGATTTAAAGACTGCAAGTCTTGAAGAATTCACCACATCCCCTAAGCAAGCTGTTCCCATGATCAATTGCCTTAATTCTTCATGTATACCTTATGTGAACATGGGAACTGAAAACACAAAGGGTGAGGAGCCAAATTTTGGTCCTCTGGCAGAAGGTGAAGAATGAACCTCTTGTCAGTTTTATGAGGTTATTACAACTCTGTACAAGAAGCTATACTATCTTTCTGGAAGATCTTATACAGAAGTTAGCACAAGAAGAACATTTTCCCTTGCTTTGTGAGAAGCTTTCAGACTGTTTCCTTCTAAACACTGAAATGGACTTGACAAGTTGCATGATTTTTGCATAAGGTACATCTGCAACAGTCACCATGATATTAACAATACCATGGCTCTTTCCTGGCCACCACACTGGCTTGCCTGCCAAGCAGCTGGAGCTGAAAAGAGAGCTCCTGAACTTAAGAGACTAGAAAGATATCAAAGAGCTTTCCAGGTCCAGCTCTGGTTCCTCCAGAATAACTCAGATAGAGGACGTGCAGCTGACACAAAACTGGAGTGAATTTGCCTTGTAAATCTGACAATTGTCAGGCTATAAAGATCAGAGAAGTGGAAGTTGCTTGATGTAGCAACTGCTATTTCAAAGACCGAGGAAGAAAAGTTTAGTAGAAGTCCTTTAAAAGTAAAACATAAAGGGTTCATGAAAAAAACCAAGCAATTCAATTCATCAACTGGAATTTCTCATTCCATTGGTTTAACTGAGATGGGAAATTTCTTGAAATGGATCTTTCGTCTTAGGAATTTTTGATTGAACAATTTAGTATTTCTGGAAGAAAAAACAAACAAAAAACTCCAGAAATTCCAAACCAGCTCCAGTAAACTCCTAACCAAGCTGAAACCCACACCAGTGCATCTCAAATTTTGCTATAGCTGTAATCATGGCTCCATGCATAACACAGAGAGATCACCTTCAGGAGAACATCTCTTTACTTTCAGTTGGTATTGCTCACGAACTACACCTCTGCAACCAAGAGGAAAGGGAGAGGTGGTGCTGTGAACTCATGGCAATGGTGGGACATGTGCAGCAGCCATGGGCAGGAAGGAAGAAATGAGCAGTACGGGACACCTTTTTTGGGGGAAATAAGTGTTGCATGTCTTTTGTTTTCTTAACTTGGAATGAAGTCTAAAACAAGCACGTATGTATGCTGTCATTTATTCCTCCCTTGAAGAAGACCTCAACCCTTTAGCATCACTGAGATCTAAGGAGACAATTGTCATTGTGCTCTATCTATAACGCCAGGGTTTCCTCAGCGTAAATCTCACTTCCCACATACTCTCCTTTAAGTTTTTTTTCAACTGGAGGAATCAGATCACTCAAGAGTTTTTCTATGGAGAAGACCTTCAGCAGACCTTTATCTGCTAGTTCATTCCATCCAGCAGAAATAAAGGTCCATCACCTTTTTTCAGTGAGCTCAAAGAAGCCAACTGGCCCAAGCAGGCACAGCCTTCCCCCTCTTCATGTCAGAATTTCCTATATTTGATAAGAAGGAAGCATTTTACTTCAGTCACCACAGTTTTCAAAGACTTATTCCTACCCTTTCTTGGTTCAAATACATAGAAAACAAATCTGCAAAAAATGTGAGCTTGTTGTTTAAAACTGACCTCTGGAGTGACCCCTTCATGACTCTAGTCTTCAAGTGAACACTAGAAGGACTTCACCTTCAATTACTGCTAACTGTGACCTCACAACTACATTCTCCTGCATCAGTTTATCTGCAGGCCTATTTCTTAAAGTTCAACACTATAAAACCCCCAGATTATTAGACACAATCAAGAAGGAAACTTCAAAGACCTTTGGACTGTCACACGGAATTAACATACCGAATCACAATTAAACCATGATTGGCATTTTATAGCACTAGTTCTTTGAGGACAGCAAAGCTAATTTTTACCAATAGACTTTGAGAAAAAAAGACTCCATTATTTAAAGGTAGCTCTAATTGCTATACCATTCAAGTTATTCTCAGGAGGTATGAAACATGCAATTTTGAACATAACGTTACTTTCACATTATTTCATTATCCCTATGGTATTTTTGGCAATGAGTGTTTTGGAAGGTGAATTTAAAAAGAGAACAAATACCAAATAAAGTTGTCAGTGCACAACTGGAATTATGACTATGCATCCTTTAATCATGCGTCCCACTCAAACCATGCAACTCTGAGTTCCCATGGCCCGCAGCTGAATCTCCCACCGTGGGCATTAAATGCTGTAATATGTTTAATTAATTCACTAAAATGCACGAGGGTCCTTGGACACCACAGTGACTGGCGCCAAGTAAGTGTTCATAGTTATAGCAACTGTTAATAAAACATCCTGCACTTCAGGTTTGGAAGTTGATATGGAAGAGCTGAGGGGCTCTGGAGCCTTGAGGCCATTCGTATCTTCTGTCTCCTTACACTTGAGGAGATTGAATTTTTTCAAGCCAATGCCTTGAGTCCCCAACTCTCTGTAGCTGCCAAACTCCCACAAGCACACCCCAACAGGTGTGGTGCCCTCGGAAACACAGCACTTGGAAGACAGTGAAACACACCCACCAGGTCCTGGCTGTGGCATGACCAGGGCAGGTGTCCCACCAGGTATCCAGGCTAGACAGCCTGGTTAGCTTACAAAGTGCCACAGTCATTCTCAGCCTGTTTTTCCCTTAATCTGCCAAAGAGGCAACCTTGTACTCTCATTCACCTTCATTCTACCTTCAGAGCTGTCAGCTGCATCTACGGGGGCTTTCCATTCCAGTGCCTGTCAGCTCAGCAGCCTTTCTTGTCTCCCAAGTACATCAGAAAAGCCTTGCCTTCCCTTATAGTTTTGCAAGGAGATGAATACATGGATAACCAGATGGACTGAGGGATGAGCAAAGGAAGATTTAGAGAAATTTCCTCACACGAGGTACAACTAGGCCAAATTACAGCAAATATCTTATGTTTCCTTCAACCTAAGCAATTCCCTCAGGTATTACCTCCTCCTTAATTACCTCCTAATTAATTACCTCAGGTGCTTAAGGTTAAGGCTCTTATCTGAAAAACAGAGGAGGGTCTCCAGGGTACCAAAAAGAGGAGTTACTGACTGCAATGCCTTCACATGTAGCCCGTTGACCTAAGTCTAAGAAGCTCTGTCATACACTCACAGTACATTCAACTTTCCCCTGCCAACACTTCGCAAACACAGTGCTGTTCAGCAGGATATAAGTGTAAGAAGTTCCGTGCAGCACATGAAAGAAAATGCGGTCATTTCCCTTCAGTTTAATTCCTCCCTCTTTTAGGGAAGAAGATTCCAGCAAAAAATTTTTTTTCTGAAAACAGATTGGGCAACTTGAGTAAATTCTGAAACAAAACCAGCTGTTTATGTTCACTCGATTCATTGTCAGCTTAAAATACAGATGATTTAACAACTTAAGTGGTGAATGTGAAAATTACTTGGTTTAAAACTGACAATTGGAAATGTAGCGTTTTTCAAAATCAGAAATTTAAAATGAAAGGGTTTTTTAAAGAAAACTCTTGCAATTTTTATTTTCTCAAGAGGAGCTCACCCAAACCCAAGTGTGATACTTTATCAGAAGGTATGTGAGATATTTCAGTGAAAGGAATGGTGGTAGAAAGAGCAGTGTATTGTTTAGATTTTATTGGGTCCCATCACCCCACAAAGAAGAACAGAAACAGCTTCAAAACAAATATGCAGTTCTGCTTTAGTTTTGGTTGCTGACCTTTTTTTTTAAGCTGTTGTATCACCTCTGTGTATGTTGCTTTTTACAACATATCCATTTCTAGGACAGTACAGCACATTTTAGAAGTGACAACCTGCACGTATGTTGTCTAAAAGACTACAAAATCACCATTACAAATGGACTTCCAAAGCAAAGGCAAGTTTGGCTTTTATTTCAATACAAAAGTGAATCCTTCTACAACTTGTTTTCCCTCCCCTCATTTGTACACTGCTCATTCATTGATGGAAGTGAAACCCATTGATGGGAATGAAACCCACAGGAGTGAAGATGGGATTTAGGATCTATGGATGTCTCTGCTCTGATGGTGTATAAGACCCTCGGAGAAAACACCAAGCTGCTAAAGCTGGCTGTTTGCACAGGTTTATTGTACCTCCTGGGCCAAGCACAGGCAGCGAGCTAGCCCTCTGTCTCCTGAGGTAAAGAGATCTGGGAAGATCTGCCACTAAAAATGGTCCCACAGACAAAACAAGAATGCATGTTCATAAAAGCAAGGAAATGATAAGAAAAAAATGAAAGCAAAATGGAAAACAGAGTGGAACAGAGAGAGAACGGAGGGAGAAAGAACCACATTGCCCTACAAGAGCAGCTTTGTGATTCCTCCAGTAATGTTACTCTGTTTTGTTTACCATGAAAAGATCCCATTAATGCTTCAGCCCCATCAAACAGCAGACCAAGTTCATGAATGGCACCTATCAGAGCCCAGGGTAAATCCAATGATTAGAGGGAATTTGCCAAAGGGCCTTTGTAGCTGAGAAAAATGCCTACTCCAGAGAGGAATGCAGAAAATTCCTGGGAGGACAAGCCCTCCTTTGTTGGCAGTCCAGCGGTATTCTGGAGCAAATAAAGGCACACAAAAAATGGGATCTTAGATGCAATGAGCATTTGAAGAAACGTTCAAAGACCTCCTTGAAACATTCACACCTCCCCCCTTTTCCCAACTGTACTAATTCTGTTTAGGATGACCAAATGGGCTACACTCGAAACACTACTACTTTAGGGTTACATAATAGAAAAGTCTCTGGGCAGCAACAGCTTCACTTAGTTAGTTTTTTCTACCGCTTTTTCCCCAGTTGAAGCTTTTGTTGACACAAGCTTTTAGGGTCCAAATTCCCAGCCAGTGCAAATTGCTACAGATCTGCTGCAATAAAAGGATCTCTGCCAGGCTTACAGCAGTACAGCATCTGACCTCAGATTTAGCCTGTAAAATATAATAAATGCACCCAAACAGCAGAATGGGCCTACAGTCAGTGGAGAAGGTACATTGAGGCCTCCTCTCTGATTCATCTCATCTTGTGGGATGTCCCATGTCTGAGCCAAACAAATATGAATCACCTATAAGCTATGCAGGGGCAGCTAAGACTGTGCTGTGGAATGAAAGATTTGCTTGGATAGATTCATTTTAAGAGTATAAACACATCCTGGCAGAAATTAAATCCACAAGATCAGACAAGACAAGCATCCACTTAGCAAATGAAAGGGATATGACATGTGGGTGTTGATTCATTTCAGACTCACCCGGTGGATGAGTCTGAAATGAATCTCTTAATAACTTGTTCATAAGAAACACATTTAAACCAGCAAAATTATACAGTGATCCAAAGAACTCCGCCAAATATCAGCAAAATTATATTAAAGCTGCAAATTGTTATATAACATTTGTCTGTATTTGCTCACCATGACCTTTTCAACTACATTACAGCAACAAAGTTTTTGTATTAAAATAGCCCCAAACCATACTAGATGTACAGAGACAACATTCTGTCTGCCACCGGCAAGGTTCTAATCTTGCTTACATCAGTGTAAATCCAGCATATTTCCAACAATTTTACTGAACACCAGTGAAAGTGAGATCAGAATTTGGCCCTATGCCTCCTTCAGCCTGTTTTCCTCCAGAGAAAACAAAACCATTTTTTGTTATTTCTTTGGTGTGAAAAATCAGATACAAATTTTATGGCTGATTTAAAAGACCTTATCTGCTTCTGAAATCTTGAATTGCATAAACTGCATGTAATCCTCACACAAACACATTCAACAAACACAATTTCCTCCCTCCTTACTTCCTATGCTCTGAACAATCTTAAGGCCTTTTCTTCCCCACAATGTGCACTTAAACACAATATGCTTCCTCATAAACATTGTTAATTGCTCTTATTTTATGTCCTGCATTAAGGAATTTGCTGTGATGATGGAGGAGGGAGGAATATTCATGCAGATGGAAGTGTGCTCTGTAGGTGGGCATATGCTGCATTTGTTTGTGTGTGTGCGCATCTGAAATCTAACAAAAGTATTATTTGCAACTTTGGAGGCTGATACTCTAACGCTTTCAAAATGAGAGCAAATTGTTTGCAAAGGTGTTTCCTCTATTGCTCTGCAAATGCTGCTCATTTTCCTCTTTGTTTTAAATGACCTTTTGCTGGTCCAAGGGGGCTTATATCCATATGGCAGCACAGTGGCAGTGAAGCGATAGACCTGGGTGTAGAAACCAAGCCAGGCTGTTCACAGCACCACCACATTCTGCAGTCATGTGTAAAAAAAAAAAAAAGCAGTCATGTTAGAAGAGCTCTTCTCATTTGTTTTTTACTGAATGAAAGCAACCAAAGTGTTTTGCTAACCCTATATTCTGCCCTCTCCTGAATATCCCTCCAAGGGAGCTGGTTGGGGGCTCTAGCTTACCTCAGCATCAGTGGGAACACTGCCTCTGTAAGTGACTGCAAACTTGGAACAGTATCTCCTTATCCATAGGAAAGGAGTGCTGGAGTCTCTCACCCTCATTCATGCTGGCCTGTTTTCTTCAATGGGATTCCTCAGAGTAGGACACTACACTGCTGTCATGAGTGAGCTGCTCTGAGAATGGGGCTTTGAGAACAAAACTGGCTTAAAAGCAGACAGCCTGGAAGGGTTGTTCCACCCACCCCACCCCAGACACAGCCTTAATGAAGACACTGAGTGAAACAACAGATCTGAAGATTTATCATTCCTCTAGCAAAGATATACAACACCTACAGTGAAAATTAAATGCATTGGGAAGTGCAGCTATTCAGCACCTTCCAAGGTTAGACAGCTGGCTATAGAGAAAAAAGAAACAGATTGAGAGATAATCTCCCCAGCATAGTCCTCTAATTGCCACCAGCTGCGTAAATCCTACCAGCATCTTCTGCAAAATAAGTATCAACTTAGAAAGCTGGTCATTGGAGAAGTATGCAAAGCCTGCAGAACACAGGCGCACACGTGTGCGCACTAACCTCCTCCTGCAACCTTGATTTATTGAGCCTCTGCCTAGCAGATGGCTGACATTTTAAAGTAGCCTCCTAAAACTACAGATCTGTTTGTCTGTTTATTCGATTGTTTGTTTTCCACCAAATGGGCTGTAACAACTTCAGCCATAATCCATTAAAATCCAGGCTAGTAGGGTAAATGACTGTCACTAGAAGCCTGACTTGTCACACTGCCACAGAACAGTATGAAGCCCTGGGCTCTTCCTCTGAAGCCAGGGTGACATCATCTCACACATGTTCCTTTTACTAGATGATGATTCGAGCTCCCTTCAAAAAAGTCCACGAACGAGGACATGGAGATCTGCTCACTGTTCTGCACGGTCAGTGTCTCTCCCCCTGGGACAAGCTCCTTCTCTACCACAGACTTCCTCTGTGTCTTTGGGAAGATAGACACACACAGGGCATTTAAAGACATGTTAGGAACCTAAAGGCACAGAGAGATGTCTGCAGTAGTATGTCAGCCCAAAAAACGTGTGTTAAAACCTGTGCAGAAACCTTGACTACTCAGATGCCCCAGCTCAGCCAGAAGCACAAGTTCTGGCACAAGAGGTGACAGAGGCTTGGGCAGGAACAATGTGAAACCACCCTGCATGAGGTGGCTGATGGGTGAATCATGGCAAACACAGACAATAACATGCCAGTGATTTTTGCTACAGAGTTGGGCTGTTTAAAGAGGAGATTTGGTTCAGAAGATTTTGAACTCTCCTTTCAATCAAAGGTAGAGCAATTTACCACTGCAAACAACTATTAAGTCATAAGCCATTATATCCTCCAGTGAAAAAAGAATTGAAGCAAGAAATAACTGACTAGCCTAGATTCAGAAGCTGGTACAGGTGAAAAGAGAAGTGGATAGGCACCCTGGAGGCGTTTTTGCACCCCATGATTTCTGGGACTGATTCAGTTTCTTTGATAGTCTCTTTAAGGAGTTAAGTTCTGCTCATGTCCATGCTTCTCCTCCAGACTTTTGGCAAAGCAACCAGAGCCAACAAGTTGAATAGAAAGGATGTATGTCCAACAAAAAAAAAGCAGAAACATTTACAGAGGAGAGTGGAATGGGCAAGATGTTACTGCCTCTTTCTGATTACAGCTCAGCATTGCCTCCTGGTTCCAAATTTAGACTTAGAATTGCAAAGGAATTATTCCAATTAAAACAGTGGTGTCGAATTGGTATGAGACCATGGAGAGGACTATGGTCTATCAGAGCAGCTTCACAATAGGGTTCTTCAAAACCTCAAAGACAGTGGTACCACTCCTAAAATGCACTGGGAACCTCTGAAACCCTTACTGTAAACATCAGAATTTTCCTCCTCTTCTGTCATAGGGAAACAGGGAGAGGGCAGAGGGGAAGGAGGACGAGATGAAGAAGTATCTGGTCCTATAATACTCTCGCAGAGCTGAACGTGACATTGGCTTGGCTTTCATAGCTGTGGCTGGTGTTCACACCCAGACTCATCTGCTTAGCCCAGCGTGGGAGGCAGGAGAAAGCAGTCACCGTCAGGGTCAGACAGAGGATGTGGTGATTGCCCCTCTGAGCTGCCCCGGAGTTCATCAGGATATGAATGTCTGTGCAGGAGTAGGCACTGCTTCCAAAATGAAATCTGGACAGTGTTAATTTATCATGTCTAAGCCTGAGGCCTGAAATAACAGTTACCAGCATTTGTGTTTTTGTATACACTTTGAAAGTTCTGTGTAGCTGAAACTGGCTGGCTTTTTTCAAGAATCAAAGCATTTCTGACCTTCCTTTCAAATATCCTTCGTAAACATAGGGAGATATATAGGCACACATTTACCGGTTTTTTGTAGGGGGAAAAAATGTGAACTTAACATAAAGTGAACTGGTAAAGAGAGGGCAGGGGTAGCTCCTAACACAAAAGGTCTTGCTTTATTTCTTAAAAGTTCTCCTGTACTAATACAATTAGAAAGTTCAGCTGTAATTTCACCCTTCATTCATATAGGACCTTGTCTCACCTTCAGCAGGAAACAGGGACTGAGTTAGGAGAGCTTGAATATAATAGACATTTGTGGCTGTGTACACTGCTGCCATCAATATAAATCTGTCATAAACACACAGAGGAAAAGGAAACTTCATACACTGTGGCCTCCACATTTTTGGATGCAAATGCAGATTTATGGTGCATGGGAAGCAAGCACCCTTTAAGCCAATGTGGGCCTCGTGAGTGTGTGGGACTATGCAGAGTGGTCCTCCTCAGCTGAACTGCACTTCCACAGCTGCATTTGTAACCACCTCCTGCTGGAAAGAGGAGCTGGGCCAAAATAAGGCTAAGGAGATGGTCTTGTTATGCTGGATTTTCACAAAAATGTGGCTTACAAAATGAAAGCCAGAATTTTTAAGCTGTACTGGAACTGATTTATTACATGGTCTTCAAACCACCACCCTGCACTTCCATGCACGTTAAATGACATCTTCTGTTGCTTTCATTCCTACGTGGTATGGGAATGGGACACACATGCAACCCAGGGCTAAGGGGCTATCCCATATGAGGAAAGGTAGAAAAATCAGGTCCACAAGTCATCATGATTCCCATACAACTTTGTTCACCTCTCCAGAAAACTTCTAACTCCTGATAAAAACTAGAGCCTTATCTAGAAGGCAGCTATATCAAATGACTGGTGATTACTATTCTGAACCATGGTATATTAGGAGTGTTTTTGCATAAGGGAGCCTACAAATGAAAGCAGTTTTGAGCAAATTGAAAAACAGCTCAGTGTCACTATTAATTAATGAAAAACAATTTTTCCAAGTCTGCCTAATAGAAGGCTTCCTACATGCAACCAGTAACTGATTAAGTGAGTGACTCAAACAGTAAAACCACAGTTAGGCCTATTTTCTTCATCCTGGAAGGCCAAGTTCAATATTTTTCCTATGAGACATGCCTTACTATAAAAAGAATGTGATGCTTGAATGTGAATATCTCTGCTCTCAGTGCTGGCACACGAAGCCTTTCCTACCCCTCCTGCCACATTTCAAGAGTGTGGGATGAATCACAATCATGTGGTTCACCTTCCTGCCAAATTCTTTTCTTCTGCTACCACTGTGAGTTCCTCCCAGACTGCTGCCAGCAGTGGCTGTCCTCTAGCCAAGACCCTGGAGGCGAGTGTCAGTGGGAGAGACGGGACTCCCTCCCTCCTCCCTCCCTCCCTCTCTCTTTTCCTCTTTCTCCTGTGAGGACACAAGCAAGAGCAGCTAGAGTTAGAGAACCTGTAGTCATAGGACTAGCTAAATAAATAGAAGGTGGAGTAAATCACTAAGGAGAAAAGGAGCAAGGAAGAGGTTGAAATGAAGGGAGAGAAGGAAACGGAGATGTGTGAAGCCGGCTGGACACTGCAACCTGCACAGCACTGTGAGGCGGCCAAGCAGCACATCCTCTCACCCACTCAGAGACACACTTCATCTGTCCATCCTGCTGCCATCAGTACAGCACGGCTTTAAACCAGGCAGCACTGTGAGGCTGCCTAACTCTATTGTGAGCTATTTTTCTGTACCATCAGGACGCAGTCTACAGTGAATGGGAGAGTGGGAAGAAAGGTATTATCTGAGACGAGTCCGATGAATGTGAACACATAGGTCATAACATTTCACTCTGCTAGAAGAGAGAAAAGAGGCTATCTTGTAATGCTATTATGTGTGCCAAGTTCATGCTTACAGATGAGACAAGAATAAATACACTTCACTTGTGAAGGAGGGAGGGCAAGCTGCAAGTAAAATGCATGAGCTTCTGGATGCTTCAACAAGCAGCAGACATGTACAGAAACTTGCAGATCCAAAGACAGGAGTTTTTCCTTCATTTCCAGAAGCTGTCAACCCTATCGCTGAGAGTTGAGGGTATCTTCCAAGAACAGCAAATCCCCTCAGCAAGGTGCAGGAGTGTCTCTCACAGCCTCACCTGAGCTGGTCAGCCACCAGCTGAAAAACTTGTGCCTTTAACAAAAGTTTTTTACCTCAGCTGCAGAGATGAATGAGAGGTTCTGTGCCCTTCTCTAGGGTTTTTGCTACCAGTATTGATTCTATGCAGAATGCATCCAGGAACTGCAGTAAGGGTTGACAATACAATCCTGAAATAGGGTTTTAAGCAAAGAAAAAAAAGGTAGCACACAGCACTTCCAAGTCATCATCAGCTGAATGTATCCACTAGTTGCTATTGAGTAACTACAGAGAAAAGAATACAGTGAATACTCCCGGTAAAAAAAAAAAAAAAAAAAAAAAAAAAAAAAAAAAAAAAAAAAAAAAAAAAATCAAAAATCCACATACTCCTTATTGCAGAGCTTTTGGACAAAAGAACCCTGCCTTTCAGTCCCTTTCAAATAATGTGGTGGTATTATTTACCAGTGCAAAAGTCAATGCCCATCTTAGAGAAAATACTTCCTTTTCATATGAAGAATGACAGTGACAGCCTGAAACACCAGGCATATGAGCAAAACTGGAGATTCAGGACCGTAAAGGGTTTATAGCACAACTGAAAGCATTTCCACTGGGCCTTACAGATTACCAGCTTGCTCCTAAATGACTGGAAAATGATCAAGATGAATGTTCGGCCACAGGAAAAGATTTGCTAATTTTGGATGTTTTTACTTGCTTTAAGGTAATGAAAATGTATCTAGTTCAGTAATGCTGAATTAGGTTGTTTAGTTTTTTTTTTCCAAATTATTCTGCCCTGATTTTTACATACAAGAACTGTCTCAATCTCTTTGATGGCACTACACTGATTTACACAGAGCTGAAACCTTGAACTTTTACAGCCTACCTTGTGCCATAAAGAATATGAGATTTAAAATCTGTACAGTAAATCTAGACTTATATTATTCTCCCAGGTTTGTTCATTGTCCATAAAAACAAGGAAGGAAAAGCACACCAAGGGATATTAAACTCTGGAATCTCAGAGCTCCAGTGTTTTGTTCTGTGTATGCAGTGTTCCCACACCCAGATACCCTTGGCTTGGGGACATCCCATAAGTGAATGTCCACCTTCCCCAGTCACTGCAGCTATGCTAACAATCCCATTTTTTCTAAGCCTGTTCCCATACCGTAATCTTTTAAATTAAATTTAAAACTCACATCACATACCCCTATCTTAAACTTGCCCTGACAAATGTTTCTCAGGTAGGTTTTTACTGCCAGCAGACTGCCTCTGGGTCAGTTCAAAACAGGAACTGCAGGCACACAGTCAAGTTACTGACCACATGTTGGCCCACTGATAGCAGTTTAAGTGATGCCATTTGCCTTCCGTCTGCAGCAAGCCAACCGTGCACATGTGGCTGGCTACCGCAGGTCAGCCAACAGGCAAAACCAACCCCAGCTTCCACTCCTTTGCTGAGTTTTCTCTATGAAATAACACACAGAAATGATCACAGCTCCCCACTGGCTTTGCAGGGAAAAGATACTGAATGAGAACATGTGAAACGCCTGGGGTCAACTCTTGCTCTTTTTCTGTAACATGAGCAGCCCATTGACTAGATTTTCCATTTTCAAAGTACTCCTTAGTACAGAGCCGAGGCAGAAACCGCTGGCTCAGCACATAAGAAAAAGGACAAACTCTGACAAAATGTGCTGCTGGCTTCTGAAACGCCTTCACAATAATCTCCCAGCTATGGGATAAAACTTTTCAAAATGCATTGTTTTTCTTGCAAACAATAGGAAAATACAGCATGTCTTTTAAAACAAAACATAAACTCCTGAAACACACTTATAGGTAACAGAAACAGCAAAGTTTAATCCAGGCAGGGAATGTAGCATGGAGATATGCCACCAATTCACTTTCTGATGCCTAATTTCCTATATGGAACAACAGCATTCTCCTTTATATAATGCCCAAAGGATTTACACATCAGAAATATGGTACATGCAGAAGATATTCCATTTTTCACTTTTGTAAGAAGTATTTCCCCAATGTATCGTCCAGAAGACCAAGAACAAAAATATCAGTGAATTCAGAAGAAATGGAAACTATTAAAAATGTGGGTCAATTCTTTTTAAATAAATGACTATTAATGTTCCCTAACTATATTACTTTATCCTATTCTAGAGTTTTCACAAAGCTGAAAAAAACCCCACTGTTACCTCTGTCTTAATGAGAAAAAGCAGTATTTGTAGGTACCAATAAATTCTGGAAATAAAAGTGTCCAACCACAAGATTACATTCTATTTCTATTAAAAATATTCCCTTCTATCATTCTTAATAGCAAGCTGCTTGAAAACATAATAGACTGATCTGAGTCTGTGAACTAAAGCTTGTCAGTGGTTCTACAGGGTTAGCACAGGGTACAGCACTGCGGGCATACCTTGACTCCCATGGTGATCACATAATTCGGTAGTTCAGAATGAGTGGGTGGAAAAAAACCTGAAAGATTACTTTTCAGTGAGACACCCACAGCAGAATTCAGTTCCAGCATCATTAAATCCCATTACCAATGAGGAAGGCTAGGACAAGGCTTTTTCTATCAGCAAGTGTATCCTGTCAAATCAACCCATCCCAAAATGGTGACTACCTTGACAAAAAGTCTTTGTGGTAGGAATTGTATTCATCTTGCCAGCTCACATTCAGCATCCCAAATGTCATTTCTTGGCTACATCTCCGGAGGATGTTTTCAATTACTTGGCTGTTTTTCTTGCTTCCCTACCCCCTCTATTTCTCCCAACTATTATTCAGTCCCTGTAAAACTATTTCTGTTGAGGCTGTAACTCGGCATGAGACACATAAGTATATATGCTGTTTGCACATGCAAGTCAATGACTAAGATTCTCTCATGACAGGCTGTTTATAAGATGGTGTACCATTTCCTGGTCAGAAGACATATTTAGTTTTCTACTGTACCAAAGCTCAATTAAACCATCTAATCAACTTGTTCAGATTAAGTTCATTCATCTCCACCTGCATTTGAGTAGTAAGCACCTCAGGGTTTTCCTTCTGGTGTTTTTGTTTGTTTGTTTTGTTGTGTGGGGGTTTTTTTGTCTAACAAAATAGCTATTCAAGTGTAGTGAAACATATGCCACTTTTGCTTTGGGCATTCAATAAATGTAATGCCTTTGCTTCAACTGAAGTGGAAGGGAAGGTCTGGGAATATGCTCCAAAATTATCGAATGAACCCATTCGTTAGCACACACAGCTGATGTGATGGGTTGCTTTGTGCTTTGTTTTGTTGCTGGATCCACTACAAATACAAGCCATTGGCAGCTCAGTCAGCAACATATGAGAAGGGGCTTCCTCTCCTGCCGTAGTGTTCCTGGCTGTTTGAGCATGAATAGAAAAGGTGGATTGATGCCAACTGGCAAAACAGATAGAAATAGCAGTGCATGATTCTAATATAAGCAGCAAAAAGACTAAGCACAAAACATTTCTCTCTCTCTCCCATTGACTAAGGTTCCTTTTGGCAAACAGCAGCAGGCTTTTGCATGCTTATTTCCCTCTGGTCAGGGAAGATAGTTTTAATTATGTAGCCATGCAAGGTAATACTGTACAGCCTCTGGCACTTTTGATTTACTAGGGTAATAAATAGACAGCTAAAGGACTGATCAGCTGCTAGTGAGCTCGCAGACAGTCCCCACCTCAATTTTAAAAAAAAATTCCATATAAGAGGCATGACTGGAGGACTATTCAGACCAACTTACATGCACTGCAGAAATGCATGGGAAAGGGTGTGCACCTACAGGGAAAGGAAATGTGTCAACAGTAGTGACACAGTAATCCCTGCACATTTATGAAAGGCAGGTTCACTAGGATTCACATCCTTTCTTCATCACCAGATCTTCATTAGCAACTGCATGGAACTTGTACAGAGTAGGGCAGAGGGTGGACAATACTATTTTAAGAGTTTTCTTTCTCTTTCTCTTTCATTCTCTTTTTTAGTGTCCTTCAGGATATCGGTAGCTAAAAAGTAATGCAGACCAAGGTTGAATTTTTAACTACTTTGCAAGAAATACCTGCAGGGTTGGTTTTTTTTTTTAATAAACTTTTCTTAAGATTATGATTATTATTATTCTTATGACCATGACTATGACTATGACTATGACTACTACAGTTTGCTTTAAAGGATTCTCTATCCACCCCAACATTTACACTGGGACCAAGCAAAGCAAAAGTCCCCAATTCAGAAACTCTCTGCTTTTTCTGGAACAGGCTACAGCTGATTTTATTGGATTCCACTCACTCCAGTTTTAGAAAAATTAGTTGAGAGCCAATCCCTACCAGAACTCTTCATGCCTCTCATGACCTTGTAGACTCTTTTAAACCTCTTCCAGGCTGAAGAGTCTCAGCTTACCCAGTCATTCCTCACAGGCCAGCCACTCATATGGCAATCTCCTTGGTCACCCTTTGGGCTGCCTTCTGTTCTACCACTCACTTTCTAGTATGAGCAGACTGGAATCACATGCCTTATTTCTAACAAGAAGCAAAGTATCTTACAGACTCCAACTTACCTTCAGCTTGCATGCAATAATTTGTAGGGGAGCTCAACTCACAGGGAGTCTAATCATAGGAAATGGTACCCTACAGCACAGGAAGTGGTACCACCTTAATAAAAAGGTTTCTCTGAAAGACAAGACAAATTCAAATACACATCTCTACGACTACTTTGTTGTAGCGGAAACCACTCCAAAGAAATAGTTGGCTGAAAAAAGGCCTCACTACACATAGAGAAATCCCATGCTTTTTGCTTGGCTATGTGGGCAGGTGGGGAAGAACAGTCAGGGTGGACTGACAGATGGGAGAGTGGTGTGTTTTTTTCATAACTTGAGTGACTTGGAAGTGTGTGTGTTTTCCTGTGGGAAGTCCCTAGTTCTATCTCTGGTGATCTAAAATCAGTGTCAAAGGTTTGTGAATGGGTTACAGAATCAGCAATGGCACCTCCCATTGTTAGCTGTCTACATTTTTTTATAACCACTAGCATACTTTTGGTCAACCACTGTAAAATAAACAGTCCTTCCCAAATATTTTTGTTTTCTTTGACAGCACAGCAATAATTCACATGGAATACTGCAGAATATAAAAGCACTTTAAAGCTGTTGTAAAGCTGCGTTTTTATAAATTATGCTTGAGTGGTTTTCCAGCAAGAAAGATGCCAGAGCTAAAAAAGTATATGAAATTAGAAGATATATCATGTGTGCATGTACATGATATAGATGTGTACGTGTATGGGCTCAAATGGGAGGCACTATTTCAAATAATTCTCATTTTGTGGGAAGATCTGATCATTGTCCTGTGTGTTTGAAAAATGCCTCAATGCAACAGCCAGAATAACTTCCGCAACTACCAAAACTGGATTAAGATGACCAAAGCGAGTCTCTTTCAACATGAACTCTTAGGACCTCAGCTTACTGTGCCCCTTGAGTAGAAAAACACTCTCCTAACTGGTCATTCCATCTGACCTGAAGAAACATTTCACAGATGGATCATTATATGCACATAAAACTGGGAATTATACTCTAGGCTAGAGCAGAAACCTGTGAAAATGACACCAGTATCTGTTATACTGCACTCCCAAGGAGAGAGATGTTTGTGCTCACCTAGTATCAACCTATTTATCTCTCTCATCTTTCTGAAAACTCTTGTCTCCAGCCTGTATCTATAACAGAGACCCTAAACTGTTCTGCAGGAGGAGCAGGAATAAGCTGTACATTAAGTTTGCCCTTGAAGGCTCAGAAGTTATCAGTTTGGCCATCACACCTGCATTACTGACAAACAGCTGGAGACCCAGAGAGGCCCGGCCCAGCTGAGTGCTTCTCCAGCAGAGAGCAGTGATACACTGTCAGTGAGCTCAGCGCTGCAAGGCAGGGCAGCTTCCAAGCTGGGGAAAAGGCAAAGCTCAAAGCTGGCAAGCTTGCCAATGTGAATGTCAGAGGAGCTGGACTTGGAGAAAAAGATGACAGTGTGGGGTCATCTGAAGAGAAAATCATTAAGAACACCTACAAAGGCACTGCCTGAGCCAGCAGCCCCCACTTCAGGAGGAATACTCATGTGAGATCAGAGATGCAATCCTTGCAGCATTTTGCACTAAGCCCAGTGCAAGGGAGCATTTGCACCACAAACTCCATCCACCTTCAAATTAGTGTCAAATACTCTGGCAACCATTGTTAAATGGATATACCTGTTCAAGTGACATTTAGAAGATGCCAGGCAGCCAAGAGAAGAGCACCTCTTAACAAACTGTGTTTGAAATGCACAGTGAATGTGACCAGCTCAAATTATGAGCAAGGCAGGATTTGCAGGCAGAAAAAGACTTTTTTATTTGACCTGCCAATACTGACTTAAAAAACCCAACAAGCTTGTCTCAATCTTTGTCCTGTATAAAGCTGCTTCATGTATTACAAAGGCAGGCTTACACATATACACAGGCACATCCACACACACAGGCACTTCTCCATTCACACCTCGTGTATTTTATCCTTGTGTATAGTCTCTGTATAGCCACTACTGCTAATAAAGTCAAAATGCAAACCCCTCTTATGCAACAAAAGATACTGAATGTTAAATTACAGATTTCCTTGCTGTGGTCTAAGCAACAGGTAGATTATGGCCTTACATATCCAACCCCAAAGGAACTGATCTGTACCCCTAGAAGAAGGCTTTCCCAGATAGAAAGGTTTTCCTATATCCCATGTGCTAGTAAAACAAATGTTTGGGTTTTCATCTAAAGATGCCAACATATTTCATAAAGTGAAAGGTTCACTGAGAAGAGCCTGGCTCCATCATCTTGGCTGCCTCACTTCAGATATCTACAGACACTGATGAAGTCCCCTCTCAGCTTTCTCTTCTCACAGCTGAACAGGACCAGCTCCCTCATCCTACACTCCTAAGACAGATGCTTCAGTCCTTTAATCATTTTTGGAGCCCTCCACTGGGACCTGCTCCAGGAGAAGAGTCAGTCCTCCAAAATTCACCTTATACTGTGTGTGCCATTTGGGAAATACAGCACCCCGATCCTTCTTCCTCCACTTTATCCTTCAATGCTCCACTTAGGAAGGTGAACTGAGTTCTTGGTTCCAGAACCATTCCTTGAAGGTAGAACATGTTGTTATTGAGAGCATTGCTTTGCTTCTAACAGGCTTTGTAACAAGCACTGTCACACACACAGTATCTCATCACTGTCCTGGGGTCACTATCCTGAATGAAAATTCTAGCTTAACTTTTGATTATTTCTTTCAAATTTCCTCAACATTATGAAAAAGATTTGTTACCTTACTTGTCCTGAAAGCACAAAATGTCACCACAAGGGCTTGAGACGTACAAGGATGTGCCAGTATGAACTGTATTGGTACTGATGGGCAGGGAGATACAGAAGTACCAATTAAATCCAGCATTTTTCCAGAGCAGATAATCATCTGCTCCAAAGCTTTTTTCCTGCTATGTGCACAGAGGAGTGTTGAGCTTGTATTACACCTTCCAGGTACAGCTTTAGGAAGCCTCCTAAAGCTATCTTGTTGAGAGGATAAAAGAAAGTGATACAGAGGCTGTCCTTGAAATAATACCAGGTCTCCTTGTAATAATAATAACAAATGAGCAGGGAGGTTGGAGCACATGACCCACTGTGGTTCCTTCCAACCTGACCCATTCTGTGATTCTGTGATATTAAGCAACACTCAATGCTACACATTCATCCTGGCAATCTGACCTCCTGCTGCTATGAGAGATTGACTTTGAAGAGTTCCTACCCCAGGGCCACATTTTTGGGCAGCAGCAGCTTGGAATCCTACCCCAGGGCTATGCTTTTGGGCAGTAGCAGCAAGGAAATGGTGCTTATCACACCTCCACCCGGGCTCCTCAGCCAGGGAAGAATGCAGGCTGCTGGGCCGGCTGAAAGGCTTGGGAAAGTGCAGCCCTGCTGTGTCATGTCAACATTCCTCCCCCTCTGCCTTTCCCAAGGTCTCGGCAGAAAATCCTTTTTTTGTTCTTATCAGTTCAAACAAGAACAATGAATTCCTCAAGCCCGAAAGAATGTGACAAGGTGCCAACAAAGCCAACCAGGAAGGTGATGTATGGTCTATAGGCTGCAACTCCAATAAATCACTTCACAAACATGGTGCAAGGAGGGAATTCAAACAGCTTAGAGCCTCTATTTCTAGTTCTCCCTTTCAGATATTCACCTGCCAAGTATCCTGGATATTAGTAGTACATGTAATGCTAAAATGCCTCGTGCCCTTTGCTTTTACCACCAGGAATAATTGATTGAACATCAAATCAAATCAAAATTACAGTGGTGTGTCTACACAGCCTTGCTGAAGGCAGAGCTGCAGTTTCCATTATAAACCCCCATATGGGAGTTTACAATTGCCTCACTGAACACAACTTGGTGCACACAGCTGTCAGCCAGGGAGTAAATTTTTTTTTAAACTACATTCAGAAATAATTGTTTGGCTCTCTTAAGATCATACTAAAGTTTGTAAAAAAACTCTGAAGTTACCGTATCTGGTTGCTTTTTAGTATGTATTTTCCATTTTTACAAAGAAACACTGATCTCCTAGTCAACTAGTCTGATTGGGAAAATATTAGAGGAATGACCAACAAATTCAGTCATAAAAAGGCAGTTAGGAGGTGCATATTCTGGGTGTGCAAGGATTCAGATGTCTCTGCTCCTTCCTTGAACAATATGCCTTCTCACAAGAATTCACATGATGCCCAACACTGAATAAACTGAATCAATTACAATTGTTTCATATAGATTACACACGATTGTGAAAACTCACAGCCCAGACACAATGGCAAGCAAGTGTCTAAGCTGCTCAGCCCACACATGGGCTCTATACAGCCAGCGACTGCCACAAAGTGTGCCCAGCCTTGCTGTGAGTTAGGAGCTCCTTAGTTTGGTTTTGCCTGTGCATTCCTACTGCACAGATGCGGCTCCCAGCCCCATGCAGGCACACAGCATGTGCAGGAGCTGCTCAGCAGTGCAGGCAGCATGCTCTGGCTAGGTCTCTGGAAGAGCCTGGATGCTACTGCTGGTATGTAGAGCATAGATCTGGTCATAGGGAGCAAACTTTCTGATACAGCCATCCATTATTTTCCATAAAACTTTCTGATGTATCACTAAGGTTGTAACATCAAAACAATCATCAAAAAACTAACAGTTGTATAAAATGTATGAAATGGCTCACACTGAGGACCCTTTTTTTGACCTGAGACTCACATGTTCTTCATGGGGTCAGCTCAGTGTGGAAGGAACGCAGACTGACTGCAGAGGGGGAATCCACCTGCCAGAGCCCAGGCTCCTCACTGGCAACAATCCTGCACCACTGTTCTCAAACAAGGCAAAACAAAATAAAGGCTTCAGCTTGGCAGTGTGGATTTGTCATACCTCCTCAACCCTGTGCCTTACCTGTCTGCTCCAGGTGTAGCACCAACAAAAATTTTCATGTTTATATACTTGAGTGCTCTCTGCCTGCAGCTCCTCAACATGACTGTGATGTGGAGCCTCACTGATGCAGCATCTTCATCACAGATGGATTTCTGCTATTTTACACCACCTCAGCTCAGGAAATGCACGGCTTAGCAAACTCTCCTGCATTTAAGTACTGCTCCTGCTCCATCACCTACCTCATCTACACCCTGCCCCACCATATATATACCACTGGGATGCCAGCTGCAGCAGGTACACTATATCTGTGCATCCCTGTCTTGCCTATGTATCCTCAGAAAAGAAAGCACCACTGTATCTCCTGCTATTAGCCTATGGCAACCAGATTGGGCTGGATTTGCTAGGTCTAATTTGGCTGTACTTGCCATCTAGTGAATAAGAAACACAGTAAGGATGAAGAAATATATCTGCCTGATGAAGCACAATGTTCTTCAGATGAACTTTTACTACTTGTGCAAGTAACTGATAATGCATCAGCAAATGGGCTGCAGAGTACTGAAAACACTGTGACATCTCTGTACTAAGAAATCATAGTATGGCTCTGGAGTACTACATTTTTCCTAACAAATGGGGAGAGTTGCACTGTGTGTGGCTCCTGCCTACTGCTCACTTCTTAAAATGCCTTTGGTCGAAGCAGGACTTTGTCTTCCACTGTTAACAGACAGACTCGCACATATCTGAAGAAGCAGGTTTTTTTAACTATGCACACATATGTTCCCCTTACCCCTAAAAAAAGATCCCTGCCCTAAATTCATATTTTGTACAACACACCAAAGAATTCAAGCAAGTAATTTATATGCTGGGTTGATATGGCTTATTTGGATCTACAGCAGTCTGCTGTGCATGTTGTATGGGTCAGGAAAATGTCCTCTTCAGACATTGCCATGTAAAAATGATTCCAGTAGAATGGGAAGCGTTCCCTTCTGACATTCACCTTGCCACTTGCACTGACTGGAGTAGTACTTGTAGGCACAGATCTAAGCCTGGAAATACTCATGAATAAGAATGCTGCTGGATGATGCCAATCAACACCGTCATTCCAGAAATGTAGCATTTCTGATGGGTGAGGTGTAGCAACAACAGGGGTGAGACATGGCACAGAGCTCAAGCTCATTTCCTTTTGTGATCAGGCTGAGCTCTGTAGTGCCTTGGTGGGACTTGGTAAGAGGCAGAAAATGGAGGAAGAGAGGAAAGGTTGTGCTACTGGGGCCAGCAAAGTAGGTTATGAAGGCAACAGTTCTGGCTGGGAGTGTACAGGGTGCTGAAGAGGAGAAAGGGTGGCAATGAAGGCTGATAGAGGAACAGTTGGGAGCTGCCACCTTGAAAGACTGGTGCACTTAATTCCATGATGGGTCCTGCACTTGGTGAGTACCTGGTACCTGGTGAGTTTCTTAAACCCACAGATGCTGGAGCCAAATGCATATATGAAAATGTTAAAATACATCACAATTAAATTATTTCTAAAGGCAAAGTTTTAAATCCTGAAGGTAAATATAAATGCAGCTCCTCTTTTAGGTCTCCTATGATTTTCACCCATTCTCATGAAGACTGGTGAATATGCTCTTTTTGAGAACTTCTGTACAGAAATTACATACAAAAGGCACCAAGGTACCTTTCAAAATTACATTTATAGGGTTTATACAGGAGACCTTTTGATGTTTTAAGAGAAATTACAACTAAAGGGCAAAGAAGAGACTAACCAAGGAACATAGTTTGTACATTATCCTATACATTTATATTTTATATTCCTTCAGTTTCTCTATTTGCTCTACAGTCTGCTAGCACAGCTAAATGGAAATTACAAAAACATAGAGCCCTTTGAAGTAAAATATATAATTGTATGGTACTCAATTCCCTTTTGTCTTTTAGCTGTAATGCAGACCTAACTTAATTGTTAATCTACATCACATAAAGACAAAAAGAGTCTAAACTCCCCTGAAGTTAGCTCCAGCTTTTCATTAAATCCTTTCTTTTTCCATATCTAGCTTGAAGAACACTGAGGGCATTTTAGCTAACAGACAGTATGTTAATCCATTTCACGTCAACTGCACAACGTCTTAACACGTATTACAATCAGAGATCTCTTTGGCATCCTCTACTCTCAGCTTGGCACACAACTCCCAGCTCAAGAAAGGCTCCAAATGACAAAAAAGCAGATGTCATAGGCTGGGGTTGAATTGCAATAAGTAACCTCCTATCACGAACATTACCTCCTGCACCTAACATGGGCATATTCTGCTGCAGCATCTTACTTAAATAAATATTTGCATAGCAAATGAATGCACATTTTTATTATAAACAAAAGATGCAGTATGGGTAATTGCCACTTTCCCCTTCTGAAATGGTGTCAAAAAAAGTCAACTGACCACCTAGCAAAATTACAACTCCAAAGTAACATTTAACAAAATTCGGTATGCAGTTTGTCATGTACTCATTTTGTGGCATCTGTTAAGGGAGAAACTAATTTTCCATGTGACCTAAATAAGTGCTTTCATCTGAGAGGAAGGGGGATGAATAATGGAAACCTGCTTGTTACCAGTCTGAAATCACTCTGCTCTCAGATGGACTTCCTTCACTGACAACTGACCAAGCACCTGGAGCTCAGGGCCTCACAGAGCTTCCAAACAGTTGAAGCAGGGCTGCAAAGGTCTCTCATAATGAAAATGAGTGGCTGTTAATATGGTATGCTTGATCCTCCCAGTTACAGTAATGCCTTGTTTAGTTGGTTACTAGTATCCTGTCACTAGTAAAATGTCTGCATCATAGTTTGGATCTCAAATACTATTTTTTCTCCACTACCTCTTTCTTAAAAAGATGAGAATGGGCATTTCTGTTACACTATCAAGGCCAGTATCCCTTCTGAAGTGGGGGCAAGGTAGGGAAGAGCATACGAGTAAGACGAGCACATAGTGGTACTCCCCATAATGGTACCTCAGTTTTCAAATATTTATGGCTCTGGGACTTCCTGAACCTAAGCTGTGGTATTGAACAGCCCAAGACAAAAATCACATTCTTTGAACCTATCCAACCAATCTTTGAATTTCCATAAAAACTTTTAGTTTCTGCAACATAATGTGTTTCAATATGCCTTATATGATACACCATCTTTTTTTGTTTCTTGCAGCCCTACTTTCATTAAATGACTCATAGTTCTGCTACCACAAGAATGAACAAACATTTCCCTTTCTCTGTGCCACTACTGATTTGTCAGATTCCCTAAATGCATCCTACCCACAATCATCTTCCCTCCTGGCCAAAGAGCACTGCTCTGTTAGATTCATCACCTGAAATTCACTCTACACCTCCAGCTGTTTGGGTTAGTAATAATTCCTGTTTGTCTGAGGTCATGCAACATGTGCAAAGTCACCCTGACTTTGCCCTTTACAACTCAATGGAGCTGTGATGCTTTTCCAATGATAGTGTGAACTCAGGCATCCTAAAAATCCAGTATGCCCTTTCAGCACATGCACAAGGAAGTTGCTGTCTCAACTTCCTTGTGTCAGTCACATAACTTTGGCCCAAACATGGCACAAACTATTTAGCAATGGCTTGAAACCTGGGGCTGACTGATTCCTTTTGTGTCTTTTCTCCTCTGGCTTGTTGATCACAACCCTTTCCTGTGACTGTACAGAGCACAGCACATTTTGGAAACAGCTGCACTGGAATTGCCACACACCAAATCTCTGTCCATCTCTGTAAAATATCTGCTCAACTGCAACCTTTCCTTGGGACCCCTGGCTTCCCCAAAAGTTCAATCTGCAGAAGGCAGGGCAGATAAGGGAAAACTGGGGACAGGTATGCAGGTTTTGTCTAGATCTCTTTGTAAGTCTACAGGGATTAACCCACACCCTGTGACTGTTTCACTGAGTTACCAGAGTTTTCAAGACTCCTGTTAAGCATGAAGAGTACATAATCTCACTATTAATTTTTGTTGATGGTTACTTTGCTTTTTATGCAAAGCTAAATTAGTTTTGCAGCAACACACCTTTGCCCTGAGCTTGTCTAAATTGCTCGTCACAACATTCCAGTTGTTTTGGGAAACCCAAGATCTGTCAAATGGTACCACAGTCTTCCTGCTGTTAAGCTGTCCCCTTCAGCCAAGGAGACAGAAGCCTGAAGGATCCGGTTTCACTTCTGACAGCTGCAGTAACTGGACCTAAATTGGAATTGGAGTAGAACTTTGTGGTGAAAATGAAATCACTGTCATCACGTTGTCTCTGCAAAGAACTTGGGGCAGATTTGGGCATTTGATAGATTTTTATGTCCACTAAACATCTGCTATTCTTCAAAGAGGAAAAAAATGGGGAAGTTAAACCACCATTGAGCTACATGAACATGACATAGACAGGCACTGCAGTGTTCGGCAATGTTTTTAATTCTTGAATTAACCTGATTATAAACATATTTTTAAAAATGTGCAACTGCTCCCCCAACTTTATCTGGAACCTCTGTAAAATACTACATAAATCTACCTTTACATGTGCTCAGTTTCACAAACCACTGTTCAAAAGATGTCCCGATTATGATGCAGAAGTTGATGCAGGAGGAAGGACCCTGTAGGTAGCAGGACTGATAGATTTCAATGCTGTTCCTTGTTGTACTTAAGACCTTCTATACTCCTTTGAGCAAAACAGTGAACATATTTTTTGCTTACTATAGAAAGAGATATTACTGCCTTGTATCTATTCCAGTTTAGGTCACAAGCCCTTATAGAAGTGCTCAGACTTTACTGCAATAGGTAAAGACTATGTTTTCAAATACTATATGGCATAAAGGGCCTGGTAGAATATGTTAGAAAACATCTTTAATTCATGCAACTTTCCACTAACAAAAACTAGAGAAAAAGGAAAAAAACCCCAACCTTCCTATCAGGCAGGGACAGTAATTGTGCCCTACTGCAGAACATGCTCTAAGCAACCCTTTCCTGCCACCCCTGATGCCAGCAGGATTTAGCCTCTGCAAGGGAAGTTGCTGCTGCCCTCCCTGTAAGCCCTGCAGGAAAGATATCCCAGAGATATCCCAGAGACATCTCTCCACCCCATTTGCCTGGGGACCCACACATTGGTTTTGGGGTGGGTTTTTGATTTTTTGTTTGTTTGCTTTTGTGAGAGGAAGAATAAAGTCACTGAATCATTTAGGTTGGAAAAAACCTTTAAGATCATTGAGTCTAACCATAAAAGACAGCAGTGCAAAAGGTATTTTCCTGCTATGCCGGTATTTATTACACCACACCTCATGCTATTGGGATGAAACTCAGTGAATCCTAGTGTAATTTCTACTGAAACACTACCTGAAATTCAGCATGTCCACAAGTCTTTCAGTGTAATAAGTACACTTTATTATTTTTATCTAACACTCAACATTTGGAAATGTGTGAGTATTAATACAAAAAGCTTTTCACCTGCAGAACTTATTTGCACTGTGCTAAGTAACGGTTGTTCTCTCTCACAGACACATATACATAGGTGCATATGTATGTAGGATAATGGAAAAAGAGCTATAGATACATTGCTATGGAATTGAAGATGTGCTGTTAAAGGATAAATCATCCTATACTCATGTTCATTAAAAATACTAACATTTTCATTCAGTGCTCAGAAAACTTCTCCAGCAGCACACTACTATATACTGGCATATCTAAAGCACATAAAGAAAGATAAAAACCACACAAAAACAATCTTGATTTGTGTCATGTAAAAAGATATCAAAGTTGGGAGATACAACTCCAGTATGGGGGTCCCAGATACTTTATAGCCACCAAAACACATATTCTTTACTGTAGGATACATTGGAAGTACTATTTCAGCTGAAATTTCTTATTTAAATACTAACTATAATATAGAAGCATACTGAACTAAAACTTAAGCCCTTAAGAGCAGTGAGTCAGAATAGAAATCTATTTCTAGAGTGGTGCCGACTCAGACTGCAGCTAATAATGGCTGCTGAGGAAAAAACACGTGGCAAATATGGAATGATATTTCCTGCATTTTTAAAGTGGGATATGGCATTAAGTCCACTGAGTTTAAAAACACTTTCTGTACAAGGCCTGTAAAAATCCTTCTTCTGTATCTTACTTTTTTCTTTTGTCTAACAGATTTGTAAGCCAGTTTACACATCTGACATGAGGAACTCTATGATAATGAGCTCAACGATTTAAAGGTGTTGTGTGAAAAAAACCTTCTTTTTGCTTGTTTTACCTAAATAATTTCTGTTGGTCTTCTAGCTGTTATATTTCAGAAAATGAAAAATAATTATTTTTCATTCATGTTCTATACAGAATTGATTAGATGTACAGGTCTAGGTCCTATTTCTTCTTAGTTTCTCTCCTATTTTCAGTTGAGAAGACCCAGTCTGCTTATCTGCCCTTGTGCGGAAATAAATCTGTACCTTTGAGCAATCTAACATCTGCACTTCTTCAGATTCATTATTATATGGAGTATTCAAATCCATTAAAATCTAAGTGGGCCACTGAGTTATCCATGCCAGATGTATAGATGACATTTTGTCCTCTTTCCCTTTTGTAACTATGATTAATATTTTATTCCTTCTTCTGACCAGTGCCATCACAAAACTGACATTTTGCAAGAACTACTCATCATGACTCCAAGTTCTCTTTCCTGTTTGGCAATAGCTGCCTCAGGGCTCCCCTTTGCAAAGCCAGAGCTGTTTCTCATCCCCTTGAACACAACACAAAGCACTGCCTGCCATTGCATTGCCAGGCCTTTCAGTACCAGGAGTTCTTTATTCATCTGCTCACCATCTACTTAAGTATTAACTAATTTTTTTACCATCATCAATGCATAACTTTGCATAATTTGTTTCAATATCAATAATTTTAAGCAGCATAGATCCCATCACAAGTCCTGCTAGAAATATAAAGGTATCTCTCTTCCACTGTCAAAACACCCCAGGACAGGATCTTCTCTCTCATTCCCTGACCACTTAATTCCTTTAAGGAACTCCATGAATACCACTGAAATTAACTATTTTGGAAAACAGGACACATCACATTGATTGACCCATCCTGAGCCACATACTTATTAGTTTTATTTCAGAGAATTCCAACAGGTTTGTGATACACAATTCCTTTCCAAGAAAAGCTTACTACTTCTTCTTAAAAATGGCAACCTCTTCATAATCCTTCTAAAGTAATTTTGATGGTTGGTATATACATAGTTGGAACACTTAGGATGTCTGTAAGCAGTCTTCTTGCTGAGTGAAAGTCACTTCACCCTATTGACCCCTCCTTTTAACCTCAGTGTTATGTTGTACCTACTTATGAACTCAGATATGACAATGGAGAAATTACAGTGAAGTAGAAGAACAGGGATGATTTGGTAGGACATCTTTGCCCAGTATGACTATGACTGTATGAATTTTATAAATGGTCTTTTTACATAAGAGAATTTGAGGTTCCTTTTCCAAAGGACAAATAAAATGCTCCTTTGCTCTGGAATTGTGCATTCACATATAGACCAAATGAAGAGTGACTGAGTATTGCTGGGCTTTAAACACTGGTTGGCTGCCTCCCATTAAATGAGTCCATGGCATCAAATTCAGCTCCTTGTGGACACTATTTCTTGATTCAATTACACATCTTTGAGGATTTCAGAGAAAAGTCTCCAGAGCCTGTATTTAAATCTACCCTTCAACATGTGAAGCAGTGTGGAACAACCTGTAATTCTTCTAGCCATGATCAAATTTTTATTTCCCTGCAAAATACTATTTCAGAAGCCATTTATCCATCACCTTTAATTAAAACCATTAGTTTCATTAAAATATATATTTTCTAAACAACTGTAGTTTTTGTCAATACTATTAAACACCATTTTAGGTCACTGCTTCTCTATAATAGTCAAATATTTGTATCATGATTCACCTAGCAAAAACTGTGGCAATAACTGTTTTGCAAGAAAATTAATTTAGTATCTTTGGGCTTTTTGCTGTTACTGAAAGACTAAGACCTAATAAATTCTTTCGTTGGAATTCTGCTTCCAGGAATACCTGTGAGGATTATTTCAGGGGTTCATTTTCTAGTTCTTATATGTTTAACTGTCTAATTTGTAGATGTGATCAGGTACTTCATGTTTTAAGGACCATAAATGGCAAACACAATTATTTCCTGAAGTGAATTTGCAGGCAAAGAAAAAGGAAGGCCATTTTTAAAAATCATACTAGAAATGCGTTTTTAATTGTAGATAAAAGCATCCTCAGCAGTACTAAAAATTAACTAGAGGTATCATATCCAAAGTGGCAAAGGCTAGGTTCATAATTGTTAGCTATTGGCTATGTTTAATAAAGCTGCAAATGTTATGTGATGATAAATATTACTTTAGGCTTGGCCTTTTCAAAACTATGAAAAGTTTTGAAAAAACTATGGACTAAAAAAACAAAGCCAGGCAAATGCAGCTCAGATCTGTTTGCCTATTTGTTCTTCACTGCATGGTGTCTCTTGCAGGTAAAACTGTGAATAAATGTGCAGCCTCCACTTCTTCTAAGTCCATGATGTTTGAAGACAAAGAGTCTGGGACAAATGCTACTCTGAGTTACTCCCTTTAAACTCCTGGCAATTTCAACAGCATCATAAAGTCTGGCCTATGATTGTCAGGTCTTTATACTCTGTAGATTAAAAAACAAAAAGCAAAGAGCATGCAAGATAGACAAATATATATATCAGATATATAGACAGTCTGTTACAGTCTTTCTTCTACAGGATATTTGGGCTGCACATGACATAATGCCTTGCACTGACATCAGGACTCCTAAAAAAATGAGGTTTGGTTATGGGAACTGACTAATGACCCTGCCAGTAGCACCTACTACAATTCTGGTAGACCTCAGCATTGCTGCTCTTCAGTTTTCTGATGATTTATTCCAACTTGTAAAAAATCCCAAAACATGAAACCAATGCTGTTTTAAAATAATGAGTGCACCATGCTGGAATCCTCAATTAGTATAAAACTTAACACCTTATCAGAGGTATTGCAGCTTGCTGCAGCTAAGAAATCTTATGCAAATCCTTCTCTACCTCTACTCACTTACAACCTGGCTTCTCCTCATAACTTAACACCTTTGCCAACAGAAGGTCAGAGTAACACTGACCTCTAGATTATTTTAAAACAATAAACAGTCTTTACAAATATTTCCATGGAAATAAAAATCCACAAAAAACAAAAGGCATTTTGCCTGGTTTTGCCTTGGATAGTAATGAAGGGAAATTACAGAATCAACACTTGAATAACAGAGGCAAAGCTCTCTTTAACTTTAATTTCTTTAACACAAAGTCTCATCTGTGAAATGCTGGAGCTGGAAAACTGAAAGTCTGACTCAATGCAAAGCACTTAATTGTAATTAGATGTGAAAGTGAGGGGTATCTCTACTATACTTCCTGTCCTGGAACTTTAAATGGAACATATGGCACAAGTGGGTGGAGGGCTTGTATGTGAAAACACAGATACAGTCTTCTTTCAGAAAAGACCATGAAGAGTAATTTACTGATGAAATGATGGTAGAAACTCATAGCATACCAGATATGGTCAAGGAATGCCAGCATTTTAGCAACTGTTGATTAGTTACAGAGACCTAAACTTGCTTACAATTGTTGCTTATCTGGTACCCATTAAGGTTAAACACATTATTAAGAATGAACCCATCTCTATTGAAAGGGAAGGAAACAAATTAAAACTGGAAAATAGTATCTAGACTCTTAGTCAGTCTTTCTAGCTGGCATTATTAAGGGACAGAAGTATGTTGCACTCTTGAGTACCTAAGATAGGAATGCCATCTAAACACTCCCTGAGTGATACTCATGTGTGGTTTGCTGGGTGACGATGCTTGAACAAGTTCTGAGTTATTTCCTCTGCCCCTTAACCAGGGACACTAATAGCAGAAATATTCTGTCTCATTGCTCTCATATAGAGTTCTCCTCCTACACCAATAATTTAGTCAGAGGGCGGGTCAGTGGGCAAAACATGCTCATGACTACTTCCTTTGCTTCAGAAACACTTGCCAAATTGAAACGGCAAAATTCTGCATTTGCCTTTTGGGCTGAGTGGTCAGAGGCTCTGGAAACAAGCCAACATACAGTGGGACAGCTCTGTTGACCACACTGAGCTCCTGGTCAGGCTGTGAGCATTGTCCTCAGGATTGCTCAGCACAGCTTCCCACACAAATAATCTTAAACAGTGGATAGCTTCACTGAATCTCCATTCAAATGCACAAGTACAAACACAAGAATTGTGTGAGTTTTACTCATAAACTGTAAGACTTCCTGTAGAATTTTGCCTTTTAATGCCTCAAATTGTAATTTAATCTGTTCCTCCTTTGAGCTTCCCTTCCTCATTCTGCTTCCTTAAGTGTCACAAAACAAGAATTTGCACTACGGAAGATTCCTCACCTCATCTAGTCTCCTGATTGCAGGAAAGCCCAAAGATTTTCTAATACATTTTTGTATAGTGCAATGTAATCTCTTGGTTTTTCTTATCCCTTCTAGCTTTGCTCCACTTTTCCTTTCTTTGATGTTGTACAGTAGATTACAGTCTTTCTTTCCATTTTTCCTTAGTGTCTGTTTCCTCTTTCCTTTCCATCCACCTGTTTTTTCCACTTTTGCTCTCTGTGATGCCTTTTCTATGCTACCCCTGCGTTTTCTCTTCTCATCCTTCTCACACTAAATCTTTCCCACTCAATCCTATTTTACCATCCCATCTTCATACCCAGGGGTTCAGTCTCCTGATCAAAGACACAGAGGAAACAGCCTCTGGAACCCCAAGTATTACACTGATTACTTCTACACACTTTCCTCTGGTTTTGAACTAAAGAGCACAACTCTTTCTTTGTCTATCCTTTCAGCCTCTTTCTCTGAAAGCGTATTCCTGTTCACCTCTTTTCTTTTTGTGCATGCTTAGTTCTACTGTCCATGGACTTTTCAGACCAGTCCATAATCACTGTCAGATGTTCTTTCTTAGTTTACTTCTTCTCTGTCAGATTTCTTCCCAGTTTCTGAGAAGAAACACAGATCTGAAGAAGAAACCTAACAAAGAAACTAAGTCTTGAGAACAGCTCTTAGAAAGAAGTTAAGGGAATCAGGGACGGGTCTCACACAAACAGGAGGCTTTAGCAGGAAAGAGAAGCATGCTTTCCTAGCCGGGGGGGAAAGTCTCACTGCTGAACTAGCTAAGGCAGATAGAAATTCACTACCAAAAAGAAAGTGACTATGATCTGAAGAGAACAGAAGCACCAGAAAGGACACAACAGACTTCTTACATTCTCTTTTCCCATAAATCTAAGGAGAAACTGAAGCAGGGAATTACGGTAGACATTCATTATTTTACTTAGGTCTCCATAAGCTATGGCATCTTTATGTTTACAAACTCTTATATGTCCATTTTCTTTCATAAAGCATGTGATGAGAATGTCACACTGCCAGCAGGATTAACCCTCTGGGACATCACAAACCTGAGAAAGAGTAAGAGTAAGGGGGATCCGTGGTTGCAGGAGCCATCTGGCTCCACATCTGTGAAAAGCCCCAGCTGCAGCACCGGGAGAGCCTCAGGCAGAGCTGAGACAGTGCTGTAGATGCCTTCCTCGACTGAGAACCTGTGGGACTGCACCTGTGGCACGCTTCTAGGGGAGCAACTGACAGGTAGCAAAAGGCAAAAAAGCTTTCCAGATACTGTTCTGCATATTTACTCTCAAGCCCCTGACGAAAAAAACCCAACTTTAATTACAAAAATCTTTGCACCATGAATTCCATTGCTGTTAAAAAAATACCAATAGCAGCAAAAGGAAGAAACTGCAAAGCTAGTGAAACAAATAAATCATTGTGTCTTTGCTACTGTAATATACATTAGACTTTAAAAGAATGTATTTTTCTATTTTTTGTAGTTCTTGTAGAAAAAAAATAGTAAAGAAGCAAATTAAACTCTATAGCTGCACCAATTTCTGCTATAATCCATCAATAATGATTTTCCAATGAAAGTCAATTTTCAGACCTGCCTATTTAGCGTGTGCAAAAGTCCTGTCTGGGAAAGAACTGCAAAAAAATCACTGGAAAGGAAGTACTGAAAAGCAACTACACATCCATTGGGGGGTTTCTGCATTAATTTTATGACTCACTACTACAAGTCCATCTATTTCTGTTGTTATACTCATTTTTAATACTTAAAAAGTACTTTAAAGACATACAATTCTGTTACTACTGTGTGAAGGAGGTGATTATAATTGCAACAGGCTAAGATAGCTTGGCAGTACTTCTGTCTGACCTACAAATGCCATTTAAAAACAGACAAAAAACCACTTGGAAGTCTGCCTGAAGGGAAATGGTTTTCTTGTGAAAGACCTTGTCAAACATATTAAAATCAAAGTTTGGGACTTTGGCTGAACAAACAGCTTTTACTGTTCAGCTCTGCTAACTGCATTCTAGTACGAAGGAGACATTCCGTAGTAATAGCAAACTGACAATTTTACATCAGCACCTCATGACTATTCACAAATATCCACTGACCACCACAGACGTCAGTGTTAATAAAGGTGAAAATTACCATCTATCTGCATAATCTCCTGTAAGAACCACTGTAAAAACCACGCTGTAAAGGATCAACCAATCTAATTGTTTGATATATTTGCAAAAATCTGATTAACCACACTAAAGTCATAGAAAACACTTCCACAGATTTTAAATACTTGATTCAAGCCTGAGAGATGAAGGTACAATAGTTCTTTATCAAATATTTTAGTCTGATATTAAATTATTTCCATTCCTTTCAAGAGTACATTAGCTGACTTATTAAATCGACTAGTTACTCATTTCAAATTACTTCCTCAGTTTGTGGTACTAGGAAATGACTCTTTAACAAGTATTCTGGAAAGTGTATCATTGTTCATTCACTTGGTAAGATAAGTTCATGCCTTTTAAAGCAGCGTATCAACTTGCAACTTTTAAAATAAAAGCGAAGCAGCAATTAGTACTATAAGTATGCAAACAAGTAAAAGACAGTATTGTTCAATTTTTATTTTCTACCTAACCTTAACTCTTCTCACTAACCCTGCCAAACATTTACTTTTCATATTTGTTTTGTAAAGTGCTACACTACCATTATTTTCCTGAAAAGATTAGTTGCTGCAAAGCTTCCTTTTCCTAAGCACTTCAAGAAAACCAGTGCATATATCAGTGAACTAAATGGAAAAGTCACAGGGAGCTGAATACCACATCTAGGATATGCCACATTAAATGCAGCCTGAGCTGGCATGCAGGGAGAGTGGGATTGTCATCAAATCATTAAATATTGCTCTTAGTGCATTCAATACATTTAATGCACTTTGTACATAACATTCTGTTTTATTTATTTCATAATTTAACGATTTATTTCACATCATTTTCTATTCAGAAGAACAGCATTTTGGTGACTACAGACCCAGAAATAATCATTGATCCATGCTTTTTGGTTGTGTAAGATTTCAGGAGCAAGATGGACTCCTTTTTTGGTAATAAATATGAAATCAAGTATCTTGGCTATCACTAGGTACAAAACAATGATGCCTTTCTCACAACCAGCAGGTTGAACTTAACCCACAGAAAACTCAGTCTCCAGACCTGAGCACGCTCTCCACACAGCTGGGCACCAACAGACAAAACATGATCCATCAGATGAAACAGAGTCAGAAGCTTGGCCAGCTCTCTTTAAATGATATCCCTGTACACATTTCAGATTCAAAGATCAGCTATTTGAGGATGAAATAAAAATCACAATTCAAATGACAGAAAGAAAAATATCACCATTAAAAAGAGAAAAAGAACCAAGTGATTTAATTGGGGAAGTTAACATTTTCTCCCTACTGATGTCTGTCAGAGCTGTAATGAAAAGTAACTTATGGAAAAAAATGGTTTTAGTATTAGGGGTCACTTCTCCAGAGTCTCTACAAGAAAGGTCACGAAAGTTCTGATTGTGAGGAAAGGGATACCAGGAGGAGAGGAGACAAAGCCAACTGACCTTGACTGTTGTAAATGTTCCCATATTTTTTCAGCTTTGACAAATAATTTATGGTCACATTTTAAGTTTTTTATTTGGGATCTTTTTCCAAATATAAGCTGAATTTTCAGGTTTTTGTTCTTAAAAACATTAAATTGGAATGTTTTAACTGCAATATTATTTTCTATATTATTTACTATTTTCTATTTGTATACAATTAAATAAAATTTGATTTTATGCATAATTTAATATTTTCTATTTCTGTTATATTAATATTTTCTATTGTCAATATTAAAAAGTGTTTGCCTTGGAACTTCTTTGGTTTGAATGTCTGAGTGCTTCTGTACGTATAAAAGTTGCTCAAACACAGGCACTTCAAAAAACCTCTCAAGCAACACACTGGTCAATCTGTTCTTTCTCAGATGGCATCCAATTCACACAAAGGGTATCTCTTTCTGGCTTTTCATTCACTGTTTCATTCTGACCAAATCAGATCTGGCTGACTCTTACCCAACTCCTCACCACAGCCACTCATAACCTCCCGACTTCTTCAAACAAAGGCATTATTCAGGTGTTACAAAAAGACTGAGGGCCCTTAAGTATTTTTGCAAGTTACATAAATATACTATAGGGCACTCTCAGCCATGGCTGTTTTACATATGTAACATTTGAAGAATATTTAACTGAATGAAAAATGAAAACTAAAACACATTCCCATCAATCTCTGAAGGTCCTCCTCCTCAAGCCTAATGGAATAAAATACTCATTGAAGAAAGAAAATCAGATAAGGAGAGACTAAAAAAAAAAAAAAATCAAACCCAGAACATGAGACTCATCTCAATTTTTTTAATGCTTAGACCTCCTAGTGAATGTGTTTGTCTCCAATCCTAGCTCCACAAGCTTCAGGAAATTCAGTCTCTATTTTAGCAGAGATATTCTGGTACTCAAAATCAAATAGAAGCTACTTACTTGGAGGCTGTGAGTTAAGTACTCCCAGCTGTGGGAAGCCCCGATGTGCAGCCAGGGCTGCAGCGCAGGGGGGGGTATGGAAGATTCCAGCCTACTGCCCCCCATTGCTGCCGTTTGCATTAAGATGTTTCACATTGTTGCTGGTGTAATCATTCCAGGTACAGTTACTGTGAAACTGAGACTAAAATAACCACCCACAGCACGAGTGAAATATGGCTCAGTGTGTATAAAGGTGGGTGACTTCACAAGAATTGCATCAGGATTTCAGAGCACTTCTGGATCAGGAATGTGAAGAGTGGGTGTTTGCATTTACCCACCAACAACTGTGGATTTTCTAGGTATCTGATAAATGCATACGGTTTTTTTTATTCACTTTGTTCTTTCTAGCATACAAAAACCTCAGCAGACACCAACTGTTGATGTTTGTACCTTCCAAAGCAGAAGGATTTGCTCTTTTGTCTAAAAGAGCCAGGGAAAGCAGGGTATTTACTAGGGTAAATATTTCTAGGAGCACCATTTCCATACATCAGATTTACTTAACTGAAAAAGAGGCCTACAGCAACCTGCATCAGGCTGGAAGACCTGGCCCAGAAAACAAAAGGGAAAACATGATAGGCAACAGGGGTAAGAAGAATAGAACAAGAACCTTACAACTAATCTTTTAATTTTTTCATGGTATGGTTTATATTCAGACCACAGAGACAGTTCAAGGGATAGCTGATCACCTCTCATCTTGACTCACTACTCATTGAGGAAAGAAATTAATCTCTGCAAATCTATCCTAGTTAGCTGAGTATCACCCAAACAAACTGAAAAGACTCCACATCCCTGAAAAGCTGTCAGTATGTCTGGAACAATCCAGTACATTCACCTTTATACAAACTTAATTTTCAAGCACATAAAGAAATTGTACTGGGGACAAAGCTACCAAAAATGCCTTGCTGTTCAAAAGAGAAAAGGTATCATCTTGACAAAAACCTGTAAGGTTTACACAAGAAATATGATTTTAATGTTATGCACAATACATCCCACTCCCCAGAATGACTGTTCTCATCTCATCTCATCTCATCAAAATGAAGAGCAAACCTACGCTGGTTGTTTCCTCAGGATGGAGAAATCAAGATTTAGCAGCCCCTCCCAGCGACTTCTACTGCTCAGGAAAAGCCCAAAGCATTTGTTGTTCTTACTCCAATACCAGTTGTGAGAAGACTTTCTGTGCTCTTGGGAGCAGCAAACAGAAAATTCCTGTAAGAAACCCAGTGCGCATGACTCCATTAACAGGCCATGGCTGGGCACAGAGGATGTAATTATTAAAACTCCAGGAAGCAGAGAATCCCTGTCCAAACTTTGAAATGCTAGGGGGAAAAACGAGACAAATCCTAGGGGAAGTATTTTAGAGAAACTAAGAAATAGTGCCTGTGGGAAACTATAAGGGAAAGGAAATTTGGAAAGTATTTAGAGTTAGAACAAGTGGCCCACACAGAAATCCCTCCTGTTGTTGTCAGACGAGGGAAACAAGGGTAAGACAAAGATGCCTGAAGAACACAAACACAAATAAAGCAAGACCTACTGAAACTTTATTAATTGACACACCAATAAATACAAATCCTGACTTGAGGCTTGATATGTGAAGAAGCTGAAGAAAAAGCATGGAGAGAGGAAAGCTCCACACAGGATATGCTGCCCATTTAATGCAATCTCCACAAACTTGCTATTCCTTTTCAGGTACATTTTGATAAAAATGCCCAGAGACAGGGTGGGGGGAGAAGATTGCTCCCACAGAAAAGGGTGACAGGCACCCCTCTGAAGTGAGCCGAGGCCATGAATTCTGCAGAGTCCTGAACCAAGGCCAAAGCATGGACACAGACAGGTTTCCATGTCTGTCAGAAGCCAGGAAGAAGAACAAGGACTACAGGGATATGAACATAAAAGCATAGCCCCAGAAACTACTTGGTTGTTATGGACTCACTCCTGCATCTCCTGTCTTGTTTAAACCAACAGCTCCAGTGTATTGGGGAGGAATTAAAAATCTGTCTGCTTGGTGGGAACATAACGGGGACAGTCCTGAACACTGAGAAGCACTCTTTGCTCTTTTAAGTGGGGTTTATGAGGCCCACTAAGCAGCAGAGCTGGAAGAAGAGCTGTAAATACAAAAGTGAAGTTGGATGTAGGAAACAACGTCAAGCATAAAATTACTGCTAGTAGAGTTCCTTCACCATGTCCCTTCATTCCAACTGTGAATGCAATGAAGTTCAACAGAAACGTTCGCTGCTGATAATCTGAGGAAGCTTTTGCAAGAAACTCACCTATACATGGATCACACTCACAACCAAGTCCTTGAGGAATCAACAGTGTCTTTTTCAATAATAGTTATCACTTGGGGGCTTGTGTTTTTTTGCAACAACACACAAGTCAAGAGGTAACTTTGTTCTGAGAAACACAGCAGCTTTAAATTGCAACTTGACTATGCATTTCTAAAGAGATGAAAAAATAATTTCTTGCAGATTCATGTGTTTTTATGGCCTTTAAACAATACTATAGTCTCACAGGAAATCCTAACAATGGTTCAGCTTGAATCACCTCTGTCGGTACTGCACCTCATCTGTTTGGGGATTTTTACCCAACCCTCTTATTCTTTATTAATAGGGTCATTTGTCTGAAAACCTGTTTCTTAAGAGTTTGTCTGTTCATTCTGCACCTGAAGTCATAACCCTTTGCTTGCAATCTCACAATTGGTTGCTGTGGAAATCATTATGATGTCACAAAAAATAAGGATTAGTAAAACTGCAAGTAGGGAATAAACAAATTGAACAGATGAACTGTTAAATAAGTTTTACTGCAAGTATGCACAGAAATAAAAAAAAAAGGGAAACAAAACTTTCCTCCAGACCTGATCTATGACATATGTTCACATAGTGCTGACACAGAGCAGGGACAGAAGAATTTTCCTTCATGACTTTTGGTCCACGGGCAACATTCGGAAAATCTACTGGCTAGGAATACATTTCCTACATTTTGATAAGATACACAATACAGGACCTTAATTTCAAACTACTGTGAACCTTATGCTTCTCTCTCTTTCTAAAAAGCAAACAAAAAACTATTCTGTGGCTAATCTATGGATGGATAATGTTTTTCCCTGGAAAACAATGCATTCAGCCATGTAGTAAAAATACTCCTTGATGGAGCTTCAGACCAAATTAAAACCAGCTCCTTGTGGTGTCCACCTGCTCCAACTTTTATCAGAACAACTGGTGCCCACACATCTCTGCCATGAAACACCCTAACACTCAGACTGGTGAACTCTCTTTGGCAAGTCACATGGGCTCAGTAAGTCACAGGATACAGCCAAGGTGGCCAGCTGCAGGGTCAACATGGCAATATAGACATAAGCTTTCAGATGAAACTTTTCCCTGATAAGGCCTGAGGAAGGACCTTTCCCATCAGATCACTGACCACTGCAACCTGCCTGTCCCAGTCTGGCAGCAGCCATTTGCAGCAGTGGAGTGGCAGATCCCTCAGTCAGCTGTAGCAGGTGAGGTCAGAGCAGAGGAGGGAGGCTATGGCTATGCATGATCAGTATGGGCTGTGCAGGCACAGATCCATGCTGTTTTCCTGTTTTCACAGTACATCCATGGGCTGCCCCCAGTTCTTCCCCTCACAGGCCTCCCATAAGACAGCAGAGCATAGCTCTCTGCCATGTGCCCTGCCTCACCGCTCACAAAACAAGCACAGGGTGCTTGGATAGCATTCTGTCCCCTGGTTCTGCTCTTCTATGTAACACATCAGAAATACAGATGAAATTGCCTTTCACCTTTGTTTAAGACAAAGAGCAGAGGATTCTCAGCACAAGGGTAAAAATCCATTTAATAATGGGGAGAAATCTCTTCCTCTCAGAAGCAAAGAGCATACACAGTACTGGGATGCCGCCTGGCTCTCACCAGGACTTTCCAGAATTAAGGTTCATAGTCCTCCTCCCTTCACTTAGCACTTAGTGAGATGGGCAGCTAAAGCAAAGCTGGAGCAACTCTACTATTAATTCCAGGATTGATCTGCCACAAAAGAAAACCTGTAAGTAGTCAAAGCTCAAATACCTGCCATTTCACTACTGGTGAAGAAAGAAGCATACCTTGGTGGCATTTTCAGTCATTAAAATATTTGAGATACAACAGATTCAAATACGTTGACAGGTATAGCACAAAAGCATCTAAATTTTATTTTGAAGGATGCCTGGTGCTTATCTCATCCAATCTTCTACTCAAAGCTAGGCTGACTTCTAAATCAGAAGTTGGATCAGGTTGGCCTGAGCTTTCTTCAAGGAGGGAGATTCCTCAGCCTCTCTACAGAGTATGTCCCCTGCTTACACCCTTCTCTGGTGGATTTCCTTTCCTCACTACATGGGAATTCCCCTTGCCAAAACTTGTGGCCCTTGACTCTTGTTCTCTTACACCATGGCACAACTGGGGAAATGCCATGGACTCAGGAGACTGTGCAAGCGAGGGAAAACCAAGTTCTGTTTCTGTTGGGAATTTTGCTTGTGCACAAATAACACCCTTAATTCACTTGCATCCTCAAAAGCCTCCACTCCCCATGGCCTGACTGACAGGGAATTCTGATATCTTCTGAATAAGGGTGAGAAACTTACATATAGGTACAACACATAACTTATTCCATTTTTCCATGTGTCTTACAAATAATTATTTGTCAAGGTGTGGAAAGCACAATGTATTGATGTTCTATTTATACTGCAGATCACTAATCTTAAGAGGTTACAAACACTCTGCATATAGAGTTGGTGAGGCAATCCTTTGGTAAAAAAGTAAAAATTGCAGTAATATTTAGCCTTGGAAAAGAGGTGCTAAAATGTTCTTTAAGAGATACTTGCATCTTCTTATTGAAATAGATGTTTCAGCCACACAAATCTGAAAAAAGGAGACACCTTGCATTTGGTAGCTATTCAGTGTTCATGAAAACTTTGCAACCTCCTTAATGGAAGACAGCTTTTTCTTTCATTAAATACATATCTGTAAAAACAACTCAAAAGACATCAAACACCAGAAAAAATACATTGAAATAACATTAAAGATCTAATATAAATCCACAAAAGCCAGGAAATTCAGAGATAAAGAAAGACTTTCAGACAAGGGAAAACTTTCCAATGTATTAAACTGGAGCATAAATTCACTTCCTCTATGCTTGCCATCAAGTCATTCCAGACACAGGGGGTAAGTTCTTCCCTGGGGTAACTCAAGTGCCTTCAGCAGTACTACTCCAAAAATCAGCTTGGCCCCACAGAACTGTCTTATTACTTTCTCTGTTTCTGATAATTGCCATTGGTTCAAGTTTAAACAGCAACTTCCTGTCTTACAGCTCATTTTCCCATCGTTCAGAGACTGTATTTGTGAGATTGCAATACTTTCCATGATTACAGACTATGAGGTCAGCTGTGGGGTTATGACTTCACTGACAGACTGGCTAAAGGAGAGTCACTGTGCAAAGGAGAAAATCCACACTCAAACACAAATATATCTGAGATTAGCAAAGACAACACTGCACCTCAGTGGGCATGGACATTTCCATCTGCACAAATAATATTCTCTACTTTTCACTCAAGCCAGGTATGAAAATGTCCCTTAAAATTTCTGTTTTATTCATAAGTCATTCATGGTGCTGATGTGTTGCCACCCAAATTCAATCTTGATGTCAGCAGCAGTTTAAATCACAAGCTGTGGGTCCAACTCTTTGCACTCTCTGGAAGTGCAAAATCAGACATACAGCTTAAGACAGGATATGAAGGGAATGAAGTGATTTTGAACTGCCTTCAAACCTCCCATGATTCTGCCCTCCTCCTCAAGCTGACATGGCTTTTGTCCCTGGGGTCTGGCTTTTCTGTCTCCAATAAAGCAAGATAACCATAATGAACTAGTTACTGGGAGATCCCTAAGTATCTGGCTGAGCAACTGAATCCAAAAAGAGGAATGTTAACCTCCTAAACTGTATCTAACCCAGGTACTAAGAGAGCTACCCTGAGCCTTGATATACAGAGCATAACTGCTGTAAACAGAAGAGCTTTCAACACTACCTTTGCTTCTGAAAGAAGAAAAATTATTTTTCCTTTCAGCTTCCTAGACTGCAAGAGTCAGAGTGGCTATGACAGGCATGCAAAATAAGAAATGGGTAACTTAGAAACTCACTTATCCTGGACGGAAAACTCTGAGACCAGCACATTGGACACAACTGAGCAGACAGCTGGTGAGATCAAATTCAATCTAAGAATCCAAAAGTGACAATTCCCCACTACTCTAGGTCTTATAGAGACTTGGGCTCTTTCTTCCTTCTTTTTGCCTGTCAGCTACTCTTTTCTGTTTGATTTTCTTAAAGGGTACCTGCAATTTCTCATATTTCTCATATTCTCACAGTTAGTCTTGGATTAGACACTTATTTTGTTAGATATCTTCCAAATAAACCATCACACATTTTTTTTAATTAAATAAACGCTTTTTCCAATTTTTCAACAGCCTGATCAAGTTTGAATTACTCAAAATGAGAACTTTTTCAAAGTTTCTATCCATGACATTTTTGTAGCCCTGAATGTAGAGGAAAGGCAAGCTATGGATTCAAATGTTTACCCGGAGAAGACAAACACAGAATGGGATACAGCTATGTTCACCCATGCTTCTCTACTTTAACAAGGAGTCTGGAATGCTCACAGAAGTGAGAAAAAAGGACAGAATTCCGCCACGTTTTTTTTTTGGTTTTAAGGTCACTAAAAGCTTTTTGGAAAACTAACACAAAAAAAATGGAAAAGCTAAATAAATCACAAGAGTTTGCTTCTGATTTATTACACACTCAAGATAATGGTTTCAGGGACATGAAGAAAGGTGTACAGAGCTTTGCAATGCACAAAACTTGTTCTGGGACATTACTTAATTACTATTCGAAATTTTAACCATGCAAAGAAAAGCACAGTGATTTATAATTATGCAAAAAGATCATGATGACTCTAACCTCTCCTGTAAATAGCCTTTTTTGTGATTTGGCACAATGGAATTAACAACCTCTTCTTTGGAAAGAAGTTGCATCTGGTTTACCTGCAAAGGTTCTGAGACCTACTTCCTGAAATGAGCAGTGAAAGACAAAGTACCTTTCTGCTTGGAGCAAAATTATTATTAAGAATATAATTTTGAAACATTTCTGTGCTCATAGCATAATTTCTCTTTGTTGTTCTCTGCGCAATGGATATGGTCTTTATCTAAAGGATTTGTTCTAGTTTAAACAAAGTACAATGTGCAAAACCTTCTCCCTCAAGATATGCTGCAGATCAAAGGGCAAATTCTTTCCCTTACTCAAAACCATAATAGGTGTTTTTTTGTTATCATAACTAAGAAAGGGTTTCCAATTTATGTGTCACCATTTACAAGCCTTTGGAGGGAGAAATCCTGACTTCAACCAAGTAAGTTGGAGTCTTGCTATTGGATTCACTTCAGTGGAGGCACACTTTACACAGACTCACCTTAGAAGGAATTTGTTTCAGTGACTAACATGCCCTCAGTATGTATCTACCTATGACCACAGCTCAATGAAAGTTATGCATGCAGAAAAAGCAAGATAATTCAGGCATTTTCAAAACCACATCTTCATATATCTTTAAAAAATTCGATGAAGGTTACAGTACAGGTCTGTCCATATTTCACTTTTCAAATAGTACACAGAAATTATTAAAGAAGAAAGAAGTTATCCTTCTAAGAAGTATTACTGCTCATTTGTAATTAAAAAAACAAAAATTAAAATCTTCTCTATGTATCTCTGTACAAGTCCAGTCCACCTGTTACTCATGCAGTGACTGCTCAAAACTTGGCTGACATTAATAATAAATTTGTTGTATTCAGAGATTTAGTCAAATACTGCTTGTTATGTAAGTCACCATAAAGTTTCTGTTAAACATGTACAAATGGTCTTCCTCAAATTACCTGAGTTTCATGCAAACAGAGCTACTTACACAATTTGTAGAGCTTGTAACCAAGCAGCAGACACAGTCATGTACCACATTAGTGGTAGATGGGCGAAGGGAGGGAGAAGGGCTGAAATCCAGGCAAGTGATTTCATTGACTTAACAAACCTAATATTTTATCACACATCTCCTTGCTACATATTCAATCTATTAGACCAGGGGCATCATGTCTCACTGGCAGACCATTTGTCAGTCCACCTACCTCAAAGAGACTTACATGTAAAGCTTGATGAAACAATTGCTTGAATGGTCATTCTTGACTTGAATGGGAAACTGGCAGAAGTACCTTCAAAACTTCATACACCTCTGACACCTCCAAATAGTTTATGAGTTAATGAACATTAATGAATGCAACAGTGCATGCCATGACAGAGGGCACCTTGTCTCCTCTACATATTCAATGCTTTGATCCAAGTACTGTATATGCTTCGTCAATTGTGTGAGATGATATTTTCAAAACCCAAATAAACACTTGAACATGGAAGGAGGGTCCCCATGCAGATTTCTCAGGCATTTAGCATCATTAACAGGAATCAGAGCCGGAGAAGCAACCAGAGCCTGAATGGGTTCTCTGTGAATACTAAGGAAACCCCAACAATATGTTAACACAATGCAATTTTGCTAAGATCATAACAGTGAAGCTCACATATGTGTTCCTATTGCATCTTGTAAAATGCTCCAATTGTTATTAGGATAATTGATAACAGTCAAAATGGATTTGGGTAATATATTAGGTAAAGTCATGAATTCTGCTCCATACAGAAACTACCAGTCTGACTGGTTTTAACCTCTCAGCAGTTATTCAGAACAGATAGGATGTAAAAACCGTAAATTGTGCCAATTCACTCATTATCTTTGATCCTCCAAAATAGAGACTGCCACCATTGGCAAGTGACTTTTAATCAAAGCAATCTCTGCGGACCAAGCGCCATTCCCACTGACACCAACACAGACACACAATCAAATTTAACTTATCAGTACTATTATTTAAATCATTTGAGTAGCACCTAAGCCTGACCCTACAGTTCCACAGTTCAACAGCTGTCAGGACTGACAGAGTAGAATAAAACAAACTGAAAATAGAGAGTTTATTTTAAAGAAGTGAAAAGAAAAAGCAGAATAAAGACATACATTACTCATTACTAGTCTCGTAAAACTGCTATGGAAATAGCACTCATAAAAATATATAACTGAGCTGCCAAAAAACCCCCTGAAACTCTACAATACCCACAATGATAACAGGGAATGCAATTTAAACTGGCAAGAGAAGGAATTAATATCACATGCAAATAGACTGCAGTAAGCTGTTGCCAGCTAAATTCTAGCATCTGTGCTATAAAACACACAAGTAACATCTTATGTATGTGGAGATTTCACTAGAGTGGGGTTTGATCCATCTATTCTCTGCAGCTATCTCTGGAAGTTCCTCAGTTGCCTAGTATTTTCTTACTAACCTTCAAGCCCTCTATGTTTAATTAGGTGAACATGTGCAAAACTGATAATCTAAGGCAGCTAGCCTTACCTCCCCACTAAAACTCCACTCCATTTCAAGTTTCAGCCAACAGCCATCCAAAATCTAGTTCCATCCCTGGAAGCCTTCAGAGCTATGAATTACCAGGACAGAGCATAGCACCGTTCACAGTGCTCAGGTCCAGCCTGGCCATCAGCATCTGTGAGCAATTCACAGGGGGGTCTAGAGACCATTCACAGGGGGTCTACCTATTAGCAAATGTGATGAAGATTTACATCCACACCTCCCATATAATTGTTCCAACCACAAGCTCCTGTGCTCTCCGGGATGAGAAGTGTTCTCCAACCCTTCTCTTGAAGCTGAAATGCCATGCAGAGAAAATGCTACACAATTTCTGAGTGCTAATTAAGGCAGTTTTCAGCACTTAGGATGGGAAAGACTTCTATCCTTGACTCCAACCATTAATCCTGTACTGCCAAGTCCACCACTAAACTATGTCCCTAATGACCACATCTCTATGTTTTTTAAATATCTCTGGAGATAATACATAGACTTCTTAAATATTCTAGGAGCCTGTCCTGGAAGGGAACAGATGATAGAACCTAAAATGCTAGTGACACAGGCTGTAGCTTGGGTGTAATGGATTCTTTGCAATGTTACGCCATGAAAGAAAAAGGATGAAACCCAGAGATGCCTGCATTTGAGAGATAAATCCACATTCCCCTCCCATCAGCACAGGGTGGCTGGTAGCTGCCCTTGAGCAGAAGCAAGACTTCCTTCCTGAAATGAAATCACTGCAACATCAAAACAACCAAGAAGCAGCCTCCTTGTCTCACTGTATTGCAAAGAAGGAAATCATATCCTATGAACAGCCTAGAGTAACAGCAAGGCCAATTAGCATCTTCTGTGCAACCAGAACCATTCTGAACAGAGAGGAACACAGAAATGCAAAACAAACAGTGTTGTCAGCATTATAAGCCTCCACTCCACAATTACATGCATCTAACATATGGCTTTTTCATTCAGACTGTCATCTTCCCAGGCCTCCATGTTTCCCATTTTCCCCCAAGACTGAAAATATCTGGATTCTCTTGGACCTGAAAAGATTTCTTCTTCTTCTAGCAGCAGTGTCACTACTGCATCTTTGATTCATCAAACTACATATTCCAATCTGACTATTCAAGCAATTCAGCTTGTGAAGCCACAATTTTCAAATGTGAGGGTCTTGTCCCTCTACTTTTATTTTGGTTTTCCTTTGCAGTCTGATGAATATCTCACTTAGGGACTTGTAAATGCTATTGTAAACTATGCTCCATTTATATTTTAAATGGGAACTACCACAAAAGAAATTCAAAACAGGAAAGAAAAAAAGAAAATATTTTTCTTCACTAAGTGTTGTGTGCTACAGAATTAGAAGATGATTCCTGGTGAGGATATTTTGCAGCTATTTAATGGAGGAAGCCCACCTTCTTGTTGAAAATCTAGCCTCCTACCTAAAATGTAACACTGAACTGTAATTTGAAGTGAGGCTTAGAGTCAGGATTAAGGAAGAGGAAATAACAATACTTGCACTTAAAAGCATATAATGACTTTCATTCAAACACCTGAAAATAATCTCTAAATATTAATTATCACAGTATCAGTCTCCCCCAAACTCTTCCAGAAGAGGATCAACCCAGCATTCCTTTGGCATCCAAATTGCCTGCTTGGATCTGTACAGAATGCAGACGAAGCTGAAAGTATTACCTGCCTTTAATTATTATTGTAACTCTTCATTGACAGGAGTAAACTCACCCACACAGGGATTGAGTGCCATTTATAAGATGGCCTTTTTTTTGCGGAGAAAAAATTTTACATCTTCCTGTAGGGCTACTGCACTATGGGGGCTTGTAGTACAAAGCAGAATTAAATTAAATTAAATTAAATTGTGTTAAAGGAGAGGCACAACTAGTCAAAAATTTTAAGAAAACCTAGGAGTCTTGACTCTGAATCTTCTCTTCTGGATCACACATTAAAACATGGGTTTTCACTCCTTCTGCAGCCCTATCTTTCAAGAGGACAGGGAATGGAAATAGATGAGGTGACTCATCTGTTTCTAGATGAGGTGACATGGAACGGCCCTGTCCCACAGCTATGACTCAGATTGGCTAATGCTCAAAAGGAGAATAACCATATTCCAAATATTCAAGGAACCAGACACCTCATTTTTGTGACTATGTCTGTCATTTAATCAATCAGTATTGGACTTCTAAGTAATCAAGCAAGGTACAAAGATGAAAAAATATCATCATTATGCATCAAATATCCTTCAGGCTTGTATGTGGGATTGGTTCAAAACCCTTCAGTCCAGAATCTCTTCATTCTATCCTGCATATGGAATCACAGAATCACAGGGTCATTTCAGATGGAAAAGAATTCTAAGATCATCAAGTTCAACCATTAAGCCAGCACTGCCAAGCCCACCACTAGACCATGTCCCTAAGGTCCACATCTACATGTCTTTCAAATATCTGGAGGGATGATACATATACTTTTTAAATACCTTACTCCTACTCCTCACTACCCACCAGCTAGACATATACCAGAGATACTGAAATTGTCACACCTGAATTTATAGAAACATGTAAAAAAGCATCTATTGGTTTAAAATTCAGGATTGAAAAGTGAAATGTTTCCCTTCCTGCCTCATCCAATGTACGCTCAAGCAAGCTTTACTGGAGGAGGATGGCCTTGAGCTGAAGGCACAGGGCAGGCTGCCAGGAAATCCGAGTTCTATTCCTGGCTCTCCTACAGATTTCCTTGGGCAAGGCAATTAACCTTGTGGAGTACACTTTCAATGGAGGTGAGGCCCAGCTTCTCTTTCTGCATTCATAACATTTTCAATGGTGAAAATGGAAATGCAGGAGCAAGAATAAGTGCCTCTACTTTTCTTTACCTGATTTTCTGTCAGGTATTTGGATGCATGGTTGCTGATAACTGAGCTAGTAAAAAACCCTAAGAATTCAAACACTGCAGGCACAAAAATGCCTCCTGATCTTGCCACAAGCAACCTCAGTGCTCAGTTTCCTCGTACATAAAATGGGCAGTGGGGCTTCTAAAGCCAAAGTACACAGCCAAACGGAAAACTGATTTTTAACGTTCTTGAACACCTGTTATCTGAGATCATAAAAAGGGAATTACTAAGAATTTCAGTTTGCCTTTCCCTAGAGATGCTCTAATTTTACCTGGTACATTTTTTTACCTGATAAAATTTCCTCTTTGGACCTCAAATAGAAAAACGATTTTCCCTTAAGTAGTCTGAAATGTCAGATGAAATCAAAATTCTTTTTCATCTGAGATGATATCTTTTAATATACCTTAAAAGAAGTGGAAGTGAATTAGAGAATGAGTGAAATATCAGTTTGCTAATATAAATGCATTTTAGAAAACAAATATTATGGCTAAATTTTCTGTTGTGGTATTTTTCAAATAAATGTTGCCACATCCATTTATACCAACAAAGAACAGGACTCTGAAATTCCAAGGAAGGACATCATTTGCTTAGGCAAATGTCTAAAGAAATGAAGACACATACCTCTCTAAACACTAGGGAGACAGAATGTATTTTTAGTGATTTTTTTGATGCATTTGGTACAAGCATGTAAGATGATTTTATTCCTTTCCTGAAATGTTGAGTTGAAAAGTAAAAAAAGTAAACAACCAAAAATTGGCAAAAGAAAAAAAAAAGAGCATCTGTTAGAGGAGAAAAGTTTAACAATCACTTTTTTTTTCAAAATGTTCATGATTTGAGAGATGATTTCTTTTACAGGTCATCTGAACTGGAAAGTAAGTGTATAGGTATCAAGATTTTAAGGCTTTTCATTCATGTCCTCAATCAACTTCCTAAGTTTAGGAATTAAGGAGAGGTCAATAGTCCTTTTTTCATAATTATAAAAGGCCCTTCAGGCTCTTTAGACCACTGAAACAATGAACACTCTCAGGTGACGTTCTTGCCCACACCAATGTAGAATATGTTCAAGAAAGAAGGTATTTTATATTACCAAGTTATAAAATAGTACCTATGACCTCCAGAAGGAAGCTAAGGTTGTTTGGAAATTAAAGTAACCGCAGCTTATGTAAATTTTCACTATGTGCTTCACATGAAGCAGTAACACCACAGACATAGCAGTCAAAAGTTGTAAAGAATTAAAATAACTGAAATTGTTATTCTTCCAAGAACAAGAAACAGAATTTTTATCTGTGCTATCTTCTGTAATTACAGAAATACTAACCTTTTCATTCATCATCCAATATACAAAATATAAATTTTATCTCAGCCATTTCTTGCTCCAAATGGACCTAGTAGTACTTAATTTAAACAAACACACGTTCTCTTAACAGCAGAATCTCTAGCCTAGCTTAGGGATACACTAGTAAGCACCACATCAGAGAGGGGAAAGTCTCAAGTGAATGTTGAGAATGTTCAAGTGAATGTCTGTATGGGCATTGAAGCCACAACCTTGGTGTTACTAAAATCATGCTCTGACCAAATGAGGTAATAGGGGCAAGAAATAGCCTCAAAACATTGACAGGTCCTCTGAGGCAATGGGATTTTGTTGGTATGTATTTCTTCAAAATTAAGAACCTCATTTTCAAAATCTTAATGAGCACTAGAAATTCTTACCCTGACACAGGAACTGCTGGCATAGAAAAATCTCACCAATTCCATGTTCAAGGTTTTGTATCTCAGCTATGTCAGAATTGAACTGGAAATAATCTGAAGAAAAATTTACTATAAAAAAGCATTTTTGTAATTTTTTTTAAATGTGGTTTGGCACTGCTTAAATTGGCATTCTGTATAAAATGAAACTCTGCCCTTATTAAAAAAGTACTATCAATCATATAATCATCAAATGGTTTGGGTTGGAAGGGACCTGGAAGATCACCTAGTTCCAACACCCTGCCATGAGCTAAGACACCTTTCACTAGACCAGGTTGCTCAAAGCCTCATCTACCTTGGCCTTGAGCACTCCCAGGGGTGGGACATTCACAATTTCTCTGAACAATTGTTCCAGTGTCTCACCACCCTCACAGTAAGCAATTTCTTCTTAATATCTAACCTAAACCACTCTCTTCCAGTTTAAAGCCATTTCCCCTTGCCCTGTCACTACAGGTCCTTGTAAGAAGTCCATCTCCATTTTTCTTGTGGCTCTCTCTGCTTACTGGGAGGCTGCTCTATGGTCTGTCTGAAGCCTTCCCCAGGCTGAACAGCCCCTTCTCTCTCAGCTTGTCTAGATGACCATGACTAGGATCAGATTAAAAATCTGCTTAAGGAAATTATTTTTCTTATAATCTCTTATCTCCTACCAAACTGAAATATGCTCTCTATACTGACAAAATTGTTGGAAGTTTTCTGAACAAGTCACAGTTCTTACTTAGGCTTCAGTGATGAGACGCGCAGATGCTTCACATGCATCCCACATGTCCCTGCTCAGAAGGTCACCAACCATCTTCTGCTGTTACAATCACGTAAATTCTAGAATTGCATCTATCCATCTTTTAAAACAGCTACATGGCATGGAATCAGCCATCTCTTCTCCTCACCAAAGTCCTGCTCAAGGCTGTAAAAAGCTCTGGACTGTTCCCCTGGAACAATTCTACCATTCCATACAGAGAGTCTATAGTTCAAGTCAATTTGGAAATGCAAAAAAAATTCTACCTAAAGACTCAAGAGAAACAATGGAAATTAAAAACAAATACCCTTTTCTGCATCAACTTCCAAAGTGGATTTCAGATTCCTCCATTAAACTGATGCCTGAGAGCACTAGAAGACTATGGAATTTCCAGGGCCTTCCAATGCAGCTCTTTGGAACAAACAGCAAAACAATTGATTACTTAGTCCTCTGCTCTACTCATAAAACTTTAGTCCCTTCCTTTCAGTCAAATTATAGGCATACACAAACGAAATGAGTAAAATAAAAAACCTTTGATCTTTACAATGGACTACATGAAGCCATGAGCAAAACAGTCTCTGAGTCCATGAGCAGCAGCACCAGGCTTCAATGGCAAACACGTGGCCCCGATGAAGTTAATGACAAACCTTTCACTGACTCCTGTGAATGTGAATTTGACTTTATGCCTGTGCTACATAAAATAATTCTGCTAATAAAAACCAGGTTGCTTCATAGGCTTTTTTTTAAGCATCAAAAGCTATGTCTACAATATGGACCACAGGATGGTACGAGGACCTAAGGTCCAAACCACACACCTTTCAAGAGGTTTTTGTTTCACTCTAGCCTAGTCCTGTGGCTTGAATGTCTAACAGACTGCACTTCTACAGCACATCTTCCAATTTGGTTCCATTTGAAAGGAGTCCAACCAATGATCTCTGGGACTGCTACACAATGCATACAGTAAGTGGGGAAAATTAGGAGCTGCATTTCTGAAGCATACTCCTGATTTGACCTAACACACTAATGCAGATGCATCCAAGGAGCTTAGAATATGTCTGTGAAATAAAACCTCTGAAATTAAGGAGTACTGAGGCCCCCATGAAGAGGATTAATAGGTAATAGACTCACAGCCTTCAATGTGTTCACACAGGTGCAGCAACCTACAGTGAAGGTGAGTTTTACAGCAGCAAGCACTGTGTTTTTAATTTCAACTATGCTCATTTCCCACTTGCTTGACCTTGTTATCTTCAGGACTTTTATTCAATTAGCCCTCCACATTTAGAAAGCTTTTCTATGTAGCTGAATATTTTATTTTCAGAAGATTTTGTTTAATTTTTTCTATCTATTCTATAGGGTCTTCTTTCCCTTGACAGCTTTGTAAAGTACACATTATTACATTAAAAAGATCATCTGATGTCTCATATGTTTGTGATAAACTGGGCTTTTTGCCCTCTTCACTTGGGCTCTCCCTCCCCCTCTCAGTTTTATACTAGTCAAAAAAGATTTACTTCTCTTCTAAAAAATAATATATAAATAAATACACTGCGAATCACAAACATTAAATACTTAATTTGAACCAGCAGAAAGACCAGCTACCGGAATTCTACAGTGGTCTGTTAGCTTGTATGTCTCTGCATGTGTATATTGAAGGAAACAGCAGAAATAATATTTTACAATTTGATGAACAACATATGACACAGAACCTCTAGACTCCCAAAAAAAGGGTTATAAACTTATGAAAATGTAGAATTCTGCCCTCTCCAACAAAAAAACTCTACACGCTCCTTACTTGCACAGATACTAAACCATCATCAGTAAGGCCTGACATATAAATAAATTGCATTAAGGAAATTTATAATCATTAAGGATTAAACTGAAATATGTGTGATAAAACAGGACATTTTCTGACTACATGTTGGAGGTCTAAACAAAAAGGATGATGCCGTACCATCTGCTTTCAGGCAGACTCCTCCCCTGAGTCCAACTAACTACAAGCTAGAAGGAGCCCATGAACTCAATTTAAACTGGAGAGAAAAAAGAGAAGGGGGACAAACTCTTCAGTCCATGAGAATCAAACATGCCATTATCTCAATGCAAGCTGCAGATTTGGAGAATTATCTCTAAAAATTACAAGAAGCAATCGTATCATCAGAATAACGAAGTAAAAAAAACATTCAACAGGTACAACAGCAAAGTAATACTGAGTTGCAAAATATGCATTAATTTTTTTTTAAAAGAGTGAAAGTCTTGAAAGTATTGGTCTCATAATTAAGTAATGCATACAACCCATTTCAGTAATTCCCATTTCTGAAAATCAGATTCTTGACTTGACAAATAGCCCATTCCATACTGAATGCTCCACTGATACTGCCTATTCTTTCTTCCCCCCACACAGAAGGGAAACATTCTACAAGCTGTCAAAATGCTGTATTAGCCCTTTTCACTGAAAACTCACCTTAGTTTCTGACAATGAATACTTGGAAGAGAAAACCTTTTTAGTATGATGCCTTTTCCCTTTTCCCCAAACTCTTCAACCACCCCTATTCATCTGTCACACATTCCTAACTCAGAGGGGATGGCTTGACTATTATAAATTAATTACTCTCATAAACCAACTATTTTTGCTGTTTCCCAGGGATTGCACCCAAGGTGAGGATCAAGCAAGCAACTCTCAGCATCCAGATATGCAAGGTTCAAGCCAGACGAGAGGAAGCAGACAGAAACTGACCCACGTTTTACTGCATCTGGCATTCGCCTTCCCCAAGCTGCTTATTAGAAGATCACCAGCATAGATACGTTCCAAAAGCCACTTTTTCAACACCAGTAAGCTTCCTCATGTACCTGAAAAGTGCCTGACTTTAAAACTACAGGTATAAACCACTCATCTAGTATGCAGTGGTCTGTTTTCTCCAAAGAAATATCCTGTGGAACATTCACTGGAAAATGCAAGAGAACTAGTTCTTAAAGAGACTGCTAAAGCCAGCTTTCCTGTGTTTAGTGGCTAATACTCTGGGGAACCTTAGCTGTAGTTTTCAGTACCTTCTTGTGCTGTTTGAGCTTTTGCAAGCATATTGTACAACTCTTTTAACAGCTATGCAAAAGAACTGAACAAAATGGAGGGGGAAATGATGGGACTGACAAGAGGAAAGAGAATACAGAATGAAATAAGGGTTTGAAATTGAGATGGTGGGGGTGGGTTTGAAACAGAAGTTTAAAGAAAAATGTTGAGCAGGGAAAGGGAACTAGAAAAAGGAAATCAGAAATGTTAACTTGTGATGAAGCACACAGGCACACCTTTTTATCATCTAATATTCAATCCCATTTTCCAAGTGACACTCCATGTGAAAGCCCATACACAAGTGAAAAACATGCAGATGAGAGGTGCACCAGGCTGATTAGCTGTAAACATCAGTGAGGGTACAAAATTTCAAGTACCTAAGAATGAAATACTTCCATTGCCAAAGAATAAAAACACACTTCTGATAGACACTTCTAAAGACTAAATGGGGTCATGTGGAAACTTTTAATGAAATATATTACCAGTCACTACAAATATATGAGGCATGAAAATGACTGTGAGTGGAAAAACTAAGTTCTACACACAAGTATCCTGCCGTTCATCTGTGCTCTTTCTCACTGGATTTAAGGAAAATATGCATGTTTCCAGGCAATGTAGAACAAAAGCATTTTGGTTTTTAAACTTTATCTCCTGTACCCTACATCTGAGTCTTATCACCCCTCTGATGTCCCATAGTGCCCCTTTATAACCTTTGTTACTCAATTACTGAACAAGTTATCTCATTGTTACTCTCTTTTAAGGAAGAGTTGAGCCTCTTTTCATGCTGATAAGATAGGCATAAATATTCACTCGAAGCAAACATTCAATTGTAAAGTGTCTTGAGCAAACTACCAGAGTCTAAAGGTAGGAAGCGGTGATCAACTTCTTTGCTCTCTTAACCCTTTAGTCAATCCACCAGAACAAAGAGACACAGAAGATAGATGCTTTTCTTACAAATGAAATTACTGTTCTCTAAAGGAACGGACTTTATAACATGCTTTATAACACAGCAAATAAATCTGGAAGTGAAATACCTACCCATTTTCTGGGCCGGCCTCTAGGTCGCTTTTCACCAGTGGCTTCTGCTTTCTGTAAAAGAAACACAACATATTTTATACCTCAGCATTACTTAACAGCCTCAGTAACTAGGAACTCCTTTCCTGTAACATTAGCTACAATCATACCTCTTGGGTGGCACCAGGCCCCCCAGCTAAGCTGTGTGTTTTCTGGCAGAATGTGTGACTATGCTCCTTTTTCTGACTTTTCCTAGGCAGCGCCTCACCTGCACCCAAGGGTGTCCCCAGCCCTGATCCACACTGTGTCAGGGCCATGGAGGAGTGTGCCCACACAGCCCCAGCTGCTCAGGGCCCTCTGCAGAACCAGGCTGTGGCAGGCAGGGCCATGGAGGAGTGTGCCCACACAGCCCCAGCTGCTCAGGGCCCTCTGCAGAGCAGGGGCTGAGTCAGGGCCATGGAAGAGTGTGCCCACACAGCCCCAGCTGCTCAGGGCCCTCTGCAGAGCCAGGCTGTGTCAGGGCCATGGAGGAGTGTGCCCACACAGCCCCAGCTGCTCAGGGCCCTCTGCAGAGCCAGGCTGTGTCAGGGCCATGGAGGAGTGTGCCCACACAGCCCCAGCTGCTCAGGGCCCTCTGCAGAACCAGGCTGTGTCAGGGCCATGGAGGAGTGTGCCCACACAGCCCCAGCTGCTCAGGGCCCTCTGCAGAGCCAGGCTGTGTCAGGGCCATGGAGGAGTGTGCCCACACAGCCCCAGCTGCTCAGGGCCCTCTGCAGAGCCAGGCTGTGTCAGGGCCATGGAGTGTGCCCACACAGCCCCAGCTGCTCAGGGCCCTCTGCAGAGCCAGGCTGTGTCAGGGCCATGGAGGAGTGTGCCCACACAGCCCCAGCTGCTCAGGGCCCTCTGCAGAACCAGGCTGTGTCAGGGCCATGGAGGAGTGTGCCCACACAGCCTCAGCTGCATCCAAGGGTGTCCCCAGCCCTGATCCACACTGTGTCAGGGCCATGGAGTGTGCCCACACAGCCTCAGCTGCTCAGGGCCCTCTGCAGAGCCACATGGTGTCAGGGCCATGGAGGAGTGTGCCCACACAGCCCCAGCTGCCCACAGCCCTCTGCAGAGCCAGGCTGTGTCAGGGCCATGGAGGAGTGTGCCCACACAACCCCAGCTGCTCAGGGCCCTCTGCAAAGCCAGGCTGTGTCAGGCAGGGCCATGGAGAAGTGTGCCCACACAACCCCAGCTGCTCAGGGCCCTCTGCAGAGCAGGGGTGCCCTGGCCAGCCACCCAACATGCAGGCTGATGGTGGGGACACAGGGCAATTGGGAAACCTGGGAACCTCCAAGAATATCAAATCTAGTCTTTCATATGCCATCAAAAAGTACTTGAAGATACTAAATTAAAAATGCAGCCTGTTTCAAGTTTGATCAAAGCAGTTTAGAGCAGCTACAATTCATTTTTTAGTCTCATTATGTTCATGCATGAAAGTAATTAGGACAAAATACCACCATGAACAACATGTCTATGTTCTTATTGGGAAACAATTTCTCTACTTTTCACACAAAGTTTTCCAGGTAAAAGCACACCTTTAGGCTATAAAACACTATAAAACACGGCCCAAAACACACCTTCCCTGTCCAGGTTTAAGGGAACAAAGTGGAAGAGGCCCTAGATGTGACCGCTGTATTTATGTAAGCCCAGCAGTTGCCCCTGGAGCTCAGCTTAAAGGAAATATGGGTCCTTTTATAAGCTCTTCCACTAATTCCACTGCATGACATTGTGAATACTACCACTAATAACAGTACTTATGTAGTACACTAAAAAATTTACAGAGTTTAAAACGAAAATTCCAGGTTATTCTCTCTAGCTAGGCTATGTTCATCCATACGCTTCACCAGGTAAATTATCCTGTTCCACTCAAGATTTTGTCACCACCTGTAGTCAGGGCAGGACTTGCCAGATACAAGGTCCCCAAGAAAGAAGACTTTTAGTACACATGAACTGCGTTCCTTTGGTTTTTTTCCCCCCCAGTTTACTGTATGTATATTTGATTTGCCCTTAGAAATTAACTGTGCCATTAAATAAATCACTTGCTGGTCAATCTCTGTAACATATACTGTAACCCAATGCTGTGCAAATCGGATCTCTCTAAAAGAGAACTTGAGCTGAGGAACTAGTGGAGGAATCTCTACAAAAAAACCTGCCCTGTGAGTTAAATGCAATTACTTTGAAATAAATACCTCACAATAAGAAAGCTGTGAAAAATAAAATTCACACTCCTGAAGGGCAAAATTATCACTCAGACTTGTTAAAAGAGTAAACTTGAGCTTTAATAGTTTATACCAGTGTTACATGTAAGGTGAAACCCTCTTAAGAGAATACTTGTTAAAGTGCATTTACTATATCCTGTAGCTGTCTATTTCAGAGTATTGTTTCCTTTAAGCGGTCAATTTCTTTATACCTTGTAACCTGAAGGATGCAAAAAACCAGATATGGTTTAATGTTGATAACCCACAGTTCCCTGCTTCTACATTTACTGCATGAAACACAGGGCATAAATCTTAAAAAGAAATATCAGTTATAATTGGTCTTAACAAATCAACACTTGACATGTTATCAGAGCACTAAGGCTATTTATTTTCTTGCGTGTATTACTGCATCTGAAGGAAAGATCCTTTTCCAGAACTCTATTAAAAAAATAAGTAACTTTCTGAATACAAAACTACTTCGATCTAATAATTAAAGTCCATACAAACCTGACACAAATTTTAGCTTCAAATTATAATGAACATGAGAGATTTCTTTGAATAACTAATCTTTGCTTCCTGCCATAAACTGTCACACAGGGTGGCCGCTTCTCATGCAGCTCAGCAGTGCTGAGCTCTACCACCACCAAAGGTCCATGTCAGAAGTGGCCAGTGTTCCTGCTGTCTAGTTTGGGTAATGGTTTGTCAAGTGCTTGGGGACTGTGCAGATTGAAAGGCACTATATTCCTACAGTATATGACTTCTACCTCATGTTAGAAGAAAAACATTTCCATAGCTCTTATCAAAACCAAATCTTTCCCAGAGGTGAGCTGAGCAAACAGCCAGGCATGCCAAAGGTGATGTTTTGGTACAGAGAGATTCTGTAAGTAAATAGCAAGGTTTTCACAGATTAAACTGCAGAAAATGAATGACAAGAACCTCCAAAGTGGAAGTTTTAATCTCCTTTTCAAGAGAAGAGAAAGACAAAACACTAAGAGAACAAATGAAAGGAGCAGTAACAGCACAGTGGTAATGATAAATACGTGAAGTTCAGAAAAATATTCCACCTCCTTCCCTCTTTTTTCAGCCTGCATTTTGCTAAAATACTGTATTTTAGCTAAGTGCTGTATTTTCTCCAATAGCATTAGACTTTCTTTTAACTGAAGCCTTGAAGAAATGTTTTACTATGTATAAGATAGGTAATCCATTGCTTCTCCATGAAAGCACTAATACATTGCCTTTCCCCTTGAACAGATTTTTGCACCATCAGAAACACTCCAGTCTGTTGGCTCTTGGCTTTAATTGAAGCGTTGCCTCTGAAGCTAGGGGCAAATCCTGACAGAGCTCCAGGCCACCCAGAGGTGGTGTTTGGTCAGGGGGTTTTTAACATTTGGTGCTCCTATGCTATGAGGCATGACCTTGCTTTTTACAGTTAAAACATGAAATCACCGAAGCTTACACAAGGGTCAGGTATGTTATCAAACACAAAGTGTATTTCATTAAAAATAGGAAATTTCTTATAAATAATAATATGAACACACCATTTTTGCAATGTCACATTTGAGGAACAGAACTACACTTTCTCACATTTAAAAGCATGATCTATATGGGAAGTGGTATTTATTTATCACAGGTGAGAAAGATCATAATTCAGTCACTGCTATCTGGAAGTGAGCTAACAGTCCCCAGGAAGGTGTGCAATCCACTTAAGCCCTGTACCACAGGGCCATCAAACCCTGCTTCCAAACAGCCTCTCTCAGCAACTCTAGGACTTGACTGCCCATGATCTCTGCCTCCTTACTGCAAAAATGTGCTGAACCCAGCCAGAAACCAAGGCTGTACTACTGAAAGCAATGAACAAGACAAGACAAGTATAAATAATTGAATGGCTATAAAGTGCTCTTTGGGCATCCATGTATTGTCAAGGAAGACCTTAAATGCAACAGAATCCAAATTTGAAGAACTCTATCTACTTTGCAAAATGATCTGCTGGAGATCTCAGATAAAGTGTATCAGAGCTGTAAGTCAGGTAAAATAAGTGACAGCTCTCAGGAGGAAGATCTCTGTTGCCAAACAGAGTCAAAAGACCCAGCCCAGGAATGTGTCCCTCTCAAAAAAACCACACAAGTCATTAGTCAAAAAATACTCCTAAAAAACCTTTAGGCATTGACTAAGTACAAAAACATCACACTTTCCATGTCCTGTTTTATCCATTTTAATGCTAAACAAAAATCAGTCTTCTGCTTTTCCTATCTTGGTCAAAACATTTGATTTTGAGGTCTCTTATTTTTTCAGTGCAATAACAATCACTTGATAAATTTGATCTTGTTTTCCCTTTAAGCTTGTAATGACCGGTGTTGATGAAAATGAATGAAGCATGGAGAAGCCAACTAGATTTTCGTGACCCAATTCAGGGCAGAGTCCTCATCACATGCACTTTTCTGGTTTGTTTTTTTTTTTTTTCTTTTACCTTTGGACTGCTTAACCCAGGGGCATGCCTTTCTACATACCAACCTGGCCATGTAAGGTAGAGACAATAGCAAGTGTAGTCACACACAGGACCACAAGCTTTAGTTGTCAGAGGATGATGCATCAAGCCCTGTAGGCATTTTCAGTGAATCTCACTATACCAATAACTACAACAAAACTCAACATATTTTAGCAGAAGGTAAATTTTACTAAAGAATTTTTACCATTGGATATTCCTGGGACATCCCTTGACAATTCCTTTAACGACAATCATATAGTAGCTACTACTCTTTTTTCTAATGTCACAAATGTATTTCCTGCTCCCAAACAGGAAAGTATTTATGCCTACACAGTATTTTTGTCAAGCCAAACTATAGGAACTGAAAAAAAAAAACAAAACAAAAAAAAACCTAGAAAGGGAAATGTGATGGGCTGGGAACAGAGCTCACCAAACATATAAAATTCAACCACAAAACACCCAGGAAATTAAAAAGGAAGATTCCCCACTATGATCTTCCTGAAAAAAATAGTTGTGCTTTAGGGAGAAAAAAACCCAAAACCAAATTCACATATTGTTATTTTTTAAAAAATATTTAAAATTAATGACAGAATAACTTGTTTAAAGATGTAGACTGCATAATAACAACCTAATTGTGGGGACTCAAGTGCAAGGTGATCAGGAGTTTTTTGTCTCTACCTCTTCTTATCTATTTGGTAACACATTGTGTTCCTCCTGTTTGTGAAAATTAAACAATGGAGAAATGGTTTGGTCTTCTATAAAACACAGTTTATTTCTTGTGTCTAGTTTATAAAAACTTAGGCATGTGTGATATGCAAGGCTTTAAGGAAGAAAGAAAGGATATTACCCAAAATTAGAGTAATTGCCACATTATTAAATGTTCAGTTAGTTTTGCAACATTTTGTATGCATTGTCAAGTTTCACATTGCTAATTCCCTAACAAGCACAGTTTGTTTTCAGATGCCCCAAGGCCAGTTTACTAAGACCAAACACAAGCTCTTAAAGCTAAAAAAAAAAAATCAAAAACCAAACCAAAAATTTTTTAAAAATCCTGTGAACCAAGAAATTTTAAATATACAACACAACCACAATTCCAGGGAAAATTGTCCATCAAGTGATTTAAGGGTATTTCCTTTTTGACGTATAACAAAACAAAGCCCCAGTTCTGGAGTATTTTTAACTCACTGCCAGTTTGTGCAATACATTTTTAATTGTGATGTGTAATGCTTTGCAAGAGAACACCCAATCAATTAATCATGAGTGCCTTCTCATGGCTGCTCGGTGGGTTCTCCTGGTCGCCGTTTATCTAACATGTTGTGAACACTCTGGAGCATTTCAATGAGCTCCCTTTGAAACAAACAGGGCACGCACTATTCTTTAGAAATTCCAGCCCATTCCAGCTGGGTGTATAGTGCCCAGGTTCACATGTAGAGGGGCTTAAGCTAAGATACCCAGTGCTGTTTCTGGGAGTTGAGACAGGCTGGAGCAAGTCTTAATGAATGCATGTATGCATATGTATGTGTAAATACGTGTACCACAAAACTGAACATATAGTTCACTCCTTTTAGAGGTGATACCCTCACCACCAAATGAAGCTTTCTTACAGTGCCAAAACATTCCCACCCATATTACAGTTAGAAAAAATACTGGAAATAATATTGCATTAAAAGATACTTTGAGATATGTGGTGAAAAGCTGATCTATTTTAGAGAGGGCTAATTATCAATTTGGAAAAAGGGCTAAAATATTTATTTGAAATGTGATACCAGACTCATTCTTCTAGTGAGGCTTTATAAGTGCTTTATGTTTTAGAGGATTTATCAAACACTTACATACTTTATCTATAAACCCAGAAACCAGTAAGACTTGTAATTACATACCCCTCAAAGGGTTTTTTTCTATTACAAAAAGAGACACATGGTCTTTGGTCAATTTTTTACATTAGCAACACCCAAAAGCCTTAATTAGAGCAGTAACTTGATGCATTCTGAAAATCAAAATGTTACAATGAAATTACTCAGTTTGTAAATTAGACTGGGAAAGTATAACTTTGTACCAGAATCATCTGGAAAACTCTTGATTTGATAAACCTACACATATATGAATGTTTTTAAATTATTTTCTATTTATACTCATTTCCAAATCACTTATGTAAATGAAATAATGGCAATACTCCTTTCAGAGGCATCTTTTAAAAACATTTCTACAAATTACTTAAAATTTTATCTTTCTACAAATGTTTTCCTAGGAAAGCCAACACTCCTAGGAGTAATATTTAAAATACTAAAGCTCACGTTTGGATTTGCTAGACTAATAAAAAACTTCTCCCTCTCTTTTGAAGAGTGACATATAAACTATTTTAACATGAATCTGAGGAATGCTTTTACTGTATAAAGAAAAAAAAAATCAACATTTTAAGCACATTACCTTGCAGAATGGCTTTGAAAGATTTTTAATACTAAACCTGTAAAGCATTTTTTACTAATTCATGGATTTCTTGACAAAACATGCTGCTTTTTTCCAGCCCATAAAGAAAAAAAAATAAAACCAACTAAAATTTTGAATTTAAAGACAGTTGGAAAAGTACCTCAAACAAATGTTGAAAACACTTTAAACAAAACAGACATGAAACCATAGTCACCTTTTAATGATTTAATATTTATCAGTAGTTGCTATAGTAATTTATAACACTGAAAACTATCAAGCTTAATATGGTCAGTACCATAGGCATACTGAAAAATGAACCATAATTAGATGAGGACACAATTACCTTCCACACGTTTTGTCACGCACCTCCTTAAAAGATACTGATACACTTTACCACTACAGTTCACTCCCAGATTTTTTAAGCTTTAGTGATTTAGTATCTGTAAACTAGTGCTAACTGCTGTAGAACCAAAAACATAAACAAATCTCCCATATTTGTTTTCAAGCTCATACACAAAATTTGCCTTCACTAAAATATTTCCCACAGAAGGGTATGCATGATTTGCCTTGATAATACAGCTTTTTAATGGGGTGCTTTCCCCAATTAAAATAAAATATAGTCAAATTTTCATGTTGTATTTGTGATGTAAAATCCATGCACTAAGTGGAGTGACTTCAGGGAGCTTCTCCTGTAGCTGAAGGCAATCAGAACCACCAGAATAAAGTTTGGTCCCATCACCAAGCAGAAACAGTGGTTCAGAAGACTAAAAGCACTTCCAGTAAAAGTCTCTTTGAAACTGATTACTAAACAAGATATAACAGGCTTTTACTGTAACTGGAAGTTTACTTTACCATCACATTTTAAAGCTGTAAATTTCAATATATGCACTTATTTCCATCAACACATAATTGGATTTACTCCTAATTAACTTATGTTTGACAAAGCACTTAGCTTTAATATACAGATTTGGTCTGTAGTAGTAACAACTGTAAGTGGGCAAGAAATTAATCTTCCTCTTACAAAAATCTTAATGAAGAAAATAATATCCTTAACATTGACTTCCTTACTAGATACAGGACATCTCATGGTTCCTCATGAAATTGTTATTTCACAAATCTGCAGACTACTAAAAAAGATGCCCTTATAAGTTCTGTACTTAGGGTCTTGATATTAATTCTAATTTTAAAAATGTGAAAATCATGCTTTATGTAGCTTCCATTATCAAAAGAGTTCCAATCCCACACTTCACAACCTAAATTATTGGATTTTTTGCTACCAGTTGATAAAAAAACCAGCATTACTAATTTTTTCTCTTTATTAATCTCACCTTCTGAGCTGCTTTAGAGGGACTCTTGTTTTTGCTTCCTTTGGGTCTTCCTCTTGGTCTTTTAGGAGATGGTTCACCAGTTGGTTCCTAAATACAGGAAAACATGCTATTGTGGCAAAGAGGCTACAACTAACCCAGATGTTCTAAAGGATAAACTAAACTGAGAAGTTGCTTAAAACATATGAATTAACAGTGTCATTAAATAACATAGTACTAATAATACAACATAAACAATTTAGCAACTCCAAGTAAAGGAAAAAATATATTTTGCACAATAAATGAGTTTAACTTCTCTTGCAATTGCATATAAAAACTTGGGAAAGTGTGAATATTCTAACACATAAGTTATACCAGGAAACACATTTTTTAAAGATGGTTATGATTTCCCTCATATAAGAGCAGTTATTTAAAAAATAACACAGTTACACATTTAATTTCAATTGCATTGCATTATAGCAAGATACAATTATCACATGTAGTTTCTAGCACAAGCTTTTTGGGGGGAAAAAGTTAACTACCAGAATATTGTAAAGTAAGACGAGACTACTCTCTCAAGGGGGCAATTTGTTTTTGTTGTTCTGCAGTCGGTATTATATTCACACCTATTCTAAAGAAAATTGATTCGTATTAACATTCAAATTTAAATGTTTCTTCATATAGAACACTTATAAGCCAAAAAAACTCGACAAAGAAAAATGTGAAACAAAACCCCAACTCGAAAATGAGTCGACACTGACTATTATAGCTATTTTCTTAACTAGTTCCTTTGCCTGCCAGTAAATAACCAGTCCTTAAAACTGGGTATGAATTACTAAGAATTCAGATTCCAAATATTTATTCAGTGAATCATAAACACTATAAAACTCTTCTAGTCTTGAATATTATACATTTCATTCATATTGCAGGATGCAGTAGAAATAATTAAGTGCAGTTTGTTAACTTAAACCAGTTTAAAGCCCTTCAGCTTTCATAATTCCCGGGTAGGTTAAAGGGAGGCTGGCAAGGGGACTCCCCAAGTGCTGCAGCTCAGTGGCGAGCCCCGCAGGCACTGCACATCTGGGCTGTGCACGTTGAAGGAGACGCGTTTTTCTTTCACTTCCACACATTTAAATGCTACAGGAGGAAAAAAAATTAGGGGAAAAAAAAGAAAATAGAATAAAGAAAAAGAAAAAGAGGAAAAGAGAAAAAGAGAAAAAGAGAAAAAGAGAAAAAAGAAAAAAGAAAAAAGAAAAAAGAAAAAAGAAAAAAGAAAAAAGAAAAAAGAAAAAAGAAAAAGAAGCCCGGGCACAAGCCAGCAGGGTCGGTGGGTGCTGGCTGCCGGGGCTGGTCGAGGGCAATCGGGCTGAAGCAGAAGGGGTACAGAGCCCGTACCGATGGGAGTGAGTGTCACCAGGGGCAGAGCGAGGTAACGGGGGGCTCTGCTTTTATGGCTTCCCAAAATAAGTACTTTCTGTGAAATTTACAGGACCATATCGGGGCGGGGGAGGGGAAGGAAGCAAAGCAGCCGGGTTTCCCCCGGCTCGGGGCTCTGCTGCTCAGCTCTCTCCGTGTTTCGAGCCCCTCGAAGGCTCTCGTGGCAGTGGGGCTGATGCCAAATGAATGGGAAGTAAACACGTTTAAAGCCCGCGGACGCTCGCTTTAAAATGAGCTCCACGGACAGCCCTGCTTCTCAATCGTGTCTTCCGAGGGAGGCAGGGAAAAGGCTGCGGGCGGCTCCGCGTTGCCCCCGCCGAGCTGCGGGATTAATTGGTTGCATCCGCAGGCAAAATCCTCCTTCGGCGGCGCCGGCGGAGGGGCTGCGGAGCGCGGGGGCTCCCCCCGGGCCCCTCGCCCGGCGGTAGGGGCTGAGCGCGGCTGGGCAGCTCCAGGCGATGCGACAATGGCACTTCGGGAAAGGAAGGGAAGGGGGGTGGGGGTGGGAATAACGCACGGATCTAGCGACCTTAGAGCGAATTCGTATCTTGCAAGTCAAAAAGGGGAGCCCAGCACACTCGTTTCGGGGCCCAGGTGGAGGCTGTGGGTGTGGGTGGAAAAGAGCACAGGGCTACGCTCCCCGCGTCCAGACACGGCAGAGTTCCCGTCGCCTCGACCTGCCTTGGGAAAGCGCCGGAGCAAAGGCAAAAGGTGTTGCAAATACAGGGCAAGCCCCCTCCGGCTACCTCCCCCACCTCCATCGGCAACGGGGGCACCTCTCTCCATGCGATGAGGGGGGCGAGGGGGGAGGTAGGGAAGGGGGGGAATCCGGGGGGGGGGGGGGGGGGAGGCGGACAAAAAAACCTATGCAACTCTCTAGTCACCCTCCTCTCCCCCAGCCCCAACATCTAGGGGCAGTTCAGGGGCTGGGCTGGTCAAGATCGGAGGCGGCAGCAGCGCCCGGTGGGACCCGACACATGCACACACGCGCGCACACAGATTGAGATATAGCGAGGGCTCAGAGAGGAGGGAGACAGGAGAGCCCCGATCCCTGTTCCTCGCTTTCGCAATTTCAAAATCAGCTCGAAATGACCCAGCGAGCGCTGGTTGGTCGGAGCCGCGCTGCTCCATGTTCCCCATTTACATTGAAAAGCCCCAGCTCGCTCCCTGCACAATAGTGAAAGTCCCGAGGAGGCTCTGCGGTTCAGCCACGGGCACGCAGCGCCCCGTCGCTCCGGGCTCCGGGGTCCCCCCGCCGGGGCGCCCGCCGGAGCCCCTCGCTACGCCTCTGCACCACCTCGCCGGGAGCAGCGCACAACAAAGCCCCCCCCCCCCCCGCCCCGTCGCCAGGACTCCTTGCAGCACAATACGTACATGTACATGCCTATAACACTATAGATCTGCGGCTCTACGTATCTATACGATACTGACTTGTGGTTGTTTCCTGGGTCTGCCTCGTCCTCTCTTCTGAGGCTCTGCGGTTGCAGGTTGCTCCTGGGCAGCAGTGGAAGGCTGACCGGGTCCCTCACCTTGTGCACTCATCGTGACTTCTGCTGCTCAGCCTGAAACCAGTCTCTCCAAAGCACCTTGAAGGGGGGGGAATCAAAACGAGCTCTTGCTGCTTTTGCTGCTCGCTGCCACCACCACACCGGACGTCCTGGTGCTGCCAAAAAGGAGAAGAGAAGAGAAGGGGAGGAGGAGGAGGAGGAGGTGATGGTGGTAGTGGTGTTGGTGGTGGTGGAAGAGGAGGGGGAATGAATCTCTCTTACAATTTAGGAATGGTTAGTAACATGAAGCAATTCAAAAGAGGAGAGGTTAAAAAAAAAAAAAAAAAAAAAGAGGAAAGGCAGAGTAAATTGCAGCCCTGGAAATGAAAGGAGAGAGGGAAATAGTCCGAGGGTAGTCGGGAGCAAAGCAAGAAGAGGAAAAAAAGTCCTACAAATTGAAAGCAAGTGGTGGCTATCGCGCTTAGATCGGATCAGGACAAATTAAGATAAGACACACTGAAAATGGACTGAGAACACTGCACAATCTTGCCAGAAGCATGCACCCTGGGAAGACGGGGATTTCGGCAGCAGCGGGAGCAGCGCGCAAAAGGAGCGATCATTTAAAAATAATAATAATAAAACGATTTTGGAGATTGGGAGGGAAAAAAAAAAGGGAGGGGGGGCGGTCCTGGGTTCGTGTCTGTGATGCGAGCTCCTGGGACTGGAAATATTATTATGCGAGTCCTGCCCACGGACTAAACTAGGATGAGGGTTAAGGGAGGAAAAAAAACCCAAAACCAACAACAAAAACGAAGGAAAAGAAAAGAAAAGCCACCTTTACCCGTGGGTGGAAAAACCAGGAGGGGGCTGTAGGGAAAAAAAAAAAAAGAGAGAGAGAGAGAGGGGAGGAGGAGGAGGAGGAGGCAGAGCGAAAACCCGGCGATGGGGGGCTGGCGGTCGGCCAGATAAAACACGAGCAGCACGGCAGCCGGGGCAGCGGCGGCAGAGCGCGCCGCCGCCTCACGTGTCCCGCACCGGCCCGGCCGCGCCGCCGCCGCGGCTTTAAAGGGCCAGGCCGGGCCCGCCGCTCGCCGCCCCGCACCAGCCCGCCGCCACCGCGCGGGGCTGCGCGGCCGCTGCACGTGCGCGCCCCGCCGAACAAAGGCGGCCGGGCCGAAGCCGCCCCGGGACGCGCCCGCCGCGCTCCGGCCGCCGGGAGCGCCGCTCCTTCGCCGGCGGTGCGGCCGCCGGGCGGGCGCTGCCATCGCGGCGCGGCTGGGCGCCTCGCGAGACGGCCGCCGCCGCGGTAAGATGTGGGCGGTATAACCTGACGGCGGGTCGGAGCTGTCCTGCCGGGAGGGTGACGGCACGGGGAATGACCTTGCGGAGAGCCCGGCCCCGACATTGTTCTTCCTACGGGCATGGCGGGGCCGCAGGCTGCGCCTCTTCGCAGAGCCCCTAGGCAGATATGTCCAGCACAGCCCGCTCCCTCCGCCGGTGTTCGGTCCCTCCCGTGCGAGCCATGGTTAGGCGCCCCTCCACGGTGGCCACAAGGAGATGGCCAGGGAGGACCCCCCTGTCTGTGCGTCCCCCCCAAAAAATGTTCACACCTGGGCTTCATGTGCAGCTTGGGCATTTCCTCCAGCCCCACTCCTCCCACAAGGTCTTGCACTTCGGCTGACAGCCACCCCTGTAGTAACTGTCTGGTGACATCCTTTCTCCCCTACTCGGGGCTGGACAAGCGCAGGAGAGCGCTCAGAAGGAAAAGTTGCATTGTCGTATATAATACTGAAGAGGGCAGAGATACTGCTGCAACACTCCTTATGCAAACAATCGAAATACAGCCAGTTTTCTTGACACGTTATAAATTCTGATGTCTACTGATAAATAATAAGGAAACAGGCAGAAACTTACTACAATCAAACACATGCTGTCATTGACCAGCAAGGACTGTGCTGAGGAGACAGCTGAGTTATTTTCTATGGAATAGAAAAAGTACACTGCAGACAGATGGGCTAAAGAAAGAGTAATCCTAGAACACTTCTTAAGGCTGAAAATATTGCCAAAGTGTTCTTAATCCAATCACAAGAATCCCAAAGCCTGCTTCACTCCCATCCCCAAAAGCAACCAGCTACGGAAGATAGACACAGTCCACCTGTTCAATCTAACAGCTATCAGAAAAGCCTTGTAGTCCCACTGCATTTTGTAAAATATTTGGTTCCCATCACACCATGAAGAAGTCCATAGAGCCCTACATCTATTCTGTACATCAAAAGAGTAAGCTGCTGTATGCGATCAGGATTCCAAGTGGAGGTTGTGGAGTCTTTAGTTTGAAGTGCAGCAGCACATAACTTTTATAACATCCATTAATCTCTTTAAAGCATATTCATGTGTCCATTTCTCTGGAAGAAAGTGTTACATGCAACTGGTAAAAGCCTGTTGCTCCAAAACATCCGTCTCTCCAGAATCATCCTATATGGGCTATTAATTGTACCACTAGTCCTCCCTTGAGCAGTTCTAGTAAAAATGCTATAGTTCAAAGAGTTTTTACATACAGCCATAAGCAAATAATTTTCTCATGAGATCAGTATTCCTAAGCTCACTGTTTTAAAGCTGTTCTGGACAAGAAAAGCCTTGATGCTTGCACTGTGCCCAGCACAACAGAGTTTGGGTCTTTCTGACTACAGATTCACCATCATAAGAATCAGTATCCAGTATCTAAACAACTATGGGTCTTTCATTTATTTGAAACTATCCTGATTCCCTCCTTAACACAAAAGTGCTTAGACAATAAATCAGTTCCTTGATACTGACATTGCCTTATGGCAACTCTGTGGATACAGAGCTGACTAGACTCATCAGAAAACTTGTTCTTATGTCATTTACATACAGAGTACCTTAACCCAGGTAAGCAACACGACATCCAGAACCCAGAAAGCCTGACTTCCTCAAGTGAATGATGGAAGCTGAGGAGCCAGAGACAGCTCTTTGTTTTTTTCCAGGTTCCTTTCCAAAACAGATGTGGTAGCGGTTCTTTCCACTGTTCCAATCCATTCTCTGACAGTATAGCTGTATTTGCACAATATTCAGCGCAAACACCAGTGAATACAACTTTATAATTAATCAAAGGGACTACTGCAAAGTCACTGGAATAGACATGACATACTTTCCACCAGCTTTGGTCTGGGATTTAAGCTTTGGTCTATAAACAGAAGTATTAATTATCAGTGGTTTAATTTTTTTGTTTTCTGGAACCATTCATAATAGTATAGGAAATTTATATACATAAAATCTGGCCTGATTTCCAGTCTCCATGAGTCTTAAACTCAGGGAATTTCCAAAGAAATCAGAGGAATTTCCTCGGAAATTAAGACAATGAAAAATAACGTGCAGATTTTGCTACCAAACCCAGAACACTTATAAAGAGGCCATTTGTTATTCTGTAATCAATGTGATGGCTTGTAGAGGTTTAACTGGCCTCTCTTTCCAGAGGAGATTTTTTAAATTGTGCATTCTAATAGCAGCAGTAAAATTTTGCATCAGAACCAAGGTTGCAGGAAAGTATCTTTTAGAAAGACAGAAAATTACAGGTTAAATAGGCCTTGGAGATTATAAATAGCGGCAATAAATAGCTTCCCTTGCTCACTTCTTCATCTATTTCCTTTCTCAAAAGCTGAGGGATGCAGAAGAAACCATGCTGTATGGTCACAGGGAGATGTCACTTATAGACAGCAACCTAACATAGCCCATACATAAGTACAACTAACTCCACCAGTCTGTGAGCTCAGATGGTCTCAGCTGGTAGTGCTTTTACACAAGGAGAGAACTTTATTTTTTACAAGGTGCTACTGAAGGTCTGTGATGCCAAATGTGTGATAGGAAGCATGTCCCCAACTTTATAATGCCTGCTCACTGTGTACATACATAGGAGGGCAGAGTCAGGACACCCCTCTGTTCTACTCTAGCAGGTCCTGTTTTCTCCACCCTAGTTCTCTTGGAGTGCAAACTACTCAAAAGGGGCAGTGTTAGTAGGTTTAAGGCCTTAGCTCAGGGGAAGCAGCAATTTTTTAACTTTGAAAGAGATCTTTTGCCAGGAATGGGAGAGCAGATGGTAAAATTCAGAAGAATTTTTTTGACTGTTTCCTCCGTATTTCAAGAAGCTTACAGCTCTGCACTGCCTCAGAAAACTCCTTAGAGGAACAGCCTTGGCCTACCAGGGCTACAGGCTGCCATGTCTGAAAGGTTGTATTTTGAGTGGGTACTCCACTTCTGTGGCCAACCAGAGAGGCCAAAGATACTTATGTAGTTAAAGGCTACAGTGGGTACTCAGGGACCTGGGAATCCTGATACCCTGCTGCCAGAGAACCAGGCAGTGCAGGAGAAGTACATCTTGCAAACACTGTCTGCATTTGTGGGAAAAGTTCATTTGTGATTTTCTCTGGTTCTTTTAGAATGTGCTGCCTGTCGGGATAGAAGAGAGAGGAGAAGAGCAGGCACATGAACCTTGAGTGCACCTATGAGATGAGCCAGGCTGTATCACCATTCTTCCACTCTTTTCATCCAGCTGGTGGGACCAACAGTGGCTGTTGCTTCATAATCAGCAACCTGGAGATGGCTCTGAGAATGTTTTAGGGAAGCATGACTGTGACTGACAAAAAAGACCCAGAAAAGAATATTAAGGCTCACTTTTAGGCTTTGTCTGCACTGGGGAATTTCTTCGCTCCTCCAAATTCCCACCATTGCCAATATGAATGCAGCTGCACAATTGTTAGAGATGTTGGGAGGCATAATATATGAGTTTTCATCTAGTCAGCCATTTGCAGTACTGTGTCAATTAACCCTCCTCAGAGCAGGGTTAACTGATACAGTGCTGAAAACGGCTGCTGGAACTGAAAGCTGTCTATACTAAGGTTCCCATTGTTGCTAACTCTGGTGCAGCTGCAGTGGAATCAGTCCACGTGGGATTATTTGGTAACAATACTCCAACCTAGAAACTGCTTCAAAATGCAACACAGCGACCTAATGGGCCAAAACACGCTTCCACTGCACCTCAACAGCTATGCACCCATGCTGTTGCCATTCATAATGGGATTTCTTTCAGACCAGAAGGTACTTTTTGCATTTGTGTATTAAGTACCCAGTACGTCATCTCAGCAAACTAGTGTTCCTATCACCCACATAGAAATGCCTCTGCTCATTAGTTCTTTCTAGCTCTGGACTTGAAGATGTGTGTTGGAAGAGTCAGTTTTCTGTTAGTGTCTCTTCATTGATTCATACACTCAGTAATTCAAAATTTGTGCTTTTTTTCATGTGTGGAAACTTTGTCATTTGTTTTTGGATTTAATTTCTTTATGCAGATCCAGTTCTTTAATTTATGGCTGGAATTACAGTTCACTAGGAATTTTGCTTTTTTCTGCTTAACAAGTAAAGCCTTTTTGTGCAGAGCAGCACCATGAAGACTCAAACTGATTTCTGAGGGAGTAAAGTTCTATTTTGAATAAGCAGAGTTGGCAGAATCAGTCCCACTTATTTCCATGTACTTAGGAAGCAGTTATGAAAACAGGCTGGTGAAATGGGTGTTTCGCCCTCTGCTGAGTAAGACTAATACTTCTAAAAAGCCCCTCTCTATCCTTCTTCCACATACATGTCCAACACTAACTAAAACATGGAAGTGTTGTTTGGCATTTGTTACACTTTTGAACCAATATTTATCAGACAGATGCTGGCAGTCAGGTTTACTTAAGTGCAGTTTGCAAGTGTGAAAATGTTGAAACCTAAGCTCAGCAAAAATCTCAGTGAAAAACTCTAGCTCTGATTAATGACAAGCAGGTTTCAATTCATGCATGACATCTTATGCAAATACAGAACACAGCTATTTGCAGAATTCTGGGCAACTGCATGTGCCTATGAATATCTACAGAGGCTCCACGTACCCACCCAGGGAAATGGCAAAGGGGCAGCCCCAGAGGAGATGCAATCCATAGCCTCCCAGCTGTAGTGGTGAGCACTAGAGCTTAGCTCAGAGTGTTGGGATGCTGAACAAAACTGATTTGGCAGAAACTTGGATACAGCTGAGTATTTTGAGAAAGGGGAAAGGAAGTGGCTCACTCTTCCTTCATTCCTGATAACTGCTGTGATGGCTGTTTCTCGCTCCCAGAGATCCCTTTGGACAAAGGGAGTGGGCACAGTAACTGAACTGCCTGCAAAGCAGGTGTGACAGCTGTCTGTGGAAGGAAGGAGCAGCTCCATACTGACTACACTTTAGCTCAAGTTGATCTGTGGGGATGCATGGTAAGGTTGTCAGATCACAGTTGTCATACAGCTTGGTAAACATGTTTATATGTTTGCTCAAATGGTTTTCGTTACTCTCCTGAAGGGTTCTTACAAAAATGCTAAACAACTCCCATCCCAAATCCCAGTGGAATTGGATTTCTCTTCTCCCTTACCCCTATTCCTTTTCCCTTCAATATTGCATATGGCTTTATATGAAACTCAGTGATTAAAACTACTTAAGACTGGCTCATTTTTCTCTGCAATGAGTTCAGTTATTTCCTTTTTATACCTTCCAGAATTTACTATACCATATCTAAATATTGGCTGCAGTCCACATGTTTTAGATCATTCTCTATAATGGTCCTGTTGTTACAGAATCTTTTGTGTGTGTGTGAGAAAGAGAGAACATGCATATGTGTTGGAAGCAAGACAGGGTGTTTAGAATTGCTTGGAAAGAGAAATCAGGGTATACCAATTCCGTAAGGGATTTCTGAACTGATAACATAAAAGTAATAAAAATAATTGAGCACTGACATTATAGACCTCCAGTTCATTACCTTCTATGTGTGATAAGTAGTATTTCTGATCCCAACATATTACTCTACTATAGATATTCTACCAATATATCATTCATTCAACTTTTGTTGCTATATAATTTTACAGATCAGGTTTATTGTTGTCACATTTATTCATTTTTACTTGTATTCTAAGTGTAGATCCTTTGACCTGAGTCGTACTGTGTCAGTCAATGGTAAACTGCATGGAGACAAAACTAAGGCAGCATCTGAAAGTCCTAACTCATTATACCAAAAGCTCATTGCCTGCTGAAGACCTGCAAGTTCTCGGTAGGGTCTTCAGCAGGTTATATGGATAAATAAGTGATCCAAGGAAAATGCAGGAAAAGCATCATTTGCCAAACCATCAGCTTTAACCAAAACACTCCAAAAAGTCACAGTGTCCTAATGTATGGCTAGAACTTAAGACGAGGTAACTGAGAAATGCCTCTTCCAGGACAAAATTGAAATCAGTAGCTCTGCTGCAGTGGGTGTTTGACTCTTGCCTGTTACTCCAGATGTAGAGGATGCATTTAAATGCCAAACAGACAGGCATGGACTGATTTTGTGTCCAGCAAGTGTGCCCTACCTCACAGCCCATCAGATAAACCAGTTCACGCTCACCGCAGGCTGGGCATCCTCCCAGACACCCTATGGAATCACAAGAGTGGGGCAAATTTGCTCTCAAATTTCTTTCAACTCCTCATTGTGGACAAGTCTTAAAACAGACTGTCAGTGCTGTAAATTCAGATCTCTTTCCTATGTGGAGAGGTTCTCAACCTCCCTAAACAGAACATAACAGATGCAGAAAACTCCACTCTTGTCCCACCCTTATAGGGCCCTGGGCTGGAGATTAGGATATCATTTTCTGCTGGAATTAATTTCACCCAAAGACAGTATACTTAGTTTCTATGTTCCCCCCCCTCCCCCCCTCAAGCTAAGATAAATTTCTGCTTTGGTCCATTAACAATACTTGTATTCTTAATCAGAATTATTTTGTACTGTATTTTCTTTGGAAATAACAGTAATGCAGTTTATGTGAAATACAAACAAATGAGGGAACCATTTTTACCTAAATGTATGAATAGCATTTTGCAATTTGTCATTGTGATATATTTATCTTTTGAACTTTAAGTGAGCTCAGCTGAAAAAAATGCTTCTCTTCATCACATGACTGGAAAATATATTACACCAGAGAAGAATATTGCTGTTTTAGTTTAGAAATTAGAGGCTAAATATAATTTTCCACTATACTTACTTTCACAAAGTATGGAGTAAATTATTTACACTACAGTAAATTCTTAGTACGTATTTCAAAAGGTGGTAAATTCAGCATTCTCACTTAAATTAATGGACATTTTGTGAATGTGTGTTAAAACTAAGACCCTTAAGATCTTATGTTGCCTGCTGAAGCCTTAAAACCACTATAATATGGCTAGAACAAAACAAATTTGTCAACAAAATGAAGCCTGGAGGAAGGAAACTAGAAAGACACAGACTGGCCAGTGGAGTGGCAGCAGAGAAGCAGCTGAAGATTTGGGGTTGCCATCTGTGTGACAGCCGTCCCCATCTAGAGGTGCAGCGTATGCTGGTCACTACATGCAGTCTTTCTAACCAAAACCTTGCACAACACATAGATGCCTGTGGTTCCAGCCAGGTGTGCTGCATCACTGGCTGCAGCGGGAGCAGGACAGCGCAGGAGCTCCGTGCCCAGGCTCCAGCTGCTCCGGCTGCCCTGCGCACCGGCACAGTCAAGTCGCACCCAGTTCTGAGCTGCTCCAGCGAACGGGGCCGCGGGGAGCGAGCTGCAGGCCAGCAGCAGAGAGAGTCCTTTGGCCTGTGCCTCCCTGCCTTCGCTCCCTGCACGGCTCGGGAACCACGACAGGGCCGGCTGCACCCCGGTGCTTCCAGCGATGGCAGCTGCTCCCAGCCCAGGGGTCATTTTCCTGTCACATCCCAGACGTGTAACCCTCGTGTGATGGGAGAGCAGCCAAGCAGCCATCAGCAAAGGCTGGGGCCGGGTGGGAGCTGTGGCTGCTGCCAGAACAATTCATCTGACACACAGCCCGTTCCTTACATGCTCCAGAGCTGTACCCAGGGAAGAAGGCTATGGGAACAGGCTGTGGGCCTGATAAATTGTCCCACCTGCCACAAAAGCTGGCGCTCCAGAGGATGAGAACCTGTTTCCTACAGTGTACGGTCATCATGTTTCAAACCTGTTGTGCTTGATAATTGGGTTGCTTTTTGTCCATTTCCCCTATGTGCATATATGGAGTGCAAAGGAAGGTCCAGGGCTTATAGCATCAGTTGGGAACTCAGGAAATGGAGACAATTCCTGTTCATTCTTGCCTGACCTAGGGCAAACCACATACACACAACAACTTGGAAGTGTTTGGATACCTACCTCCCACTTAGCCAAGCAAGACTGAAAATCTGTGCCCTATCAGGAAAACACAGATGTGAGTATTCCCTATCTTCCAGGGCCATTATGAAGATGAAGACGTTTCTGGTATACAGAAAAAAGGGTAATGGCAGTCATTCAAAAATCATATATATGAGAAAGGGTAGTGCAAACACAGAGAAAAAGTTGCATGGTTACCTAAGGCAAAGAAACATCTTTAGATATTTTCAGTTGTCGCTCAGATTTGGTAAAAATATGTTTAACAAATCTTTATACTTAAAAGCTCTATCTGAAAACATTCCTAATCTCTTATTTATTTTTTTGAATAATGATATCAGTAAGAGACCATTATATAATCACAAGAAAATTAAAGCTCTCCAGGGCACGATCTTAGCTATGTAATTAATGAAGGTGGTTAAAAGTACAAAGTAAACCTGAAGCAAAATTTGTACCAGAACCACACCTCATTATGTTTTGCTGCTTAAGTCTGTCATAAATAGAGATGTTTATTACACATCTGCCATTTAAAGTACTTATTACATGCAGTGTTATATTTTATTTAGATTTAAAAATTTAAAAACACATGATGACAAGCTGTGTTACTATTAACACCAGGCCTGAGGGGCCAGGCTGCACATGCACATTGTGCCTTAGGTTATATTGCAGTTCATTCACTCCAGAGTTACAAATCATTTACAGAAGTATATTGTGTAATTAGTGTGCCTCATTTCAGTCTGTGGAGTTTCATTGGTGTGAAAGAACAATCAAGCCCTGTATATCCATTCACATTTATTAGGCCAAACTTTGTAGTCTGTCCTTGGAGCATCATTCCTTCCTCTGCTTTCAACAGCAAATGGCATTAAAATCTCCAGAACTTCCCAAAGCAAAAGCAGTTATTTACTTTCCTTAGGATTTTTTTTCCTTTGATACAGAACTGACTCCAGTGTATGAGCAGAAAGGGCAAGAGATGGTGCACCAGTTATATGTTTCATAATTCTCTCTTCTTCAGGTTTGTTTTCCTGAACAGACTGCCCTCCTGGACTAGCTCTAGGGCTGGCTTTGAAGAAATCTCTCACAGAAAATTATCTTGTCCATAATGCAGAAAATTGTGTCATTTATCCCACTTATAAGACAACTTGGAATTTATTGACAATATTTTTCAAGCACTTTTTCTTGTACTTTTGAAGTAGTACTTAGTACCATGGATCCTTCTACCTAACTATTTTGCTTACTGATGGAAGGAAAAAAACCCCCACATATTAACACAATATAATCCTCTTCATATTATCCAAAATAGCTTTTCCAGATAGCAATTTAATACACACAAGTCCACTGGCAGTTCCTGGGTATATTTCTGTGTGACTGAATATGTATAACAAATAATGCCTTATTGATTCTCATCTCACCTGTTGAATAAAATTCTACATTACCTGATAGGTTAAAATGGACACCAGAAATTTTACATAGATTGAGGCAGAATATTGTTTATCCTACCCACTGAAAGACAATATTCCATATTTATGGAAAAAGATAAATGTTTTAATGTGGGAAGGTGTTTCCAGGGTATATTTACTTGATTTTGGTCCACTTTTTTATATTTTACAAAATAGCCAAAAGCAAGCCACTCCAAACAAGAACTGGTAAAATATACTCGACATACACAATCTTTAGTGTCTAAATGTATAGTCTGTAAAGATAAATATCTCTACAAAAATATGAATTCTGAATTTAAAAAACAGAAAGAGTTTTTTCTTCATCCTCAAAGCAAAAGGTTTAAACTTCTGTCAGTCTAGTAATGAATGTTTTAGATAGAAGCATAAGAGTCACAATTTCATATAGAATTATTTTATAACAGAGTATCTTATATTTACTAAAGGTTAGAATAGGTGCTACATCCATATTAGAATTGGAGAAGTAGTAACTGTATTTTGATTTCTGACAACATATAAGGTAATATTTGTGCAGTAACATCAGTACAGATGCTTCCGTTGAATTGAGCAGGATTCTTGGAGTGTAAATTGTAAAGAAATCCCAAAAATCTAGATGCCAGATGTTTGAATGTTGGTTTATTGCAAGGGTGTATGTCCTTTAAAACAGAATATAATTATCTGGAATTAGATTGTTTGACAGATTGAACACTTTCCTAAATGCATGAACTTTGTGTGAAGTAAAAAAAAATTAAAAATTGATGGAACATTCATGCATTAATTGGCATAACTAGATAATGGAATAACAGAGCTGCATGAAATATAATACTCTCCTATTTCCAAAAGTCTCTCTCACTCCAACCAAGACAGCTTATTTTCACTGAGAATTCAATACTTCATAGGCTCAGTGCGTTGGCCAGGACCCAGCTGAGTAGGTAATTCTGTTCTTTTCAGTGGAGTTACTGACATGCCTAAAATCAAGAAGGAGATTATGTACTTTGATGGACAGAATGCAGAATACTCCAGTTCTTTTCGGAGTCTCATCAGCAGGCTGCATATATTGACACTTTGAATTTTGTTTTGCAGTATCAGGCTGTATAGATTTGAAAAGTAGAATCAAGAGGGAAACTAATGAAACAAGGAATAAGGAGTTGAAATTCATCTGAGTTTTGATGCTAAAGTGACCACCAGACTATTTTTGCAACATTCTGCCATTGCTGCAGCCATCAGAGAAATCAACTAAAACCATCTTAGTTTTGAAGGTAAGTGCTATTTGCATTGCATTACATTAACATTTAGGGCAAGCTGCATGGCTCTACTAAGCTTGCAGGGACTCTGTAATCTCAATACAGGGATAGTGTGGGAAAGACAGCAGAATACAGGGATATTTGGGAAAGATAATTTGATTCTGATGTCATGATTTGATAACTGATTTTGTTCTGTGGGAAGAACAAGCTTCTCAGAATTGTATGCTTTTAAAAGAAACTCCACTACATCCTAAAAAATAGATGGCACTCCACTAGCAATGATATTAAGCCTGTCCTTCTAAGGAAACAATCCACTAATTTCAACCATACTTGAAAGAACAAAATATAGAAAATAATTAGGCTCCTACAAATAGCTAAGGGAGGTCTACATGAATATTCCAAAAGAAGGAAAGTTGGGCAGAATTCAGGTGTAATAGGTTAAATTTGATAGCCCTTTATCTAATCATTACAGATGATTGGCTGGTCACTCAGAACACCTTCCAAACATGCTGCAAAACTCCTCTGTTTGTCTGGTAGAGAAAGTCAAATGTTGGACTGTTCCCAGCAAAAAGGAGGAAGAAGACCAGAGGATAAGCAACACTCACAGGGTGTATGTTTAGGCTTAATTAGATACTCTTAGAACAGTGCATATGGATGCTCCTAATTTAGCTGTCACTTAAGACTTTAGAGGGCAGGTGGAGAGATACAGAACCCTGAAGTAAACAGAGCAGGAGAGTGTGGGAAACAGTATAAATGAGGCAAAATGGGATTCAAGTGGTCAGTGTTCATGGGTAGGAACTTCAGTAATAGAACGTACTTTTTTTTTTCACATTGAAAAAATAGAACAATACACACTGAAGAAACACTTATTAGATACAAGAAATATGATGTTTCAAAAAGTAATAAAAAGGAGATGTAGGAAGTTATTAAAATGGGATATTAAGAGAAGCCAAACCACGCTTATTTGCTAATTTCCTCTAAGAAATTTTACAGTGTTTGAAAACTAAGAATTGCCTTTTGGAAAGAACAATCGTGTGTTCTCATGGATTTCCACAGAACAATACTCTGAGATACGATGGACAAGTACAACATAGTAAACAGGTAGACAGACACAGGTGCAGAGTTACAGACAGCTCTGCTCTGAAAGCAGATCCTTCATTACAGGTCTCGTTGTGGGTTTAGTATTAACACGCATTTCCCCTTTCCAATGAGTTTTACGCTTTTATTTATTTCTGGAATGCTGCTCATGTTCCTGAGATATTATTTTTAAAGAAGATGCCTCAAATTCAATCAGAGGAATGGCAGCCCAAAGATATGTTCTTTTGCATGTTTGTCTTATCTCTTTTGCAGAGAGAGGCATCTGCAAGAAGAACTGAGTCTCCTTCCTTCACTTGCTTTGCCAAGGGTTTTAGAACAGTGGAATAAATTCCTTAGATTAAAAAATACTTCCTCTCCTGACAGTTTAGAAGATGTTAATATCTTGGGGCCAAAATTTTAAGTTTTAACTTGATTCTTATTCTTCCACTCCTTTGGTAGAACTCCATTTGTTTTAACAGTTTTGCCTGAGGCAAAACCTGAGGATTCAACTCTTAGAGAATACCAAGTATCTTAAAAATAATCCTAAATGCAAGTAAGATCCTTCAGGCCGAAACCATTCCAGGGTCTACAGGAGAGATCATTATAAATCTTTAAGCAAAAACCTGAAACATCATTATTTAAGCCTGGGAACACTGTTTTAAAGCAACACTCTTTGATGTTCTAGAAAAATGTAAACAAAAGATGTAATTTGTGAGGTTGATAATTGATCAAGTTTTCAGAGTGCAAAATAGCCCTAGAGGAAACTGGTAGAAGTATCTGAAATTACTGTAGGGAAGAAACTTGATCTTATTTTAAATATAATTAAAGCCTTCTGCATCTCCACAAAACCTCCAAAACCCTGGGGATCTCTGATGGTTTACCCTCTGGGGAGAACACACAGATATGAATTTTAATAGTGTCTTTTGGTAATGTGGTGGATAAAGACAAATTGATTACAGCAGTCTGGAAAAAAGCAGGTGATGCGTTACCAGGGCCATTGGGTTCATGTTTTCCCAGACATGGTGAGGGCCACCCAGATTGTAAGAGAAAGCTGATATCTTTAAAAACTTGATTTGGGGCTTGATATGGCTTTCTTATTTCCGGATATGCTGGATTATATCAAAAGAAAAATAAGACTTATGATACAGATTCTGTTCTTGTGTACACTAAACTGAATCTAGGCTAAAACTTCTGATACCAATGGATTTGCCTCAGATTTATGCCCAATGGAAGAGCAGTGCTGTCCTTCTTATTATAATGTCTATCATTATTATCTGACAAGCACTGTGAAACCAAAACAGAGTAAAAGTCTGAGAAATCCGAACTCTGAGTTAAGTGTTTCTACAAATTTGCATGGAATACCAAATAGAATATTCTTATAGAAGTCCCTTATGAAGATATTTGTGCCTGGTCTCAGAGGACATAGTTATTTTAATTTTGTTTCCAAGAGAAACTAGGTGTGTATTCTGATGGGACATAAAGTGAGTTTGTGGTGACAACTGTAGGCTCCTTGCACTCTATTTCTATCTAGAGAATTTGGAGTTATACTAATACAATTAGAGACAGACATATGAACTGAAAAGACAATTCACTTACATGTCTGAATATCACAGCAGATGGAAAGATGGATGACAAGTCTATTGTTCAGTTATCTATCCTAGAATTTTGTCTGATTTTTCTGATTGTTATTTGGTACATGTGGATATACACACACCAGTTCAAGCTCGCACATATGGATCAAGTTGACATTTGATCTGCTTTCAGATCTAGGCACTTTTCAGTACCATAGGTATCCTGCAGCCTGCCACAGAGCCATGAACTTGGTGTGCTGGGAAGCCTCACTCATTCCAGTGTTCCATATTAGCCTAGCTTTGAAAAGTACATGGACCCACTACAAATACAAACTAATTGTCCTTACAGATGTGTGGCCCTGGAAAGCTCTGCTCAGCTGCATCTAACTGAAAAAAATAAGACACCTCTTTCTGTGCCATGGGAAAGCCATAAACTTTGCTTTTTCAGATGCACAGGGCTACCCTTTAACAGGGCTAGAAATGAAGTAAATAATTTAAAACAAGCACAGAGAGAGAAATACTGAGTGGTCATCCTGTCTGTCAAGACCATTCATATTTTTAAGTTAATGTCAAGTAGTCCTTACCTAGACCACAGCACTTGTACTGAAAACAGCAAGTGGAACTTCCTTACCACTGGAATGAAGTCATGCTTGACCTTAGATTCTTATTTACATTTTCACATTGCACGACCCTAAGAGAAAGAATACAGAAAGCCCATCTTCTCCCTCATTCCAATAGCCTTTAATCTGGCAGTTGGATTGCCCTGCTGGGAGGCAGTTCTCTTGGGTGTGAAACCCTACCAGCAGAGCTGGGGATTGACCCAGGTCTTTTGTGTCAGAGGTGTGTACTCAAACCATTATATCAAAGGTAAGATGGCAAGGCTACCAGACCTGGAGCCTTGTTTAAGAAGATAAATGAGCTGTGCTGGGTCCTAAAGAAAGCATGCTGATAACGCTTCAAGAAGTGCCAGGCTGCAGACGCAGAGTGAATGGAAAGAGTTCCTAGAGGAACAGGCTTTATGAGATCCACTGGGAAGCAGGTGTATAGTATTACCTGTGTCCTTAAAATGTTTTAACTGGCCAATTCCGAGCTTTTAGAGCAGCTTAACTTGTCAGCTGTTTTGAAAGCCAGCTCTTCCCCTACTGCAGAGGGAGCCTATGCATCTAGAGCAGATGTCAGAAGGCTGGTGTTGCAAGAATTAACTTTTAGGCACCTAAGTCCTCACTGGATCTGACCTTATGCATCTGTGAACCATTTTGAAAACTGAACCACTAGCCTAAATTCTTCAGGTCTTGCAGAATGGTGACTGCATACCTGAAAGGACTAGGTCATTCAGCTTGCATTTACAAAGGTGTGCTGGCTTAGCTGCCCATGTCTACAAGTTGTAGGTATCCCAGGAGTCTGGCTGCATTCCTTTGTCTACCCAAGGAACCTGAGATACAAATAGGCAGATATTTAATTTTATTTGGTTTGGGGTTTTCCATGCAAGGTTTGAAATTACACAGGTCTGTAATGGAGACTTTTCTTCTGAGTAACAAGCCAGTGACACAACTTTATATAAATCCTATTCTTTTATCCAAATAGGAGCTAAAAAGACTTAGCTGGTGTGATGCAAGTTAGTATCAATCTTCTGATCAAAAGCTAATTTTATTGTATATTTAAAAATAATATTCCATTATGCAACTCTCAATCTGCATCAATCTTTCTCCTCGATAAAATACAACATAGCAATTCACCTCTAGAACAGCATAATGTTTTCATCTGGTAATAAGTATGAGTGCATGGTAAACAAGGAGATGATGTTTTCCTGCACAACAGAGTGAGTCTTTCACGTGAGAAACTGGGAGAGGACACTGCTAGGCACACAGAAATTGTGTAAGAACAGATATTGATGTCTGTTCTGATAGATTTAAAAGACTGGGACTTACTGGCTTCAGAGAGTGACTCAAAAAACCATCAAGACTAATTGAAGTCATACTATGTAATATCTGTTTGTCATACACTTATATATCATAGTATGATTTTACAGCTTATTTGCAATCTAGCAGAGTTTATACAATTAAAACAATATAGTATGACAACAAAAACCTACACAATAAAAGTGTCTCTATGAATTCTAGATGCAAGGATATGGGTTTCCCACAGAGTTGTGGCAAAGAGTCTGTAAATTACAGTGGTTTTTTTCCTTCTTTCTTATTTTGCTGTTGAGATGAAACATTGACTAGTTTCTTCTATCCCACTCCAGCCCTGGATAGCTGTACTCATTACAGAGCAAACAATAAGATGCTAGCATCTAGGCTGCCATTTTCCAGTGATGTCAGTGATGTTGCCAGAAACACTGACAAGAACTGCCGTACCATGGCTTTAAGATTTCCAGAAAGTAACTAAGCAACATGCATATTGATGTGGAGTACAATCCCATCCCCCAGAAGGTCACTGACTGATGAAGGATTACAAACCCAAACAGAAGGAACCTTCATGTCAATTTACTGGCATATAATGCTCCCCATGCTTAATTGTTTAGATTAACCACTGATAACTTCTAATAGAATAAGTTCAGCTTCACAAGTTGAGGGTTTGTATTTCTACAGCTCTCAGTCTTTGTTTACTGTTTTACACTGAATATATATGGTTGTAACCATATAGTTGCTTTCTTTGTGCTTGCTAAGTTCATGGTCTGAAACTTAGAGCAATCAGTTCCTTTACCTAGCTGTTTACCACATTAAGTCATATTGCAAAATCCATGCACATTTGAGTAACCTTCAGTTACACTGAGAGAGTAAGCATCATATTTGTCTTCCCAGCATTATTCACTACTGCATACAGCCTGTAAAAAGACACAATAAACAGTTCCTATCTTGTCATTTGCCTTAGCTGGATGTCCCATCTGACAGACCTTCCAAAGAATTACCCATCTGTGCCCTGCTTTCTTGCATTTATAGCTCAGAGTTTAGATTTGTTCAAACTATCAGTCGCTTTGACAAGCTACAATAAAGGAAAAAAAAGCCACACAACTATAATTACACATTGCTCTTTCTAAAAATGTGACCAGCTTTCGAAAGCTATCCAACACTGTGAGAAACTCACTGACTTAACAGTACTGCTGCCAGGAAACTAGCAGGAGCAAAATTAGCCAGCTGAGAATATTAATGAACTTCAAGAGATCTGTCTTAGAAGACAGCAGCAGAAATAATACAATTCTGTAGTGTGGTTCTCCTGTGATGAACTTGCTGTTCCAAAAGTCAGTATACTTTCATAGTCTGCCAAAGCTGACAGAAGGAAACATCCAGTCAAAACCTGTAACTTAGGACCAAGTTTTCCAGTTGCCTGGGCAGTTTCTGACTTGTACAGGTAGCAATGAAGAGCAGTGGATTCATATTTCACAGAACTCAGGTACAATGCAAACACTGATGAGGGTCTCCTGAGAATACTTTGTGGGGTTTGCATGTACTTTTTTTTCTCTTTGACAATACTGGCAGTAATCTGCAAGGAGTTCTTTCTTTGCTCCCTGTGGAACTTTTTGAACTGGTTTCTGTTTACAGAATCAAAATCAGAATCAGTGAGGAGAGATAGGGAAAGCATGAAAATTGAGGTGGAGCAAACAGCAAACAGGTAATTACCAATCTTTGTTGGTAGCAAACAAAACCTTTCCCATTAACTTTTGTTTACTCCCGCTATGTAGTAGGTGCTCTGTCTCTCATTTTTTACAATCCTACAGATGAGTTAACTGAGAGGATCTCTCTCTATAAAATAGGGAATCCATTTTAGTAGGTTGACTGAGTTAGTTGGCTAGTCCTCCCATTGGAGCAATTTGCTAACAGCAGGAGTGTATCCAGCAAAATGTAGTTCTTCACACAGACCTCCCAAGTTGTCCCATCTCTTCATCAGAAAAACTTTTGTGAGGTCTGGGGAAGGGAGAGTCCTTCTGTAAAAATATAAATAAAAATGCCATGTCTAGGTGGAACCCTGGAAAAATTCCATGGAAGACTATCTCATTAGGAACTCTTTTCCTACACACTATACACTAATCTGAAATATTAAAGAGCAAGGCAGAATATTAACGGGGAAAACAGAGAGGCTTCAAGTAAGTGGGATGTGGACTTGCTTTTACTTTTTCAGATTATCTAGATCTTGGGTGAGAGGTACAGCTGCTGTGCCTCATTTTCTCCACAGAAAATAAAAATAAATTAATGCCAGTGATGTGCCTCCCAGAACCATCCGGAGAGATAATTTACTAGGATTTATAAAAATCTTGTAAGGAGGAGCAATGTATTTTTTAAATAAATAAAGTGTGGCCCACACTCCAAATTGCTGGTTCAGTACACAGAACAAGGATTAGCCTGTAAGCATAATCCTTAACATTATTCTGTGTGATGTGCAGTATCCTGCTTGGAGATGCTATCTTGTTGTCGGCACTTTTCTTCAAAATAGTTACACTATAAAATCTATCTCAAATCAGCTGACTGAGCAGGAATTGAATGTGTTTGGTTGGCAACTGTTTTGAAGGTTTCTAAACCTTGATAGTTCCCCCAGAGAACTGCATTTGCTTTAGGCAATCCTTAAAGCTAGCAAGAGGAGAGCTACACAAAGGCAGTTTTGATGCTGTTAAAATGGTTATATTGGGTTGTGCATTTGACTTGGCTTTCAGAAGAATAAAATGGTTTATATGGGCGTGGGTGAGAGAATGACTTAAAAGTGCAAGTTATGCACCTGGACTATTAAGCTATTTGTCCCTCTGTTTCTTAGTACCTGGTTTCTGTCTCAAAAAATGCACACAGGAGTATTTTCAGGCTAAGGATATATTATAGTCTCTCATCAGTTAAACAAGTGGGACTGAAAAATACCAGGTTCTTACTATTTCTTTTCTCTAATGCCTGTTTCAATAGAGATATGAGTTCTGGGAGCACTGTATGACTTCATGCTTTTTTTTTTTTTTTTCCAGAAGTAATGATAAAGAAGTAACATGAAAGACTAGCCCAAACAAAATCTTTGAACTAGAAGATGAACCAGATAAAAGACATACATTTCCCAATTCACTGCTATTTGTGCTTGTGAATTTTTGGCAAAGCAAGTGCTCCCTTGAGTTCCCAGATGCCCTATTCAATTGGAAATCTTAAAGGCACAACCCAACGTCTGGGCAATGTTTCATTGGAAACAAAGGAAATAGGAAAATAGCATCTATTAATCACCATTTCTGAGTGCAAGGACACTTTAAATTCATTTTGGTCTATATTTAAGAAAAAAATTTGCGTGCAAACTTTCCAGAATGTATGTTAGTCAAAATGTATTGTGCTCCCCTAGCAGGAGCCAGGGAGGGAGAATATAAACTGCAACATTCCCTAGGCTTCTGCAATATTGCATCTGCTCTCAATTAAAGTGAGATGTGGTTTCTAGGGATCGTATCTATGGTATTTATCTTACAACCATATTTTTTTATTATTTTGCAATGATTTTATGAATTGCAATTGTGGTTTAAAAAAAGGAGTGTTACAGTAGTGACCATATTGTCTGCATATTCCTTCTGTTGAGAATCCCAATACATATCATGTTACGGTCAGAGATTTAAAGAACAGCCATCTATGAAGTACCAGTACGTGAACAAGACTTAAATAATTAAATTCACTACATCCACAGAAGACACTCTCTATTGAGGGAGAAAAGGAGAGAAAATGCACGTGCTTTCAAAAACCTAGAGAAAGCCACCTGGCAAACCACTGTCACTAGGTTCTGTGGAAAACAAACACAGACAAGCCTTGAACTTAAAACTCTAAGTTTTAAATGCATAAAATGGAGTTTTATCCAGCTGCAATATTTTTTCCATCCCCCTTCTTCTGAAGCCAATGGGGAACTTCCATCTCAGTTAGTGACCAGCTCAAGCATTAACATGCAAGGGCTAAGAAAGGACATTCTGTTTAAGAAGGATAAAATCTACTAATCAATTCTAATTCAATCCCAAATAGTTCCCAGAAACAGGTCTATTCATACTTGCCATGTGAAATCACTGCTCAGAGCATATGGCCAGCTGTCAGATGACCTATGTTACAGCATGTTTCTGCTTTTCCCTGACACTGAATGGTTTGTTAACATTTACCAGCTTTGTGTGAAAGGGATGGTCACAGCCAAAATTCATTCCCTTTGTCCTTTCTCTTGTCAGCACTGCCAAATTATTACCCCTCCTGTCTGGTTTATGGTACAACTAGGTAGCTCTGCTAGCTGCTGAGCAAGGTGAAAATACCCACCTTATGCTTATGATGTAAGGCAAAAAGGAGGCCCCAAACCAAGTATTGAGAGTTCCATTATCCACCCACAGCATCATCCCACACTGCCAGATGTTGTCTCTCTATCCTGCAGCTCAAAGCATTCATAGAGTCTCTCTATAGCATGCTCAGCCCCACGAACAGAAACTGGAATATAAGAGCAGAAAAACTGGACAATAGGAGTGCTTGAAGACTCCAGAGGGCATAGGTACTTCTGATGGAGTGACCTTTACAGGCAGACTCGAGGGTCCAGAATGAGCGTGGTCGGTGAGCCAGTTTGACAGCCAGCTCATCTTGGTCTTTGGACAGATCACAGATGTGTCCCAGGAATCTAATCAGGATAATTCCCTGCCAGGAATATGTTGATTATAGAATATAAAACATAAAAATCAAGTCTCCAAAGCTCTAATAGGTTCAATAACAGAGGAAAAAAATAATTTCTGTTCTGATCTGCTTTTAAGGAATAGCCCTGCCAGCAAAACCGCAGAAATGTCAACAAGCCCATCACTTAACCAATATGAGGTTTGCAAAATTGTACTAGTTTAATTCACATAGTTTTAAAGAACAGGTTTAGTCCAGAAATGTTTCTTCAAAAGAAACATAAATTATCCAGAATATTTAGGCAGAAGATTGTGCAGTAGACATGGCCATATAATCAGGCATTCCCATTCCTGAATGGTTGAAAACACTCTCTTTTTACATAGCAGCCACTACAGAGAAAAAAGGTAGTGACCACTTGTTACCAGTCAGTGTGAAAGTGAGTACTGTTTCCAAACCCATCAGTCCAAGGTGACTATTGCTAGCCAGGTTAATATGAAAAAGATTGCTTTTCAAAGCTGTGTGTTGCATTGATATTGAAATAAAAACTTCTAATTACGGCACAGCATATTACATTTGCTCCTGTGCTGTAACTAAATATTTTGGAAGATGAAATAGTTGAGAATTTCTATATTCCAGAAAAAGGGCCAAGAAGCAGAAAAAGCAGGCAGCAGTTTGTGGTTTCATTTGGGCCTGCCCAATTTAATTGTTAGTACCTGACACTTTTTCAGCCAGCCCTTATTAACAGACTACAGTAGTAGACTACTACACTGATGTCACAGAAGAAAAGCATCAGCATTTCTGAAGCAGCTGAAATAGTGAAAAAAAGAGACAAATTCTTGTCAACAGATGTGTTTCACCACTAATGATCATGAAGCCATGATAGTTTTAATTACCCAGACTTCCTCTTAAAAAAATAAAATATTGACTGAATAAAATATTGACTGAGTAAAAAATAACATCAATATACATAAAACTGAAAGCAGATGACTGAGATTTTTGAACCAGAAGCCATTGCTGGAAAAGGACGAATGCTTTTGAGAGTCTGTCAGCTATTTGGCTAGATATATTATTTTAAAATTAAATCTACCAGTCATGGCAACCAGATAATTTCTTTCAAGGCTCTGAATGTGGTCCTACCAATTTGTAAAGAGTGGTCCTGTACTGAAATTGGCCATTGACAGAAAGCAAAATGGGAGACAATTCAGCAACTTCTAGAGCACCAGTTTAACTAATCAAAGAAGTTTGCTTATAGGGCCCAGTCTTTCAAGAACCTAAGAGTAACCAATCCCTGGTCTCAGCAGAATTTGAGGATGATAAGGACCTTGAAGGTTCAGTTCTTAAGACAAAAAGTAAGTGAGAAGCAGTTCCTAAAAAACTTTCATGAGAACCTATGAGAAGATCTTAAAAACATTTAGCAAAATGTGAAGCAATTGGGAAGATTTAGAGGAGCAAAAATGCTTCTTGTCAAGGTAAAGAAGCCACCCATTCACATCTAAAATATTTACTGATTTTGCTTCTTCTTTTCTTGATTGTGGTTTTATCTGTCTCAAGTGGATGCCACAGCTGGTAGACTTCTAAAAATAGTGGATTTACCGAAATTACAGACCCAGAATCTTTCCCCTTTCTCCCTATTTTGTAAAAATTACAGCAGGCAGACTGCAATATTTTTCTGTGTGTGTTAGATTTATTGAATCTTAATCTCTGTTTATATTCTCTTCATACTCTGGTAATTGACATACCTGTAGTGTATCCTACTTTGCCACAGTGACAAGAGACTGCCTAGACCAGAAAAGCTTTTGAAAGGCAATAAGTGAGATAATATTAATTTAAGCCACACTCTTCCACTTGAGACTTTCATACAATTAAAGAAAAAAAAATCATGCTCTGAAATCTATATACTTAATGTGTTCCACAAACTTATAAACAATCAGTGGCTTCACTTTAACTGCTTAACATACCTTAGTGGAAGGGTAGAACCTTAAACAACAAGCACATTTGCAAGATTTTTGTCATGGATTATATCAAAGTGTCTACATATGTACAGATGTGCTGTGGCACTGAACAGCCTGCAGTTCACAGCCAAGGATTATAAAGAAAAAAGTTACTTTGTATAGTGCTTTCGTCTTACAGAATGTATTATGTTAGTCTCATCTTTTCAGATTTCTCTACATTTACTTGAAAATTGCTAAATTGGTCAGTTTGTGAATTTTTTTGAAAATAACCGTATTGTCAGGAATTACACTCTTTTCATTGCCTACACATGTTAATCATGGGAAAAGCCACAATCAACAGTTTTTCCAAATACCATTTTTTTACCCTTTCTGCATCTTCCACCTTCCAGCTCTGGCCTTTCAGTTTCTCACAGCCATTCCCTCAAAACTGTCAGAAAACTGGGAGACACCTGAATATGCTGACTATTATATTCTGCTCATTTCTTTTGAAAGCACAATCTTCATTTGATTAGGAATGAGCAAGAACAGACAACCCTCTAAAGCTGGTAAAAGGAGAGCTGCTGTAATGAACTGAGAAAATAAACCTACATGAGCATTCAGCTGTACACAGGCTGTGGAGCAAAGTTAAACTGCACCACTTGTGGCTTTGTTTGAGTATCATTTCACAAGGGCCTGAGAAGGGGCCTGGAATTACTACTGAAAAGGCATAGCATGAAAAATGGCAATAACAGGTGCATGTTTTAATTGCATTAGTCAGCAACACCTGTAACTGATAGACCAGAGCATGGGACTTCCAATAAATGGGTACTGTCCATCTCTATAATTATATGCTGGAAAATTTCATTTCTAAAATCTGTGATAAATTACTACAGAATGGAAGGCATGCTGGCACCTTTCCAGTCATTGAGTTCTTAGCCTCATTTCTGACTTTGCCCAAAGGACCTGCATTAGATAAGCAAAAGATTAGGGTGGATGCATCTGGACAGAATCTGAATGAGGGTGGAATACAGACTGCTTGTGTATCTGAAGCAACACCACTATGGGAGGAATTGTGGTTCCCACAGACTAGCAAAGAATATCAAGGCTGATAAATGCATTGAGAAAACGGGGGACAGTAATTTTCTGAGGATGATGCAATGAAGACGAAGATAGTGCAGGGTTAGAAAATTGGTATTAAATGAGAAATATATGTGGACCAACCACAAGCATAATTTCCCTTGAGACTAAGTGAGTGTAAGGATAAATGTCTGGAAGCAGTCTCAGCACTAGGGGTTCAGAAGAATGAGGAAAAAGGAAGCAAAGCAAAGCTGTATGAAAACTGAATAGAGCAGTGCTATAGGATACTTCCGAGGAATTCCATTAAAACAGGATTTTCTCCCATCCCACAGAGGTTTAACTGCCTGTCAGACATATATGATTTTTACACCAGACTTCTCAGTAAGTACAAATTGCTCTCAGCACATTTCAAGAACATTTGTTAGGCCATTTTAAGAGTTGGAAGCCAGTTGTAGTTTGGGAGCTGTTTTGTAGCTGAAAATTAGCTGGTTTGTGTTTTATAAAATCAGTCCATAATGGTGATTAGCCTCTTCGAAAACCTTTTACGTAATAATAATTGAGAAGTCTAATATTTTCAAATTGACTACTAAATACATGTAATACTTTTATATCTAAAAAAAGTTGTGGCTGAATTTGGTGCCTATAAAGGCAAAGGACAAGCTACACCAGCACAAGTCAAAGACTGCATGAAGATACTCCTCAAGCTTTCACCTACAGCTATCACTGCATTCTAGTTCTTATCTGCAATACTTCAACATGAGACGTGGGCAAAGTCCTTGCAAATGGTGGCACCTCTGTCTGGTTCTGATCACAACTCTTTCTCATCCCATGAGTATTCCCACGGCCATCTTTCAGTCCAGTTGGACTGCTCGAAGTCATAAGAGTCAAAAGAATAAAGTTATTTCTTCCAGTAGGACACAATCAAAAAATCTCATTACTTTTAGACTTACAAATCATGTGATCCTGTCTGGAGTCTATAAAAAAATTTGAGTATTCTGATACTGTCAATAACAGCTTTCAGGGAAAATTCTGCTCAGTAAAATCTTTAATATCTCGTTCTTGCTCTGGCTGTAAACACACATCAAAATATTATATTGGAGTGTCCTGCTGAATGAATGTTTCCTTCTCCAATCTATATAACTAATTTTGATTTTAGAATGCAAAGCATTTTATTTCATTTTGTAAATTTGAATTTGTAAGATGAAGACAACTCATTCAATGCTATTCCATCTCCCTCTGAGACATGCAATAAACTTGGGTGATGTACTGGTTGTAAGACCTACTCGTCTTTATATTCCTTGTCTGCATACCTACAGCTGAACTAGACATCCAAAGAAGAATCCAGTTCAGAGATATCATCAGCCTCAATTAATGAACTCTAGTTTCGACCACTTCATGACTTCCCTTCTAAATCAGTTTTTCTCAAGAAAGTTAGAATCACACCATTTTTCTGAATCTGTAGTTAAAGTTACATCTAAGTTCTTCCTGGATTGTGCTAGGGACAGCCCACAAGACTTTGCTCTAATTGTACAGACTCGGTTTCTGCCCTTATAAAATCAGAATCGTGTCTATTTGTCAAATATATTGTAGACTAAACTGTGTGTAGGGGGATGATATCTCCAGTAAGACCATTTCTTACTGCAGATTTAGCATACTGTGTGCAGATAGCTTGGCACAGATTGTCATCAAACATTATCAATTTTATTAAGATTGCCCCAAAGCATGTCAAAATTACTTTGGTATTTGAAAGTCCCATCACATGATCATTTAAGCTATCTGCAATAAAAAGAAGCTATTCAAGTCTCTTAGTGTTCTTATGGGTCAGTGACAGCAGTAAGTTCAGAAGCCTGTCTTGACACTGTAATATGCTACCTGTGTGTTTCCAGTGCTTCACAAACTGCCCTGTGAAAGAAGGAAAGTTTAGTAGGCATGATTTTGCTAAACTTTCAGCATGTGCATGTTCTAAGTAGCTTGTCAGGTCCATAAAATCTCCCTGAATTAAAACTGAGCACTGACTGACCCACAAGAAGCTGGTACACTGGCTGTGTGGTGCTGTCTGTAGCTTGATAGCTAGAAAATCAATCCACTAGGCAAGGAAGCATCTTTCTGATTTCTCAAAGTTGACAATGTGAAGCAAAATGCAATGCAACAAAGCCTGAGGCCACAAGACCACTCATGTGAATTAAAACCAAGGAAAAAGTCCTATGTGTGGGATCTACCTCTAATTTCTTCAAAGGACATCTGGTCTGTCTGCCAAAGCACACCCTTTAGGAGCCTGGCCAAAAAATTGCAATTCTGCACTTGTTAACAAAAAACAGTACTGGAAGCTCAAGAACTCAAAGAATGAGATCTCCTGTATTTGACAAGAAAAAAGGAAATCTTTTATTTCTCAGGTGATTTGAGTAATTTGTTCTGAATAAAGAAGTATAGGAGAGGATCCCTTCAGTCAGACAAGTCTTTCTCTCCTTGCTCAGAAGGAGACGTCTGGCACGGTAATTTCACTGCACAGATATTCCTTCACATGCGCTATTACCGTGTCTGGTCCTAGGACTTCCAGGAAATACTCTTTAATTAAAGCAGTAGTGCACAGAAAGGGCAGAAAGACAATCTTTCCTACTAACAGTTCTTACATCCAAGAGGAATTTCCTACCCTGTAAATCTTCACAATGCTTAGATGAGGTAAGAAAGCAAAGGGAATTCAAAATTCACATCTCCACCCATAAATCCATTTCTTAAAAAAAGGAATCCCATAAAAACACGGAGGAAAATTTCACTACCTCTATTCCTCAACTTTCTGAGTGCTCTTTCCATGTGAGGGGGCTGTATGCCTTCCTGATTCACCAGGGAGTGAAACATTCACAGGGTAGGCACCAGAGCCCCAGCTTTGGTACCCAGGGCTCAAAATACAGGTGGAAGATACATGTAACAGCACAAGTAACAGACAGAATCCTGCTGGCTGTCAGAATCCGCTGAGGCAGCTCAGAATATACATTAGTCCTTCCAAAGCCAATTCAAACCTTTTAGCTCAAATTCTAGTTGCTTTGTACAAGAGCACGTTAATAAAGCTTTGTGTTCAAACTGCCAACTTCAGACCACACCACACTCCTTTTGAAAACTTACAATCATAAAAGTTGAAGATGTGGGCATGAAAAACATTACTTTCAAGAGGAAGGCAAGATATTGTTCCTTGGTAATTAAAATTCAGAGGTTACTTCAGCCTTTGGCCACGTCAAAAACTGAAACTCTCCCACACATTTTGAAGATATTCTGTTCAGGTCTAACAGTGTCTTCCTATTTTTCAACTGACATTCCACTGTGTCCCAGTATTGATTTCTGACTATATTTGTTGTGATCAACTTTACAGTTGTTTATAATGTGAGGGCACTCAGTAAGCCCAAAGAAGGATTTGGATCCCCCTACATCTCCCTCTTTTTGCTATTCCCAGCAGTGCAGAACTATACTTGAGACCTGCCCAGCCCAAGAAGTTATGTCAACTGGTTCTGTCACTTAGCTGCTACAAATCCTTTCTAGGTAGCTGTGGGATAGTCTGCCCTCATGAAATTGCACTCTAAGCCCTAAAAAATCTGTCTTTAACTATAAGTCATAATGAAGTATGAAGTAGCAGGTTTTATTCTCTACTCAATTTATTCGTCTTGTAAGCCATTAACTAGAACAGATGATGGTTTTGTTGTTGTGTTTATCTCACTTGGAATATTTTGCTTTATTCTTCACTTCAAGATTTTGGAGAAGTCTCAAGTGTCACAGTCGTATCCTCCTTGGGTAAGAAAACATTTTCTCAGGCTGATTTTCAGTTTGCCATCTTTCATTGGAAATTTGGTCATGCAAAAAGAGGGCTCCCAGACTAATATGAGATTATATTTACAATTGTTTGGGGTTTTTTTTATTATAATCCCTCTTATTTGTCTTCTGATGGATATGTTCCAATCATTCCAGTCTCACTTCAGTCTTCCCATTATCACATCTCCATAATGGACATTTCCTTTTGGAAATTGCAAGACTTGAACTACATACAATATTCTTACATTAAAAAAAAAAAAGTGCTGATTCTTCTAATGCTATAAAACATTTTCGGTATTGTTCTCCAGACCATTCTTTATTCAACCTAAAAAGCCCCCTCCTTAAAGATTTTACAAACTAATTCAAAACAAGTCCTTTCCCTGTCAAACGCACATTGAAGGAAAAATGTGATGTTCAAGCAAAGTCATTAAGATGACAAATTCTAATGCTATGTTATTTCTGTAATTTTCTTTAACAGAATTGCTTTATTTATTCTGGAAATTCTTAGGGAATGATTCTCTATCACCTTTGTACCATAACAGGGCAGCTGGGCATTCCCTGATGTAGGAAATCCCTGCACAAAATAAGGCAGTGTAGGAGGCCTTCATAGGTGGCCAAGGCGGAAAGGAGCAAGTGGCATAGGATAGGCCCTTGGGAACTGTTCTAACTAGTGTAATTTAGAGCATTCCTGCTCTCAGTTATGCCAGGGGCCACTTTGGCATCAATTCAACCTAGAATCCAGGGAGATGAAAAATGGCTTAGAGCCACTTTCCCCCTCCTTATACCCTGGGCCTGCACCATGTGTGGTTTGGCTGGCTCTGAGGATCTGGCCCCTACATTTTTAAACAGAGCATTTTAAGTTGAAGTTGAAAAGTAAAAGAAAAAGGAATATGAAGAGTAAAAGGAGTAGAAAAGTGCTAAAAGGAGAGATTAAATAAAAAAGGAGGGAAACAGAATGGGTGGTATTGCTAAGTGTGAAGCAGAGCGAATGTTTAGCAAACTGAAGGAAAACTGAGGAAGTCTGGATTCACTTCCCAGCTACACCAGAGACTTTTAAATGACAACAACAGTCTATTAAGGTCACTTTCAAGGGGATCACTGAACTTCTTTGACCAGCTATACTAAATATATTTAGCTTATTCCCTGAGAACTAAACAGCTTTGCCTGCAACCACTGTCACACAACCTGAGGTAAGAAGTGCCTTATAGCCCTAATTACCTATAATAGGGACATGTCTGAAAAAAAAGACATTCCTGTCTTGAAAAGATCCACAAAACAAGCATGGAACAGCTTTGGTGCAAGGCTGAGTGCATGGGAACTCAGGAATGATGCTCTGTACTGCAGCTTCTTATCTATCATGTGATAGAAGAGATCATGTTGTATCACACCATGGTAATGGAGAGCTCAGATCCCATGGTAAATCTGCATTCAATGTAAACAGGAGAGGGAGGCAGGAAGGGATTTTAGAGTTGGGGTACCCTGAGATTTCATTTCAAAATGTGCACCTTCATCAAGCTTTACTCAGAGCTTTTCTTCACCTTGGTATCACATCTGCAAAATGGAAATACCGATTCCTCTGTAACAGCAGTGTGGTAAGGAACACAGAATATGTCCAAATTCAACAGCAACATGTAAAAGGGGGGGAAATCCCTATGCTGATGGAACTTCAGGCTCAGATTTAAGTGTATCTTGAGAAACAGACAAAGGACAGGTGTTTCCAGAATTATGATTCAGCATGTATCCAAACATGCTGATAAAACTTTAAAATTATTAGCTGGAATATGTGCATGATCTTATTGGAATCTTGCAATATCGTGAACATATCTTGCAAAATTATACTCAAATTATGCCACACTATGCAAAGTGCCAGAGCAGGAATGCTGGGCATGTGGACAGAGGTATAAGGTGTGCAAATATCCATTCTGAGCACCTTCAGCATAACTTGTCCTTCAGCCTTTGTCATAGGAGTCTCCAAGGAATAAATCCTACTCTTCCAGAAAGACTGACTGGTAAGCAAGAGTCTGCAAAAGAAGGCCAGGAAGGAGGGAGAAGGAGAGCTAGAAGCAGAGCATAATTCCCATTTACAGCCCTTCAAACCTTACTGACCTGTCTGGCAGGTTTAGTAGTATCACAGTGCTGGTAGGTTGTCCTTGTTTCTGCTGTGTATTTGTAGAAGTTCTATATGATACACTCACCACTACTGCCTGCATGGTGGGAGATGATGTTCAGTAGCCCTGAACATGTTCTCTATCACAAGCCAAAGTCCTTGTTAGAAGTGCCCAGGGAGATAATCCTAAATTTTCCTGACTCACAGATCGTCAAACTGTAAATTTGAGAAGGTTGTCAAACCCCAACCTCTTGCATCTTTCCCCATACACTTCCCAGACCAGTGGAACACTACTCCAAACTTCCTTGGTACCCAAAACCCCTTCAAGCACTAGCATTATTCTCCTTCTTCTCTGAACCTAGAGCATCCTTTCTCCTAAGTATGAACTCCAAACTCCTTTCTGAGGTTTGGAATAGCATCAGGCTGTTCCACTTAGTGCCTCCATGTTGCTGCTATTGCTTTGCTTGCCTCTCCCCTCTGTTACCACTCTCATTAGATACTACTCAGGGCCAAGCCCTTGCCTAGTCCTCCCTGTAGCAAAACAAAGCAGAAAGAAGAAAAAAAGAGGGAGAGAGAAAACAAAACAAAAAGCCCCAGTTCCCACTCTGGCAGAGATTTTAAAACACAGAGTGCAATTATGAAAAGGTTATCCAGATGGGACCCAGAGGGCGGGTGAGGGGAAGGAGAGCTGTCATCCAAAGGGAAAAAAAGTCAGATGTATGGTAGCCCTATTCCTATAATATGGTTCCTATTCCATGTGCAAATGTACAATGCAACGATAGTTCTCTTAGCCTGCATGGGCTGGGTTAATTGGATGTAAGGAATTTTTTTTTAAATAACCCATTCATTTGATAAAAATCCAGCCTCAGTGATCACACCAAGCACAACTATTTCACTGAAAATACTTGTTTCTAATTGAATGAAATTCCTTCCTACTTTTAACTCTCTACCCTACAACTCTGAAAAGCCAACGCTGTTGAGAATATGGTTACAATGTAAAGCAAGTGCTTTCACAGTTTTCAAATTTTCTTTGTATTTAAACAGAGCTGAGTATTTTTTTTTCTGAAATAGCCCTTGAAAAATTAATTCTGGGAAAGAAACCCAAAAATTACTATGTAAAGGGTGAATACCTGAAAGGCTGCAATCAGCTGAGTGGGAATGACCTTTATAATGTCCCCTTACAAGCAAAGGATGTTGCCATAAGCTTCACCTGTACTGTGTGGCCGCACATAATATGTGGCTGTTTTACTACTGCAATACTTGAAGCTGACTTTGAGTGGAAAGATATTTGAAGGGTTATTATGACTGTGGAGAATGCTAAAATAGTATTACTTATTAAAAACCCCCAAACTATTACTCAAAAACTCAGAGAATGACTAAACCCCTGTTCTTAGCATATACGAACTGAAACCTAACTTACTGAAGGTGCCGAACTGAGTTGCAGTTTTCAGTTCTCTGTCTGAGGGTAATCAAGTTTCTGTCACAAGCTACAGCAGCCCCAGGATTACCTGAAATTCCTGTTGCTGCCACAACCGAGCATTTAAAATAGCTTGCTTCAGCTACTGCTATGTGTTACCAGGGGGGTTTTTATGGCAAGGGAATCCCAAAATAGGCTCCAAGAGAGTCCTGGTTAGCAGTTTCTTAGGTATTTTTCTACTGGACATGGGCACAAATTGGAGCTAGAGGAAGAATCTAAACTCTACTAAAAAGTTACCCATCAAATTCTGTAATTTCCAATTTTGCAGTTAGCTAGGAGAGAAAAATAATATGTTTGAATCAAAGTGTATTTAAATGCTTACACAAGGCATATCAGAAAACAGTACAAAGTAACAAAATCATTGATCTCAAAAGGTTAAATTCAACTTTCTCACAGTAGTTAAAAGTTAAAGGTACTGTGATAGGGAGGTGTATGGGGGTGGATCTAGATTTGATTGTGTGCATTTTTGACATCCTATTCCACATATTTTTTTTAGGAAATTTCATAAACCACTCCAGGCAAGTTTTTTACTCTAGTCTGTCAAAAGGGTATTCTAATGTAACGCGCTTCAGTGCAAGGGTGTATTTCCGTGACTTCGGATATCCCTTCCTAGATGTCCTTTACACGTGTTGGCAGATGTGACCAGAGTCGCAGCCGCAGCTGGCTCTGAATGGCAGATGTCCGCAGCGCGGTTGTGTTTTGTCTTGGCACCAGCCGTGCTCCCCCCTCCCTCCGCTGCTAAAACTGCGTGCGGTAGTAGTAGAGATTGCGCTCTACTACAACCCTCAGCTGCAGCGAAGAGATTTTTGTTCTTCTATAGTAACTTACGCAGCAAATCGTACAGTCCTAAAATTGACCTAGAGAGGCAGAAAAAAAAAAAAGCCAGAAACTATTCCATCTATAGACAGGATAGACAGAAAAAGCAGAAAAAGTGCAGTCAGGATTCTGTAAGTTTGACTTGGGTGTACTAACGCTCACAACTCTCTTCCTTCCCTCGCTCCCTCTCACTCCTTCCACAAAGTCTGCATTTTAATTATTGATTGGACGTACTTTACAGATCGGAGGGCTCTTCCCCTCACCCCCACCCCATCCAACCCCCCGGCTCCGGCAGGAGGAGGAGTAAGAGGGGGAGGAGGCAAAGTGGGTGCATTACGAGCTGATTGTGCTCTTGCCCCGACCTCCAACAGCCTGGTCTGCCTTTGAAGTTTTCCACCCCTCGACTTGAAGTGAGATCGATTACAGAAGAACAACAGGGACAAAGAATCTGCTGCTTTACGTGCAGCCACTTTCCCACGATCGGGGCAGCCAGCTCGACAGCAGCGAGAGATCACCGCTGTCCCTTATGCTCCTCCTTGCCACCATTCAGAAAATATGCAGCCCCCGCCCCGCTTCACTTAGGAAAGCTGGGGGGCAGATTACAAAATTGAATCACGTTGTTTAAGAACGAAGCAACTAAAGGGCGAGTAGCACAGTCTCGGTCTTTGAAAGGAAACGGGGAAAAAGTCGGTGTCGAGTATTGGGAGTTCTGTGTGGGAGAGGCGCATTTATAGCGTAGATAAATTAAAAATCATGGATAAGTGGCAAAGTTTTGCCAGAGGCAGAGCAAGAACCTCCTCCTGGGGTTGCTGCGGCGCTGGGGGCTCGGCGCAGGCAGGCGGGCAGCGGGTGCCGACCCGGCGGGCTCACAGCGCCCGGCAGCGTGCCCGCGACGCCGGGAGAGGCTGCGGCCAGAGCCGAGCCGGAGAGCGCGGCAAACCTTTACCTTTGTGTCTGGTAAACGCGTGTGTGTGCGTGAGTGTGTGTGTGAGAGAGAGACAGCCACCCAGCTACCGCTGGGACAGTCTATAAACCGGGAGGGGGATGAGGGCCGGGGCGCCGGGACAATTCCAAAGGGCAAAGCAAAGATGTTAAATGCCTTACCGAGGCGAGCGGAGCCGGCTCCGTCCAACCCAGGGCCGGAGGTTCTAGACCTTGCCTTGCCACAGCCCTCGGGGATGCCCCTCCCCGGGCGCCTTGGGGGATCCCCCAGCCCCGAAGCTCCTCCAGCTGGCCCCCGGGCCCTTGTGGCGGTTCTCCCCTGTGCCCGCCACCCGCCGGGACTGGAGCCTCCCGGCCAGCGAGACCGGCCAGCCTTGGGGAGCGCTCAGCGCCCCCTCTGCCCCTCTCACAGGACCTGCCAGCCCGGCCCAGCCCGCGGGGGGTGACGGGGACCGGGGACACGGGCTTCTCTTCCCTCCCTGGCCCGCCGGGAGTGGAGAGAACTGCTGCTTAAACTCGGTTTGAACCCATGGCACGCCGGCTGGCTTTTTCCAAGAAGAAAAAACGCGGTTAATGTGTCACCGGGCATCCAGTCCATTCATAAAAAAAAAAAAAGGAGAAAGGAGAAAGGGAAGCGGCGGCAGGGCGCAGGGACCCCCAAAGAAGGCGGCTGCGGCGGGGGATTTCCTCCCCCTCCCGGCCGGCCGGGCCCCTCCTCCCCAGACTGCGCGGCGTCGGGGCGGCGGGCGCACGGGACGCGGACAATCAATAGCCACGGTCACAAATTACCGCAGGAAATGTTAGCTGCGCACCAGCTCCTAAACAAGATCGATGGCCCCCCGCTGCTGCACAGCCACCAAGGGCTCACCCACCCTCCCTCCACCCCTCTCTTCACCCCCGGCCGGCGAATTCCGCCTGCTCGGGGGACAAGACGGGGGTGAGGGGCTGGCGGGGCCGGCGGTCGCGGTGTCACACACAAACCCGCCCCGGGGAGGACCGGGCCCATGCCCAGGTGACATGGGGAGGTCCCCCCGTACCCACGGTCCCTGGCCGGGGCGCGGAGCTGGCTCGGGAGCCGCCCCCGGCCCCGCGGACGGTGACTAAGGCCCCGTGTCCCACGTGGGCGGCCGCCGCGCCCCCTCCCCCGGCAGCGCTGACTCAGCGCCCCCGCCCGCAGGCTGCATGCGGGGAAGCGGTGGGGGCTGCCCGAGCCGTGCGGGTCGCTACCGCCCCGGTCCCCGGCCGGACCACCCGGCGCTGAGCGGGTCTGACCGAAGGAGGGGCCAGCAGCAGGAGCGCGGCAGCGCCTGAGGTGTTCGGCGAGCGGAAGCGGGATGGGGTGTCGGGGAAGTAAATAAATCCCTAAGAAACCCTGGTAGTGCGGCAGGCTGGTGGGCAGCGGCTTCTGGGAACGCTCCCGTCCTGCAAACGCTTCGGTCGCTGCTTCCAGGTGTTTCCCTGGGCCGGCTAGAGCTGCCCCGCCGGACACCGCTCCGTCGGGAAGCGGGGTCCCTCCGCTCTCCCCTGCGCTGCCACCCAAACCCTTGGAGCGCTTGGGCTTGCCTTGAGAAGAAAGCTGCCATTTTAAAAGAAACTATTTCTGTTCCTTTCGGTTGTAAAAGTCCTGTCCTTACGTGGTGGAGAATTACCTGTTCCCTTTTGGGTTTGTTTTTTGGTTGACTGTTTCAACATATGGAATATTAAGCAGGTTTAATTTCATAATGTCTCTTAAGTGTTACAAAACCAGTATTCTCATGCTGTTATTAGCAAGGTAAATAACAGTCCCACTTTGAATGCGTGCATTTATGTAAGCATTACTATGCCTCCCTGATATGTGTGTACACTGGTACATCTGTGTGTATGTCACAACAGGTAACCAAGTCACACGCAAAATCTGTTAAGTTGGTTTGTGTGAAGATGTATAATGGTTGCTTTAACTTTCACTAGAACATAATACACAATGTATATTATAAAATATATATCATATGTAATGTGTATTAAATACCTACATTACTGAAGATAGAAGTACCCCAAGTTAATCGAGTTGTAAAATAGAAGCATACAGTTTGGAAAATACCTAAGTCAAGGGTGCCAGCTTATTCAAAATCCATCTTCCATCTTGGTGGTGGTCTTTTAATTAAACACTAACATACTTTTTTTTCCTCCTGCGGTTTCTTTCAAAACATAAGATGGTTTTTGTTAAACTCTTCAATAGTTTTGCTATCTTTCTCAAGCATGAAGCTTCCTGTATTGATAACTACATGCTATTCAAACCTCACATTGAATACGGAACATATTAATGAGATTTTTCTCTTAATATTTTATCATAATATCGTATTGTTAGGGAAATATTATTAAAGTTATGCAGCATCCTTGTAGAATAAGATTTTTGATCAATACTGAGCCATCCCAAGACCCAGAGTGCAACTACTTCACCTCAGTGCTTAAATTAGAGATCCTTTGCCCTCAGTGGGGTTCTTCATTCTTTCCAAAAGAAGACTCAAAATTTGCCCTTTGTGCCTTTGGCTGCAGAGGTTCGAGGTCTATGTCACAGTAGCTTGGGGACTGGTACTAAATCCCCAGCTCAGGTGTTGCTAGTAGTACATAGCCCAGCAGGACCTTGCTCAGCACAGATCAACCACCCATGGTAGAGTTTAGCAAGGGCGATGCAAGTTTTAGAGCCCATGCTGAGCAGCTTGCTGCTGAATGTCTTCTCACAGGAGTCACACTACCTCAGTTAAGGTAAAACATGTTTTTTTCTTAATTCTCAAGTCCTTTCACATATTATTCCTCTTCTGTGGGGCCATTGCAGCTATTTCAGTTGAGAAATTTGCTTTCTCTTCACCAATTCTGCAGCTATGTTTTTCAAAATCACACAAAGATAACAAAATTATATTTTCTCATTTAATGGTAATGGGGCAATTTTAAATCTGTGAAGAAAGTTTGGACCAAAAAATATAAACACATATATTACCTGTTTTGAGTCATTAGATTGGTATCCTTGATCTGTTGTTAGTTTTCACACACAGATATAAATATACATGTGGAAATAAATTCAGTAGTCAGAAAAAAAATCTGATAAAACCTACTTTAATAAAAGAAGAGATATTAAATATATTCAGTGTACAGAACATTACCAAAAGACTTGAACATGCTGTCACCACAACACCATTAGTCTACATCCTTAATGTATGTCCCTTAACATACATCTGTACTCAATGTACCTTGTAATTACCTCATTATGGTTAACTACTGCTGACCCCTGTGTGGAACATGTTAACATATAGAGCAACTGTGAAATAGCTAGGGAAAAGCAAGGGGAGACTTTACAGAGCAAACTTAAAATTCCATTGACATGGTCTGGCCACAGAGTTAGCATCACAGGCTTTGTTTCCATATTTAAGTCATTTTCATTCCACAAATATTTCTTTAATCAGCAAAACAAAGAAACAGCTGTTCCATGATAGATGAAGCAAGTCAGAAAAACTAACTGCATGTAACACAAGGACCAGGTAGTGATCAGATCTGGTATCTACAACTCAAAATGAAATCCCTGAAATAATGTCAGAATTGTGTTTACGAAATTCTTCATAGCACTGTTATAAGAAATAATTACCAAACTAGGCTTTGCCACTGAGAAACCACTTGCCCCAAATCCCAGGGCAGTGCTGCTGTACACAGTCCTACAACCTTGGGGAAAGAATAATGAATTTCTACCTCAGTTTCTATATCCTACAGCCACAGTTCCAACTCCTGAAAACTTAGATACTATTATGATGGATTCCAATTATTTCCAGGAATGCTTCCATCCCCTACACCAAAACAAAATTATGGACTCCCTTGTATAAATACAGGTTCATTTTCATGAGCAAAATTCCTCCATCTCTGCAGCCTCCAAAATTAATTATCCACCTCTCCTTCCTCCAAACATAATTTATCCTAGCTGCATTCATTACTGAGCAGCTATGTTAGCTGCTGCTGTTTCTTTAACTCTTGTTAACTTATGCCTCTTACTGTGTCACCCCCCTCTTGTGAAGTAGTGAGTGGTGAGCAGGAGCATAGGACAGCTGGAAAGCAAAGCCCCATGTACCTGGTCCATTAAAGAAACAAGCGGGGTACCTTTGGCAGTGGGAGAAAAAGAATGATCAGTCATGGAACTGACACCAAAAAAATGTATTTTCCTTTTAAAACCCTTAAAAAGGTCTGAAATCCTCCAACCTATTTGGAAAACCATCAGAACTGGCAACTCTGCTAACGGTTCTCAATTCCTTGTCTTTCACTCTCTTGCCTTTTGTAATGTGTTTCCCTTTGCTGGGAAGATTTCCAAACCAGACAATGCCTGAATTTCTAATGCTAAGAGAAAAATCTAATTTTGGGGGTTTTTGAAGCATCATAAAGAAGAACCTAACACTACACACCACTCAGAAAAGCTTCAGCCTTAGCACCTGCTGGGTCAAGGCAAATTGGGCTCTAATTAGCTAAATGTCCTACCCCACTGCACCTCTGCCACTGCTCAGGGAAGGAGAGAAACCGATAAACCAGCAGGGCAAAGGAGGTGACTCTCCTCCTGTGCTTTCTTCTTGTGAGACACACCTGGAGTACTGCATCCAGCTCTGGGGCCTCCAACATAACCAGGACATAGACTTTGGAGCAAGGAGGGCCATGGAGATGCTCAGGGGCTGGAGCACCTCTCCTATGAAGGCACACTGGCACAGTTGGTGCTGTTTAGCCTGGAGAAGACTCCAAGAAGACCTCACAGCAGCTTTCTAGTACCTAAAGAGGACTACCAGAAAGCTGGAGAAGAGCTTTTCACATGGCCCTGTAGTGACAGGACAAGAGGGAATGGCTTTAAACTGAAAGTGGGTGGGTTTAGGTTAGATATTAGGAGGAAATTCTTTACTGTGTGGGTTGTGAGGCACTGGAACAGGTTGCTCAAAGAAGCTGTGGATGCCCCATCCCTGGAAGTAGTCAAGGCCAGATTGGATGGTGCTTTGAGCAATGTGGTGTAGTCAAATATGTCTCTGTCCATGGCAGGTGGCTTGGAATTACATAATCTCTAAAGTCCCTTCCAACCCAAACCATTGTATCATTCTAAACAGCACAACCCTTTCTCCTGCAGAGACAGATCCTCCTTCTGCACAAACCCATTCTCAGTCTGGCTTATTTTCTCTTCACATCCACCAGCCCAGTTTTGATCCCAGTACTGTTGAAGAAAATTGTAGACAAAAGGTCTGCAGGTATAACACATGGCTGGCTGTATGGAAAGATGTAGGAAGTAAACTCACCTCAAATTTAGGAGCTGGGAGTGGGGGTAGCCACTTTTCTGACCCCTATGCTCCCTCCCCAACATTTTCAGGGAGCAGGGGACTGGACACAGCTTCCATGTGAAGGGAATTGCTGCAGACTCATCCAGAGAAAGAGGAAGATGTGGACTGGGCCAGACTGGCATCAATAACCAGGAATGTATACACTAAGGAAAAGCTGTGAGTTCTCAACAGTGTCAGATAGCACATGATTTCTGTGTCTCACTTGTTTTTTACAACAGCTTTTCCAGAGGATGTCACCATTACTTTGCTCACTATGAATGAGCAGGGTAGGGCTGTCATTATCATGCATGCATCCTGCAGAAGGGTAGGAGGTGTTAAAACAGAAAGGTGAGCCCAAAGAAAAAGCTCTGAATGACCATACTTAAAAATTTTGCATCTCACAAGTTTCTTGGAGTGTGACTCTTGATGTTTTCATTTGTTGGGGAGACAGAGGGTTAGCAGCTCTGCACACAGTGTTTGAAATAAATCAGTTTCTCCAAATTCAAACTCAAATTCAGTATTTCCAGCAGGTCAGAAACTAAAAGTCAAGACCAGAAGTGGGGTCACAAAAGTTTGAAGTGAGGTTACAAGCTTGATAGAAGTGAAATTATTTAAGCAGCATCTGGGGATGCAAGCCCATCAAATGTGAAACTAATGTTTAGTATTTTCCATTACTTGTGCATTTTTTCTGAAGCTCTAGCTCCAGGAGTTTAATGATCTTCTACTTTCATGTAGAGATAAGGGAGCAAAGAAAAAAGCATGAAAAAGCAAGAGAAATGCATCCTAATGACCTTAAAGAAATCACCTGGGGTGGGAAGATTGTGTTGAGTTTGATTTTTTCTTAATTTTTAATTAATTTCTTTTTCTTAAGTAATTTGGTACTGCCTAACTACTGACTGACTAACTGTCCTTCCCTGCCAGGACAGATACTGACTTAATACTTTGCAACCTGTGCAACTTTGTCACCTCTTATCCATTACTCTGTCTACCTTCAAGAGTAAAGTTCAAGTTTTCCAGGGTGGCAATATATCTGTTTTTGTTATGGCAAATCAATCAATGCACAGACAAAATCCTTGAGTACAGCTGTCTCAAAGGCAATGTAGTACAAATTTATCGCAGTGTCTTTCTAAGTCACAGTAAAAATCAAATTATTTTGCCTTTCTTTTTTTGCTGCTGCAATGGCAAAGAAACTTATACCTGTACCTAAAGAAAGAGGTGATGTTTGAAAGAAAGAAGTTGGAGAATTACTGATGCTGGGACTTGTATCAATTTATGTCATTAGTTTCCCCACAAAGCTGAGTCTCTTTGGCCTTTGGTTTCCTCGTGTGTCAAATGGAATAATTTATACTTTACCTGACAGCAGCTGTGAAATAATTAACATTTGTAAATGGTTTCAAAATCCCATTGGGAGGTGGAATGCCAAAAGAATGCAATGTATTTATGGTCTCTGAAAGTACAGATCACAGAATCAAGATTGGAAGAGACCTTCAAGATCACGTAGTTCAACCATCAAGCGAGCACTACCATATACTCACCCTAAGCCATAACCTCCCCAACATGAGTGCCTCATTAGATGCCTCTTGAACACTTCAGAGACAGTGACTCCACCACCTCCCTGGACAACTTATTCCAATGCCTGACTACTCTTTCAGTGAAAGTTTGTTTTCTAATATTTAATCTGAACCTCTCCAGTCACAACTTAGGGCTATTTCCTCTCATTCTTTCACTTGAGACATGGCAGAAGAGACCAATTCCCACCTTGCTGCTACCTCTTGCCAGGTAGTTAGAGAGGGCAAGGCAATCTCCCCTGAGCCTCCTTTTCTCCAGGCTTGCCCCAGCTCCTTCAGCCACTCCTCATAAGAGTGGGTCCTCCTTTCTAGACCCTTCACCAGCTCTGGACACGCTCCTGCACATCAGTGTTCTTGTTGTGAGGTGCCCAAAACTGAGCAGAGCACTCAAGGTGCAGACTCCCCCGTGCTGGGGACAGGGGGACAATAACTGCCCTCGTCCTGCTGACCATGCTATTCTTGATCCAGGCCAGGATGCTGTGTACCACATGGGCACACTGCTGGCTCACATCCAGCCAGCTGTTAACCAGCACCCACAAGTTCCTTTCAGCTGAGCTGCTCTCAAGCCACTCTTCCCTAAGTCTGTAGCATGGGATTGTTGTGACCCAAATGCAGGACCCGATGCAGAAAAAAATTGTGTTATTTTACTACCAGCCACTTTTTGTTAGAAATTTTGCTAATAAAATACCATCTTTGCATCAAACTACTTGGTTTGACCATTAGGCCTTTTCAACGCTTCCCATTTTTTAAGGTATGCTCTATGTCTGGTTTTACCCCAAAGTAAATGTGTATGCATATGCATGAATGATGAAATCCTTGAAACTTTTTAGTGGAAATTATGAGACAGTATGAGCTATCATAGCATCTCCATATATGTAATGTTTTGTGATGTGTGTGTATGTATTTCCTTAGTGTTCAGAATGACTAGCTGTTATGCCCAAAATAGCCTTTGTACTTTACTCATGTGGTTTTTTTCTCGACAGTCACGCTGAGTCTTTGCAGTCAAAATTTCCTAGCCAGTCATGCAATCAAGTACAGATCAGCTGTGTTCACACTGCCAAAGACAGCCTGTACCTCAAAGGCTCTTCAGCTTAGCTACTTCTCACAACTTCCTAAGAACAGCTTCATAAAGGAGGCTTTACGTAGATGTTTAGGCTATTACCAAGACCACACTTTCCAGTAATCTGACCTGCCTTTCCCTGAAAAGCCAGCCAGGGAGGGGTTACCCAATTGCCTTTGGAGTTGAAGGAGGAGATGTCCAGAAGCTCAGATTTCTTATCACCGGCCATTACTTTCCCGGGGTGGAGGGGTGAGCAGGAGGGGTGTGCACAAACCTCTTTCTCTCTCTCATTCCCCGAAACAAGCAACCTACCAAATACCAAAGCGACAATTTCTGCTTCTCCATGATGTTCTGGCCAATAGTGATGCTTTGCTCCTGGCTTTTTCAGCTTCTGCGGCTTGCTTCCCCCATCTGCAAGTCTGGGAAGGTTGAGAGTGAGGCTTTAGCAGAAGCACAGGCCATGACTCCAGCCTCTGGAAAGCTATTGATTTTCTCTGGGGAGCCAGGGGGAACACTGGTGTGAGACCTGCAAGCACCTGGTGAGTAGGTGGGAGCCAGGCAAGCAGCACTGTGCCCACTTGCATTGCTGAAGGTGCCTCTGGGCAGAGCCAAGGGCGGCCTGAGACACTGGCAACACCAACTTGTGTTTCTCTGTGCCTCATGTGTGGTGGTAGCAGATGTAGGAATATGTCTGTAGGAACAGGCAGCAGAAGGCCAGTGCTGCCTGGCTTCAGCAGAGCGTGTTTGCACCCCAATCAACACAGCCCCCTAAACAAGAACAGAGGGGTTTGGTAATAATGAGTCTTTCCACAAAGATGATTTGTTTGCATTGAAACAAGCCATATTCCATTTAAAATCCAAAATGGCTTAGATTTTTTTTGTGAAGAAACTTAAAATGATTACCCCCCCAAATGCGTATTATTCCTGTTTGTAAGTAAATAGTTCTAAAAATCACCTTTCAAACAAAGGCAACAGTGACTTGTTTTACAGAATTTACTGGAAAAAGTTACTGATTGTCCAGGCAGCCATTCAGGGGTGTGGGTGAGGGGAATGTTTAAATATAGAAATAGTCATAACTACCATGACTTCTAAAATTAAAAAGAAAAAAGAGCACAAACAAAAATTTACAGTGTCAGTGAAATTATTCACTGGAAAGTGAGGATAATCCATGCTCATAAAAAGCAGAAAATAACTTTATGTGGTTGACAGTTTTATTATAGGAACATAGGAAAATGGTGACAGAAAACGATATTTTGATGCTGATTGTTTTATTTGTGCCTCCTTCTCCATGTTTTCTTTTCACACATCTGAGCATTTAATACACCCTGATTGTCAAGTAATAAGCAAATGGAATGGTGTGAATTAATTATCTCTTTCATTTAAATGTACATCTTAATTAAGTTTATTCATAGGAGAATTGGCATTCTGAAAAATTCTTTACATTTAAGAGATGTTAAAATAACAAAATCACTGAAGTTTAAAGATTGTCAACTAGGAAAGGCATTTGTTTTCCTTAACTGACTAGAAGACATAAAAAAGCATATCCCATTGACTTTTAAAAGACCTAAAAATTAAAATAAATTAAAATAATTAAAGAACTCCACTAATTTAAACTATTATTTTTTTAAGTACTGAATATGTAATTAAAAAAAAAAAAACCAAAGAGGTAGCTATTATTAAAAGTGTATTCCACAGGGACAATTACAGATTACTATTCCTAAGAAAAAGAAAACCTTTAAAGAAGAGTTAATGGAAGGCATGGCTTATTATTTTTGAGGGTGGAAGGAAACTTGGTCACCAATTTTTATTTTATTTTTACTTAGTTTTAAATAGAACTCTCTAAATATTTTTCACACAGATGAACTGGTAACATGGAAGTATTTGCTGGCTTTATGAAAGATTGAAAAGGCTGACTTTTCCTCTGGCATAGCTTAATCATTAGTTAAACCAAAACAAAACTCACACTAAAAAAGCTGTTATTTCACCAGCTTGGGTTTGGTAAGTGCCTGTTGAGTAGCACAGGAGAGAAAGGGAAAAGGTCAAAGTTTATATTGAGCTGGATGCTTTGTGGGGTCTTTGAATTATGCACCAAGGCTTGCACATCCCTTGCCCCCACTGCCTTGCTTCCTGCTCCCGCTTGATTTAGCCCTGTAAGGAGAGGAGGGGAGAGGAGCAAAGGGGAGAGGGGAATGGAGCTGGTTTTGACCCAGGATAAGCATCACTCCTTGCCACAGTGGGTATTTGTCACAGGAGAGATGTGGTGCTAGGGCACGGGGTGGAGGAAGGCAGTTTAGAAGGGAAACAAAACTGGAGGGAAATGAATTCTTGTAAATTAAAAGCTGAGTGTCTTTAAGATATAATAAATAAAATACTTTTTTTCCAGATATGAGAAAGAGCACACCTGTGCAGTGGATAGCAGACAAGCTGTGGCAATATGGATTAATACTTTAAAAGGAAAAAGAAAATGAGGAATTAAAAAAAGCTTGAAAGATTCTTTCTTTTCCAAAGGCTAGCAAAAGGCAGTGTCAGACACAGCTAAGCATCTTCCCTCCATGTGCCTTTCTTCCACTCCCAGAATCTGTGTTTCCTGAGTTTCTCATTTTGAGTCACTGGGGGCCAAGGAGGGGGTAGGGGAAGGGGAGACAGCTGGGCCACTGCTCCAGGCTGCACAACCTGAGCCTGGTCCCATCTGTGGGGCTGTCCCTCCACACTGACCTCTGTGGAGGCATACAGGGTCCCAGCTACACCGTGGAAAGGTAAATTTAACCAGCTGCTCCTCAGGAGGGCTCTGCCTGGCTGGCACACATGTACCACACGCCTACTGACCTGGTCTCCAAAACCAAAACAGCAGAGGAAGGGGTAGGTCTAACAGGTATAAAAGTCTTGTGGGCTCATTACCACAACAGCTGGTCCCATTTAGTAACCAGGGCTCTGCCCACCCCACAGCGAGGAAGCTGAAGTCTTTCCCTGGTGGCTCCTGATCCTAAGCTGGAGGCTGGATGGCAGGAGATGGTCATAAATCCTGTCACAGTAAGGAAGGGATTAAACCTAAGTGTCCCAGCCTTAGGTAAATGATCTAACCTCCACTGTGTTAACCAAACATACTGGTGCCCTGGCTCAGTAACCAACCTCCAGGTGAAGGGAAGACCTCCTTTTGTTTCTGGAGTCAGCGAGAGGGCAGAGCAGCCTCCCCAGGGTTACAGGATGCTCTGCTGACCTCTGGCAGTTCCCCACTGAGCTGACAGGCTGTGTGGGGTCCCCAGGGAAGCAATTGCTTCCTCGGAGCAGAAGCAGCAGCAAACATCATAGTTAAAAGTGATTTGGATTGCACTCTCCAGTCAGGGGCTTAAAAAGAAAACACTATAGTGTGCAACTCTTGGGTGCCTTTTTTTCCCCCTCTGGACTCATGTATGCAGTTTTGAAAAGGCTTTTGAAGTTGGCTCACTCCTGTTTTAACCAGCATATTTTTACACAAACCTTTGTACTTTGTATCCATGGTGAAAATGATTAAAATCAACACTAGTTAGCTGTGGCTATGCAAGGGACTGACCATGATTATTGAAACTGAACAAGACCTAAGGCTGCCAGAAGTTGCCTCTCTAACTAAAACTTTAACTACTTATTTAATCAGTTTCTGTTTATTTTGCTGATAATGATGTCTTGGTATCAGCAGAAAGAGTGCAACTCTTGTTTCTATTTTTGTAAGACAAATACCTGCTTCAGCTGAGCTACAGGACAGCAAAATAGCTGGATTGTAACCTATTTGATGGCACAGACAGTGTCTTCTGTGCCCAGCATTCTTTAAGCATAGAATTAAAATGGTTAACTTGGTAAATAGGGTATATTGAAAGCTTTTTATAATTTATACTTGTGGTAAGGTGCTGTTGGAGACTCAGTACCTTAGATGTTGGATGGAGTTGAGCAGAGATGAAGGCACTGGTTCTTCCCTCCTCCTCCTCCCCTTCCTGAGCTTTTGCATGTCTTGAACTGCTGCCTAACTAGGCTTGGGAACTCAGGCCTGTCTTCTTGTCCCAGAGAATAATCCCACCTCTGTAAGCATCTTTAGATCATGTTGCAAGGGCTATTGTATGAATATACATTAATTCAATTAGATTGCTTGTCATGTAGCTATTGTGTACAGATAAGCAGGGGCTTGTACCTTTAACATTGTCATGTGGATTTTTAATGGCTCAAATGTCTCCTCTTTTAGTAAAAGCATTGGTGGCTGTAATGTTTTTACTTGAGTGGAGCCCCCAAAAAAATTTTGTTGCAGATTAGCTAGTGCACATGAACAGTTATGAAGTGATGGAGGTCACTCACACACATCACCTTAGTGTGTAACATGGTTGTAGCTCATGAAATTCCATCCAGTCCCCAGCTTCTGGCACTCATGGCTGCACTGGAGCATATTTGCCACTCAGATTTGCCAGGGCAATATTCCCAATATTCTGTCTTTAAGAGCATCTTTAAATTTTTAATTCTTTTGTAGTCTTCTTGCATAACATATGGCAAATCATTTTACCTTTTCCTGCTCCATTTTCCCAAACTACCCAGTGAGAATAGCACTCATCTTCTGAGAACTGCAGGAGACTAAATTCATTAGCATGAATTAGCATGAGCAAGGTGCTCTGAGATGGGTGGGCAGTAAGTCCAAAGCGTATTTAAAATTGAAGAAATGTGTGATTCCATCTCCAGCTGTTTGCTGTAGCTTCTCTGACTCCTAAAAAAATGGTGCCATAGAGACTATAAAAGCTGCTGCCTATATCCCCTGCTTTTATTTTTTTGCTGTACTTTTTTCATGTCATGGTTCACAGTTATACCTTTTCCTTAAGCAGTGTTCCTCTAGTAAAACAGCTTTTTCTTCAACTTCTCTACTTGTGAAGAATGCCTTTCATTTGCTTGCATATAAACTTTCTGCATTTTTTTGTTTTAAAATGACAGTTTTAAGTCCAATAGCTGGCTTTTATTAAGCCGCTTTTTGTATTTTATCACAACTCTGAAGTGATTACAAAAGATATTTCAAATACAACAAAAATCCAGAAGGATTCAAGTTTCATTCACCTTTCTAAAAAATTATGATGTATGTCATTAATGTCTTTTTTCCCCACAGTATTTACTAGTTTAAAAAAAAATCCTCTTAAGAAGATAAAGTAAAAAAATCACATTTGTAGTGCATGGCTTTCCTTTTATTTTTGCAAATGCACTTTCCAACAGAGCTCAATCTATTTGTAATTACTCAACACTACAGAATCTCTCACTCGGCAGAAGATTAGATAATAAAGTCTATGACAAGCACCAATCTTTAAAAGGGCCAGAGAAACAGCACCTAAGATATCAGTAAGAGCAAAAATTCTAGTTGAAAGAATACACTGGTGTTTCTATTTACTAACTTATCAGCTTTGCTTAAATTAACTATGACTGAAGTATGCTCTACCCTTTTCCGCAATTAACTTTTCATTCATTCACAAATTCGTTGGGCCTCACCCTGGAATGAGACCCTTCATTCTTCAAAGAGCCAGGGTGACCTGCTACAGTTTCCAACTAATCAGAGAAACAAAAAAAGGCTGAGATTAAACCCCAAGGAAGCCAGGCTATCTTGGAATTCACTTGCAAGAATAAACATTGTCACTTACAACAAGCAGATCTGCAGATATTTAACAAACCCCAGGGTGCTCTATACAATGAAGATTTCCACATTTGATTGCCATCTTCTCTGGCATAGGGTTTTTTTTTGGTCTTTATCTAATCAAAAAGTTAGCTGGTGTGTTAAACAAAAGAAACTTTCAGCACACTTACAAAGATTTAGACAAGCCTCTATGTCCCTGTCCATTGCAGTCAGCTCTGGTATTGTGAATCACAAAAATCACATTAAAATCATAATTCAAACAAAATTTGAGACATAATCTATGTGTGCAACAGGTCAATTTATGTGTGACCTTGATTTTTTTTTGTAAGAAGAAAAGAAACCCACTTAGAATTTATTGTGGTTAATGCTACCATTTCTGAACAAGCCTTGTAATAACTTACCATTAATTTATTATTTTACAGAAATTTTTTTTCAGATGTCTTTTCACTTGAAAGAGTGGGAATTGTGCACTGACGGAATATTCAGAGTTAAACTGATATCTGTAACCAGTGTTACAGATATCCTTAGAAAATAAAAATATGTCTCTGGAGTCAGAAAGTTGGTAAGACTTAAGAAAAAATTTATCTGACCTGCTGGGCTGATGGAATCTCCCTCTGCTGTTGGTTGTGGTTTTCATTTTATGTAGCAGAATGTTCCATTTAGTCAGAGCTACCTGGAAGATGCCCATCAAAAAGTGTCTGTCAAAGGGAGATCTAAAAGGAGTAAAATTATCAGCAAACATGGGTACGGGTGGTGAATGTTTTTTTGTAACTACTATGTTCATACAAGGAAGGAGATAAAACAAGGCAGCAAGAAACCTGAACTAGAATGTGCTAACCATGCATTACACATTTCAAGAAGAATGAAAACAGGACAAAAGGGGTGGTCAGATCAATGGGTTTCATGCCAGAATCATCTCAACACACATAAACACATCTCCAGTGATTATTTTTACTCCCTGTAACAGTTATTTCTTCCTATTGCCTTTGCTGTATTCTAGAGAAACAATGGAACATGAATCATTCAGTAAATTGAAAGACAGAGATGGAGAAAATGGACATGCTTCCTTGTACAAAGAAGTCTGTGTGTCCCAACCTCTTCTGGGATGTTTAGATGCAGATCAAGAGAAAAGTCGACAGTATGAGGAAATGGGATTGCTTGTGTAACTGTGCAGTAGCTTTTAGTTTATGTCTGTATCTTTAAAGAACAACAAAAAAAGTATGTATGTATTTATGTATGCATGACTCTATCTATCTATCTATCTATCTATCTATCTATCTATCTATCTATCTATCTATCTATCTTTCTGCTTACCTGCCCACTCACCTACCTACCTGTATATAACATTTTTGTCGCCATGAATAAGATAAGCCATGCTCTATACCATGAAGTGGGGTATTTGTTTTTGTTTTTTATAAGACCAACCAAGGTAGCTAGGCAAAAGAGAACAGCAGTGAGATTCAGTCTCCTTCAAGTCAGACTGGTGGAAATGGATTGGGCCCTCTCAGCAGCTGTTGTCTGCAGTGGGTTGCCTAAACTCTCCTGCAAGTCCTTCCACTGGTAGAACTGGGGAGTGCTAAACAGATGGGGGGAAATGTGAAGCAGGCAGAGATGGTGGACTCTTTGGTCAGCACAATTCTATCTGAAAGCAGATGTCTGCCAACCACCCTCACTGCACTGAGAAAATGAAAACTGCAGCAACTCTGTGACTGAGGTAGATGACTTACCTTCCATTTCAGCACAGCTTGGGTAGTGACAATAAAATTTTAAATGGCAGTTTGACACTGGGTTTTGTTTCTTAAAACACAACACAAATGGTCTAAGAAGCTATGGTTCCTCCAGAACAGCAGCATAGGTCCTGGTCTCATGTACAAGTCTTAACTCTGCTCCCACTAATCTAATAATCCATAGACTTTAGTGGTAGCAGTAAAAAGCCCCAAGGGAATAAATAATGACTACTGTGCTGAACAAGAGTTTGCACAGCCTGTGCACTTTTTGCAATATATGTTGACATTTGGGATGAAAATTAACAGGATAGTTGTCTCCATGCAAATAGCAAAGGTGTCTCAGACATTTTCACAACTGACTTGCGAACTGGTTTCAAGAGTGCAGTAGCAGAGACATACTAAAACCACTGTTGTTTGAGCCCTTTATCCTTTCTTGTTTAAAATTTTATGAAAGACTTAAAATTGCCTCCCCTTGAATTCAGTTAACCTAGTTACTCCATATTTCTCCATATAGATTGTGGAAAGCAGGACTTTATGAGTAATTCAAACTGTGCATGAAGAGTCTGTTAACAAATACACAGTGCCAAATTATTGGGTACACAGGACCACTGCAGTAAAAACAAAGGGTATGTATGGCTGGGAAGGGGAATAGATTTTGTGAGGAATGTGTATTCCCAAAGGAAGTGGTAACTTCCATAAACTCTTGAAAACCCATTTTCCATACCTACCACTCTCACCACCTTCTTCATATAAACTGGGCTGTTCAGTAAGATGTGTAGCTTTCTGGCCCACTGTGCCTTGCCATTATGGCTGAACAAGTTGGGTGAAAAACAGCCATGTGAAATTTTCACAGCACAGCACACACCAATACAAAGCCTTGCCTTGGTTTCAAATTTCTTTACCAATCCAAAACCCAGACAAGCTTTATTGAAAGGCTTGTTAAGGTTCACAAACCACAGGATGAGTTTGCAGGTCCGCCAAAGAAAAGAAAGGTCTAAAAAGAGCAAGCAGAAACTGGGAGCAGATCTACTTTGGGCTTTGCCATGGGCTGCCTGTGGGTCTTGGTCAGCTTATCCTCCTTCTCCTCTGTGTCTCAGATTGCACTGCTTGAGTAATGCTGCTGAACTCCCTGTGTCTCCAGAGCATCAGGAGGATGAATGGCTGGGAAGCCCTTTAGATTAGTGGAGTGTTAAAATAGGACTAGAGCTGGCTATAAAGACTTCCCAGTAGAGCCATAACAGCAAAGCTCCAACAGAGACTCAGCTGGAGAACCCTTTTTCTGGTTTGCAGAAGTCATCATAAGGAAATGCATAATATTTTCCTGAAGACAGCTTTTTTGACTTCTAGTGTACACCTTTTCATGGATTTTGCCTGGATACCTGTGGCTGCTATTCCACTTCCTCTAAGGCAAAGGTAATAATTGTTTAATTGTAAAATGCATTTTACCGATTCAATTCTCCTCCCCCTTCCACCAGAGTGGAGGGGGGAAGAGAGGGAGGTTGAGCAAGCAGCTACGCATTGTTTTATCTCTAGTCGGGCTTAAGGCCATAACAGCTGAGCAGGACATTGGAAGGACAGAGATTTGGGCTCACGGGAAGGAGCAGGCAGAGCAGGCAGCTTTGCTCCCAGCTTCACAGGCAGACTGGTGTGTGTACGTGCATGGAGGAAGGTCCTATCTGTTGTGCTACAGCTCATGACAAATTACCATGAAGTCACTAACTGGAATTAGTCTGTTAGGAAAGATGTGAACCTGGGCTCAGTTTTATTACGGTCATTTAGGATTTTAGCAACTGCTTTACCAAGGAAGGATGTAAGAAAAGATGCTGACAAAGAAAGAAAAACAAAAGGGCAAACATGAAAAACAGTTTTAAAAAAAGTCCATATACTGATGTTTTCATTCAGGTAAAACTGTGCTGCTCTGGATCACATACCTATAATTTCATGAAAAACAGGATGGCATGGAAAGTGAGTCCACTGACTTCAGAGAACATTTTGTTGTTCTGAATAAACACACTAATCTGTTTGCTAATCTATGCTGCTGTTTGGAGAAATGCAACTATTTAAATTGTGAGATTGTGCTAAAAGTATTCAGGTGTGCTACAAGTAATTATACAAAATAAGGTATCTCCCTATGAATCCACATTTAATCAAGCACCTTCTTGCACAAGCATTTTGCTGTTTAAATTCCTCAATTGCCTTTTAGCGGAGCTGTGGTTTTTGACCATGTTATTAGAAGTTTTTAACATATCTTGTTGTTTTGTCTATAAGCTTCATTTTTATATTGCAAGTCTGCAAAGCCCTACCCACAAATTCCTGGTATCGGCCAGAGGGAAGAGAGCTTTTTCATGTCTGTAAAAGAATTTTATTGGGTATTAAGAAAACTTGCTGCAACCACATTCATTGTGGGGTGATGAAATCAGAGGCTTTGTGACAATCCCAGTGAAGTGTCAAGATATTGATTACACTGAACAATTTTGGCCAAATTTCATTTTGCAGAAGCCACACCAAATGCTGTCCAATACATTCAAAAGGGGATTTTCTGCTGTGTACGTCTAGACATACGGTCTAGAGAGGGTAGAGAAATAATGGATACAATATCTGCAGCCAAGCAGTAGGAAACAGGGAGGTCTCTGTTATCTTTACTTCATATTGGATGAAGTGAGTCTGCTGCAGGTTAAGAATTTTGAATTACAGTAGATATCATTCTGATACAGAGCTACATATCATAAAAAAAAGAAAAAAATTTTGAAAAGGGTGCCAAAATCAAGACTATCAGCTACACATAGGGCCCCAAAAATGATCAGAGGGCTGGAACACCTCTCCTATGAACACAGGCTGAGAGTTGAGATTGCTCAGACTAAGGAAGAGAAGGCTCCAGGGAGACCTTAGAGCAGCTTTCCAGCTTTTGTGTCTAAAGGGGGCTTACAAGACAGATGGGGGGAAATTTTTTAAGTAGGGCCTGTTGCAACAGGACAAGGGCTGGTTGTTCTAAATTAAAAGAGTAGATTCAGACTAGATATAAGAAGGATATTTTCTACAGTGTGGGTGGTGAAAAACTGGCACAGTTTGCCCAAAGAAGTAGTGGATGCCATATCCCTGGAAATATTCAAGGTCAGGCTGGATGGGGCTCTGAGCAACCTGATCTAGTTGAAACTGTCCCTGCTCATTCCAGAGGGTTGGACTTTGAAGGTCCTTTCCAACCCAAACTATTGTATGGTTCAGTGTTTTTCCAAATGAGGGGTACCTCCAGCTTTTTGATACATTCATATGATTCCCAGCATTTCTGAGGGGAAGAATTAATTCAAGAATGTGTGAGCAGAAGCCAGAAGGTGTACATGAAAGGACTGATTTTCTTGGGAACTAGACATGGCCCAGGCCAATGAATTTCTTCTGCCTAAGAAAGATTAGAGCCCATGTGACAATCATAGCTAAATGAAAAACCCATTTGTTGAATTTGTCCTCATTAGAAGCTTCAGGAACCATTTCAGTGTTACTGGCTCACATAGATGTGTATATGTGTGCACCTGCACACACACTTTCAAACACATCCCCATTTATCCTGCAGAAAAAAACCCCCAAATCCATTAGACAGTGTTACCTGTCATTTTCAAGTCTGAATACCTGTACACAAATAATCATTAGGGTTATAATGTATATGCAGGATAGCTTCCAAAATGGAAAGTTTGCTGTGAACAGATCCAGCAGCCACTTTATAATTCCACCCCAAAACTTTACTGTTTCTTTATTTTTATCACCACTAAATACCTTGTAAAGCCAATGAATGTAATTGTACTATTACTACCAGTATCTGTATGATACCACTTAGGGAAAAGTTGTGTTTATGCTGGTTTTACATTTCAGGATAGCTGATAACCCACTGATTAAATATGTTGACACATGCAAGACTTGTCAGTTTTAATTCGGTGACATATATCAAGTATATTGTTTTATAGATTTTTTCCAATACATTATTTCATGCTTTTTTACCACTTTCTGAAAATACAAGTGCATTTTCCAAATTCATACATTTTGTCTCCACATAAATCTGTTTGGAAGATAAGCCTTGTAGATTTATCCCGTGTGTATCAATAGGGAAACTGAGACACAGGCCTAGGTCTTTGCCGTTGTAATTCTTCACTTGCAATCTAACAGTCCTAAGGTTCCCATGAAAAAGACATACATGGAAGACTTTTATTAAGTAAGTTACATACTAATATTATGCCCTTTATTTATAAACGTCATACTGATTAATCAACTGAGTGCGATTTCTTAAGTGCTGCAGAAATTTTCTGTGACTGTGACATAGCTGTGACACTTTGAAGCCATAAAACCCAATCCTCTGCCTTGTGTCACGGGTTCTCTGGGTGCGATAACCACATGTTAAACACACACTTAACCTCCCAGCAGTGCATGTCACAAGGCCACTAACATGTACATGTCCCCCAACGGAGCTCCAAGAAGAGAAGAGCAGGGAGGCAGGATTACAATGCTGCCCCTGCTAATGATTGCTTTCCAAATAGGTCTGTGGTCATTGATTGGGCAAAGCTGGACAACTTCGAGTGTAGTTGTTTAGACTATTTGACGGACTGATGTATAGGAACTTCTTTGTACAGTGCTGCTAGTGTCTTCATACTGATGTGGAATACGACTCAATAAAAATACTTTTCCTGGGGAGGGAGTAGCTGGTGCTTTATTTTAGCTGGGAGAAACATTGTCTTTCAATCTGACCGATCGGTAATCGGAACTCGCCCTCGGGGCCGGGGTGCCGGGGAGATCGGCTCGACCCCGGGGGCCGTGGCGGGCCGGGGGATCAGGGCGCCCCTAATCGGCCTCTTGATTATGTCCAGGGAGCCTCCGCAGGACCCCGCACCGCAGCCCCGGGGCTGGGTGCCGGGCTCCCGGAGCGGCAGCCGGGCTCACTTGGGGAACAAGGTGCGGGTGCGGCGCTGGCGGCCCGGCGGGGGCTGCGGGCGGCCCGGGCCGGCGGAGCCGCGGCGCTGAGGGCGCTGCCCGGCACGGCGCCCCCTCGGCAGGGCCGGCCGCTGCTCCGCGCCGCCGCTCGGCCCGAGGCCCCCTGGCGGCCACTGCTGCCCCACACACGCGGGCCTGTACGAGCCGCGTTCCAAATCCACCCGCCACCACGGGCTGGAACCCTCGGGTCCTGCCCTCTTCGCTCCCGGTTTTGTTTAGGACTGATTACAGTGGGGCGGGAGTGGCTTGGTAGGAAACGTCTGCTCCGGAGAGTGGAAGGATGCGGATGTATGTGCCCGCATTACATTCCGCGTTTGTGTGGGCACAGCAGGGCATGGCTGTGACACAGAATCTCGGAGTCACGGGCAGCTTTGGGTCGGTAGGGGCCTTAAAGATCATCTAGTTCCAATCCCGCTGCCATGGGCAGGGACACCCTCCACTAGACCAGGTTGCTCAGAGCTCCATCCAGCCCGGCTTTGAACACTTCCAGAGACATCTGCAGCTGCTCTGGGCAACATAGGGATTGTCTCTGTATAGAAAGAAACAGAATAAATGCACACACACGCAAAAGGGTGTATGGAGAGAACCAGCTCCACTGAGCTACTTGTCTTGTAACTACATTACCAGTATTAAAAAGCAGTCAAACCCAACCCTTTGCTGTAATTAACACAACAGGTAGAAACAAATACACAAACTCAGAAGCCTATAAAATACGAAATACAATTGTGGGAAAAAAGCATTTGTGACAGTTAGCAGCAACACAAATTCTCCACGCACACTGGAGGTTTTGCTAAGTCTTGAATTTAATAAGATTTTCCCATTTCTTAATTTGCTGCTTGTTATCCTTGTCAGAAAAATGCTGTCTTAATGCTGTTCTCCAAAGACATAAATCATGATAACTCTTTTTTATTTTTTAAACATTTTTGCTTGTAGACACCAAAAATTATTTCTGAATTATTTCTGAGAAGCCCACTGTGATTTGCAAGCAAGCAAATATAGAAGCAGCAAACAGATGTATGTGTATAGCAAATAAAATAAAATTGTATATATATGCATGTATAAATATGTATGTATACATATATATGTATGTTCCAGTAGAAAGAATGCTTCCCTTTCCATCAAATCTTTGCCAGAGGAGATGAGTTCACTGTATCAAGAGATTTGTAGAATTTGTAGCATTCTGGATTAATCTTATCTGCAGAATACACACAGTCACCCCCTTCTTTCTTTGTACTCACAACTGTTTTCTCAGCTTCTATGCCTCACAGCTGCAGTGCTAATAATTTATCGTCCCAGTTGCCTCCCTCATACTACTTGATCTGAGTCTTCTTCAAAGCCAAAGGAGTGAGCTGTTGGACGGGGTGTGATACAGGCAGCATGCGAATGAGGGGGTTGAGAGTGAGCTTCAGCTTCTCTTTGGTCATGAGTTCATGAGCCTAGTAATGCTGATGGGCAGGGTAACCAGAGAAAGCAGAGATTATAAAAAATGACCTTTGAGATGAGGTCAGATCATCTTTGATGTAAGGCGAATTTGTACGGCTCTGTTTCTCTAAGCTCGCAGTAAAACAGACCTAGCTGGCAGTGGGAGACTGAGTGGAGGAATTCCCTGAGTGCTATTGGGAGGCACAGTGATGTTTCTTGCTGCCATCTTAGTGCAAATGTCATGATAAGGGTGAGTCTGAAAGCACCTTGGTACCTGCATGACCCCGGTGCAGTAGTAACCTCTTGGAAATACCAAGGGTTGGCACAAATGACAGCAGCCTCTAAACTGCTCCAGCATGTGCCCGAAGACTGTTCAGCAGTGTGTAGGTCAGCAGCTGGAGAGACAGAAAGATGTGCTTGGGTTGTACTCCAGGTTTCGGTGTGAGAGTGAAGAGAAGGACCAAGTAGTGTTATTAGACAAATATACAAAATGGATTCACTCACATGTGGAAGTAGCAGGCAGCCAGATACATTCAGTATCAAACATTTGGAATGGGATAGTTTCCTCTGAGTCTTCATGACCCAGGCTACTAGTGATAAAAGGAAATTCACTCTATGTGAGCTAAAAGTTATTTCAGTGCCAAATTCCACCTCCTGCACCTCATTATCTCTCCCCTTCTGCACTCCTGGCTGGCTTCATGTGAAGGGCTTTCAGTGCTGAGCCAAACTTCCTTGTTTCCATTTTTTCTTTGCTGTTCACCTTAATGTTTTCCTTTCTCTTTGCATCTCTCCCAAGGCTGAGCAATGAATGGCATGCATGCACAAACAATCTCCCCACCACTGCTGAGCAGGACTCAACACCATTTTACCTTGCTCCCAAGACAGGCAGGACTCCAGGACAGAGGACCAAGTGGCTGTGGCCATAAACATGGTGTCCAGTTCCCCCTTACACCATGGTACCCATACATCAGCACAGGGCTGGCAACTATGACAGAAGGCTTAAAGTAGACCTGTCTCTTTCCAGAATCACAGCTTAACACTAGGGAAGACATCTTCTATACCTAAACATGCACCAGATGCTGTAGGTCAGCGTGCTCACAATTTGTCTGTTTACCCCTTTGTTGGTGTAAATTGAAGTAACTCATTGCCTTCACAGAAGACTTGTGCCTCGATAAGTTTTGTTCTTTTTCAGAAATGATATCCTGAAGTTAGACAAGCTCAGTGCCAAATTGAGTCCACCATACATTTTCAATTGAAGCTGACCAACTATGTAAAGGTTTCATTACAATCACAATTTCCAATTAGAAAATGGCCATTCTTGACTGCATTTTCACATTTTCCAACAGAAATTTAGAAATATCCCCAATATTTTAAAAATGAGACTATCTCAAACCCTGCACTTCTCTATGAAGGGAAATTTTCAACTACAATGCTTTGAAGAGATCTCTTTTCTTTTTCTCTATTTCCAAATAAAAACATTGATTGAAATTCACCCTGTGTGTGAAAAGGTCCCATATTAGGACATTTTGGTTTTCTCCTAAGAGGGAAAAAACATTATGTAGAAGTGTGCCCACTCAAACCCAGTGGCTTACCAGGGGCCTTCTCACATCATGGTTTCCTGGTGATGTGCAAGCTGCTTTAGAGCGAGGTCTGCAGACACCTTCCAGCAGTGTAGGTTGATACAATTTTTGCAATATGCAGCCTGACATGAGTGCATTCACACTCTGATTATTGTGCCTCCAGAAGCAGATAAGGAATACCTTATTGCCTTAGTGGCTGTTGTAAAAGCCCCACCAGTGCCAGCACCTGAATCTCCTTGTAGAACATAAAAGCAGGGCAGGGCAGTAAGAGAAGAGAGTGCAAAGTGGGAGGTGATGGAAAGATGCGGACTAAAATGTTTGGCAGGGTGAACAGCAAGAGTACCCCTAGCGTTCCCATGGGTTCTAGGGAGGACAATGCAGGATGCGAGGGCCTGGGTAAATTTTTGGTCGTGTTTTAATAAGGTGGGGAAGAACAGTTTTGGATCCTAGACTGAGTCTAGTGACAGAGTAGAGAAAAAGTCATGCCTCCTTGAGCCTGCATGGACGAGCTGCCAGAGGACCAAGAGCTGCTACTCTGCTATTATGAAGGCCCTGGAGCTGCTGGTTAGTAGGCAAAATACTTTTGGAAAAATGATAATCTGTAAGTCTTTTAAACTCATTGTCTTAAGAGAAGAGAAACAAACTACATTACTTGTCTCAAGGACCAAAGGAAACTACTTGTTTATCTGCTTTTACCTACCAAATAGGATGTGTTGGTAAAGACTGCATATTTATGCCATGATTATGATTTCCTTAATAAACAATTTCTTCCAGAAGACCCAAATATCTTTGTAAACCTTGTTCCTGTATTAGTGTGGGCAAACAATGATGCCAAAGAGCTGAGACATGATGTTTTCTAAATGACAAAGCAGTCAGGCACCCAGCTCTGCTTGGCTTTCCCTGGGAGCAGTGCATCTCAACCCCCTTGTAAATTCCAGCCTAAGCGATTTGCCCCAGGGTCATGAAGTGAGTCAGTATGTAAAGTGGGAACAGAGCCAGGCTATCCTGACTCTCTGTTTCCTACCCTAACCACTGCACTACTCACAGGATATTTGGTCATGCAAATCTCATTGCACAATATCTTGTCAGCAATGTTTTGCCACGAAAAAATTGTCATCCCTAACAGCACATGGAAACAGATAGAAATAGTAAGCCCAAGCAGTTCTATATATTCAGTGCTGCAGATGACACATCCCACAGTCAGATCTTATTACAATAAAATATTTGTGGTGAAAGGACTGAGATGAAATGATGCAGTCCTGATAAAATGGCCATTAAAGACCAGATGTATGCACCTGGAAAATGAGACACACTGCATTAAGTATCAGGCCACAAGTACTCCATTTCCTATTTGGGGTCAGTTCTAAAGTCAAATGATGTCACTTCTCATGCTGAGAAGACTCTTTTTAGTCTTAGAAATTCATGTAAAAATGAAATAATGAAATAATGCAATATATGAACATTCATATATGTTCACTTAACCCTAAGAAAAATATGTTACATTATATATATATATATATATATATATTTATATATAAACTCAGCCAGTGAGATAAATATCAATTGATTAGTGCAGCTGGAAGGAGAATTTGTCACTATATAGATGAAACTGTGCTTAGTATACTGAAATTAGTGAGTCATAGTCAGTTATCTGTTTGGGGGGGTTGTGTGTGTGTGTGTGTATGCATGTGTATATATATGTATATATAGTATTTTTTTAGCACTTGCCCACTCAAGTATTGCGCTGACATGATGAACTGATATGGGTATCCTCAAACTGCAGGTTCATCTTTATAAGTTATTTTAAATTTAAAGTAAACTTTAAAACTTAAAAATGAAATGTGTCATTTTCATTCTGTGAAAAAGAGAATGAGAATCCAGAGGACTAGTTAATAATACAATTATTTTCTTGATCAAGCAGTAAATAAATACAACAGTAAATAAATGCAAATGTTAGAAAACATTTCCTTTGGTATTCTATACAAAGATTGAACTTGCTGAGAGCTTTGCAGTGGGTGTCCAGTAACTGAGTATATAATCTATCACCTTTCCATTACACTGTCTTTAGCTGGAACACAAGACCAAGAAAAACACCATTTTGCCTTAAAAATAGCCACAGTCTCCCTGAGAAGCAGATTACACTGAGCCACAGCAGACCCTGTGGATGGGGAAAATGTTTCTCATTTCCGTGTGCCCGTAGCCTGTTAGCATTATTTACACTGTGGGATTTCCCAGATACCCAGAGGAGTGGAGCTCATTCTGCTAAGTGTTGTGGAAAGATGTCATGAGAAAATAGTACCTGCCTGTAGATAAAAACTTTGTGTTTCCACTGTGCTCCTCTGCACTGCCTAGACAATGCAAATCTCTTTCAGTTGCTGTTTTCCAATACATTCCAATGCCATAATTTTCCATAGTTTTCATAGGTGAAAAACTAAAATGTGCCTTTTAAGCATCATGTGCCACCAAAGGTGGGAAAATGGAGCAGCCAGCCAGGCTTGGTTTTGCATCCAAGTGGTTAAAGGACACTACTAGATCATACCTTTTGCATGCCTTTGTTCCTGCCAGAGTATTTATCACCTGCATTACCAGAGGAACCATGTTTCCATTCAGGAAATTCTGTCCACGATTAAAAGTATGCCCCAGTGTAGCTGGAGTGCCATGATAGAGAAGGTCTAGAAACCATTAAACATGCTGAAAACATGAGCAGAGAGCTCCAATGAAAGAATTTTAAGGCAAGCACTGACATCTCAGCGTTGATCCCTTTGTTACTAAGATTAAAACTCAAGAAATGAGTGTGTTTGGAAACGGAAGCAACTGAAAACTCAACTTCCCTCTCATTCCCATTGTCCTTGGGTTTGAATTCTCAAAACCATTTTAAAACATCTCTAGCAAGTCAATAGCAGCTCCTGCTAAGGAAGGCTGTCAGGAATGGAGGCCAAACTGGCAATGCAATTGCATCTTAGACATCTATGGTCACTGATTAGCACAGACGAGAGAGTCTGCTGAGAGTTCTGCAGTGGCAAGAACTGATCATCAACCATCAACCACTGAGGCTGTGAGGGATGTCATCACTTGTCCTGCCACAAGCACCTTGAACACAGTTACCTGAACTTTGTGTGCACTTCCCTGTCCCCTGGCTTTGATAAATGTGAAGGTCAGAAGTCCGCACAGAATCTGCCAACTGCTGTCCAGAGTAAATGCCGTCCTAGACCCATGACGGGGGAGCCTCACTGGGGAGACATCGGTTCCCCTTAAATGGGACCTGGCAAAAACCCATGAAGAAGACCAAAACTTGGTGAGCAGAGTGAGACTGAGCACTTGAATGTTTTGTGTCCATCCTGTTCAGGCTGGGTTATTGCAGTTACTGTCTGTGTTGGATCCAGAAGCAAATTAACCTGTTCTCCTCAGTGGAGCAGGTTACCATGAACCCTCTATTTTTCTGCTCTCTACCCCTTCACTGATTTGTTGTGCAGTTTGTTCTCTTTTTCCAGCTTTTACTTCTGATTTTTAGAGGACTCTTAGGTTGACTTAGGACCCCTTTGAGTCATCTCATTGCTGCATTGACTCACTCAGTTCAGCTGTGTTCCACAAAGATAATACAGCTTACAAAACCTCGGATGAATCAAGCATACAGAAAACATTTTATGAAAATCTAATGAGATTTAAAGATAGATTTAATGGTGTATGACTAGTGCTTGGGCATGTGACATCTTCCTCTTTACAAAGTGCTTTTTTCTTAGAAACAGCATGATTACAGCACAGGTGATTAAAGTGTTTCCCACTGCCCAAACTACACAGAAAATCTTTCCCTAGTAGTTCCCATGACATATATAGATCTCATTTACCTCGGTAGCATTTTAGCATCCCGTAAAGAAATTCTGTAAAACCCCTAAGAAATCCTTTGCCTACAATAGGAAATTGAGCAATTTGATTTAAACTCAGCCAGTGCTGGCTCTGGGTTTGCTGAAGGTGTGGACAAACCCAAACACATTAAACATGATATACATGGCTAAAACACAGCTGAAGGAAGTAGGTCAAGAAGAAGTTGGCTTGCTTTCTTCTGACAGGTTGGGGCAAGTCTCACGAGTGTATGTGCATTTGGCTTGTAATCCAGCCTTTAATTTGGATCCTTCATTTGAGAACGACCTGTTTTGTCTTAATTTTATCCCCTCCCCCTAACAGCAGGGGTTTTGTGTAACAGCTACACAGAACAGCTGCTTGGACTATGCATAGGCCAGTTTACATTAGCCTGGTTTTTCTTGAGAAAGTCATGGTTTAAACAAATGGTTATGTCTATTTTAATCATTTTTGTCTTCTTTTGAAGTGTTTTTTCAAACATTAGCTTTTTTTTACTTCAAAATCAAGTTTAGCTTTACAAATTAGTCTGCTCTGTCATGTCCCCTTTAAACACAGCTGTTACTACAATGTAAACAGGGTTTTAAAAATTTAGATAAACAGTTACAAGAAAGAGGTCTTCAAGTGTTTTTAACACATGGTCAGTTCTTGCTTCCTTGATTTTCCTTGGTTTAATAATAGAATTCAAAATACATGCTGTAGTTCACAAATGTCAGCTCCCAATAATAACACTTACATAGTGTGTTACATTTGCAGCGATGAACAGAGAGACACCAACTAATCCTCCAAATGCCTCTGCGAAAGGCTAAGCATTATTTTATAGGAGCCAAAATGGAGTTTTGTTGGTTAGAGTAGGAAACATTTGTAATGATCTCCTACCCTTGGAAACAGCTTCAGTCCTGTCAGAGAGGAGCTCCAGTCCTGTCAGCAATAAGAGCTGTTGGAGCCCTACTAGTGCTGCAATTACTGTATGTAATGTATGTACATTACTACATGTAATATCTTTATGTACCAGCAGCCTGTTGGAGCACAAGGCAGGGACCAGGGCTTACTCAGTGGAAGTAAACTCTTTGTTGTCTGTAGAAAAAAACCCATGGAAAATCAAAATTAGTGGTGAAAATACCATTAATGTCATTATATTGGTATACCCCATGTTATCAAAAGACCGGTCAAAATAACCAACAATATTTTAGAAATTAAATGACAGGGCCAAGGTCATCACATTGGCTGGAGTTCAGAATGGGATTTAAAAGATTCTTTGCTGAGACTCTGGGCACCCATCCTTTCTTGGCAGCATCACCTCTCTTTAACAGAGCTATCCTCTTGCCCTGTCTGAAAATTTTGCCATTATGTTCAGCAGCTGGCCTCGCCAGGACATTACCACCCTGTTAAAAGAATGTCAGTCATGTAACGACAGGGTGCACATGATTTTAATGTGAATACTTCTGTGAATGAGAGAAAGGGCATGGGGATCATAAATCTGAAAGTGAATGTTTTCCTTTTAATGAATTGAGAATGATTTCTAACTTCGGAAGTACTAAAATAAAGTGAAATTATGAATGAGCTCTCCCTTCATGGTTATCTCTAACAGCTAAATGTGAAGTGTATGGTATTTGTGTTGCGTTTATATCAGGCAGCTGTGAATGCATACAGAGCCATTAAAAGTCTAGCATAAAATATCATACAGTTTGTTTTTTCTATGAGACTCCATGCTGGTTCCCCCAGATGAAGTTACACATATGCTTTCATCCTCAAAGCTCATTTTCAGATATTTAGAACTATGTTAAACATCACCTTTTTGGAATGCACATTTCCAGTGTTGGATTGAACTACTTCAAGCAAATGGGATAGGCCTTTTGAGAAAATTTAGAGCGAAATAGTATGTCCCAGACACTATAAAAACTATTTGGTTTGATTTTTTAAAATTGAGAACAGTTTTCTCTTAGGAAATAGAACTTCCAATTTGCCCTGAGTGGTAGGACTCAGATGTCATCCTCTATGGGAATCAGGTACCCAGATCCCTTTTGAGGCTGGGCTTCTGAGGTTGTAGTTTAAGTCCTCTGAGAAGATCAATTTTGAGCTGGCGTAACTCAGTCCAATGACTTTGAGGGTGCATAGTATATGTTGTCACATAATGGACTATTGATGTAGGAAGAAGGGGTTTTTATGGTTTAGGCATTGAAACTGAGAAAGACTCAGAGGATTAAGACTCATTTCACTTTAGCCATCAAAAAAACTAGGTACCCAAGTTCAGACCATGTATGATCAAAGGCGAGAGACAGGGCACTGCTAAAGTAAGGCCCATCAGAAAGCAGTATTACTAAGGTACAGGAGATGAATCACTCCTTAGAGGTACCCCTGATGAAACAGAGCTGAAGAGCTAGCTTTTAGTCAGCTAAAACTGCTGAGATAAAAGCTGCCTTAATACCAAAGGCTTATTAGCAAAATAAAAATAAACCTAATTTCTTCCCACACCCTTCAGTCCCTGCAACACATCCTTTGTTATGGACATCTGCAGTATGTAATATGGAAGGAGGGAAACAAGGTCACTCTTTTGCACAATACAGTATGTAAATAATATCAGTTTTCTGATATTTTATGTCAGCATGTGAACTGAAGGGAAATTTCAATCTGGTAGATTGATCTGCTGTTAGTTTATTTACAGTCAACTTCCAGAGTAAGCAGAAGAAAATGGACTCTCAGTTTTAATTAGTGGGTGCTTTTAAAATAACCCTGTACTTTCCCTCCTCCCCTCCTTCTGTATGGTATGCAAAGAAAATGTCTTGGTGAAAGGTAGTATCAAAGGAGAGAGCGCCAAAAGGAGGCCTTCTGCCTGGTACTTGTCTCCAGACATTTTTTAGGGGAGCTTTGTCATACTGAGTATGAAAATTGTGTGGACTGGAGCACTGAAAACTGTTATCTGGAAAATAAAGGAATCCCTTGCTCAATTAATCTTCTAACATACACCTAAGAATAACCGTATCACACATTCCCAGAAAAGAAAGAATTAAAAAAAAAATAGAGAAAAAAGCAGGAGGGAAAAGAAGGATGGGAAGAAGGAAGGGAAGGGAAAAGAATAAAGAAAAGAAAATGAACAGCTGGATATTGAGTCACCTGCCTATCAAGAAAAAACAAAAGCCAGCTGCCCGCCCATTCATCCATCCATCCATCCATCCATCCATCCATCCATCCATCCATCCATCCATCCTTTACCCTACCACAACAAAGCTTTTTATTGCAAGGCCATGTGTTTTCCAACCCTCACCCTCAACACGCATTTTCTTTCCATATGATTTTCATCATTCATGGTTGGGGATGAACGAGATTGAGGTTTTTATGGTGTTTTCCTTTTTTTTTTAGGGCACTGTGTATAAAATGAACAGAGATAAAAATTTTGTGAAGAAAAGATAAGGAATAAAAAGCCAGTTAGTTCCTTAATATCCTGGTTTCAAGGCTAAATTTTGGTAGGTCTTTCAGAGAAAGGTCCTGTTTAAGGAAGCGGAACTAAGGATGCTTGTCATCTTTGCTGGTGAGGCCACAGAGCCAACCCTGAAGTGACTTTTGCTGCTTTGGACTAATGGTCACACATCATACAGATATTTCTTTCCCTAGTTTCCCACCCTACTGTGGCCATGATCTGACAAGGGGTCATTCTTTCTATTTGTAGTAGAAACATCTTCAGTGCTGTCATGAAAGCAGCCTCTCCATGCACTGGGCTACATAGGCTCTTTGGAAAAGAGTAAGGCAAGAAATTTCATGTGTTAAGTTATACACCAGAGGGAGTTCCATGAATGCAGTACAAACATCCTGATATTACCAAAGAAAAATCCATTTAAAAATGACAGGACTTGAGAACTGTGATCCATAGTTCACACTGTAGCTCCTCCTGTTTGCAGAACGTGCACCCCTCCAGGTTCATTTGCACTGCACTTTCCACAAGCAGCCAAACTTAGAGGCTGTTGAAAGCAAAATTACTCCTTGAATATTCTTTTCCCTAGATGGATCCTTGTCTATTTCTCATTGAGAAAACCATGTTAAACTGATTTCCTGTAGGTAATATTAGAAAGTGGGATCCATTTAGGATCCCATGAAACAAACACAGTTCTCACATTTGGAACTGCTTTAAGACAATATCAAAGAATTTGCAGCCATTTGGCCCTATATGATGTATATAAGGATGGACAGTCTCCTCCTCACCCTTTGCACTCCCTACATGAACATGCAGTTTTAATGTCAGTCTGCTTGCTGAAAGGATGCTATGATTTATAACTCATCTTCTGTTTTCCTTCATTATAATTCTTTTTCCCCTGCCCCTCTTGAAATGATACAAATTCCTTTAGGAATCAGCCGGTGTCTGACGTTTCCCCTGTACTTGAGTTAGCAATGTTGAGCTTCTCCCTACAAAAATGGCATCCAGAAACCTGCCATGTACCTTCCTAATGACTTCAGGAGTTTACTGAATTATAGAATTTGAATTACAGATGAGACACAATGTACCAAACACAATTCCTGATGTTCTGTCAGTCTTCTTTCCTACTTTCTTATTGTTTTGTGTGGTGATGTCTTTTGCATTTAATCAGATTATTTGTATACTGTGTCCCACCTTGCAGCTGAATTTTTCCTTTGAGAAAATTTCTTTCCTAATGCAAGAAAAGGTAGTACCCTCATTGAAATCAACTCTCTAAGTTAGAGGAAAGGCTTGTATTCTGTGAACATTTGATAACTATGGCTGTGGGCTGAGTTGCTACTGCTCTTTGTCTGAGGAACTCAGAATCCATTAGGCTGATAGCCACTGTTCTTCTGAGGAAACTACAGCCCTTGTGGCCCTTCCTGTTTCCTTTCAACATTCTTAATGTGATAGTGGAAGAGGATATCCTAAGGTCAGACATTAAAATGTGAAGTTGTGAGGTGATGATTAAATGGGAACACAGTGAAAACTTCACTCTTCATTATTTTAATATAGTCCAGCCTCTGCTAATATAATCATTTCCAGCAGATATTTAAGGCAGTTATAGAAACGATTAAAAGAAAGGCCTTTCATTTATTATCTTAATTATATTTTCTGTGTTGCCTTTTTTTCTTTCTTTCTTTTCCCAGAGACCAACATTAAGCGTTCATGTTTAAGACTTACAAGCCCATTTTACAAGACAGTAATATATTTTCAGCTCTGTTTTGCTCTTTGATCTTTCAAAGTGTAATGCCTTACAAAGTGTTACAGCAGTGGACTCTTCAGTTGAAATTCATAAACATTTTCCATCATAGCTCCATTGTTTCACAGTCTTACACACTTCTGAAAAATCCATTTTGGGCTGAAACTGTCCATTCTCAGTCACTGCAATTAGTTTTAAAATAGAGGAATTATCTGTTCAGGTTTTTTTTACTTATGGGAACAGTAGAGAAAAAGAAGCAGCACTTTCCCACAATAAGTGATTTTCTGAGCACTGCTAGAGCAAAACCAGCTGAAATATTAATTTTGAACTTCTTTCTGTGAGCTGACTGCAATTAGTTTCTTTATAAAACATTTTTCTATATCAAACCATACAAATAGAAAAAGTGACAGCATCCAGGTGCATGGTGCTGATAGATGTGATCTCTCACTTGCAAGAAAGTTATGATTCAGCAACAGGGGAGTTCTGCAGGGCTGTTCAAGGGCTCGAAGAGAAACACACTCTTCAAAAATAAGGTGTAATTAAAGGGTAAACCCATAGTAACCAAGGCAAGGTCCCATGTGAAAACAACAGAGTAAAATGAAGTACCATGCTCTACATGGTGAACAGGCACTGGGGCTCTGGCAGTCTTTGCTTCCCAGCTGCAAGGGAGGGGAAGTGCAGGCGGCATTGGCAGAACTCAGGCACCCGCAATGGCTTTGCACTGTCAAGGAGAATATTAGGTCAGCCACACAGGGACAGATTTCCATTCCTTTTCAGATTTTCATTTCCGGATTTCCATTCCTTTTCAGATTCCATTCCAGATTTTCATTCATTATTTAAATGCCAAAAGTATTATTATTTTACATTTGGGTTCAATCCAGACCCCAAAATACAGAGGATGTGCAGCTAAATTACAGTTTGCTGTTAGAACCTTGCTTTGGCATTTCCCAACATTTAGTGATTTTAACCATTCATCTGTAGCAAAGTATCAGCCCAGGCTTTTCCCCTCCATTTAATTTTAGCCTGAGTATGGAGTGAGTACAATAACCTCGGTAAATTAAAGTGTCATGTGATTTCCTCTCCGTGAGCCGAGCGGATGTGTCTGCAGAACTGTAATGAAGGAGAGTAAGCACCAGAACTGAGAGCTTGTGCTCCAAGCACATCAAAGCCCTTCAGTGCTTATAGAGCTCATGTGCAAAAAATGCAAATGCTCTGTGAAATTCCAGTCTGAATGATGTATTTGGATGAGTTGCTGTCCTCTCCTATCTGCTATAAGGTCTTCATTTGGGAAGAACGTATGACAGAAGGGAATGGAAAAAGCTTCAACAGTAAAGATGTGCTAAGATTAGGCACATCAGTAAAAGCCTTGCAACTGATCTCTAAATTGTTACACCTGGCTGAGATTACAGTCTTTTGCCAATTCATGTCCAGCACTTACTTGGAGCATAAGTTAACTGCAGGCTTGTGCAAGTGATCATGAATTCATACAGTTTTAACTTCAGGTCTGGTATTTTCACTTTTCCTTTGGAATCATTAGGGCTGTCATTACATCCCTTCAAGGAAAGGGAACAGACTCATAATGTCTTGAAGAGATGTAAGGAACAGGTGTGAGCCAACGCTGACCTCTTTCAGATCCCATTAGATGGAGTCAAAAGCTTACAGCACTTCCAGGAAACATTCAGAATGAATGAACTCAGGAATGGGATCTCAGGATCTAGGTTACCTAATGAATTCTAGGAGAGTGGAACCACATTATGAATTGAAAACACCTAATAGCAGATACTTCAAGCTGGCTGCTTGTAATTTCTGAAGTTCAGTTGACTTCCTTTGGTCCCAGCCCTGTTACAGAATTTTGCAGGGATGACAGAAGGATTTGGATAATCAAACATGCAGTTCTACTCAAAACACTGGCTTCAAAATGGCATTATGTATTAATCATTCCCAGAACAAATTTGCTCAGTTCACAAGTGAAAAGCTGAGGGGTTTTATGTCTGCCAGCTCTGCAAATTCCCCCTAGGCTGTGAAGGTCAAGTTTGTGCTATTTCCTTCTCACACATCATCATCATCGTCATCATCAGTAATAAAGATTATGAGGGCCAAGCTGTGCCTCAGTTACACCTATGAAAACTCCAGTGTGTTTCATGGGGTTACACAAATGTAAGGAATTGTCCCTGTGGCTGCAGAGCTGTGCTGCAAGGCCAGCACTGTACAGGGACCTGCACAAGGGATGAGCTCCAGCCCCCTCTCCTCTGCCCCACAGCATGGGGGGCTGTAGCAGTGTGATGCCATTTCCTGTTTCACCTATCCCAACCCCCCAGGTGTGCCAACCTCTCCTTTTCCCTCCCCCTTTGCCCTCCTGCTAAGAGCTGTCCATCAATCTTAACATTCCAGCAGGGTCGTGGTGTGGTTGGCAGAAGTTCAAAAGATGCCCCTCAGGTCTGAGCTCATTGGCCTGTCCAAATGTCTTTATCCCTTGAGCCTTCCCCTCCTCACACCTGGTTGGTGGCTCACCTGTCCCTCCCCTCCCCCTGTCCCCGGGGCTTAAAAGGAGACATATTCCATCGGGGGCAGTGCCTGCAGGTGACAGGTATGACTCTGCAGTGCTACCTTCTGGTCACCTGAGCTGCTACACCAGGTGAACCCTGCAGGGGTTTGTGGATGGAGTTAGGCACCATGCAGGCAGCCTTGCTCACACAAAGGCTCAAGGTCTGCTTGTGAGTCTAATGGCTACAGCTAGGCCCTGGTGCGTGTGCTTAGGAATAATTCTTCACTGTGAGGGTGGTGAGGAACAGGAACAGGAACAGGTTGCCCAGAGAAGTTGTGGATGCTCCATCCCTGGAATTGTTCAGGGTAAGGTTGGATGAGGCTTTGAGCAACCTGGTCTAGTGGGTGGCATTGCTGCCCATGGCAAGGTGGTTGGAACTCCATGATCTTTAAGGCTCCTCTCAACCCAAGCCATTCTATGATTTTCTGACTATCAGCTTTGGAAAGGCCTTAGACCTTGTGTTTCCTCTCCCAATGCCTGGGGTTTTCTTCTGGGTTGCAGAGCTCAGACTTTGGGCTTTCTTTGTACCTGGACTCGTGCCTGTGTTGCAGAGCAGCTCCTATACCTTCAGTCAGCTGAATATGTAAAGGACCCAAATGATTTCCCACAACTTTCTGAGAAGGCAATATTGCAATGAGATTTAGCCCAATTCCTAAAGTAGTGCCTAATAGGGAGCAGACTTCCTGGGGAAAGAAGTGTTATTTTTCCTAAGAAGTGTTATTTTTGTCACTTCTCAGACAAAGGCTGTACTACAAACCCATCTCAGTGTGACAGGGGTGACTGAAACTAAAAGCTGTCCTGAGGCACACTGTCCCCCAGAGCACATGCCAACATTTTGTATAAGAGGATCCCAGATGACAGCTCTCTGCATGCAACACTGGACAGGGCTGAGCAGCTGAGCTTCCTGTGTAGGATTTCAGGATCAGACTCTACATGAGTTGAAAGTCCTCCCACAACATGTGTGCAACAATGGAAGTGAGAAAGCAGGTGGCTCTCTGTGCCTGCAGAGTAAGTTCAAGGGCATTTTCAACTATGTAATGGCTTTGTCTTTTATGTTCTTTTCTATTTGATGTCTACCTGATGCGGGCTGTGCTTGGGAGAAACTCCAAGAGCCTCACTGCAGCCACACAGGAAGCATTAAAAGAGGAGAACTAGACCATACATTTGTTAAATCTTAGGCTTTTGGGGGATATTGAAAATTTATTGCTTCCTTAGATTATTTTTTGAATATTGCGGGTGCTTGGATAGTAAGACCCATCATCTAAGCAGCACAATGCACAGCTGACAAAAGCTTTTTTGACCTACTTTTTCTGTACCCTTTCACTGCTGGACTGTTCTGGGGATGGTAGAGCTAATCTGGCAAAATTTCCATGGCACCTGGTGTGTTCCCAACAAGCAGTAGCAGCTTTCTCAATAGATTCAAGGTGTTGAGAGGCTGCTGAAATCCTTGCAGTTGTGGCTGCCATCTCTTTACAGCCCTCCATCACCTTCTCTTTCTCTAATGACTCCTTGGTACTGATGCTTCCACAGGGGTGTTGCTGTGTTTCATGACCCAGATGAATCTTTGCCAAAGCAGTGAGCTCCCCTTTGCTTTAAGAGCAACCTTTTGTACTAAGGGATTGGAATGGAACAGAATTCTTCATTTTTGCACTAAGACGTAATCTCATCCTTAACTTTTTTTTGTGTGTCAAAGTTCTACCTGTGTGAACTACACAAATGCTTGTGAGCAGACACCCTGCTGAGCTACAGTGGGTGAAATTACTTGGCATCATGAAGTGTGAATAAGATCACTTCAAATTGTAAATGTAGTGGGAGCACAGAGCCACTGCTGGCAAAAACTTATGTTCTACCAACAAGTCAAAGGCTATGGGAGAAAATAGGCACAAAAATGTGAAGGGACTTGCTGTGCAGTTTACTCAAGTCCTTATCTTATCCCCAAATAGAAAAATCAAGCAGTACATCAGAATCTGTGAATTTGACTTGATTTCCAACCATTTAAAAATCTTGGGATAATATTCCCACTTCAGGGAAAAAAAAAAGGTTGAAAAAACTGCGGTCATATTCTTCATATTTTCATCTTGTTCTGAATAATGGCTTCACAGGGCAAGTTCTTGTTGGCAAGATAATATATTGTGCTTAGCATTTTTATTTAATCTTCCTGTTTTCTCCCATGTTCTGAAAGTTCTGAAATGAAGTATGTCACCACCATTCCTTGTGGTCTTTTGAAGCATATCAACAGCTTTGTGATGACATGGGGAAACATGGTGCCATTCAGATTTGTCTCAAGTCTTTTTCCAATTAGTGAATCCAAACTGTGTGAAAGCTTCCTCTGTGTGCTTCATCAAAAGCAGTTTGCAAAACAGCAGCAACAAAGTACATTACCCCCATTAGCATCAGAAAATTAGGTCCACTGAAAATCACAAAACTGGGATAAACATAAAGGCAGGCTTGTTTTTCTGAAGTCATGCACAGGGAGAGCCCTAAGTCACAGTGGATGAGGTGTTTAATAGTGTCAGGCAATTAGCTTTTTTTTCTTGTTGCAGACGACACCGGAGATATGTCAATCCTACAACCAGCTAAATTTGATCCACTTGTTGTTGAATGTCTGGTCTCCTTCTTTTTAATCAGACATGGTTCAAGTGATTCCATTTCTGCACTTTTAAAATCTATACTTTAGGATTTTTCCTTTCAGTCAGTCAGTGATCACTTGGATTGGAATGGCACAGGATTAAAGAATTAGATCCACACAATACTAAAATATGTAGCTGGCCCCTGGCTTTTGTGCAGCCACTTGTTCTGTCTGAAAGGGTCTGCAACGAAGCAGGATGGGAGAAATGAAACAGCCTTCACCTGATCTGTTCATTGCCCAGAAAACAATGCAATTTGTACTTCGCTTATATAATCCTTGCTTTCCTGCCTCAGCCAAGAATCCTGACAAGGATGAGACAAATAAGATGCCAGTTGGCAGCCCCTTGGCCCCCAGGGCTAATTGCACTGGGGTCAGAAACTCCAGCTTCTCTGGACTCTCCTCTCCTTTTGCACAAGGAGCTCATGGAAAATCCACAGGACAGAGAGAGGAGCAGAACCACAGACTAACCCAAGAAGCTATTCCAAAGTATGGGCAGCTGGGACCTGCACCCATCCCAGGTGCTCAGCAAAGTCTGGTCACTCCTCTGCCACATGCAGGAACCTACCCACAAGACATGGAGCAGCCTGAGCTCCCTGAGACAGCAGCTCTCTTTGCCAGCAATGCTGAGACCATACTAGGAAGGAGCCAGTACTCTCTGGTCTGCCTAATGGCAGCTGCACAATGTGCTTGGAAGGGAATGGAGGTGTGCAGAGCTTCAGACCTTGGAGCTGGCAAGATCAGGCTGGAACTGTACTTGTCCATCTCTGCCTATTCTCCCTAGAGGAGCTCAAAGCATGTCTCCACAGGCACCATGCTCACAAACACAGAAAGAAGGGATGAGAACTCCTTGAGTGGCAGGCAAGAAAGGTGCCTGGTGTCTTGAAAACCAAGTGTTGAGGAGCAGCCAGCCAGGCTGCTGGAGAAGCAGCAGGACCTTAGCCTCACACCAGCACACAGAGCTTGCTTTCACAGTAAGGGAGTTCCTGCTTGGGGAGGCATTTTTTTTCCCTAGGGAATAAAGGAGTCAGTACTTGTCATATGAAGAGATGCTGAATGCAACTGACTAACAAAAACTAGGTAGCAACCAGACAGGCAGGACCATTGGAAGGGCATGTTAATGTATCCAGTGAGGAGAACTAACAGTGAACTATCAGAAACTTGCTCCTGTTCTAATAATCAGTATAAAAAGACACACCTTGTTATATGTAGCTATATATATGTACACATACATGAAAGAAAAAAGGGTGTGTGTGTGTGGGTTAATTCCAGTCTCTTACTCAAAATCAACAAACCAAAAGAAAGCCTAGTAGTAAAGGGTATTTCCAGTAAGTTTCTAGGAATGTGGCCTGTTGCTGGGGTAGATAAAAACCTAACTTACCCAATGAAGGGCAGGTATATTTATATTTGCATTACATAGGTGACACAATGCTTAGGAAGGTTTTGCTGGAAGATAGCCTATAGACTGGCAGAGATAATTGTATCTGCAGTCAGAGTCATCTGCAGAACTGAATATTGACTGCTATTATGGATCACTCTATGCTCTTTTTGTTTGACAACCTGAAGACATTAAAAAGAGCCACAGCCCTTGAATATGTGCTTTCATGGGCAAGCTGCCACCTTGCCAACCATGAAGTATGCATGCAATGTAATGAAACCAGAGCTCAGTGAGGGGTGATATGGCAACACAGATGGGAAAATCCAAAGAAACTGATACTGATAGAATTTAGAAAGTCTTAATTTTTGAGTAGAAAATGCATGGATCATTTGCTATGGTCACAGAAGTTCTATTACCTGGAAAATTTTATTTCAGTCCATGTGTCAGATCAGACACAAGTTATTCTAGGAACAAATCCTTGAGAAACTTAGGAGTGAAATAATTGAATTTTAAAGGTGAATGAAGTTTCCAGGAAGATATCAAAGGTGAGAGAGGAACCCAAACATGCACTTTGAGAAAAGAAAATGTATGGTCTCATGAACTCAGAAATAACAAATCATAATCAATATACACCCAACATATGATCATAAAACTTATGTAATTATGTGAAATGCTGAAGTTCCCAAAATAAGCTGTAAAAGAAATGTGTTCAATGAGACATGCCTCTTATTTCCATCAAATGAATTGATGTTTTTGCTTCCCCTCTTGCAAAATGGCTAGAAATTTTCTAGAAGACAAATAGAGATATTACAGATACAGTTCAAAGCATGTGGTCTTGAGATACTAAATTCTAGGCCGAAGAAGCTGGATGAGATAAAGATAAGAAGCTAAAGCTTAATTCATAGGTTACGTAAGATCCCTGCTTTGACTTTATTATTTAGAAGAGATTGTACTTCTGATTATTGTAATTTATTTTATATATGTATATATATATATACACACACACATGTGTTCTACGTTTAGCCATAATGCATACTATCTGCTTTCTGAATTGGTGTAGTTGGTAAAATTTTAGTGGGATCCATGTTGAGAAATAATATTCTTGTGCTCAGCATGAAAGGAAAAGATGGTTTCAGTTCTGAGTAGGACGGTCATGATTCAACTACTGCAGAATTTTTGAAGTCTACCTTGACAAAATTTGTGACCTACAGCTTACAGCTCCTGTAGAAGAATTGTTTTCAAGAAATGATGAAATAAATCATGTACAATATTTTTTTTTGCATTTATAATTCATGGGAATTTATATACTGAAAAAAAGTAGTGTTTCAAATGGTTGTTTTTTAATATGAGTTAATGTCCAGTTTCAACAAGGTTAGGTAATATAGTTCTGTCCCATACTCTATCTTTACTTTATAAGTAAGATCCCTAAATATTGAAGATGACACTAAATCTATTTTCCCAGTCTCAGTATCCTGTGTCCTATGATTGTGTATGAAAATGCAACATGAAACTAAAGAAAAGGAAACATTTGCTCAACTGACCTTCTCAGTCAAGATTTTTGAAACACATTGTGGAATGTGCATTTTATGAGAAATAATGTTTTAAAGTTTTGAAATCAACTGTTTCTTGGTGATAAAGATTAATTAAAAAAATAATTTAGAAGGAAATGGGTATGGTCTTCTCAGCCCCAAGGACTAGGACCTCTCACAAGGCTATTTGTAAAAAGTCAGGTTTTGATTTTGATTTTCAGTATCCAGAATATAAGAAAAAATGTGATAGAAAAAAAAATTAGAAAGACAGTCACATTAGATAATGACATGTACACTGGATTTATAGAGTACTTTCTTTTTACCAGGATGCTATCTGTCATGTAAGCAAAGAATTGTGAGTACAACATTTATTTTTTATGTGCAATGTGTCAATTGATTTGTACCATTTCTTTGGATTGCACAATGGGTCTACATGAGAGAAAATACATCCCACTCCAGTCAGGCAGTAACGCCAGCCAGCACCTCTCTCATTCCAATCGCATACCTTTTTTTAGGCAATATATTACATACAAAGAAACCATTGTACTTTCACTCCTGCCAAATGTGATACAGCTTAGAGGAGACAAAAGAGCAGAATGGTTCCTTTTAATAGACCCTGAACCTTCAAGTAAATGTAGAGAGGTTGCTCAAGCGCTAACCTCTGAAAGCTGAACCCTTCAGCTTTGATTGTAGTTGCTCAAACAAACCAAACTCCGCGGGGCTTGCCCAGTGGTAATTGCAATAAACAACATCCAAGAGCTCCCAAATATTGCTCAACCGAGCACGGGGTTGGCGACCTGCCAGGCAGCTGATGGCCACTTCTGATCTGCATACAAGGGCATGGCGCACAGCCGTGGGGAGGATGGCAGCGGCCCAAGGGACCAGCGTGGCTTTCCTCAGCCAGCTCTGCGGGTCGCCAGTGGAGCAGAGGGAGGCACTGGGGAAATCCTGGACATCTGTGGATCACATTTGGCCCCTGCACCTCCCCTGGTGCTTACACATTATGAGTCAAGGAATAATACATACACAAGTCCTGGAGAGCAGTAGTACGATGGAACACAACCATTGTGGCCAAGATAAACAAGACTAACAGCACTTTCCATTCAGAGTGGTGCTACTTGTAGCAACTGGGAGCATTGTATTATATTTAAAGCAAAATAGCACATGGGCAATATGTCACTTGGAGAAGAAAATCACTTGTGTAGAGAAAGCCCCACTCCCATTCATGTTGAAGTCACCAACAAAACTCTGACTGCTCCTTCCCAGTAGGCTGTTTTGGCCTGATGTCAGCAGTGTTTTTGCAGGTTGTAAGCCTGTGCATTATCATGGCAGAACCCTAGTGAAACGCTGGGTGGTAAAGGGGGTAGTTTTCAGCAGAGGAATCAATATTCAACTTCCTAAGTACCTGGGAGCAATTCCCCTGCTGCCACCACTCCATGCTGTGCTCCACTGCCTTCCCATTAAATGTGTTTGAACACATAAAGTTGCCCTCCACATGCCGAGAAGGGTTCCAAGGAAAAACAAAACCCAAGTTTTCTTTCAGGATTGCCAATATGGGCAATATTACTTATTTGTAGCTATTACACTAGTTGACAGGAGGCTAGGGGGAAATAATACCTGCAGAAACACTGTACCTGATGAGGGAATCCCAGCTAGAGAGCAGTAACAAAGAGACCAGGCAGTGACGGTATATAAATTAATCATGAGTGCATGACAGGATGCTTTGTGCAAAAAAGCAAATTGCTATGTTTGGACATGTTCCAAGGGAACCTGAGTAAATCAGTGACATAAAGCATTCCCCTTTTCACAACTCAGAACTCAGGCATGAGATCCTGGCTCATGTTGGTGAGCACTTAGTCATACCAGCAGTCCCACTGACTCCAAGCCCATAACTTATGGAGTCTGTTTTGTTCTGGGCTCCTTGATTCAGAAGAGCTAGTGATAAACCAGGGCCACCTAAAATCCAGAAACACAATTGATGAAAAGGTCAGGGGTCATGATCTATCAGGGAATAGCAGGTAGACTTTGCTCAGGCTGGTGAATAGGTAACAATGGCAATACGCTTTTTTTTTTCAGGAGATGATGCAGGTATCAGTGAATGATTTGGAAAAAAAACCCAACAAAAACTGATCTAGGAAAAAGGTTCCATGAAAGAGAGAAAAGAAGGTGCAATAAATACCACTACAGTAAAACTCACAAGTTCCAGTCAGGCTAGAACAAGTATACCCTGAGAAATAACCAAAGTATATAGAGCTCCCCATCTCACCCCATCCATAGGTGCAAGACAAAGCCAGACTTAATACTTGGGAGTGAATGTTAAACATTCATAAGAATTAAAGTAACAGTATTAAAAAGCAGTGCAAACGTAGCCTCTCCAAAACCCAGAAGGACACTCAGTAATGGTTCCCACACCAATTTTGTTGCAATTAAGGGACACTCCAATCCCCGCCCTCCCCCCCAAAAAAGAAGCTAAAGCAGAAGTATAAATAAAACAAATAAAAACAAATTATTGAACAGCAATAGTGATTTTAGCAATTTCATCACTGGGAAAGAAAAAAAACCCTCACATTTTAAGCCTTTCTTGATGTGAGCAGGAAAAAACCAAGCTAGATTTCAGAAACAGGAAATCACACAGTTCTGGGCTCTTGGAATATTACAGATCTCGGCCAAAGGGCTTGTGACTGAAAAACCTACCAAATGGACAAATTGATTCATATGCCTGAATATAACCAGGCTACTTTTAGTCTGTAAATTCACACAGTACAAAGGCTCATGTAAGTTTCACTGTGTCTTAAAAGGTACCCAATATATGTTCTCAAAAGACACAATTAGACTGAGTATTGTTACAGGACAGAACTGTTAGTAAGTTGTAAGGCTGGGGTCACTATCATGTGATAAATGGGGGACTTATGCAAATCACATAGCTGGAAATCATGTTTTGGCTCTATAGCCAGCTCAAGGCTTTCCAAGTGCATGGAGATATTTAAAATGATGCCAGTATTATTAAGCTGATTCACAGTCTCCAGATAAGCCCCTTCTAGCCAAGAAGACAGCATATCTAGCATCAGTATTTCTGCTTTTCCAAAGCTGAGGACAAGACATCCCAAATGCAGCCAAAATGAAGTAACATTCAGACATTACTCCATAGCTTAGACTGAATTTGCAGTGTCCCCATGAAATACAAATATACTCTACCTTACATTGTGTAAAGATGGCTGTATAAAGAACACAGACAGCAAAGATGACCTATATTTCAGAGTCCTCAGTGAGGAGACCAAGTAGCCATCATCAGGAGCGTGTTCCAGTACTCTGAAAGGAACCACCAGAGAGCTGCTTCAATTAAAACAGCAATATTCCTGGCTGATGAAGCAACTGTCCATGATCAGATACATCACTAGCAGCCAAGAAGTCCAACACAAGCAAGGTAGCTTGAAGATTTTAATCTTACATTATCAGGAAACAATTTACAGCTTCTCATGAAGATATTGACTCCAAAGAAAGACTAAATGATGTAACAGCATCTGAATCACTCTCCCTTGAACTGGAAGAATCACTGTATTTCCTAAACTGGAGACTTATTAGAAGGGGTGCAGCTGTCAAGCACTCCCCCGGCTCGAAAAAGTAAGCGATGCTTCAGCCACTTTTATGTCGCAGCTTCAGTCATGTCCCCTGCTTCACACCCCAGATACCTGTGAAGTCCAACAAAGGATCAAATTCCAAGATGCTTTTCAGCCATTTCCTCTGCAGAATGTAATGCAAATGTTCCATATCTCCCTTGAACATCAATGGTTTCCCAGAAACGGAGAGGCTACAGGGTATGGTATAGCATTCATAAATCAAACATTTCCCTTATTAATGGATCAGTTTATGATAAGCCCTTTCCTGGATAGATGATTAAGTTACATCCATTTGTCAGGAGAGTCAAGCACTGGAAGAGACTGCCCAGAGAAGCCTCAAAATCTCTGTAGCTGGAAGTTTTCAAGACCTAACAGGACAAAACCCTGAACATCCAGGTCTGAACTCTCTGTTGACCCAGGTTTGAGCAGGAGGCTGGAATAGGTGACCATGGGCCAAAGCCTGATGGGCAGTCAAACAAATGCTATCTAATAAGATGGGTACAGAGACTGCATGAAATACAGTTTAAATGGTTAAATTGTCACTTTGGGTCTATCCTCCATCACAAAAAAAAAAAAAAAACAAAACAAAACAAAACAAAACAAAAAACCCAAAAAATCTGCTTGCCTTGAAGGCCAAAACCTCTAATGCCATGAGTCCACTTGCCTCTCCCATTCTCTGTGAAACTGCAAAATCGCTAGTGGGGACAACGGGGAATTGCTATGATGTTGAGAGGTAGGAGATGAGTCATATGCAAATCCAAAAATATGTGGTAACTGCAGTGTTATTTATGTGGTACCATTAAGATTGGTTTTTATTTCAGCAAGCTAAAGACTTTATGAGACAATTTTCAAAGTCAATTGAAACAACAAGAAAATACTTAATTGATTTCAAGATTCCTTGCCAAAAGTTTAAGAAAGAACCCAGAACATTGCTCAGTTTCTTAAACAGATTTTTCTTTAATTTTTTTTGGCTTATAGACAAAATTCTAATTTCAATATATTTTACCATAAGCATGAAAAGCAGAAACATTTTTAAACAAATGCACTTTCTATTAAAAATAATATGAAACAAGTGAAAACTCTGAGAAAAAAATATTTTGACAAAATACACTTTTTCATACCAACATCTCAACACTTCCTTAGTGAGAATTCTTTGTGTCTGGAAGTTATTTCTGATATACATGGTGTAGGAGAGGGAAGAATGAAGCTCTGGTGTGTATAGCACTGTCAGACGTATTGGAATAACCTCAAAGGCCTATGAATGAAAATCCCAGTCAGACTGTCTCTCCAGGAAATAGTCCATTCAAGGTCTGGATCCCTTTCAGAGAATTTGCTAGCAATATATATTAGCATTTATCAGTAAGCATTAAACAAGTCTTACAGGTATGTTACCGGCTGTTTGTTAATGACCAGTACGAGATTTTTCCAGGGTCACTGCCTCCTTATTTGCCTTTCATGAGTACAGAGCCAGTCAATCTCCAGGGCATGATAATGCTTCATCTCATGCAAAAGATACAGATTTATCACTCAGCTCTCCAAGGGAGTTGCAGCATGCTTGGGTTGCGATGGCTACCTTCTGAAATCTAGAATTTAATGTGTGATAAGTTACTGTTTGCATGTATGATCGGAGGAGATTTTTTTGGTTTTCTTACATAAATTAATCTTTGATTTATCACCCAATGGTTGGTTTATTTTCCAGGTCCATTTGGAAATATGTGAAGTCCAAAAATATTAAAGAATTCTTTAGTCTGGGTTCATTCCCCTAGGAATGTTCACTTCTAAAAGAATGCAAGCAAACAGGAGACTGGAAACCCATCCTGTCCTGCATGCAGCATTAGACATCAGTACAAATGATTGCAGACCCTCACAGACACACAGAAGAGTAAGTGCATAGAGACTGACTGGCTGTTTATCTTGGTCTTCAGGGTGAGCAGGTAGTATCTGGTAGTATCTTTACACTTATCTGTCTCTTCAGTCCCCCTAAATACACAAAGTTCAGGTTTTGTTTGGTGTAATGCTAATGACAGCAACTTTCTTCAGTACATCCTTCTCTCAGTGTCTTCAGCTGCAGCCAAGACCTGTGATTATTCAGAGAAAACACTGCAACAATGTCCAAAAGTTCACACTGTCTATTGGATATTGTTTAGGTATCTACATGGAAGAAAATCTAGCATTTTCCATTATTTGAAATTAATTCTTTATTGAATTATGAAGATCTTAGTGTCTGACTGGTATCAGTTTTGACACTGCTGCCATAAACTAAAGTCAGAATTTTAAGCCACACCTGCCCTGAATTTGTTGCTTAAGACTAAGAGAACTGCTGCAGTGCATCACACTGCTGATTAGCTCACCTGGAAAAGGCCAGCAAAGGATACTTTGTGGCATCATAAGAAATGAAATCTCTGCAATTCCAGGCAGTGTTTGAGAATTGTCTTTATCTGCAGGTTTCATAGAACCAAAGAATATTTTGGATTGGAAAGGACTTTTCCAGGTCATCTAGTCCAACCACCTTCTATGAACAGTGGCATCTTCAGCTACACCAGGTTTTACAGGGGCCCATTCAGCCTGATCTGGAATGTCCATCTGGACAGTCATCATGGAGCAGCCATCAACAGACGCCCATGGATTTGTTCTAACCTTGGTTTGAACCTACATATCCATTAAGTCACCATGACATCCTTGTGTCAGCACACTGTGCAATTGGGTGGAGAGATCTGTTTGGTTTACGTCTTGTTCTGTCCAGACAGTTCATTGAAGAACTCTTGTTTTTTGATTGTGGCAAGAAGCAAATAATCATTTCCCACTCTCCTGGTTTTAGGATTTTCCTTTTTTACCATCCATTAAAACACGCACAGTGGGAAACTTTGTATCTCTCACAGAGGAAGGCAAGAACATGGAGCACACTTTACTGAACACATCAGAGATAAGCTTTTTCTTTATGGTTTCTGTGACATTAACAAAATCAGCCAAAGGAGCAGATTTGAACAAATCTGACAGCCAAGCAGCATTGGACTGTATTTACCACAGTGTGGGCAAAGCACGCTTGCTGTGATGCTTCAGAGAAATTGTGTTGTGTGTGGTCACCTCCGGGCTAAACCTGGCCTCTGTGGTGCTTGCTACTATATCTCATTCATCTTTTGTTTTTGGGAATTCTGTTAAGCCTTGAAGCACCACAGAAAGAACAAAAGGCTTTCATTACAGATTGGTGAGTGTTTTCCCTTAAGAAGATTCTTGGCATCCTGTGGAAGTAAGTGAATCACTGGCTACTCTGGCTGCTGCATAACTACTTATTATTTTATTGAACAAGGGAGTAAAAAGTCACATAAAACCTTGCATATTATAAATGACCAGGGTATAATTCAGACCTGCCTATGTGTGCATTAATTTACGCATTGGCCTTTTTGGAAAAAATGTCAACTGAATAAATATAGCTTAGGCTGAACATTTGAACCACAAATGATTTTTATTATTTTTTGGTTAAATTCCACCCATCTTTTTTTCTCACTTTCCTGGCATGTGAGTTTTTCAAGTGCAGAATGAAACCTTTTGCTAACAAGAGGAAAAAGAACTAGGACTACAGAAAAAGCACATACCTTTTCCAAAGTCATTAGGAGCAACTTTTGGCACTTTCCATATATGGGACATAAAGCTTTATGAACCCAATCCTTAATCTCTAGGTTCTCTGACTGATTTATATGTTTACTTATGGTATTGTGTATTTTCTTCTTCTGAAGAGCACAGTCAAGTCTCTTAAAATTTGTACACAGGAGACCTTTTTTATGTCAACAGTATAGTGTGAATTTCAAGAAAGTACTACAAGCTCCTTAGTACTTCAACATCCCTTGAGTCTTGGTTGGGTATGTATTTTTTTGAAAAGCCCAATTTTAGTTTCTTTAACAGAAGCACATGTGTCCTACAGTTTGTCATGGACTTTCCTGGAGCCTCTCTGAGGGCCTGATCCCCAATACACCAGTTGTGAGGTGCTAAATGCCCACAGTGCCCATGGATGAGTCACCACTGAGAAGTGTTGAGTACCTGCAACTCCCTCTGAAGTTAATGGACATAGCAGGTGCTCAGCATGCTTCAAGGGATGGTCAAGAGAGACGGGGAGTACCCTAACCCTGAAAAAAACCTGCAAGCAGTGGGAGGTCCTAAAGGAAAGAAAATTTGCTGAGGCCCCTTACATACCATTCTTCACAAATCCTGCTCCTGTGGAAGGAACAGGGAGCCCTTGTGCTCGGGAAGGCTGCACACCTGAAACGCCTGTTGTACTACCCTCAGGACTGCCATTTAAAGGAATAGAGGTTAAAAAGTCAGAGAGGTGCCTGCCAGGAGTCACCTCAGCAGGGAGGAGCATTGCCTGCACTTCATCCCTACACACGGTGTGTCTGCAGCTGCCAAGATCCTTCTGAAGGGCTCACAGCACTCTGGGGTATTGGCCAGTCCTCCCAGCTAGCTCTGTGTTGTCCATGCACTTGCTGCTGAGGAGGCCTCTGCTCCTTCATCCAAGTCATTAATGAATAAATTAAACAGCACTGGGCCTAGTATTGAACCTTGGGGGACACCACTTGTGACTGGCCTCCAGCCAGACCCTGTGCCACTGACTGCAACCATCTGGCACCTGCTGTTCAGCCCCTTCTCAATCCACCTCACTGTCCACTCATCCAGTCCACACTTCCTGAGCTTGCCTATAAGGATATTTTGAGAGATGCTGTCAAAAGCCTTGCTGAAATTGAGGTAGACAACACTCTCTTCTCTCCCCTCATCCACCCAGGAGTTGTTTCATTGTAGAAGGTCACCAGGCTGGTCAAACATGGTTTACCTTGAGTGAATCCATGCTCACTGCTCCTGATCAACTTAAGGAACAACTTTTCTATAGCATGAGCAAAGTGTAGTGGGCTTATAGAAAGGCTTCCTTTAAAGATGCAGTAAGAAGCAGGCAATAATTGTAGGCCAGGATTTTGCTGGGTGGTGAGGTGATGGCATACTCCATACTGGTATATGTAATGTAGGCAATATCTAATGGCATGAACAGTCTATATAGCTTCCAGCTGCACAGCCACCTGTGCAGTACGCTCTTCCCCATGTATGCCATAGACAGTTCTGCAATTGTGTTAAGTTGGAGATGGAAATGTATGGAGAAAGGATGCGAGTACTTGACATAAAATGAGCCAATCATCCCAAAATTTACACAGGATCTGTAAATGAACTCTCCTTCCACTGAATGTAGCACTAGCTAGCATTGCCAATATTTCTGTACACGAATGCTTAATTGGGAAACCCTTTTTGTTTTCAGGTCCTTTGAGCTCACCAGACAAGTAAACCTCATGCATGTGCAATAGTGCAAGTTGCCTGTGAATATCTGAGTTTTAGGTAATCCACTACATGTGCAAGATGTATTATTCATCTTTGCAAAGGCACACATTGCTATTATTCCCTTTTGCATTGCTGGGATCAGGATGTTGAGGCTGATTGCATGTTAATCTGTATGAAGAAAAGGGGAAAAGGTGATGCAAAGTTCTTGAGAAACTCCTCTTTTCTTCATGACTCCAAACCAAAATGTTGCAGGCACATTTGCCTTTCAGAGGTTATTATCAGGTTTTGCTTTTTAGAAAACTACAGGAGAGGTTCTTGGAGATGAAATTTATATAGGGAGGCTGGTTTCCTGGGTTGCAGCTACATCGATGTTTCAAGCTGGATCTAGATGCTACTTCTGAAGTGAATCTCTTAATTGCCACACTTTTACACACCTTGTATTGCCCTCTCAGAGTGCACACACTGAATTCCTTTTGGATGAAACTAAGCCAGGAAACGATCTCCAGAGGACCATCAAATGTGCTCCAACTGCTGATGGGCATTCAGTCCAGAGGAGTAGACTACGGTTAGTCCAAAATAAAAGACGGGAATGTCAGGCCCTGTGCACACATGGCTTTGCATTACAGAGCTGCTCCTACTGCTCCATGTGATGTCTGATGTAGAGATAGAATCATAGAATAATTGAGTTGGAAGGGACTCATCAGGATCATCGAGTCCAACTCCTGGCCCTGTGCAGGAAACCCCAAGAATCACATCATGTCCCCAAGGGCATTGTTCAAACACTTCTTGAACTCTGTCAGGCTTGGGGCTGTGACCACTTCCCTGGGGAGCCTGTTCCAGTCCCCAACCTGATATCCACCTTAAACCTCCCCTGACTCAGCTTCATACTGTTTCCTTGAATTCTGTCCCTGGTCACAAGAGTGAAGAGATTGGTACCTGCCCCTCTGCTTTCTCTCATGAGGAAATTCAAGACCACAATGAGGTCTCCCCTCAGTATCCTCTCCTCCAGGATGAATAGAACAAGTGACCTCAGTGGCTCCTCATACAGCTTCTCCTCCAAACCCTTCACCATCCTCATGGGCCTCCTTTGGACACTCTCCAATATCTTAATGTCTTTTTTATTTTGTGGCTCCCAAAACTGCACACAGCACTCAAGGTGAGGCCACACCAATGCAGAGCAGAGCAGGACAATTCCCCCTCACCCTGGCTGGTGATGCTGTGCCTGATGCACCTCAGGACACTCTTGGCCCTTCTGGCTGCCAGGGCACTGCTGACTCGTGTTCAACCTGCCATCAACAGGGCCCCCAGTCCCTTTCTGCACTGCTGCTCTCCAGCATCTCCCCCACTTGGCAGTTATCAGGCAAGATGAATAAAGTGCATCACTGATATCTCCTCCTTCCAGCTGTGGTGCTGATACCTAGAGAGGCTACCTGGAACAGAGGCTATACACCATTAAAGAAATAAAGTAGGCATTTATTAAAATACCTTTAAACGATACACCCTGAACAGTACAAGAGTCCAGCCATGGCTCTACCCAAGATGGACCCTGGATGGATGCATGATGGATGACCGATCATGAGTTTTTACACTTTTATAAGTTTTAATCCATTTACATATTGGGGTTAATTGCCCAATTACAGGTTCAGATTAGGAAGTCCCATCCTCCCAGATTGCTCTCCTCAATTCCCTGTTGTTTACACTTTTTGGGCCTGAAGCTGCAACAGTGTCCTTGGTTCTTGGACTGGAAAAGGATTGTTTTGTCTGACTAAACTGTGAAGAGAACTTGAGAACACTTTATATGAAGGTCAGAGTCACACACTAAGTCAGTACAGAATGTGAAAAATATGAAAGCTAAAACTTAAGGCACCAGTGCCAAAGGGAATCTCCATGAAGCTGTTAAAAGAGGTACCAATATAATGTGCATAGGTTTTCCCCCTTTCCGTTGCAGAACTTAAGCTAATTAAGATGATGTTCTTTCCTTCAGGGCTCTTTGACAAATATGTTACTTGATGTGTGAAATGCATGGTATCAAGTACAAAATAAATAGTAGAAGAGAGATGTGACCATGTATGCTCTGCATTGTGATGCAGGTCATCTTCTACAGACGCAGCAGACATGGAAAATGGTTTCTACACCATCCTTGTTGTCCATGGATTATCTGAACCACAGTGGTGGCATGTGTCCTGTACTTTCAGCCTTTTTTAGATGTTGCAGATGATGGTATGGTTATTTGATTCTACTAAAACAAATTTTCCAATGGAAGATTTGCCTTTCCTCATAAAGATTTGTATCAACTTTTTATTTTGCACTTTTCTGTAATCTCTCTCTCTCTGTGTTTACTTCTGAGGTATTTTATCTCCTTAAGAAATACATATCCCATTTTTCTGGGGTAAAAGCTGAAATGCTACAGTTTCCAAGATGATACTGCAGCATCTTTAGCAATGGTAGTATTTGTGAAGACAACAGCCTTCCCTATGGGCATTTGAATATGTCTCTCTGATGTCCCTCTGTATATCTCTGGAACAACAAATCAGTCTGAATTTTCCCATATTTACCTATACAAATGTTGGCTCCATCTGACATAACCTTGTCCTTGCCTCCCTGAAGTGCCAGCCAGAGTTGTGAACAAATTAGTGCTCTCCTGGGCATCTTGGGTGCTATGGTCACTCAGCACTGAAGCTGCCAGCTCAGCTTGGCTTTTGACAGCTAGGAGTACAAAGGGAAAAGAAAGGAAAGATTCTGTTCATTCTGTGCAACAGTTGGTTAAAGCAGGAAGGTGCAGAGGATGCAACTGGGAGAGCTGCTGGAAAGGTGTTCATTTTTGTTAAGGAGTGGAAGCAGGTACAGGTTTAGCCCAGAGAGATGCATCTGAGGGTAGAACATGATTGGAAGGAGTGACTATAGTTTTTATTGGTAGTACATGTTTTAATTTCCCTTCCCTTAGAATAGAAATAATGCCTCATCTGCAGGAATAATCCACTCCTTTTGCTGAGATAAATGACTCAGACTTTTTCCTCATAGTTCATTCCATTGTAAATACAATTAATGACTCAGACTCAGAATGTTTCATTTCCTGCAAATATAATTATTGCCTTGTAAAACAGAGTATCTCCTCCCATTATCCCTTTAGTGACAGAATAACAATCACTACAAGTAGAGAAACTCATCTTAGTCCAGCTGAGTTCAGTTGGAGAACAACTGGTTTAGATCTGTTCCTAGTATTAAGGGAGGAATGTCTTCATTTGTATTACACATGATGATTACTTCCGATTATCTCTGCAGAACTTTAAATAAACAGGGACTTTAGTGTCTGATTAAAGAAATAATGAGTTCTGAATTATTTCTTCCATGTGAGTGGAATTTAGGGAGATTCCTGATATGAACCAAGCCCCAAGAAGGCAAGAGTATCCCCCTTTAGAAGGCATGCATGCGTTTTCTCTAGCATCTACCTTGTCTTTCTCAGATGATGTAAACCAATGCTGCTTTTGGTGGAGCAGGGACAGTTTTCACCAAATGAGCCTCTGGCTCTATTTTTTCTGCCTTCCTATAAGAATTCTGTTTGCAAATTGATGCTACCTTGAATGTGCTTCCCAAAAAGGACACAGCAATGCACCCACATGCATTTTGCTTCTACCCTGTGAAGTATTTTACCATCCTGAAGAAAAATCTCTATGCTGAAGCTTCACTTCTGTGCTACTGAAGAGCTGTTTTCACACCAGTCATATCTTTGCTGTCAGATGATTTTCCCTGCAGTAAACATGAGACAGGCATACACAGGCACTCAAAGCCAAGCTTCAACCCCATAAAGAATCAACAGCAGTATTTTATGGAGACTTCCAAACTCTTTGTATGAGCAGCAGCAGTTAGAGATCTCCTCTACTGCTGACAGTCTACAACAGAAAGGAAGTTTTGGGGAAGTTTTGAAAGATGTTACCACAGCAAAGGAGTAGCAGCACTATGCTTGCAATCTAGATGGATTTAACAGTAAGACTCAGGTTGTGGTGTTGACTGCCAGACAGACTAAACAACAGCACAAGGAACTGAAAAAGTATCAAAGGTATTTCCCCAAAGATTAGCTACCCATGTTGCCATTGTAAGGGAGGGAAGGAAACTTCAGTCTCTCTGACAAAACCTGAACTAGGTCACGAGAAGCAAGCAAGCCTCAGAAAGCTTGACCTGCCTGAGACTCCAAGAATTTCCGTGTGCAAGAGAATGATACATTAAGGGAATTCACCAATATTACTTCAGATTTCTTCGGAAATTCCTCAGGAAAATGGAGTCTCAGTACATAACTAAAAGGAGATAGTAAATCTCACATGAAATATCCACTAGGGAGAAATGTGGAAGGAAGCTAGCACATTAGCATATGGCCAAGAGCTAGGGGAGGGAGAAAAAATCCAGCCCCTCAGTTTGTCTGTGCTGAGTTGGTTTGGGTCAGCATACCATTCTCTCGTTGAAAGAGGATCTTTGTCCTGTTCTGGAGGTTCTCCAGAATTGTAAAGGAGCTGAGAAAGGAGAAACTCTCCAGAGTCTTCTTTCCTGAGCTGTATCTTACAGCTGCTCTACAGGAGGTTGCAATTTGCCCAGCACAGCCAGTAGATGAAATTCACCAGAGCTGCTTTGGTTACTGTGGAGAGGGTCTGGCTCAATGTGCCATCATGGAGGCATGAGGTGGATGAGGTTTGCATAAGAACAGCTGAACTTCAAGTCTTAGTCTCAAGGATGTTCAAATGTCTCACTGGAAATCAGAGGAACTCAGCTTCCAAGTTGCTTTGACAAACCAGAGTTCACCTTTTTCCTCATGTAGAAACATTCCAAATGTTTATTCACACTCAATCTTTAAAGTGCATACAAGTATCACATTTGCTAGGCCTTTTGTATAACAGAGACATTAGAGTGACAGTTGGGGATTTTAATATCTATCATTTTGGTGGGATGTGTGTTTCTGAGAAGATGTAGCTGGTAAAATTCGTCTATTCCAGGAGGTGAGAAAGCTCTTCTTGCAGGACCTGAAGTAAAAAATTATCACATCAGCAGTGATGGAAAATCACCCTTTGCTGTGCAGGGGATTGTCCCCATATGCTCCTGACTTTAGTGTAGAAAAAGCTCTGTGACTTCCTCCTACATTTAATTTGCAAAATTAAAATTCACAGACCTGGTAGTCTTTTAGGGGAGAAGCATATTTTTCCACCCTTGATGCAGTGGTGCCTTTTCCCAAATCACGCTTGGTAAAAGTGATTTGCAGTCAAAGATTACAGACCTCAACCCAAACTTTACCCTCTGTTAATGAAAGACAACAGCAATCTGTTAGTTCTGCCTGTTAAATGATGGAATGACTGAATGCACTTTGTACAGCAGCATAAATATGCCTCTTCTGAGATGCATTGTGGCTATACACTGAAAACTTACACACTGCTCACATGAGCTGAAGCCTAGAAATCTATGCTCATCTAAGAGGTCTGGGCAGGGGCACAGGTCCTTTTTCCTCATTTTTCCAATAGAGCACAATGGTTTTTGGCATTCACAATGTGGACTTTGAAAGATGAATAAAAAGCCACAGCTGAGCATCAGTTTTCTCTTACCTTGCCAGGAGTAGATATGTGCTGCAGAGTTGACACCACTGTTCTGAGTAGTGACAGGGGAGGACAGCTTTAGATTACTCTTCCCTTCCCTCCCTAACCTGTAGCCAAAGTTTGGCAGTCCTCCTGCCCACAGGTTTGGAGAAAACCTCTGGTACATGGGAGGAAGGATCCACACAACTTTTGTACACTGGCTGACTGAGGAACGTGTCAGAGCAGGAGCCAGGGCATCTTCTTCCCCATGCCTCCCTACTTCACTGAGAGGGAAGCATGAGGCTGGATAGGGCTTAGAGGCTGAAGTCAGGACAGGAAGATGGGGAGGGGAAAGAAGGGGGGAAGGAAACTGACAGAAGGAGTGGGGTGAAGAGCAGACAGAAACCAGAAAAAGGAAGGATTTTCATGTCTGCCTTTGACACACCAGCACAATTCATGAGAAAGGCAAGCTTTTGATAAGAAAAATATTTTGTTCTCCTTGTTGGCTTAAACATTTGCAGAGCCCTGAGATCAGAGAAACACTTTGGGTGCCATTACACAAGCAGACAGCCATCACATTAAAGGCAGGAATAAATACAGCAATATTACTCCAGTATTATTTTAGTCATGAACGAATCTGAATGCTGCAGTGGGGGCTGGAGGGTTACAGATGGGATCAAAAGGTGGCTCATAATACAATCTTGACCTTAGGAGGGGTTTCACACCCTGTGAGAGCTTGAGTGCATCTGTGGGAAAGCAGCCCCGCAGACCTGGCCCCTATGCCTCCACCAGATGTGAGGGCCCACGGGCAGCATCTGGTGCTGCACAACTCCAAACTGAGTGCACCAAAGTTATATGAAAATCCACATCACACACTGCACACAATAAGTGAAAGCAGAGTGCTGCAGGGTAGATGTAACATCAAAAACTAGGCTGCCAAAAAGTGTAATCTTCCTCCAGGAAATTTATTGCTTGGAGGACTCTGTGCTATTCCCACAGGAAGATGCTGGCTGCTGGTGGAGCCATGGGCCTGCTCCAGCTGCTCCAGCATGCAGCATGCAGGTCAGGGTGCCAGGGCACCCCACAAGAGAGCAGGGGCAAAGCTGTGCTTCTGCTCTGTGGATCACAAGTGACTGCACACCTGCACATGCAGACGCCCCACTGACACTGTGCTGCTACTCCCACCACCCTGGTAGTCACTCTCCTGCTTTGGCTTATTTTTAAGGACTCAGTGGGTACATGTCCATGCTGGGCCACCCCTGTGAAGTGGTACATGAGCTTGTGCTTTGTGCCTATGGAGAGAAGAGGGGTGCAACTGGGGGACTGACGGGACAAGCCCTCTGTCCCTGATCCAATCACACTAAACAAAGGGTGCTTGTCCAAGGAAAAGGAAAATCAGCCCCCCCCCTCCCAGCTGGGGACCAGCTCCAGGTGGCTCAGAAGTGCAAACAGCATATACTCTTGCTTCTGTCTTTCTCATTTCTGTTTCTACTGATCTTACATACACACACACATATATGCTATTTTTAACCTCCAAAAATAAGTTGGTAGGATTTTTTTTCCTATTGGCTACACACTATGGTGAAATGACTTCATATATTGACTAGATTTTGTCTCCAAACATGTTGAAATATTTGTGTGAGGGCTGTGTATTGAGATCCATCAGAGTGCTGTACAGGTTGATGCAGTGATGCACTGCTTGCCACGATACTGAGAACGCTGGGATCCATCAGCTGGCCCAAGCACAGCTCAATGCACAAAGCACTTCTTACAGCCAGCCCCGAGCAGCCCAGCCTCATGCTAACAAAGGCTGGGACTTCATTTAGATCATTGCAATCTGCAGATTCATTCACAAATGTTTTCCAGCAGATGTGCAAGCCGCTTTAGAAATGATGTGTGTGTAGATGGCTGCATCACGTATGAACACGCTTTGCTTCATCACTTTTAACACACTTCTTAGAAACCCTTGCTCCCAAGCTTAAAAAACACAGATTTCAGTTGCATGCAGAATTTCAGCTTATAAATTACTGCTCTTTGCCTCAATGGCCATGCTCCTCCTGAGGAAATGTGGCTTCAACTCAGTCAGAAGAGACTTTCCTTGTTTCTCTTTCAATTTCACTTGACAGGGGATATGACCACTGTGCCACAGGGCCTGCCATAGGGGTTTTAAGCCTTTATTACTCCCAGATGGTGGGTACTGACAGAGCCAGCTTTGGGTGTGAGAGATGGCTGGCAGGCACTGTGGGACTGGCCTATGAGGCTGGACCATCAGTCCCCAGTAGCCACAGGGTGATACCCTGTGACAGTCTCATTCTTTGAAGGCTGTGACTTGTACATGGTGCTACAAGGCAGGGAAACATCAGGAAGCAGCTTTGGGAAGGTGGCTGCCTCCAGAGCCACCCCCTTTGTATGGTGATGGAGAGGATTGGTTTCGGACAGATAGACCTTGACACCGTGTCTGTGTTAATCATCTTGGCCAAAGCACCGAGGCTGCTGGCTTCAGGGTAGTCTGTGTGTCTGTGCTCACAATGACATGGAGGCTGCTGGCAGGACCAGTCTCCTTGTAGGAGTGTGGGTCCAAGGCTGGGAGTAACCATGAATGATCCTTTTGTCCCCTTTCCCCCCTCCCCTTCCTCACACCAGCGCATATATATCCTCAGGTGGCCAAGGACTAGGGTATAAATTTGACTTCTCCTTAGTCAAAACTTCCACTAATTTGATCATGGTTTTGCCAAGGAAGGAATAAATATGGAGCAGGGACTTTGGGGATTTGTGCTATAAAAGTGAGAGCTGGAGAAACTGAGACTGAAGCAAATATTTGAAGCAAGTGGTCACATCCAGGCATCCTGGCTCCCTTCTACGTGTAATTCTGGCCAAGCCTCTGCCCCTGGCCTCAACACCTGCCCCCATGGAGGGTACAGATTATCAATTGCCAGTGGGAGACCTCTGACAACTGATAACAACAACATCCTGAGTTTCATGAGGGTCAAGTCAGCTCTAGGTCAGGCCAAGCCACAAGGGTTGAGAGCCAACTTCCTACTTCTGACCCTGTACACTGGTGCTGTGCACAGCTCTTTGTCCCAAACCTCTGCAACACACTTATCAACCATACTCATATAAAGGCAAGCTGGAAATTTCACACTTCTGAATGCAAAATAGATCACTCCATACAATTTTCCCATTTGTGCAGGTGTATTTCACCTTGGTGCCAGCATATACATGTTTCCAGGTACAGCATGTATCCCTATCTTGTGAAAATTCAGACACTTCTTGTCTGCTGCCTGAAAATTTGAGATTTGTCTTTTCCTTAAAAGCTCTAATGTCCAGTCTAGGAGCAGTTTAAATACACAAAGGACTGGGGTTAAAACCAGCTGAATGATTCCCAATGCAGTCTTAAAAATGAATTTCCTGTTCCCTTAGGTGTGGGTAAGTCCTTTACTTGCAGCTGGGCCAATGAATTGGGCACCTTATTTCTTTCATTTTCCCATTAGCCAGTCTGTAATAAAGCACCACAGACATCAAGTATGATTTAAATCTCCACTTCTACTTCTGCTCAATATGCATGTCTGCGTAAGGTATAGGATTTTTTTCCCTTGGTCTCTTTTCTCTTTCAATTTATCTCCCTCACTCAGGAGTTTGCTGGTGAATACAATGGCTTCAGACTGGAGAGAGCTGCAGCTGATTTTCTTATTCTGTTTGAATAAATGGCTGTTGACTCTTACAGAAGTAGGTTAGTCTTGTCATGTGGTTCCAATATCCCTGAGTGCCAGCCACAGAGCTCCTAACGCTGGTTGGATAAAAAATACACCTTTCATACATTGCTGTATTTGTCTTTGTTTAATGCTTTTTCTGCACATCCAGCTCTAAAAATTATGACCTTGGAAAGGTCCCATTGCAAATGTGTTTTTCTGAACACTCTAGTTGTCCTTGGTCAGGTAGCTTTTACTGCTTGTCCTACCATGAAAGAGGAAGGGAAGCCTCCACACCATGGGAAAAGTAAAAATCTCTCTTGCTGTTGGATGCAGGGTCCTTGTGTGCATAAATGCACATTGCTAGACACCCTTCATTGGCCAAGGAAGCCACTGCACAGTGAGATCCCAGTTTGATGCTGCCCTCCTCTGAAGCTCAGCTGTCATCTCTCACAGCCTCACTCTTCCCACTGTCCTTTGGTTTCTTAAGATAGCACTCAAGGATTACTGCTGTAATCTCCCCAGTATCCCCAGGGATACCAGGGAAGCTAAAAGCCTAGAGCTCCAACAAAACTGGCAGCCTGTCATGGTGTCTTTCACCACAGCAAGCCATTATGCACTGTGGTTATTCACAATAAACAAGGTGCCACCCAAATAACTTTTGCCTTCTGTCATGGTTAGTTTCTATAAAGGCCCAGGAATTAATCAAGTCTATTGCTCCATTTCATACATTTCCATAAGGAGTGGAGTGGCCTCCACCTCTGGATACAGTTTCTAGAAAAAAAGGTAATTAGGTCTAAGGACAGAGATTCAGAGTCCTCTTAAACCACCACAAGGGTGAGGACTTGCCTTTGGTCAAGGAGGAATGTCTTAGGGAACACCCAGGCAAGCTCAATATCCACAGGCCCTGACAGGATATATCCATGAGTGCTGAAAGAGCTGTTGAAAACCATAGTGAGGCCACTCACAACATCTTTGGAATGTCATGGAGATCAGGAGGGGTGCCTGAGGACTAGAAGAAAGCAAATGTCACCCTGGTCCTCAAAAAGGCAAGAAGAATGACTCGGGGAACTGCTGGCCAGCCTCACCTGAATCCCTGGAAAGGTTATGGAAAGGTTATAGAGTGCTTCATTCTGGAAACCATCTTTATCCACAGGGTTGACAAGAAGGTGGTCAGAAGTGGTGAGCACAGATTCACTCAAGGTAAACCATGTTTGACCAGCCTGGTGACCTTCTACAATGAAACAACTCCTGGGTGGATGAGGGGAGAGCAGAGAGTGTTGTCTACTTTGGCTTCTGTGAGGCTTTTGACAGCATCTCTCAAAATATCCTTATAGGCAAGCTCAGGAAGTGTGGACTGGATGAGTGGACAGTGAGGTGGATTGAGAATGGGCTGAACAGCAGATCCCAGATGGTTGCAGTCAGTGGCACAGGGTCTGGCTGGAGGCCAGTCACAAGTGGTGTCCCCCAAGGTTCAATACTGGGCCCAGTGCTGTTTAATTTATTCATTAATGACTTGGATGAAGGAGCAGAGGCCTCCTCAGCAGCAAGTGCATGGACAACACAGAGCTGGGAGGACTGGCCAATACCCCAGAGTGCTGTGAGCCCTCCAAAAGGATCTTGACAGGCTGGAGAGATGGGCAGAGAAAAACCATCTGAAATTCATAAAGGGAAATGCAGATCCTACACCTGGGAAAGAAGAAAGCCCTGCATCAGCACAGGCTGGGGTCTGACCTGATGGGAAGCAGCTTTGTGGAGAAGGACCTTCAGTTATGCATGTTAGAGGCATCCTCTGAGAATGGCAGGAGAAACATGAAGGGCAGTTTCAATGGTCGCAGATCCTGACAGCTTTATGTTTAGGTGAGAACTGGGAAATAAGCTTTGGGAAGCATGTTTTATATTTAAATGCCTATGACATTAAGGGCAAAAAATTGTATGCAAGTGCTTTTGTGGATCCAACATGTAGAGCTTTGAAAGTATAAATGCAGCACACTTGACAACCATGATTGCAATTACTTATGCTCTTGAGAACCAGTTACATACAATAAAAAGATCTATCATATTCTATGGATGATAGGGATTTTATGTATCACTTACGTATCTTTGGGATAAGATTTTAGCATATGGAATCAAAACCTATTAGCATGAGGCAAACTGGTGGCTATCCACTGTGTCCTTTTCACAATACCATTCTGTCAAGCATAAATTGGTCCGACATTTCAATTTATTTACTGCCATTTCTCAGCTATAAACACTCGGAATGGTTTAAAACACTCAACTATCCCTGCCATAGCATCCACAGTAATGAAAAGTGCGAGTATTTTGCAAGCTGAACAGCATCTGGATCGTTCAACAGCTAAAAGATACGTAGCAGAAATTAATATTTGGTGAAGTAACCTTTGAAGGACAACATACTCCTCCTTTTAATATTTGTTGTTAACTCAAAGGCTTCAGGTAATTATTTTGTTTCCAGCATATGAATCAACAATTTGACTTTGCTAGATGCACAGTTCTGTACCTCTGAATCCTAAAAGCATATTGTTTACACAACATAATCAGCAAATGAAAATTATCTTGTTCACAGTGGATCTGGTTCCCACAAAATATCCACACCCTTCCTTGCTCATGAATTATGGATGTCTGGAGCCTTTACCAGAAACTTGGCTGGGCTGTGTAAAATCATTTTCTGGAGTGTGTGTTTTATTTTGAATGAAGCAAGCAGGCAAGAAGCCAGTAGGATTAAAATGGATTCTTTATTTAAAACAACTCACAAAATACAGCAGCTCCTACCATTTTGTTAGTGTCGCCTATTTCTTTCCAGATCCCTTTTCCAGGTTTTGATTGGTGCTCTCAAGTACACTCTGCATCTCTCAGGGCACATCAGAGGTGCCCAGGGCCAGTTGCCACTGGAGAGCCAGTGGACACGAGAACAAGGAGACTGTTATTGGAGCCCCAGCTGCCAAGTCACCGGGTCCATTATCCCAAGCCTAGCATGAGGAAGGGACATCCATCTTTCTGCTCAGTCAGTTTAAGGGAAATAATTCCTCCAGGTATAATTTGGAAATACTGTGAAGCTTTAATTCTCTGAAATCATAACAAAGAGCTCTCAGATTCCCTGATGAAAAAGGGAATGCTCTGTATCTATCTAATATTACATTGCACTCGAAGCTCTCTGAATTTATTTGGACAGGATTAACAGAAGTTTATTGAGTACAGGCAAAATAATAAATCGACCTCATCCACAAGAGCTGGGATAACATGACTACTCTGGCAGTGCCAAGAACTGTCCTGCTTGACTGAGCACAATGCAGTCACCTTCTCCACTCCAAGCAAAATCGATCTGTGTGATCTCCTTTAAGTCACTGCAAGGTTTTTCTCCTTGTTGAATTTGATACAAAACCGAGAAACCATACAAACCTGAAACAAGAGATACGGGCCTCCTCTGCTGAAGAAGAGGTACCCTGACAGCCACAAACCAACTACCTCTAGTGCCATGAGAGATACCAGAGTGTTGTAAAAATACTTCTTGGTGCAATTAAACTAAAAGCTGCCAAATTATTTAGCAATGACCTCTGACAGGAGAAATCAAATCTGTGTCTTAAACTCCCGCCACAATTACTGTTTCAATGTCAGTTGTCTGTCTGCTGTCAGACCTGGAGAGCCCTGGTTCCTGCCCTCTGCCTGTGTCAGCAGAGCTGAAGTGTTTCTGAGTTCAAGCAACAGCTGCCCCTAAAGGCCTACGAAAGTACTTGCTCTTATCCACTGCCCTTGGGTTCTCATCATACAGGAATCCCTTCCAAGGCCACTGCCCTGAAAGAATAGATCATCCTTTTGCTATCTGATGTCCAGAGAGTCAAGAAATGGCCTCTCCCACAGTGAAAAATCTTTCCTGACTGATGATACCCTCATTACAAAAATGGCCTTGCCACCTCTTTAACCACTATTCCTTCTTTCTTGTTTTGTCTTTCCATGTTCACTGCTTATTAGTTTGCTCAGCTCAAGAACTTCGACTTTTACAGGTTGTCAACACCATGGGCACTAATCCTTGCAGAGCACCCTGAGCTCAGGGAACAGCTGCTCACCCCATGCCAGCCCCTGTCCCAAAATTGCCACTTCCCTGTCCCGCATCTCACAGCTGAGGCTGGAATGGGCAGAGGTGAGCACTTCTAGGCTAGGACAAACGATGCTGAAAATGAGGAAGAAAAAGGGGGAAGAAAGCCCAAGAACCCTGTAGGGGCAATTGGCAGCTGTGTAGTTAGGAGGACTCAGAGGGCTCCAGAAAGAAAGCATTACTCTGTGCACTTTCCAAGATTTGTTTTGAAAAGTTGCCAGGCAGAGCTCTTCAGAGCTAATTGCAAGAAGTAAGCATGATGGGGACATCTTCAAAACTGGCCAGCTACCAATGGGCTTTTACAGGGCCAGAGCCATAAGGCTGGTAGAAGATTATTTTCTTTGTTGTAGTGAAATCACATAGTCCCAGTTCTTATAGCTGTGTAGGTGTTTATCCAAGAACATGTGCTAAAGAAATACCTATGTCACTGAGACAAGAGCAACCACCATAATTTATATAAGAAGGCTGACATTCCAGCATTAAGTAAAAAAATATTCTTGACATTTGCCATTTTTAAATCACCTCTGGGCAGGATATCCAGTCAGACATTGCCACAGTCCAATTAACCAGATAAGAGGAGGGACAAGAGTTAACGTTCAAAAATACACAATTCTCCCCCCCTCCCTTGCCTGAAAATAAAGAATAATTAGAGGAGGATTATACATTTGTTATCATGTCTATTAATAATCAGCCCAAGGGCACAGAGAAGAGACCTTTTGACAAAGCAGAAATTAGAAAGAAATAGCTTAGGGAGATCTGCTTAGAGTAGATTAGAATTGTTGTTGAAAAGGTTTCCCCCTCCCCAGAAGATGCTCGGAATTGCAGTATCGTATTAGGGGAAAGTACTACAAAGGCTGCCAAAAAAGCATCAGAAGAAAAATTAATGTTAGAGGAAAGACTGAGGCAAGATGGTGTTTCAAAGATTACAGGCTTAATGTTGAGAATTTCTCTAGGCCGGCTTTTGTACTATCAGCAAAAGGTCCAGAGTTAAAATAAAATATGTGTATTCTATTTCTACTTTCTGATACTATTATTTCCTACATGTGGTACTTTCTTTGGCTTGTAAGGGGACCAACATTGAGAGATTCACTGTATTGCAAAAAAACAAAAGCTGTATTTTGGTGTCAAAAAGGGTCATGCTTCTGACTTCTGCTATTTCTGATCATGAAAACTGTTTTTGTGTGCAGGACAGAAGGGTCGTCTTAGAGCTTGTGGAAGTTAATTATGCTTCAAATCAGAGGGAAGAATGAAAGGACGATTTCTGAAAATGAGTAAACACAAAAAATACAAAGGTACAAAAAATTATCATGCAGCCACTAGAATGGCAGGAGTCAGGAGTGTTCAGTGCTTCAAACAAGTGAGAATTGGAGCCAGGGAGGGAGGGGAAGAGCAGGGAAATACTTCTTTTGGTGACAAATTCCATTCTACACATATATAAATATCCCCAGACAGATGCAGACAAGAGGAAGAAGATCTGCCCAAGAAGACAAACAGTAAGACATGCTGATGAATTTATGTATTTTCCTGGTGTAGTTCCACTGCTGCATATCCTGCTTCCTTCTGGTCAGATAAGTATGTAAAAAACCAAACCAAACAAAGCAAAATTCACTTGTGCCTTTTGTACTTCGAAGTGGAAAGAGAGGAAACAGAGGAAAACAATGCTGCTTCCAAGGGCACACACCAAATCAATTTCTGTAGAAAAATGGAGGCTTGTACGATTCTTTTAATGAAATAAATTCTCTGTGTATGACAAAAACTTCCTAACTTAAAGTTTTCACAGATAGAAGAAGGTACATTCTCCCATGTACATTAAAGCCATCAGAAGCAGTTTTGTAATCACAACACTTCAGCTATTGCTTCCTGTCCAAGCACAGTGTAATCAGGAGAGAGAAGTGCTCCTGCCCATAATAACTCAGAAGCCCTTAGCAGTAGTTAGCAGCAGCTTGTTTTTTCCCAGATGAAAGACTCAAAAGCAGAATCATTTTTCTGTGCTATTTAATGAGATAGGATGAACCTGAAGTGGAGTCTTTGCCTTACAAGAAGACCCTAAAAAATACTTGCATACAATTGCACATAGGTAAGATCATTCTTAATAATACAAGACTTAAGTGCCTGAGAGCAATCATTAATATGAAGGGAAGGATGGGTCATCTTTAGTATCTGCAGTGTGGAATTCTGTGTCTTTTCCTGTGTCTGTGGAATTTAACAAATATTACCATTGAAGATTTGTGAGATTTGTTTTAGCAGAGCAGTCAGGAAAGTCTTCCTCTTTCTACCTGCTCTCCAAGATACTGTGGTAAAACAAACCATTTCTTTCTCAATCTGTCTGCATGGTTCCTCATTATTAATTGTATTTCCCAAGCTTCAGGAGTGTCTTCATTAACCTAAGGAAGTCTTGTTTTCAAATTCCAAATGCGGTTTCTTCTCTGATCCTTCCTACATCCCCCTCCTTAAAATGAAAGGCTCCCATTCATAGTTACCCTTTCTTTCCTTCTCTTTTGCCAGTTTTCAGTCCAATATGCTCATTGTCCTTCTATTCCATGACTTCAGACCTTAGACATTTTAACCAACAGTGGAGAATGTTGTCAAATGCTTTCTGAAAAACGGAGTCTATAATATCCTTTCCCCTTCCTTACCAGGGCAGTAATTTCCTCAAAGAATTCCAACAAATTAGTTAGGCATGATCTCCTTTCCCTGAATTGATGTTAGCTGTCTTTAATCAAGCTCTGCTTTTCCAAGTGTTCCCTATTTGATTCCTTAAAGGAGTTTCAGAGTCTTTTCCCTTTAGTGAAGTTAAACTGACAAGTCTGATTTTTCCCAGTGTTTGTGAAAGCTGTGTCCTTTTTTCCTTAAGAAAAAATGATAAGAAATAAATTTCAAGTAATTTCAATAGCCTCTCATCTAGAGAGACTTATTCCCCTGGATTCTTAAGCACAACTTTTGCTGTCAAGAAAGGGGATGCATTGTAAGAAGACAAGGATGAGAATGAAGAAACACAACATCACAGATGACAACTTTGTGTAATCACATGGTATATTTTGAAAGCTGGAAACCAAGTAATAACAAGTGTTTCTGATGAAGCCTGAGATTTGTGTGGATCAAACTGAGGCCCAGCTCCTCTGCAGGGAAACAACAACTGGGACTCATACAACCCTACAGCACTTCCTCATGGACCTCTCTGTGGAACCTCTTGCAATGGGACATGGTTTGTGTTGAAGTCCTTGGTGTATGCATATAAGGGGCTTTTCAGGCTGCCCCTGAGGTCATCCTTCACTTCAGGCATGAGTGAATTGGGAAGGGGGATGTGGGAGATCAGTCCATCAGTCTGCATGTCCTCCTGCGCACAAGGATGATGGAGTGCATGACCTGGCTTCACGATGGCACAAACCTCTCTGTGCACACTGCTGAGTGAAACTGCATTGTGTCCAAGTCAGTGACTGGCCATGCAGTGCCACAGCTCTTGCTGGATATTTGCTGGCCATATCCAGTAACCTCTGACTGCACTTGGGACAAGCCATGAGGGGCAGGCAGATCACGGCTTGGGGGGAGGCTGCAGCCCAGCCTCGCCTGCAGTGCCTCAGGACACTCAGGGCAGCCTGGGAGCCTGGCACAGGGCACTTACCATACCCTGCTGCTCTCACACCTGGGTTTGGCCTTTCTTGTGGGTGGGTTTCACTGTAATCTTTCATAAATCACCCCTTTCTTCAGATGCAAGCTTCATTCCCACTGTGCTCTAGGGACAGAGCACAGACAAGAGGAGAGCTGCCTTGGGGAAGGGGACAAAGATATGATCATGCAGGATGGCCTTGCTCCTGGTCTCATGAAGTACCAAATACCCAACACATAATTATATCAGAGAAAAAAAAAGAAGTTTTCACTGTCATTGGTAGCAAAAAGGAAATAAAAAACATCAAAGAAAATACGGAGGTTTTGCCTCTTTGAATTATACAAGATCCACTCAAAGTTACAGCAATGAGCACATCCCATGAAACTTTACATTTTGATATGAAGTTGGATTGTATGCACTGTGCATTTCTTGGGTTCCCATCTCTGCAAGTGATACTGAATTGATCTAAGATTAGAAATAAGACATCCTACTATGTCAAGAATAAGGTTTCCTATAAGAAACCTTATTGAAGGTTTTCCTGTAAGAAACCTTATTATGTCAGTAGGTTTCTGTCCAGAGTAAAGGCAACTGCTGGATCCTCCTCATTTCAAGCACAGATTGTTAACACAGACTGTTCTGGGAACATATAATTTACTGCTCAAAAGGAAGGGAGGTTCTAGAGACTGAAGAATCTCTCAGAGGTAAAGAATATACATTTTAAAATATACCAGAATCGGTCATTAACATCAATTGTGCTTGAAATATCACATAGCCCTCAAAACTGTTTATTCATACTTAAGAGGACAATACCCATTTCCTACTTCTGGCTGTCCTCTTGTTTTCTTCTTGCCACTAAGCACCATTCTTAGAGCACCAGACTTCTGAGAAGGGAATTTCGTAAACTCTCTCTTAAACTCTTCTCCCTCTTTAAAAAAAGCAGCTCCACCATTAAAAAACAAACAAAAAACCAAAACCAACCAACCAACAACAAAAAAAAACCTACCCCAAAAACAAACAAACAAACAAAACCAAACAAAAAATCCCCCAAAAAACCAAAAAAATGAGAAAAGTTGATTGCTTCTGTTACTCCTACACTAGAAGTATTCAGAACCTCATCCCTCTATTGTTCTGATTTTCTTTCTTCCTCTTTCCAGATTTCATGACCCACCCATTTGTCGTTGTGCTAAAATTTCCCTTTGACTTAAATATATCTTCTTGTTTCCTGAAGGTCTCCTTTCTTTTTGCCATTCTCCTTTGTCATTTCTAGTCTTTCCTTTACAAAGTCTTATCTCATTCATAACAGCTTGTCTAAAAAAAATAAATATTGTTGGTGGATCAGGCACCAAATTTGTTCCACTTAGCTGAAAGTCTTTTAGAGTTTTGATTTCAGGAGGACAGTGATCAGATAAACCTGAACTACAGGTAACTGACCTTAGCTTGTGGCGCATGTCAGGTAAATCACGTCACTTCAAAACACAGCAGAAGGGAGTAAAACTAATATTTGAGACAGGAGCATAAGCATGGTCATTCAGTTGCGTTGCTTAGACTTGTTCTGGAACAAAATACAGCAAACATCCCAGCTTCTGTAAATCTTACTTCATTTTCTGGGTTTGTTTTTTGCAGAACTGATGAGAATTAATGGTCCATAAAAGGCAGCAGACACTCCTATTTTATGAAGCAACTCCTGGGGCTAGTACAGGATCTGGTAAAATGGTGAGGGTGTCAGCCCAACACTGAAAAGTTTCTCTCCCGGTCAGAGAAGAGGGAAAGCAGGGGAGTGGGATCCTCAGCTGCCAGCCCTCGGGCTAAAGCATGGTGCCCTTCCCAGCCCTGGCTGGGGAGCTGAGCACTCAAGGAGGAGCCAGAGGAAGTGGCCAGCAGAAAGTGAGTTTCACAGCATTACTCAGAAAGCCAAACCATACTAATCTTATTAATTCCTGCAATGCTAATGAAGGATAGCCTTGCTAGACTGGTGAAAGGTCAAAACCGGGACACTTAAAAATATATATTTTTAAACTAATTGGAAAGTATATTGTACATGGTTTTCTGCAGCAGTCAGATGATGTATTTTTATAACCAGCAGCTTTTCATTGCACTGGATGCACTGTCTCCAAGGCTGTCCAGTGCAGTGTGGGACAGAACCCAACAAAAGAGCAGAAGGAGCAGACACACTTAATCCTTGACATTTCAGTCCCATGACAGCCCAAGCATGCAGCAGTAACTCCATTATTAAATCTCAGCCCAACTCAGAAAGTGTTTCCAGATCTTCTCCAAAACCAATAAAACACAATTTTTAAAAAGCCAGGAATGCTGCTTTTTTGATGGACCATTAAAAGACACATTGTACTGCTACAATTTTATCAATTACCTATGTTACTAGGACCTACAGCAGCTTCTTCCTATTATCAGGTTTGATATTTTTTACAGACTTCTGATTGACCTGACATCACTGCACCCAAAAATGTATTCTTGCTACGTATCTGGTGTCTTATTAATTCCCACATAAAAATAACTGTGATTCAGCTGATTTAAAGCAGTTTGAGTTTGCCTGCCTTGAAAACAGGCCTTCAGTTAAAGATGTACCTCCATTTCCAATTCGTATTCACAGCTTGCTTGTTTTGGCTAGCTTTCCTCTGCTGACTGCTCAGCTGGCTCTCAGCAGACCACTCCAAACCACTCACCCTCAGACCTTACCAGTGCAGATGTTAGGATAGCGACCTGCTTAAGTCTTTTTGATTCCTGCTGTGCCTCTTGTCCTGACTCAGCATCCTGGTGAGAGAACGTGATTACTGCTGCCATTGTCACTCACCCAGCTGGTGAGGTTCCTCGCCGTGGTTATTTGCCTGTGGTAGCTTCAAAGACCTTCAGCATCACCTCCCTGGGGTTTACCAGACGCAGGTTAGCAGTTGCCTGCTTTGTACTGCGTGCCCATTGCAAAAGGACTTATGGAAGAAAACCACAAAGAAATGAACTGTAAAAGTACGTCCCATCACCCTCCTATGGTGGGCCCAGAAGTCACAGTGCTGTGAGCCTGCCTCAGTGAGAAGTGATTTCTTAGCTGACATTTGGGCATGTGGAAGGCTAATAAGTGCTCACGCTGCTTTTCAGCCAGCTAATCAAAATCAGTTGTGGTTTATTTCTAGCCTTCACCTTTTCATATGCACTGAGGAAAAAAGTCACTGGTACCGTCCACTGAATTCGTCTGCATTTTTTCCATGTCCAGTCAAGTCTTGATGTTGTTCTCAATAGATTAATACGGAACATATGTAAATTGGACTGTAAGAACATATTTAGTATATTTACCTTTGAAAAATGAAGTTATGATGAAGAATGAACATCAAGGGGGAAGAGGGTGGGGAGATGGCTGGGAATATTTCATCAGGGCACAGCTAATCTCCAATCTGGATGCGCTGTTCCCAGGTGATCAAGAGCTGACTGAGTTTCAATCACAAACGTGGCTCCTTTCTTTTCTGCTTTAAACCAAAGTGAGCTTGAATTCTCTGGGCTAATCTACATCTTTTTCTCATTGCAAGACTTGGCACTATTCAGTACAAATAGCATGCTTTGCTCAAGGAACTGCAAGAGTAATGAAGGCCGAGGCTTTTTGAATCGTGCCTGAGATGCATTAGCAAAGCTGTGGGGCACTTCCCGCAGCACCTGCCTGGGCTGTTCCTGGCAGCACTGGGAGCTGATGGGTTTTCCCTTTCCAGATCTCCAGATGAAAACAACTTTTAAAGAGGCAGCTCCTATTGCACGCTTGACTTTGGCAAGTAAAGGCTGATGCTTATGTGGGAAGAGAAATCACCCATTCCTTTTCATCATGACCTCTTTACCTAAGCTTCACCGCACATCTGGTCCTCTTACCCTATGCCACTGCCTCTGATGCACGCTTTCTTCTTTCCATTTTTCTCCCTTTGTAACTTATCCCCCTCTTATGTTACCACCTTTCAAAATCATAATAGCTTAACATGATGTTTCCTGCTATCATTCCTTCCTCACCTCCTCACCTGTGGTCCTGGTTGCAGCTGTAAGCTCTTTGGGAAATGGACTTCCTCCACCTCCTTTCTGCATCTGCTGGATGGGGGCCCCAGGCCTGGTTGCTCTGCAGGCTAATAAACGTGAATAAAAAGTAGTGATAACAAGTAGCAACTCTGCTCCTCGACTAAGCAGTTCCTACATATGCTGAGTACTTTGCTTCTTTAGAAATTGCATATCCACTAGCAGAAAATGGGATTTAATCCGTGATCTTATGTGTTGTCATTTCAAAGGCCAGTAATTGCCTCACCTGTGTTTTGCTGCTGACCTGATACAAAATTAATTTGGAATGCAAGTCATGGGAATACATTTTTCATGAACCATTTGAAGATGGAATTCCTGAAGAAATTAATGAAAATTTTTGCATAAGAATCAATAACAAGAAAGTCCTGACCTGCTCCTTAAGAGTTCACAAGTCAAAAAAGTACTGAACTTCATCCAATAAATAATACATTGTGAATTGTTCGCACAGCTGTGCTCTACTTGCAAGGGAAGTTCAGGGGGTCTAATAATCCCTCTTCATGCAGAATATTTTGTTACATGGAGAAAATAGTAATTCAGAGGATTCTCAATTTTTCTTCTGTAATAAATTAAGAAACTGTTTGATTTTGGCATTTTCAAGGAAAACGCTGTTTTTTTCACCGCTGTGAACTATCTCAGAATAGGGTTTTTTAAAAGCAAATTACTAGCACGGCTGCCATTAAAAAAATCAGCATTGGTCTAGTAATTACCACACAGTCCCAAATGATGTAGTACAGGAAAATATATTAATCCCAGAGATAATGTATGGTAACTTATGGTAAAAATTGCTTCTTTAGGAGCAGCCACCACAACTCCATCTGTTTTAGCTAAAATAACTGTCCAAGTGACCCCAATTTCAACTTTATGAGGCTCATACTAATAGGGAATCTGAAAAAAATGAGACAGAGTTTAGCTTCGTGTCACTACTCACATTTTCAAGCTCTTTATCAAGTATCTCTTAAAAGTGTCCTGTATGCTAGAGCTCCAAATGTCTGTCTGCAAGTGATGGACTCATCTTTAAAGAAACAGATCCACTTAATGTGTCGAGCTACAAACATGAGCCTATTGGTGCATATGAACTAACATGTCACCCAGTGATTGATGTTTCCCTATTACTCTGCCAAAATACATTAAGTTAAGCTCCTTTTCATCTCCACAAATAGTAGGGACTACAGATGGCCCTCATTTGTAATCCTTGGGAACTAGCACAACCAAGCAATGCGAGAGGGTGTCAGTACCCATCACCCGCCTGAAACGGATTAGGGAGATTTCAGTATGGAGCAGCGTTACAGGAATAAAGTCACATGGCAAGAAATAGTGGAAAGGAAGGGGTGCTGACAGTGGCTGTGGGCATTAGTAACTGCAAATGACAATGCTCTCTGAGCAGGCAATCAGAGAATCACATTGTCACAGAATCACAGAATGGGTAAAGTTGGAAGGGACCTGGTCCAACCTCCCTGCTCAGGCAGGGTCATCCCAGAGCACATTGCACAGGCCTGCATCCAGACAGTTCCTGAATATCTCCAGTGGAGGAGACTCCACAAGTTTCCTGGGCAACCTGTTCCAGTGCTTGGTCACCAGCAAGGTAAAGAAGTCCTTCCTCATGTTCAGGTGGAACTTCCTGTGCGTCAGTTTCTGCCCATTGCCTCTTGTCCTATTGCTGAGCACCACTGAGAAAAGCAGGGGTCCATTCCACTGACACCCTCCCTTCAGATCAAGATAGATATTGATGAGGTCCCAGTTGTCTCTTCTCAAGGATTAACAGGCCCAGTTCCCTCAGCCTGTCCCCATATGAGAGATGCTCTAGTTCCTTAATCATCTTTGTTTCCTTCTGCTGGACCTGCTCCAGAGCGCCATGTCTCTCTTGTACTGAGGAGCCCAGAACTGGACACTGCACTCCAGATGTGGCCTCACCAGGGCTGAGTAGAGGGGCAGGATCACCTCCCTGGACCTGCTGGGAATGCCCTTCCTAATGCATTCCAGGATACCATTATCCTTCTTGATGAGCCATGGACAGCCACTCAGCTTGTCCATCACAGCCTCCAGGTCTTTCTCCACAGATCTGCTTTCTCAGCAGGTCACCCCCAGATGGTGCATGAAGTTATTCAGATTTAATAATATTTTAGCAGTGTGCATGACTCAAATCTGCATATTCTTTAGTGGCATTCTGGTCCCACTGAATTTCATGGCTCATCTACTGACTTCAGTTTTGGTCAGGATTTCATCATGGCATGAAGACTGTTGAGGTCCTGGATGAGAGGCAGAAAAAAGTGGGGTTGTTTCTTGGCACTGTTTGTCTAGTGAGCTTTTGTGACTGGGAGATGGCTGGCCATCTGCTTCTTAAAGTTGTGCAAAGCAATTCCCCTGTGGTCTTCGACTGTTTGCTGGAGCTCCCACTTTAGGTCTCCTGGCTGCAGCTAGTCAGAGAATCACGGAATGGTTGGAATTGGCAGGGACTTTAGAGATTGTTTAATCCCCTTTCCATGCAGAAGTATACCTTCCACCAGGCCACTCAAAGCCACAATGAACCTGGCCTCAAACACTGCCAGGGATGGGGCATACACAGGCTTCTCTAAGCAGCCTGTTCCAGTGCCTCACCACCCTCACAAGTAAAGAATTTCTTCCTTTTATCCAATCTAAACCTACCCACTTACAGTTGGAAGCCATTACCTCTTATCTTGTCACTACAGCCCTTGTGGAAAATCCGTCTCCCAGCTTTCTTGTAGCCCTCTATGTTTTGGAAGGTCTCTCCAGAGCCTTCTCCTCTCCAGGTTGAACAACCCCAGCTCTCTCAGCCTGTCTTAATAGAAGAGATGTTCCAACCCTCTGATCATCTCCACGGTCCCCCTCTGGGACACTCCAGCAGGCCCACAAGTTATGGGAGCTGTGGTCCAGCAGACCTGGGAAGAGGAGTCTGGCTGCCCAAGACATGTTTGGTGTAAAGCCATGCTGTGTCAGCAGAGAGAGGAGATGGTCCCCATATCACCTTCACCAGGATCAGGGCCAGTGGCAGGCAGGGCTGTAGCTGCCAGACTCTTCTCAGGGCTGCACACACCCTACCAATTGAAGGTGTTTTTGGACACAGCATGTGTATGTCTGCTCACCAGTGAACATGTCATCTCACTGTCCTCAGAGCTCAAGTACACAGGGTCCACCTCAGCCAGCCCTGGAGCCTGCCAGCCCCTGGGGATGGAAGGTGGATGCAGGTCTCCCTCTCCCATGGGTTTCATTTTACACAAAAACTATTCCCACCTCTCATGTGAAGGGAGCACATTGTAACACAGATAGTCTTCACCTGATGCATATTATGAGAGCGAATTTATGTCACCTCACTTTTTAGAAGAAGAGAAAAAACCAAAGAAAGCAAAGAATAATTTTGAGAGAGGGATTTGTGAGGCAGAGGATGGCAGATATGGCTGTGAGTAGACAGTGCCAAGTGCAGTTCGGAGGCCAGGCTGGAAGGGAGCCCCAGCCTCCAGACAGCACAAGAGATAATGAAGGTCTTTCCAGACACCATTATCTGCTTCAGCAAAGCACTGGGACTGGCTGATGGACCTTCTCCAGGGAAAGATGTATGCAACTCCTCAGAGGTCAGCACTTAGCCAGGGGAATGAGGCTGGTGTGGGTCTAGACTCAGAAACTGCAGAGACAGGGATGTCTGCATCTTCTGCAGGGTCACTGCTTGCAGCCACCCAGAAGTGTGGCTGGATCCTAGACAAGTGATAGAGGAGCACACAGCATTCCACATTTTCACTGGTGTAGTTACTCCTGACTGACTGAGGGTAATAGCAGAAAGGTCCTTCTGGAGCTGGCACCAATCTCTGGCACTGCTGTGTTTTCCCTTCTGTGCCACTCCCTGCTTGCTTCATTAGTCCAGTCCAGTGTACTGCTGCAGCTGGCTCTAACACCCAACATTCCTGCCATGAAACTCACTGTCTGATCAGAACTCTGAGTCTGGCTGCTCATCCTGGGTAGTGCCACAGCAGCATCCTTCCATCATCCTTCCTTCCATCACATTGACAGTCATCACCTTGTGTTTTCTTCACTCCTTTCTTGACTCTCTGTGCAGAAAGAGATTGTACCAGGGCATGGGATAACCAAGGAATATCCCAGCCTTCTCAGCCTGAGCAGGCCCACACAGCCTCTCTGTGTGTCCCCACGGACTCAGGGGGGGGGAATTCACAGTATCCTGCATAAGTGCATTTCTCCTCGTTCTGCACCTTCCCCGGGATGCCCAAGGCCCCCAGTGTCGTGGTCAGCATCATGATTGACAGATTCCCACCACCCTTCAGCATCCATGTTTCTCCATCTCCTTTTCCCATCACAGAAAGCCTCAAGATGAACTTTCAGGTGAGAAGGGGAAGTTTGGAAGCTCCCTTGTTGTATTGTGTTGTTAAAGTTGGACTGTTCTGTTCCCCCCTTTGTTCTGTAATGGTTCTGCCCTGGTTCTCCCTCCCCTCCTGGTTACTGTCAGTTACCCTGACTCCTCCCCAGTTTCCCAAGAAACCAATGTATCCTTTCCTCAACCCCTCCCCAGTCCCCTGCCAGCCACTCTCCATTCCCACCTTTATTGCTAGAAGCTTCCAGCTGGAGAGCTGGATGATTGGCTCAGGGACCGGGGCCCCTCCTTCGAATTGCTCCCATTGGTGTTTTCCCCATGTCAGTCCTTTGGATCCCATCCCCACTGTATCCTTATTGGTCCAGGGACTGGCTCCTCCCTTACATTCTCCACCCTTTAAAAGCTGCTGTAGTCCTTCCCTCCTGGTCTTCTCCTGCTGGTTCCCCTGGGTTCCATTAAAGGCTGATTTAATCACAGTTGGAGTCCACCCTCTTATTCCGCTGGTTGCAGCTCGGATACGGCCACATCCCACACAAGGCAACATCTACAGCTGTAACGCTGGGCGTTGGCCTTGGGTCCTGAAGCCGAGCTATTGGGGCAAGTTCCCCCATGTGCTGCTAGTGGTGCTGGCAACCTAGCCAGACGTCTCCCTTGCAGCTGCACTGCTGCACTCCCTCTGGCCCCAGCTAGAGAAACAGTGGAGAAAGAGGGGAAGGTGGGCAAGGGACACGGAGGAGTTGATGTGGTGAGAGGATCTGGAGGTTGGAAGCATAATCCAGGCAGAGTGTGACTCTAACGTAAAGGGCTCTTCCCATTCATGCTAAATTGTGAATAGCTTTTCCTTTACCTTGATTAGCCAACTTCATAAAATTGTATACATTTTCTTGTGAGGGGTCCAGTCTTAGATGTTGGATTCAATTGACTGAAATATCTTTATCTTATTCCAGTTGAATTTAGATAGGACTGTTCTCAATGTTTCTGCAGAACCAAGTGTCTCAAACCTGAGCCAACTGCATTTTCCTCTGGAGTTTAATATAATAAAGACTTTAACAATCGTATTCATAGGATTCCAATTAGAATGAGGTTGAAAATAATGATACAGGGCAAAGATAAATGCACTTCAGGTGGTAACTAAGTATTGAATATCCAACATCAAATACACCAGTGATGACACAGGCATTAAATGTGCATGTAAAGTATCCATATGCAAAGTACCGACTGAGTGTTATATTTGTGTGCATAAGAACATGCTTCCTTCTCTTATCTGGAAAGGATATAGGCTGAATTTCTGCATCTGCTTTTAAAAACAAAAAGGACTTCTGAAATGGAACTCATTAGTGCAGGCTGGTCTACATTCCCAGGACTGCTGAAAAGGTAGTAAAATCAGAATTATTCACTTCTCTTAAAATTTAAGTTTTGCAAATACTTGGATGTTTCATATTTACAGAAAGAATGTCCCCTTTTGGATACAAAGAGCTTGATACTGCAACCACTCCAGAATCATATGGAATGAAATTGAAAACAAAAGCCATTTTCATATCTGCTGTCAGTCTTCATTTAAAAGGTGGAGATGAACCTTCCTGCTCACTTTCTGATGAATATTTCTGTGAATAAGATTTTGTTTGCAGTGGAGTCAAACAATTGTGGGCTTTCATGTGGGGCACTGTTGGTACTGATGTGGCCATGTTCAGCCTGTGGGTTTTGAGGGCTTAGGAGAAGTGTTTTAAGCTTCCTATCAGCAGAAACGTGAGTAGGTACATTACTGAAGAGCAGGACAAGTTTGGAGAGGAATGACACAATATAACCCCAGTAAGAAGACAAATCCCACGGTATGTTTGTGTTGATATTAATGTGCTGTACTGAAGGAACTTGAAGGAACCATGCAGGATAACAGTTATGAATATTTTAAAATCTTGTTAATTCATTTTTTGTGTCTTCTAGAAGAAAAATGGTGGAACTTTCTACCAGTATTTCTTCGTGTTACACAGGAGATGCAATCCTGATTATTTTAACAGAAGTATTATCCCAAAAAATGATCTGCTTTCTAGTAAGTCTCTCAGAGGGGTTAGTTAGCTGCTGTGGTGCAGCACAGCTGTTCACTGCCATGATATCCAAGGGCATCCTGCAAGGTGGCTGGCTCAAGGAATGCAAGCATGGTTAATTCTGGAGACTGTGGGACACGAAGTCTTGCAAAGCACCAGGGCTAATGTTGTTGGACTGGTATGTGGTTTGCCATAAACCAGTTCAAACCTTGCTCATTGCAGTTTTTGTTCAGCAAAAGCAAGCTTCAAAAAAAAAAGAGTAAAAATATGTTTTTTCCAGTGGCACGTAACATCTATGTTGTATCAGTCAGTGCATAACCTCTGCAATATTATATGTTCACTGCATGTCACTGTAGGAAAAAAACCCTAACCTTTGCAAATAGTTAGGTTTTTTTAAAGTGGAGTTCATTACAATGTTACTGTATTAAAAAGTTCAACTTTCCTGCTAATTCTTTCTCTCTCCAGAAATATGTTCTAGTTCAATGTACTTAAGTGGAGTTTGAATTTTTCTCTCCCAAATCTCTGTTTAAAATCTCAAATGCCAATATAACCCCACAAACCCCACAGTTTTTTCTCTTACCAAAAGTCCCCTTTCTGTAGGACACAGAGGGGGGTCTTTCCAGGGGCTAGCACAGAATTTCACACAAAAAACAGCCAGCCTTCTGCATCCCAGTTTCTAATTTAATTTCTGGATCATCTGCTCAGTGGCAGCATTTCAGCTGTTCATGGAGTTTTCCAGCACCCCGCAACTTCCATTGGGTGTGCTGAGGCTTTTGTTGCATTGTTGGTTTCCCTGCTATGCTGCCAATGACTGACAGCACACATGTGCCCCCTGAGAGCACGATGGGCTGTGTATAGTTCACCAGGGACATCCTGGCGGCTTGTGAACCGATGCAGGAAATATTGTCAACTACGTGTTACTGATATATCCCAGCTCTTCTCATGACTCATATCTTTGAAGGTTTGTTGTTTTTTTTTTTTCTACTTCAGCAATTGATGGTGCCTGGAGCAACCCAAACCTGGTCATTAACCAATGTTAACTAACTTGCTTTAAGAGAAGTGACTGAGAAGTCATTTATTTAGTACTTATGATCCTATCCTAAGCGGGTGCCTAATTTACAGCTGATTCGTAAATGTGCATGTTTAAAAAGCTGGCTCCTGTGGGTCCAGCTGCACAATGTGAGATGAAAATGAGCCTGAGGAGCTGGGGGATTTGGAGGAGAGGGCACAAATGGCAGCGCTGCCACTGGGAAATGCTTCTCCTGCACCAAGGGGCAGTGTGGCCTCCCCACACCCCCAGTGACTGTCCTGGGCTGTGGCCCCTTGCCCCACTGCAACCCTCCTCTCTGCACTGCACTGCACTCACATCGTTTTGCAGAGAAATGCATCATTCCTGCTCAGGGTGTACATGCCTCGCACCCACACCCACACTGTGCTCACTCACATCCCACACACACCCCTCACAAGTTCACAAACAGACTTGCACATCTGTTCCCAGTCTTCTTCTTGGTGTGGTACCAGGCCTTTCTTCAACACCTCTAAGAGAAAAACTGAAAATGAAATGTCTCCTGGTAGTCTCTTTGGCATATCAGCATTCAGCACAGTGGGACAAAGAAAATTAGGTTTTTTCTAATCATTCAACCTCTGCTAATGCATGATCCTACGATAAAATTTTATTTAATCACAGCTAATTTTTCACAGTCACAACAAAACAAATCAGGAAACTGGGTGTAGTTGTTGGGCAGTTTCCCCACCTTCGCCAATAGATGAAGCAGGGCAGGGCACTGCCTGGTACCATTTCTATGAAATGCCATGCTTTTCTGATCATAAATATCTATGTCAGGAGGGCAGAGAGGCTGCCTACACAGCCAGGCATCTCCAGGCAGAGGAACAAAGCTCCTTCCCTCTTGTCCAGGGAAGTCCTTGAGTCACCATCTCTGGAGGTATTAATGTCAGTAGATGTGTCTTTTAGGGACATGGTTTAGTGAGGACTTAGCAGTGCTAGGCTAAGAGTTGGCCTCAATGATCTTAGTGATCTTTTCCAATCAAAATGATTCTGTGGTTCTACTTCTGAAGGAGTCCAGATCCTCAAGTCCAGATTGTTGAAGATGTTTTGGATGTATTTTAATGGACACTGGCTTCAGTGTGGTTAAGCAGGCAATTATCCTGAATTTGATTAATCCCATCCTGACTACAAGCTATCCTCCCACTTTTTCAGCAGTTCATGCTAGGGCTGCAGAACTGTGGGGCAGAGTCACCTCTGCCTGTGTGGGCAGCACAGGTCCTCAGGCTCTTTTCTACAGCCCAGAGGAAAGAGGGTGTATCACTGTTACAAACACACTGCTTTCAAAACAGCTAGCTGCTCACTGACACCTACAGACAGCCACCAGCTCTTCAGTGTTAATTTCATGTATTTCTGATTATTTAATTCCAATTATTAGTAAGTGAGAATGGACATGAGAAGATATCACCCACTTACTTACACCTAGTGGTGTGCTAAGGAGAGAAAGCTCCTACATTTCAGTGACTGACCACCTTCTAACTCTCTTTCTAGCTTCTGGTTGAGTTCTGCTACCTGGACAAAAAGGGATGAGTCTGAGCTTTTGACTGATAATATCCTATTTTGTGAGCAAAAAGTGTCATTTACCAGGACACCGTAAATCTGCTACAACTTGTTTGCTGAAATACAATCTGACAGGTACAGTAGCTAGCTGTAACTTTCCAGCTAGGTATATCCTAGATCAGAGGAAAATCCACAGAGTGTGGAAAAGTGATTAAAGGTATGATAATTGTTACAGTCCTGTATCTTCTACCAACAATGAAATCAGTTTATAACTCCTGAATGGAAAGAATTATTCCATACCACTCTCCATTGTTCTGCATCACTACCAGGAAACAGGGCTACTACATAAGATGAAGTTAGCCCTAGATGAGAAGAGATAAATTTTATTTTTAAAAGATATTAAGAAAGATGAAAGTAAATCCTTCTGACCTGGAAAATTTCCATTGTGCTCATGCATCAAAAAAGAAGACATTTTTAAAGAACATCACAGGCAAAGCATGAACAAAGTAAAATCCAAGTTAAGGCAGGGGCTGTGTGCTCAGCTAAACCAGGGACAGCACATTCAATCTTTTCAAGAACACCGGAGGTGGATAGCCCTGCTTAGGAGTAGCCACATCCATCAAGGGCTGACAGTGGATAACAGCAAGGATAACCCCAGCCACAGCTACCCTGCACTGTGGGTGTCTCCACACCAGACTGCCTGTTCCAGCTTTGGTGGCAGTGCTCAACCTGCAGCAGTTTTGTGCCAGGTCAGCACCTGCACCAAAACATCTCAATAACTCAGGAGCCAAAATTCCCTTCTGCAGGACACACCTGCAGCTGGAGCTGGGGTCAGGACCAGTCAGCACTGGACCACTGAAATGTGCCACTCTGATACTCTAGAATTTGGGGAGTTTGATTAATCTTTAGGCTTTCATATAAGTTATACTAGCAAATACATTCCATAGATTTTGCTGTGGTATGCAGTCATTTTAATACAGTCTATAATGTATTATACCTCCTCGTGTAACACACCTGCTGGGGCAGGAACAGACATGGAGCTATTTCTGGGCTGTTCCATGTAATGCTTTTTTGATCTGCTCCGGTCATTGTTTTCAGGTGTTTTATCTGTTGTTGTTTACTTGAAAGGAAGCAGATTTTCCTTCTGCTACAAAGCCATAAAAAGGAAAGACTGAAAGATGAGCAGAAAAAAGCTTCCAGCCTCTCTTCTCTAAATGGCTGATTGCTACTCTGCCTTGAGCCTTTCTGGATTCTGCCAAACCTTTTTGGATTGAATGAAGAGAAACCATGTAGCGAGGAGAGGTTATTCCCACCATATGATGAGAAATATTCTTCTCTTTCATTGCCTAGGCCCAAACCAGTCCCCAGCCAGGGCAGGTCATCACACAGACAAACCTGCCCACGCCTGTGTGGGGGCACCAAGAGGTGTGGCAGGTTCAGGGGTTGCCCACCCTTCCTGCAGGGTGCTGCAGATGGACTTCAGAGATGATGTCCTTTGGAGACAAATTGCCCTTTCCCGGTATTACAATTGGATTTGTACAAATTGTACAAATTGTGAGATGACTCTGACTGAATTAAGATGTAAACCATATGCTGAAGTCAATAGCATGGATTTTATTTAAAAGTAAATGAGTGGTAGAGAGAGGTAAGGGGAAGGCAAAGAGAGAAAGAGAGTGACAGAGAAACAGATCAAGTAGAAAAACGATATCAACCCTCCAAAGATTCTGATGGCATCCCATTGGTCATCTCAGTGGTTGCAGACTGTACATATTAAGTGGTAGGAAAAAAGAATCCACAAAAGTCTCCTTTCTTAGGGCTTATATTGTTCAGGGGCTACGTGGAAATGCCCCCAGTACCTCCCCTGGATGATGTAATACTGGATCAGGAACATTTAATGAATCTTTGACACCTTGTAAGATGTTGCAGCTGTCTCTCACACTAGTTGAATCAGTCACGGACCCATTATGGTCTGTCATCTGAGATGAACAGCTCAGGCTATGTGTGAATGTCCTGGGGCTCCCAGGAGGGTTTTCACAGCTGAGTCATTATGTAAAGGAGGACGCTGGAATGATAAGAAGTACTATCCCACCTATCAGGATCTGCCTCTTAACATCCCCTTCCCTAATCTTGAAACCCAGTCTGTAACCTCAGGTGTGCCTGCCCTTCTGCAGCTGGGAGAGCACTCTGCATCAGGAGCAAAGCACCCAGGTTGTTTGAGCTATGAGCACCAATCTCTTGCCACACCTGGGCGGTCACTGCACGTGGTCAAATGTTAGCAATTCAGTCTCTTACACTTCTGGATACATTCTCCTTTGACCTGGATAGCTGGACAGTAGTACCACCTTATCTTATCTCAAGGTCCTTTTGCAGTCCAAACCAGTAGGCATATTCAGGGAGGGGTGAACTTTCGTAGATTAGCAGCTGTTTCTTGGAGTTTGCTACGGTGGACAAAAGTCTTTTCGTGACCTTAGCAATGTTTAAGCTATTAACCATTTCAGTCTCTGGCACCTGGGAGCCCTGCTGCTCTCCAGCCAGGCAGCATGGGCTGTGTGTGGCTAGGCCCCGGGGCACACAGCAGGAATGGCAGGTTGGTCTGGCCAGGAGGAAAACCCCTCTCCCTGGCTGCACACCCCTCCCTGTGGGACTCTCCCTGGTGAGTCCCACACCCGGCAAGAGAACACAGGCAGCCAAATTTGCACATGTGCACCCAGCGAAGAAGACGCTCTTCTAACACCTCATTTCCTCCACTCCCGTGCCACCCCCATTGCCTGTGACTTTCTGTAGTTACTTGGATGTTGAATTAGAAACACTTAAACATACTCTTTGATCCTCTGCTGGAAATGGTAGCCCAGCACATTTGGCTGTTAGCAGATTGTGGGGACTGTATGCACAGGCCTGTAGAGCAAAATATCTTTGGTTTTGTATAGAAACCCAGCTGTGCTCACACACGTGCCATGGCACATGCTGCACTGAAGTGTGATGACAATCGCAACTGGAAACACAAGATGCTTTCAAGGCCCTGTAATTGAAGCAAAAGAAAAAAAAGGCTGGGCTTAGAGCCTGTAGTGATCAGTACCAGGCCATGCTCTCAGCAGAACGCAGAACGCTGCCTTGCAACTGGCAGCATTTGACAGAATTTGTAATTGCCTTCCAGGCCTGGTGGCTGTTGCTTGTGCAGAGTTGGAAATCAGAGCCATGTGGGACCAACCAAGCGGCTGAAGTCTGTGCTGTCCAAGTTTGCCTGCAGGAAACAGAGTGGCAGCAGAGGTGATCCCTGAGGGAAGTGGAGCAGGGAAAAGAGGGCTGGGAACAGCCAGCCACCATCTGCAGCTCCTTGAGAAGGTGCCCTGTAATATCAGTGCCCTGCATCTCAACCAAGGGAAGGGTGGTTTTTGCTGGAGCAATGACTTCATTATATGTCAGTGCTTTTGGGGTGAGTGACTTTTAATGGAAGTCTGAAGGCTGGTCCCTCTGCTGAAGTTGCCTTCAAGCCCCTGGAAGCCTTGACTGGGATGCAATTGCTGTGCCACCAGCCATCATGAGCCTGTGAGAAACAATGCTCACTTTGAAAATTTAAAAAGGTTTATTAAACCTTGAAAAAAATAAAACAAAAGAACTCTATAAGGAAAAATTCACAGCACTAGGAACTGCCCTTGTGGATACCACATGGCTTTGTCTTCAAGATGGATGCTCAGTCTTTTATACCCCTGGGGTTGCATCAGCCAGCCCTGCCCCCTCCCAAAGTCTGTCAGTCACACAGAATCATAGAATCACAGAATTTCTAGGTTGGAAGAGACCTTTAAGATCATCGAGTCCAACCCATGTTCTAACACCTCAGCTGGATCATGGCACCAAGTGCCACATCCAGTCTTTTTTTAAACACATCAAGGGATGGTGACTCCACCACCTCCCTGGGTAGATGATTCCAGTATTTGACCACTCTTTCTGTGAAAAACTTCCTCCTTAATTCTAGCCTGTGTCTCCCTTGGCGCAGCTTGAGACTGTGTCCTCTTGTTCTGTCTGTTGTTGCCTGGAGAAAGAGACTGAGCCCCAGCTCACCACAGTCACCCTTCAGAAAGTTCTAGAGAGTGATAAGGTCACCTCTGAGTCTCCTTTTCTCCAGGCTGAACAACCCCATCTCCCTCAGTCGTTCTTCATACAGCTTGTGTTCCAAGCCCCTCTCCAGCCTTGGACACGCTCAAGCCTCTCAACGTCCCTCCTAAACTAAGTGGGGGGGAGGATCAGTCAGCTCTTCTTTGCCATTTATGGGTGGAAAGGGTGGAAACTGCTTTCTTGTAACTTGGTTGGAGGTCAGGTGTTGCCATGCTGCACCCCCTGAGCACCAAGCTTTTCCATTCCCACCTGCCCCATGCAAGGGACAGGTGTGCAGCCTCTTTGTATCTGTCCTAGACAGCCCAGGCTGTCTGATGGCAACAATACAGGGGGGGAAAGGGAACTATGGGGAGAACAGAGGGCATCTAAACTACAATAACAGAACTGTAGATCACTAAAGCTTTTCTTAATATTCACACAATAGTTATCCCTTAATTGTGAGAGCCAATCATCTCATTATCTATCTATAACAAGCCTGAGTAACTTTTGTATTTCCTATCTTGCCTTATTTGGCTTTCCACAGGTATGTTTACTCTTGCCCTCTCCCTCCTTCTCTCTCTAAATACATGCCTGTACATACCTTACAAGTATATGTAGAACAAAACATACTCATTTATGCACTGTCCTTGTGATATTGTTGGCTTATTTCCCTGGATTAAAGGAGTACATGCTAAAGATGCCCATATATGCTTGACTATTCAAGCAACCCTTTAGCAATTATTTACTGTCAGTCTGACCAGTCTGGGCTGGGTTTGATTTTCTGCTGGGAAAAAATTCAGTGTCACCACCTTCAACTTGCTGTCTGGAGATCCAAGAAGTAAATGCCCCATGTCAAGCAGCAAGAAGGACTAACCTCTCTACTTATAAGAATTTACCAGGGCTTAAAGAAATGAGCTTTACTAGAAGAATTGAAACAAAGAAAGGAAAATCTATAAAGTATCAGCTTGGAAAATTTGATGAATCTTCCCAGACTCAGAGTAAACTAGGGAGAAAGTTGCTGTCCTGCACCTGAAATGCATGTGGATTCAGGGAATATTACAGCATATTCCAAGAAAAGTAATCACTTTTATGGCTTGGCAGAAAGGTTGAAGACATCTCTGATGCTTTTTTTATTAGATTCAGCCTAACACTATCTTGCCAGATACTTGCTGCCGTCAGTCTTCTTTTTTTCACTACTTCTCTACCACCACCTCACTGCCCAAAACATCCCCAAAGTATTCCAGCTTTTTTAAATAACAAGAAGAAAAATGACAGTGTCTCGTAGACACATACCTGATTGGTCAGATATTCCTTCCCAGAAAGTCTCCCCTTTTCCTCATGCTCTCTTACTCAAATCTTAGCCCAAATCTTACTCTTCTTCCTATGTCTGCTGGGCCCTGGTTCATGTGGGACACAAGAACTCAACTTTTCTCAACTTTTAAATGCAATTTTTGTAGCAAATAAATTTCCCTTACTTAATGATAACTGGCAAAGGAATCTCAGCTGGTGCAGTCAGCTTCTCATGCTCCTCTGCTGCTGGCAGGAGTTTGTCTCAAGCTCAGCTATTCTTCTCCCTGTCCTGTCAATAGAAACAAGTGTTGAGGTTTTGCCCTTTTAAATCTCCCAGTCCCCATTTTGAGGATATGCATGTAAATATATATATATGCAGACACATGTATATGTGCAGAGAACCCATTCAAGAAGGGAAGGCAAGAGAATCCTCCTACTGCCTTCCACTTTGTAGGTGGAAGTAGTTCAGGGAATTCAGGGAACAATTCAGGGAAGAAGTTCACCATGTGAAGGACCCTAAAAACAAATTTAAACAACTAAATGAGGAAGTGTGCAGAGAGCCTGTGTGATGGGTTAGTGTTTCAATTGCATTATAAATTACATGCTCACATGTCTTGGAGTGTCTTTGGGCAATCTCCACATTGGGATTAATCTATTTTTGAGGGTGTGGCCAAGCTGTGCTGTCTCTGAGGTTCAAGACATGTCCAGAGAAATTCTGTCTGGCTCCAGGTTTGAAAACAACTCTGGCACTTGGAGATTATGTCAGCTGTGTCCTTGTTAGTTGGCCTGTAGCAGAAACCACAAGGCTAAGACAATTCGGATTCTTCAGAATACCACAGGACCATTTTTTTCCTTATATGTTTTCAGAATGGTTTGAGGTTATGTGCCCAGTTTAATTGTTTCCCTTAGTTCTGTAAAACAATATCAGTCTTAACTTGTCTGCATGTTCATAGAGGGGGTTATTTTTTGTCATTAACAAGAACATTAAATCAAGACAGTGCTTGTTTAACATTTCAACACATTTTTGTCTGAAGTGATTCACTCAGATTGTTTTCCTGGAAAAGGTGTTTTCTGGGCCTGTAATCCCCTAGGTATGTGTTTCACCTTCCAATACTGAACTGGTATGGACAGAAATTCTTATCTCCTTGGATAATACCTAATACCATTCCCAGAAAAAATAATAATGATCTGGGAAATCTCCAGCTATTAATGTTTTATGAGTAACTAACCCCTCCATATGCTGTTTTCATCCTTCTTCAGTACAGGAACAAAACTGTAGGCACTCCAGGCACTCCAGTGCATTTGCCAAGTTTCTCAAGCACTGCATCATCATGGCTTCCATTGATGCTCATTGTCATAACAAAAATCATGGTGTACTGTTTGATATTTATGTGGATATTTAATGTACTTTTATAAGCTTTCTTGCTCTTTCCCTCCGTTTTGGATCTTTACTTCAATGACAGGTATGAACTCTGTGCATAATACAGGGAATGTATTTAATACACAACAGTTGTTCTCTCACATGCAAGTGGTTTCTATCAATAAACCATCCATCACTGCTATATAATAAGCCACATCTTTCCTGAATGGTCTGTCCTTCTGAACTGACATATGTGGGGATAAATAATATCTACTATAAAATAGGGAATGTGCAAATACTGGAGTTACTCTTGGAAGAGTTATTAATTTGAGATAAAACTATTAAAAGTGCCCAGATAACTTATGAGTCCAAAACCCATTTTCAAAAGGGGGTGAGATCTAAACTAGTGAAAGGATGTAGATGACTAACCAACATAAATAACACAAACCCTAGTGTGGCTGCTCTGGGCTGTTTCAGCTCTTCAGTCCTTCTCCTGTTGCACACGAACTGCACATTCATACTTCCATCATTGTGACATTCCCTGGGCTTGTATACATCCACAGGGTCATCTCAGGATTTTTGAAGATAATTCTTACTTCCTGCACAGGTTAATCTCTTTGATATAACCACTGGTGACTGGCATAAGAGCCACTAGTGTTGTACAAGACCCATAATGTGCTTCACTACCCACCAAACCTACATGGACATGGTTCCTAACTAGTCAGGAACTGGTGATTGATTCATGGCCATATGTCAAAGCCAAAATGTTTCATGAAAATATTTTTCATTCTGGAAGCTTTTGCCATACCCAGGCTGGAGTCTTCTTGTGAGTCTCGCAGGCTGTGTTCTCTGGCAGCCGATGATGCCCAGCTCCAGTTCAGGGGTTGCAGCTCCCGGGCCCTGAAGCACAGCAGGGCTGATGGCCAGTCTGGAGGCCCAAGAAGGAATGGGACCGAGGAGTTTCTACTCTCCACACATCACAGAAACATCCAGGAAATGCTGTGGAGTCACGTCTGACACCACTGCACTTCAGACATGGCAGCTACCTGAGAAGACAATACCTCTCCTCCCCATGAGCATGTCTGCTGCCTTTGGTTTTAGAAAAGGTGAAAAACAATGTTCTGAGCTTCCTAGAACAAAATATTTTCAGAATTTCATTTCTACTGGAGAGGTAAAACTTTTTTAGGCTTTGTTCCAATCCAGAACGGAACAAGAAACTGTCTGGAAATGTCAGCATTTCCACAGAAACAACATGCCAAGTTTTGACCTACACTTTCTTTTAAAATCTCTTTTCAATCAGAGTCCCAGAACATTGCTAAATATTCTGTGGAAACCATGGTTTCAAAGCCCTTGTTTCTTATGAGGATATCTCAAATTTCTGTATCCACATCCTTCACCTGGAAGTCACCTCATCCATGTGTCTCCCCTCCATGATTGTGTATTACACTACTGTGTTGTGGGGGATTTGTGTCCAATTGTGGTACTGTGACAAAAAATGCAATGCCAGACTCTCTGTTTAAACTAGGAATTAAATTAAATTATGTGATGCAAAGTGAACAATGTGTGATAAAAACATAAAAATGCGAAGAGAAAGGGTCTGTGTTTCTCTGAACGTGACAGGGAATTGGCTACACTTTTCCTGATAATATTGAATGATGATGGATGGTCATGTCCTGTTATATGCATGTGTTTCCTAATTTCTCCTAGCATGAAGTGTAGCTCCCAGGTATTGTTGCTATCTGATCCTCTCCAGCTTTTTCAGGGACTCTCACTTGCTCCTGATGATGCCACTAGGGCTGCATGGGGACATTTTATATCCACGTGCTACCTCCATGCACTAGTGAACCTGCTGGCCTACTCAGAGTAGGGCGGTGATGGGAAGTGAGAGTGACAGAAATCTGGAATTATTAATTTCTAATGCTCTGAAAAAACACCAGTTTTCAAAAGTGTAGAAGGCTAGAAATGAACTGAACATTACATCAAGCAATATCCTTCCCATTTCAGATATCTTACCTTCAATTTTGCACATTGTCCCTTAGGGTGGCAAAAAGCTCTGGCCTCTCTAGCCTTCACTCCCCATCACAGGAAAAATGTCCTGCCCAGCCTTGCAGAGACTCCTTGGAGTAGTTACCTTGACCTGCCTTTCCTGATGGCCAGTGTGGACTCTAAATATCCCTTTTCCACCTCAGCTGTTTTCTTCACACTCCTTGTTCTAAATTCTTGTGTTCTGTTGTTCCTGTGCAAGACAGGACCTGGAGATATAAATGTAGAATAATTTTATCCCACCTGAAGCTACAAAATGTTTCTTCCTCCTTAATTTAGGAATCAGGGTATTCCAGTGGAGGATGAGTCTCACCTATTTATCATTGTTGTCTGACATAATCACATGCGTTCAGTAAAGACACAGATTCTTTTGCAGACCTTCCTGGCAGACCTTAACTCACAGCTTCCTGATACCTGCAAGTGAACAATCCTGCTAGCAATAAAAAATAATCTCCCAGGAGGACCTCTGATCCTAAAGCAAATGCTGTTTAATTCACCACTCATTAGGAGTGTATCTGGATTGATTTATTAAGCACTTCTGACCCCAAATCTTTTGAGCAGCATTCCTTCACGATTAAATAGGGAATGGATTTGGGCAACACTTCTGGCAGGCAGAGTGGAAGAACGCAAATGATTCCTGAAAACATTAATATCATGTAACTTAATGAAAATATACTACAGGTTGGCATGCCCAGACCAGGAGGGATATGTTTTTATGTTTTCCACTCAAGGCCCTGGTAACTTCTGTAGTAAATATGGTTGGGAACAATTCATTAATTATATATTTGTGGTTGTTCCACCTTTGTGTATTTTAGAAATATGCAGTCACATTCAATCCATTAAAAAAAAAAAAAAGGGAAAAAAAGGCAGCATCTTTGGGTCCAAAGAAAATCAATATATTTTGTAAGTACACAACAGTCTGCAGCAGCAGAGACTCTGATACCATCTAGGGGATCAGCTCCTACTTTTTGCTTAATATTCAAAGAACAGATAAATGGATACAACTGTACCAGAAGTCTTTTATATGTGACTGGCTACAGAAAATTGCTTTCTAGTTGGGAAAAACAAACTTTCTTGCCAGTTGTACCCAAGTAATTACAAACAGGAAGAGAATCAGCCTCTGTTCTCTGAGCATATAAACAAAACACTTCAAACCTTGTAATAAGAATCAAGAGAGCAAAATACAACCTCCTGCTATATGCCTTGCCATTCTCATTTGGCTACAAAGGCAGGATAAAACATGGAGCAGTCTGTTGGCTGTATGACCTGTTTGGCCAACAAAGGTACATGCAGCAAATCTGGTATGTGCACTCCCCTCTCTCCTGGCTTCTAGTTAACAAGAGAGTGCAGAATCTGGCTTGTCTCCCCCACAGAGATTCCAGAGAATTTACCAGAATATTTGCATCTACATAAATCACTAAGAACAACTGTTGCTTTAGGTGCCACTTGAATGGTAAGCAATGCATCAGCTCTCATGAATTCATCAGAGGATTCCTAAGAAAGTGAGCTATTATCTTCAATCAGATCTCCCATTCACAGGAGACTAAATGGCTGGGAAAAAACCTAATGAGAAATTTTTGAAATGGTTTATCTCAACTGACTTTTGGCACCTAACTCTCCAAATCAGATGTCTACTTCTGGTGGGTTTTCTCTGTTCTTAGCAGAGAGCAAGGGCTTCTTCAAAGAGTGAACTAGATGACAGAAGAGCTAACAGGGAGTGATTAAGACCCTGAAGTTAGGTTCCTGTTGTATAGAGTTAATAAGAATTGTGCAGAAAAGACCTACAGTGTTGAACATTGTCAAACACAATTTGTCATCAGTCAGGATCTGACAACAGATTCTCTGTGTGGTGCAGATAGGTTCCTGTGAGTCTCCTCCATCTGAGACGTGCAAAATCACAGCTGTCCCCAAAAGGGCACTTCTGGGTAAGCTCCTTCAGCTGCTGCATAGGTTATCAGAAGGGTTGGAGAGCAGAAGTCCTCACTTCATGAGCACCAGAGGACTGGGAAGGGTGAGTTGGTGGGACAGGTGGGCACATCTCACCAGGTTTCCCTACACAGACGCTCCTGAAATGGGATTGTGCTGTCCTCATCAAAACATTGATCCCAGAAGAGCTGTCCTCTCTGCAGGGGCTTCCCAGAGCACCCTGCTATGGTGAAATTGGGCATAGTCCCAGCTGCTGTCTGAGGGCCATGAGGGTGCCAGGAGTGCACCCATCTGGTTTGGTCAGCAGGCTCCCTCCTGAGACGTGAGCAGGAGCCTCAGCAGAGAGGAATGGAATTTACCCATCTCCAGGCACTGTCTAACGAGGGAACAGGACTTTGCAGTGCAGGTGGGGGAGGGATCTTTCCCTCAGCAGCATCAACACACCCGAGAGCAACACAAAGCCATTAATTACCTTGCACTGCTAACAACAAGTGACAGAAACAGCTTTGTATCTTGTAGTTGCTGCTGAAAATGCATGGAAAGTTTGTTCACTCTTCTGAGACCTTTCCAAGGGGCCACACAAGTGGTGAGCCAAATAAAGCCAGACACAGCCAGATCTGCCTTTTGCTTGGGCCTTCTGGATAAAAAAGTTTGTGGTACATGAAAGAGCTCTTTGAAGTGACTGATGTTGATGCTTGCAATGCATTTGGGTGAGCACAGAGAATACCAGGGCTGATGGTGTCAGGAGTCAGGGGGGCTCTTCCTCTTCATGCATGGAGAAGCTGAGGATATCTGAGAGCTCTTTCTAATACACTGTGTGTCTATATTTAAAGGACTACATACATTTAGATTCTGCTGAAAAAGGAGAAGGGTTTGTGACACAGGGCTGAGGGTAGAGCAGCATTTGCTGCAGCTCTGTGTCCTGCCTCACAGCGTGGCTGTGTCACCAAGCCCACCTTTCCCTGGGTGGCAGCTACAAATTATTCTGATAGCAGGGTACGTTTCTGACTTCGGAACACGTTCCCCACAAATGGCAGCAGGTAGATTCATTTTTAACAAAAACAAAATATGTGATCAAGAGTCTCCAAATTAAAACATACAAGAACCTACCAAGTAGGTGGGCTTTTTACAACAGTTCAAAGAGATGCCAGATGACCATTCTTCTCTTGGTGGTGAAACGAGTGTGTTTGATACAGAGTTTTCCATAAAGATTCATTGTAAGGTAATTAGAAAGAGAGGGGAAAGGAGCAAAACGAAAAACCAATAAAGAGAAAAAAAAAAAAAATCAGCTTCCTGTCACATCCAGAGCAAAATCCACACCATAGGCTGAGATTTTGTGAGTTCTTGGAATTTTCCCTGTGTTGCAGTATTATCTAAGCTTTAGTTAGAAAACAAATGTTGAATGTCTTGGGGCAAAGGTGTAACAAAGAACAAAATCCAGCCTGCCTGTTCCCATTAGACCAAGAGGCATCTGCATTGCAACCCTGCCCCAGCTTAACCCCTCTGGATGCTGCTCTGCTCCATCTAGGACAAGCAGGTAGAGAAGACCAATGGCACTTTCTTCTGGGAAAGCAAATGGTGCAGAGGATTTGAATGGTGCTTGTGTAGGAAGATGGAGCAAAAAAAGTGAAGAAGTTAACTCCTTCAAAGAGTGAAGAAGTTACATGAGGTTATCTTTTCAGCCCCTTACCCCTGTCATCTTCCTATTTTAAAACCAGAAAACTCTAGGGCATAAAGCAACCCAAAGACAAATCCAATCTGTTCAGCTGGAAGCTCCTCACTATTCACAAAGTCATGAATAGTTCTCAAATATTCTAGAGTGATTAAAAAGAGGAAATTCAAATACTTTATAATCTTTGGGTTATAGGATTAGGCCTGTAATAGTTTTACTTGGCTTTATAAGCCTGATCCTGTCCCAGTGAACATGATGGGAGGTCAGTTATCAAGCCACAGGGGGCAAGATAAAGCTCTATATGAGTTGCTATTTTTTACTCTTAAAGTTAGTCTTATTGGGCCCAGCCCAACTTCAGCTGAAGTTAATGAAAAGACTCCTGCTGACTTTAATGGGAGTTGGATTGGCCCTATTGTCCTTTGTTGAGTAAAGTAATTTTAAAAGGTCACGAGGTGAATTAAAAGAAAAAGAAACAACTACATCGATAAGCTTTATTCAATGTGCTCACCTTATAGAGAAGAAGTGTTGTCTTAGCTGGTGAGTGTAGTTCAAACTAGTCCTTGTAGACTCTGTAAGGATAACAAAGTATGGTTTTACTAAAAAAAAACAAGTGGAAATGAAAATTTCTGAGTTCCGATTTAATGATCTCCCAGTGGCTTCTATCTGCTCAATTTACAAATAAAACAGACACCAAAGTTAGACCCTAATCTCAATGAAAGCAACCTTGTGCCAGTGCAATTCCACCGACTTTAACGGATTTCTTCTTGATGCTTCAGTGGATTTCTTCTTGATTGTCATGGGTGGGAGAGCTAAAATAAGATGTTCTGTTTCTAATTGCTATGGCCAAACTGTGACATGGTCTATGCACTCTTCTTTCAGGACAGTCTCTCCTCCACCTGCATCTGAAGCAATCTGGTAGTCAAAGTGACAGGGAAGAGAAGAAGGATTAGTTATTGAATCTGCTGATTGTGTAAAAAGGAGCACAGATGCAGCTGATTCTCCAAATGTTCCCTTGGCTCTGAAGGACAAAGACCAAAAGGAAAGAAAATCTTACAGTTGTTCTGGGTTTTGACTTGCACTCTATGTCTTCTCCAGCTCTAAATAAAGCAGAGCACAGGTTTTATTGCCATTTTCAGCAGATAAAACTATCAAATGAAAAGTTACTATTTTTACACAATACTTTTTCATTATAAATTACAGACCAGTCTCCCTCAGAACAACTCTCGTGCACTAGTTGTCAGAAGATGCTGCTGGCAATCAGCTTCGCAAAATTTTTCTTTTCCTGCTTACCCTTTTTACAGGATGCATTTTAAGATCCAAGGGGCATAAAACATGCTACATTTCTTGGGAAATGCCTGAAGGAGTTTGGTTTTGATTTCTTTGTGTTGTCCTTGCTAAATATTTCATGCTGTGAAATTCAGATAGCCTTCTCCAATACAGGAAGTAGCAACAGGAAAATTAAAGTGTATACCTCCTCCGCACCCCACACCCCAATTTACTGCCATTTTATATATACAAAAATAATCTCTACCAAGCTGAGATGAATCAGAACCATCTTTCCAGCAGATGGTTAAAACTAAAAGGAGAGAAGGATGGTTTCATTGGGCTAATCCAAGAAAGGGAAAAGCCCTCTAAGCAGTTCCCTTTCCAGGCAGGTTAACAGTCCTGCTCTCAGCAGGTTCTGACCATCAATGAACTAACCCTTTCCTCCAACTCGCCTCCCACTGGGCAGGAATTCAATGCATGAGCAGAGGTCAGTGTTAATGCCATCCTGCTAAAGGCATCCAGCTTTCATTCACAAAACAAACCACTTTACTGGCTTCAGAGAGAAAAGGAAGTAACCCAGGAGAAAAAATGCACAAAGATTTCCTATTAAGCAAGAAGCAGTTTACGACATAATACCAGTTGCAAAAGGGTTGAATCAAACATTGATATAATATATCTTTAAAGCAGCTTCTTAAATGAGAATCAATGAAAGATTATTTTGCCCATGTCTAAGCTTAATGGCACACTTACACAAATAAGATGAGAAACTACAGCTGCGGTGAACACTTGTGCTGCCTGCTGCAGTTTATAGAACAAACATTTGGGATCTATCTGGCTAATCATGTATATTTTTCATGTGATCATCTGTTTATGCTTCTTTGGTTTATATGTCTTGGGGCTGGGCTGCGTGCCAAGGGGCTGGGGGCGGCACTCAGCAAACAGCCCCCGGTCCCACGGGACCCCTGCGGGACCCTCAGTTACAGCTGCTCCAGCCTCACAAGGGAACAGGTCCCCCCCTCCTCCTGCCTGTTTCTGAGGATGCAGTGTGCTTGGAGCTGCACTCCTTAACCCCTCCTGTTCTTCTCACAGCCCTTCTTGCACTGGAGCCACACACTGGGCATGCATATGTAAGGACAATGCCATATTCTGCTTAGTACACATTTTAACCAAAAAGCTGTATGGTGCCCTGGGGTAGCTCAATTGGGCCAGTGGTGGAAACACTTATTTCTGTACTTGCTCCCAAAAAATTTTTTTTTCTTATGTGGCTTGTGTCACTTGGCCAGTGGCAACTTGAGGAACTCTCCATGGCTGCCTACTAAGCTGGGCTCCCTGGGTTGTCCACTGTCCCTGTGTCCCCAAAGGCTCTACTGTTGTTCCTGCACCAGCCCATCCCCTCTTTCCATATGTAAGTCCCACAGCTGTTTCACTGGGCATCTTCATCTTCCAGCCATGTGCACCCACAGAGGCTGTGCTTTCCACCGCAGCTCTTTGCCTTGTGCCTCCCCATCCACAGCCCCACAGCCAGCTTGCACCCCAGGGTACTGGGCTGATTTCTGCCCTCCCAGACCACAGCCAAGCTGCACCAGTGAAGGGCCAGCTCATGTCAAGTCACCAGTGGTGCTGCTCATGCCCATTGCAGCCCCTGTGGCCTCCCTACACCAGACTCAGCAGGTGCTCCTCTCCAAAGCACAGGTGCAGACTGTATCCATTGCAAAATACAGAGGTTAGAGGAACCATAAAATAAGCCAGTGATGGCCTATGCCTCCACTTCAAGGCTATGATGAATTTTAGAAGTGTTGATGCTGCTAGTGGGGCCTCTAGCTGGGATGAAGCAAGAATAGGGTTCTCTCAACATCCCAGCACTGCCCAGGCGCTGGCAGCAGGCAGGAGGGCTCAGACCAGCACTTGAAGATGGTTCTAGTTTTAGCGAAGGAGTAAGTCACTTTGAGCCCCCACCCAGAGCTGCTGTACAATAAGGGAAGGAAATGCAGAATGAACCTGAGTAAAGCCACAGACAGTGACCCATGCTGTACCTGGCTATTCTGCTGATGGTCACTAAAGTTACCCACTTCCCTGCTTAACAGGCAAATAAATGATATCATTGTTCTCCATCAGTTGTCATGCATCTGCTCTGCAGAGGACCACAAACTCCCCGGACAAGCAGTGAGAGGGCTTTGTGGAATTGTGCCATGTGTCCCTCAGCCAGGCTGGGGGTTGCTGTCTCTCCCAAAGGAAACTTCAGCCTGACCTTGCCCTTCATCACAACAGAAGCTACAGACTCCATGGGTCTTCTGCACATAAAGGCAATGTGATTTTGGGAGTCTGGCAAATAACAGCGGGGTCTTTTATGCCCTGCCTGCTCTCACAGCACGTTAGGATTTTGTGGGATGGACATCACCTCTGTACCCAGAAGGCTGTAAACCAAAGTCGTCTTATCTACTGGCAGGATCTGGGCCATAGCATGTAGAAAACTGCTCCTCCAAAAATCCCACCACTGGGAAAGGACAGAGTGCCCATACTTTTCAAATGCCTCACAGCTGAAAGCAGGTCCCACACGGCCTGGCATGATAAAGGATGAGTGTGTGGGACCCTGACTCATGGGGGTCTGCAACCCCCGTGGCTGCTGGCACAGCCTGGAAGGGCAATGCTGCACACAGGACTGCCATGCAAAGCTGAAGCATGTTAAATCCCTGGCTGAAAAGGGTGACTGAGTGTTTCTCTATGCAGTCTTTACCTCCCTGAAGATGTTTACTTTGCTCCTTGTGCTTCCCCTCTGTTTCCTTCCTCTCTACTTCACACCACTAATACATTAAGCACAGAGTAGCAATGAAACAGAAGAAATGAAAATGCTGTCTCAGCAGCAATAGCTCTCAAGCTGTGCTGGAAGGAAAAAAATAAAGTAAGATGGGTGGCTGAGGGAAGGGAGCAATGTGCTTGTCTGGCTCGTGGGTCCCCACAGGGAAGTCGGAGTGCAATGGTCTCTTCCTTATCTACACCCCCATGGCACAGCACTTCAGTCTGGAGGAATACCATGAAGATAGAGGATTGCCATGCAATAGACCCTTCACAATCAGATGCCAGTAAAATTACTGGAATGTGTCCGTGCTACTATGCAGTGTGGCCAAGGAAAAAGAAAAGGAGGTGCAGAGTGGCAAAGGAAGGAATTGGGGAAGGAGATCCTCCTCTCAGTCTGGGATGTCCCAGTTCATACACTTTTGAAAAGAAATTATTTTTCATCATGCCTAAAGTGGGTTACACAGTGTAAAGCTTCCTCCTCATTGTTCATTAGCATCACTGAGTCTTTCAGACAGAGCCTGGAGGCCTTTTGCCCATGTTGAACATGTTATGTCCTGTGAAGGTCATGGGGATGGCTGAATGAGAATAGTTGGCTGCCAGAGAGGCTGGTGGTTGCTGCACTGGCAATTTTTCTTTTCATCAGTCATTTTAGGCAAGCCAGGATGTTCCTTTCTCACAAAACTTGATCTACAAGTACAGGCCCCACATTGCTTAATATTCTGGGTGCTGAGGGAATTTCAAATTCCTGCAGTGGGACATATGTCTATAGAAACTCTTTGTCGTATTTGAGACCCTCTGTAATACTTGAGTGGGTTCAAGTTTTTTTCTATTTTTACAATAGCAATATGAGAAAGCACAAAGCTCACATATCTAATGATTGCACAAGTGGGATTTTTGGGGGGGAGGACAATAATTTCAGTCTGATCTTTTTCCATTATTTTTATTCAACTCTACATTCCTCAGTTCAGCTCTACTTAAACACAAAACAGAAACAATGAAGTGGCCCTTGTGTGAGGAGCAGCACTTGTAAGAGACAGTCCCTGGGAGACCACAGGTGCTGGTGGCCTTGTTTTATAGGATGGCGACTGATATCCACCAGTGTCTGGAAACACCAAGCCTATTCACATGAAAAATAAATCTCATGTGAAATATGGGCTTCCATGGATCATCTAGTAAAGGTGAACGTTTTTTATATCATATTGCACACTAGGAAATAAAAACCAAACTGCACTGACAGGATGCATTGACAGTGCCCTTTCTACAGCAGATTTTTATGTGTTTTCCAGAGTCTTTAATTCTCTTACTTCAGAGTCTCTCTCACTGTGGATTTATGACATGTTTCCTGCTTCCCTTCTCCTCATCTGTTCTCCCACATCTCTTACTTGAACTACTTTAAAGTGACACGTTGAAGCATATCCACACGATGAAAGCGAGCACATCGATGGAGCGTGTTTCTCTGCAGCATGGTGACCCCGGACCAGCTAACACCCCCAGCCAATGTCTGAGTGCAAATGCAGTGGACAGGCAGAGGGACATAGGCCTGGCAGGAAAAAGGCCAAAACCAGGCAGTTAGAAAGTCTTGGCCTCCATGGAGTAGTCAAGATATTGCTCTATTACAACACTTTGGATGCCTCCCTGGGGCTACTGGGTGAGAAGTAAAACTCTTACTGCTATTAAGTCACAGCCTGTGATGGCAGCACTCTGGAGGTCCCCTCTGGAATAGTTACCCTCTGGTAAATTCTGATACCTGACATAGATGTATTTACCCACCCCACCACCCACCATCATGTTCACCTGTGACATGCACCCTCCACCACAATCTTCTTCCTCTTTCTTCCTCTAAGCCCAGGCAGCATCTGCTTACTCAGCTTTGAGTAGCAGGGGAGCAAGGAAAGCATCCAGAGCAAGGAACCGAGGGTCTCCTCTGTGACCATGCTTGTCTGGGGACTAAACCCAGGATGGTGAGTTAAAAGTTCCCCTCTCTCTGACCGCTCATAACCGCTTTTGTGCCTTAGTTTCCTCCTACATAAATTAAATTAGTCTATCTGTTCCCTGGTGTTTTTTTTTCCTCCTTTCTGTCTATGTTATTCCCCCATTCTTACAGATTCAATTCAATGCCCAAGAGCATCTGTATTTGCTAATGTTTTGAATGAAATAATTTAAAACATGTTTTGAAGAATTCTTGCTTCTCAATGCATCTTATGGAAGTGTGAAATCCTAGCATGAGGTTCAGACCCACAACTTAAGTATACCAAATGCTGTAAGAGACCACTTCCTCTCCCCACTGATGGTCATCCTTGTTCTCTGGCTGGACCAAGGAAATCTCCTTCCTTTGGTCCTTACAAAGAAATGCTTCTCTGTAGGACAGCCTCCAAGCTCTCTGCAAGAAGTGAAATGCTGAACACCTTTGTAAAAATATTGATCCTCAGCACCCCTTCCTGGAACATCTGTTCCAGGGTAGCCTTTCCAATGGATGCCTTGAGCAGCAGGGATTACTCATCCTGCAGAAACAGCAGCACATGGCAGCTTGCTGCTTTTGCCTTCTGCTGGGCAGAAGATTTTGGAGGATGTGCACTTTTAAGGGATGCATTAATTCACCTTTCAAATGATCTGGCTGCTTTCTGCAGTTTTAGAGGCTGCACATGATCTGTCTGCATCATCATAGGGCAATTTCTCGTTCCTGGTCAGTACAGCCATAAGTTAAATCTCAGCTGTTCTCTGTGTAAATGTGGACATCAATGCTATGTAATGTTACGGCTATTAAGACCCTTTTCACTATCACTAGTGTAAAAAAGAGTATTTTCACCATAACACTTGTAAAACAATTATGCAAAAATATATAGATCTGCTTGCAAAAGCCCCTACAAGGAGGTGTCCTTAAAGATATTAAAATTTTTCCAATGTTAGCATGAATTTTATAGCTTGCTGTCTATTGAGATTAGAAAGGGGCAGTTTATGAAGAGGGCTATGGAAAATCACTACAAAAATTCAAACCTGTGAGGTCATGCTCTTCCATAACTTTGCAAAACACCATACATTTGGATTAGTTCAGACATCTATCACCTGTAATAAAAATATGAATTGAAAAAAAGCCAGTTCAAAGCAAGGCTTGCACAGAGCTTACCTTAGCATTCTGCGGTGCTGAACCCAGCAGAGTAACTCAGTGCTGTACAGAAAGGTTCTGTCTCTTGCTTTCTCTAAAACCTCCTGCTTGGAAATTTCATTGGATGCCTCTAGTTCTTCTGCCACAAGAAACAGGGTTCCCTATCCATCTTCTCAACATAATCTTACAGCATTCTGGTCATCTGCCAGGATACTTTGGACACAGACAAAGAAGCAAGGTTTAAGAAGGAAATAGTTAAAATCTCACTCTGACAGTGGCATAAGTGAGAAGCAGCCTGTTCATTTGAAAGTATGAGAATGAAGCCTGCCGTATACAGAGAAGTGGGAATTTGTGTGACTTCTTAGCTTAGACATGGTCCCTCACAAGGTCACTGTTTGCCACCATTCCACCAGGTCTAAAAGGCTTTGGAGTAGTTTTTGGGAATATTTTGTAACTCAAGTTATCCCTGACCTAGAAAACACTAGTCTGTTTCAATACTATTGCTTTGCTCTCAGCTCAGATCTACATGAATCATGTTGGGAGTTCAGCACATTATAAAACATAGAAATGAGAGTGGGCTGACCTCTAATTCCAGGGAAGTCTTGAATTAGAGAATTCCAGAAGCCTTGTTATGATTTAAAGTCACCTGCCTTCACCCCTGTGAACCTTTTGAGTTCACAGGTATGCTGGCCGTAGTCCCTCTCCTCTTCCAACACAGGCTATTTTTTTAAAGGTTTCTTTTGAGTTCTGAGTATTCTGCAGCTGAGCTTCAGTCTTTGTCTTCTCTCATCTTTTTCTATAGCATACTTAATGCTACCAAAAGACTAATGATAAACCTACTTTCAAAGGGACCTTAAAATCTAAGAGACTGACAATCTGCGTGAAATCTCCTAAGTGTAGCAAGGTGGTTATCACAAAGGCCTCTTTGGAAAAAGGCTTTTCCATGCTTCCTGGCCAGTTAAAACTGGATACACACCTCTTAAGTCTGAGGGACACACTTCTGAAGAGTTTGCTGAAGTCAATAGCAGAATTTGTCCCAAGACAGCAGGGAGAGCACAGCGTAGGGTCATGGAGCACAAAGCACTATGAAGGGCTTTGCAGAATATGGCCCTCAGGCACGAGAAGTGATCTTTTTGCCACATGCAGCTGAGGAGCCTCAAACAAATGTGCTCTGCAATATTGCTCATACATGTGGCATCGGGCTGCGGAAGCATGGAGGAACCATTTCTGCAATGCGCTGTCAGCTGGCGAGAAATTTTGCAGGAAAGAAAGCGCACCGCAGCTCCCAGCTGCCTTAGGCTATAGGCATCAAACCTACAGGCAGCCTTGCTGACACCACATAATTGTCCTCAGGTAGGGGAGGCTGAATGGCACCCTTTGAATCACAGAGTTTCATGTCTCTGGCAAATGGAAAAGCAGACATCAATAGATGATGAATATAGTGAGAATTGTATTCTAATTGGAAATAAGATGTATATTACCTTGTACTGGATCAAATAACATGAAGGATTAAAATGGCTGTGCTGAATAATTGAGATCCCAGTTGTATAATTTTTCCTATCATTTTAAAGTTATGCCACAGAACCAGAAATATTCCACTAATAAAAAGGTTGCTTATAAAAAGGAAAAATATCAAAGAGCCATCAATGAATAGGAACATTAGAGAGAGAAGAATTTTCCCACTCCTCACCCCTTCTGTATATCCAAGTGCTACTTTATAAGCTTTGATTCTTTATAAAATTATAAACAAAGAGAAATTCCTGAGAAGCAGCTAGTGTACTCACGTCAGACATATGGTGATGCTGAAAATTTCTCTTAATTTTCCACCCATGCATTCGAGGTGCTGTGCAATTAGAAAGAACTGGCAATACTTGATCACAGTAACAGCTGCATCCAGTCGTAACCCAGCGATTCAAAGCAGGAATATTCACCAGGTTTAAGACAACCCCATCTGAAAAATCACTTTCTAAATCTAGGCATGAGTAAACAGATTCCTTTCTACTGGGACTGTTTGTCCCCAGTGCCACACAAAGCAAGGAGCTGTAACCACAGGCACATTCAAAGCCTCTGTGTCATATTACTAGTAGCTTGAAATTCAGACTACAGCCTCTTTGAAAAGATAGTATTTTTCCAGAAATGTTTATTTTACATTTAGAGCCGTTATTGTTATTTCTTCTCAGTGGTGTAGAAGTCCAGTTGGAAGAGTTTTCTTTCCTCTGCATTGAAGCTGAAAATTCCTGGAAAGCCATGACAATATTCAGCATTCATGATTACACAGACAGACATATTTCATGAAAATTGCATAGGCTTTTAATACAGGATTATGAATGAGCTCTAATGTTGAAATTATATTAGATTGGATTTCAGAACGTATTTAACATATTTCCATACAGCAACCTTGGGATGTCTTTTCAATAACAGTGATTATTACAGGCAGGCTGTTTTTTAAGAAAACATTAGTTCAAGGTGGACAGGGCTTCCTGAAAAATGTTCTACATCTTTATGGCTGATGTTTTAGTTGTTTTGAATTAGCTTTTTTCACAGCCAGAATGAAACGTTTCACCATATAATTCTTCATGCATGTCTTCAAACAAACTTGGAGCCTTTGCTGTGAATTTTCAAAGCTGTAATACAATCTCAGGCATGAAAACTCTTTGTGAGCTGAAGGTGAGCATTTTGCCCCCAGTTATCTGGTTTCTCTCAAAATATAAATATTGTTAGGTAACGTCTGTCTTTTTAAAAATACTGGTTGCCCAATGTGATTTGAAGGCATCTCTAAGTACCAACCTGTGAACAATCCCAGGCTTACTCTTTTGCAGGTTTCCAACAGCTGACTGCCCAGCCCACAGACCTTGATAAGGACAAGCTACTTAATGGAGTGGGATGGAGTTTAGATTTATCTCTATATCATGACAAACACATTGAAATGATGCATTGGCCAGGAGGCATTTGGAAAGCAGAAATCAGTGAGTCATTGGCCCATTTCTCCTTCCTTAGAGAGTTCATACTCCTTCTTCTGTCTGGAACAGCAGTGGTTTTAAATGTAGTTAATTTGAAGATATCTGCTATATTAGGCTCAAGGTAAGTGGGTGTGCCTCTCGTGGTTCATGTAGTTGTCTCCTGGGGTTGCAGCGCTTGCCTCTCCAAATTTCACTCGCTGCCATAAGGAGCACATGGACTATTGTGGTACACTGATGCTGCCTGCTATTTGTCTCTCTTCCACACTGGTGTCAATCTGACCTAAAGCTGCAGAAAAGGCTTAGATTTTACCAGTGTGAGGCACTGAAAGACCTTCCTTCGGTCATTAGCAAGTTTGATAGCTCTCATTAGTCTACTTTAGTCACTGGAGAAAAGAGATGTGTGTTTCCTACACTGGTGGCATAAACACTTCCCTCACTTTTATACTGCTGGAAGAAATGTGTATTTTCAGGGCTAAAACAGTAATCCATTCACAGTGCATTTCTGAAACCAACCCTATTCTATTCATCTCACTTAAATGGTCAAAACTGTGAAACTGGATGCCCCAGGTTCTACTCCTAACACCTAATAGAGATTCTTTGAAGGGATGTTTTGAAGACATTTGAAATAGGAAGCCCTGTGCCCTATTCTCACTGCTGTTGTGAAACTCTAGGTGAGTCCACACAGATGTGGATTTTTATTGCAGTTTAACATTTCTAAATACCATGCTGGTTAAGAATAGACTGAATCCTCTAAAATTTACTTTTATTTTTTACCCTCCAACTTGACCGATGGAATGTATCAACTAATTAAAAATCAACAGGAAAAAAATGTCTTCACAGAGGTAAAGTAGTTATCTATGGCAATTGTGGTTTGTGGCATAAAAGCTAGGATGGAAAAAACTCCACATTCAGAAATACACATGCATTTTTAAACAGTATATATGAACTCATGCATGGCCACCCATGCAAGGGATGGAAATGCCTGGAGAGACATGCTTCCTCCAGAGCAGATTTGATAAGGTATAGGAGACTGTGCCTTTTCAACCAAGCTGCCCACAGATATGACAATTTCTGTACTCTGAGACAAAGCAGGCTTGGCCAGTTAGCAAGGAGGAGCAAAGCTCTGCATCCTGCTTGGTCAGCCTCAGCCCTGCAATGCCATTCACAAGGGATGCAAAACTGTATCTAAAAGTGCCTCCATTTGTACTAATAGCAGCAACCTATCACAATTTTTTTTTTCTTGCCACCCAATATCAGCTTATCAAATAATTTATTCTCTTTTTCTACTGGTGACTGAGAATAAATCTGACTTTTAGAAATCTCCATACCCTGAATAGTTTAATCAGCTGAATGATGAAATAAAATACTCAAAGGAAAGTGGAAAACCTACCATCTCACTTCACATCTGGGTGTAGGAAAAATGCTGCTCCACTATGACCAAAACACTTTTAGATAAAACCCACTACTGAGCATTGCCTCAACCTTTCAAGAAATCACTTTCCACTGTGAACACTGACTGCAGTCAACACAAAATATTTATTCCTCTCATCTGAGGCTCTTCCACATGCTTTGAGGTACTCGAGTTCACAAGTGAGAATACCAAATATCATCCCTGCTGCATATGCATCAGTCAGCTCTTGGACGCTCTCCCTTGATGTCATGGTGTCAGTAAGGATGAGTGAAGCTGCCCTTTGCCCAGGCTTCTGTTTGGTTTAAAACACCAGATTTGGTTGTTGCTAAAAGCACCTCCCACCATGGATGTCCTTGTTTTCCAAAGTAAACAGTCTCTGGCGTCTTGTGACCTGAACAGCCTCAAGTGTCTGACCTTGCAAAACAAAAAAATATTTTATTTGAAAAGAAAAATCTGCAGCTTAAATTATTTGAGGCACTGCTTTCCTTCCTCAGCAGGATGCTGGAATGTCCAGGCTGTGGTAGGAGCTGCTTATACCCCACAGACATACACAGGAACATATTTGCCCTCCAATGATATATTAGGCAACGATTTTGAGTTGGCAGGCTACTAAAAGCCCTAGCCAAACAAAGATAAAATTGTAATTTATCAACAGAGAATGCTGAATTCATGGTCGCTGGTGATTGCTGGGACTGGTGGTAGCCCACAGAGCTGAAGCTGACAACATAAAGACAACAAACTCCAGATACTGTTTGGACTTTTCTCAGCTTTGAGGGGAAAACAAGCTCTTTTTTTCCCCTAGAAATTGTTGAAACTAGGAACAAGATAAAATGATCACCTTTCTCCAAATCCAGTACGACATGGCTCAAGCAGCTAAAGTGTATGAAAATACTGTGATTGCAGCTATCTTCTGCAGCATGTCAAAGAAGGCATGAAAACAGAGCAGTGGTGGGTGCATGCAGAAAGGCAGCTGGGGCACTGGCTCACTGAGGAGTCAGCAGTGCAGGCTTTGGTGCTACAGACCTCTCTCATGAGAATATGGTCCATAGCTTTTAGGACTTATATTCTCTGAACTACTTATTTCAGGGAGTAGGATTTTCCAAAGGCCTTGTCTTCCTGTCAAAGATTTTAAGGATTCTTGAAAATATTTTATCTCGAGTGTATTGAGACACCTTTCCCAGTAGTTCTTTCCATCACTTCAGATTTATAGGAGCTTTGTTTCACTAAAGTAAGTGATGTTAGACACATCCCAGAGTGAGGTTAAGAATTAGGACCTATTTTTACACGGTTTCACAAGTCTGTGTTATTTTGATTGTCTTGAGTTAAATGTGATCTTAAATGGCTGAAATTTCCATTTCCATGATGGAAATCCATGCAGTTTAAGGTGAATCAGAGGTGCAAACAGCATGGGGCAAAATCCAAGTTCCTCTTTCCCCACCTTCCATGTACCCTTCCATGACTGATCTCTAGATGGAAACCAACTGTTCTTACAGCAAGGAATTCAATCTCCTCAACAGCTGTAGCATCATTGCTACAGTGATTTCTGTGAACTAGTCCCAGCACCAACTAATTTCACAAAAAAAATCAGTGAACAGCTAAGAAATCACCAGGGATGCTGGCTGTTACAGACCTAGGGCAAATGTGGAGTTCTGGAGGTGAAAGGATCTCTACACCATTAATGACCTTTGAAATTTCCCAGCCCCAGAGGTGTACTTTCATGGGAAGAAAAAGCTGGTTTTAGATCACACCAGATATTTTCTGCACTGCCCAGCAGTTATACCTGAGGATGTTCTCCAGATGTTTGTGTTTCTACGAAACATACAAAAATAAAGTTGTAAACTGGACAAGACAATACTCAAAATGTAAGAACAAGGGCTTTAGGGCAGCCTGGAAAAACATGAACATTAACCAGCCCACACACAAAATCAACTTGTCCTCTTAAAGAGGCCAACAAAGATGCATTTTAATTGCTTTTCCAAAGAACTGCTACTTTTCCCAGCAGGTGGGCACATACAACTTGTCATGGTTCTTATATTGCCAACAAGCAATTGTTTGTATTTTGAGGAACAGATGCTCCTTTCACTTGGGCATACAAGAAGTGAGAAGTACAAGGTCTAAGCCAAGATGAAGCAACTGTTTAGACAGTTTTTATTCCACAGTGAAAAGAAAATAATAATGTACCATTGTCTGGAAAACTACAAAGAGCAAAAATTGAGCATGCACTGGCTTAGATATCTGCAGAGTGAAATGTCTTAACTGTTTGCAAGCTGTCTAACAAAAGTAAAACAGGACTTTGAAAATGGAAGCCTGTTGTCTTTTCATTTCTGGAACTGTTTCTCTTTTCTGCTGGCTATATTGGCTAAGCAAAATGTCCAAGCAGACTGGCTACAAGTCCTAGGAGGTCTTTGGGAAGACTTCTGTATTTTTCCTGCTTAATTTAGGCTGCTCAAGTGGGTCCTGATCCCAAAAATATGTGGATATAATGGACACCTTTTTGTTTAGTGCACTTAATGCTACACTGGTAGCCTGTGTATAGGGATTTCAGAGTGTCACCTGCCTACACTGCTTGGGGTTTAGCTATTCCAGTGATTTCACTGGGGCATGTTTGCAAGTATTACCTCACCTTTGTGGTTTTTTAAGTGACTGTAAAAGGAAGACAGCTGTTGGTTGCTGTCATGGCTTTGATCTGAAAAGCCCAGTCAGGCCCTGTGGTGCATGACTTCTCTTTACAACAAAGTGGGAGCAAGCCACACTGGAATGCAGGTCTTCACATATGCAGGATTAGACATTTTTGCAGGTTTATTTTGGGACCTGTAGGTGGCCTCATTTTAATAGTCAATAAAACAAGAAGTATTAGTCCATTTCCCCAGCGTGCTAAGCAACATTTTGTCATACTGAACTTGGAAGCTGACAAATTTCCTTCTGGTGCCATTGAATACTCTGCCATTCATTCTATAAAAAACTGAGTATATTTATAAAATCATTTATTGCAATGCAGAAAGTGCACACATCTGTTTTGTTTTCATCCTTATTTCCTGTTCCCTCCCAGACCATGGGTAAAGGACAAGAGGACTGCTGGCTATGCAGTGACATTAGCACAGACATTTTGTAACAGAATGAACAGTAAGAAAAAATGAACACGTATCCCAAATTCTGTCAGAGAATATCTAACACAAATTTGATTGGGTAAATGGACTACAAAACAAGGTCAACTGAAATAAGACTGAACCATTCAATACAATTAAATACCAACATTCACATCCACACTTGGCATCGTGTTTGTGACAATGTATTCTTTGCTGCCACCCCAACAGAAACCCTGACTTATGATGCTGTCTTATTTTTGTGCTGTAGTCACTGTGGTAGGGCCTCAGTTTTGAGTACCTCATATAGACACACTGGGGTTTTGTTTTAGTGAATGAGACCCGATAGAGCTTGTGAAAAAGGCCTACAATTCAAGTGCCTTTTATATGTGGAAGGCATAAAGCCACAGCAACAAGAGAATCTCAAAGCAGATGGTTAACTGGCCTTGTGTAGCTGATCCTGCCACCACTGCTTCTCCCACCCTGTGGCTGGGGCACCCTGGGGAACACCAGGAACAGCTAGGAGAGTATCTCTTGCTAGAAATTTCTCTGGTTTTGAAGTGGTGGCGCACACATATGTGTTAAGAAAAACTGCATGCCATGCACTGCAAGATGCAGCCAGCCTTGAGCTAGACTGGAGCACAGAGCCATGCCCCATGTCTGCTGCCAGGGCAGCACCAGCAAAAGCATGAATGCCTCTGAAGATGTGCCTCAGCACAGCACCTCTGGGTGCTGACAGACTGGCCAGGTTGTGCTGGGAGCACAGGGCAAAGCCAGCACAGGGCATCCAGCTCTGCCCCTCCTTTTAGTGGGTACAAGTTAGTACCTCATTTAAGACATGTCATACTACTACAGTTTTGAGAGGGAAGTACAGTGGATGGGTGGGACACAGAGTCCCAAGGGATTAATTTCTGGACTAAGAGGTGTCATACTAAACTCGTTAACAGATGTGCAGTGTGTCATCTAGACACTGGCAATGTTTGAGAACAATTAGCAAGGGATTTAATTTCAGTGTAACTCTCTGGTTCCCACAAACATACACATGGAAGCTAGCTTAAACACAGCCTGCAACTCCTAGCCCTCCCTTATAGCTATCTTTTAAAACCCACTGCAGGGCTGATTTACCAAGTGGCAATAACCTGCTGCCTGTGCAGTAGTACTCCAAACCTTGGAGAGGAAAATTTGGCAGAAAGCAACTTGCCAGCTACACTTCCCCACTGCAGATGGAGCCTGGGCACTGCAGGGCTCCTATGACATGCTTACCTGCAACTTACCACATCCCACACTGAATCTTTTGGAAGAGGCTAAAACTTCTGCTGAGTTAAAGTTGAGCCTTTCTCTATACATTTCCTTGCTCTGCTGAGGCCTGGGTGTTTGTGATAGTCTCTTGAAAGCTGGTAGGTGCAAGGATACCTGGTACCCTACAGTGCTGTATCCCTGCCAGAAACCTGCTGGAGATAAGGTACTGTATGTGCAATATTCACAGTAAGTTAGGAGAAAGCAAAGTAAAAGCAGTTCCCTAAGACACCCTGCAGTGAAGGACGCAGAAACGTGACATAAAACCAGATAAATAAGGAAGCAAAACAGAATTATTTATAAAGAAATTTATTTTATATTTGTGTACAGCAAATATATGAAAACAAATTTGATTTGAAAAATGTATATTTGATTTCTTAAAAGTATTGAACCCTCTTATGGAAAGGTTTTAGTTATTATAAAGGTACAGAAGGCTAAAATTATACTCAAATAATATAGGTGTGTGTATGTATATATATATAAAAAACATGTGCAATTTTATATATATATATATATATATATATATAGTATATATAAATAACATGTGACTTACATGATTTTAAGGTATCTTATTTAAACATCATATTTAAAATAGAGATATTAGAAAATATAGTTTGCTATTTCTACACCGTTTGCATTCAGTTTTTATAAGCATCTAGAGAGTGCAAAATTTAAACATACAGAAATAGTCTATTATTCTGTACATTGTGCTCAGCTCCCACGTTTCCTCTGTCATGATCATCACCAGACTGAACCAAATTTGGAGGGTTCAATACTAGCCCTTACTAGCATCTTCTAAGAGCAATAAAAGGAAATGTATCTTACCTTGCACTGCACTGTGGTATAGCTTGTGCACAAGAACAATGCATTTCCTATATTAAATGATCTAACTCCCAGAGATCACATACACCTCACCATATTGATTCATTTCATTGCATTCCATATCCTGCAAAAATAAATCTCCTGTAGGACAGCATACATTACTGTATTTTGAAGCTTAAGTAATATATTTCTTTAACATAAGGCAGGAATATACTGAAATTTGATAATACTTAAATCAAACAGCAATCTGGAATTAAACCACATTTATGTACCACATTTTTATAGATGCTGCCTTTTTAATATTTTTTCATGTCTTTCTAATGTTGCTTTAAAAAAAAGGCAATTATGACCATTCCATATGCTTTCACAGTAGCTATATTTTAACTGAAGGGTGTTTGAACTTCAGATAACATGTTTATTATCACTGACATAAAAACCTCAATCCTGCTTCCATAAAAATCAGTGCTTGCTCTGTTCCTACTAAAAATAAAATTGGATCCAAACATGTTAGTCACAAAGTTTGCTAGTAGAAGTAAATACCGTGTTCATTAAGTCTCTCAGTGTTTAAAGGCAAAGTGGTAGCAAATACTGTGTAGTATAGCTTAAAGAACAGTATTATGCACGATTCTAAGTGTTATTCAAAAAAATCGAAAAGCAGCTGTGAACAACATCTCATGGGACAGTGAATTTTGCTACATGAAAATTTCTGGAACTGTGACAGACTTTTTTCAAATTAATTTCTTACACCAACACTGTCACTCATGCCACTACATTGCCATTGCACAAATTAAAGACTGGATATTGTATGCAGTATGCATCCAGACCAGTTAATCTTTAAAACTGGATATGTCAGGAGGGTCTCCCTCTTTCTACTGCATTCATTCCTAAACTTCTCTCTAGCAGAAACTGTCATGTTTCTGAATCCTTGTAGCAACCAACAAGATAAAGAGCCTAGTGTCATCCTTCATCTACTTCACTTTGCAAGTTTATCTCTGCACTTGCCCATATAATTACCCCCTGCAGATTTCAACTTTAATTCAGATTTGCGTTACACTTGTTGAATAGGCCTCACAAACAGACAAAGCCTCATTAGTAGCCTGCAAAAGTGAGCCTTACTAGTTAAAACCTTGATTTAAATTACCAAACAAAGGGGAAACACAGATGCTGAGACAATGTTTACATCCTCTCAACCACACCCTTGAAATTTTGGCAGTAAATTAGCCAAAGGATGCTTTTAACATCTCATCCATCTCTTTCAGTTGGGAAGGAACAGCCATAACTACAAGTTCTTGCAAGGTGCGGCTGGCTGATGCTGGGAGATGGTTGGATACATATGACCAAAGGCTGCATGCCTCACAAGTCAGAACAAAGCAAAGATGTGCTAGGAATTCAGGATTTTCTTATGCCCAGAAGTTTTCTATAGACTGGAGATAAACACAAGTCCCATTTCCCACGCAAAAAGGAATAGTGTGTAAACCTAGAGTAACACAGTATTAAGAAGAAACTAATAACTAATGATGTCAAAGCCTCTCAATTTAAAGATTCCCCAAAGCAATCTCAAAGAGAAGAAAAAAGAAAACCTGTGGACTCAGTCAATACATTTTTCAATCCAATTATACAGTAAATGCACTGGCAGGAAAGGCCTCAGTTCTGAAAAGGTGAGGAAGAAGAATGATGGTGCAAAATGCTTTCATACATTTCAACATTCTTAGGATATAAGAGAGCAGGCAACTTGAAAACTAGAAAACATTCCTTGTAAGCTGTGTGGGATCAACGCAGTTTTCTGCAGGCTTTGCTTCATCCTACAGCTCAGCTTTGCCTGTTGGGGCAGGACTGGCATTAACGCTGCCTTCTCCAGCGCTGTTCTTGTCTGCTGGCTTGAAAGATAATGAAGCAGAGTTTGTGCAGTACCGTTTGCCAGTTGGGCGAGGTCCATCATCAAAAATGTGCCCCAGGTGAGCCCCACACTGAAACAAAACACAATAGAGTATCAGTGTGTCTGTGTGCCGCTCGCTTGGTGTCATCGCTGTGCTGTTAAGCAATGACTGGCAGCTGCTTCCAAGAAAGCCACTGGTGCCTACATCGCCCTTTCGAGTGGGATTTACAATCTACATTTATTTGCAGGAGTGATCCAGGAAGATGATCTTCTGAGATACCACAGGCGCCAAAGACTCCAAGCCCAAATTTCCAGGGTGTTTCCTGTCACCTACGCTTGGTTGGACCACCATCTCTGAGGTGTTTCGATAATGATTTCATGGCAGGAGCACAGCTAAAAGCATGGCGGTGAGGACAGCACTGCCCATGCTTCACTTACTGCTGTAAGGATATCTGTGTAAGAATGGGACAGCATCAGCTCTGGCCTCTCCTCAGCCTGCAACCATCTGCTACACCCCTTGGTAAAAAAAAAATTAAACCCTTTGGTGATCCTGGCAAGGACCTAAAGCACTAAAGATATTCTTTGGAGTGTACTCTCACATTTCTTTCTTTTCCCCCCTTTCTATAGTCTGGCACTCTCCTGAGCATCAAGGTCCTTCTGGGTGTACTTCTTGACCCTGGATGGAGCCCAACCCACTCATCTCATAATAATTTCTCTGGTACATACAAGACAGGGACAGGTGACTGAAAAAGACCTGTAGTGCAGATATGTAAATGTTTTTTAACTAATAATCTCTGTCTGGGAGTAATTACAAATGATACTGAATTTTGCTTTTTGTAAGGAATAAGAAAGTACAAATGGTCTGCTGCCCCTTTTGCTCTGTATGAATCAGACCCAAATACTTGCAGGGCTATTCAGGGTGAGCACTACTGATCTTGTCAGTAAGAAAGGTAGCAGTCCTTTGCTTTATAAGGACTGCTTTACAAATACAGTATTTTGAGGAAGCTAACCCTGCTGATCCTTATTCAAAAATTAACATTACTATCACTGCACATTATGCCTAACAATTTATCTGGATAAGAACTTCTTGTAATTAGTCACTTGAATTCCACAAGTTCATTTTTACAACCTGCCATGAGAAACAAAAAACTAAAACCTTGCACTGGAGAAATATTTATCTTGAACAGGAAAGTCATGCTGCTTTACCAAAGAGCCTTGGCCTGTCAAGTCAATAGCAGATCTCAGTGAGAGGTGGAATGATGTAATTGAGATCACAGACCTGCTCATGGGCTCACAGTCAGACAGCGAAAATTAAAGACTGCAAATTATTCTTAACATTTAATTAATTCATAGGATTTCAAATACGTAGAGGCAATAGTGACTATTCCAAACTCTGAATGAATTAGTGATGGCAAATCTCTACCCTGCAGTTAATGTGTTGCTAATGTTCTCCTGCTGTTATGGCCTTTAATTCACCAAAGTAGCAGGAAAAGTCTGTAGAAGCACGTAGTTTCGCCTCCAGGTTAAACTTTCTCAGTAGACTGAAAGGCTGGGGGAGGCTCTCACACCAGCTAGGTGGGACAGAAACTCTGCTCATTTAATGACAGCTGAAACAATAATCTTCACTGCCTTCAGGAGCAGGGCAGGTAGACATGTGAAGCTTCAGTGCTCCCACCTGTTGGTTGCACCCTTGCAAAAACATTCCACATGCCACAGCAGGCTCCCTGCATCTGAAGAAGTGTCACTGAGACAGCCATGGCAGTCCAGCAAGGATCCCAATAACAACCAAGGGCTTCCAGCCTGTGGTATCAGCAGAACACACTCCCACAGGCAAAGGAAAATGGCATGCATGGCTGGGTTAAGCAGCAATTGCTTAGCTTTTTAAGGAAGGAAGATAAAACAAGGGAAGTAAGTAAAAGGAAGTTGAATGGGACCTAGAGAAAACTAAGCTTCAAGTTTTCTTCCTGAAAGACTGCTGTCTTGCCATCCTTTCCTCCATTTTCCACTGCTTATCCTTTTTATCATTTTCCTTTACATTGAAGGCCCTTTTTATGTTAGCATGTGCAAAAAACCTGAGCTGTTTCTGAATGTGGGGCATCTAACAATGAAGCATTTCACCTGACTATAAGCATACCTTTGGGGGGAAAAAGAATTAAGTGTCCCAGGGAGAGTATTTTTCTAAATGCTCAGCATCCTAATTAAATCATCTGATCTCAACTAAGAGTGCTTCAAAACCTCCTGGCTGGAAGTGTTAAACAGATCTTTTCCAGACTAACATTTAACAAAAGATAAATCACTCCCTCTCTACTGGACAGAAACAGAACAAGAGAAACTGCGGAGAGAAATGGTCTATAGAAGTAATATATTCACACACAGACTACAAAGACAATCTATCAAAAAGGTTTTCCTCACAAAACCTGAGAAGCTGTATGAGAGTCCAAGGCAGTCTCATTACACCTTTTTGTGATGGCAGAATCACTCCAGGATTGAATTACTGCAAAATTTGTTACCTTTTGAGATTACCCCTCACCAAAAATTTATGTGGCGATTCTCTGTATAGAGGACTCTATAACTCATCTGCCCTAAACAGAAATGTATTTCAGTCCTTTGTATCACAGTATAAGAAACCTGGCACTCAGCTGAGAGTACAAGGATGAATTGACTTTACTGTCCTCCCCACACATAATAGGTGCTGATCATTTTTCTAGGACATATGTACATGCCTGCAGAGCCTCTGGAAAAGAAATAATTATCTGTTGCAGCCTTGCACATAAATACATTGGGCAGAATGAACTGGGACAGTGAAATGGTTAAAGCATTCTGAGTATGTGCTTGGGAGCAGGAAAGGGGGGGGGGGGGTCACAGCTAACTGTCAGTATGCTTGGATCTCCCAAGCCTCCTGGTTCTAATATACTGCTGGGAGGCATGGAAAGCAGCTTGCAGTCAGCTGCTGCAGTGGAGAGCCCAAGCTATTGGTGTGCAAACACTACTCTTGTGACTACGGAATTTTATTGATTTGCACAGGAAAAATAGTAGGTAGGGAGACCACAGGGAAAGGGATGCTTGAACAGGACAGAGGAAAAAAAAGAGATGCAACCAGTTAAAAAAGAGATGCAA